>NC_084831.1:23013161-24388161 GCF_033115175.1 Lepus europaeus
GTGAGTCACTTCCTGTCTCTGAGCCTCGGTGTGCCATCTGTAAAATGGGACTGATGCCATTTCGATTTCACCTGCACTTGACAACGGTGAAGTGACATCCAGATTTGGTCACCATCGCTAGGTTGGAAGGCCGCTCCGTCCCACTCAGGCCTCGCGCCCCACCGTGCACCGGCTCAGAATCTAGTCTACAACAACAGACATAGCCAGGGCCATGCCGGGCTCCTGAGGGCGACAGCCAGTGTCCCCACACACCTGCTCCAGCCCACATCCTACTCCGGTGGCCATCCTCAGCCCTCCTTCATGGGCAGTCCTCCCTGTGTTCATATGACCCCCCCCCCACTCTCGTTGTCAGACTCCCCAGAGCAGGTAAAGGCAGCAAAAGCCACAGCCTCCCCTGGTGCTCCCTGCTGGATGAAACAGTGGCTGCAGCTTCCGGTCCCCTGTCCCAAGCACGGATCGGGACCTCGTCAGGACTGCGTCACTCCTTTGTAGCATTGCCTCTTCTTGGCAGTGCGCTGTCACACACTGTGTTAGAGGGCTCAGCTGGCTCTGAGGCCGGGAGCGCCTGACTCACGAGTCGGCGAGAGCAGCTCTGGGCCCAGCTCCGTCACCCACCAGCCACGGTGCACCCAGCAGGCTCCTGCAACCCTCTCCACCCTGGTCTCCTCGTCTGTGCATCGCAAGGATGAGCACGTGCTGGGCGTGGCAAGAAGTGATCCGGCTGAGGCCTGGTCTGCATGCAGTAGGTGCTCAGTAAGTGCTGACCCTTAGGCTGGCAGCTGCCTTTGGCCTCAGCATTTCTCTTTCCAGCTTGTGCCCCGATTTGAGCCTTGCCTGCGCCCTTGCCCCCCAAGTCCATCCTCCATCATAACCACAGAAGTGGAGGAGCCCGCCTTAGGGCAGAGTCCAGCCTCTGAAATCCCGAGTTCAAACCCTGCTTGAGCCCCTACTCACTGCTCAGTCTGGGCCAAGTTAGCTGAGCCATCAGAACTTCGGGGCCCCTGAGGGAGCAGGAACAGCCACGTGCAGCCAGCACGTCACCCAGGGCCAACAGAGGGCCACTGGGGCAGGCGCTTGCACCTACTGCTGCATCCCTGCCACACACTGGGAAGCCCAGAGTGCGTTCCTGGCCCCCAGCTGCAGCCTGGCCCAGCCCCAGCTGCTGCAGCTGTTTGGGGAATGAACCAGCAGATGGAAGCTCGCTCGCTCTCTCTCTCTAGCTTATTTCATAATTGATTATTTAAATAAAGGGCTGCTGTGGTTTTATGACTGTCACTGCTTCCTGAGCTCCTGCTCCACGCATGGTGCCAAAGAGCCTGGAAGCTTCTGGAATCTTCTGGTGCTGGTTCCACCTTGCACCCGGCAGGTTCTCGGGAAGCATTTGGAGAATGGAAGAACACCCTGAGGCTTCGTCACGTGACTTCTGCACTCATGTCCCAGACGTGGTCACCTTGGTGGGGTGACCCAAGCGGAGCGATCTGCGCAGCCTGGCACCCTGCTCCTGTGTCACAGCCTGGTGAGCAGCAGCCTTTCCAGACCTCCAGCCTGCACGTGCCATCTGCACAGGGGGCTTCAGCGCTCAGCGCCTCAGTGTCTCCAATCCCAGGTCTCCAGAGGTGGCCTCAGTGCGATGACCGTGATGAGAAGTGAGACCAACAGATAGACCAGAGATTACGGTGCCAGGCTTAAGTCTGCACCTCCTCTAGGTGGCAGTAGCGAGCCAAAGGAGATTCTTGTTACCGGTCTTGGAGGGGAGGGCGGTTGCCCGAGTGAGTTTCGTGGGTTCTTTTCCTCAGCTCAGTATAGAGATAAAAATCTGGGAAACATTTGCAAAGAAGCAGATACTTTTATTTGATTGGCAAGCAACAGAAAAGCCTCCGGCCCGAGAGGAGAGCAGGTGGCGTGCCCGAGCGGGACTCTGGCTTTCAGGTCGGCCCCAGTGTTTTTAAGGCATCATTACTACCTGTTCATTGGGTCATTCTATGGGGTGCCTGTCCGACGGGGAGAGGGTGTCTCACATACTGTATGTCGCTTGGCTTGGGGCTCACGGAATCCCGATTCTCCTTAGGGGCTCAGCCCCTGCCTCTGCCAGCTCTGGGTAAAAGATTGCAAGCAGCCTGCAGGCATGACCTAAAACCGCAAGGTCACGGAGCTACAGTGGGGGAGATGCCGGCCACTGCGGGCAGCCTGCTTGTGAAGGACCTACGTCCACCTATGTCTGGGGGGCCCACAGACCCCCAGGCCCTCTGGCCGGCATCAGTTCTTGAACAGGAGTATGGCCGGATCGGCTGGGCACTGAAGGACTGTCAGGCTGGGGTCAGGGCACAGGTGCACAAGGCAGGGAGGCCAGTTAGCCTGCCATGGCCCCAGCTTCCACCACACTGAGTCTGGCCGTCAGAGAGGCTCTGGTCCGGAAGAAGCCCTGACTCTGGAGCCAGAGAGTCCAGGGTTCAAATCCCGGCCCTGCCGCTGACCACGTGATGCCTCACAGCTCACAGCCTTGGCTGCCCCGTCTGTGGAACAGCTTCCAGAGAGCGTCCCTGAGAAGCTGGGCTTGGCAGTTCATGTCCATCACTAGAACCCTCGGTGGCACACTCGCTGCCGTGGTTAAGACACCGCGGAGACACCTGTGTCCCGCGTCAGAGTGCCTGGGTTCAAGTCCCAGCTCCGCTTCCAATTCCACCACACGATGGACACAGTACTGGAGTCCCCACCACCCACACGGGAGACCCGGATGCAGTTCCAGGCACCTGGGTCTGCCCTAGCTGTGATGGGTGTTTGGGTGGATGATCTTGCTGGGTCTTTCTCTGTCTCTGTGTCTCTCTGCCTTTCAAATATATATTTTTTTAATTTTACTTTTAAAAACCAGTAACTCAGGGGCCAGAGTTGTGGCGTAATGGGTTAAGCTACTGCCTGCAGTGGCATCCCAGGTGGGCACCAGTTTGAGTCCCACCTGCTCCACTTCTGATGCAGCTCCTTGTTAATGGCTTAGGAAAGTAGTGGAGGATGGCCCAAGTGCTTGGGCCTCTGTGGGAGACCCGGAAGAAACGACTGGCTCCTGGCTTCAGCCTGGCCCAGCCCTGGCCATTGCGGCCATCTGGGGAGTTAATCAGCAGATAGAAGATCGATATCTCTCTCTCTCTCTCTCTCTCTCTCTCTCTCTCTCTCTCTCTAAATCTGCCTTTCAAAGTGAATAATACAATCTTTTTTAAAAAAAATAAATTTTTAAATAAAAAAAATTTTTCAAAAGACCAGTAACTCAATGGTTGCCAAGCCCATGAGCAGAGAGGACCCCTCCCCTTGTCCACAGATCTCAGTGACCCAACCGCCCCCGGCTTGCAGGCAGCTCTGCAGGGGGCGGGTCCAGCTGGGGCCTCTTGAATTAATGGCATTCGCATCTGGAACAGATGGATTATTGGGATGCTCCACCTCCGTGGCTTTTTTCAAAGAGGATTGGTTCAGGAGAAACGTGTAATTAAAAGAGGAGACATGCAAAACAAACCCCATGGCGTACTGCGCCTTCCTCCCATCTTGTAAATCCATTCATTGGACACCAATGGCCAAGACAAACCGTAACTGAAACCTGGTAACCAACCCACCGCGGGGCCCAGGGACTCCCACGGCGGTCCAAAGAGTCAGGAAAGAAGGGGGAAGATCTTTATTGGTTCAGTCCTGTTTATCCATGCACAATTCAGAACAGCAAAACTGTGTGTTACGAAGTAACTTGCCACCTGCCCATAAGCTGGGCTGCCCCGCTGCCCTGGGAGACTGAGTCCTGGTGTCCTTCCTCCTAGTGCTCCTTCCTCCTCCGATTTCTTTATAACCTTCTGTGAATCAAGATCCGAGAAGTTAGATGGGAGAGTGGGTTTGTGAGGATCGGGAGCGGATGTCAGAAGAATGGGGGTGTGCTAGCGGCAGGCATTTCGGGGGTCAAAGACCCCAGATTGAGGCCCCTGATGCTGGACGAGCCTGACTCTGGAAGAACCAATGCCAGCCAATGCCTCAGCTTCCACCTGTCTCTGGCCCCACCCATCTGGGGTCGGGGAGGGGGGACACCAGTGGCTCCGCCCACCCAGCTTCCAGACCCTGGCATCTGATGCCAGCCCCTCCCCTTGAGGAACCACCATCCTGCCTTCCCAGTTCTGGGAGGTTGTGCACCTGCCTCCACTCCTGGCTCAAGAGATGGGCAGTGCCCCAGACCTGGCCCGTCAGAGCCCTGCCTCGCCCTGGCCGCAGGATGGTTCAAGGAGAACCACAGGACGCAATCTGAGCTGGCAAGGCGGAACTCGGTGAACCTGAAGCTCGAGGCAGGTAAGCGTGGCACTGCCGGAGAGCCCTGTCTGAGCACGAGGCTGAGGCCATACGGTAGAGGCCACAGCCAAGGATAGACAGAGACCGCGGCCTGACGTTCAGTAGGCGTGACTGCTGCAGCCCAGGGCCCCAGTTTACCCACGCTGGTGCCCGGCACTGAGATACAGCCGCCGCCTGCCCCCCCCACCAGCCACCTTGCCTGTTCTCCACCCACCCCACCCCCCAGCTACGTTTCCCAATCTCTGCCCTGCTGGGGAGTTCCTCTGGCCGGAATGCTGGGAACAGGAAGTACCCCCTCCCGTCCATGGCCGTCCTGGGCACACATGGCCCCTCACGCACCATTCGTTGCTTTTGTGAAACAGCCTAAGGCTCTGCCCGAGGCCCCAGATCCCAGAGCCAATGACTCAGCCTGGCCCCCAGCCCAGCGGTGGCCCCAGACCCACCAGGTCGGAGTCTCTGAGCCAGGACGTCCCCCTGCCCGCAGCCCCTCCCTGGCATGGGGCTCCAATCTGTTTCCCCGCCCAGCGCCTTCTCCCAGCACAAGCCTCCCTGCCTGGCCCCCCAGCCCCTTCCCTAGGGATCACACCTGCCCCCTCTCTGCTCGCAGGCACTGGGTCCGGCTGCAGTCTAAACAGGACCTGCTGTAGGCCCTGCCCAGCATGAGGCTGCTGGTTCCCCGGGCGGAGGATGGGAGAAGTCTGCTGAGCACCTGCTGTGTACCAGGGCGTGGCTATCACAGCCCAAACCCAGTTACCTGCGGCTGGGACGGAAACCCAAGAATCTCTGGGACCCCCCTATGTTGACAAGTCCCACCACTGGTAAGGATTCAAACCCAGAGCCTGTGCCAGGTCAGCTGCCCCACATGGGACCACCGCACCCCCTGGATGCGTGACACATCTGCTGCTCCCCGCCTTGGTGGCGGGAGAATCTGCCCACTCAGCCTCCTGCCTCGCCACCCCACGGGGGCCTCGTGCCACCTCCAGGGCAAGCCCAAGGTCCCCGGAAAGCCACAGCCGGCACGGCCGCCCCTGAGCAGCCTGATCTTAGGCCTCCTGCCACGCCTGGCTGCCCTGGCCCGGCCGGCCACAGGGAGCTGGCCCCGGCCCTCCCGAAGACTTCGCCTTCCTGCCTCGTCCCCCCAATCCTCTCCCCTAAACAGCCTTCAGACCCCACCCAGGTCCCCCTCTGCCCTGTCCCCTGCCGCCCCAGCCCCTCCCTCCTGCTGGCCCAGCTGGCTCTCTGGGCATCTTCCTGTCACGTCTGTCTTCTCGGAGACCAGGGGCCACATGAGGCCACAGCCCTAGGGCAGTGCCTGTCTCCTCCCCAGGGCCTGGTATGTGCCCGGCACTTTGGCAGTGCTTAGTGAATGCTCCACGAATGAATGAATGAATGAGAAGGGACCTGCCCCTAGAGCCCCACAGCCCTCAGTCCCCTGCTCCCTTCCCCCTCCCTCCTCTCCACATTCCCCCTGATGGCTTTGCTCCCCTCTAGGTCCCTCCAGCCCGCTCCCCACAGACCCACCCCCTCAGGAGCCGGCAGCACCCCCACATCCACGCCATGCCCTGCAGCGGCTCCAGGTGCCCCCAGCACAGCCTCTCTGTGAGTCAGTTTACTGCTGGGGAAGTTGAGGTCAAGGGTGAAGGAGTTTGAGTGGCTCCAAAGAGGGCTCCCGGCGGCCCTGGTGGACGTTTCCTGGCATCCCAGAGCCAGCAGCCTCCCCTGGGCCCAGCAGGTGCCCTAGGCGCCTCGCCCTCAGTTGAACTCAGGTCCTTGAGAACACACCAGTGCCTGTTTAGCGAATTCTCCTGGCTTATTTCTCAATCCTGGGTCATGTCTCCATTTCACAGAGACGGGGAACCAAGGCTCCCATGAGATGAGCTAACCATGTCCAGGCTCGCCCAGCAAAAGCAGGGAGACGGGGACCCCGGGGGGTTCGAGAGGGACCTGTCACCCTCGAACACATGCAGGAGCCGAATCCCAAGGTCTTGTGTTAAACACATCAAGATGGGAACTGAATCCAACCCTGGCACTTAGACGTGGGGTCTTGGGACATACTCAGATGAGGCCGCCAGGGGAGGGACCCTGTGACTGAATCCTCGTGACTTCACAGAGAGGGGCCACACAGACAGACAGACAGACCCGTGCATGCCTGTGTCTGGCCACGTGATGCTGAGCACCACCCAGGGACTCTGCAGGCAAGAAAGCCATCTCCACGGGGCCCTGGGCGCTGCAGCCCCAAACCACCCCGCACAATGAGCCTTGGTTCTTGACCAACGTAGCTTCCTCAGCTATCTCACTGTAGGCGTAAGAAGCTCATCACATGGGGACTCGCTGTCTGTGTCCTCCATTCCATCCCAGAACAGGCCTGGCATGGACGTGCTACAAACATTGCTCCCTGCCCTCGACACTCCGCCCACCTGAGCCCTGGCACACGCAGGCTGCCGCTGCTCAACCCAGAGAACGGCTGTGCTCCCCTTTGCCTCCTGGTGCAGCAGGGGGCGGGGGTGCTCGTGGGCTCAGCTCCCCATGGAGGAGCGGGCGCCTTGCGCAGAGTCACAGTGCACACTCTGGGATGGCCTCCCAGCAGGTAACGGGTGCCCCCCACCCACCCAGGAGGCACAGCCACTGGAAGCCAGGCGGCCACAGCATCTCAAGAGACAAGGGAGCTGTTGAGAACCTGACAGGTGTGGCTGTCCCCCATGTGGTGGCCTCCTGCCCTCTGGGCCCTGTGCCGAGGGCCCTCATCTACCCCTGCAAAGCGCTAGGGTTTCCTCCCCGTGGCTGAGACTGTGGGATGCAGCAGACAGGGGAAGGGCCCTGCCAGTCACCAGGTGGCAGAGCGGGGGCACAGAGACTGCCCTGCCACTTCCCGGAACCAAGGATGAGAACCAAGACACCCAGGCTGTCACAAGGGCAGAAGGAGGTGAAAGGGGACAGCTGAGTGAGTCCCCTCTCACAGACACTTACTCAGCCAAGTTTAACTTTACAGAAAAGGTTCCCTGGGCGTTGGGATTGTCACAGGCAGGGGCCACAGCCAGGTCCAATGAGGGAGACCAGTGAACCACCCCATTCAGTGAGTCAAGAGGGCTGCAAGTTCTTTGTCCCTCCCCTGCCACGGGAAAGCACTTTGTCTCCCCAACCTTGAACCTAGACTGAATGACAGCTTCTCAGACCAATAAGATGCAGTGAAAGCCATGTCCTGTCCTTGTGGGGGCTCGGCCATAAGAAACTTCTGGAAGCTCTGTGCTGCCTCATGGGAAGTCCAGTTCCCCTGCAGGGGAGCCTATGTGGAGGTCAGGAAGACCCTGAGACTATGCCGGGGCGGGAGGTGAGGGGAGGTGGCCGGGGCGGGGGACCTAGCCTTCCAGACGTCTGCACCAAGGAACCAAGACAAGTGGGCCACACTGAATCTTCTAACCCCGTCAAGACACAGTTGACTGCAATCCCAGCCAACTCCACTGGGAGCAGAAGAACCACCCAGCTGAGCCCAGGCAACCCACAGAATGGGACAGTAGGAGGTGGTGGTTTTGAGCCTCCGCATTTTGGGGCAGTTTGTTACACAGCAGCAGCTCGCTGAGACACCTTGGGCAGGAAGGCCCTCAGCAGCCCAGCTCCTGAGGACAGCAGCCTCCAGGCCCCGCCTTTTATGGCACCTGGAAGAAGACGGAGACTGTCTCAGCTCCGGCTCCACTGGCCAGGAAACTGAGGTCTCCATGTCTGCATTTCCAGAGAGGCGTGCTGCCTGGCTCAGCTTGGGCTGAGCATCCACCCACTGACCATTCAGCAAGGGCAGGGGGCGGGGGTGCACTGCATTGGAATGGCTCTGGCTCCCTGCCCGCCCTGTGGGGGTGGGGGGAGCAGATAACCTCAGAAGAGAGGAAGTACTGGCTGAGCAATCTCCATTCAGGGACTGTGACAAGGAGCCTCCGGGGACAGCAGGAGCCCTCCCCCAGGGCCTGGCACAGAGAAAGGGAGGCTGGGGGGGGGCTAGGAGGAGGTCATAGGGTTGGGAGCGGGCAGCGGCCGTGTTGTGGGTGCCTGTCCTGAGGCAGCTCCAGGGCGTGGTTAGGGTTAAGCCGCCTCCCTGAACCGCCTCTGAGGAGGTCTCTGGGGGTGATCTCAGCTTCTTGCAAAGCCTTTCACACGCACAGGTGTAGGTGTAGGGGTAACACCGAAACCGCTCCATGCAGGAGACGCCTCTGAAGCCACTGGGACTCCCACTCTGAGCAGTGCTGCTCCACAAGGGCCTGGGGGAGGGGGTGGAGACGGGGGAGGGGGGAGGGTCTCGGGGTGTGGCTGGCGTTCCCTGCAGTGGGGCTGCCACCTAGAGTGATGGGGATGTAGTGATGCCACAGATACCCAAGGTAACAGCAGAGAGGACCCCAGCAGGGGCGTGGGCGGTGCCCCTCGGGCCAATCCAGGCTCAGGCCAGAGCCCTCCCGCCACCGCGATCGGCTGCCCACAGCCCCAGTATCCAGAGAAGAGGCACAAACCCGGCCACATCCTGAACCCACTCTGGATGGGTGTGACCATGAGTCCCCGGAGGGCGGGGACTGTGTCCGCCTCGTAGGCCGTCGTCGCCACCCTGCCCGACATGGGCTAGGCTGGGGGATTTGACGCCTGAATGAATGAGTGAGTGAGTGAATGAACAGGGGAGTCCCCTCTGGTGCCCCTGCCCTGTCTCTGACGTCGTCTTCCTGCGATGTCCTGCAGGCCTGGATTCCTCCAGCTGTCCCCCGCTGCATCACTCGGACACTCAGTTTTCCCTTCTGCAAAGTGGGTATGGTTCAAAGCTGTCCTGGGTGCAGATCCTGGGAGGAGGAAACAAGGTCGCCTTCGTCCATCCTTTGTCTTGTGCTCCAATAACCACGATGCCCCAAGCCTCCACTCAGGCTCAAGTTAAATCACATTTAATCATTTGTCACCAGGGGATAGAGAAGTCAAAAGAGAGGTTCACAGGACGTGGAGTCAAGAAAGGGTTAACTAAAAAAAATAGGAATATATTAAGCTTTTGATCGGAAAAAATTGCAAACGCAGTCCCTGTCCCACTCACCCCTGGGGTCTCACCGGTACACACACGTTCCTGCTCCCAGACATACAACCATGCTCACACTCACACATGTGCACACACACACACACACAAGCTCCCAATGCTGTCACACACTCCAACAGGCACACACGGACCCCCCGCCCCCTTACTCCCAGGCTGGCAGGGTGGCAGAGGCTGGGGTGGTGGCTGATCCTTCCAGGGCCCCACACACTGAAATGGCCAAGCTAGACTACACTCGAGGTTTCAGGGGGCACACACAGGACTCGCGAAGCCAGGCTCGGGCTGGAGAGGCGGGGAGGCTGCGGTGGGCACAGGCAGCCCTAGACGATTCTGTTCTCCAAGACAGCCAGCCGCTTACTCACAACTTCCAGTGCACTGGGAGTTAAGGACAGGTACAGGCAGCCACAACGGGGCCAGGAGGGGGCAGCCCTGGACCTGGACCCCACTTCCCCTCAGAGGAAACAAATCTCTTCCAGAACATTCTCACTCGCCCCCCCCTCCAGCGCAGGTGTTCCCCCTCTGTTGAAACCGATCCACTTGCTGTGCTCAGAGAGGTACTTCCCCAAAACTACAGCCAGTGCCCGAGGGCCCTGGTGTCTGTGGCAACCCTGCTGGCGCCCCCTGCCTTGTCCTGGCTCAGCCAGGGGAGCTGCCAGGGCCCAGCCCCTCCTCTGAGCAGAGGCTGGTGTCAGTCTTGTCGCCTCCGAGAAACAGGGTCCATGGGGCCTCGGGTCCACCTGGCCTGTGGGTGTGTCCAGCCCCCAGCAGGGGTCAGGCACGTCCAGCTTCGGGCTGTGCGAGACCCACAAGCCCAATGGGTGTGGCCCCGCCAAGGCAACCGCAGGTGTGATTGAAAAGTCAGAACATCATGGCAGGTTCATTTTTAAGTTGGTAATTCTGTGCAGTCCAGAATGATGTCATAAATATGCATGTGGCCCTTGGCAAAGAACACGCCTCCCTATGCCTGCCCTATGCCTTGGCTTCTGCCTCAGTTTCTCCATGGACCCTTTAGGAGCCTCTGCCTCAGCGGGGTGTGTCCCAAAGCTGGCACCAGCCCATCTGGCCAGAATCCAACGTCCCCCCTCCACCTTGCCTGTCCCGTAGCCCATGCCCCCCAAGCTGCTCTCTCCCCCCACCAGGGCCCGTGCCCCCACCCCTGGGCCGCCCACAGTGGCTGCTGGGAAAGGATATGTTTCCTGGTGAGAGCCTGCAGCAGCCCGTCCACTGTGGCCTGGAACTTCATGATGGACTGGCAGGCGCACGGGTCTTCCTCTGCAGTGGACAAGAGAAAGCAGCTTGGAGGGGCTGCTCAGAGTGCGGGGGACTGCTCTCTGTCTGGGGGCTAGGACCAGGGGGACAGGCAGCAGGGAGGGGCGGAGACAGTGCCGACATCAGAGCCCCGTGGAGCAGCTGCTACTCGCAGGACACTGCTGGGGGCCACTGTGTCACCAAGGAGACACCTCGCCCATCCATCATCTCATCTGACACATGAAGACACCAAGAAGGGAAACAACTCATCCGTGGCCATCGGCGTCAGCGGAGATGCCAATGCAGGCTCGGCTGCCTCCGGAGCCGGTGCTCTGCCACCACCGGGGAGCACCAGCCCCCACCCCACTCATGATCAGTTGCTCCACCCCTCCGCCCTGGTTTTCCTATCTGTAAAATGGGGGCAATGTGTTCCTACCAACTAGGAGTGAATGGTGTGATGTTTGGAGTGGGAACCGCCGTGTGTGTAGCCAGCCTCTGTATTTGTCTGCTGGAAGTCAAACCGAGCTGGCCAGCCCGCCTCCCCAGGGCGCCCCGGCCCTTGCTTCCCCCACCCACACCCTTGGAGCCCGGCGCACCTGCCCCCTCCGTGGATGCCAGCCCCGCCTCACTCACCCACGCAGATCCTCTTCTGCAGCTTCTTGCCGATCTGGGTGATGGTCTTAAAGTCAGCCGTGTAGAAGTAGTGCTCCGCCACGGGCTCCGAGGCGATCTCCCGGAGCTCGTCCTCCACCGCGTTGCCCACGCCCACGGCAAACATCTTAAAGCCTGCGGGAAGAACCCGGGGAGTAAGCTGGCGGGCAGGAAGGGCAGCCCCGGGGCTGAGCCTCCAGGGGAGCATCTGGGCACAAACACAACACCTGACACCCCCTGGTGGCCACCGCTAGAATTGCAGGCCCAGTGCCTGGGGTGGGGACTAGAAGGCAGCGACGCCATGTGTCAGACCCTGTACGGAGCCCCATGCTGGCAGCTTCGTGCTGCGGCTTGGTGGGCCCTCAAAACCATGCATCTGGTGGTTATGGCTTGCCTCACTTAATCGGAGCTGAAACTGAGGCTGGGGCTCGCCCCTCAGTGGGGCTGCCCTGCAACAGCTGATGTGCTCCTGGGAACCAACATTCCCAGCCGGAAAGATCCTAGGCCTGTCCTCCAGAATGACCACCGGAACAAGCCCCTGTCTCCTCTGGGGTCCCAGCTTTGCACCAGCCTAAGAGAGAGCTGGACCAGCCAACCCACTCTCCCGTGTCAGATGCACCTGTTACGGCACTGATCAGAAGACGCTGGGATCAACCACGGGTGCTCTGTGCTCACGTGTGCCCCGGGCATCCTTGGTGCGGCACCTACCGAGGTCTTTGGCCTTCTTGGCAGCATCGTTAATGTAGTCCTGGCTCCGGCCATCCGTGAAGACAATGCCCACCTTCTGGGCGCCGGGCCTGGCCCCGCTGGAGACCGTGAAGGAATTGTCGATGAGATACTTGAGGGCGGCGCCGGTCATGGTGCCCTTCTCCATGTAGGACATGTTCCGCACGGCCGCCTTGATGTCCTTCTTGGTGTGGAAGCGGCCCAGCGGGAACTCCTGGCGGACGGAGCTGGAGTACTGCACCAGCCCCACCTGCGCCAGCCGGTCCGACAGGTCCAGTGTATCCACGATCTGGTTGATGAATTTCTTCACCAGCTCAAAGTTCTCGGGCCGCACGCTCTTGGACCCATCGATGAGGAAGACCAGGTCGGTGGCTGAGCTGCCGCCGACACCACTGCAGACTGGGGGGGGGGGGGACGCAGGATGACCCGTAAGGGCGGGGCCATCCATCCCGGCCCCCGGCTGGCAGCCGCCTCACCCCTGGCTCTGACGAGGACCGTGCCATTTTGTCCCAGATCTCCCTCTATAGAGCCGCGGGACGGGTCCCATCTCACAGCGCTGGAAACTAAAGTTCCAACAGCTACCGATCGAGTCACACGGCTCAGACACGGTGGCACTGAGATTTGAACTCAAGACCATGGGCTTCCTTGCACACGCTAGCCCCACTGTGATGCAAAGGGCCAGGGCTCAGGGCAGCCCGGCCTGCAGACACCGAACCCGCTAAAGCCTCTGTCCGCTCTGGGCCAGAGACACAGAGCAGGGAGGCTCAGAAGAGCGAGTGGCCCAGCCCCATCGGGTCCCCTCCTCAGCCTCCCCGGGGCTTGCTGGCCCCGGGTGCGGCCCACTGACCGTTGCAGGTCTTGCCGTCGCTGTTCAGCGTGAAGCCGTCGCGGCAGGCACAGGTGTAGGAGCCCGGGGAGCTGACGCACACCTGCTCACAGTCGTGATCGCCCGTGGCACACAGGTCTGACACCACTGCGGGGAGAACAGGGGCGCAGGTCTCAGAGGCTCAGCCAGGACTCCTTCCCCGACAGCGACACCAGGCACACCCAGGGAATCCGAGGCCCTCCGCTGGGTGGAGCACAGCCTCCCGCCCCAGCTCCCGGCCCAGGTCTGGAATCCGAGGCCCTCCACTGGGGGAGCGCAGCCTCCCGCCCCAGCTCCCGGCCCAGGGCTGGAATCCGAGGCCCTCCCCTGGGGGAGCGCAGCCTCCCGCCCCAGCTCCCGGCCCAGGGCTGGAATCACCCTGGCAGCTGAGAAATGAGCTTACAAGGCTGATGAGGAAACTTTAAAATCCCATCGAAAAGGGAAAGGCCACGGGGGCAGCGTTTTAAATGTCCGGGTCACTGATGTACCCCGGATGTCTAAAATAGCACGCTGCACGTGGAAGACGCTTAACACACACTCGTTAAACGCCGTGGACAGAGCGTTATACCTCCACCATACACTCACAAGGTACCTGCTCTTCTGAGACCTATCAGTCCCCGCCCCCGCCCTGGCCCCGCCCAGCCCTGGCCCCGCCCCGACGCCTGCTCTCAGGCTCCGTTCCCACCCTGACCCCGCCTGCTCTCAGGCTCCGCTCCCACCCTGACCCCGCCCTCTCAGGCTCCGCCCCCGCCCTGGCCCCGCCCCGACGCCTGCTCTCAGGCTCCGCTCCCACCCTGACCCCGCCCTCTGAGGTTCCGCTCCCACCCTGACCCCGCCCTCTGAGGTTCCGCTCCCACCCTGACCCCGCCCTCTCGAGCCCCGCCCCCGCCCTGACCCCGCCCAGCCCTGCTCCCTCCCTGACCCCGCCCTCTCGGGCCCCGCCCCCGCCCCGGCCTCGCTCCGACGTTGACGTCCTCAGGCTCCGCTCCCACCCTGACCCCGCCCTCTCTAGCCCCGCCCCCGCCCTGGCCCCGCCCCCTCCCGTCGCGGACGCCCTCGGCCTCCGCGTCCCTCCTCGCCGGCCGCCGCCGCGCACCGCAAAAGGCCTCCCGGAACTTCTTGGACAGCTTCTCGATGACGCTGTAGCTCTCCACGTAGTCCACGTGCTCGTCCTGCGGCTCGCTGGCGATCTGCCGCAGCGTCGCCTTGTCCACGCGGCCGCCCACGCCGATGGCGAACAGCTCGACGCCGCTGGCCCGGGCCCGCTCAGACACGTCCCGCACGCTGTCCTGCGGCCTCCCGTCCGTCACCACGATGACCACCTGCGGCACCGGCGGCGTGTGAGAGGCCGGCCCTCGGGCGTTGCCCCCGGGGGAAGAGAGGCGGAGGGACCTGCCGGCCGTGCAGGTGCGGTGGGCCGCAGGGGTCTGGCCGCGAGGACGGGCCCGGACGGGCCTGGGTGACTGGGCCGAGGCATTTCCACGCCGGGCGCGGAGCCCGGGAGTCTCCCCTCCCTCAGCCAGAGGACGGTCCGGTGTCTCCCCGCGCGGCGAGAGGCTGCGGGGAACCCGGCCGGCCCGCGACTTCCCGCAGGACCGAACGGGGAGCGCCCAGCGTCCTGCAGTTCTGCGTGCGGCCACCGGAGGGCGGCAGAGACTGGCGAATGGGGCTGCCTCCCCGCCGTGTCCTGCAGCACCACGCCCACCGGGAGGCCCAGGAACCAACCCGCGGGAGATGCCGCCCTTCCCTGCCTCCGCTCCGGGGATGAAACGTGGGGCGTCTGCGGCCTCCCACGAGGCTCCGGTGTTCTGTTCCTGCGCTGAGGCTCGTCACGGGGCTCTGGTTCCTCCTCCAACCCCCCGAGACGCACTCCGCTTCTATCCCCAGGGCACTGACAACCTCGCTGTGACTGGTCACACTGCCTGAGCCACTGTCCTGGAGCCGCAGCCGGGGATGATACTGCCCGTGTCCTCTGTCGCATCCTCCCCTGCAGGAGCTCTGTCCTCACTCCCACCCCCCCCCCCCCAGGCCGATGCCCTGAGCCGGGAGGACCCTGCTGGCAGAGATGTGCCAGCCACACCCCTATCGCCTTGTCCCTCTCCGTCCTCTGGGACCAGCTGGGCTCACTCAGCCGTGCGGTCCGGCACCTCCTCCTGGGCCTTGTGAGCAACCTCACGGGAGCCCCCGGCACCCTGCCTCGGCGTTTCTTTAGGGGTGGCAGTGGCTGGCATTGTACTCTGCTGGCGGCGTTATCACTTCCGCCCCGGATTAGCTGGGCGAGTTGCTTAGGCGCACCGTGCCTCGGTTTCCTTGTCTGTAAGATGGGGACGCCACCTCCCAGAAGACTTGGTTGACTGGGGACGGGTGAGGCTGTCCCCTGGCTGGGGCCCTGGGAACGCACGTGGTGACTCCGCAGGCCCAGGGGGCTGCGATGGGGGACCACGGCGGGAGGGGACACCTGACCCGGCCTCAGAGGCCTGGTGCTGAGTGCCCAATGTGCTGAGTGCCTGGCTGTGGGACTGGGGACCCATGGCGGCCCCTCCCGGCGCCCCTGCCCTCCAAGGACTTAAACGGCAGCCAGCCATGTCGCGGGAGCACTTTGTCGTCCGTCCGCGGTCCTCACCGCGGAACACTGGGAAGGGGTCATCGCGGCTCCGGTTCCGTGGCCGGGGCGATGGAGGCAGAGCCGGGGTGCACGGCTGTGGGCGGAGCCCTCGCTCTGGCCGGGCTGGCTGGGCTGCCAAGGTCAGTTACACGGAGATGGCCCAGCGCCCGCAGGCTGTGAGCTGGAGTCAGGGCTGGGCCAAGGTGAGCGCAGCGGCCATCTCTAAGGACCTCAGCCGCGCCCGCTGCAGAAGGGCCACCTCGCTGAATGGCGCTGGAGTTGCGAGCATGCGCAGAAGGGGGCGGGGGGGGTGCTGTGCGCCTACCTTGCTGATGCCTGGGGACGTGGCGCGGCCACCCTCGGCGTCGCTCAAGGCCTTGGTGATGGCGAACTGGATGGCCAGGCCCGTCATGGTGCCGGTGGCCAGCGGCCGGATGCGGCGCACGGCCTGCAGCAGCGCGGCCTTGGAGCCGTGTGCCCGCAGCGGGAACTCCTGCCTCACGGCGCTGGCGTAGTTGACCACGCCCACCCGGGTGGCGTTGGGCCCCACGTCCAGAGACTCGATGACCTGGGACAGGAACACCTTCACCTTCTCAAACTCCACGGGCCGGACGCTACGAGAGCTGTCGACCACAAACACCAGATCCGTGGGCCGCGTCCGGCAGAGCTGTCCTGGGAGGGGCGCGGGAGGGGTGGGGGGAGACAGCGAAGAGGAGGGGGCAAGGTCAAAGGAGCCGGCAGGGGTGCAGTCGGCCGTGGACTTGAGCTGGGCTGGGCGTGGCCTCTGGGGCTAGCACGCCAAGGCCTCTGGGCCCAGCCCGTGGGGGAGACAGAGCCAGGGGCCAGTTCTGGCCTTGAGCGACTCGCGCCACCTCTCCCGGTCCTCGGCTGCATGGTGACCTGTGAATCCCTTTTCCCCAGGAGCCCTCGAGGTGGGCACAGGTGCAGGCCGGAGGCCGGCACGGGGCTGGTGTGCAGGGGTCCCTGCCGGTCCAGAGATGAGGGCGGCTGTGCTCGCTGGGCAGGCGGGCACTGCCCAGGGCGGGGTGGGCCCTGCAGCGGTGGAGTGCCTGCCACGAGCACACCCCACGTGAGCCGGCTGGTGTCCAAACACAGGGAAAAGGAGCAGCCTGACCAGGTGGGCCCCAACACACCCCCAAGCAGCCATGCCTCTGCAGACCCCCAGCTGGGGGAGGTTCACAGGGGTAGAGTGAGGCAGGCCTGGGTTCAGATCCTGACTCGGCCACTTCCGGAGCCGTGGGCAGGTCCCTGCGTCTTTCGGAGCCTCTATGTTCTCATCTGCCCAACGGGGAGAACGAAGCCTGCAGGTGATACTGTCACCGGCTCAGCCCCTCCCCCTTCTGACGCTGAGATGGAGCAGAGCAGGGCAGCTCCAGATGGGGCTGCGAGAGTCGGAAACGAGGTGTGCAGAGCCGTCCCCGCCCCCAGTGCCGGTGCCCCAGGCTGGGACCCCCTCTCAGAGTTCCTCCAGAGACTGTGGGAGTAGCCATACCTGTAGCTAAGGGAGGGAGGGAGAATGGGCCCCACGATAGAGCAGATCAGGAGCCTGGAGGCGCCGGGGCTGTGCAGCTGCGTGGTGGCAGGCCCCGCCCTCCCCAGCCTCAGTGTCCCCAGCTGCACAGGCAGAGCTGGGCATTGTAGGGTCCGGTGCCCGAGGCTGAAACTGGGCTGGTGCAGCCCCTAGAACACCCATGCTCTGGGCCCCCAGCTCCGTGCTCGCTCAGCCTGCGTGTGGCAGCTCCAGCTGCCCCGGCTCTGTGACGGCGGCTGCCGCAGAAGGCCTCAGAGGCTCCAGGAGCCCCCTGCCCAACCCCAACCCCCATCAGCATCACGGTCTCCCGTCTGCTCCTGCGCCTGCCCCCGCCCCGCCCCATCTTGGGTCCCATGTAACCTCTGCCCATCGGGCGATCAGGACCACTCGGCCAGTGTCCCCCACCTCACACAAGCCCCTCACCTCTGGCCTGGGGGGCGAGGCCAAGGCCGCCTGTGGCCTGCAGCAGCAGCAGCGGCAGCGTGCAGAGCAAGAGGCTGGAGCGGCACAGGAGCCCCATGGTTCTGGCAGCGAGGGCAGCAGGCAGCACGGTTGTGGGGGGCCAGCAGGGTCCCAGCCTTATCAACCTCCCTGCCCAGGCACCCCCCCCACTGACGTGGGGGCAGCGCTGGGGGCGGGGCCCCGCTGAATGGAGGTGTGTGTGCCTGCAGAGGGAGGGAGCACTCCCCGGCCTGGGCCCCTGCCACCACAAGGGCTCCTTTGCCTGCAGAAGCAACCAGAGCCACAGCTGGAATCCAGGAAGTCTCGGGTGGGTGGGGTGGCTCCCCCAGGGGCTGGAGCCCATGCAGACTTGAAGCTGCCACCCCAGCCCAGCGGTCCCTGCGACCAGTGGCCTTGCCCCAGCCCTGCCCTGCACCTTGGTCTTACACCCAAACCCTCCCCTCTGCCCCGGAATTCAACCTCAGTTTCCACATTAAACACACGTCCCCTCCTCGGTCTCCACCCGTGCCTTGCTCCCCAGGTACTGGCCAGGCCTCTGCATGTGCGGGGCACCTGCCAGGGCGACCCGTCCTCTTGCCGGCTCTGCCTTGCAGAAGGGGTCATGACTGCCACGGACACGTTCACCCCGGGTATGTGCAGGACACGCGGGAGGGTGGCCGGAAGCCAGGTCATCCGGCTTTGCTGCACGCTGCCTGTGTGACCGTGGGCAAGTTCCTTGGCCGCTCTGTGCCTCAGCAGCCTCGTGTGGAAACAAGGCTGGTGCAGGTGCCTCGCTGCGGGGGAGATGCGGGGAGGGTGCGGGGAGCCGGCCCAGCACGTCCCCACATCAGCCCTGGAGGCAGCTCCTCTTCCCACTGTCATTTCCCACGCGAGGGACTGACAGTGACACTTCAGAGAACTGAAGTGAGTCGTCTAAAGCCACACAGCGAGAGCGCCTTCCGCCCTGTGAGCCCCGCTGCCTGCTCACACGTGCTGGGTGGGGCTGGGTGGAGCTGGGGGGAGCCAGGTGGAGCAGGCTGGGGGTGCTTCCTCCGTGCCCCACTCTGTGTGCTCCCTGCCTGATCTGTTCGCCCGTGAGCTGGTAAATGAGGTGCTCAACTCTGCGCCCTGGCCCAGCACCAAGGAGGCAGAAGTATGGGCGCATTGCTAAGACGGACCAGCAGTGGTCCCTTCCTGTCCCTGTGGGCTCAGTGGGGGGCAGGGTAGAGCAGAATTAGTATGGGTGTGGCCACCTGAGACCCCCCCACCTCCAGGTTGAAAGCTAATCCCATGGGCTGTGTGAGCTGGAGCTGGTGTCTTACCCTCTCTGAGCCCCCGGCTTGTCCCCGTGCTGCAGGAGTGGGAGTCCCGGACCTGCTGCTTCAGCAGGACCCTGCGAGGAGGTGAGACGACAGATGTGGTCATGGGGTCAGGATGACCACTGTTCCAGGGGCCAGGCTCCTCGCATTTGGAGACCTGTGCGGTTCACTCCATGTAGGTTATGTCTCCATCCAAGGGAATGCACAGGCAGTTTTAAAACATATTCCCTGGGCACAGCAGACCCAGCAGCAGCTGCCCACGGTCCCCAGCCACCATCGTCCCCTCCCCACCTGACACAGAAAAGTCACGCGCTCTGTCATCGAGTCTCCTTTGTACCCCCTGCAAGCCCGAGGACATCCGCCCACTTGTCGGATGGGCAGCTGAGCCCCAGACGCCCCCTGGCCCATGTAGGGACAGAGCCAAGCCTCTTCGCCCCCAGTGTGAAGGAAGGAAGTCTAACGGGTCTCCCTCTGACTTTTCCCATTCGAGTTTCTTTTGTGCCCAGTTCCAAAACCCAGCTGCGGCCACGGGATTCCTGCCCCCTGCAGCCATGGTGACCAGCATGCTCTCCCGGCAGCCTTGCCCAGGGTGCACATCAGGAGCTGGACTCCCCTGGCCGGCTGGCCCCTCCGTGCTGGGCAGAGCTGGGTCGGGAGAGCAGGGCACGCCTGTCATGTTGGCCTGTGAAACGGCTCTTTGAGGCCTGCGTCTGAATGGCAGGTCTATGGTCTGGCCCGGGCGGGACACAGGCGCCGACTCTGGGCCGCTGCCACCCCTCGTGAGCAGAGCACAGAAATCTGCTGCAGGTTAAGTTTTCAGCAGTGGCTCCGGGTTCCAAAAAAAGAAGGTCAAGTTCAACATTCCACGACAGGCCCAAGGGTGTACGGTGCAGAGAGGGGGCGGTAAAAGGTGCCCTGGAAGCCCAGCAGATACATGGAGGAAAGAAAATCAATATTTGTGTTTGCAACATGGGAACCGTTTTTCCCCAGGACCCAACGCTGGGAACAGTGTGTCCCGTGTGGGCCAGGGGGAAAAACGCACAGAGGAGCCTCCTGGTCGGGTCACTCACAAGTCAGGCAGGCGGCCAGGAGGGGCCCCGCCGGCCCTCGCCCTGATTCTGCAAACACCTGAGGCTCGCAGAAACTTAAAGGCATTAGTGTTTGTGCAAGACAGCGCATCTGGCATCTGCTGAGCGGCCGCGGGGCAGTGTGGTGCAGTGGGCAGGGCTCCCAGGTCAGGTGGTTTCTCTCACGAGAAAGCCTGGTCACCAAGGGCAGCGCCGGGCGCCCCCAGCATCCTCCCTCACCATCATCACAGAGCCGTGGACCCCCTAACACCAATCTTGCTCTCCCAGCCAAATTCCTTTTCAAGCTTTCTCCTCCTAAGCAAGAAGTGCTGTTGGTTTATGTGTTTATTCCAGTCCTCATTCAGACAAATCCACAGCTAATCTAATTTAACATTTTCACCCACAGGTCACCTCCAAACCATCTGGCGCCGGCCGCCAGCCCGCCTGCTGGCCTTTGAGCACACCTCGGAAGGATGCAGAGCTGGGCGTGGTCCCCTGCTGGGTCCAGACCAGCTGGGTGGCTTCAGTGGGTCTCTCCTTTTTTTCTGCTCATGTCTGGGAGGTGCACGCCCAAGGCCAAGCTCACAGGGAGGTTGTGCGAAATACATGCTGTGAATGCCACGTCAGTGCTTCCGGTCGTGACCAGGTCGGTGTGCCTCCATCGAGCAAGCCTCAAGCCACAGAGCTTAGCACAGGGTCTGTGTGTCCTGCCCAGTCCAGCCCCTGGGGAGCCAGGGGTCGGGGGGGAGGCCTCCGTCCGCCCATCCCCGCCATTCCCAAGCCTTTGGCTAAGACGCAGCCAAGTCTCCCGGAGCCGCCCGGAAAAGGTACACCGCAGCTGGCTGTAGCCGGGGGGATGGGGGGTGGGGGCGCTTCAGAGAGGGCAGTGGCCGCTGTCGCCGTCCCAAGTGAGGAGGCCTCTGCCTGCCCCGAGTCGCCTCCAGCTCGGTGAAACTCAGACGTTGTGGGCATTCAAGGCTCTCCATACCTGTTTCCTACCCCCTGTTCCAGGCCAGTGTCCACCTGTCTCTCCCTGGCCGTCCCCCCACCCCCGGTGTCCCTACCTCCCTCTGCCCTCTGAAGAATGAGCCACCCCCTCCCCAGGCTTCCATGTGCACAGGTCCCACGTGGGCCGTGACTTCCTCCCTGGATCAGCGACTCCGTGCCTGGGACACCGTGAGAGCCTCGGGCAGACTCCACCCTCGGCTCTAGCCCCTGTCCTTGCAGCTGGAGCTCTGTACTCGGTGGGCTGACGTGTTTGGGGCAGGGGGATGGGACACAGAGCCTTGAATCAGGCTCCCGGGGCTCTCACAGGTGAAGCAGACCAGAGAGCTGCTAGGAGTAGGGATTCTGGGGCCGACGTCAAGACCCCGGATAGAATGCCCACATCCCATATCGGGGTGCTAATGTGTACCCCGGGAGGCAGCAGGAATGGCCCATGTAGAAGACCTGGAGTGAGTTGCCAGCTCCAGCTTCAACCTGTGGCAGCCCCGGCTGTTGTGGCCATTTGGGGAGTGGACCAGGGGATGGAATATTGTGTGTGTGTGTGTGTGTGTGTCTCCCTTGCTCTTCCTCGCTGGGTGACCTCGGGGAGGCAGTAAGCACTTCCTGTGGGGGAGCCTCCCCACTCACACCCTGAGGGGAGGGCTTAGATGTGGCCAGGTGGACCCTCCCCGGGGGCCATCAGCCCACTGCGGCTCCAGCTCACCTGCACTGATGTGAGCACAGCAGCCCGGACAGGTGGCGTCCCCGGGGCAGGCTCAGCCAAAGCAGGGGCCGGCTCCAACGTGTGCCGCTCACGGGCCCTCAGAGGGTCCGAGCAGGAGGGAGCCCGTTGCCCACAGAGGGGCCCCGTTGCCTGTGTGCCTTCCTGCCCTGACCTCCCTTCTCACCGCATTTCCGGGGTCACCCCCAAACACACCAGCCGCACCTGAGTCCTTGTCCTCCAGACAGACGGCAGCTGGGTTATCCCAACAGGCATTCCCACACATTCGAAA
Organism: Lepus europaeus; assembly: GCF_033115175.1. Lineage (NCBI taxonomy): Eukaryota > Metazoa > Chordata > Mammalia > Lagomorpha > Leporidae > Lepus > Lepus europaeus. Next base: position 23,034,994 of record NC_084831.1, read on the forward strand.
CTAACCACACTTTCTCATCCAATTGGCACCAAAATTCATCTTGCGTCGTGCGGGTGGTTCACCTGCCAGGAGTGCTTGGGGGGCTCAAACACAGCTTTCTCAGCTGTCGGTGTCAAGAGCAAGGGGCCTGGGGTGGGAGTGGGGGCCCCAGGCCGGTGGGACAGCTGGGGCCTGCAGAGCTCCGAGCCAAGTCCCCATGTAGACGTATTTGCAAGGCGGTCTATTTTTTAACTTCTGTGTTGTGCCCACACCAGGGAAGCTTGGCTAAGGTCCTTCCAAAGGAAAATTGCAACTGCCAGGCTCCAGGCCAGCCCCAGGGCTGTTCTAAGCCCTCCAAGGAGTTCTGAGTGTTCACTGAACGGCCCAGATGTGGAATAACCTCCACCCGCCCCCGTCTCGGGAAAGCTGATGACAACCACGCGGGAACGTCTCTCTCTCCACCGGCGCCGAGTTTGCCCCGTGTACTGGGTTCAGTGACCTGAGGTCACAGTCCCGCCCCCACTGAGGCAATCCCTCCCTATGTAGCACCCCATTTTCGACAACCATGCTTTATATCACATGCATCTCAGCCCCTCCCACTCTGGCCTCTGCTCCCGGTGCCATTTCAATTCTCATCTTTCCCTCTTAAAGAGCTGTGCTCTGCTGGCCCTGTGGTGCAGTAGGGTAAGCCACCGTGTGCGATGCCAGCATCCCATACGAGTGCCAGTTCGAGTCCTGGCTGTTCCACTTCTGATCCAGCGCCCTGCTAATGTGCCTGGGAAAGCAATGGAAGATGGACAAAGTCCTTGGTCCCTGCCACCTATGTAGGCGACCTGGGTGGAGTTCTAGGCTCCTGGCTTCAGCCTGGCCAAGATCCATCCATTGCAGCCACTGGCAGAGTGAACCAGCGGATAGAAGATGGATTCTCTCTCTCTCGCTCGCTCTCTCGCTCACTCTCTGTAACTCCACCTTTCAAGTAAATAAATCTTTAAAAAAATTCAGCTCTGAATTCAATCCAGTCCTCCAGCCAGCAGAATAGGGGGTTCTCTTGGCTGCTCTCCCGGGCACCTCGCCTCCCTCCAGGCTGCCTAAAGCCCTGCTCTCTGCCCCTCAGCCTCACAGCAGAGCGTCCGGAGGCCCGAGCAGAGCACATGATGATGAGCAAACAGCGGCCGGGCTGCCACTTCCCCCTTCAGTGCCCACACCCCTGGGACGCCCTCACCAAGGCTTCAGATACTCAGGCTGCTGTTGTGGCCACTCAAGAAGTGAAAGGAGGGACAATAACACTTGTGCCAAATTGGGAAGGGGCTGTATGTCCCTCTCCTGTTGCCTTGCAACAAATCGCCACCAACTTAGTGGTTTCAAACAGCAGGAATGGGGGCAGGTGTCTGGTGCAGTGGTTATGTTGTGACCTGGGACACGAGCATCCTGTATCAGAGTCCAGGTCCCCTGCTTCCAACCCAGCTTCTTGCTAATGCGCACCTTGGGAGGCAGCAGGGGGTGGCTCCCCGACTTGGTTCCCTGCCACTCAGGTGGAAGACCCAGATGGAGTTCCAAGCTCCCGGCTTCAGCCTGGCCCTGCCCTGGCTGTTGCAGGCATTTGGGGAGTGAACTGGCAGACGGAAGATGGATCTCTCTCTCTCTCTCTCTCTCTCTCTCTCTCTCTCTCTCTCCTTCTCTCCCTCCCTCCCACCCTTTCACACAATGTGTAGAGAGGAGTTTGGACCTCACAGCTTCCGCAGGACCGAAGCCTGGCAGGGACAACAGGGGGTTCTCAGCCCAGTGTCTCACAAAGTTGAGACCAACACGTCGGCCGCCCCAAGTCCATTTCCAGAGCTCGGGGTCCCCCTCCAAGCTCACACGTGGTTGCCAGACTCAGTTCCTCCAGGTGTGGGGCAGAGCTTCCCCGATGGCTGGGCTCTCAGCTCCGTGTTAGCAGGGGCCCCCGCCTGCTTCGCATCTCCGCAGGAAGGGCCTGGTCGCTGTGAAGGCATCGTGGGCCGAGGTCCAGACCGAGGGGCTGACCCCCGCCCTGGAGGCAGCTCTCCTGCCAGACGGCCCCCATCCCAGGGACAAGTCACAGGCTGCACGCCACTGGGAGGGAGAGAATCCCACAGGGGCACGGGTGCTGGGCGTGTCCCAGCCCCAGGGCGGTATAGATCTTCCCTCCCACGCCCTGCCCCAGACGCCCCTCGTCATCTGTGCAGCCGGGGTGGGGGGCGGGAAGCAGCACCAGTATTTATTTTCCCACCATTTCCTGTGCTCTCGCCACTGTCCCGTCTTGGGGGTGGCAAAGAGGCTCTAGAATACCTGAGCTATACCCAGTGCCCCACCCCCACAGGAGTTCAGCTCTGCTGACATAAAATCCCAGCCCTGCAGCCCTGGCAAGGTCAAGGGTGACCACGTGTGTGGTGCTCTGGGCAGTCAGTGACCAGAGCTGAGCTGTGTGGAGCCGGCCCCCTGTGACAAGGGGCCATGTCCCCAGGTCCTGGTCCAGGCTATGCCCTGGGCCCAGCACATGGAGCACGGGACGCTGCCTGCAAGGGGCGCACCTGTCGGAGTCGTGTGCTAGCTGCTGCCTGCTGAGCCCAGTGCCCATCTGGATGCCCTGGGCCCAGCCACAGAGACAGAGCAGCTGCCCCTCCTCTCCCTCCCACCACAGAGGTTATGCAGCCTCTCAGAGACCCAAAGGGAGCCCAAGGGTGCGCCCCCTCCCCCTGGCTTCCTTCAACCTGGGCACTGCTGTTTTTGACCCTGGAAACTGTTTCACTGCACCTTGGAGACATGGCTGGGGGGACGTGAGTCTCTGCTGTCCCCCAAAGCCAGGCAGGGACCCAAGACACTGCAGTAGCTCCCACAATCGCAGGGCAAGTTTTGTGCACCTGCCAAGTGAGCTCCCTGACCCGCTACACCGGGCGCCCTATCCACAATCCTGCCCATGAGCAGAGCAGGCAAGGGTCCAGGGAGCCCACAGGTCCAGACCTACGGCGGCGCACCCTGCAGATGGGGGAACACCTCCATCCCCACCTGACGGCTCAGCCACGTGACCACAGAGGACACGCACACACCCAATCCCTCCCTTAGAGATCAACACACACAGTGGCCCCTGCACCCCCACTCTACCCACCCCACCAAAGTGGCTCACACACAGCGCAACCAAGCCCACTGCACACCCTGTCGCCCCCTGTCCTGGGTCCCCAGCATAGAGCCACCACGGCCATCCCTCATGGCTCTGCACAGCTGGCCACTACCCCGGCCCTTCCTCTCTCTCCCCCTTCTGTGTCCCAGCCCTGGAAGCCACCCAGTCCCACGGCCACTGCCTGAGCCCGTGCCCCCGTCAGAGCGCACCTGAGCCACTTCCCCCATCACCTTCTGTCGGGGCCTGGCCTGCAGTGGCCCCCGCCCTCCCTCCCTAGCTTGCTCACTGCCCGTGGTGGTGACGGGGTCAGCCAGCCTACGGGCACGGTGGTGGTCATACCCCACTTCCTGTCTGTACGAACCTCACCTAGGTTCTGAAATCTCACGCTCTGTGCCCCCAGGGCCAAACGGCCCAACCTGCCGATGAGGACCCCGTGGGACCCGCTCCCAGCCTCACCCCTTCCCCTCTCCCCATGCCTGACCCAGCTGCCTGTTCTTGGGCATCTCCGAAGTGCCCTTCCAGACTTGTAGGCAGCCTTGCTGGGTGGGTTTTCCAAATTCCCTTGTGACATACCCACTTTCCCCTCCCAACCTGTCTCCCCTCCCCCCGCCCCAGCATCTAGCTGTCGCCTTCTCTCGCCACATCCATGAGAACAGAGACAGACGGAGCCTTGCTCATCTGGATGTGCACAGATCCAGGACCAACACAGAGGGGGCCTCTAGGAACATTCTGGAATAAGGAACTAGCATATGAACAAATGGAGAGCCAGGGAGCATCACTGAGAGCTGAGGAACTTGGGTGTGGGAAGGGGCGAGCCAGGGAGAGCCAGGGGGCGCCAGAGGGGATGCTCCATGGGGAGCAGGCCAGGGGTCTAAGCAGCCACTGTCACCTCCTAAGGGGACACAGGGAGGAGATGTGCCCAGCGGAGGCCTCCTCAAAGCCGAAGGGCAAGGCCCCATTTCACCGAGTACAGAGCTCAGCCCAGCAAAGGAGGTACTGGCTACGGCCGGCTGCCGCCACCCCAGCCTCGCAAGGAGGGAACTCCCTATCAGTGGTGGCGCACGAGCCCATGCAAGAGCTGCACCTGGAACCAGTGCGGGCAGCAGCCTCTGACTGAAGTCCCTTCTGGGCCAAGCCCCCACTGCTGTGGGAGCAGCTCCAGAGGCCCGCAACACCCTACACTTCCTGTGGCCCCCGCAGCCTCCCCTTGGAGAGGAATAGGCGTGAAACGAGGGCCCCGGGCGGTGGGGGCTGCCGAGAGGAGGGGTGCGGTGCACCAGACCGGAGTCGAGGAACAAGCTCGGGCCAACGGGAGCCAAACCCCAGCTCTGGTCCTGACGGATGTGGCCTTGGGCAGGTGCCTCCTCGGGAACGGGGGTCATCCCGGTGCAGCACCTGCTGCTCACAGCTGCCGAGACGCCCGCAGAGGAGCTGCCCTGGAAGGGCCCCCACAATTACCGGGGCCACTCCTGCTCCCACCCCAGTCCCCAAGAAGCCCCAGCTCCTCCCGCCCACGCCTGGGTGTGATTCCTCCAACGCCCCTTTCTCTCTGAGACTCAGCCAGTGCCGGCGCCCTCACCTGCCCAGCCCTGCTCCTGTCCTGGCAGCCCCCCGCTTGGGCCCTCTCAGTGGGTCCAAACTGCCCCGGCCCTGTCAAAGGACCCCTGTATGAGCCTCAAACGGGGCATTGATCAGGCCCGGCCAGGGCTGCCCAGGCGATCACGCGCCTGCTTGGCTTGGCCGGCCACGCGGACTTCCCCGGGCCCAGCTATTTCCTGCGCCCCTCCCATCGCCCAGCCACAGGGCACAATCCGACCATACAGCTCAGCCAGGGCCTTGGCGCCCAGCCAGGGGCGCAGCGCAGGGGGAGAAGATGGGGTGGCCACACCAGCGAGCTCGGGGTCTCCTCGTCTTTAGCACACATGGCTGTGGCCCTTTGGCACCCTCTTGATAGGATGCCAGGCTGGGGACCGCCCCCTCCCCCTGTGAACTTTGCTCCCGGTCCCCTCCGGGTGGGGATTCCTCAGGGGGCATCTTTGTCCAGATCATCACAAGCAAGAGCTCCCACGGCCTGGGCCCCAGCCCTCCCAACTTCCAACCTCCACTTGAATAAGGGGGGGGGGGGGGGAGGGATGGTGCTTGGTCCAGTCCCCGACTGCTGTGTGACCTTGGGAAAGCAGCTTGATGTGTCTGGGCCTCGGTTCCCCCGTGTGTGAGTGGCAGCCACTCCATAACTGCGTGGGGATCCGAGAAAGAGCAGATGAAGTCCAGGAGGAAATGAGCCGTCCCCAAGCACAGCTGACCCAGAAGGTGGATGAGGCCCCTCCCGAGCCCCTTCCTCTTCTGCTAGCCCACGGGACGATGTCACCAGCCCTTTTCCTGCTAGCCCACCGGACAATGTCACCAGTCCTCTCTGGGCCCCAGCATTTGGTCTCTTCCTTCCTGAAACCCAGACCTGGCCCTGCAGCCCCCCTGTCCAGCACCCTCCCACGCATCACCCTGTCCCAGGACAAGTGCTCGCTCCTAGGCACAGCATTCAAGGCTCTGCTTGGTCTCTTTCAGGGCTGGTGACGGATCCCAGCCCAAACTGCCCTGGTTTCTCAATTGACCTCACTTCCAGGCAGGACCCCGGCAGCTCAGCCTCCCCAGAGCTGGGGGAGGCAAGAGATGAAGAGAGAGCGAGAAATTGAGTCCTGGGTGCCGCTGTGGCTAAAGCCAGCCTCCCTGGACTTGCCATGACCACTTTTCTGTGTGTGTGGAAGGAACTTGGTTCACTGGGATGTCTGTTCCTTGCTCTCTCTCTCCCCTTCCTCTATGCCTGGCATGGCTCAAGGGAGCAGGGTGAGCTTGCAGCCAGAGAGCCCTCCTGTCCCGGGGCCCTGACACCTCGCCAGCCCCTCTCCTGTTCCCTGCTGGCAGCCCACCTGAGTGCTCCACCCTGCTCCTCCCTCGCCTCCGCGAACCACCATGCAGCCCCTGCACGTCCTTGCCTCCTTGTCCCACTTTGGCTCAGGCCCTCCAGGGCCTCCAACTCCGCCTGGGGATGTCTCCTCCAAGAAGCCTCCTCTGGCCCTGAGGCCCCTCGGAGCTCCCCTGGCACGGTGTCTGTCACGGGCCCCCACACACACATGGGGGGAAGGTGGAGGTGGGTCTGAGCCAGTGCAGTCACCCCAGGCAGTGCCCAGACACCTGATCTGGGGACCATACGGGAGCTCTATCATGAGCTGTGATTTCTGACCAGAAGCGGTGTCAGGACCTGTCACGCACTCACTGGGCGTGGCCCGTGGGAGTTCCTAGACTGAGTGAGCAGGGGTGTATGTGTGTGTGTGTGTGCATGTGTGTGAGTGCATGGATGTAAGTGTGTACATCTGGTTACATGTGTGAATATGTGTGCATGTGGGAGTACGGGTGCTTGCATGCATTGTGTGTGCAAACGTGTGCAAGTCTTCTGTGTGTGAATTGGCACGTGAGAGTGTGGGCATGTGTATGCACGCATGGGCTGGAGGTAGGAAGCAGGCCCCGGCTCGCCGCATGTCAGGAAATGCCGGCCATAGAGAAGCTTGGTGCTGCTTTATTGAAACCTCATCCCTCAAACACAAAGCAAGGACCCAAGGGGCATTGGGGCAGCCTCTTGCCCAGCCCTCCCTGGCAGAGCCCCTAGAACCTGCCTCCCCCGCCCTGTACCTCTGGGCCAGCGCCCCTAGGACCCCCGGCCCGTGGGGAAGCAGGCAAGAGAAACCTTGGGGCCAAAACCTTCCTACCGCCACCCCCAGCCATGAGCCTGCAGACGGGTCTGCGCCCACCAAGGGCACGCCTGTTTTGACCAAAGCAACCTTGGATTTTAGTCCAACGACCTGATGGCCCGATTTCCGGGCTGGCTTTCTGCTTGTCCACAACCCACTGGCCCAGGACTGGGCGGGCTGGGGCTGGGGAGCGGGCTGGCAGCTCAGGGAGCCAGTTCTGCACGCCTCGCTGGGGGACTGCACTGACCATGGAGAGCCAGAGGGAGGCAGGCGTGAGCGCGCTGGAGTGCGGACGACACTGAGCGCTGAGCGGGACCCTTGTGTGTCAGAAGGGACTTGCGTATCACTCGAACAGTTGCTACTTCCTGCAGGGAGCCCTGGGGTGAGTGTGGCATCCGTGTGGCCAAATTTGCACCTGTATGAACAACGGCCCGGCCACACGAGGCATGAAACAGACCAGAGCAGGCAGCCCAGTTGGTGGGTTGGTTTAAATTGGAAGGTTTGGGGACTAAGTTGACTTTTCATTGGATTTCATCACTGACCTGCGGATGCCTTGTGTCATTAGTATACGTGACGGTTGGCTGTCTCAGCAGCTGGTTAAGCAAGCTATCTGCAGAAATTGATTCAATGTGTCTGTCTGGCGGGTGGCTAACCGCTGATTTCATTGCCATGAAAACTGACAGCTACTTACACACGAATGCAACGGGCTGCGAGCTGAGCCAAGGATTTGCCTGCATTGGCAAGTGTGCTTCGCCTTGTTAGTTGCTTGCTTACACTGATTCAGCTGATAGACGCACCCAGCTGGGGACGGCCACGTGGCCTGGACCAGCGTCGCAGCCGGCGGCAGTCAGCCGAGGGTCGTTGGACTGAGTTTTTAGGAGACCCGAGGAGGAGTCGTTCAGTCAAGGCCGACCCCACCGCGAGCATCTCACAGGCCCCGCGGGAGGGGCAGGCCAGCGAGGGGCACAAGCACGTCGTCCAGAAGTCAGCCGGGTGGGCCTCCCCGGCCACGGCGCCACCGAAGCAAAGAAGCGGACCAGGAGGCGCCGGGGCCGGTCCTGGTGAGGGTCACACCTCCGAGTACGGGGGCGGCGCTGGGCCGCCCTCTGGAGCCTTGGGCGGCAGAGACAGGGCTTCCTCGTAGGTCGGCAGGGCCACCTGGGGGACACAGAGAGGAGGGCTGAGCGCTGTCAGGAGGGACCCACAGCGGCAGCCCAGGGCCAGGGTGCCAGAGCCCCGCCCCCTGCAGGATGAGGACAGTGAGGGTGAAGGTGACACTGGGGACTCGCTGCATGCCTGCTGTGGGTGGTGTGAAACAGGAGCCCCGGAGTCCTGCAAGGGACACCTCGGTGGCCTTTTGCCGACTCCATCTCGTATGCCCCGTGTTTTGGTTCCAAGGCACCGTTTTCCTAGGGAAAACCTTCACAGTCCCAGTGCCTTTGGAAGGCTTGGCCCCACCCCTCTGATCCAGGGGGTGGACTCATGACCAGGCTTGGCCACTCAGAGTAGAAGTCCATTCCCCTGGCTAACGTTATTGGTTTAGGGATAAGCACGTGACCCATGCTGGTCCAATCAGACACACTCCTGGGAATTCCTTTTTCTAAGGGGGTTACAGAGAGGATAGGATGTCAGCCTAAGGGCTTTGGCAGCCATTTTGCCACCATGAAGGAAGGGCTCCCTGAAGATGGACCAACTTTCAGAAAAGTAAAAAGACAGAGAGGATGAGCTCATACCCTTATGTCTGCCTGAGCCAGGCCTACACTGGACTTTAAAGTTCACTAAGTTAGTAAGTTCCCTTTTTAGCCTGAGTCAGATTAACTTGAGTTTGTAGCAACTATAACCGAAAATATCTGGCCTAACACGTCCCCATTTTTTTAAAGATTTACTTATTTATTTAAAAGATAGTTACAGCAAGAAAGAGGGAGAGACAGAAAAGTCTTCCATTAGGTCACTCCTCAAATGGCCACAACAGCCAGGGCAGGGCCAGGCCGAAGCCAGGAGCTTCTTCCAGGTCTCCCAAGTGGGTGCAGGGGCCCAAGGACCTGGACCATCATTTGCTGCTTTCCCGGGTGCATTAGCAGGGAGCTGGATAGGAGGTGGAGCAGCTGGGACATGAACAGGCACCCACATAAGATGCCAGCATCGCAGGTGGCGGCTTAACCTGCTACAACACAATGCCAGCCCCAACATAGCCCCATTTTACAGATGGGAAAGCGAGCTACCAATAAGTGAAGGCAGGAACATTTTCCTATCAGCTGCTTCTAAGTGTACCCTCTCCTCTCTTTCTAGAAAGCCCCCTCCCCCTTCCAAACTAACTCATACCATTGGCAATCCAAGACTAGGCCAAATGTCACCTCCTCCAAGAAGCTTTTCCTGATACCCCAGATGAAGCCAGGTGCACCTCTGTGCTCGTTGTCCCTGTGTTTCTTTCAAAATTGTGACTGAAGGTCCTCGTCTGACTCTAGGACAGAGCTGGCACCTTGACCTCCTCTGCACCCCAAGGGTAGATATGAGAGCCACAGAGAGACAGCAGCAAATGCTGGATGAACGAATAGAATCCTAGTCAAACGGAGCTCACAGAAATCGTCTTTCTCCTGGTCCAACCCTCAGCTTACAAGTAGAGAAACCAAAGCCCAGAGACGGCTCAGGGAGTGGCACAGGGAGGGGGTGGCAGAGCTGGGATTGGCCCCTGGGCCAAGCTCACCTTCGGCAGCACCTTGGAGTCGCTCCTCCTCTCAGCCGAGTTCACGCACTTCATGAGCCCGTAGCATCTCCACACGCACTTGAACATGTAGACCTGGAAGAGGACCGGCAGGCTGTGCTTTGTGGGGAGGCGCCCCGTGCTTCCTGGGGTGCCACACTGCAAGTGCGCGCGGTTCGGACCCCCTAGGCTGCCTGGGAGTTCCTCGTGGCCAGTCTGGCATATTCTAGGCACTGCCCTTCTTAGTGCCCCACAGACACCGCCCAGAAAGGAGCTCCGGCCTCCCCTGCCCCCCGCAGCAGCCCTGCAGATCCGACCTGGCCACCCCTGGTGACGGCGAGCTCACTGCCTCCTCAGATCGCCCTGCCCTCTTGAGGCAGAGCTGACAGTGGGCAAGGCGTTCCTTCAGAATGCCTCTGACACCACTTCCTAAAGCAGATGACAAAGCAGCACACGCTGAACAAAGAACTCCCCGTGCAGACGCAGCCGCGGCTGCTGGTACGAGACACCGCTTGCCCTTGGCAGCGACGTGAGCACTGGACGGAAGAGCTCCGGGGAAGTGAGGCAGGTGGAGGGAGCCGGCGAGGCCGTAGGTGGGGAACAGAGAGGGCGGGGCACAGAGCTGTGCCGCAGGACTTAGGGCCATGCTCTCCAGGAGTGGCCCCAGGGGGACCCCACACTGGTTTCCACCAGGAAGCCCTCGGAGGCCCTCACTACACCTCACGGAGGCACATGTGCATGGTCAGGTCTTGGAGCCAAGTTCTGGGGCAGGGGTCTGGCACGATGCATGATGGTTAGGATGCCGCTCAGGCCGCCCGCACCCCAGAGCTGAGTTCCTAGGTTTGAGTCCCCGCACCACGTCTGATTCCAGCTCCCCGCTAGACCCTGGGAGGCAGCACCTGTTGGTTCAAGTACCTGGGCTCCTGCCACCCATGTGGGAGACCTGGAGACCTGGACTGAGCTCGGGGTTCCTGCCTGCTGCCTCGCCCAGCCTTGGCTGCTGCAGATAGGGGAATGAGGGAGCGAACCAGTGGATGGAAGCTCGCTCGCTCTCCCTCTCTCTCTCTCTCTCTCTTTCTCTCTCTCTCAAATAAAATAAAGTACATGAATGAATAAACAGACACAGTTCCATCTCCAGGTTGGCACTAGGTCAGAGCCCACATTGCTAGGGCCTCAGGTGCCTGGCGGCAGCAGCCAGCAACAAAGCCCAGACGTCACTGCCCCGCAGGTCCGCAGGGGCCACCTCTGCCAGTCTCCCTCCCACCCCTGCGGTCTTGAACTTCCTGCAGTGAACATGGAAGCGGACAATGGAAGTCCGCCCTTCTGTGGAAGGGAAGACGCACAGCCTCTGGTGGCCTCCCGGGGGCGAGTCCACAGGCCCCGTGGCCACCCCAGAGTCTACAGCATTCCCCGGGGCGGGGTGGGGGGTCCTTCAGGTCCTAACCACAGCAGTGGTGCCCCAAGTCGTCGCCTTTCTGAGCTGGCCAGCCCTTGTTTTCTAGATCAATGGGGTTTTCCCTCCAGGCCAGCGAGTGTCGCTCAAACCTGGGACCTGAGGCTGGACTCCGCCCTGTGGGCCTGATCCTCCCACCCCCGCCCCGGCCACTGCCCCTCCTCCTTCTCATTACCAGACTCCTGTCACTATGGCCTCCTGTGGCGCGGGCACAGCCTTGTCCTACCCCTGGCCCAGGCCCCCCAGGGGGACGCGTTAAGTCCCTGACACGGGAACCACGTGGTCTTCGCACAGTCACAGCCTCTGAATGAGGCTTCCGGAACACTCTGGGGAGCTGGCAGGTGTGGGGAGGGCTGGAGAAAGGCGCCCAAAGCCAGGGAGGCAGGCGGCAGAGACGCACGCCACAACCCTGGCTCCTAACAAGGTGCGTGCATGGGTCTGGGGCCAGAGCGAGGCCTCTCCCAGGGCTGTGGGGCCAGCGCCACTCACTTTCAGGATGAGCACGGTGATGAAGGCCACGGAGAAGATGATCATCATCTTGATGAACTGGCTGCGCGCCATCCCCTCCTGGCTGGGCAGGTAGTTCTGTAAAACACGGGGCCGCGTGGATGCCTCAGGCCCTGCAGCGCCCACACATGCAAGATAGACGGGCCCACCCTGCACGCAGCAGCTCGGCCTGGTGCTCCCAGGCCCTGGGGCACTGCTCACCACAGCCTTCGGAAACGGGGGGGCCCAGGGAAGCAGGTGCAGCTGATGCCCACCGACGCCCTGCCCAGGCGGAGGCTCCCACGCCCAGCTGGTGGGCAGTGGCTGCCCACGGGCCACAGTCCCGCCCTTCTCCGGAGGAAGGTGTCGGCCCCCAGGAGCCACCTAGCCCCGTGACAGCGACAGTCCCTTTCCCCTGGGACTGCTGCAGCCACCAGCACTGCGGATGATAGCGCCTCTGTGGCAGTCTTCAAAGACCATGGTGCTTTTTTAAAGTTTGTAGAAAACAGAAGTAAAAGATAAGTTCGTTTTGGTGCAAGAAATATCCAAAATCTATGCACACTAGGGGTCTTCAAAAAGTTCACGGAGGGGCCAGCGCTGCGGCGTAGTGGACTAAGCCTCTGCCTGCGGCGCCAGCATCCCATATGGGCACTGGTTCTAGTCCCGGCTGCTCCTCTTCCAATCCAACTCTCTGCTATGGCCTGGGAGGGCAGTGGAGGATGGCCCAAGTTTGGGCCCCTGCACCCACATGGGAGACCTGGAAGAAGCTCCTGGCTCCTGGTTTTGGATTGGCCCAGCTCTGGACATTGCGGCCATCTGGGAAGTGAACCAGAGGATGGAAGACTTTCTCTCTCTCTCTCTCTCTCTCTCTCCCTCTCTCTGTAACTCTGCCTATCAAATAAATAAATAAATAAAATCTTTTAAAAATAAAAAATAAATTTAAAAAGTTCATGGAAACGCGTATTATGGAAAACTTATGTATGAATTTCAAAACTTTTTGCATCAAAATAAGCTTTTATTTCCTTTCCCACAAATCGTGGGGAACCCTTGCAACTTACTTCTGTGTGCGAATCACACCCCAGGCTCCCCAGAGGGCCAGGCAGGGCTGCTCCCAAGGCCGTGCCATCGGCTCGCTGCCTCCCCCTCCAGAACCAGTCCTTCCAACTTCCATCCTGAGGGTGCTCCTCCCCCCAGCCTAAACACTGAGACACAGAGAAGTCCCGCAACCTGCCTCAGGCCACACAGCAGCGACTCACCATGTGGTTCATGGACTTGAAGTTGAGATAGGTGGGCACTTCCATGTAGGAGCTGCAGAGGGTCAGGATGCTCAGGCAGAAGTCCAGCAGCTGCAGGGTCATCAGCGGGACCTTGGAGGGACCCTGAGAGGGACGAAGGCGAGGAGGAGGAATAAAGACTGGAGGCTGGGGACCGTGAAGCCCACCGGAGGCCCGCGCTGGAGAGACAGCCTCAGCTAGGTCCCGAAGGAGAGGCACTGAGGGCTGGAGACTGGAAGGGGCGTGTCCTCCCTGGGGGCGTGGACCTTGTGCTGAGCCCACACTCCTCCTCTCGTCCTCTGGAACAGGCGGATGAGACGCGCTCACACATGCGCTGTGCAGAGGCACTAACGTGGGCCAGTCTGGGGGCCCTCAGGGACTCACACTGGGACACCTGCTGTAGGCAGACGCCTACCCCCTGGCCCTGGGCTCAGGTGGCCGGTGAGGGGCAGGGCTGGGTACTCACAGTGCGGCTCCGGGAGGCGAACTTGAGATAGGCGGGCAGCTCGATGTAGGAGCCCAGCAGGGTGAGCAGGCACAGGAGGAAGTCCATGATTTGCAGGGACAGGAAGGGTAGCAGGTACTTTTCCCGGTTCTAGAAGGCAGGCCCTCGCCGTCAGGGGGTCCCCTGCACACAGGGCATGCAGCCCCTTCCCTCCCTGGACAGCACGGCCCCTACCAGGTCTTCAACACCCACTCAACCCCACGTGCATCCACCTGGCTTCCTCTGTGTGGGACAGGGACAGGGTAAGACCAGGCCCTGAGTACACACAGTCTGGGTGTTCTGGGAGACACAGGGAACCAGCCCAACTACAGGGGCACAGAGAGCAGGACCTGGCCCAAACTGCTCACAAGAACCCAACAAGGAAGAGCTTTGTGTCCACTGGAGATGGGGACGCCGGGGCTAGAAGTCCAAAGGTGGTTAGGAGCGAGCAGCAGGGGAAGGGCAGGGTGTTGGAGGCAGAGGGGCTGGCGTGAGCGAAGGCCTGGGTGGGAAAGAGCCCGCAGGGCATCAGCGTGTGGACTTCCCTTCCCTGGGCCACCCCAGGGAGAAGTCGGAGGGAGAGATCCTGCAAGGCCAAGGCTGGAGTCTTTGTCCTTCAGTTGAAAGTAAGTGACATGCTTTCTCTCTCTCTCTCTCCCTCCCTCCCTCCCTCCCTCCATCCCTCCTTCCCTCTATCTCTCTGTCTTTCAAATAAAATAAATCTTAAAAAGCAGGGGGCAGCAGTGTTGGGATGCAGAGTTTTAAGCTGTCTCTTGGGATGCCAGCATCCTGTATCAGAGCAACAGTTCAAGTCCCAGCCGCTCCACTCCCAATCCAGCTCCCTGCTGATGCGCCTGGGAAGCAATGGAAGATGGCCCTAGTGCCTGGACCCCTGCACCTGCATGGGAGACCAGGATGGAGTTTCAGGCTCCTGGCTTCAGCCTGGCACAGCCCCAGCCATTGAAGCCATTTAGGGAGTGAACTAACAAAGATATCTCTTTCTATTTATCTATCTATCTATCTCTCTGTCTCTGTCTCTCACCCTCCCTCCCTCTGTCATGCTGCCTTTCAAATAAATACAATAAATCTTTTTTTTTTTAAAAGCCAGTGTCCATTAAGAGCAAGATTCATGCACATGCACCCAGAGCGGGGAGACACACACACACAGAGAAAGAGAAAGAGAGAGAGAGAGAGAGAACCCGCTTTCTCAGTGTCGTGTAAGCAGCTCAGACAGAATGTCAGCACCTCGGGGAGGTCTGCTCCCTTCTGCTATCCAGGGACCGCCCTGCCAGGGGGAGCCCAGGTCCTCAGGGTGCATGCTGGCCAGGGCAGGCCGCTGCAGCTCAGGCCAGGTGGAAACCTTCCACCACATCGTCTCCCTGCCAAGCCACCTGCCGACACAGGAAGGACCCTCTGTCTGGGTGCTGCCGCTGCGGCTGTGTGGCAAGGCCCTGCTTCCTGCCCGGCTGGGAGTGGGGACAGGCGGTTCCTCTTTCATAGGGGCTGAGCCACAACCTGTCTCACTCTCCCAGCAGCTTCGCCTTGGGCCCAGGACTCCCTTAGCGGTCACCCAGGACCGGCCCCGTCTGCGTGGGTCCCTCCTCCCCAGCTGGACCATGAACTCTGCCGAGCGGGACCCCTGCTCTGCGGCTGAACTGGCTGCTTCCTCCCTCTCTACCCTGCCCCCGGCTCGTCTCCCTGCTGACAACCCAGGGCTCCCTCCCCTCTCCCCCACCACAAATCCACCCTTCCTCTTTCTCCACCAAAACTCCCTGCCTCCATCTGCAGTTTGAAGAGATGTGGGTTCCCAACCGGGGCTTGCCAAAGGGCCAGCGGTCAGCCCCGCCATGCCTGGCTGTGTGGGGGCAGGGAACTGAGCCCTGCAGCCTGAGGGGACCATGGGGGAGCAGGGCCACCTCTAGGGTACGGGTCGCTCGGTGTCCACCAGGGCGGGAGTGGACAGGAACGGCTCTCCCCCTCTCCCAGCAGCCCCTCACCTTGACCACGCCGATCAGTAGGCTCAGGCTGATGGCGAAGAGCATGGTGATGAGCAGGAAGCTGGAGATCAGATCGGCTGAAAGGCAAGGCAGAGCCTGAGGGCCCGCAGGTGCCCCCGGGGACCCCAGCCAGGCTCTGGGGGCCGCACTCTGGGAAGCACAGGCGTGTGGGGGACCCAAGAATGAACAAGCAAGCCCAGGCCCCGCCCTCACGCCGTCTTCAGGCTTTGGGAGGCACAAGACAGCAGAGAGGAGGGTGGGACTGAGGGGGCCGGGTGCTGGGGTCTCCGGGGCTCTTCTTAGCTATGGAGGGGTTGGGGAAGGCGTCTTGCGTGTGACCAGGAGTCGGCGTGAGCCGTGCGGGGAAGGGACCTCCGGCGTGGCCAGTGTGGTGAGAGCACGGGTGAGAGGGGAGCCCGAGGGATGAGCTCAGAGAGTTTGGGGGCAGGGGCTGGGTCCCCAGCCGGGAGGTACGGCTTGATTCTAGCGCTGGCAGCCACGGGGAGGGTTAGGTAGGGAGTGGGGCTGAGGCCTTGAGCACTGTCGGCTCTGCTCCCTGCACCTGCCGCTTTGGGCGAGGACAGGCGGAGCATCCCCACCCAGGCTCCCAGAGAGGGCGGGACCTGCCAGAGGTTGTCAGGTGGGAAAGGGGCAGGGCCTCCCACCCCAGGCTCCGCCCCCACCCCCCCACCCCCCCCCCCGCGTCTCTTACCGATCCTGAGGTAGCCGGCCTTGGAGGTTCTGCAGGAGGCCTTGCCTTGGGCCACCTCCACAGAGTGCTCGATGAACAGCAGCACGCTCATGATCTGGGGCGGGACAGAGCGCAGGTCAGCTGCGCCTGCGCGGCTCCCCAGCCAGCCCGCCCCCGACCCCACACGGCCACCCTGAGGAGTGCAGCCGCGCAGTGAGGAGGGGGCCTGCCTGGTCAGTGGAACATCCAGTTTGTAAGTGTGGCCTTTACACGCAGGCCGCTCAGGCCCCAAACCCTGGCCCTCCCTCTTTCTGGCCCTCCCTCTTTCCAGCTGTGTGACCTTGCACAAGCCTGGACGTCTGTGCCTCAGTTTACTCATCTGTAAAATGGGCTAATGCATGTGGAAACGAGGCGCTCCCAGATCACAATCAGAACCATGCCGGGTACCCAGTAAGCAGCAACTGTTCCCTCTAAAAGTCAGGTTTGAGGCGAGGGGCTTCTCCTCTGCACTGCCTTTTACAACCGGGTCTGAGTGTCTCGAGATCCTGGTCACAGCATCCGAACCTCGGAGTTCTTAGAAGCATCCACACGGGCCTGGGGAGCCCTGGAGAGCATCCGCCCCTGGCTCCCCGGGTGCCTGTCGATGCCTCCACCTCCCAGGATGAGGAGGGGCCGGGCAGGAGGACCCCTCACCGCCCAGCCGCTGGCAAGCACTCACTCTGTGCCACGGGAGGGCGTGACCAGCGTTGTCCCCCCCCTGCTGTGTGCGGCAGGTGGGGATAGCCTGTGCCTCTTCCCTTCACGGCCATAGCCACTGTATTTCTTGAATGAATGAATGAATGAATGAATAAATGAATGAAACCCCATCCCCTGGAGGACCCTGGCCAAGGATGATGGCGAAGGGCCTGAGCACTGGAGTGCACAGCGACCCCGAAGTCCAGCCACAGAACCACAGTCCCGGTGCAGGAATCCGATGCCCTGCAGCCTCTACTTCAATCTGCCCGCTACGGGGCGCTCTCGGCCTTCCGTGTTCTGTGTCCTGCCGCAGGCCATACACACACACACACACACACCAGTTCTCCAGGAACCGTCTGTCCATCCTGAGAGCCACCAGCCTATCCCCTCCTTTGTCGTGGGTGCCCTACCTCTGTTCATCGGACCCAAGCCCACGTTGCCTTTCTAGGCGACCCTGCGCGCATAACTAATGCTCAGCTGACAGCAGCCAGACAGCCACCACCTGTTTCCCCTGCTCACTGTGTATGTGGTTGTTTTTTTTTCCCTCAGACACAGGTCTCAGTGTGTCTTCCTGTCGCGTACGCTTGTTCAGGGGAGTGGAAAGGGGTAGCACAGAAGCTACAGGATGAAGAGCCGGGCTCGAAGGGCACAGCATGGGGGTTGAATCCAGGTCAGGTCGCTGTGCGACCCTGGGCAAGTCACGTTGCTTCTCTGAATTCTCTTGGCTGCGGGTGGGGGGCGGGGGGAGTGGCCATCGCTGGATTGGGAGGGAAGTGAATTATGTTGCGTTGCGTTTGCAAAGAGGTACACAGATGAGTTAGGGCAGGGCCAGGAGAGCACCTCCCCCCACGTGCCCCCTCCCCTATCCCCCTCCCCGCCCCCGCCCCTGGCGGGCGGCAGCCTCCACAGCACAGCATCAGAAAGCCCCAACCTCTGGCTGTGGGAGGAGCCCCGGCCACTGGGCCACTGGTTTCCTAAGTTCCTCCTCTGGCTGTGTAAGCTCAGAGAGGTGGGTACCTTGCCCAAGGGCGTGCAGTAAAACAGCTGTCCTTGTCCCTCCCCTACTCCCCAGATCACCCAGAGCCCAGCCAGCCCTGACCCCAAGGGCCCCGAGATCCACCTCCTGAACGTCTGTCTGTCAAACCCTTCGAACCCACTGCTCTGTCTAGTTCTAGGTTGTGTGCAGGTGGTACTGCTCCGGTTCGTCATGAGCACCACGCCACATCTACAGAACATTCCAGAAAGCACTAAAGGAAATGACTGAACGTTTAGCAGTTCTAATACCATCATCCCGAGGCACTGAGGTCACCCTGGACGTCACCCCTTTCGGAGGCCCCTGCTACCCGCACCCAGCCCCCACCTCCTAGACACTGTAGGCAGCTCTCATCATAGGATCATTGCGCCACCCTCCTGCCGTCAGCTCCCCAACCACCCACCCCTTCCCTGCAGCCGGTGACCACAGCCTAACTCCAGGCCAGCCCACACCAGCCGCATGCCCACTCGGAACACTCTCCTCTCCATTGCACAGAGGCTCAGAGGCCCAGGCATTTGTCCACAGCCTCCTGGCGGGCCACCTGTAAGGCCAGGATTCAAACCAAGCCCCATAGCCCCATTCTCCTCATTCCTCTGCACTTGCCCAGCCTCGCCAGGCCTCCAGGCTCTGCCTGAGGCCCGCCCCTCCCCCACTCCCCAGCAAGGTCAGAGCCACTCCACCCCCCTCCCCCCTCCCCGTCCCACTCTGCCCACAGCCCAAGCCTGCAGCAGCAGGCAGAGAAGCGTCTGCCTTTGCAAAAGCCACTTGTGATTAGCAGCCAGGCTCACCCCTCACCCAGTTCCCCGCTGCACAGCTCTGTGGCAGGGTGGGGGTGAGAACCCAGAGGCACCTGGAGGGCAGAGACCAGGCCAAGGTCACATCATGGGGCAACTACAAAGTCTGGCTCTGACCCCCTGCCCGGCCCCCAGCCTGGGACAGAGGCCGGAGGTCAGCTGTGGCACCTGAGAAGCTCCCGAGCAGGGGGCTGGGGGGGACTCATATTAGGCACCTACTGTGTGCTTGGATCTGCACACACAGGCTCACACCCAAAACCCTGTAACACAGGCAACACTTCCCCATTTCACAGATAAGCAAACGGAGGCTGTGAGCACTCCCGGAGTCGTGTGGCTCAGCTGGGATGTGCCCCCCACCCCGTCCCCTCGGCCCCCAGGGTCCGGGGTGCTGCTCCTTAGGGCGGAGCTGCTGGCCCCCTGCCAGTGCCGAGCCCAGGCTCTCTGAGCTCAGGAGACGGCAGCCAGGCAGCCAGCCGGGGCCCGCGAGGCGCCCTCCCCGTTCTCTCGCTGCACCACCCGGCCAGGCCCTGGCTCCGCCCTGGCCTGTTTCTGTCTCAGGTCAGGGAGGAGAGTCATCCCACGTGCAGGGGAAGGGACTCCTGCAAACCGTGGGACGTCCTGCAGGTGGCCCATGCAGCACCCGGAGCCCACTCCCCCCACCCCCCGCAGGCCCGCACGGCCTCACCTGGGGCTCCGACCAAGAGCTGTTTGCAGTTCTGGAAAGTACCTGGCTCACCTCCGGCGTGTGTGGGGAGAGGCCTGGAAACTCCACAAGTCTGCATTTCCAGGCCCCTGGCCCTCACCTTCCCCTCGGTCCCCCTGGTCTCCAGGAGACCCAGCGCGGCTCTCCTGCCCGCATCCGAGCCCAGCCGGGCTCTGTGACAGGAGCAAGGCTTTTTCGTCCTAGCGTGCCAGATGACAGCACTCACCTGTCCCGACTATGGCTTCTTTTCAGTTACTGCTCCCCCCCCTCCCCGCTGTTTGGTGGGGATGGGGAGTCACTGGACACACCTTCTGGGGTTGCAAGGTGCGCAAAGAGCAGGCACACAGCAGGTGCACCGCGGCCAAGCACTGTAGGGCAGCGGCCATCACTCACATAGGCATCCATGCTCTCCCCAGAGACTCTGCTCACCCACCACCCCCAGACCCTTCTAGATAAGCCGCTGACTCAGGCTCCAAGTCCCAGTCTCCAGGAGAACCTGATGAGTGGACGGTGTGCTCAGAGGCACGACAAAGGGCACGCAGGGTTGGAGGGGCAGACCTTGGGTTGCCTGATGAGAGGGATCACTACTGTCTGGAAGTCTCAGGGAAACTCTGGAGCACAGCTTTGAAGGATCAGCTGGAGTTTTCCAATAGAGAAGAAGGAAAAATATTCCAGGATGGGGGAACAGCACGTGCAAAGGCCCAGGGGCCAGGAAGTCAGATGAGTAGGGATCCCTCCAAGGACCCTCAGAGGGGGTCTCCGTTCTCCTTTCCCACCTCTTCCCTCTGCTTCTCCTCGGACCCCGGCTGCAGCGCCCGCTCTGCCCAGCCCACCCCTTCCACCCCCGCCCTCCGTTCCCCTTTCCCACTTCTTCCCTCTGCTTCTCCTCGGACCCCGGCTGCAGCGCCCGCTCTGCCCAGCCCACCCCTCCCACCCCCGCCCTCCGTTCCCCTTTCCCACCTCTTCCCTCTGCTTCTCCAGGGCTTCAGTTCCCGCTGCCAACCACCCAATGCCTTCTTGCTCAGCAGCAAACACGGCTCAAGAAGCTGAGCAGCAACGCGTGGACAAGAGGGCAGCATTGTCACTTCTCCCCGCGGCTTTGAGGCGCAGCCAACAGCCTGGGCTCAAAGCCGGGGACGGAGGCTACAGACAGGGAAGTCAGGGGGAGCGGGGATGGCGGGGGCCACCTCGTGTACGGTCACGGTGACAGTGGTGGAGATGCCAGGGGCTGGTGTGCAGGCTGAACACAGAGCGGGTGTTGGTCAGGTGGGACCAGCGATGGTGACCACACCGGAAGTAGGGAAGGTGGCTGTCATCGTGTCGCTGTGGTGTAACAGTGACAAGACCATGGCAGTGGACACAGGGTGGCAGTGGACATGGCCACGGCAGTGGGGATATCTGGGTGTTTGGGCCCAGGGGCCATGAAATGAAAACATCCCTGCCACCAGTTCAAGTCCCGGCCACTCCACTTGTGAACCAGCTCCCTGTTAATGCACCTGGGAAAGCAACGGAAGATGGCCCGAGTGCCTGGAGCATTGCTACCCACGTGGGAGACGCGGAAGAAGCTCCTGGCTCCTGGCTCCTGGCTCCTGGCTCCTGGCTCCTGGCTCCTGGCTTCAGCCTGAGCCAGCCCCGGCCATTGCAGCCATTTGGGGAGTGAACCAGCAGATGGAAGACCTCTCTGTCTCTCTACCTGTCTCCCTATCTCCCTCTCTCTCTCCTTTCTCTCTCTCTCTCTCTCTCTCTCTCTCTCTCTCTCTGTTGTGTGTGTGTGTGTCTTCCCCTCTCAGTAATTCTGTCTTCCAAACAAATAAATAAATCTTCTCTTGAACATAGAAGGTAAAAAGCTATGTAGCCTTTTAAAAATATGCAAACAAACAGCGTCGCTGCTGCTGCTGCCAGCAGTGGGTGAGGACAGTGGCGACAACGCGATAGCACAGAGGTAATGAGCTCATGGAGAGGGTGGCGGTGACAACCGTGCCCCCAGACTCTGGGTTTCAGTAGCACCTTGCCCTGCAGGCTCAGCACCCCGCGTCTCAGAAGGGGCTGGTAGAGTCCCCCCCTCTGAGGTTTCCGGGGCTAAAAGGCACACCAGGCCAGCCACTGGGCAGATGCCCCCCTACCCGCTGCTCAGCGCAGGAGGACAGCGGGCCCTGTATGGAGGACAGCAGGCAGAGCTGGCACAAGGAGTTGGGCCCAGGCTTGACCTCAATCTTGGGTCCCAAGGGCCGCACCCCTACCTACTCTGACCTCTTGGGCTGCTCCACCCTGCAGACGGAGGCCTTGGCACTTATTGTCACCCGGACGCCACGATCAGACCATCCCCCCCACCTGCCCACCCCGTTTCCCCCCGGGGGTGTGGGTGGGAGGGTCCTGGGGTTGTCTGGGGCCAGGATGGCAGAAGACAGCCAGATGCGTCAGCAGCACAAGAGGAAACACCCCGCCCAGAGCTTCCTGCCACAGCTCATCTGGAGGCCCCGGGAGGGGGCCAGCCCCCAGCACTGTCTCCCCGGCTGCCTCTCCAGCTTCCCCAAAACCATCCGACGCCCCGTCCCAGGCCACGCACTCAGCTGCAGCCCCAGGCCCGGCCCCACTCTGTTCGCTGGGCACCCTCTTGGCTTCCTGCCCCCACCCCCCGGCTACCTCCCCAGGGGCTGCCCCTGGGCTGGTGCCTCCGCTGGGCTCCCAGCTCACAAGTCTTACTGAGGTCCCGGGGTCAGCCCCTGAGGCCCCGTGCGAGCCTCGCCTGGCCGCTGCCCTTCCCTGTACCAGGGAAGACCCCACCCACCTCTGACAGTGGCTGTGTGGAGCGAGCAAGGGGACACCTGTCTGCTACTGTCCGAGCCCCAGGGATGCCACAGCAGGCTCTAGGGGGGGACTTGGCAAAGGGACTGGCATTGGACATGGTGGTTAAGATGCCATTCGGGGCATGCGCAAGCCCGTATCGCCCATATCACAGTGTCTGGTTTGAGTCCCGGCTCCACTCCCAATTCCAGCTGCCTGCTAACAAATGCATAGCCTGGGAAGCAGCAGGAGGCGGCTCAAGTACAAGGGTTCTTGCCACCCACAAAGGAGACCTGGACTGAGTTCCTGGGCTCCTGACTTTAGCTTAGCCCCGCCCTGGCTGTTGGGGACATTTGGGGAGTGAACCAGAGGATGGAAGCTCTGTCTCTGTCTCTGTCTCTGTCTCTCTCTCTCTCTCTCTGAGCCTTTTGAGTACATAAAATAAATATTTTTAAGACAGAGAAATGGAATTAAAAACTCAGTTTGTTTTGGCGCAAAACGTTCTTGGAAACCTGGCATAGTTTTTTCATGAGATGCATTTTCTGTGGACCATCTCCCATACGCAAACGTTTTGCACCAAAATTAGCTCCTCTGACTTCTGTGTGCCACAAGTCCCCTCCCACAGAAACAGCAGAGACACTGTGGTGGCCCTGCACCCTGAGCTACTGTGCAGCCATGGGGAAGTGAGCTGCCTGCATGGCCCAGGGGAGGCTCGTGGGCAGGTGTCCAGAGAAAGAAGCCGCGCACAGACCACACGCTGGAGGATGGCTTTTCTCGGCAGTTCTAGAACCGCATATGCGTAGGTTCATAGAAATCCATGCATTGGTGGAAACCAGTGGGACAGGGTCATGGCTAGGACTCGGGGCCTCGGGGGCTGCTCCTGTCCTGTCTTAGCCCCGGGGGGAGGCCCCTTGGGTGTGTCCACTTTGTAAAAGTTCATCAGCAGGTGCACTTGGGACATCTGCATGTTTCCAGAGGTAAATTCTACATGGATGAAAGGCAGGGCCGGAGGACAAAGACAAACAGGCCAGGCCAACCCGGGGATGAGCCTCAAGGCCCCAGCATGCAACACCCAGGGACCCGGCACATGGCGTTCAGGGTCAACAATGGGAGCTTGGGGTCCAGGGTGGGAGGTCAGGGTGGGCTTCCCAGAGGAGGCAAGTTTCAGGCAAGATTTCTGCCAAAAGCCAAAGCGCAAAGGCCAGAGGGCGAGGGTCGCCAATGGGAAAGCGCAGGATGCTCCTCTCTGTGAGGTGAAATCTGGGGTCCTGGCTGTACAGGGCACACAGCAGGCCTCAGGTAAACAGCAGTAGGAGAAGGGATGTAGGAGCAGCTGGGGACACGCGGACACACCGACTTCACCGGAGTAGAAACTTTGGAGCTGGCAGAGAGGGAGGGAGGAGAACCCCAAGGGAGGGGACAGCTTGTGCAAAGGCCCGGGAGGGTGTTTGTGCAGCCCACGAAAGGCTCCAACCATAGCCACAGCAGCTCCAGCCTGGCCACCAGCACAGCCTGCCCACTGCCCTTCCAGCCCTGCCTGCTAGGAGAGAAGACCGAGGCCAGCCTGTGCCCAAAGGAGCAGGGCGCTAAGAATCAAGTTGCTGGCCCTGTGGCCTGGCTGGGGAGGAGGGGCAGTTCGTGGGCCCCTCCTGTATGGGCAGCCACTGGGGGCTCAGCGTCAGTCTCCAGGCTTGGTCTAAGGCCCCATCATCCTCCACTTCCTGAACGTCCCACAGAACAGCAGCAAGTATCGGGGTTGCCGTCACCATCCAGCATTTAGGGACTCAGGTCCCCAGGTCCCCCGACCATTCTTCCGTGCAGGGTCACGTCTGCATTGGGAGGCAGGTGTTGGTCCTCCCGCTTCTCCCACTGTGCAGGCGAAATGAAGGCTTCCCCGTGGGCTCTGTGCTTCTAAGAACAAGGCTCCGGATGTCACAGCTGACCTCCCTCCACCCCTGTGGCGGCCGAGAAGCCCTCCTCCCACTCCCCCCCAGCCCCCGGAGACGACACCTGGGTCTACCGCGGCTACCGAGCCGCTTGGCCTGCCCGAGCCCCGGTTCTCTCCCCTGGTGGCGGCTGCCGTCTGTCTAGCAGAGGTTCCCGACCCTGTGGGCAGGGGCGGACACTGCGGCCAGGCGAGGCGCCTTGCCCACAGCAGCCCCGAGCCTGGCTGAGTGTGCAGCACCTGCCTCACCAGGGGCTCTGGGCCTGCCTTCTCCAGGCCCGTTGGGGCCCCCTGGGAGGCCAACGGAGGCCTCATGCTGAATTCAGAGCGAAGTCCCAGTTCTGGGCCGCTGCTCAAGGCTCAAAATAAAAGCCTCATTTCCCCTGGGACTCGGGGCGGCGGGTGGCGCGGGGTGGGGGGAGTGGGGGTGATGCCAGACCCTGCCCTCTGCAGTGGGGCCCAGCATCAGTGGGGCCCCCTCCGGCCTGCAGGGAGGGCCCCAGCTATGCCCCTCAGATAGATGGCCGAGACCACCGCCGGCCTCGCACTCCCAGAAACCCTTTCCCTCTGACCTTGAGCCTGAGACCAGGAAGTGGGGAAGCAGGGGCAGCCTGGCCTGGTGTCTGGCCTGTCCTGGCTGGAAACACACAGGGAAGTGACCCCCAGGCCTGGTGCAACAGCAAGCCTTGACCTCCAAAGGTCCGGCAGCCTCTGAGCGCCCCCCAGCCCAGGAGGCAGCTCCACCTGCTATAGGCCCGAGGATGAGGGTGTCACCACCCAGCTCTCACGGGCCTCCTGCCGCAGCCACAGCACTGGAGAAAGTCGCGCTACCCACCTGCCCGGCCCTGTCCCCCAGAGGCCTCTCTGTGCCGCACTACCCACCTCCCCGGCCCTGTCCCCCAGAGGCCTCTGTGCAGCATGGGCAGCGGTACAGGTGGCAGATCCTAACAGATTCTCACCCCATTCACAGCCCCCTCCTGTATTCGCCAGGGCTGCAGCAACTCGGCACCTTAGCACCTTGAAATGGCCACCCTTGAGGCAAGGACCACTGAACAGATGGGGAAACTGGGGCCCACACAGCAAAGGCACCTGCCTGCCAGAGGTCCCATCGCTGGTGAGTGACGAGACCGCCCAGTGTCCTTTCAATCACAGTCACTGCCTCCAAGGAGGAGGAGAGAAGGAGCCCGAGGGGTTCTGAGGAGGACAAAGCAGGAGGGCTTCCTGGAGGAGGAAGAAACTTTCATGGAAGGCTGGGGGGACAAGGAGGCCCTCTCAGAGACAGACCACCCTAGCCAGGGGCCCACTCCCTGGCCCATTCCACACACCTACCCCTCCTCTCTACATGGCCTCTCTACGTGGTCAGAGACTCTGCTGCACCTCTGTTTTCTCATCTGAAAAATGGGCAAATGGGTGAAGCCAAGATCTTATCCCTCTGTCTAACCATGAGGACTGATAGAAGCGAGGGGCTAGAGCAGCGTCACCCTTGCTGACCTCTGGGCTCCCCACCCCCCATCGATGCCTCGTGACTGTCCCTGCTAACCCCACTGCACGAGCCTCCCCACCCCCTTCCCACAGCCTCCGGCAGCCCCCAGTGGCCTTCCCACGCCAAGCCTCTGCTGCTGCAGCTCCCTCCAGCTGTGTGCCCTCTTTTCCCAGCATGCTCCGGCAAAGTCCTGGTCATCACCGGGCTCCAGGGGTCCTCCAAGGAGCCCTTCCACACCTCCACCCGAGGCTGGGCTAAGGCCCTTCCTCCCTGTGCCCACAGCAGTTCACAGCATTGTTACCAACGCCTTGGTTATCACAGACCTTGGGGCCTGGCTCCCAGCCCAGGGCACAGCAGGGCAAGTTGAGGCCCCTTCTTTCCACCCCAGAGGCTGCTTTGCAGCACGAAGAGAAGCAGCGCGGGATTCTCCCCCAAGCACAAAGCAAGCATCCAGTTGCTCTGCCTGTTTAATCCGATAGTGGGGAGAACAGACAAATCTCTCAGGAAGAATTCCCAGTCACCATGGGCCCCTGTGCCCTCCGGGAGGGGAGCAGCATGCTGTTCACAGGGACTTTCTTCCAGAAAGGACAAAGAGAAAAAGGGAAACTTGACAGCCCAGGATGCTGGCACCCCCTGGGGCCCAGCCAAGTGACCCAGGTCCAAGTCCACGATGCCCATCGCCTTGGTGGCACATACCCTGCAGGTGACATGCCAGGATGGCACTCCACCCCTGCAGTCCTCTTCCCCAGAGCACCTGACCTCGGATGTAATCTTGAGAAAACCGTCTGACTAATCCCAGTTCGGGAACATTCGACAAAATTCCCAAGATCATCAGAAATGAAGAAACTGTTGAGAAATTGTCAGGGGCAGTAGGAAGGAATCCTTAGGAGGCAGTGAGAGCCAAGCGTGGTGTGGTCCCTTGGAGGGTCCCCTCCATGGGATCCCGGAGGAGAACAAGGATCCCGGGCAGGGGAGTGGAGGTACGGACAGGGCATGGCTGCCTGTCAGTAACAGGTGTCAGTATGGATTCATCTGCTGTGACAAGGGCACAGATCATGGAAGATAATGACGGAGAGGCGAGGCAGCCGGGACACAGGCACTCTGCACCACGCTCACAGCCCTTCCGTACCTGAAACTCTTCTAAAATGAAACATTTCTTTTTCAAAGTAGTACATGCTCAGACCAGATACTGAAAATAGGAAAGTAGAAAAGCATTTGCACGGTCCTGGAGCCCACAGTCACCACCGCCTCCTTTCCTTTTCACTGGGCTTTGTCACGTCCTGTCCCTGCACGGTTGAAATCTGTGTACATTTTTTTTTAATCACAGCAGGTGTCAGCTTTTCATTTGGACAATGAACTTCCAGTGATGGGATTCCAGGCACCTTGGGGAAGAAGGGAAGGAGACATTTCCAGGTAAAAGGGTCTCTTGGGAGTCCTCGCCTCCTGACATCGACTGAGGACCTGAGTGAACTTGATGACGAGCGAGGACCCAGGAGGTCGATCTAAGAAAAGTCCTTTGACTTCCCCGTGGGTGTAGGTGGGTGGCCCCGAGAACCCTCTACACAAGCCCAGCAAAATCTCTAGGAAGCCTCCTGCAGCCCAAAGTCAAAAGGACTCACTTCCCAGCATCGCACAGGAAAGGGTCCTCCAGCACCAACACCCCCACGACCTGATAAAGCGCGTGCTGCCTCTGGACGTCAGCGGCCCGATTTAACCCTCCCCAGAGGGACCACAGCCACAAATAGCTCGCCCCAGGCAGAGCCGTCACCCACGGCTGGCTCCAGATGACGGCCGATGCGGGCCCCTGGCACATCTGGATGGCAGCTTCTCTTTTCCATGCAGATGTTCAAGGTCTTGCTGGCACACCTGCCACCCGACGACTGGGCCACAGGAAAGCCCCTGACCCTGCCCTTCTGGGAAGACGCAGAGCCCCACCCCCAGCAAGGGTGAAGGCAGAGACCCTCACTACAGTCCACTGAGGAGGCCGGCCCGGAGTCACAGAGCAGCCAGGCTACCCCGCTATTCTGGCACCTTCTCCTGTTCTAGAACCTTCCATGGCTGCCCCCCGACTCACATTAGAGGGAGTGACTGCACCCAGGACTAGACACCTGTTTGGTTATGGTCACAGGGGAGGCAGTGCAGCCGGTGCTACTGGCATGCAGCAGGTAGAAGCAGGGGTGTCACTAAAATTCCTACAAGGCACTGTTCAGGCCCCCACGCCAAAGGCTCATCCAGCCCAAATGATAACGCTGCATCCAAGGACACGCCAAGCACCCGCCCTGTCCCTCCCCGACTCCAGTTCAGGGTCCGGAGTGCCCCACCAAGCCTCACCCACCCCCGTTTGCCCACAGTCTCTCTGCTCCACCCCTGTTTCCCACAGCAAAGTCTGTACCTCCTGCAAAGGCGCCCCCCAACAAGCCTTCTCCGTGCCCTGGGCCCACGCGGCTGCCATGGGAGGACCCGAGGCATAGAGATCAAGAAGAAACCTGGAGGCACACGGTCCAGGGCTTGCGGTGCAGCCTCGGCACAGGCAGCCTGCGGGCGGGTCCGGCACAGCCTGCGTGGGCGCATCCATGTTACCCCGCATCGCTCAGCGACATGGGAACACCAGAAGGTACAGCAAAGATGCCTGTTTCCTGATTCTCTAAATGTCAGAGGAGCCGCCACAGTGCCCAAGACCCTTCATGGCAGCAATGGGCAGAAGCACAGGGCCTCCCGGGTCCATCCATCCCACCTGTAGTCATGTACATGCCCATCTGGACTTCCTAAAAGAGTCACAGTGCCGGCGCTGTGGCGCAGCAGGTAAAGTCAAAGCCTGTGGTGCCGGCATCCCATATGGGCACCGGGTCAAGTCCCGGCTGCTCCACTTCCGATCCAGCTCTCTGCTCATGCACCTGGGAAAGCTGCAGGAGACAGCCCAAGTGTATGGGCCTCTGCACCCATGTGGGAGACCTGGATGGAGTTCCAGGCTCTTGGCCTTGGCCTGACCCAGCCTTGGCTTTTGAGGCCATCTGTGGCATGAACCAGCAGATGGAAAGATATCTATCTCTCTCTTTCTCTCTGTCTCTCCATCTCGCCCTCTGTCTCTGTAACTCTGCCTTTCAAATAAAATGAACTCATCTTTTTAAAAAAGAAAGAAAACCCTATAGACTTGGGCGGGGGGGGGGGGGGGGGGACAGTAAAGACGCCTCGTGTGGGACAATCTCTGAGCTCCTGCCAAAACCACTGTCCTAGGCTGGGAATGCGGGACTTCGGGTGTGCCAGCAGCAGGTGCATGTGTGGTGCCGCATGAAGGTAAAGCACTCCACGGTGGGTCTGGCCCTGGTCTGCCTGCACTGTGGATACTGAGTCCCTGAGCCACACGAGCCGTCAGACAGGACTTCTTATCCTTAGCCTCGCTTTGGAGAAAAGGAAACAGAGACTCAGAGAGGTTAAGTAAGTTGCCCAAGTTTCCTACAGCTAGGAAGCCAGGAAGTCAGGGTTTGCACACAGGTGTCTGTGTGCTAACCGCTGAGCGGCACCGCCCTCCCCAGGCCCGGCTCCTGCCCGAGACAGGAAGCAGATGCGGCCATCTCGGCCGGGCAGGGCAGTCCACCACGACATGCAAGCCGTGGCTCACTTTCAGGAAGTTCTTCCAAGCTCATGAGAGAACAGCTAACCACAGGCCCTGAGTCACTGCAGGAGGAAGGCGCCTGGGTCTGGGGGCCCGGGTGTGGCCAGGAGACAAGGGTTGCAGGGTGGGTCTGCACAGGACAGAGCAGGGACTCCAAGCTTCAGCCACCGCAGACAAAGGGATAGCCATGGCCTTGGGGATTGGCACTTGCCCAGAGCCACAGGTGACAGAGCTTTCGTGCGTGGCTAGGCGCACCAGCCTCCAAAGAGGAACCTGTGGGAGCTCAAGCCTAGCGCCCCTCCCTGCTTCTTAGCTCCCTGCCCCTGCCCACTGGAAGCTCAGAGAGGAGCTGCTGATCCCGGCTCCTGGAGCAGCCCGGGCTTGCAAGCTGTGCCTGTGGCTGACCCCGCATCCTGGCACCCGGCCCAGCCTGCTCTCTCCCAGGCCCCCTGGCCCCCAGAGCATGTCCAGTTCTGAGATAACCTCGCGCCTGCTGCTTTGCCCGACTCGCTGAGGCAGAAGCGAATGTCACTTATGTCCGCAGATGCAGGACGCCCTCCCCTTTTCACAGGAGGGAAACTGCGGCCAGAGAGGGAAAGGGCTGTGCCCAGAGTCCCTCAGAAAGGTGGTGGGCAGTGGCCTCCCCTTTGAGGGGCTCAGTCTCTCTCGCCAGCACACACACACACACACACACGCACAGGCACGCACACAAGTCCCCAGGGCCGGCGGCGCACTCACCACATGGTAGATGGCCAGGGCGGTGGTGGCCACGCGGACGTTGAAGCAGCAGCAGGTCTGGCGGACGGCGGCCACGTGCGGGGCCATGGTGCTGTTGCCGCGGCCTCTGAGGCACTGGGGGGAAGGAGCCCGGCGCCCACCGAGAGCAGAGCAGAAAAAGGGAAGCTGCCGGCTGCCCGGCTCAGGCTCACTTCCGTCCTGCCCCTCAGACAGGCAGGGCCAAGGTCGTCAGCGCTGGGGCGGGGCCAAGGGGAAGCAGGTGGGGGAGGGGCTGCAGCTGGCTTGGGGAGGGAGCCCCACCAGACCTCCGCCACTCTAGGGAGGGGCTTCCAGGGAGGGCAGACGCTCCCACCATCTGTACCCACCATGCACCAGGGCTGGGGTTCACCCTTGGAAACTGGGACAGTGACCAGACCTATTTCAAAAAAAAAAAAGAGAGAGAGAGAGAGAGAGAGAGAGAAACAGGCCCAGAGAGGTCAAGGCATTCACCCCAAATCACACATCAGTTAGCACCTGTGGCAGGATCCAAACTCAAACCTCTGTGCTTGCAAAAATGGCTACTTTCTGGCAAGTACTAAGCTTGTTCCTGGAATAGCTCCTTTACGCTCCACCTCAACCTTTTGGGAGCGGTGCTACTATTATCCCCATTTCACAGATGAAGGAATGGAGGCACAGAGGGGGAAATTATTTATTTGGGGTCACAACTGGAATTTGAGCTACCCCAGGGCTAAGGAGTCTTTGCCCAGCGGGCAGAGCTCCAAACCAGGACAGTAATGCACTTACTATGTGTAGCCATCAGCCCTGGACCGGGTCTTCTTTCAGCCGGGTCACTGACCCCTCCTGGCAGCCCACTCTGTGGGCCTCCAAGTTCCTGGTACAGGAACTCTCTCTTAAACTGGAAGTCATAAACGGCTGCCCAGCGCACTACCCCAGGACCTGCACCCCTCACTCAGATGATAAATTACCCACACTGCAATAAACAAAGGGTGCACGAGGCACGCGCAACAGCCTGCCAGAGCTCGGCCTTGTCCCAAAGCTGAGCTCACTGACACTGGAAGCTCCCCGCAGACAGAACGCAGCAGGACCCACACGAAGCCCCACCCTCCCACGAGGTCAGGGAGTTCGGAGTGGGCAGCTCTGCAGTCCATCATTTCTGCCCCAGGAGAGGTTATAAAGGCTCCTACCCCTCAGCAGGAACTGCTGTTAGACCTACACACGCTGCACTTTTTTTTTTTAATATCTATCTATCATTTATTTGAAAAGCAGAGTGACAAGGAAGGAGAGAGATCTTCCATCTGCTGGTTCACTCCCCAGATGGCTGCAACAGCAGGGCTGGGCCAAGCCAAAGCCAGGCACCTGGAACTCCATCTGGGTCTCCCATGTGGGGTGGCAGGGGTCCAAGCACTTGGGCCATTTTCTGCAACTTTCCCAGGTGCATTGGCAGAGAGCTGGATCAGAAGTGGAGCAGCCGGGACTCGAACCAGCGCCTCCTATATGGATTGTTGACATCCTAGTCGGCCGCTTCCCCCACTGCGCCACAATGCCAGCCCCACTGCTGCACCTTCTAATCCTTCTCCCTTTGCCAATGAGACCAAGGGACTCAGCCAGGTTGGGGCTCTCGGGAGACCCAGGCGACGGCTTCCCTACTCCGCGTTCAAGCTTGCTTTCGCTCCCTCCCAGGTCTGCTGAGGCCTGACGTCCTAGCGAGCTGACTCCAGGCAGTGAGTAAGAATTTGGTCCCTTCTGGCTCGTGGCCTGGGCTCCAGTCCTGGCACCTTCTGGCCGGGACAAGACAAGTCACCCTGTGCCCCTCAGCAGTGAGGCCAGACAGAAGGCCTGAGACTGAGAAACCAGGGGCCGGGACGACCCTGAGGTCACGCTGGGGAGCCTGGGAAGCCAGTGGAGGATTTCCCGCGGTTACAACGACAGCTGTCAATAACACTGTGATTTGGTGGGACCCAGGCAGGGGTGCAGCCAATTCCCAAAGAGAGGGCTGGCGGGTGACACAGTTTTAAGTGGTCTATGGATGGAGATTTTTCATTTTTATAGTGATCAATTCATCTTATTGTACAATATAAAAATATACATAACTAGTCCATGAATTCTATGATTCTCCATTTATGGGGGTAACATAAAGTCTCATTTTCAAACAGAAGAATTTAAATAAAAGGCAGCAAGTTGATTTTAAGAGCATGTTAAGGCAGCTATAGCCTAGGAGACAGTTGCAGCAGAGGGCTGAGGAGCTGGGGTAGGTGACGTCAGCTCGGGTGTCCCAGCTCCCCGCTTAGCCGCTGTGTGATCTCAGACAAAGCGCTTGATCTCTCTGAGCTGTTGTTTCTACCTCGGCAGGGCTGTGGCAAACACGGAACAGGGTCATGTAAGCAGAGCTATTGTGTCTTTCCTTCCAGCTCCCTGCCCTCAAACACACCCAGGCTGCTGGGAGGAGGCGGAGCTGGGATGCGAACCCTGCTCTGTCTGTTCTTGAACTCCCCCCCACCTCGGCATTGCCTTCCCTCCAGACACCAGAGTCATTCGCTCCCCTGAAGTCAGCAGCCTCCAGCCTGCACAGACCCCTGGGTAGGGGCCTCCGTCACTCCCTGTGGAATGGAAGCCTGGCCCTGGTCATTGTCACCTGCCCCAAACCTCCAAGGAGGGGATTCTGCCACCCCAGAGAGTGGCCCCCTTGGCCAAAACTACTGTAGTAGGTAGAATAAAGCACACATACCACCCTGCAAATGAATACCCACCCCTAATGCCCGGAGCCTGTGCACACATGACCTCCGTGGCAAAGGCACAATACGGGTGTGATTAAATTAAGGGTCTTGAGACTGGGCCCGGGGAGTGGGGAGGATCCTGGATTGCATGTGTGGGTCGAGTATCAAAGGTCTCTGTAAGCAAAAGCCAGTGTCAGAGAGGGACTGGAGGGTGCCCACGACCAGCTCTGAAGGAGGGAGAAGGGCCAGGAGCCAAGCAGTACAAGCGGCTCCCAGCGGCTGGAAAGGCGAGGGAACGGGTTCTCCTCCAAGGGCTCCAAGAACATGGCCCCGCCGGCCCATTGCCCACTTCAGGCTGCTGTCCCCTGGATGGCAACACAGCAAGTCTGTAGCGATCGCTTACAGCAGTGGCAGGACACTGACACAGCACTCGGTGGAACCCGCACCTGTGCACGGAGAGCCCGGGGGGCCCCCAGCACTGGAGCCCAAGCACCCACCATGGGGACCGCTGTGCCCGACCGCACAAGTGCGGCCCTTGACTGACTTCCTCACTGTGTGCGCCTGGGCAAGCCAGGAGCTTCTCCGAGCCTCACAAAGCAGGGGCGTGGTAACAGCCGAGCCGCTGCCGGTGAGGATCTATCGAGCAAGCAGATGTCCAGGGGCCTCCGCTCCCGCTCTGCCCTTGCTACTGCAAACAGCGTCTGCAGACGGCCATTGCATCCCCTCTGCAACCTCCGGGCTTCAGCTCCCCCCTCCCACCCCCACCCCGCCCACAGGAGGAAGCACCCCGAGGTGGATCTGCACAGGCCATGGAGCGCGATTCCTGACAGAGGAGTCGGCGCCGGCTCTGGCTCTCGGGTGTCCTAAAAAGTCCCGGTGCAGCCTGAGCAGCCCACGGTTCTGCCTGGGCCCCGGCTCAGGGACTGGCCGCCGGCTGGGGTGGGGGCATGAACCTAGGCAGGTGGCTATTTCCTCAAAGGCAGAGAGGCTGCTGGGTGTTCTTGGGGAAGCCAGAGGAACATGACGACTGGAACTTCCCTCCCCGACACACACGTGCCTGGAGGTAAAAATAAACCCATGGCTCCGCCAGGATTCAGAGTGGAACAACAGGCTGAAGCGCCTGGGAGGGGCCGGCGCACAGGAAGGCGTCCACTCGGGAGCTATTTTGACAGTGAGTGTTCCTGTGATTCTTTCTGTCCAGTGGGCGAGCTCTTTCTCAGCCCAGCCCAGCGCAGCCTCGAGGGGCCGCTCAGCTCCTACGGGCCCCTGGGGGACAGTGGTCTGCGGCAAGACACACGGCCGGCAGCAGCAGAACCAGAACCCGGGTCCTCCTCCGGGACAGCTGCGTGGGAGGCGTGTGGGCGGCAGTGGCAGCCAAGGGCAACCTGGCTGGGACCTCTTCCTGCCTCCCGCCCCTGCCGCTCGCCCCCCGCTGAAGGTCAGCTTCCCGCCTGACTCTGGCCTGTGAGTCCCTCCTAGCTGCCCTCACTTCCCTCCTGCCTTTGGGGTTAGCGGCCGAGACCTTACAGGGCCAAGGCCAAAGGCGTGGAAGATATGAGAACTTACACAGGCACTCTGACCCCTTCCCAGGTGCCCACGCGGCCTGCTCACCAGGGGGCTGGGGTTGCAACAGCAGCAGCAGGGGCTGAGCCCGGGGTCCTGATCCCCATCCCCCACCCTGAGACTCCATCGTCCTGTGGGAGGGATCTGAGCCTTGCCACGTACTCTGTCACTCTTGCTGCTGCTGCTGCTGCTGCTGCTGCTGCTGCAGGCCGGGCAGGCAGGAGGCCCCAGGGTGACAGCACCTATGGCCGGAAGGGGGGCCAGCCATAGACAGCAGAACAGCAATGCCAGAGCCCGCCAGCTGAAGAGCAGCACGGGAGCTCCCCAGGCACCAGCACTGTGGACCAAGGGTAAGGACAGAGCTGTCCGTGGGGATGGAGCACGGAACCAGAGCCGGGAACCTGGGTCCGCTCCTGGCCCGGGTCTCCACCAGCCTCTGTCTCACTCAGCTATG
Source organism: Lepus europaeus (assembly GCF_033115175.1). Lineage (NCBI taxonomy): Eukaryota > Metazoa > Chordata > Mammalia > Lagomorpha > Leporidae > Lepus > Lepus europaeus. The sequence continues at coordinate 23,069,500 of NC_084831.1, forward strand.
GCACGGGAGCCAGCGCTGCTGGAGGAACCGCAAGCAACCCCGGGAAGCACCCGTAGCTGGCAGCGCCCCTCCTCCCGCTCCAGGGAAAGAGCCGCAGGGATCCAGCCACCCACCCCCAGAAGTCACCGCCTGCACAGTGCACCTGCCAGGAACACCACCTTGAGAGTTACCTCATCAGGGCCTTTCCCCCGGGGAGGGGATTTTTATTTAGTCAAATAAAAACAACAACAATCATCAAACAACAAAGGAGAGAGGCCCTGCTGAGGGGCTGAGTCTGGGGCCAGGCCCTGGGCCTGGTTAAAAAAAGAACAAAGAAGAGAATCGGTAGTGACAGTTTGGCCAGTGGGCTATAAAGGCACTTCTAGGAAACCCACAGTTTTCCTGCTTTAAAAGGGAGAGGTTCCATCAACCCATGCCATCTACCCATTGTCCTAACTCCCTTCTTCCCACCAGAAATGTAGGTGCAATGCTCAGAGGAACAGCAGCCATTTGGGGAGCATGAGGACAAAAACCTAAGGCTACTGCAGGGGAGAGGTAGAAAGAGCCCAGGTCCCCGAGGGCACCGTGAAATCCCTGTGCCAGCTCTGGATTTCCTTCCTCGGGACAACGTGAGCCAAAGGAACCCCACGCAGGGTCCTCCGCTGTCGTCCACCCACTCGACAAGACCCATGGTTCAGGTGCTCGGGATGCCGCCGGAGACAAGACAAGGCTCGCCCTCGTGGAGCAGGGCAGACGGCCAACAAGGACACCAGGAACAAGACCGCTTCTGCAGGAGGCACCGTCACCCAGCCCTGCTGCCTCCTTAGCCTGCCTTCTGGTCTCGACTGGGGTACGGATAGGCTGTGGGGCTAGGGGTCGGTCACTTGCCCACCTTAGCCTCTGTTTCTGTGTCTGTAACATCAGGGAGGGGCCCAGATCCCTGCACGGCCTCGGGGCCAAGCGGATTATTTTCAGCCTGTGCACAGGCGGCTGGAGCCCCTCCAGGGGGACTGAGTGGCTGCCACCCTCAAATTCCTCGGGAGCTGGGTAAACAGCCGGGAGGCCCGGCGCAGCGGCTCAGGCTCCAGGCCCAGCAACCCTTTTGGGCCCACCAATAAATCTTCAGCAAGTGTTGAAGGATCCATCCATAGCCGGCTACAAGCTAAAGAGCCCGATTGTGACCCAGGTCTCTCCCTGCCAGCACTGGGTACAGCCGCTGGGCAGGTTGGGAGCCCAGGCCACGAGGGACCACCATCCCTGCTCTGTCACTGGGCCTTAGCCTCCCTGTGTGTTGCACACACGCACACACACACATACACACATGCATCACCCCCTCCCCATACTTCAACACATCCCACGTTGTCCCCACTGGGTGTAGACTCCACCTTCTCCCTGTCCCCAAGCCCCATGCCTTCTGCCTCCCTCTCACCTCCCAGGTCTCTCCAGCCATCACTTCCAGAGGCTGGGGGCAGAAGGAGGAGGGGCCCCAACTGAGCAGGCTCTAGGGGCTGCTCTCCCACCCTGCCCCTCCTGTCAGGGAAGGGTTTTCTTTGGCCCAGGGACTTGGAGGGCAGGGATACGCTGTGGGACCTTGGCCTCGGGACCCATGTCCACCAACAGGTGTCCAAGGAGCAGGTGACCTGAGCCATGAGTTCAGAGTCCATGCAGACTTGAACGAGGAAAACCTCTTGAGGAATGAGGACAACCAGGACTCACACCCGATCAAAAAGCCGCCCAGCCCCAGACTTCTGCCAAGGTGAAGGCATCTGTTAGGACACACACGTGGCCACCCTGCACCTGCTGGCCTTGTGGTCCAGGAAACAGAGGTCCGTCCCAGTGTCCCCCTCCAGGGGCCAGTGTGGGTCTGCTGACCTGGCAGGTGACCGCAGCTTTCCCCCACTGGTTTCCATCCAGTCTTCCCTGAGTGCCTCCCCGGGGATGGCCACTGCACTGAGCACTGACACAGATCAGGGAACAAGTCGTGGCGCTACCTGCACAGGGCTGCCGTGGGGAGCAGAGTGCCTGCAAGCTCCCAGCCCCATTCATAGAAGTCAGGGCGGGTAGGGCCAGGCGGCAGCCCTGGTAACTCCAGCCAAAACCCAGCAGGGGAAGGTGGGGACCAGCAGTAGCCACAGCCTCAGTAATAGCGCAGGCACGGGGAACACGGTCACTGCTGAGTAAAAGTTACAATCGAGATGACACTCGCATGCTAAAAATAGCAAGTCCCTCTGTCAGGGACACATCTGCTGGGGGGTGGGGAAATCCACACACTCTGGAGGGAGACACACCTGGTTTCCCATCCAGCCTTGCCCCTGGCGAGCTGTGTGGCCAAGAGCTGGTTTCACCTCCCCTCGGTGGCCCCAGTCTCCTCATCCATATAACCGAAGTGACAAACGGCACATCTCGCAGAATCATTCCGAAGATTAAGATCATGACAAGGACACTGGAGGGGACAGGCGGCCCATGAGATGCCATCCACCACCCCCAACCCATCCGTCACCTGGCCCTCTGCCAACCTAGCCTCCTAAAGGCTGATTCTGCACAGGCCCTGCCTGCCTCAAGAACTGTCCATGGCTCCCTGTGTCCTGCAGGGTCCAGCCTTTTGCAGACAGACCCCTGAGCCCAGGTCTGTCCTCGCTGCCTGAGGCTCCCCAGGGGCAGCTCTGTCCAGCCCCTCTCCCAGGTCCCCAGAGTGGGGCAGCCGTGAGACCCCCGGGCTTGCTGCAGGTGCACCCGTCATTCCCAAGGATGCCTGCGCCCAGAGGACTGGGGCCTAGCAGGCCTGCAGTTATGGCTGACGTCACCAGCCTCAGCCCCACCTCTCCTGCCCAAACCCCCTCTGCCGAGGGAAACGTGGGGGCGTTTGTGGTCGGAGAAGCGCGGAGTTTCCCAGCAGGCCTATCTGACATCACCTTGGCCCTCAGCGACTTTGCTAAGCACCGCGGCTGGGCCTGGGGAGGGAGCCGGGCTGGGCCTGGAGTGATCAAGTAGGGATGATGGCCAGGGCACGTCTGAGGGGCAGTGCCAGATTGCCTTGCAGGGCTGCCCATCCCGTGTGTCTCCTCTCACCCCAGCCCACTGAAGCAGGGGCTGCCCTGCCCCCATGTAACAGGTGAAGAAGCTGACAATCGCAGTAGTGACTCGGTTCACTGGGAGTAGCTCTGGAACTGGGGTTCGGGGTTCTGCCGCACCACAGAGCACTGGATACAAAAGCACTCTGAAACACGCACCGGGGCCTTTTTTTTTTTTTTTTTTTTTTTTTTAGGCTTTTGAAAGGCAGAGTGACAGACAGAACGGGAGACATCTTCCATCCACTGGCCCCAATGGCCAGGGCTGGGCCAGGCTGAAGCCAAGAGCCTAGAATTCCATCCGGGTCTCCTGCATGGGTGCAGGGGCCCAAACACGTGGGTCATCTTTCTCTGCAGAGGAAGGTACACAGCGCTGGCCCCTGGCGGGGGCCTTCCTGCCACACACAGCCCAGCACAGAGAGATGGCAAATGTCAGGGGCACCTCCTCTGCTCCCAAAGCCATGGATCATATCACGACCCAGGGGCCCACCGTGACCCTGGTTCATCCCCATTCCTCCCCAAATCCCCGCCTCCAAATACAAGAGCACAGGATGTTGGGAATGAAGTTCCCAAGACTTGAACTCCGGGGACCACATTCAGCCAGGACAAAGATGGCTGCCGGTCCTCCACAGTTACACACCCACCCCTACCCCCGCTGCGATGACATCACTGATGACATCACTGTGCGTGCAGCATTTTCACCTGTTCACGTGCATGTAAGACTTAGCATCCTGCAAGCGGAGGGACCTGGTTGAAAGCTATGAGCATCCCAATTTTGATCAATATTAGCAGGTTGCTCTTCATAGAAGTTGTAACCCACTTATCATTTTACATTTATTTTCTCTTTTTAAGATTTATTTCATTTATTTGAAAGGTAGAATTACGGGGGAGGGGAGAGACAGAGAGAAAGAGAGAGATCATCCATCCACTGGTTCACTCCCCAAACTGCGGCAAAGGCCATGGCTGGGCCAGACCAAAGCCAGGAGCCAGGAGCTTCTTCCTGGTCTCCCATGTGGGTGCAGGGGTGGCAGGGGCCCGAGCACTTTGGGCATCCCTGCTGTGTCTCCCAGATGCATTTGCAGGGAGCTCACTCGGAAGCAGGGAGACTGAAACCAGCACTCTGCGATGGGGTGTGGGCGTCCCGAGTGGCAGCTGCACGCAACACCTGCCCCCTCCAGCAATTTCTACTCCTACCAGTGATGTGTTTCCCACAGCCTCACTCACACAGCACGTTATCAGGCTTTTACATCTTTGCCGATACGACAGAATAAAAATAGTTTGCACTGCAGTTCAAATCTTTCTATAAGTCAGGTGAAGAAGTCTCACGTGTTCAGGAACCCTGTGTATATACTTTTCTAGAAACTGTCCTTGTCTTTCATCCTTTTTTTTTTTCTGGTTGTTTTGTTGATATTTTTTCTTATTGGTCTACAGGTGTTCTTTATATAGTAAGGAAATTTACCTCTTGCCCATAATATGAGTAGCAAGAATCTTTGAATTTGCTTATGGGTTTATTTTTTTAAGACTTATTTTTTTATTTATTTGAAAGACTGGGCCAGAGTGACAGAGAGAAAGAGAATCCACTGGTTCATTCCCAAATGGCCGCAACAGCCAGAGCTGGGCCAGGCCCAAAGCAGGAGCCAGGAACTCCATCCCCGTCTTCCACATGGTTGTCAGGGGCCCAAGTACTTGGACCATCATCCTCTGCCTTCCCAAGTGCTTTAGCAGGAAGCTGAATGGGAGCAGAGCAGCCAGAACTCAGATTGGCGCTCCGACAAGAGACGCCAGTGCCACAGGCAGCAGCGGAACCCAGAGCGCGATGACACCTGCTCCCCTTAGGGACCGTGTCGCCATTCTCAGAGGACCCTTGATGCCTGCTGTTGTCATGTCCAGCACCTGGTCTTAAACACTGCCATGTATTTCTCCAGGGCTCTTCAGCCCCTGTTTTTGCAGCCTTCCTTCTTGGGAGTCCTGTGTGCCTCCTGGTTGGGGCCGCCCCGTGGGCCCTATCACGCTGCCATCCTGTGTGTGTGTGTTCCCCTGGGTGGCGGCCCCTGCAGGCCCAGGTGAGGCTGGCCACCGGTGCCCATGAATGGCTGGCCACTGAAGCGACTCGGGCCACCACCCTGGCCTGCATTAGAAGAAGCCTGGTGCCTCAGTTTACCCCTGTGTAAAATGAGAGTCTTCCCTCATGAGCCCAAGCCCCTGCCTGCCCCTCAGTCTCCTCCCATGCACACCTATTTATTTGAGTCTAGAGCATGGTATTAGGCCTGGATTGTGGCCAGCAGGGAAGGTGGGCCAGCAGTCGGGCCCTGGGGTGCCGAGGTCTGAGTCTCTGATCTGGGCCAGGAGCTGAGGATGGTAGTGGGCTGGAGTGGGGGGGGGGGCACCACCTGAACAGCCCACACATCTCATGCTCTCTCACCTGCCTGGCCCAGTCCGCAAGCAGCAAGACTAGATTACTTAATTCTGCCCATTGTGCAGATGAGAAAACCAAGGCTCTGAGAAGTCAGTGGCTGGCTGGGGTAGGGGAAGCCAGTTCTTGGCTTCTGCAAGGACCACTGGGGTCAGGCGAGGCTGGACCAGAGCATGTGCAGCAGTCTGCGGTCAGCGACAATCCCTCGTGTTAGGAGGAGGGACGAGGAAGCAGCTGGAGTGGGGAGATAGGAGGCCAAGGCCAGGGGGCCTGGACATACGGCAGCAGGTAGGGGGTGGGGTGTGCACGTCCCTGCTGCTGGAGCTGAAGTGTCCAGCAGCCCAGGCTCAAAGGCTGCACAGGCCTGGCTGGGCCCCCTCGCTGCTTCTGGGGCCATGACTCACAGCCCCATCAGGGTCAGCTGAGATAAAGACTACCAGCAGGTGGCCCCTCGTCCTGCCCCCGCCCCCTGCCAACTGCACGTGGAAACAGCCCACAGGGCCTGCACGTGCTCGCTGCTTCTGGGGGTCATGCTTTTCCTCCCAAAGCCTGACCACGGGGGCCACGCTTCCTGGCTCACCCCGGTCCCACTGCCACCGCTGCCACACCGCACGTGTACCTACCCTCTGCCTGGCCCCCAAAGAAGCTTTCTGTTGAGGACCTGAGTTAGTAGGGAAGATGCGCTGAAGCCAAACTTGGCAAGGAGAGGGGACCTCAGAGATCAACAAGCGCAGAAGGAGGCAGGAACGACCCCCAGAGCCCCCTGGACACAAACAGGACCCAGTGACCAGTCCCAGGCTCACCCATCTGCCAGCTGCTGCTCCCCAGGATCCCCAGGGGGAAATGCAGAGATGTGAAGGGAAAGGATGGAGAAGACAAGAGAGCGCTTCTCTGACCTGCTGCTCACACTGTGGCCCGAGCAGGTCCCTGCCCCCTGTGGCCTCAGTTTCCCCATCCACACGAGCGCATCCCGGACCAACAACGGTGAGAGCCCCAGTGAGCTCCTGGTCCACCCCCCACCCCCAGAGGCCGCCAGGGGCCCACCAGGGACAACCCCCACGTTCCTTGGGCCTGTGCCACATGAGCTAATATTGACACAGGGCTGTTTGCTTTGGCCGTGGGCAGGGGCAGTGTTTGTCCTGGCGGGACCCCAGCCTCACCTGCATGCCTCTGGGATTCAGCTCTGCTGGCCTGGGCGAGAGAGGCCGGGCCAGGGACATGTACCTGGGAGGCACAAGACCCAGGAGAGTGTCTCCATGCACCCCCTTTAATGTTTCTGGTATATTGTTTTTTAAAAGATTTTTTTATCTATTTGAAAGGCAGAGTTACAGAGAAGCAGAGGCAGAGAGAGAGAGAGAGAAACAGAGAGAGAGGTCTTCCATCTGCTGGTTCATTCCCCAAATGGCTGCAATGGCCAGAGCTGGACTGATCAGAAGCCAGGAGCTTCTTCAGGTCTCCCACACAGGTGCAGGAGACCAAGCACTTGGACGTTCCACTGCTTTCCCAGGCCATAGCAGAGAGCTCGATCAGAAGTGGAACAGCCGAGACAAACTGGCACGCATACGGGATGCCGGCACTGCAGGCGGCAGCTTTACCTGCCAGCCCCTCTAGTAGATTCTTAAAAAGACGAGGACTGCCCACCACAATTGTAAAACATCTGCTCTCTCTTCTTTTATACAGTCGTTCATAAATATACTCTTCCAACACACATCCAACATGCTCACGTGCACACACACACAATGCTATAACTGTGCTTTCAATTCCACTCAGGATTCAGGTGGGAAACTTAAAATTAGGCCTGACCTTGGAGAAAGGGCTGACTCCAGGATTGTGTCAGAGAGGGGGAAAAGATAAGCCCAGAAGAACTTCTGTGCTAGAAAGTAAGAAATGACGGGGACCCCACCCGGGGCCGGGGGGGCGGCATGAAGGGTCGCCCTCCAGCAGCTTTTGAACATCAAAAAAGTGATGATATTAACACACACTTGCCCATTAAAAACCAGAAAACCCTAAATCCCCACTGCTGTGAGTAAATGAACCGGTGACCTGAGCGCTTGGTGCAGGACGGCTCTTTATGGGGTCTGAAAGTCACCTCGCTGAAACCTTCCCTCTTAGGAAGGAGCAGAGTAACTGGACGTGGAGAAGCCTGCACCGGACCCCACTCCGGGGTTCAGGTGAATCTCCTGTCATGGGGCAGGTGCGCCTGGCGCGCCACCTGGCGGATGTGCCGAGAAGAACCAGCGTCCCTCAGCCTGGTCCCGCTGGAGATGGGCAACCTGAACCCGACCAAAAGGAAGCGGAGTGAGGACCGTGCACCGCACCTGCCACCTGCACTCCCCAACAGAGTCGAGCTGGGCACCCAAAAGTAGTGGCCCCGGGTTGCAGGGGACTCAGAGACGGGACAGCTCTGCTCACTGCGGGGTCCTGGCGGGAGGTGAAGGACGTGTCGGTGTCAGCCTTGTGACTGCCATGGGGGTCGCTCTGTTTGTGCAGGAGAAGGTCTTTGTGGGCAGGAAAAGGCACTGAAATGACCATGGAACGGAGCCCCGGGCAGCACCTCATTCTCAAACCGTCAGGTGTTTCCTACCACACCTGCCGCTTCTTGTATGTTTGAGCTTGTCAAGAAATCAGAGAGAGGAGGGGCCTGCAGGAACCTAAGGCCGTAGCCACAATGCTCGGACAAGAGGCCCAGGGAGGGATGCTGGCTCGGACCAAGCTCCTCCTCACCCCATGTCCTCTCTTCAAAGCATCCCCAGCAAATGGGATGAGGAGGTGACATGCACCGAGGGCAAAGCCCTGCCTGCCTGAGGCCGCACAGCGAGTGCAGCAGCCAGGCACCAGCAGCCCCGCCCTCTCTTCTCCTCCGCAGGCCCTTGGAGGCCTCCCCAGGACTCTGGCAGGAACTGGCCCCCGGGGCGGGGCCAGTAGCAGACCATGGGCTAAGCATTTGGCTACAGCAGTAAAGATGGCTGCATGGCTGCTTGGGGCACCGCCTCGCATGTTGGAGCGCCGGACCCAGCTTCTTGCGGATGCGTCCCAGTGATGGCTCAGGAACTTGAGTCCCTGCCGCCACATGGGAGACGGGGATGGAGTTCCCAGCTCCTGGCTTCAGCCTGGCCCAGCCCTGGTTGTTGCTGGTATCTGGGGAGGGACTCAGAACATGGAAGATGTGTGTGTGTGTGCGCCTGCCTTTCAAATAAAAAGTCAACATAAAATGTTTAAAGTGCAAGATATTTAAAATTTATTTTTGATTTTTAAAAAAGATTTATTTATTTATTTATTTGAAAGAGATACAGAGAAGGAGAGTTAGAGGCAGAGAGAGAGAGAGAGAGAGAGAGAGAGAGAGAGAGAGAGAGGTCTTCTATCTGCTGGTTCACTCCCCAAAGGGCCGGAGTTGGGCCAGGTTGAAGCCAGGAACCAGGAGCTTCTTCCAGGTCTCCCACATGGATACAGAAGCCCAAGAACTTGGGCCATCTTCCACTGCTTTCCCAGGAGCATTAGAGGGAGCTGGTTTGGAAGTGGAACAGCCAAGAATCAAACCAGCACCTATGTGGGATGCTGGTGCTACAGGCTGCAGCTTTACCTGCTATGCCACAGCACAATATTTAAAATAAGGACAGGAGTCCTGAGTTCCAGTCCTCATTCTGCCTCTACTGCTGTATCCACTTAGGTAAGTTTCTCCCCCTCTCTGGGCCTCCATCCCTGTCTGCTCCAAGGGGACATAAAGCTCTTGCTGGTTGCTGGGAGTCCTGGTGCTTGGGCTCAGCTGGTCCTGCCTCTGACTGCCGGACGCCCTGGGACAGCCCCTAACCCCTCTCACTTGCTTTGTTTAGCAGACTTAGGTGTGAAAATATTCTCCAATGCCCAGAATGTCTGGTTTCCCCTCTGCACACTCCCTACATCCGCCCTCAGCCCCCACACCCACCAGCTGCACTGTGGGGAGGACGCCCAGAACCAAGTGGGCAGCGGAGGGGTCTTTTCACAGGTTCTGAGGATTCCAAAGTCCAGGCTCGGGCTCAGGATGGGAAATTCGGAAACTCCTCTGTGAGGAGCCACAGAGATCCTCTCCCCTGAGGCCCAGTAGATACGGGGCTGGGGTGGAGGGGGCGCAAGGAGCAAAGGAGAGAGCTGGGAGGTGGGGGTAGGGCTCTCCAAGACGGCTCTGCAGACCCGAGACACAGGGAGAAACCTAACGTGTGACCGCACAGTGCCCACCCACGCGCCCTTCCTGATGGCCACAGTGGCTGGGGCCACCCGTGACAAAGTGCAGGAGTCACCTTGTGGGTGACCACGCCCCTGAGAAGGGCCATGGACTCCCCACTCTGAGGGGCAGGTGCAGCCAAGTCCTCCCTGTCCCCTGTCCCCACGGTGAGCTGCACACAGGGGCAATGTGGCCCCAGGGAGCCAGGGGCTCTGAAAGGACATGGCTGCCAGCAATAAGGGAGGACTCAGCCAAGCCCTACATGGGAGGAGACGAATGGGGACAACAGCTAATGTGCCCCTCCCCCCAAACCCCCGACTGGCCCCAGGCAGGGCTGGGAGCCGGCCTGGGAGTGGCAGGCGCCCCTGCCCTCTTCTCCCGCCGGTGGGCCCCCCAACCATGCCACAAAGGTTGTGCCTGGGGGACAGGTCGCCAGAGCTGCCAAGGCCACCAGGGCCTGCTGCGAGGGGGCCTTCCCAGTCCCTCCCACACAGGCCGGGGACACTGATCTCCGGGGACGGGACACTGTGGAGGGCTGGCAGCCTGGCGTGGGTCTCTGGCTGCGGGGACAAGGCCATGAGAAGAGGGGAGGCGCCCTGGTCCTCCGCAGGCACTGTGGGCAGTGGAGCCGCTGGGAGCTGTCAGCCCATCCCGTGGGCCGTGTGCATCTGGGAGCAGCAGCCTTGGATGGGTTTCCTCCTGCTCTCAGGCCACAATGCATGCCAGCTCCATGCCGCAGGAGCCCCAGGGAGGCAATGTGGGGGTGTCTGTGTCCGTGTGGTTTTAATTTTTATTCTTCTTCCATTTGGGACACCCCTGCTTGGCCCAGAGGCTACGCTGCCATCAACAGATGGGGACACTAACAACCTGGTGGGTCCTCCACGCAGCCTGGAGTCAGGGGACCTGGGCACAGCCTGCTTCTGGCCGCCACCCTCCACGGAGTCTGCAGGGCTGCAAGCGAAGATCAGGGGAGGGGGACTTCCAGGCCTCTTGTCCAGGCAGGCTTATTTGGATGAGGGCACGGAGCCCCGGCCAGCGTGTCCCAAAAAGAACACAGAGCCAGGGCTGGGCACGGATCCCTCCGTGGAAAATTTACACGAATTCTCCATGACTGCCAGGTGCAGGCACCCAGACGGACTGTGCAGAACCACCTGGCCGCTGAGCTCAGGTGGGTCCAGAAGGCGAAGAATTTCCCCATCAATCTCTGGGGTCCATCCTGTGAAGCCCAGAGAGGGAGGATCCAGGCGCCAGCTCCCAGGACCCGGGGGTGCCCCGCCCCTCTGGTCCAGGCCTCGCAGGCGCCAGGCTTTGCATTCAGCACCAGTCTGAGCCCTGAGCTCCTCCTCTGCTCCTCATACAGCATACAGGCCGCCAGGGACCGCCCAGTGGGGAGGAGGCAGAGCTGGGCCCAAGCCCCCTCCCCAAACCAGGGACTGCCCACTGAGGGGGCCAGGAGGAGCCTCGAGCTGCAGCACCCCCTGGGCGTTGGGAATGTCCTTGTGCCCTGACTCTTGCGGTAGGAAAGAGCTGGGGGCTCGGAGTCAGAGCCAGAGGCGGACCCCCAGCCCCACCCCCGGCTTGCCAATGCTCACGCCCAGTGCCCCAAGCTCTTGCCCGCCCTGTGCCAGGATCTCACTTGAGTTCCCAAACAGCATCATCCCCATCGCACAGACCAGGGGACCAAGGCCAGAGGTCAAGCATCGTGCCAAGGTCACATCGAGCAAGTCCAACCAGGGAGCTCAGCCCCAAGGGCTGGACCCCAAAACCGTCACCAAACGCTTCCTTTCCCAGGAGCCTTGAAGCACACAGAACCACCCCCAGCCTCGGTTTCCCCATGACCAGGGTGACTCCGGCCCAGGGAGGTGGGGAGAGGTGTCCACAGCCCTGCCCAGACCACCTTCCCCAGGGTCCCTGTCCGCTGCTCTGGCCCAGCAGGGCAGAGACCCTAGAACCAGGGCCGCTCCAGGCCAGGCAAGGGCGGGCAATGGACAGTCACAGGGACACAGCCCAGCCAGAGGCATCGTCCCAGTCCCCGGGGGCCCATGGGGACGTGGAGTTCCCATGCATGTGATTAGCATACATTAGCAGCCTCCAGCAGGAGGGCGGTCTTGCTTTTGGAAACCTTACGGAGCGCTGCTGAGGCCTGGCCTTGTTCACCAGCCACTGCAGGGCGGACCAGCATTTGTGTACCCAGCAGAGGCCCAGCCTGGACCACGTGAATGCCTGCAGCCCCAGGCCCTGAGGCCCCAGGCCCGGCTCCAAGGATAACTTCGGAAGGGAGCGGTGGTGCCTGGGGGTGGCCAGGGCCAGACTCCCCACCACCCTCCCACCTCTCACCACTCCCCAGGGCCCCTCCACACTGAGAAAGCTCTCTGTCCAGGGTGGTGCAGGAGGCAGGGGGATGGACCGAATGACCTTCTCCTGTTTCCCCAGCTGGGGAGCAGTGGTCGTTCCGGGAACCCTGGGCTGCATCTGCGGAGAACACTCCCCGGGAAAGCATCAGCCCAGCTTCTCGGGGTCAAAGCTGGCCTGCCCTGATTAAAAAAAAAAAAAAAAAAAAAAAAAAGGAGGACGAGGTCTCTGGGTGCTGAGTCCCGGGCTTCTGCCATCCAAGACCCTGGTGGGGGAGGTGCGCAGGGAAATATTCGGCTGCCAAACTGCCCTTCCCGCCTGCTTCTGATGCCCCAACAGCCTCCCCTCAAGGGGACTGCGACATGGAGTCCACAGCCAGGCGAGGGTCAGACCCCAGCCCCACCACTCTGCAGCTGCGCGCCTCTCTGCCTCATTGCCTTCACCTGTGAAATGGGTTCATGGCTGTGAGAACTCAGTGACCGAGTGCTCAGGCACACGGAAGGTGACAGGTAAGCTACTATGACTGCCCTGAGCCCACTCCAAGTGGTCCTGGTGAAGCTGCCAATCACAAGAGCCCACTCCCCACCATAAGGGTGGACATGTGCCTAGAATTGGCCAATAGGACCATCTCATCTCCAACTGCCCCCCTCATTGGTCAGGGAACAGACAAGCCCAGCCAACCACAGCCTTACCCTGGGATTGTATCCTGGGACATCTGGACAGCTAAGCTGGAAACATCCTGCAAGGCCAGGGCCACCTGTGCCTTGCCTCTGTCCTCCCCACGTCAAGGACACCTGTCGGCAGGAGGAGACGGCGAGGCCGCCGTGCGGGGCAAGCGGAGCCCAGCGAGACCATGAGGCAGCCCCAGAACCCAAGGCGACCGGCGGCTGGCCGAGGACGTCACGGCTGCAGAAGGCCCCCCACATCTCTGCCGCCTGGGAGACACCCCAGGCTGAGCCCCAACTCGCCCTCCCCTGTTAAAACTGAGGGCAGCTCAGCCTCACTGTCCCCCGCCCGTCACAGGACAGGGCGACCTCCTTGGCCGGGAGCTGCCTGGAAGGAGACCGGCTCTGAAGTGCTTGGGCCAGGGGAGCTCTGAGCGGCTCACTTCTCTTCTCTGACTCAGTTTCCCCCCTGCAAGGTGGGGCTGTGGGGATGGGGTCTCTTCCTCCATGAATGCTGCACACAGAAGGTGCCGGCGGCAGCAGAGAGCAGGCGCTTAGCACTCAGCAGGCCACTCCCCAAAACAGAGCCTCCAGGGGCTGAATGCCTGACTTGGAAACCTCCCTAGAGGGGCCGGCGCTGTGGCGTAGCAGGCAAAGCCGCCTCCTGTGGCGCCAGCATCCCATATGGGCGTCGGTTCGAGTCCCAGCTGCTCCTCTTCCGATCCAGCTCCCTGCTCATGGCCTGGGAAGGCAGTAGAGGATGGCCCAAGTGCTAGGGTCCCCATACCCACATGGAAGACCTGGAAGAAGCTCCTGGATCCTGGCTTTCCAGGCCATTTGGGGGGTGAACCAGCAGATGGAAGCTTGCTCTCTTTCTCTCTCTCTCTCTCTCTTTCTGCAACTCTGCCTTTCAAGTAAATAAATATTTTTTTTAAAAAAATAAGGCTTTTCTGGAGCATCCTTTCAATGGCCCCTCAAAGCCGATGGGGAAGCCTCGGGGGCTCCGGGCAGTTCGGCACTGCGCCTGTGGTCGCACAGCTTGTTCACGGGAGCTCTTGAACTGCCTTGGAGTGGCCCCAAGTCGCTCCTGCCAAGTTCTTGCCCATCAGGGCGGGGAGCCCGAGTGAGAGAGGTGAGGGTTGTGTAGGCCGCATGGGACTGACGGACCTCCAGGCTGAGCCCCCATGGTCCTGCCCAGCTTCCAGTTGGCTCCATGCACTCTGCAAGCCCAGCCTAGATCTGGATCCCGAGTCGAGGGCTCCCCCTGCTGGCCATGATGCAAACCCCATCCCAAGTGCCTCATAACCCCCAAGGAAAGCACCCGGTGAGCTGGGGAGGGGATGTGAGCTCCAGCTCTGTGTGGCTTTGGGCAAGTGGCTCTACCTCTCTGAGCCTCGGTGTTTTCATCAGCCAAGTGGGATGATAATAGTGCCCTAAATGAAGCAATTCTGCAGAGCACCCAGCGGCACGCCCAGGCCGGTGGTTCTCAACCTTGACCATGCCTGAGACACCCAGAGAGTTGGCTAAAACCCAGACTGCCAGGGTCCAGCCCCAGAGTTTCCAAGTCAGCCATCCCCAGTGGTGGTCTGAGAATTCCCATTTCTCACAAGTTCTCAGACAATGCTGATGCTACTGGCCCAGCCTGGCTGCAGCCGGCATTTAGGAAAATGGACCAATTATTATTGAAGGCTTACGTGTCCATTTTGTAAAAAAGAAAAAGATTAATAAGGGCATAAAATGATGCTCAACATTACTAGTAACTGGGGGAATGCAAATTAAAAAACCCAGTGAGGGAGCAGGTGTTTTGCCTTGGCTGTGAGATGCCCGCGTCCCACACAGGAGGACCTGGGCTGGGGTCCCAGCTCCAGCTCCTGACCCCAGCTTCCTGCTGACACAGGCCCTGGGAGGCAGTGGTGATGGCTCAGGGAGCTGGGTCCCCGCCAGCCTCGTGGGACACTTGAGTTGGGTTCCTGGTCCAGCATGGCTGTCGCAGGCATTCGGGGAATGCACTAACAAATGGAAACACCCTCTCTAATAAAAATAAATCAATTTAAAAACACAGGGAGATACAACTTCACACGCGTTAGGATGGCTGTTATAATTATTTTTAAGGACAGAGCAGCCATTTAACGTGGCAGTTGAGATGTTAAGATGCCAGCGTCCCAGATCGGGGCACCTGGGTTCAGTCCCCAGCCCTGGCGCCTGGCTCCACCTCCCTGCTACTGCAGTCCCCGGGAGGCGGTGGTGATGGCGAAGCAGTGGCCATTTAACATGGCAGTTGAGATGTTAAGATGCCAGCGTCCCAGATCGGGGCACCTGGGTTCAGTCCCCAGCCCTGGAGCCTGGCTCCACCTCCCTGCTGCTGCAGTCCCCGGGAGGCGGTGGTGATGGCGAAGCTGTGGGCTCCTGCACCCACGTGGGAGACCCGGACTGCGTGCCCAGCTCCCAGCTTCAGCCTGTTTTTTGAGGAGTGAACCTCAACAATTGTGCACTCGCTCGCTCTCCCTCTCTCTCCTCTCTCTCTCTCTCTCTGCCTCTCAAATTAAAAGTCAAAATTAAAAACGTCTTAAAAGGACAGAAAATAGCAAGCGTCCAAGAGGCTGTGGGGACACCGGAACCAGCACGGAGGAAACAGCCCGGCTGCCTGCCAGGATGCCCCTGTAGGCTGCAGGCCCCCCCAGGCACAGCCCCTGGGGGCCGAACACAGCGCATGGACAGAGAACCTGCTCGCTCACGCCCACAGGGGCCCAGAAGGCAGGAGCAGCCCACCGACGGGCCAGGGAGGACAGCGCGAGGAACACGCGGCCCAGACCCACGAGGGAAGGCAGCCCGGCCTGGGGACCGGGCGGTGCTGACCCAGCCCTGGGGGCCGAACCCGGAAGCCCCGTCCTGTCGGAAACCCACCAGTCACCTCAGACGGATGCTGCGTGAGCCGTCTTCAGACGGTCGTGGACGGCCGATGGGCACCAGCCGTGGCTCTCAAGTTCCGTTGCACCGAAGCAAGTCCACCTCTCAAGCCAGGCGCTGTGAGCTTCGTGAAGCGCCCACGCACGGCTCTGGCCCAGAGCGGGCCGGCTCCCAGGGACAAGGCAGGACGCAGGTGGCCCCTGGGCGGGGGAGGGAGGAGTCCGGACTCAGCGGGCAGCGGGCAGCGGGCACCAAGCTCCGAAACTCCAAACCCGAGAGAAACTTCCCGGCCGACCGAGACGCAGGTGTTTGTGGCCGGCTGACGTCTGGGAGCCTTTCAGGTCTTCAGGAACTGCGGGACCCCCGCCTCCGCCGCGCCGCCAAAAGGGGGAGAAGTCCTCCGCAGCCGGGGCCCGCCAGCCCCCAGCTCCCAGCCCCCAGCCCCCAGCCCCCAGCCGCAGCCCCCACCCCCCAGCCCCGCCCAGAGCGCTGGGCCGCCGGCGTCCGGACGGCGCAGTGCTCCAAAGGCGCCACCAGAGGGCGCAGGGCACCGCGAGCCCCGCGCCGCTCCCGCTCCGGACGGAGGCGGGACAGAGAGGCCTCTGACCAGTTCAGGGGTCTCCAAGGCCAAGGTGAAAGCTATCCCTGGGATGAGGGCGTCCAGAGTGGTAGACTCGGGGAGTGGAAATGTCCAGGTCTGAAGGGGCTTCGAACGGGGACCGAGGTGGGACACCTGCCACCGACCCACGGCAGGGCAGAGCAGGGACTGGGGGGGCCCTGCAGAGCCACACCTGTCCTCCAGGGCCAGAGAGCTGGACTTGGTCTGTAACCAAGGCTCGAGGCAAAGCGGATTCATGGGGAGGGAGCTACAGCGCTGCCACTATCCAATGCCCTCCCATGATGCTGGGGCACAGGGAAACTGAGGCACGGGGGGGGGATGGAGAGGCCGGCGTGGCTCCACGCCCAGCAGGGAGGCACTGATGGGGACCACTCCAGGGCCAGCCCACCAGGGGCGTGGAGGGCCGGACCTCCCTCCCTTCCAGCCACACAGGCCCCGCCTCCCCCACCAGACTGCGGCAAGTAGCAGGTTTCTCCAAGGAGCCAGAGGGCGAGGTCCTGGAAGCCCCCAGGAGCTGCAGACGGAGGGGCCACCACGTGGCTGTGCGGCTTCACTTACCCCTCAGAGCCGAGCCAGCAGAGGGCAGGGTTCGTCCATTCCCAGCGAGCAGCCGAGGACCCGGCCCAGGAGCCCCTCTCTGTCACCTGCCTCTGTGACTGCTCAGCCGCCCGCCAGGCAGCAGGGTGACGGCTCCATTTTACAGAGGAGGAAAATGAGGCTTCGAGAACTCGCCCTGCGCTCAAGCCAGTGGGGCAGATGGCAGAGTCCCTGCCAGGCACCACGGGGAGGGGCCATGACAGCCAGGCGGGACAGCCAGGTGGGCCACCCCGCCCTGATGCTCTCCCCAGCCACACAGCCCCTTCCCTCCCATCGCCTTCCTCCACCAGCTGGAAGACTAACGCCTCATTTTCCCAACTCCCTTCCAGCCCAGGGAAGCCAGGGCGCGTTCTGACCAGGGAGACCCAGGAGGGGGTCTGCTAGGAGGGGCTTCACTCCCCCAAGTCAAATGGCACAGCCCCCCACGGAGATCTTTAGCCTCTCCCTGGACTGCCAATGTGAGTGCTGGAGTCACAGCAGGCATTTTGCAACTTTAAGGACAGGAGCATTGGGAGAGGGAGAGGGGTTCCCTGCCAATGCTGTGGAGCCACCACACCACATGGCCCTGAGTCTCTCATAATGCTAGGGCAGCTGACCCCTTTGCCTGTGGGCTGCTGCCTGCCTGGGCTTGCAATCCCCTCTGACACAAAGCAGCACAGAGAGGGGGCGAGTCATGCAGCCTTGAACCCCCAGCCTGCAGCCCAGGCGCTGCATGACCTTGAGCTCCAAGGAGCCCCCGCCTCCCCACCTGCAGAGCAGGCACCAGGGTGAGGGGCTGTGGACACCGGGTGCTCTGGGCCCAGCCCGGAGCAGGTGCACAGAAAGCATGCCCAGTGGCTCTGCGGGGAGGAGTGTGGGCAGACAGGTAGATACACCTCCTCGGGCTGGAACCGAGGTTTGACCAGGGAAACTGAACAGGAGCTCCTGGCAGCTCAGTCGGCTGTGAACCCCCAAGCCACCCACTCCCCCTCCTTTTAACCGAGTACAAAGCTCCAGACTCAGGGAGCTGCCCACCCAGTAGGGACACCTGGAGTGAGCGGGGAACTCCCCCCGACACACACTCCAACCTTTCGGGGCTCTTTTCCACCCCCTCCCATACATTCCACCATTAGGGATTCATTCCTTTGGCTCTGAGGTCTTGCAGGAACTCTCCCACGTGACTGAGACCCTGATGAAAAGTCACAGCTCTGGGGATGCTCCAGAGGCCACCTTTGGGTGTAACTGCCTTGGAATGCGTCTCCCTGAGCGGCAGTCAGCTCTGGCCCCTGGGAGCAGACTGGGCCCCGGGGCACAGCCTTGTCCCCAGGGCGAGAAGACCATCCTCACACCTTTGCCCAGGGCCACACAGCAGGGAACAACCCAGAGCTGGGATTCGAACCCAGATCTCTGTGCCACACAGCCCCATCCTGTGCCCCTGCCTGATGGCCGTGGGACCTGGACAGCCCCTGTGCTCCCTCTACAAAACACGCAGTTACAAGTCCTGTTCTCCTGGGGCCGCCAAGTCAGGCCCCGTGGCCGCAGCTGGAGTCTGAGAAAGCGGCCAAGCCCCCGTCCCACCCCCTAAGAACTTGAACCAGAGACTTACCCCTGCTGTCCTTGGTTGGCTCATCTGTGAAATGGGAAAACAGCGATTTCCCTTCGGTCCAGGGTGACGGGTGGTTTTGAGGATGAACTGAGCGGCGTGGGAAGCTTGGAGGCCTGGATGGGGCCCGCGGGGAATGGGTGACGACCCGGTCACTGGGCCCCTCTGGTCCCTTGGGGGTGGAGAGAGGGAGCCGGGCTGGAAGGAGGGGGAAATGTTTTCCAGCTGATCCCAGCAGCCCACAGGAGAGCCAGGCTCAGTCCCAGCTCATCACTTCCTGGCCTTTCAAAGAGGCACTTTGTCTGCCGGGTATCAGAGGCCACCTCTAGCAGGCCAGGCCCACGACAAAAGGGTCTCACAGGGCCTCCGCCCGGGACGCATCCACAGTCCCCAGCAGAGCCCCTAAGCCGGCTGAGATGAGAGGCAGCAGGGACAGAGGCAGTGACCGCCGCCGGGGCAGAGGGTCCTAGAGAGGGGGCAGCAGGAAGGGAGTGGGGCAGAGGGGGTGGAGGTTGCCCAGATCAAAGGCTCCCGTATTCCCCTCTGAGAGCCCAGCCCTCCGGAGGCTTCTCACAGCCAGACCCTCTGCCACCTGCCCCAGGCCCTCTTCACTCCTGGGCTTCTGCTCCACTCCCCACCCACCCCCGCCATGTGACCCTACAGACTCGGCTCTAGCACCTCCCACCTGTCCACCTGCCCCAAGCCCTCCCCCCATCCCTGAGCTCCAGGCCCTGGGTCCACTTCCTTCCCAAGTGTCCGTGTGGCTGAGGACCACCCGCCAGCCTCAACTCCCAGCAGCCACTCCCCTCCCCTGCTTGCCTGTGGCCCAGCTCTGAGGCCCTGAGGGCTGCCCTGCCCCCAGCCTCCACACTCTGGCTCCCACGCGATACCCACAGATCAGTCCCCTTCCACCCTCAAAGCAGACGCAGAATCCACATCTCAGGCTGCTCCCGGGCTACCCAGGCTTCTCGGGCTCCCTCCCTTGACCTGTCCCGGGGCTCTCCTCTGGCTCAGGGTGCGAGGTCAAGGCAGCCTCCAGGCCCAGCAGCTGCCCTCCCAGCTGGGCCCCTCTGTCCCCCTCTGCCCCTCACTGCACCCTTTCTCCAGCGCTCAGGGCTCGCTCCCAGCTCCCGCTGCCTGCACACCCCTCACACCTGCACGGCTCACTGCTCCTCCCCTCTGCATCTTCCTGAAATGTCCCTGGACCGGGGCAGCCCTCCCTGGCTGCCTACAAAATAATACAGCCCCCACCCCCCCACCCCACCCTGCCCAGCGCCCCGGCTCCTTCCTGGCTCCTGTTCCGTTCCCTCCATGAGGGAGGACAGGTGGAATTCAGAACAGAGTCACCTGCTATACTCGGCACCAGCACCTGGAACAGCCCTGGGCACGGAGCAAGGGAACCCAAAACTGAGCCACTTGTGCCCCAGCCGCGGCTGCAGGACCAGGCGGACCTGCCAAGCAGTGCACCAGGCTGAGACACGAGAGAACAGGATGTGCGCATGTGCACAGCAGAAGCCGGGGGTCGTGGATTAGCGCGGGGCAGGGGGAGCCGTTCACGCATTCAGTCATTCATTCATTCGGCCCTGCAAGGAGCCTGGCCCTCTGCCTGTGCGAAGCGGTGAGATGGAACCCTGAGGGTGCCAGGGAGCCACTGAGAGTCACTGGGCAGGGGCCGCACGGCTCACCGCTGAGCTCCATCCTCTGCAGTCCCCACGCATCCCCAGGGCCTGCTCCACCACTCCCTTCACTCCAGAGCGGCCCTGCCAGTCTGGGGAGAGCCTGCTCCCCGGGCTTCCGCCTGGCAAGGCCAGGGGACCAGCGGCTCTGCGCAGGAGCCAGCCTGTGTCCAGTGTGTGAGTCCCGCGGCCCAGATGGCGGAGCTGAGGCCTCGTGGCTGGCAGGACCTCAGAGACCCCAACCCCTCCCGCCTTCAGATGGGGCAGCACAGGCCCAGCAGAGAGAAAGGATGTGGCCAAGGACACGCTGTCAGCCACAGCTCTTCTGCTGACCACTGACAAGCCCCCGATTCACACCGGGACACAGACAGAGCCATCTCGGCAGCTGGGTCACTCTCCAAATGCCCACGTGGCCCTGAGGCGGGGCGGAAGCTGGAAGCCAGGAACTCAGTCCAGATCTCCCACGTGGGAAGCAAGGACCTGACTCCATGGTGCGTCTTAGCAGGAGGCCGAAGTCGGGAGCAGGTGTTCAACCCAAACACATGGGCATCTGAACCACCCAGCCAATCATTCATCCCAGGGCTAACCTTTCTTAAAGAAGGGGGATTTGGCTCATACATGCAGGATGTTGAAATGTGAATGTCAGGTACAGTTGGATCCAGGTCTCATGGGCGGCAGCATGGTCCCTTGGCCAAAAGCCAGCAGAATGCTCAGTGACCAAACCTGGGTGTCACCTGCCTGTCCCTGGAGTAGGAGGGGCCAACATCAGCCCCACACATCACTCCAAGACTTATAAAGGGGCAGCAGGGCCCCCGAGGAGAGAGTGCTGGTCAGAGAGGAGGAAGCGGGTGCCCAACACACCCAGGAACTCCGTGGCAGAGCCCGGTCCAAGCTCTCAGGCACCTGACCCCAAGCCCAGCACCTACACCATCTGCCCAGACTCCTGCAGGGAGATGACCTGGAGGGCGAGTGGAGGATGTGCTGGGCCCGGCCAGGGGGTGCGGGAGCTGGAGGCAGGGGCCCAGGAGCAACACTGTCTGGGCCAGAGGCAACACCTTCCCCCCTACTGAAACTGCTCCATCTCCCGGCCCCCACTCACCCGCTCCCCGAGTGCTCTGCTGAGGGAAGCACCTGTCACTTGTTCAAGATGAATAGCCCCCCAGTACGGTTATTAATGCGTCTTTAAGTGGTGTTTAGAATCCACTTCATTCCAAATAAAGCAGCATAGATCTTCCACGACGTGTTTAGACCCTGGAGGCCTGGCAGGGCACGGCTGCTGCCCGAGCAGTGTGGCAGCCAAGAGTGGGGGGGGGGGGGGACACCGACTCTTCGAAGCGACAGTTTGTCAGCTCAGGGGCCGGTGACTCTCCAGTCCCGGCAGCCACACTGTGCCACGGCGGCTGCCACAGCCCCAGGCTTCTCTCTCAGTTGTTTTTTTTTTGGGGGGGGGGCAGGAGGAAATGATTGAGATCTTGACCCCTAGAACACAGGTGCCAGCGTTGTGGCATGATAAGTGAAGCCACCACCTGCGAGGCCGGCATCCCATATGAGTGCCTGTTCAGTCCCGGCTGCTCCACTTCCGATCCAGCTCCCTGCCAGAGTACCTGGGAAAGCAGTGGAGGATGGCCCAGAGACCTGGATGGAGTCCCAGGCTCAGCTTGAGCCTGGTCCAGCCCTGGCCTTGTGGCCATCTGGGGATTGAACCGGTGGATGGAAGATTCTCTCTCTCTCTCTCTCTCTCTCCCTCTCTCTCTCACTCTGACTTCACTAGCACCAGTCACAGGGTGTATTCCCCAGCCACTGCTACACCACCCCAGCATTAAAGCAGAGCTAGTGACGTCACACAGTGTGGGAGACCTAAGAGGGAAGACAAGCTAAGCCGGGTGCTTTCTGACCCGGGGCCTCTGCGTGCGGACGGTCTGGTGGGCCGGAGGCGCTGCTGTCAAGTCCACCCACGGCCACTCATCCTACTCTTCCTGGCAGGGGCTTGGGCTGCAGACCTGAGCTCCTCACCACCCAGAACCCCCACAGGCTGTGCACAGCATTGTGGGAGGGGCCATGCAGGGGCCGACTGGCCTGGGAGCCCCTGTGGCAGCTGCGAATGCCTGGGAAACCCTGTGCTCAGTAAACTCCCCTTGGGCAGTGCGCCAGCTGCACCTGCTTTATAATAAAATCACCAGGAGGGATACATGCAATCCAAGTGAAAGCCTCTCGCTCTCTCACGCTCTCTCTCTTTTTCTTTTAATTAAAGATTATTTATGAGGTTGGTGCTGTGGCTTAGCGGATAAAAGCCACTACCTGCAGTGCCAGCATCCCATATGGGCGCTGGTTCGAGTCCTGGCTGCTCCACTTCCAATCCAGCCTTCTGCTATGGCCTGGGAAAGCAGTGGACCCAAGTTCTTGGCCCCCTGCACCTGCATGGGAGACCCAGAAGAAACTCCTGGCTCCTGACTTCAGATCGGCCCAGCTCCAGCCGTTGTGGCTATTTAGAGAATAGACCAATGGAAGACACTCTCTCTCTCTGCCTCTGCCTTTCTGTAACTCTGCCTTTCAAATAAATAAATAAATAAATCTTTAAAAAAAAAAAGTTCCCTCTATTTGGGAGGCAGAGTTACAGACAGAGAGGGAGAGAGAGGTCTTCCATCTGCTGGTTCACTCCCCAGATGGCTGCAACAGCTGGAGCTGAGCTGATCCGAAGCCAGGAGCCAGGGTTATCCTTCACTGCTTTCCCAGGCCATAGCAAAGAGCTGGATAGGAAGAGGAGCAGCCGGGACACGAACCTTCACCCACATGGGATGTTGGCGCTACAGGTGAAGGCTTTAACTTACTACACCATAGCTCCAGCACTGAAAGGTTTCTTTCTTTGGGGAGAAATTGCCTTTGATGACTTCCCCTGGGTCAGAGACAGCCTATGGTCTAGGGTCGGGATGTGGCCACTGAAAGTAGGTGGGGTTGCACGGTGCTCAGCGTCTGGGTGCCCCTGGGAGGCTCAGGGTCCCACACTGGCGGCGGGCGAGACCTTGACCCTCACCCTCTGCGGGGTGAGGCACAGGTAGGACATGCCCTGGCACACGAGAGGAGGGCACCCGATGGGAGCCAGAGAGCAAGCAGAGGCAGCAGGGCCCAGGACCAGCGGTGTCTTCACTGGGAAGCATCTGGGCCCCTGCTCCTGACTCTCCTGCAGCCCATGGCCTTGGTCCCCACCCTGGGAGGAGGAGGGGGAGGAGGCCGAGCGTGAGTGGTGAGCCCTGGCTCCCAAGCTGGTCTGAGCAGCCCTGCAGGGGACGCCACTTGGAGCTGCACCTATCCCCTTGCTTCCCAGGGAACAGTAGGTGCACGTGGAGGCCAGGATAGGCGGGCCCCAGCTGGGCAGGGGGAGGTGGGAGGCGGTGGCAGCTGGGACTTGATGGGGACAGAGAGCAGGCAGGTGTCTGCCCACTCGGTGGAGGGGACAGGGACTCATCTGGGAGCTGCACTTGCTGCAGCATGAGGTGGGGCTGGGTCAGCGAGACTCAGAGTTCTAAAAATGCTTATTTATTTATTCATCTATTTGAAAGACAGAGGGACACAGAGAGGGAGAGACAGATCTTCTATCCACTGGTTCACACCCCAAACACCTACAACAGCTGGGGCTGAGCAAAGCCAAGAGCCAGGAGCCAGGAACTCCATTCTGGTCTCCCACATGAGTGGCAGGGGCCCGGGATCTCAGCCATCATCTGTTGCTTGCCCTGGGGTGTTAGCAGGGAGCTGGATCGGAAGCCAGGGCAGCCAGGGCTCAACGGGCACTGCGACAGGGGGTGCAGGCTTCCCAAGCAGCAGCTTAACTACTGCCTGCGGCTCAGGTGTGAATGCTAAGGCTGCTAAGAGCCTTCCCTTCCACCCCTTGGAGAGTCAGATGGCTGGCTGGCCCCCAGCTGAGGCTTGCGCTCACTGTCCCATCAGCGAACGCCAATGGCAAACAGCAAGTTCTTTCAGGAATTGTAGGCAACACCGGCCTCCCTCTGGCTGTCCCCAGCCTGCCCTCCACCACCTCGCACAGCAGATCAGTACCATGCCCCGTGCTCAGCTGTCTTTACTATCTGTACCAGCCACATTGGGGGCCACAAGGCTGTACAAGCTGTCCTGAACAGCCCTAAAAGCCCATCGAATGATCAAAGTGCAAAAGCAGGTTAAGCCGGTAGGCCATGTGGGCACGGGATCGAGTCCCGGCTGCTCCACTTCTGACCCAGCTCCCTGCTAATTCACTGGATGAAACTCTTGGCTCCTAGCTTGGGCCTGGCCCAGCCCTGGCCTTTGTGGCCATCTAGGGTGTAAACCAACAGATGGAAGATTCTCTCTCTCTCTCTCTCTCCCTCCCTCTCTCTCTCCCTCCCTTCCTACACTTCCCTCTCTGTGTAACTCTGCCTTTCAAATAAACAAATGAATCTTAAAAAAAAAAAATAGAGAGTACCCATGCAGAGTTGGTGAGGACAGGGAGCAAGCCCACCTCACCCCCACTGCAGGTGTGTAAGGGAGAGTGGCATGGTTGCTGTGGGTGTGTAAGGGAGAGTGGCACGGCTGCTGTGGTGTGTAAGGGTGAGTGCCATGGTTGTTGTGGGTGTGTAAGGGTTTGTGGCACAGTTGCTGTGGTATGTGAGTGTGAGTGGCACGGTGCTGTGGGTGTGTAAGGGTGAGTGGCACAGTCACTGTGGGTGTGTAAGCGTGAGTGGCATGGTCACTGTGGGTGTGTAAGGGTGAGTGGCACGGTTGCTGTGGGTGTGTGAGAGTGAGTGGCACGGTTACTGTGGGTGTGTAAAGGTGAGTGGCACGGTCACTGTGGGTGTGTAAGCGTGAGTGGCACGGTCACTGTGGGTGTGTAAGGGAGAGTGGCACGGTTGCTGTGGGTATGTAAACGTGAGTGGAAGGTGGCCTTGGAAACCATAGCACAATCCAGCTTCCACAACCAGTGACTCACTGAAGAGCAATGACAATGCGCGTCCACACAAAGACAGACACCCACGAATGTTTCCAGCAGCTTTATTTCTAAAAGTCAGAACTGGAAACAGGCACGGGCATTCGGCCCAGCCATTAGGATTCTCACGTCCCACGGTGGAGTGCCGGGGTTCGAGTCCTGGCTCTGGATCCTGACTCCAGCTTCCTGCTAAGGTGTGTGTATGCTGGGAGGAGCAGGTGATGGCTCATGGGGCTGGGTCCCTGCCACCCACATGGAAAACCTGGATTGTGTTCCTGGTTCCTGTCTCCAGTCCGGTCCAGTCCCAGCCACTGCAGGTGTTTGGGGCAATAAACCAGCGGATGAGAGCTCTGTGTCTCTGTGTGTGTCTGTGTGTCTCAAAACACACAAGCAAAAAGGCACACCAGGGAACAAGGTCATGAAAAGAGGGATGCGCACAGTGCTGCTGGTCCTCCCACCTTCAAGCTCTCTTTCTGGGCAGGGTTTCCACAGGGTCCTGTGGGCAGAGTATCAGGAGGTTCACCACCTCTGAGGCCCCTGAGAGCCACCAGGAGGGGAGCCCAGGGAAGAATTGACCATTTCCAGGGACAAACAGTGGCCCCTACTAAAAACGATGGTTCTGTGCTTCGGACCTGGGGGGTGGCACCTGCCTTCGTAGTAATTCGCCACCTGCTGGAGCCAAAAGGACATCCCAGTGCGTGCATTTCACGGACCTTAAGAACAGCGTGGGAAAAGGGACCAGCCTGGCGAATTTAGAGGACACGCTAGATATGTTTGTAAATAACTTAGTGGCAAGAAAACAAAACTGGAAACAACTCAAACGTCCACCCAAAGGCCAGTGGAGACACCAGCTGGAGCCCAGCCATGCAGCAGAGCCCAGCTCTGCCGTACCAAGGAGCAGGCGACAAGAGCGGCAGAGTGCAGTGACTGACGGAAGCTACCATCGCTGTAGGTGGCCAGGAAAGGAAGGGGGGCCTGGCGGGACAGAGCAGAGGTCAGAGGTCGGTGCTCGCCTGGAAGGAGAGGGGCAGGAGCGGAGTGAGCAGCCCCACGGAGGTGGGGGAAATGACGGGAGCGGTGACTGTGGGGCTGCTGGTGCTGGTGGCTTGCCAGGCTGGGCGTGGCCGTGTTGTACACGTCGAGGGCATGCAGTGGGAGCCGGCATTGTGGTGCAGCGGGCTAAGCCAGCTCGTGCCAGGGCAGCATCTCCCGCTAGAGCACCTGCTCAAGTCCCGGCTGCTCCACTTCCCACCCCGCTCCCTGCTAATGCACCTGGGAAAGCAGCAGCAGACAGCCCTAGTGCGTGGGCCCCTGCACCCGCGTGGGAGGACCAGATGGAGTTCCAGGCTCCTGGCTTCAGCCTGGCCCAGCCCTGGCCATAGCAGCCATTTGGGGAGTGAACCAGCCATGGGAGAGCTGACTCTGTCTCCCTTTTTCTATCACTCTGCCTCTCAAAAAATAAATAAATAAATCTTTAAAACAGAACAAAGCGGTACAGCATCGTTTAAGTTGTCTCTTAGACACGCTAACACACAGCCGAACGCTGCAGCACTTGGGGCCCCGCGCGAAGCCTCCTGGGTCGCTTAGGTGACTGCTGTCACTAACACAGACAGGACTGACGGACGCCAGCTGGGTGCCGTGTCCTCCGCACGTCTGGACGGCGTGGGGCGACTTCGTCCTGTCGCTCCACCCAAGGCCACTCAGCAAGCTGACGGCCCAGCCAGGCCCTCAGCCCCTTCCCGGCCCTGGGTCTCCTGGCTCTTTGACATCTGTAATCTCATTTCCTGGATTAATCCCATTTAACACAGTCCGGTGTGGAATGGACCAGTGGCGGCCAGGCGGACGCACAGCCGGTTTATTGACTGTAGGCCGTCTATTCAGAGGGCTGAGGCCCGGGGCCAGGCCGATTGTTAAACATCCTCAATAACCCTCCTGGGCTAAGCACTCTGCACTTTGAAATCGGAGAGATCTGGGCCCGACGCCAGCCACTATCATTCACTAGCGGAAGACCTCGGGTAAGCCGTCTGAACCCTCTCAGCCTCAGTTTTCTCCTCTGCAAAATGGGATACCAACAGCAATTTCCTTATAACGCCGCTGGGAAGATTCAGTGGGACGAGAGCATCCGACACGCGGCAAGCCTTCAAAGTCTGGCAGCCATGCTTGGTACTGGAGGCCTATGCTACCTCTCGATACTCTTACCATGGAGGTCCTCTTGCTGTCCCCATTTTCCAGATAAAGAAACGGAGGCTCAGAGAGGCAAAGCCATTTGCCCAAGATCACACAGCAGATAAGTGGCTGGGGCAGGATTCGACTCCAGTGCCCCACAGAAGCTGCACAGCCAGGTACCTCTCCACGATGCCGCGCCGCCTCCCGCCTTGGGGGTGGCAGGGCTGCCGGGGCTCTACGATGGGCAGGCGTGACCAAAACCCCTCAAGGCCCACTGGGTTACCGCGAGGGCCAGGCCAGGCGGATGCGGCCAAGGTCGGCTCAAGGGTCTCCCCTCTGGAGGCTGGGCACAGAGACCGTGAGGGGGAAGCCCCTGTGCCCCCCACCCAACAGGGCATCCAGCCACCAGCATCATCCGTCTCCCCTCAAAGCTGTGGGGCCCTGGGCAGGGCTCCCTGATTGGCCGTGAGCTGGTGCGGCCGGACAAGAGGCCTGCCGGCGCCTGTCCTGCTCCATGTAGCTCCATGGCTACACTGCAGGGGGCTCCACCTCCAGCTGGGAGGGGGTCCTGGAAGGGGCAGAGGGACCGCCCCAGGCAGAGCCCAGGAGGGTGAGGTCCAGGAGCCACGAATCCAGGCAGCAGTCTGGGTGAGGAACCTGAACACTGGCTTTGAGACCTGGGTTCAGATCCTGCTGTGCTGGCACAGCTCCGTGAGCCTGGACACCTTACCGCCTCTCTGAGCCCAGGCTCTTCATCTGGAAAACAGGGCAATGGCACCCGCCTGGCAAGGTTGTGGCACGTCAAATAAAGCCATTTCCCTAAAACGCCTGGCAGTAACAACCGGGGCGTCTTTCCACTTTCACCATCAGCAGCCTCCCCCAGGGGCTGGGGCCTCAGAGTCCAGGGATTGCCACCCGGAAAGTTCTTCCAGATATCACACCGCAGTCCTTCCTGCTGCTGCAGTACACAACGAACACGTGGAACAGGGTGAAGCTCAAGCTCAAGGAGAGGCCAAGTGCTGATGCCGTGCTGGAGGGGAGAACAGCAGTCCACCAGCTTGGGGGTATCCGCTGGGAGGGGCCCAGGACTAAGGACCTGGTGACGACAGGCATGTGGTTGTACCCATATGCAGAAGTCTCTAAGACACGTGTGCCTGACTCTATGTAAATTATACTTCAAAATAATAATAATAAAGCAAGCTTCCCCAAACATGTATGAGCACACACGGTCACACGCACACAGCTGCACCTCTCCCGCAGCCTCTGCCCAGATAGCAGCGCCCTGAGGCAGGCACTCCCGCCCCACCCGCCCCCGCAGTGGGCGCTGCAGCCCACCACGAAGACACAGCCATGTGCCTTCCGGGGCTGGGGCAGGCAGGCGGGCAAAGTCACCCTCTACACGCACCTTCCCTGAGCCACGAGCTCACCTGAGCGCACACCCACCCCACGTGGTCTCGGGCGCCTGCAGCTCTTCCAGCCCCGGCTGCAGTGGGGGCTGTGGGGGAGTGTGAAAAGGCGATGCGGGCCTGGCCAGCTCCCTGCCAGGACCCCCACGCGGCGAGCAGCAGCTCCTGGGGTCCGTGGCCGGCCTGCGGGGGAGGCCATGGCCTTGGTGTGGCTCCAGCAGCCTTGTCATCAGGCCGGCAGGTCCCTGCACGGCCCGAAGGTGGGGGTGGGCACCGTGGATATGGGGAGAGAACTCCCTATATCCAGGGGCAGCAGGAAGCCCCCTGCTGGGCTCACCCTCCTGGGCCAAGACAGTGCCACGGGGTCAGCCAGTGGGAGCCCGAGTCCCAGGAGGCTGGGCCAGGGGGGCCCTGTGCCCTGGAGGCTGCGTGGACAGAGCGCAGCAGGGGCCCTATGGCAGCACGGTCCAGTGGTTACCCAGTGAGTTTTGCAGCAGGAAAGTCCTGCTTTGTCCCTCGACTCTGATGTTTATGAGCGGTGCGATCCCAGACAAGTTATTGAATTGCTTTGGGCCTCAGTTTGCCTCCCTGTCAAATGGGAATGACATAGCAGGAATACCAGGGGAAGGGGGGCGCGAGGGAGTTCCATGGCCTCACACAGGCCCCTGGATGCAGTAGGCACTCAGCAGTATCAGTCATCGCTACCAAGGGCCACGGACCGGAAGCGCCTCCAGCGTGGGGTGTCCCGTGGGTGGCCAAGTGACAGCCCTGAGCCCAAGCACAGCCCACAGCCCGGCCCTGTCTGGCCCGCACAGCGTCTTTCTGTCTGCATTTCTTTTTAATTGTTGCCAGCATTGAAAACTCAGACTTCACATTTAAAAAACCCACATTTTCTACTTTGCTCGGACAGTTCCAACAGTTGGCAACACTGGGGCTGCGCTCCCGCCGCCAAGGGCCAGCCTGGGCTGAGTGGCTGCTGCCCAGGGTAGCCCAGCCCCTGCCAGCTCCGACTGCCTCCCCGTCTCCCTCGCCAGCCCGGGGCTCTGGGGTTGGCAGCTGGGACTTCACAATGCACTCAGAGAAACAGGGCCCTAGCCAGGGAGCAGCCCCCACCCCTGGGGCCCCAGCAAGCCGCGCTGGGAGTCGGGTCCTTCCTGGGCACTGGCGAGTTGCCAAGGACAGAAACTGGCCGCAACTCCG
This sequence comes from Lepus europaeus, assembly GCF_033115175.1. Lineage (NCBI taxonomy): Eukaryota > Metazoa > Chordata > Mammalia > Lagomorpha > Leporidae > Lepus > Lepus europaeus. The sequence continues at coordinate 23,099,279 of NC_084831.1, forward strand.
AAGCTGCTTGCTGGAGCCGCAAGGTTCTCGCCAGCCACAGGACTGACTTCTCTGAGCCTCGGTGTCTCCGTCCGTGAAATGGGACAGTAACAGCTCCTTCCTCCTCAGGCAGCGATGAAGACGGGCTGAGCTCAAAGCAGCAGGGATCCGGAGCAGCACCCGGCACCGGGGGACCGTGCGGGGAGCCAGCGCCATCACTGTCCCTGGCACCCGCTAACCGTGCTGTGTGCTCACGGCCTCACGGATTCCTCCCAGCCAGCTGCCCCTCGCGACAGCAGAGGAGGAAGTGAGACTCCGCGGCCGAGGAGAGATGGAGCCAAGATTCGGGGACCTACTATGTGCTGGCACTGGCACAGGTGCCAGAAATACAGCAGGGAGCACGGCCCACAGGGTCCCCCAGGGCCGACGGAGCTCACAGGCAGAGAGCAGGTGACAAACCACAAACGAGTCACTGCAGCTCAGCAGTGGCAGACGCTGGCAAAGGCAAACAGGAGGGAAGCCAGGCAGTGCCTTAGCCGGAGCAGTCAGGGGAGGCTGCCTGAGGGAGGGGGCATCAAACAGGGACTGCAGGTTGAGAGGGAATGGGCAGGGACCAGCGCCGTGGCACAGCAGGTCAGTCCTCTACCTGCGGCGCCGGCATCCCATATGGGCACCGGTTCTAGTCCTGTTTGCTCCACTTCCAATCCAGCTCTCTGCTATAGCTTGGAAAAGCAGTGGAAGATGACCCAAGTCCTTGGGCCCCTGCACCCACATGGGAGACCCAGAGGAAGCTATTGGCTCCTGGCTTCGCATCAACCCAGCTCCAGCCACTGGGGCCATTTGGGGAGTGAACCAGCGGATGGAAGATCTTTTCACTGTCTGTAACTCTACCTCTCAATTAAATAGATAAAATCTTGAGAGAGAGAGAGAGAGAGAGAGAGAGAGAGAGAAACAGAGCACACAAAACACAAGTGTCATGGTCAAGTCTCCCACCTGGGATGAGCCTGGAGTTTTCCAGGTCCAGGAGATGCACAGAAGCCCAGAGACGAAAGCGGGGAAGCCGGGAGGCCCTGCCAGCTTCCCTCGGCCTCCGGTCGTTACCAAGCCGCTCCACTCCCAAGAGCTCCCTCATCCTCCCCAGCCCCTGTCTCCAGGTGAGAACGCTGAGGCTCAGAGACAGCCCACCCTCCTGGGAACGATGGCTGCCCGCCCGGAGCTGCCGCCTGCACCCTAAGCCAGGCTGATCCAGGCTCTCTCCACCTACTTCCCGCTGGGGCCAGCCCACAGCCCCAGCGGCCTCCAGGTGATCAGAACAGGGGCCAAGGGGCCATTGGCCAGCCCAGGCAGGCCTCCTCGTGGGACGGTAGGGCTCTCCTGGCTTGCAGCTCCTGAGCGCGGCCATGCACAGTTCACACAAGGGGGGCCTATGCACACAGCACCTGCACACAGCACCTGCACACATTTGCTCAGACATAGTGAAGAAAGGGCTTGGGAGGGGGCAAAGCCTGCCCAGGAGAAAACAATGCTCCCCACGTGGCATGAGCTTCCAGGCAGGGGGACCTGTGGTGTCTTCGCGCTCCTCATCTCCCGGAGGACTGCAACCCCCCGCCCAGGCTGGGAGCCCGGGCAGCAATCTCAACTCCCATCTCTCTCATGTGGCCACTTCTGAGGGCTGCACAGCTGGCCCACCCTGAGCCCAGCCCGGCTCCAGCATCCTTCTCTAGTTTCTGCCCTGATCCTAAATGCCAGACCCTTTCTCACTGTCACATGGTCCGAGTACCCCACGAAAGCCAGCACCGGCAGCTTCCGGGGGTGGGAAAACTGGCTTAAAGGGAGATCAGAGCATCAGGAGGGTGATGTCACCAGCCCAGGGCACCTGCTGCAGGACGCCAACATCACCCTCCAAGACACACACACACACGCACACACACACGCAGGCACATCCTGCACTCCCATTTCACGGCTATCAGGTTGCAGGGCTGTTGCTCCAAGACAAAACAGGAAATCCCACGACCGAGTCCGCCAGATGGGGCGAGGGGCTGATAATCTGAAACCCCCTCCGCTCTCCCCGATCCCCGCGCCCCCTCCCCACCTCCTGCATGTGGGAGCTCAGTTGCCAAAGGCGGTCCCCGGGACTCACCTCCCCACCCAGACACCCACAGAGCCCAGGCTTGGATTCAGGGCCCCAAAGGCCCGCTCCGTGCGAGCTCCTTGCCCCACACCGGGCCTCGAGTCTCCGCCGGGACGTCGGGGGCGGATGATCTCCGAGGGCCCCACCCCCACCCGCAGTTTGGGTACTCCGCCTTGATGGGCATCCGGTTCCCCAAGAACCAGCCGGTCTCCAAGCCCCGGGTGCAGTATTCCACAGAGCCAGCAGGGGGCGCGCACGCCTCGTGTGCCGCAGGTCCGCTGGCCGAGCCCCAGGAGGGGGCGTTTCGGAGGCGCAGGAGCCCCTGAGCCCTGGCTTCCCCGGCCTCGCTTTGTCGTGAACTGCCCCTGCCGGCTCACACGCCGAGCCCTGCGCCTCTCCCGGGAAGGGGCGAGCCTCTTCTGCCCACCCCTGGGGCAGCGGCTCTGTGTGGACCCGGCCCCCAGCAGGGGCCTACACGTGGGCAGAGGGGCGGCTGGAAGACAGGCAGCCACCAGCAGCCGTTGTCCTTCTCCAAAACCCAGGGATTTGACTGGAAACCCCGGGTAGGACAAGCATTTGAAAAATAAAGCCGGTCCCCTGCGGTCCGAGGGCCAGGACCCAGGCACCCTCCCCAGGCTCCTGGGGGCTGAGTGGTGTGGTTCCCACTTCACAGGGGCACAGCTGAGATTGAGGAGCGCAAGTGAATTGTCCCAGCCACCCAACAGATGAGTGGGAATCCACCCGTGCCCACTCAGCTCCCTCTGACCTCCGGGCGGGGCCCTCCCGGAGCAGGCATGGGCAGGCGGGTCCTACATGGCCTGGCAGCCCTGGTCCTAGTTCCCCACCATCTCTTAGCCTAACTCTCAGCTTAACCCCAATCCCAGCCCAATTCCCACTACCTGTGTGCCAAGTGCTTTGGAGGCAACATTTGTAATCCCGGACAACACCTGCGGGAGGCGCGTTGTCCCCACTTCACAGACCAGGAAAGTGAGGTGCAGAGAGGTGACGCTGATACACAGGGTCGCACAGCTGACAGGTAGCAGAGGCGGGATTCAAAGCCAGGACAGTCCATGTCCACAGCCTGAGTCCTTAGCTAGGACCAAAACTCACTTCCTCCCATTGTCCTGCTGAGAGGCTGCTCCTGACCTGGCCCCCGGCTCAGCCCCCGGCAGCAGAGCCGAGGCCACAGCCCCAGCCCTGCAGGAGGGTCCTCTCCCCGCTCCCAGGTCCCCAGATCATGTCCTGACCTGGGCTCCGGAAGTCACCCCAGCTCTGCCACCGGCTGCCTCGGGGCCTGGGGGACCTCTCCATGCCTCTGGCTCTCAGTTTCTTTATCTGGGAAATGAGACGCCTGCATGGGGCGGGGGGGGGGGGGGTGCTCCTGGCACATTTAGGCGGTCACTCCACACTGGTTCCCTTGCCTTCAACCCCCGAACCCCCGAAGGCTGATCTAGAGACCCAGCAGTGGGAAGCTTCCCAGTCATTCATTCATTTGGGGAACCACTGGGCACAGCTGGTCTGGGCCAGGTCGTGAGCTTGGAAGGCGGAGGCGAGAGAGGGCTGGTCAGATGCTGGCTCTGCAGACTGCCAGCCCCTGGAACGCTGTGCGACCTCGGGCAAGTCACCTCAGCTGCCCACACTCTCCATGGCCGTCCAGGGGGGACACAAGTGCCGCTGTCCCCAGGGCTGGGGGGAGAACTGGAGGAAGTAGTCAGATGACGCCTCCAGCACCGAGCAAGCGCTCGCTGGTGGGGGCTATGTGGATACTGCTCAAGAGTTCTCCAAGTGCGACGGGCAGAGGTGACCGCTGACCACGTAACTGCCACAGAGTGGGGCCACTGCTGATGCCAGGGGCGCCAACGCCCAGGGGAGCCCGGGCAAGGAGCAGGTAGCTCTGCCTGGGGAAAGCAGGGAAGGCTGCCCAGATGATGGAGAGGAAGGGTGTTTGGCCGAGGGAACAGCCATTACAGAAGCCCAGAGGCACCAGGAGAGGCCCACGGCTGTGTCTAGGGAAGTGTGGGGACATGGAGTTGGAAGCCCCTGCAGCCTCGGGATCGGGCCCCTCTCCCGGGCGCACGCAGCAGGTGAGAGACCAGACCCAGAGGGCCCTTGAGAAAGATGACATGGGTGGCAGAGTGCAGGAGGGCGCAGGGCCAGGGCCGGGAGACTGAGGAGGCGCAGAGAAGGTGGGGCCCACGGCGCACCCGGGAAGGAGCAGACAGGATCCAGCCTGAGCCCCCAAGATGCCGGGAAGGAGGGGCTGAGGCAGGGCGGGTGGGGCCGGGGGGACCATAAGCCCAGGCTGAGGGTGGGGAGGGGGCTGCCTGCACACAGAGTCACTCAGCTTATTGGATTTCTGAGAACCGCTCCCCTCCCCCATGCCTTGCAGCCCAGCCTGCTCCATTAAAGCGGCATTGTCACTGGCCTTGGGAGCAAGCCCCCAGCCCTGTCGGGTGCTGAGGGGAGCAGTGCCTGGTGCAGGGCGCTCTGAGTCAGCTCTGGGGAGCAGGCGCTCAGGGCTGACCTAACACAGGGAAAGTGTTAGGGCTGCGGATGCTGGAGCCGGCCAGCCTGCTTCAGACCCCAGTTGTGCCTTTCATGGCTGTGTGGCCTGGGGCCACCTCCTTAACCTCTCTGTGCCTCCAAGGGGGATCCTGGAGGCAGAGGGTTGTTCTGAGACAAGTTCTAAGCAGAACTTGTCGAGGGCTGAGTGCATTACAGGCTCTGGGTGGGAGGTGAGTGTGGCTATCTAACGCCCCCAAACCCTAACTCAACCCTCAGCCTTCATTGCTCCCCAAGATACAGCCCGAGCCCCTTGCTTGACCATTCATGATGAGTCTTCTCCCGGTGACCGAGGGTCACACCTCCATGCCCTCACCCACTCCAGCTTCCGCCTGCAGACTCTCACCTACTCCCTTTTTCCCGGGAAACTCCCTGCTTCCTCGCGGGGCCCCAGCTGAGAGAAGGGGTCCTCTGGCTTGTGATGGCTTCCCTGCCTCCCCCGTGCCCTTGGGAGCGGCCCCCCTGCCAGCCCCCCACACACAGCTGGGCTGCCGCTTATGGTTTCTGTGTTTGCGCCTTTGTAAGACTGAGGGCTGCCCAAGGGTGGAATCTGTGCTCAGAGTCCAGGGCCCCGCATGTCCCTGGGCACCAGTGGCTGAGCAGTCACACCTGCGGGCAGTAGCACGGGCGGCCACTCTGAGCACCTGCTGTAAGCCGGGCTCCACGCCGGGCGCTGTGCAGAAGGCCCCTCATTTCCTCCTCACAGCCACCCCATGGGGCACGGGGCACTGTCATGTCCACTACACAGATGAGCACATTGAGGCTCAAGGCTGTGTAACAGTCCAGATCCACTCAGGCAAGACCCAGAGATGAGAATTCGTGTCTGGCCTGCCCTTGGCCAAGCTCAAGGGCACTGCCTGGCCCTGCCTCACCCCAGGGGAACTCAGGCTCTGCCCCCAACTCCTAGGACCCCCGCTCACCTCCCCCTCCACAGGGAGAAGCCAAGGAGGACCAGAGACACTTCACCTCCAGCTCTGGCTGCCCGCTGCAGGCTGTGGGACCTCCCAGTGGCGGAGCAAACCCTCTAAGCCCGGATTCCAGCGGAGACGAGAGGAGGTTATTGTGCTAGGGTCAGCGTGAGATTTAATCCGGGCAGATTAATCCCGGCAGGTAGCACCGGCTCCGCTCCCCAGGGTGGGAGCTTATGTCTCATTACTGACCTGCGGAATAACCCAGGAAGAGCGTGAATACACTGACGGTGAACACACGGAGGCCCCCAGTCACGCAAGGGGCGAACACAGATTGCAACCACGGCTTCCCACAGCAGACCTGGTGCCGGCCTGAGAATCACTCCAGCATTGCCTGAGCACAGCCTGTGTGCCTGTGCCAAGCCCCTCACTTAGGGGACCATGATACGATACTCCCCTGTGTACAGGGGGAAACTGAGGCACAGAGTCCCCAAGCACCGGCCCCAAGGTCATGCAGGTGGTGAGCGGCAGGGCGGGCTTGGAGTTCACCAGGCTGACCCAGGCCATGGATTGGCAAGCAGGGAGTGAGCCCCCAAAAGCGGCTGAGATCCGAGCCCGAGGCCTCCCGCGGCCCCCACCATCTCCCTGCGCCACTAGATCCATGGACTCCGGGACGTGCCTCCCCCAGGAGGTGCAGACACCTTTTAGAGGGTCCCAAGTGGCAACCGCACGCTTCCTTGGGACCTGGCATGGGCTGGGATGCACGCTGGCGTCCAACCCCTCCCAGCACTTCTCCTGCGCGCTCCACTGTCACCTGCCCTGGGGACGCGGCTTCAGTTCCACCCCTCGCTGAGCTATGCAGAGCCGGGCTCCGTGCCAGACCCTGCCCTCCCCACCACGCAGCCATGGCCTGGCCCGGAGGCCGCCCTGGGGAGATGATGACGTTGGCATGAGGGAGGTTAATGGCTGCGGTCGCAGGCTTCCCGAGGGGGTTCTCTCTTGCAGGCCCTCCCACCCCTACCCCAAGAGCCCCAGGCGAGCACTGCTGCCCGCTTCCTGCCACAGTCCGGGAAACTGAGGCCCAGGTGCAGGGCACATCCCCAGCGGGCAGCTCCAGTCTCCCAAGCCGAGGAAGGGCAGCCGCCATGGCCTGTCTCATCCCTGCTTCTTGTAAACCTCATGACACTCACTGAGAACCACAGGGAAGTCAGGCCCTAGTTTCTGCCTCTTAAATTGGGGACGGTCCAATCAGGATATCCCCACCCCATCTTGGAGCTGAGTTTGGTTCCAAAGCCCTGTTCTCACCTCCAGGCCACACCCCTCCCTGTGCTGGTAGCCTGGGAGCACAGGTAGGGAGCGATCAAGAGAGGCTTCCCAGAGGAGGTGATATTTGATCAAATCTGGACCGGCTTGGAAAGGATGAGCAGGAGTTCCCGGGGGACAGCAGCATGAGCAAAGGTCAGAGGCCCCTGGAAGTCTTGGTGACCCCTCGATTGCTGGGCGGGACTTTTGTCCTCACCTCACTGAGCCTGTTTCTACATATGCAAAATGGGAACAATGGTCCTGAGCTTGTCAGGAGTGAATGAAGTCACCTGTCCCTTGGGGGATGAGGAGGTCACACCAGCGCTCTGACCACCTGCCGGGTCCCTGGATGCTGCCCAGAGAGCTTAGTAGCTCCTGGTAGAAAGACAGAAATGTTGTCTCTGTTCTGCTGATGAGGAAGCGCAGGCCCAGTGGCCGGAGGAGGTTAGAGAACTCGCCCCGCATCACAGGATGGTCCGTGGCGGGGTCAGGACCTGGGCCAAGGCATCTGACTTCAGTGCCGCCGCTGCACCGTGCTGCTAGCTCTAGAGGCTCCCGCAGACCCCAGGGGCCGTTCCGTCACCAACTGCTCCCACCTTGCTCTTGTAAATGACGTGCAACTAAACAGCTATGTGCACATTTCCCGTGGCTTACATGAAATAAGGTCACTGGTTCCCGGGGCGGCCGGGGGGGGGGGGGGGGTGAGTGTTGGACCTGGGGATTAAGATGCTCACATCCCATGTCGGAGCGCCCGAGTCCTAGCTCCACCCAGATTCCAGCTGCCGGCTCATGTGCACCCTGGGAGGCAGCAGGTGATGATCAAGTGGCTGGGGCCCCGCCACCCATGTGGGAGGCCTGGACGGAGTTCCCAGCTCCTGGCTGTGGCCTGGCCCAGCCCCTGCTGTTTTGGGCATTGGGGAGTCGTTGAAAGTTAGCACTCACTCTCCCTCTTCCCCCACCCCACCCCAAATACATAAATAGGTAAATACATAAATGTTTTTGAGGCCAGTGCTGTGACGTAGTGGATAAAGCTGCCGCCTACAGCACCAACAACCCATGTGGGCACCAGTTCATGTCCCGGCTGCTCCACTTCCAAACCAGCTCCCTGCTAATGCACCTAGAAAAGCAGCGGAGGAAAGCCCAGGTCCTTGGGCCCCTGCACCCATGTGGGAGACCCAGAAGAAGCTCCTGGCTCCTGGCTTCAGCCTGGCCCAGCCCTGGCTGTTGTGGTCATTTGAGGAATGAACCAATGGATGGAAGACCTCTCTTTCTGTCTCTCCCTCTGTCTCTCTCTGAAACTGCCTCTGAAATAAATAAATCTCTTTTTTAAAAAAAAATAGATAAATGTGTTTTAAAGATTCCTGATTCCAGAAGCTTGAACATTTTTATAGCCTTTGCTAAATATTTTCAAGTTACTTCCAAAAGAGTGAGCCATTTGCAGTCCCACCTGCAAATATAAGAGAAATCTTTTCACTGGGTTCTCACAAGTTCCTTTTTTTAATCTCCCAAATGTCCAAGATGAAAAATGGTATCACACAATTGGGTTGGCATCTTTTTTTATTACCAATGAAGTGCTTCTCAGGGCCGGGGACTTCACAGGGGTTGTACCAGAAGTCACCGGGCCCCTGGGAGATGGGGAGAGGGGCGGGCCCTGGAGGAGAGGTGAATGGGGGGGGGGGGAAGAGCACAGGGGTTCAAGGACAGCCCAGACTGCGCGCTCGGGGACGAGGTCTGCACCTGCTCTTCTCTTTCTTCTTCTCCTGGCTCCTTGCAAGCTGCCTTCTCCTTCTCCTTCTTCACCTCTTGGCTTAAGCCCCCCTGAAAATTCCCCCCGCCCAGTTCCCGGTCTCTCCTGATTTGTCTTCCGCTCAGTCCTCAGCGCACCTGAAGTACATGTGTGTCTGCCTCTGGAACGGGAGCCCCAGGAGAGCCAGGATCGGGCTGGCTCGTCCTTGTGGTCCATCCCGCTGCCCCGCAGCGCTGCTCCTGTCGCTCCCGGTGCCCACAGGCGGAACTGCCCCTGGTCTGCTGCGCCCCCCAAATCAGCCCCAACGCCACTCACAAGGTTTTCTTTGTGTGGCTCCCTGGGCTGGGAAGGCTCTCCTTCCTTGGAACTGTGCCTCAGAATTCAATTTCTCTGATCTTGCAGGACAGACAAGGTCTCTCCCATCTCTGAATGGGCTCTGGAGACCCACTGATGTTCCTGCTCCCCAAGGCCATTTCCTCCGGGTTCCCAGGGAGGTGGCCAAGACTTTGAAACACCCTTTGTCGCTCTCCCTCTGCACCCAGAGGGGTGCTATCTAGGGTTTCATCCCTTGGGGCATGAGCTGCCCACACCTCCCCACCCCTAACTGAGAGAGTTTGTTCATTAATTATTTCCTCTTTTTTCTCAAGTCAAGTCTGTTTCCAACACCCATTCCATGGTGGCGCTTGCCCCTTGGAGGCTAAAGAGCTTCATGGGTGCTGGAGAACCATCTCCCTGGCTCCAGATGGCAGGAGCTGTCTCCCTCCATGCCAGGTCCCCTGTGGGCAGACCACCAAAAGCCAGCGTGGAGGTGCCATGGCAACACCATCAGGGTCACCAGCAAGTACTTCTGTTTTTCTTTTTAAGATTTATTTATTTGTTTGAAAATTGGAGTTCCAAGAGAGGGTGAGACAGAGACAGAGAGAAAGAAAGAGAGAGGGCCGGCGCTCACTAGGCTAATCCTCTGCCTGCGGCGCTGGCACACTGGGTTCTAGTCCCAGTCGGGGCGCCGGATTCTGTCCCGGTTGTCCCTCTTCCAGGCCAGCTCTCTGCTGTGGCCAGGGAGTGCAGTGGAGGATGGCCCAAGTGTTTGGGCCCTGCACCCCATGGGAGACCAGGAGAAGCACCTGGCTCCTGGCTTCGGATCAGTGCGGTGCGCTGGCTGTAGCACGCCGGCCGCGGAGGCCATTGGAGGGTGAACCAACGGCAAAAGGAAGATCTTTCTCTCTTTCTCTCTCTCTCTCTCTCTCACTGTCCACTCTGCCTGTCAAAAAAGAAAGAAAGAAAGAAAGAAAGAAAGAAAGAAAGAAAGAAAGAAAGAGAAAAGAAAAGAAAAGAAAAGAAAAGAAAAGAAAAGAAAAGAAAAGAAAAGAAAAGAAAAGAAAAAGAGAGAGACACCTTCCATCGATTGGTTCACTCCTTAAATGGTCACAACGGCCAGAGTTGGGTCAGGCCAAATCCAGGAGCCAGGAACTCCATCCAAGTCTCCCACATAGGTGGCAGGGGCACAGGCACTTGGGCCATCCTCCACTGTTTTATCAGTACCTAAGCAGGGAGCTGGATCAGAAGAGGAGCAGCTGGGACTTGAACCGGCACCCCTCTGGGATGCAGGCATCAATCACAGCCTAACCCATTGCGCCACGTGCCGGCCCTCAGTGGGTCCTTCCTTGGCTAAGCCTGACAGAGTGACAGCCTCACAGGCCCCCAGGATGGGGACTTCCCTTGGGCTCGAATGGGTCTCCATGTTCCAGGAGACTGTTACATTTAAGAAGCAGGTTGACCTGAATGAGTGGTTAAAACTGCAAGGCAAAGCAAAGAAGTGATTCAGAGCTAATGAGTATTGATTACAGAGAGGAAGTGGGTTAATTGAGTGAGTTGGAAAGTTGGTTGCCAAGGTAACATCTCCTTTGGAATAGAATCATCACTAGAAGTACAGTAGATCCTTTCCCGTTGGGGACAAGGAACACAGAATGTAGCAGCCTTGGGAGGTCCTGCAGAGGGAGGCTGGGTCTTCCCTGGTGTCACCAAGGCCACTTCCTTTCTACCAAGCGGCTCTCCACACCCGAGCCTGGGAGCGGAGCCTCGTGGGCTTCGCTGCATGCAGGATGCAGAAGAAAAGCCTGGGGCACGTCCCTGTGGTCCCGGACAGATCATCAACTTCCCACCGGCTACAAGGAGTGGACTTGAGAGGAAAGAACCACTTGCTGGAAATCGCAAAGACCAGCCAAGAGTCGTCGGCTCGGACACCGACACCGGTCGAGGTAGGAGAAAGGCGACCACGCGTGTGTATGGTTTATATTTCATTATGTTTGGCTCCACGTTTGATTACATTATGAAACGCTGAGAGGGGGCCGCTGGGAAGATCAGAGAAAGCTGACACCCACGTCTAGCAAATGCCCGGAAGCAGCTTTCCTTTCTCTATCTGATCTTTCTACCCTTCGCTTCCCTTCACCCTGACTTCCTCAATTATCTTATTTGATTCTTATAAACACCAGTCACTTTTGTAAATGGTTAATGATAACATAGAGATTTTTCTAGAACAATTGCAGAGACCAAGTCTCGAGGCCTTTAGTCCATCTCTTCTTTGTGCATCTCATGGGACAAGGGGACTTCAAATGTTTGTGACAAAATGAAATCAAAAGGCACAAATGAAAAAGGTAAACTTTACTTCTCCACATAAGTGCCATAACATTCAAGGCCCTTCGGTGAGCCATGACACCTGCCACGGAGTCCGTCTTTGGACAACCGAGGGTCCTGCACATCTAACCATGTCCCTGTCGCCGTTTGTACAGAGACAAATGCGTGTCCTTTAATGATATTTTTATGATTAGGAAACAAAGACGCTCATCATGTTGCAGTGGGTTAAACTGTTGCTTCCAGCACCGGCACCCTACGTGGGAATGCCTGTTTGAGTCCCTGATGCTCCCTGCTAACGCTCCTGGGAAAGCCGCGGAGGATGGCCCAACTACTTGGGTCCCTGCACCCATGCGGGAGATACTAATGAAGTTCCTGGCTCCTGTCTTCCTCCCGGTCCAGCCCTGGCTATAGTGGGCATTTGAGGGAGTGAGCCAGTGGATAGAAGATCTTTCTCTCTGTGTGTCTCTCTCTCTTTCTCTCTCTCTCTCCCCTCTCTGTCTGTCTCTCCCTCTGTCTGTGTGAGTCACTCTGCCTTTTGAATAAATATTTAAGAAGAAAAAAAAAAGATTAGGAAGCCAAAAAAAAAAAAAAAGGAGTGATAAGGCACCAAGGCAGGACTCGCCAGGTGAATGCTTAGTAGCTTCTCACGGAAACTCTCAGGAAATCACCTGTCGGATGAAAGGTACAAGAGGGGCATTGCTGTGGTGGACAAGGACTCTGGCTAAGCCCGCCCCTGGCACTTCTCCTGCTCAAGCTTTGGCTCGCTTTCTCCAGACCTTCTCATAAACAGATGCCCTCCAGAAAGTCAAGAAGCAAAATGCCTTGAGCATCCCCCAAAACCTTTCACCGTGACCTTTGCTCTTGCCTGGCCCACTTCTGCCTTAGCTGGAGCGTATCCACCTCTTAGTAGCCGTGGCTACCCGTCTTCAGGATCACACCGGGAAAGCCGTGCTTCAGCCCCTGTTACAGTTCTTGTCGATTGATCTCACTCCACTGATAGCTCTGCCCTGGTGGACAGCGGATCTGGGCTCTGTCTTGTCACTCACTGAGCAAAAAGTCTGCTCCACTGTAATTCTTACTCAAAGCTGTGTAAGCTAAACCTGCTGAGATATCCCTGCTGTTGGCTGTTGTTTCTTTCTTTAAAAAAAAAAAAGATTTATTTCTTTCTTTATTTATTTGAAAGTCAGAGTTATACAGAGAGAGAAGGAGAGGCAGAGAGAGAAGTCTTCCATCCACTGGTTCCCTCCCCAGATGGCCACAACAGTCAGAGCTGCGCCGATCCAAAGCCAGGAGCCAGGAGCTTCTTCTGGGTTTCCCACACTTGTACAAGGACCCAAGGACTTGGGCCATCTTCCACTGCTTTCCCAGGCCCTAGCATAGAGGTGATCGGAAGAGGAGCAGCGAGACTTGAACGGATGTCCATACGGGATGCCAGTGCCACAGGCAGAGGCTTAGCCTGCTATGCTACAGGGCAGAGCCCATCTCATCCCTTCTAAAAATCAAGTTACCTATTTGTAAATTTCTGATTTCTTTAGGGGCGTTGTGCCCAAAACTTATAAAGCATCAGTGATTTCATGCTTCTTCCCTGTAAGCTTCGTCACCCATCTGATGTTTCTTTTTGCTTTGTTTTTGCCATAACTCATGTTGCTCTGATTGGGGCTCTTGTGTGTGATCTTCCTTAGCGCTGCCAACTAGATCCTGCTCAGACATGCGACATGAGGTTCTTGTGAGTTTATTCTGCTGCAACAGTTTTTTGAAATCCATGTGTATGGCTTGAATAATCACTTGGATGCTCCCAAAGCCTTGCGTTCCTGGCTAACGGGGTTAAGGGTGGAGACTTGATCTGATTATCCTGGCTAGGAAGTGGGCCCAGTGGGGGGTCTTTAGGTCTTTAGGCCCTTAGGGGCCTGTCCTTGGGAGATCATTCTTGCAAGACTGATTTAAGCCGAGTTGATTTAAGGTTGATTTAAGCTTCGCTCAGCCCAGCTTCCCTCTCCCCTCCTGGCTCACCCTGTGCATCTCCTCCCGTCCCCAGCCCACCCTTAGCAGGCTCTGTCAGATGCCAGGGCAGTGGGGCCGCTGATCGTGAACTGTGACCCTCCAAACTTTTAGCTAAAACAGACTTCTTCCTCCCCAAGCAGCTCTGCTCAGGAGTCTCAGTTGAAGAAGTGGAAAGCCAACAGCCACACGGGGCAGTTTTCCCATCACACGCACTTTCCATGAGCGCCTGGAAGACCTCGCACGTTCGGCGGCTGCGAGGCCCAGACACCCGGAGCTGCTATCTGAGAAGCCACTGGGCCTCTATTTGCAACTACCAAGGGAGTAACATTGTCACCAAGCCCGTGAAAAGGAAACAGGTTGTTTTTCTGCATGGGTGACACCTGGCTAAAACCCCTAAGGGATGAATAACAAAATGTAGCTGGAGCCCATCCCTGTGAATTGGCATGGCGGAGGTGTGATTTAATTATGACCATCACAACCAGGCTGGATTGCCACACGCCAGACCGCGAGCTGCTGTGTCCATTTTCTCCAAGGACAGAGCTGGAGACAGGTGGGCAATTCACTGATGTGTTAGAATTCCTAGTGCGCAGACAGCAGTTCAAATAACTTTCTTGTTTATTGTTGCACACTAACGCTATTTGTCTATGCACACGTGCAAACATTTTTGTAACAAAATTGAGTTTTATTGTACCTTTGAAAGTATATGTTTATTTGTTTTTATTCATTTGAAAGGCAGAGCAACAGAGAGGAGAGCAAGGGAGAGATCTCTCCCATCACTGGTTCGCTCTCCAATGGCTGCAGCAGACCTGGCTGGGCCAGGCCAAAGTCAGGAACCAGGAACTCCTTTCAGATCTCCCATATGGGTGACAGGGGCCATAATCCGCTGCTTCTCAGGGCATTCGCAGGGAGCTAGATCAGAAGCAGCGTAGCTGGGCCTCAGCCAACTGTCCGATATGAGATCTGGGTGCCCCAAGCAGTGGCTTAACCCACTGTGCCACCACACCAGCCTTTATCGTACTTTTTGGAAACTCACTTTTTAATGTACATAATTTCATAAATATACATGCCAATAAGTTACCTTCTACATCATTTTTTTTAAAGATTTTAAATAATTTATTTGAGAGGTATAATTATAGACAGTGAGAGGGAGAGGCAGAGAGAAAGGTCTTCTATCCACTCATTTGCTCCCCAAATGGCCATAATGGCCAGAGCTGCACCCATCCAAAGCCAGGAGCCAGGAGCTTCTTCCGGGTCTCCCATGTGGGTGCAGGGGCCCAAGGACTTGGGTCATTTTCTACTGCTTTCTCAGGCCATCGCAGAGAGCTGGATGGGAAGAGGAGCAGCCGGGACTAGAACGATTACCCATATGGGATGCTGGCACTGCAGGTGGAGGATTAACCTGCTGTGCCACAGCGCTGGCTTACCTTCTACATCATTTTAAAGGCTATCTAGAAATCCATTCTATGAAGTAATTGTATTTATTTATTCATTTATTTATTCATTCATTCAAAAATTTTTTTGCACATTTAGGTAGGAGCTTTTCATTTATTTTGGGTCTTTGGTTTTTTTGGGGGGGAAGGAGGAGCTGCTGTTATAAACAGTACTTCAAAAACATCCTTGCAATTAAATCATTGGTACATGCATGATTATTTCCTCTGAGAAAGTTCTAAGAAGCGAAATTTCTGGGTCAATTTGTATGCAAATTATAAACATTTTCATAGATATTTTTAAATGGCAGAAAGTTTTTAAAATCCAATTTTCATCTAGAAATCATTTCCTTTTTAAAGAAAATTATTTTCTACTTATTTATTTGAAAGAGCAACAGAGAGAGAGAGAGAGAGATTAATCTTTCGTCTCCAGGGTTCACTGCCTAAGTTGCCACAATGGCCGGGGCTGGTGCAGGCTGAAGCCAGGAGCTCAGAACTCTATCTGGGCCTCCTACAAGGGTGACAAGGCCCCAAGCACTTGGGCCATCCTCCATTGCCTTCTCAAGCACATTAGCAGGGAACTGGATTGGAAGCAGAGCAGCCGGGACTCCAACTGATGCGCCAACAGGGGATGCTGGCATTGCAAGTGGCAGCTTAAGCTGATGCGCCACAATGCCAGACCTGAGAAATCATGTTTTAAAAAATATCACTGTTAGGGCTGGTGCTGTGGCGTAGCAGGTAAAGCCCTCGCCTGCAGAGCCGGCATCCCAAACGGGCACTGGTTCAAGTCCCGGGTGCTCCACTTCCGATCCAGCTCTCTGCTATGGCCTGAGAAAGCAGTGGAGGATGGCCTGAGACCTTGGGCCCCCACACCCACGTGAGAGACCCAGAAGAAGCTTCTGGTTCCTGGCTTTGGATCTAGCCCAGCTTCGGCCGTTGTGGCCATTTGGGGAGTAAACCAATGGATGGAAGACCTCTCTCCCTCTCTCTCTCTCTCTCTCTCTCTCTTTTTCTCTCTCTCTCTCCCCCCTGCCTCTGCTTCTCTGTAATTCTGCCTTTCAAATACATAAATAAATCTTTAAAAAAAAAATGCTGTTTAACAGATAAGTCAGAAATTAGTGTGAGCCAAAGCACGAAAGTCAGAATCCCTGACAGTCTTACTGCTCGGTATCACGTCTGCCGCCCACTTCCTCTGACCCCTGCATCTCTCTGAGACACTTTTTGTCTCTGATCTGTCTCTCCTGTGTCTGTTTAGCTCTGTCTCTGTCTCTTTCTCTCCCCTGTCTGTCTGTCTAGCTATCCTTGCTCGCTCAGTATTTTTGTTCTCGCTATTGCTGCCTTCTGCATCTGCCTCTCCCCCAGGCCTGCTTCCCTCCCCCTCTCTCTCACAGACAAAGCTGGGGTCACCCCTCGAGCAGGGTTTCATGGCCTGCACAGCTCTATCAGCTCCTCGCTCCTGGCCGGAGCTCGGGGACGGACACAGCACTCGCATGCAGTCATCACCTTGTGCAGGTGCAACACGGGGGCCTGAGAGCAGGCAAGGCCCACAGCTCCTAGGCATCGCAAGCCTGGGACTTTGAAAGCTGTCCGGGCTGTCCTCACCACCTCCAGAGAGCACACAGTGCCCACCACACCATAGCACACACGTGTGCACTCTGACACGTACCGTCTCCCTCCCCAGGGTGCTGCCAACCCAAAACAGGGGCTTGATAGAGCCCTCAGGTGTCTCCAGGAAGCCAAGGTTCCCCCCACCTTCCAGGATGAGAACTGGGTGCAGAGGAAATGCTGCCAGGACCACACAGCTGCGCCTCGCCCCCAGCTCTGGGGGCTTCCGCCACTCTCCTCACTACCCGATTCCCGGCTCCACCCTCCTCCACTCTCTCCTCCTCCCGGCTCCTCCATCAGACCTCAGACCCCTGCTTGCCTCTCCAGGAAGCCGCCCCCATGCCTGTGTCCTGGGCCCCCATCTGCTCTCCAGGGCCGGAAGCACAGCACACAAGGGGTTGCTGGACAGGGGTACACGTGTTAGGCAAATGTTCGCCAGGCCTCCCCTCCTCCTCTCTCCTTTCTTCTTGCTTCCTCCCTCCCCTCTCCTCTCATCTCCTCTGTCTGCAGTTTCTCCTTTGATCTCGTCAAGCCCACGGCTGCACCATCAACTCCCACGTCTGTGTCTGCAGCGCACACCTCCAGGCCGAGGCGCTCCACTCAGCGGCGCCCCTGGCATCGCAAACACAGCCCAGCCCGAAGCAAGCTCAGACTTCCACCCAGCGAGCCAGCCACCCAGCACTGCCCCGGGGCCTCCCCATCCCAGAAGGCACACCAGGCCCACCCAGCGGCCCGAGGCAGAAAGAAGTTCTCTCTTCTTTCCCCATCCGTCTGCCCACTCACAGCCCGTCCGCAAGCGCTGTCTAGCCTCAGCAGCCACCCACATCCCCCGCCCCATCCCACACCGCACCCCCACCAGCCCAGGCCACCAGCGTCTCCAACCTGGACTCCAAAAGTCCCCCTGGCCTCCCCATTCCCCACATGGCAGCCAGAGGGAGCTTCTTCTTACAGAAATCAGGCCACCTCACCCCTGCTTCTAACAGCTTCCTCTATCTTTAGAATACACTGTGCTGTGCGCAGCCCAGGACACTGTGGTCTGGCCCCCGCCCGCCTCTGCAGCCCACCCCAGACTCTGCTGCTCGCTCACCACCTCCAAGCTCCTCGGACACCTTCCTCCCCAAAGGACGCCAGCAAACTCTTCCCACCCCATGCTGCGCCCCTGCCGGGGCCTCTCTCCCCTCTGATGCCTCGTCTCACTATTCAGATCTGTCACCCTGACACTTACTCAGAGACAATTCCCTGGGGTGGGTGTCATGGCAGAGCAGATTAAGCCGCTGCTTGGGGCGCCTCCCTCCCAGATTGGAGGGCCCAGGATCGAGTCCCACCTCCGCTTCTTCTTTAAAAAATAAATAAATAAAATAAAACTTAATTATTTGAAAGGCTACATTTCAGAGAGAGAAAGAGAGCAAGAGTCAGAGAGAGAGAGAGAAGGGTCTTCCATCTGCTGGTTCACTCCCCAAATGGCTACTATGGCCAGAGCTGGGCCAGGCTAAAGCCAGGAGCCAGAAACTTCTTCTAGGTCTCCCACATTCAGGCAGGGGCACTTGGGCCATCTTCCACTGCTTTCCCAGGCACATTAGCAGGGAGCTGGATCAGAAGTCGAGCAACCAGGACTGGAACCGGCGCCCACTATGGGGTGCCAGCATCACAGGCAGTGGCTTCACCCGCTGCACCGGCACCGGCCCCTCCCTCTGCTTCGGGTCCAGCTTCCTGTTTGCCAGCCTGGGAGGCTGCAGATGATGGCCCAGATGCTTGGACTCCTGCCACCCACAGAGAGAAGACCTGGATGGAGCTCCAGGCTCCTGGCTTCAACCTGGCTCAGCCCTGGCTGCGGCAGGAATTTAGACAATCAATCAATCTCTCTCCTCTCTCTCCTCCCTCTCTCCCTAGCACACTTTCAAATAAGTAAATAAAAAGAGAGAGAGCATGTCTTTCCCACCTCATCCTCTTTAAGAACATCTCTCCTATAGTTGGTAATAATGTATATCTCAAAATAGCCAGAAGGTTTTCAATGTTTCACCACAAAGAAATGATAAATGTTTGAGGTGATAGTTATGTTAATTATGCTAATTTGCTGATTCTACAATGTATGCATATATAGAAACATCACACTGTACCCCTTACATTTGTACAATTTTGCATCAGTTAAAAAATAAAACAGAGACCGGCACTGTGGCATAGCAGGTAAAGCTGCCGCCTGCAGTGCCGGCATCCAATATGGTTCGAGTCCCAGCTGCTCCACTTCCAATCAGCTCTCTGCTATGGCCTGGTAAAGCAGTGTAAAATGGCCCAGGTCCTTGGGCCCCTGCACCCATGTGGGAGACCTGGAAGAAGCTACTGGCTTTGGATCTAGCCCAGCTTCAGCCATTGCAGCCATTTGGGGAGTGAACCAGCGGAAGGAAGACCTCTCTCTGTCTCTGCCTCTGCCTCTCTGTAACTCTGCCTTTCAAATAAATAAACAAATAAATCTTTTAAAAAAAGAATCTTCGTTTAAAAAAAGAAGACGTTACTCAGCGTGTTTGCTGAAGGAGCTGACAGCCCGGTGTGATGCACATTTAGAGGCCTAGGGCCCAGCTCAGCAAGAGGATGTGACCTGACCAAGGCCACAGACCTACTGAGTGGGGAGTCAGGGTCTCCCCCAGGTCTGTCCAGAGGCAAGCCCCGGGGCCTGCCCATTCTCTCGGACAGGGTTTGCAGACTGCGGGTGGGAGGTGGGGGTGTGAATGGACCAGAACTCACAGAGCAGCAGGGCCAGGGGAGGAAAATGCCGCACTGGACCAAAGCAAAGTAGGACACAGGGACTGAGTGCTATGGTCCACAGAGACCTCCCTCAGGAGGGTCTCCAAATTGTGTGGGCTTGATGTGGCTCCCAGAGCCAGGCAAAGGCCCCTGCCTGCTGCACCACCCTGCCTTGCAGGCTTTCCCAATGCTCTCCTGGCCCCTGCCAAGGTGGAAGGATGGGGCTCGGGCAGCAGTGTGGCCACCCAGGCACCTCCTGGGGATGCTGAGGCCAGGGGAGGCAATGCCTCAGCAGGTGGGCTGGGGTCCAGGCCCATCCTGGAAAAGGCCGGCTATGGGTTTCCATGGAGCCCGTCGCCATGGCAACCAAACCTCCACGGCGGGACTCCAGCCGAGCCAGGAAAGACAGGCTCCTTTCTTGTCCATATCCCAGGAGCCTGCAGGAGGGGGTGAGGGCAGTGAGGACAATCACGCCTTCTGAGCCCGGATGGGGCGGGGGCGGGGAGAAGGAGAGGTCATCTTCCTGCTCTCTGGGCTGCTGTAAACCTCCGGGACGGGACGTGGCACCCTATTTCACGCCTCGGTGCCTTTGCAGGTGCTCTTTTCTCTCCCCTGGAAGGCCTCCCCCCGCCAGCCCTCTACTCCCCAGAGCCCTCCCAGCTGTCATCCATGCCTCACGTTCTGCCTCCTGACCCCTGCAGGCAGAATCAGCCCATCCAAGCTCTGGTACCAAGATCTGCCCTCTCTCTCCCACCCCCAGGATGCCTGGCTCACTGGTGAGCTTGGGCAGGAAGGCGGTGGTGAGAACACAGTCTGCGTAGGCCAGGAGCTGAGTTCAAATCCCAGCTCTGCCACGCACAGGTCGGGTGACTGCAAGCAGCCCCCTCTGAGCCTCAGCCCCTCAGCTGCCTCTGCCAAACCTCACTGCGGCTCAGGCTCCTCATCCGGAAAATGAGGCGACGGGGAGGTGTCAGGGCACAGTCCATGTTGGGGACGTGTCGTCCATGTTGGGTGGCAGTAAGCATTGCCTCTTTGTCCCCAGGGGAGTGGACTTGGCCCCCGCTGGACCTGGGCCCCACCCCTTCTGCCAGGAGTCCTGGCCTGGCGTCACCCACACCTTGCAGAACAGGATCTTTGCAAGGCATGAAGGTGTCCCTGTCTGGACAGGGGACTGACGTTTGCAGCCCACGCCTGAGAGCAGAAGGAGAAGAGGGTCCTCCTCGAGCTTCCTGACGCGGCCATCCCTCGGCTGTGTGTGTGTGTGTGTGCGCACATGCAGGCACGCTTGCTGTCAGCTGACATGCACACACACATACGTGTACCCACGTTCTCACAAGTTCTCTCCTGCATGCTGCACACCTAGGCCTCACCACGGAAGGCACACTGACGATCCTGGTTACTACGGCACCGTCCCAGTTGCCACCCAGTGGTCCCAACTGCTTCCTGTGCAGTGCAGCCCCCGGGCTCTCTGCTGTCGATGGAGCAGAGGAGGGGCCAGGAACGACCCCTCCTTGTCTCCACAGCCTGTGAGCCACCATGGGAAGTGAAAAGGCCGGGTCACCACCCAGACAGCTGCTCTACCTGTACGCAGGTATCTGCCTTTAGAAGCACCTGGCTACCTGGCGTCCTGCAGACACTCCAGTGAAGTGGGGCCAGCTGGAGACTGCGACACTGCCCCCTTCCTGTGCCACCTCCCTTTGAGTGCCCGAACCCCCAGCCCCTTGGTCCATCCTGCTCACCACGGCCTGGCCACCTGTCCCACCTCCCACCATAATCACCATAAAAAACCATCAGTGCAGGTGATCACCGCATCCAAGCCACGAAGCCAATAATGCCAGCTGGCACCTCCCGAGCACTGGGCTAAGCACCTGATGTAAATGATCTCCCCAGGTCCTCACCATGGCTCTGTAAAGGGAGGTGATCTAATAATCCCCATTGTACAGATGGGAAGACAGGCTCACGGAAGGGTTCAGAAAGACAGCTAAGAGGGTGACCCCATGGCAACCTAAAACCCAGGCTTTCTGAGGCATCACCCAAATGCCTGAGTACCCGCTACATTGTGTCTAATCAGTCACGCTGGGCTGAGCACAGCCAGAGTGGAAGGGGCCTCATAAAGTAGCATCCCAGTTCCCCTGTGCAGTTCAAACCCACTGTGACACAGGGGTGACAGTCAGAGGGTGAGCAGAGTGCCAGCTCTGTTCATTAACTCATTCGACAAGCACTCTCTGAACACTTCTGCAAGATAAGCCATGCACTAGCCCCGAGAGTATCGCAATTTAAAAAAGCAGACAGGGGCTGCCGATGTGACATAGCATGTAAAGCTAGCTGTCCCCTCAATGCCAGCATCCCATATGAGCACAGGTTGGTGCCTCAGCTGCTCCACCTCCAACCCAGCTCCCTGCTAATGGCCTGGGCAAAACAGTGGAAGATGACCCAAGTGTTGAGGCTCCTGCCCCTGGCATGGGAGACCCCAATGAAGCTCCTGGTTTCTGGCTTCAGCCTGGCCCGGCCCTGCTGCAGCTATCTGGGGAGTGAACCAGCGGATGGAAGACCTCTCTCTCTCAGTCTGCCTCTCCCTCTCTCTGTAATTCTGACTTTCAAATAATTAAATAAATATTTTTTTAAAATAAAAGAAAGGAAAAAAGCAGACAAACTCTCTTGGTCTCGGAGAGTGGCCATTCTAATAAGGGCAGATACAACATGCAAGGAACATGGAGGAAATAGATGGTGTGCTCCCAGTAATTGCTAAAGGGAAAGACAAAGTAGCATAGGGGAACAGGAAATGGGGAGGGCATTGGGTTTCAAGAACCTGAGCAGGTGAAGGCAAGTTCAGACCTAGTGAGCAGGCAAAGCCGTGCCACCATCTCTGGGAAAAGCACTTCAAGGGTAGCAAAGGCCCTCGGACAGAAACCTGCCTGGATAGTTCAGAATCAAGGCCACAGTGGAACTGGAATGAAGAGGAGGGACGGAAAACTTTGGAGTCAGGTTGGATGAGGCCAGAGGGGACCCGAGCCCAGACCATGAGAGTTCTCTGTAGGTTTCCAGGAAGAATGTGGCAATCCTGGCTTATGCTCAGGTGAGAAGGGAAAGCGACAAAGTGGTGTGACAATGCATCAAGCTGCCTGGAGGAGGGAGCTTTTCCAAACCATGGGGTGGCTGGGGGTGCAGGGGAGACAGGCAGAAGGGGAATGTTCCCACTGGGCACTCTTCAGGAAGGTGGGAAATGAGGGAACCTGTCTCGGGCTGAGCAGGTGCACAGCCACCAACTCACTCGGTGGGAATAAAAATCCCTCATGTCTCTAGACAATATAATTGTGCCTCCCATTTTAAGAAGGTAGAAACTGGGGAGGAGTGCAGCCTCTGAGACCAGTGACGGAGCTGAGATTTGAACCCAGGTCTGTCTCACTCCCCAGCCAGTGGCTCCTCCAAACGTTGCATTTTTCCACAATAAAATATAACAATAATAAAGGACAATAAGTATGCAACAATAGTCTGTAATCGATACGAATCAATGACCATGTGTGACTCAGGCTGATGCAGGCACCTGATGGGCTGGGAGCAGTGCACTGCACTGCCACCAGGGCAGTGGTAGCTGGAGGCCACCTCTGCACCCAGCCTGGGGGTCTGCAGGCCTTGGTGTTTGTTGTGATAATTCTGAGGAAAAATGAGCTCAAAGTCCTTTCCCTTCCCTCAGGTCTCTCTCACTCCTCATATCTAGATAGAGAAGCAGCTGGGCTTTCAGATCCTGGGGTAACTAGCTGTCAGATCCTGGGTAACCAGCTTGCAGGCCCTGGGGTAACAAGCGTCAGACCTTGGGGTAACTAGCGGTCAGATCCTGGGGAACTAGCTGTCAGATCTTGGGGTAACTAGCTGTCAGATCTGAGGGTAACTAGCTGTCAGACCCTGGGTCACTAGCGGTCAGACCCTAGGTCACTAGTGGTCAGACCCTGGGGTATAACTAGCTGTCAGATCCAGGGATAACCAGCTTATCAGACCCTGGGGTATAACTAGCTGTCAGATCCTGGGGTATAACTAGCTGTCAGACCCTGGGTAACTAGCGGTCAGACCCTGGGTAACCAACTTGTCAGACCCTGGGGTATAACTAGCTGTCAGATCCAAGGATAACCAGCTGTCAGACCCCGGGGTAACAGCTGCCAGGCCCTAGCCAGGTCACACCAGTTCCTGGAGAAATGAGGTGAGGTAGTGGTGTAGGGGGCTCTGAAGTGTAAGCAGGAGAGGCCATGCCAGGCACACAGAGGGGTGAGGTGGCCATTGGGCAGGAGCTGGGCTCTACTCCCATCAGAGGTGGACTAACAGGGAGCAATTTGACGTTTAGAGCAATGGCTTCCAAAGCTATCCCTTGCGCTCTCAGCCTCCAGGTCAGTGGCTCACCCTGGGAGCAGAGCCCATCCCCAAGAGTTTCCAGTTTGGCAGCATCTCTGGGGCAAGGGCTAAGACTGTGCATCGCTAACAAGTCCCCATGCCGATGGTACAGGTCCGGGTGCAGACTTGGAGGACTGCCGCTCTAGATCAAGGTCCCCAACCTTGACTGCACACTGGCCTTGACCTGGACAGTCTCAGAGGCCTGGGCCGCACCTCCAGAGATGCTGTCAGGCGCCGTGCCCTGGTGATTCCAGTGCACAGCCAAAATTCAGAAGCATCGCCCTCAGAAGGGGCAAGAGAGCTAAACACCTGATGAGTGAGCCACCTCCAGGGCCTGCCACACCCACCAGCCACCTGCTAAGACCAAGAAGCCCTAGGGCAGGGTCTAGAAATCTCTAACATTGCTAACAATAACAAAAGCTAACAAGCGTGAGGCACTCACATGTGCCGGGGACCACCTTAAACACTTTACATCTAATAATTCATTGCATTCTCATTACAGCCCCATAAGGTGAGCAAAAGCAGTATTTGCAATTTACATCTGGGCCTAAGGGTCGAACAGCGGCACCTCGATGGAGCCAGGATCTAAAAATAGGCCGCTGTCCTCAGCAGGCTCGCTCTTGACCTCGGTGCTAGCGGGAGTGTGTTCATGATTAATTCTTGTGAAATAATGATGGGGGGGTAGGTTCCTATTTTGTGCCTTTGCTCTGGAAACCTTTCAGGGGCATTGGGCCAAATGGGATGCGATGCTGACCTGTAAATATTTGCTGATTTGCCTCTTCGTAAGCACATTTGCAAATGTGACACTTTGATGGCCCCAGGAGCACCATCTCTCTCTGCCACCCTTCCCCCCAGCCCAAGCCTCAGTCAGATACTCTGCTTTGCAATTCGATTCAATTAAACCAACATTTACCAAGTGCATACTTGGTGCCAATCCCTAGGCTACAGCCTGAGGACAAAGAGATGAGGAGACCCTGAGACCCAGAGAGGAAGTGACCTGCCCACGCACAAGGTAAAGGCACAGCATCTGATGCTGTCTTGGAGGAACCGGGAGATGAACAAGGAGACCAAGATGGCAGTGCAGGAACTGCAGGAGTAGCAGTCTTCCCACCTGTGGGAAACCACAGGCCAGGGACTGGTGGGGCCTCTGGTGGCTCCTGCAGGAAAGACCGAGAGTTGGGAGCCAGCAGGGGTCAAAAGGTCCAGGCTCAGGCACAAAGCAGCCCTGCTCGGCCCAGTCTCTGCAGTCCCCACATATCCTCGCCCTTCCCGTCCCCAGCCAGGCCCTTGTCCCACCAAGAGGGGCAATGGCTCCAGGCCACCAGGAAGGCCATAACCTGCAGTCTAACTTCCAACTGCTCTGCTCTGGGCTTCTCTCGCCAAGTACCATCACAACACCATTCGTGCACCTGTGCCCGGTCATAACTTTGATTTGTAAACACGAGCACGGTACGTAGCCAGTTTTTGTTACCCCCATTTTGGGCACATTTCATTTCCTGTAACTATATGCAGATGCTTTAAAAAACAGAAGCAGTGTAGGCCCCTCTCAGAAGTTCAGCCAAAAGATCAGGCGACAGCAGCCCAGGGAGGAAAAGAGACTGGCTCCAGGTCACACAGCGAGCCAATGTCAGAGTCTAGGCCAAAACCCAGAACCTTTGACCCCCTAGCCAGGACCGCTGGGGTTCTAAGGGACACCCCCACCTGACAAATCCGCTCTTGGGCCAGCGCTGTGGCATAGTGGGTAAGGCCACCACCTGCAGTGCCAGCATCCCATAGGGACATCAGTTCAGGTCCCAGCTGCTCCACTTCCAATCCAGCTCTCTGCTATGGCCTGGGAAAGCACTGGAAGATGGCCCAAATCCTTGGGCCCCTGCACTCGTATGGGAGACCCGAAAGAATTTCTTGGCCTCTGGCTTCGGATTGGTGCAGCTCCGGCCATTCCAGCCATCTGGGGAGTGACCAGCGGATGGAAGACCTCTCTCTGCCTCTGCCTCTCTGTAACTCTGCCTTTAAAATAAATAAATCTTTTTTTAAAAATCCACTTCCAAGTGTCCCACTCCTTAAAAGGCCTCACATCCACCCACGGCTCCAGCCTCTGTGTCACACACATGGGGCAGTCCAGCCCAGACACCTCCCACAACACCAGCAGGGGGATGCCACCCCTCAGACTCCGAGGGTCCCACTCTGAACTAACCACCTCCCACTAAAATCGGCCCCACCTGTGTCCCCTCTCCCCACATCACCAGCTGCTCAAGCCAGAAATGCAGCTCTTCCCCGGGATCCCCCTCCCATCACCCCCTAGCCGCCAGCTCACCCGTCAGCTCTGCGTTTCTCTCCAGCCCTAGAGCCCACCCACCCCCCACCCCCATCTATCACACCTCATCTGTCAGATCCTCCTCCACTTCATGCTTTCCTGCACCACATGCCAGGGCATCCCCAGGCGGCCTGGAGCTGGGCTGTGCACTGGGGTACAGGGCTGAGCAAGACAGACGAGACCCCATCACCAGCACCACAGCCGACCACCTGCACCCGCCCCCAGCTGTACACCCGCTGACCCTTCCAGCCTGGTGTCCCGCCGCTCTGCCCCAGCCAGGCGGATCCAAACAAGCATCGCCATTCTCCCAACAGCTGACTCTAGGGGGCTTCCTCCTTGGAGCTTCCCTGCCTACGTCAATCACCCGCCTGGCAAAGCGAGTTTCACTGCCTAGGAAATCCCTTCCAGGATTTATGTGTCTGCCTCCCAGGCTGGACCGTGACTCCTGGAGTCAACGCCAGCACAGAACCTGCTAGGGCGAGGTTGTGTTTGGAGGCAGGCCCAGCAGGTGGAAGGGTAGACAGAGCCCAAGTCCAGCCACCAGCCCCATCTCACGAATGGAGCCGTTTGCTGGAAGTCCTGCCAGTTGTCTGAGCTCCGCACTGTCTTTA
This sequence comes from Lepus europaeus, assembly GCF_033115175.1. Lineage (NCBI taxonomy): Eukaryota > Metazoa > Chordata > Mammalia > Lagomorpha > Leporidae > Lepus > Lepus europaeus. Next base: position 23,125,622 of record NC_084831.1, read on the forward strand.
CTGAAACTTACACCTGCTTACTCCTCCCCCAGGTGTGTCCTCTAACCCTTGCTCTCCCCTGGCTCAGCCGGCCCTGCCTCTCACCCCGCGGGCCGCAGGTCAGTAAGAGCCCCTGTCTAGTGCGGCAGACTGGGAAAGGCCCCGCCCGAGTGGCCAGGTCTGCGCGCGGCCGCCCGGGCTTCCACCAAGCCGGGGGAGAGCGGTTTCGGGCAGTGAGTCACCTTCTGGCCGCGAGTCAAGCCGCTCTGACTGCGCCCTTGTTTGGAGAAGCCCGGGAGCCCGGTGCAGGGACACGGGGGCGAGAAAGTGTCGCCGAGACCCCTGCACAGTCCCAGGAACGAGCCCACCGCAGACAGGACCGGCGCGAGGGGAGAAACAAGGGCGGCCGCAGCCAGACCAGGGCCGAGGGCGGATGCCAGGGGACAGGGTGGGAGCCCCGGGCCCGGCAAGACCAAAGCGGAGGGACCCAGGCAGAGCCAGGCCCCTGGCTCCCTAGAGCCGCTGCCCCGCTACCCCCGCGATCCCCACCCGCGCTCGGGCAAAAACCGAGCCAATGAGCTGCCGGGTCGGGGCATTACCTCACCAGCACCGGCTGTCATTGGCTGGCCCTGCTGCCCAGGCGGGCTGTTACTATGACAGCCCAGGCTGGCGTTGGCTGGGACATTAGGAGAAGGCTGTGGGGTGTGGGGTTAGGGGGGAGCTCCGGGACCCTCGCTCAGCTCTGGGAGCTCCTACCCAAGCCCAAGGGGGAAAGTTCCTTAGCCGAAGGAGCCAAGCCGCCTCCAGTCAAGGCCTGTGGTAGCCTGGCCCCCGGCCCCGCGCCGATCCCCACCCCGCCCCCACATCCATCCAGGCTCCCACGGGCAGCAAGGAGCACCGCACACCTTCTGCGGATTCCACAGGCCCCTGCCCTCACCCAGCTCCCTGTCTGAACAAGCAGAGTCCAGCCGAAGGTTCTGGGGCAGTGTGTTACCGACTGAGAGCGAGCAAGCACAGAGACCGTGGGGACATAACACCGGGGACCCTCCTCACCTATCTGTATCCCCCCACCCACACACCCCCAGACTGGCACAGAGCTCCATCCCAAGGACACCCACAAGCAGGAGGTTGATCCGCCTCTCTTACAGTCATGTTGTAGCAACCACCGGGGAGCTGGACCTGATCCCCCCCCCCCCAAGTCACTCCCTCCTGTCACCCCCAGCCCCAACAGGGAGGAAGACTTGTCAGATTTCCAGAGACTGATGGGTCAGCAGGGGTCACTGCCGGGCAAGCCCAGGGCTGTCATGTTGCCTGACATTTGTGACCATTCATTCGATCAATTGGCCCTGGAGATGACCTTACCATTGGGTGTCAGAGGAGGTGGAGGGAGAGGCCTGGCCTGGGCTGCAGTAATGGCCCCGCCCCGCACTGGGGTGTGGGCTATTTGCTGAGCTCATCACAAAGTGATGCTTGGACTTGTCATTTGTCACCTGTCCTCCTTGTGCACCCTCGCAGGGAAAACACAAGCCCAAGGATGCTGCCGAGACAGGAGTCCCGGAGTTCTGCGGTAATACCACATCAACACCATCAAAGGTGCACCTTGATCCTGGGTGCAATAGCTACAGATACCCTCTCCCAAGGAACAGAGGGGACAGCCTAGCAGCTTCTTAAATGTCAAGGGAATCAATCCTGCTCTTAGATTCAAGGCACCTTCCACCTGTCAGAGCTGGCAGAGCCCTTGGAATCCTCTGAGTCAACTCTTGGTTTCACAGAGGAGGGAAGGAAGTGACCGCCTAGAGTCACAGAGCTGTGTCACCAGCAGGACAGGGGTCTCGAAGCGCCTGCCCTCCACTTCCCTGCACTGTTGCCACTCTGCTCTGTCTTGCAAGGGATCAGTGGCAAGAATCTCCCTTGGCCAGGGCACACGTGGGGCTTCCATGTGCGTAATTCCTTCGGACATTCATGGCTACCTTGCCAGGTGTTATGTTTGTAAATCTCATAGAGGGGCCAGCTCTGTGGCGTGGAGAGTAAAGCTGCCACCAGCGATTCCAGCATCCTATGTGGGTCCCAGCTGCTGCGCTTCTGATCCAGCTTCCTGCTAATGTGCCTGGGAAAGCAGCAGAAGGTGGCCCACATGGGAGACCCAGATGAAATTCCTGGCTCCTGGTTTCAGCTTGGTCCAGCCCTTGCTGTGCGGGCATCTGGGGAATGAACCAGCAGATGGAAGATCTTTCTCCCTCTCTTTCTCTGTAACTCTGACTTTCAAATAAATAAATATATCTTTAAAAAAGTTCATAGAGATAAAGTGACTCATCCAAGCCTACACAGCATGACAGGAGAGAACAAAGTCCATCGATTCCAAGGCCCACGTTCGTGGCCTTCCATTGTGTTGACGTTAGGATGACTCAGTGAGAGCTTGGGGGTTGGGGGCATCAGAGAGAGCTTCCGGCATAGCCACTGACAGGAGAAGAGGTGAATTCTGTGCGACAAAGAAGAAAGAGGGCCTGGTGCCTTTTGCACACCTGTGCTTTCTGCACCTGCCCAGATCTGCACAGCCCCTTCTCTAACACGAGCGATATATGAGTCAGAGCTACTCCTCCCTGAGGGTCCGGAATGGGGTCACGGCCACGGATAGAGGCTGGGGACACTTGCTCACCGAGACACCACCACTGCGTTCTCCGAGCACAGGGTCCTTGCAACAAAGCACAGAAGGGCAAGTGTGAAGGAGGTCTGGGGCCGAGTCTGCAGGTCTTGGAGTGGTCATAGGTCCAAGCGTCTTGGGCAAAGGGCCAAGAAGGTGAGACCTGCAAAACCAACCCAGGGACAAATCTAGTGTCATCAAGGTCATTGTCAGGGGAGGCACCCACAACTTCTTCCACCATGGTGGGGAGGGGCAGTGTCCTTGACCCGGGATAAAATAAAAGGTCTCAGAACATTCTGCCGCTAGCTCTAGAGAACACTGTGGCCAGGGACCAGCAGAACTATTTGCTGTATTTGGTTCTGGAAATATCTCTGCTGCCGGCTCTGGAAAACATTTTTATATATTTATAGCCCCATAGTATTGTTGACTCTGGGAGAAACTCGTGGCTCCAGAGGACTTTCTGCTCTTGGTCCTGGGATTCTCCAGCCTGTTTCTGGAGGACTTGTTCTTCCCTGGTTATGCCCTGGATTCTCTTCCTGGCTCTAGCAGATTGTCCAATCCCAATCCTAGGAGGCTCTCCCATGAGGAAGCCCAGGAACTCTCCATCCCTGGCTCTAGAGGACTGGCCTGCCCTCTGCATGGAAGACCTGCCGTGACTGGCCTGCAAGGTGGACAGTCCACACCTCATCCAAGATCTGGACAGGCCTCCCGCTCCAGCAGGGCTGACGGTCCAGATACCTGGAGATCCTAGTGATTCCAGGTCCATAGATGTCTGTGTGCCTGGATTTGCACAATTCTTTGGAATAATCTGCATTTCTGGCCTCCGATTGGGAGGATGGGAAGATAAGAGGAGGCATGGAACAGTTGCTGTGGCACCCACTGAAGTCAGGGGTGTAGGCTGGACTGAGCCCCATGCTCAAAGGTTAGCGGCCCCAGATTTCATCTCCTTGAGCGCCTTGGTGAGAGTCTGAATGCAACATGCAGAACTGCAGTGGGTCCTGCAGGGCATGAGGGGTAATGTGAGTAGAATTCTTTTTAAGATCTTATTTACTTATTTGAAAGAGAAGAGTTACAGAAAGGCAGCTGGCCTGAGCTGGGCTGATCCAAAGCCAGGAGCCAGGAGCTTCTCTCGGATCACCCACGTGGGTGCAGGGGCCCAAGCACTTGGGTCATCCTCCACTGCTTTCTCAGGCCATAGCAGAGAGCAGAAGTGGAGTAGTCGGGACTTGAACTGGTGCCCATATGGAATGCCAGCACTGCAGGTGGCAGCTTTACCCGCTATGCCACAGCGCCGGCCCCAAGTAGAATTATTTATAGCTTAAAATAGGAGAAGGCGGCCACGCAGGGCCACCAGGGGGTTGCACACAGGGAAAAGGTACTAGCAGGCTGGAATGCAGGAGGCTGCTCATATGTAGCGGGCAGGATGGGGTTAGCGGGGTCTCAGGGCTTTCTGTGGACTGGGAATGTTGAGTGATTCTGTGGGCCTGAGGAAGAAGCAGGCATCCCTGGGCGTTTAGCAGAAAGGCCTCTGGGAACAGGGTGCACCATGGGAGCTCGGGAAGAAAAGCAATTGGGGTGTAGGCTCCCTAAGGTACCCACAAAGGAGAGGTGAGAGCTTTTAGCCAGAATCTCAAAACTGGGTCAGGACAGCGTTGGTGACAGTTGCGTGAGGGTGACAGCCCGAGAGCAGTGGTGTGACTGGGGTCTGTTTGAGAGGCCCAGCTGAAGGAACTGATCCACAGGTGCGTGGCACACTGGGCATGAAGACTCCCCAAACCCAGGGGCCTGCCTCGGAAACCAGCTCTCCCATCAAGACCAGATAAGGGTGTTTGATAAGATATTAAAGCTTCTCCCAAGAAACGGAGGCTGACAAGACGGTCGGGAGTAACTAGGGCAGGTGGGAAGGAAGTGCATGGGAACTGAGGGAGGAAGGGACCGGTAAGCCGCTTTTGTCCTGAAGATGCTGACCAAGAATCAGAAAGGGCAGGCATAACAAACAATATTTAAAAAGACAGGGACATCACGGCTTATGCTACAGACATCGGAAAGAAGAGAAAATGAGGAAAATCATGATAATAAATTCAAATTTTAAATGAAATAGATAAATCCTTAGAAAAATATAGATTACTCATCCTGACATAGACAATTCGAATCGCTTTGGAAAAGAGTTTTGGTTTTTCTAGGGAAATTGAAAGCTTTCTGAGACCAGCAATTATAGTACTTAGGCATACACTTAAACAAATGTAGGCATATGTGTATTATAAAAATGCATGAGAATATTCTTAGAAGAACAGAAGCACTGTTAGTAATAGCTAAGAATTGGAACAAACTAAGTATCCATCAAGTGCAGAGTGCAACATACGTGCGAGTCCTTCCGAAGTTTGCAGGGGGGCGGGCATTCGGCACAGAGGTTGACACCACTCGGGGAGCCGACAGCCCACACCAGTGTGCCCGGGTGCAAGGCCCAGCTCCACTCCCAATCCCTACTCCTGCTGACGCACACCCTGGGAGCAGCAGGTGGTGCACCAAGTGGTTGAGTCCCTGCCACCCACAAGGGAGATCTGCACTGAGTTCCAGGTTCTTGGTTTCAGCCTTGTCCAGCCCCAGCTGCTGCAGACATCTGGGGAGAAAACCAGCAAAAGAGACTTGAATCTCTCCCTTTCTCCCTCTCTCTCATCTCTCTGTCTTTAAGATTAAATAAATAAGTACTAATGTAAACAAATTAGAAAAATAGGATTAAAGGATACATTTATTTTGGTGCAAGAAAATTTGAAACCCATGCATAGTGTTTTCATAAGGCACATTTTTCTTTCTTTTTGTTAAGATTTATGTATTTATTTGAAAGGCAGAGTTACAGAGAGGCAGAGAGAGAGAGAGAGAGATCCTCTATTTGCTGGTTCCCTCGCCAAATGGCCACAACAGCCAGAGCTGCGCCAATCCGAAGCCAGGAGCCAGGAGCTTCTTCCATGTGGGTGCAGGGACCCAAGGACTTGGGTCTTCTTCCATTGCTTTCCCAAGCCATAGCAGAGAGCTGGCTCGGAAGTTGAGTAACCAGGACTCAAACTGGCACTCATATGGGATGCCGGCACTGCAGGCGGTGGCTTTACCCTCTATGCCACAGCGTAGCAGCCCCAGGCAAATTTTTCATGAACTTTTTGGGAATCCTTTGTATGCATGGATTTCTAATTTTTTCACCAAAAAAATTTTTTTAGAGATTTATTTATTTGAAAGGCAGAATGACAGGAGAGAGAAGGGGGTGAGGGGAATCTTCCCACCATTGGTTCACTCTCCAAGTGGCCACAATGGCCAGGGCTTGGCGAGAAGAAGGCCAGGAGCCTGGAACTCCATCTGGGTCTCCCACATGTGTAGCAGGGATCCAAGCACTTGGGCCATCTTCTGCTGCTTCCCCAGGCTATTAGCAAAGAGTTGGGTCAGAAGCAGAGTAGCTGGAATCCGAACCGGCAACGACTTAGTTGGCTGTGCTACAATGCCGGCCCCTAACTTATCTTTTAGTTTTGTTTTCTATAAGCTTTCTGAAGTACATCACACTGGACTGCAGTGCAACAATAAAATGCATGAACTATAGCCATACATGACAGAATGAGTCTTACAGAGATAATATTGAAAGAACGAAGTTGCAAAAAGAATAGATTATGTGTGACTCCATCAGTATAAATATAGGCAAAAGTGGGGGCTGGCATTGCAGCGAACCAGATAAAAGCCACCGTCTGCAACACCGGCATCCCGTGTAGGCACTGGTTTGAATCCTGACTGCTCCACTTCTAATCCAGCACCCTGCTAATGCACTTGGGAGAGCACTGGAAGGTGGTTCAATTGCTTGGGCCCCTGCACCCATGTGGGAGACCCAGATGAAACTCCTGGCTCCTGGTTTCCATTTGGCCTAGCCCTGGCCATGTGGTAAGTGAACCAATGGATGGACAATCTCTCTCTCTCTGCCTCTGCCTCTTTCTCTGTAACTCTGATTTCAAATAAATAAAATAAACCTTTAAAAAATATAAATAGGCAAAAGTGGCTAGACAATAGATGGATAGACAGATGTACAAGAAATTTTTGAGTGCTGGCAATGCTACTTCTTAGCCTGGATGAAGTTTGCATGGGTGTCAACCTTTGTGGGTTAAGTTATGCATTTATTTTGTGTATTTTCTGTACGCGATCACTGTGTTACAATATACAAGTGTTCCAAAAGTGTTCCAAAGATTGGAACTGGGCAACTGGGTGAATAATGCACCCACTTCTGATGTGGGGATAGCTTCCTAAGGAGGGTGTGAAGTGAGAAGACAGGGAACCTGCAGGTGGGAGATTCACTTTTTAGGAATCCTTTGCATGCATGGATTTCTAATTTTTGCACCAAAAAAATTTTTTTGGAGATTTATTTATTTGAAAGGCAGAGTGACAGGAGAGAGAAGGGAGTGGGGGGAATCTTCCCACCACTGGTTCACTCTCCAAGTGGCCACAATGGCCAGGGCTTGGCAAGGAGAAGGGTAAAGTGTGGCTTGGCTTACTGAACTTGCAAGAAGAGATCTCGAGTGTGTAACAGAGTGCAGGCTTTCAGAGGAGAGAGCAAGACTCTCCATCTCACCCGAAGAAGAGAGGGTGTCTGGAGAAGAACTCACACCCAGAATAGAGAGAGAGTGCCTACAGGTGGATAAGAAAAAGACCAACAACCTTGAGAAAGATGAGCAAGAGATTTGAGCACTCCAAGTTTCAATGTAAGAAATGACACCATCCCGGGGTGGGCATTGTGGCGCAGCAGGGCAGGCTCGGCTTGAGACGCAGCATCCAGTAGCAGAGCGCCCGTTCCAGCCCAATCCAGCTTCCTACTGACGCATCCTGGAGGTACCAGATGGTGGCTCAAGTGCTTGGGACCCTGCTACCCTACGTGGGAGACCCAGATGGAATCCAGGTAACTGGCTTAGCCTGGCCAGCCCTCACTGTTGCACTGTATTTGGAGAGTGAACCAGAGTATGGAAGCTCCCTCTCCCTCTTCTCCCTCTCCCTCTCCCTCTCCCTCTCCCTCTCCCTCTCCCTCTTCCCTCTCCCTCTCCCTCCTTCTCTCTCTCTCTCTCTCTCTCTCTCTCTCACACACACACACACACATTCTGCCTTTCAAGTATATGAAAATAAATAAACATTTTTTAAAAACTCATTTAAAAAGAGAGAAATGACATCACAGGGAATGAGATGAAATCCAGAGGCATGGAATCCCCCTCATTGATTTAAGAGACTGGTGATTTCCAAGAAAAGAGCTAGGCTACGAGAAACTGAAACATACTTGTATGTTATTGGTTAAGTTCTAGCCAAAAGGCAAAGGGTCTAGAAGATACCAATGACTTGACCAACAGAATATCTCCACAGGTGGGGGCCGTCTCATCCCAGAAAGCCCCTCAGGTGCGAGGCCTCTGACGGGAGAGCATCTTTGGTGGAATTTGCAGGCCCATCGCTCTAGGTTGTCCCCAGAAGGTTCATGTGCTGGAGGTTTGGTCCCCATGGTAACAGTATTGAAAGGTGGTGGAACCTTTAAGAGTGCACCCAGGGAGAGGTGATTAGGTCATAGGGGGCGTTACCCTCAGAAGAGATTAACGCCCACCTCACAGGAGAGGGTGACGTCTCACAGGACTGGATTGTGAAGACAGACCTGGCTCTCTTGCTCCCTCCTCTCTCCTCCCCTCTGCCATAGGACGCTCTCTGCCCCAAGGCCCTCCCCAAGGGCAGATACAGGTGCAGTGTCCTCACCTTCAATACCATGAGCCAAAAAGCAACCTCTTTCCTCCATAAAGCACCCAGCCTTCGGTATTTTATTAAGGAGGCACAGAAGCGGGCTGAAGCATCCATGCACATAGGCCTCTTATTTTTGTTTGTTTTTAGCAAAACAGACTAAGACATCCATGTACAGCTTTTTTTTTTTTTTAATATAACAACCTAATGGAAAATTAATTCAGCAAACTGATTCTTCTGTGTACCTGTGTTTACAGCTACAGGAAGAAGTTTTGCAATCGTTGTTCTGTCTTATGTCTTTTCTGATTGCTTTTTATGAGGTTCACAACAAAAATCCAGGCAACTAATGTGTCTTATTAGGTTTGCGGAAGCCGCCTGAGTCCTTAGGAAGAATCTGTTGCCAGTGCTTGTACATCTCCCTAGGCAGGGGTTTGAAACATTCGAATTGGATACATAATTGCAGTTTGAAATATCTGAAAGAATTTGCGGAATTAAATGTTTAAATGGTGTTAAACATTTATGGGAATTTAATCTCTCAAATTATGAGTTAATTGAATATGCATCGATGAACAACTAAATGTGATCTTGCTTTTGTATAAAAATTACTAAGTTCATAAATAAACTATCAAGATCCTTAAGTTGAGAATAAAAGGTAAATCAGGAGCTAGCTTCTAAGATCTATAACTCTAAGAAATTAAATATTGATTGAAATGTAAGTAATTATCCCTCACCAGATGAATTCTCATATCTGAATGGCTTACAAAAAAAAAAAACTGTTGCCCCAAACATACAAAAAGATGTGTGATAATTAACACATGTGTGCTCACTGCTGGGAGCACTGACATAGTACACAAGTTCAGGTGTGGGGTGTAGCCGGTGCTGCTGGGGAATCTTGGCTGTTCGCCCTCAGGGATCCAGATTCTTGCTTAATTATTCCACACATTTTCCTTGCTTCTGCCAGACACCTGGGGGCACTCCCAGCCCAGCTCCACCTCGGACGGATTCCTCAGCATCTTTAGCCTATTGATCTCCCTGGTTATTCACACAGAGGCACGTGTTCATTGTGCTGCAGAGGGAAATCTCCCCTCGCATCCTCTCCTGCAGAGTGCCAGTGCACACCCCCACCCGCCAATTGTACAGCCCGGTACTTTTAAAATAATAGCAAATGGCTGGCATCGTGGTGCAGCAAACCAAGCTGACACTTGCAACACCAGCATCCCATAACTGAATGCCGGTTTGAGTTCTGGCTGTTCTGCTTCCCATCTAGCTCCCTGCTAATGTGCCTGGGAGAGCAGCGAAAGGTGGCCCAACTACTTGGGCCCCCGCCACACATATGGGAGACCCGGATGGAGTTCTTGGCTCCCAGCTTCAGGCTGGCCCTGCCCTGGCTTTTGCAGCCAATAGGTGAATGAACCAGCAGGTAGAAGATCTCTCTGTCTCTCCCTATTTCTCTCCCTATTCGCTCTGCCTTTCAAATAAATAAATCTTCACAAAACTAATAACAAATAATTGTGTACTTAATACCACTTACATTGCTTTATGTAGAAATCTGTCAAATGTTGTCCAATAAGTATTCAACAATGCTTTGCAGGTGTTTGATTTAATTGATTGGGAGTTTGAACGGGCTGGGAAGAGCAAACACCAAAACATCACCTCCCAGCGCCTCTGCAGGGACAGGTGCAGGTCCTGGGATGGACAGGCTGGCACTTCCTTTCTAGGCACCGAGTCCTTCTCAGGGAGCGAAGGCTTCCTTAGCTTCCTTCTTTATTTTTCATCCTCACACTTAGAGATGCCTGGGAAATCTCAAGCGAGGACAGCCAATCTGCCCAGAGCCAGCCCCATTCCTGGTGCTGGACACCATGTTTGCCCCATCAGAACCTCATCTCGCCCTCCCCCCTCCTCCCCCGCAAGAAGACTTTGGTGGATGTCATTCTAGGCACCGGGAAACGATTCAGCTCTCTCTGTTCAAAGGACTGGCTTTGGGGCAACTTTCTGAAGGCCGCGGTTAAGTTCACAGAATGTTAGTACATGCAGAGCCGGTGGGGCCAGGAGCGCTGTTACCATCTCTTTTAACCCTTGATTTCACAGTGTGGAAACCTGAGGTCAGAGCCGGAAACAAGGTCTTCCCAAGGAACCCAGTTAAGTGGCATCAGTGCCTCCTTGCTGGCCTGCACCTCCTCACCGCCTCTGCTGCATGGTGCATTTGTTAGAAGACTTCCACCTCTAGGTGGCGTGTCAGGGCGCTCACACGCGGAAGGGGCTGTAGCGTTGCCATTTGTCAAGGAGAAAACCAAAGCCCAGACTGAGTATATAGCAGGCTTTTGACAATTCCAAGTCCTTATTTTTTCCAGTATTGAGCCTGTTCACTGCTGTTGACCGAGAGCATGTGAGCAAGAAGTTTCCAACATGAAGACAGGATATGCAGTTAACCCCGTAGACAGATGCACCTGTATGCGCCCCTGGACACACACAGGGTGATGGAGGTAGATTTCTTTCCTGCACAATAGAAAAACAACTCAAAGGGTTTTTACTCTGACCTTGAGGGTTTAGAGCTTGGCTATCTTTTTGGGTTGCTGGACAGGGTGGAAACACAGATGACATTTGCCACCCTCCATGAGGGAGCTGCAGACAAACGCAGTGGGTTTGATGTGGTCTCAGCATGCAAGAAGACCCAGAGCTATGGAGCAGCCTGGACACCAACATCCTGTGGCTCTGAAGATGTCATTGTCCACCCTGGACTGAAAGATGACCCACCATCTTGAAAATGTCCCTTTCTTACTTCTGGAATAGACTATGACTCTGAATTTGAAAGTAGGTTTTTGGCTCAAGAAAATTTGTAATTCCAACTCTGGAAAATTCTATTCTTAAGTTTGGGAAAGCTTCCGTGCATGGTTCTGGGACACTGTGTCAGGCTGTGGGGAACATTCACGGTGAGATCCAGCAAAGTCACCCCCTTGGCACCCCTGTTGTGCTGGTACAAGTATACACGGAGTATCCATGGCAGGAGGAGGGGGCAGTAGGTTGACAGATTCTCGAGTTTCCTGGGGTAAATGCTCCCAAGGGGCTGATTTCAAGTGGCCCGTGCAGGGCACTGGAAGCGATTTGGGCGAGGATGTCCACAGTCGCTTCCTCCAAGCTCCAGCATGAGCTGGCTCTGTCGCCCTCATTTCAGCCCCTCTGAGTGGGGAGATTCCTGAGTGCCCGAGGCTGGAAGATGCTGCCCCTTGGCTCTGCAGAAACCACAGCTCAGGGATCAGAAGGACCCGCCAGGCTCTGGGTGGGGAGAGCTGCAAGCTGTGCCCGTGGCCAGCACTAGCCCCTTGGTACATGGCTGCCCTCTCTGAACCAACGACTTCAACTCCAGATGGAAGGAAAGAGGAAAGCCTAGAGGGTTCTGAACAACTGACATCCCCGATGTCCGAACAGGGCCTTACCATATCCTAATGGCCTCCCCAGCTGGGATATATGCCAGGCAGGTCCCCCCATCTGGGAGGCCTAGAACTGGACCTCCTGGGAGGCAAGGCTGAGACGGGCATGGGAAGGGTTGCTATCGCAGGCCTCAGTGACGGGCTGCAGGATCGTGAGTAGCTCCGGCAGGATTTCAGGGTGAATGTGGGGGTCTTCAGATGCTGCACAGGCCCATGACCAGGATGGACAAGGACAAGTTTACACCTATCAGCTTTTCCCAGTCCCTAGAGGGTGGATGGGGACACTGACTGGCTTTACTGAGAAGAGACTTGTGCCTCGACACGAGTGGACATCCCCCACCCCAGGCCCCACCATGTGCTGAGCCAAGGGGGCAGCTCCAGCCTGCCTGACCCCACAGACACCTGGGCATGCATGGTAAACCCTCCAGCCAAGCTCTGGGGAGCCTGCAGTTGGCCCCAGCTGTCTCCAGGAGACACTCCTCTCCCCGGCTCCCTGGAGAAGCCCGAAAGCTGTCGGTCTTGGATGTCGGATGGCTCTTTTTGACAAATGCAGGGAAAAGCACTTTGTAAAACTAGAAAGCTGGGCCTGGCACACGGCAGATGCTCCACAAACGTGTGTGGAATGAAGGAGTGGTCCTGGGAGATCTGCACGCACGGCCACACGCGGCACCGGCTCGGATATCATTCTCACGGAGGCTCTATAAAGCCATTACAGGAAACTCCAGATTTCTCCCTAACCGAAGATTTTTTTCTTGTGAGTTTTCAGCAGATGGGGAGCAGAGAGCATGGCTCAGAGCGGGCTTCAATAAACGCATGATAAATGAGTGGACGTGTGGCTGGAAATGCATCTATAGATGGGTGCGTCTCTGTGTGCATGGCGGGTAAATGGAAAGAGGGATGTGGGGCTGACGCATCAGCCTACCTGACAGGCACCTCCCTCCTCCCCTGCCTTCTTCCCTTTCTGCTAAATGAGCCCAATTGTATTCAAGCTTAGGAGGAGCCTGCTCCCCTCCCCAGGCAACACGTCTTCCTTAGGTGAAGACCAGGATGATGGTGTCTTCTCTCATCCACACGGCGGGAGAGATGGGAGGAAGTCCTCAGGAGAGGAGCACCAGGAGGGTACATCCTCTCTCCCAGCTTCTGCCATTGATGAGTGAGGATGATATGCATACAGATGCTGCAGCTGCCTTGCAACCATGAGGAGACGAGAGAGGAGACAGAAGCCTGACGTTCTGAGTACCAGGAAGCAAAAGTAGAGAAAGAACCTGGGTGCTTAAAATTTGTCACTGAGCCCCTGGGTCAACCAATGGGTGTGGGTGGATGGATGGATGGATGAGTGGATGGAAGGATGGATCGATGGATGATGGATGGATGGACAGAGAGATGAGATGAAAGGTGGGCAGATGAGCTGATGAATCAGAAGGTAGGTGGAAAGGTGTTTGTGGGAGTGAAGATAGATGGAGGGCTGGAGGGATATATGTAGAAGCTGGGGGATGGTTGGGTGGATGTATGGATACTCAAGTGCATTCAAACATACAGGACCATCAATAGCATTATTAACGGCCTCTAAAGAGGACTCACTGCAGGCACTCAAGGTCAGAACTGGCTGAGGAATTTTCTATGACTCCCCTCCAAGCCCACATGCCTCCCTCCTACTCATGGCCCCTCTTCCCACTTGTCAGGGCCAACACTTGCTTCCCATGTCTGTCACCTGGCTGGAAGGGATTGTGTGCACCTGGCCCTTTTCTTTCTTTCTTTTTTTTTTAAAGATTTATTTTTTATTTATTTGAAATACAGAGTTACAAAGAGAGATACAGATATATACAGAAAGAGGTCTTCCATTTGCTGGTTCACTCCCCAAATGGCCACAATGGCTGGAGCTGAACAGATATGAAGTCAGGAACCAGGAGCTTCTTCTGGGTCTTCCATGTGGGTGCAGGAGCCTAAAGACTTGGGTGATCTTCCACTGCTTTCCCAGGCCATAGCAGAAAGCTGGATTGGAAGTGAAGCAGCCGGGACTCGAACCGGCACCCATATGGGATGCTAGCATTTCAGGCTGGGGCTTTAATTCTCTGCACCACAGCGCCAGCCCCCAACCTGGCCCTTTTATGCGAGGTCTCCCCTGCCAGAGAGATGTTTAGTGTGCGGAGAGACCCAGCTGAGGCGGGTTCTATGGTGGACTCAGACAGCCCTGAGTGCAAGTCCTGGCCCTGCCCCTTAGGAGCAATGTTCCTGACCCATCTGCAAGCCACCTGCACATCCTCCATACCACCCACATGATGGCAAAAACAGTGCCACTCACAGGCTGCTATGGGGAGACAGGGAGGAATTGGATGAAAGCTCCCAGCACCACGGGTAGCCCTAGGAATTCCTCCAGCCCAGCCAGCACTGGGCATGCATGGGCTGTGGCCAGGCTACAGCCAGCTCCCCAGTGCTGAGGAGCAGAAGAGCAGCCTATGCCCCGTCCGTCCACCTGCTGCGCAAAGCTGTCTCAAGGCATTGCTCCATGCAGCCAGCCACAGGGATTACGGAAAGACCAGAGGAAACTGAACTGACCCTAATTGCTTCCTCCTTTCTTGTGCCACCGGATCTGACAGTGCGTGTGGGCGGCCAGAGCCCCAGGAGCTTGTGGTTCAGGGCTGATACAGCACGGCTGGCGCCTCGAGCTGGTGCTCGGCCAACCTGGGGTCACAGCCTCACATTCTGCAGCTTCCAGGGCCCTCCCCGGGCAGGACAAGTGACCTCAGCCTCTACGCCTGACACTCCTGGGAGCACCCCAGGACCCTGAGACCTGGGAGTCACCAGGTCCCCTCGCCTCCTCGGTTCTTCACGCTCATGTCCCATGGTGAGCTGTCCTCCAGTCCCTCTCCTTCCCTGCCTGAGACTCCAGCCCACTGTGCTAGGCACAGCACTGGCTGAACCAGCTTCCCTTCGTGCCTGGCTCATGAACCCCTTCCTGCCCATCCCCCTCCCTTTAAGGCCCCTCCCAAATGTGATGTATTCTGGGAAAATTCCAAGTTCCCACCTGGATAGACCCCAGGCAGACCCTGAAATTCTGCATTTGTTGCACGTGCCACTCTGCCATTCCGGGTCCATGTTCCCCTCTAGACAAGGCATTCCTTGGAGCTGGAGATGGTGTATTGTGGGTGTGTGTGTGTGTGTGTGTGGAGCAGGGCCTGACACATAATCAGGACGCTGCTTTTGTCATCTACTGGACATTCATTCTAAGGCATCCAAGCGCTGGCCCATGTTCCGGGCACGTGACCAGCAGTGCCGTTAACAATGCCCCTGCTTATCCGTGTTCCTTCTACCTTTCAAAGCGCTCAAGCCATCTGCTTTCCCTGGCACGCAGCTCTCAGTCGCATGGATCGACTCCTGGCTTTGAGAAGTATTAACTGGGTGTCCTTGGGAAGTCACTGGGTCCCGGTGAGCCTTACTTTCATTGTCATTCATTGATTCGACAAACATTTATGGAGAGGCTACTAGAGGCTCTGGCCCAGGTGCTGGCAACACCAACGTGAGTCAATTATCTTGGCCTTTGCAGAGCTCTCAGCCCAGACCAAGAGACGGACAGACCAACCTCCAGGACAGTGAAGAGCTGGGGAGCGGGGTTAGAGTCATATGACCCACTTGAGGCTCCCCAGAAGGCTTCCTGGGGGAGGCAACACCTTGGTCAAGCCCTATGGGTAGTTAAATAAAAACTCAATTGTGAGTGGTGAAGGGCTTTCCACAGCTCTGGGGAAGTCCCCACACAGCGTCCGGCACAGGGCAGGTGCATCCTGAGCTGTGGCTGGCCTTGCCCTTCCCTGCGAAATGAGCATCCTCTGCAGGACGAAGCTGCGACCCAGGAGGAGGACTCACAAGCCAGCTGCTGAGTAGAAGCCCGGCCTCACCCCGCTCATCTCATGTCCACGCCGGTTGGCCCCCCTGCCTGTAGGGGCCGGGTGCAGTCAGAGCCTGGATCATCTGCAGCTCCAGACAGCTCCCCTGAGACACTTCACAACCACACTGCACTCTCAGTTGGATAAATCAAGGTAATTGTAGGACAATCAGACTCGCTTCTCTTCCAGCGTCTTAATTGGAGTGAGATGCATGGCTCTTTCTTGCATGTCATTTTCAAGGCGTAGCTGAGTTCATCTGGCTGCCGCGTGCCCTGGAAGACCCGCCTAGAAGCCAGCAGGCAGTTCCACTTGGCCCCTGACTAATCATTGCAATGCTTCCTGTCACATGCTGGGGGTTGGGGGGAAGAGTCCCCAAGCAGATCGTGGCATTCCACTGCTATCATCAGTCACCGGGTCATGGTGCTCCCCACAGCACCTGTGCAAGTGAGAAGCACCTGACTTTCAGAATCTGGGGACCCAAGTTCAAATCCCAGCTCCATTATGAACTTGCTGTATGACCTTGGACAAGTTGCTTATCCTCTCTGAGCCTCAATGTCTCCCAGCAAGTGTGAACCTCCTTGACACCACCAAATAAACACATGCGATCACTCCCTGAAGGGCTGGGCAGGTGTCGCCTGTGTGCACCATCCCTGCCTCCAGCCTCCAGCCTCCACCGCAGAACCAGCAAAGCAACACCTGACCAAAGAGGGAAGGACACTTGTAGAGAGGAACAAGACCATCTCTTGGCATAGGGGGCACAAAATACCACACTGCAACTCAGAAGCACAGGGAAGGAAATGTCTCTTTCTTACACTTCTTTCTTTCCTTTTTTACCAATACGATCTTTACATTTTTATGTGTTTATTTTCATTTTATTTAAAAAGCAGAGAAATAGGGAGAGATAATCTCCCATCCACTGGTTCATTCCCCAGATGCCTGCAACATAGGGGCTGGGCCAGCCTGAAACCAGGAGCCCAGACCCCGATCCAGGTCTCCCACCCAGGAGGCAGAGACTCATGTACTTGGTCCATCACCTGCTGCCACCCAGCGTGTACATTAGCAAGAAGCTGGAATTGCTGGTGGATCTGGCACTCAAACCCAGGCCCTGCAATATGGGATATGGGTGCCCCAAGCGGTGTCTTAACCATTCAGCCAAATGCCTACCCCCTTATGTGTCTTTCACATGCCCTGATCTCATGCCACTGATGGGGAGCGGGTGTGGAAGAGATGCTCTTGGCCAGTTTGTTACCCATTAAAGGTGACTCTGTGCCTCCAACTGACTGTGGTCTCTCTGGGGTTCACTCAGCTGCCTCGAGGCAGGGCCCAATGTTTCAGGGTTTCTTCTCCAGGACCAGATCTGGCAGGCGGCCAAAGCCAGTGGAACTTCTTGGAAGCAGTGGGGTGGGGTCTCCTGTCTCTGTTGCCCACCTGGCCCTCACTGGCACACATTCAAGGCACCTCTTCCTGCTTTGCTTGGCACTGGCCACAGTCCACCCTGCCCCCCCCCCACCCCCCGCCGGCAATGGAACTTGATCCACCAGTCTGGGTCTGAGCCAACCCTCACTGCTCTGGCCCAGGAGCTGCCAGTTGCCCCTGGTCACAAAGTGGCCTTCTCTGCTGGTCACTTCATATGGGACACAGGTCACAGGGACATGACAGTGCCAGGTCAACCTTGAGTAACATCTCCTTCCACCAAACTCACATTTCCACCCCACAGCCCAGCCCCCTCCCCAGCCAGGGAAGCAGCCAGCAGGTGTTTTAGGGCCCTGTCTGGAGTATCCAACGCCGGTGGTCTCATCCCCACACTGTCGGCTGAGCCCAGGGCGGCAGGTCCACCCTGGCCACTGCCCCCTCCCCCGGCACTACTGGTCCTGTCTGGGGGATTTCCCGCTCTTCCTCGGCTCCCTCCTCTCCACACTGCTCTCCACTGTGTTGCCAGAGTCAGCGACAGGGCTCTTGCTATGCAAAGAGGACTTGGAAAGCCATCCCCCATCCCTCAACAAAGCCGGGTTTTCAAGACCATTATCTGGCTCAGGACCGCAGCAGCATCCGATTCAGTCAAAAGCTGAACATAAATACTTTCCCTTTGTGCTCGGATCCCAGCGCTGTTCCTCTGTAAGACCCTGCAAGCGTCTGGCTGTAAGGGAAAAGAGGCACATCAAAGCCATGTGAAAACACACTGCACGCCGGCTGCTGGCTCGCGGAGGTCGGCGGGAGGGCCTGGGGAGAACCACACCCATCTGCTCCCCTCGCCCACCTCAGAAGCCCCATTGACTTCGGGCCACCCAGCAAGTCCGTGGCCCCACGAAAACTGGAAGCTGTGCTCATGCCTCCCTTGACCTGGAGCACGCGCAGGTCATGGGGACCCCACAGGGCCCTGCCCCTGGCACATCTCCACCAGAGAGGGGCTGCCTGGTCCTCCTCCCAGCAGCATCCTCATCTGAGCACTGCGCAGGTGCTCTGGGAAGCAGGGGCCGTGTCTGTCTTGGTCACCAACGCCGCCCACCGCAGAGCCCAAGGTCTGGAACACAGCAATCCCCGGAGGGCTCGCCCGATGCCCCCGCTGCCCCTGTGTCACCTTCCTGCCCTCCTTTCTCTCTCAGCTGTATTTGATGTGTCTGCCCTGCTCCCGGAGGCTGTTCTGCCACCTGAGATGGAGATGGAGTCCCTGCTGGCCCCTCCCTCCCCACCCTGCTGTCCTCAGCTTCAGTCCACCATTGTCACTCGAGCTTCAATTTCCCTAATTTTAATTCTAACAGTTTGACAAGGGAGTGGCTTTCAGCAGTGGGAAAACAGGACTTTCTCTCTCTCTCTCTCTCTCTCTCTCTCTTTGTCTCTCTCCCTCTCCCTCTCTCCCTCTCTCTCTCTTTGTCTCTCTCTCTCTGTGTATGTGTTTTAAAAGATTGTGCTTATTTGAGATGTACAGTTACAGTCAGAGAGAGGGAGAGACAGAAAGGTCTTCCATCTGCTGGTTCACTGCTCAAACACAATGGCCAGAGCTGGGCCAACCCGAAGCCAGGAGCCAGGAGCTTCTTCTGGGTCTCCCATGTGGGTGCAGGAGCCCAAGAATTTGGGTCATCTTCTACTGCTTTCCCAGGCCATACCAGAGAGCTGGATCAGAAGTGGAGCAGCCGGGACTCAAACGACACAAATCAGCGCCCATATGGGATGCCGGTGCTGCAGGTGGAGGCTTAGCCCTCTGTACCACAGCACTGGCCCCCCCTCTCTCTTTTTAAAAACATTAGGTTATTTATCTGAAAGACAGAATGACATGGGGTAGGTTGGGGGAGGAGAGAGAGGGGGGGGGGGAGAAACTGAAGTCTTCCATCAGCTGGTTCACTCCCCTAGATGGCATGATGGTCAGGGCTAGGCTGAGGTGAAACCAGGAGCCAGGAACTCTTTCGAGTCTCCCACATGGGTGCAGGGGCCCAAGCACTTGTGTTACAGATCGGCTGCTCAGGGCTTCTTGTCTTCAGGCAGGAGAGAATTCAGATATGAGACAGAGGGGAGTGAGAAGCGAGGAAGCAAGCGTTAATGACGAGAAACAATGAAGAGCACCCACCTGCGGGCCGGCGGGCAGCTCAGGAGCGGCCGGAACACTGGACGTGGGCGTGGGTCCCCCGCTTCTCCCTCCTCCTCCTTCTGGGAAATTGTGGGTTGGGGATTTCTGGCTGTGGAGTTCCCGAAGCACCTTCCAGGGTGTTATCAGACCTCGTAGCCTCCTTGGTGCGGGGCGAGGGGTGCTCCCCTGAGCTGTCCCCAGGGAGGGGCTGAAGCCATCCCACAGGGTTGTAGAATAAGAGCAGGTATCGCAGGTGTAATTGCTGGCCTGTGTTCAGGGCTTGTTTCTTGTTTTCTTCAAAAATTCTGATTTTCTTCGGTCCCTGTTACACATACAGGCTAATATCTACCTAGCTACCTTAACACTTGGACCATCATCTGCTACCTTCCCAGGCACATTAGCAGGGAGCTGGAGCTGAAGCAGAGCAGGCAGGACTCCCACCCACGCTCTGATATGGGACGCTGGCGTCACGGGCGTCACTGAACCTGCCACACCACAAAGCCAGCCCCAGGCCTGGTCTCTCTGAAGCAGGAGATGGACTCTTCCCGCAGTGCTCAGAATGCTGAGAGGTAGACACACGTGTGTGGTCTGAGCCAGTGACTCTGCAGGTCCCCGAGCACAGGTGCAGCGCGGACTCTGACAGTCGCTCAGCCGGTTGTTTCCTCCGGGTCTTTGCAACACCGACCTGATCCGAATTCAGGACTCAGAGACACTGATACAGCAGAACTCTGTTAGCTGAAGTTTACAAAACTAAGAAGGAAAAACTGAACTGGGTCTACATCAAAGCGAGGTACTCTTATTTTCATCTAATAAGGAGTCCAGAAGAAGACAGACCTGGGCGACAGAGGGATCCCTCAGCCCTCTCAGCTGCATCCTATGATGTTCAGCCACCTGCTTGGGCTCTAGCATAAAGAAGAGGGAGACTGGCAGAGCTAAGGGCCCCCACCAGACCTCCCTTCCAAGGCTCTGCAGGATGCCCCAGGCCTAGGATCTGCCTAGAGTTCATGGGCTAGGGTGGTCATATGGTGTCACTGCCCAAATGCCTGCAGGAGCCAGGGCTGGGCCGGACCAAAAACCAGGAGCCCCAAACCCAATCTGAGCCTCCCATGCCTGTAGCAGTGACCCAAGTCCTTGAGCCACCACGTGCCGCCCCCGGGGTGTACATTAGCAGGAAGCTGGAATTGGAAGCAGAATCAGGACTCAAGCCAGGCGCTCAGATGTGGGCTGCAGACCTCCCGCGTGACGCCTTGACTACTGAGCCAAACACTATCATTAGCGTGGGTTTTTCAGCTGGGTGCACGGCACTGTGAAGCAAGCCTGGGCTCTGGGGGCAAAGCTGCAGGGGAGGAGGATCCACGGCTGTATCAGCCACGCGGGCTTGGGACCAGCCCTTGGCTGCCGCTAGCACGCAGAATGAGGGGTCGCCTGGACGTGTGAGGCATGTCCCGACCCTCTCCGGGTCTCAGTGTCCCCACTTCAAAATGGAAGAATGGGGCCTGGTGCTATGGGACTTTGTCCAGCTCTGCTTGCCAGGTATAAATTCCCATTCTGCTACCTACTGTGTGACCTCAGGCCTGTGCCTCCACTTCCTCATCCGGGTAATCCAGGAGCCTGCCGCATGGGATTGTGGGACCTGAATGAGCTGTCAGGTGCTAGGGACTCAGAAGAGCCAGACGGGGAGTCAGAGACCAACATCCGGGAGTGCTGCCGCCGCCGAGCATGCGGGTCCACCAGCCCGAACCTCTGCCCGTCACCTGAAGCAGGCGCCCTCCCGCTCTGGGTCTCGGCAGCCATTCTGCAGAATAAGGGAACTGGCTGCTGACAGGCCCCCCAGCAGCTCTGGGAGTTGCTTTCAAAGCTGGGCTGGACTGTTGACGGGACTGCGGGTGGGGTGGGGGGAAGGGGTCAGCTGGTTTCCTGTGGCGGGGACAGTGACCTGAGCAGCAACAACTTCCTGTTTTGCAGAGGGATCCAGCGCCACTCTGTCCAGCCCCTCCCCTGCCACTCCCCTTTAATGGTGGACACTGTCGCCGGGACAACATGTGCGTCATGTCCCCAGACGCCCTGTGTGGGCGACAGGAGCACCAGCAACAATCGCCCTTTGTTCCTGGCTCTGCTGCTCCCCAAGCTGCCTCTCCTGTCCCCATCTCAGCTCTGAGGGTCTCGGGTCCCTTTCCAGATGAGGAAGCTGAAGCCATGGGGGCGAGGTCACTTGCACCAGGTCACGAGGCAGGGATGAGACCGTGGGCTCTTCTGAAAACCCGGGTGCCTCAGGCAGGGCCCTCAGTCCCTGGTGGGCCCACCTGCAGGTCCTCGGGACACTGAGAGAGCCTGGAGCGTGCCCTTCTGTGGTCTGATGGCCTGGGATAGCTGGCACCCCGGGGAGCATGGCTTGGGGTCTCCTGCTGGCCCCTTGGGTCGGCCTTTGACAACCACACCTTGCAGAGCTCCTTGTTGCCCGCTCCTGGGGAAGCAGGGACCAGCCACACATGTGCCGTGGAACCTGGGCACCAATCAACTCCAAAACAAAGTGGCCAGGAGCAGTGGCTTGGGAGCGAGGCATCCCACATTCAAGGCCTGACCTTGGGCCTTGCCAGCTGTGCGCCTTGGGCTGGGGCCTTGACTGTGAAATGGAGGCCATGCTGGTCTCCGGGGCCTGTGTGAACAAATGACCTGCACTCGGTGACTTCTAGCAACAGCCCTGGGGCCTCCCGCAGTTCCTGGGGCCAGGAGACTGAGAGGGACGGTGGGGTTGCTTCCTTCGTGGGGGCACTGAGCAAGAATCTGGTGCTGGTCTCTCCACCAGCTTCTTTAAAAAAAAAGAAATAATTGATTTAAAAGGTGGGATGGGGGGAATCTTCCATCTGCTGGTTCATTGCCCAAATGCTCAGAGCAGCCAGGGCTGGGCCAAGCTGAAGCCGGAAACCAGGAACTCCACCTGGGTCTCCCACATGGGCGGCAGGGGTCCAAGCACTTGAGTCATCCCTGCAGCCTCCCAGGGTCCACATCAGCAGGAAGCTGGAATTGGAAGCGGAGCTGGACTCAAACCCAGGCACTCCCAGACAGGATGCGGGTCCCAGGTGGCATCTTAACCCCTGCTCCAAAGCCTGCCCTTCTCTCCGGCTTCCGACAGGGGCCGCCGTCCTTGGTTTGCTGCAGCATGATTTGAACCTCAGCCTTCCCTGCTTAAATCCACACTTCCCTCTTCTCAGATGGAGAGGGGCCACTCTGGTCCAGAACAACTTCACTGTAACTGGACCACACCTGCAAAGAACCTGTTTCCAAATACAAGCACAGCCACAGGGAGCAAGAGCTAGGACTTTAAGCAAATTTGTTTTTGCAGGGGGCAGGGGGAAGGGGACACAATTCAGTCAGGGGCCATGCGAGAGCGCTGCTGGGACCACCTGTGGACAGATCACATAGGAATTCATAGACGACAGTGCCCACACGGGCCACACTGTGATCCCTGTGCGGCGACTCAGGCCTGGGGGCCCCAAACCCTGACTTGTGTCCTTCAAACTCCCAGCAGGTGCACTGATGCTGAGAGCCAGGACCCCAGGATCTGCAGAGCGCTTGCTGCATACCAGGCACCGTCAGTGCAGGGAACAAACAACATGTCCTGTCCTCCCAAGTCTGGTGGCTCCAAGGTGCTGTGACGGAAAGACGGGCTCGCGGGGAGATGCCTGAGTGAAGACACTGCAAGGGGAGGCCGCCTCTCCCAGGGCCCCTTACCTCGGTGTCTCCGGGACTTGTGTGCCTACAGGGCAGCCTGCCAGCTGCCACCAGCGAGGCTGCATGAACAGGAATGGCAGGGCAGGGCTGGCACCAGAAACAATCTGTCCCCTCTGGGAGGGGAAAGCCCAGGGAATCCACCTCAGCCAGTCTGCCAGGGATGAGGGCTCCCAGCCGGCCTCCTGGAGGGCGGCCCGAGCGCAGCCAGGCCTGGGCAGGACCCCTGGAGGCAGACCCGCGCGTGCGAACCTGTGTGTGTCTGTGTCTGTGTGTGCACCCCGCAGTTACCGAGTCTCAGCGCGGACGGTGCCCCAGTCCATCCCGCATCCATAGCCACGCTGAGGCAGACACA
This sequence comes from Lepus europaeus, assembly GCF_033115175.1. Lineage (NCBI taxonomy): Eukaryota > Metazoa > Chordata > Mammalia > Lagomorpha > Leporidae > Lepus > Lepus europaeus. Next base: position 23,148,933 of record NC_084831.1, read on the forward strand.
GGAAATCCCCACATAAAAACGAAGCCCGGGGTGGGCGATTGGCTCAGTGGTCGAGACGCTGGTACCGCTGCCCATGTCCCGCAGCAGAGTGCTTGTGTTCAAGTCCCAGCTCCGGCTCCTGATGCCAGTCTCCCGCCAGGGCAGGCCCTGCTAGGTTGCGGGTGATGGCTCAAGTAGTCGGATCTCTGCCACCCATGCGGGAGACCTGGATTGAGTTCCTGGCTCCCAGTCTGGACCTGGCCCAGTCCTGTAGCTATTTGAGGAGTGAACCAGCACGTGGGAATGTTCTCTCTCACTCACGCGCTCTCTCTCTCTTTCTGCCTCTTGAATAAAGGAGGGGAGGGGATAATGGCACAGAGACATACACACATACATACACTCAGACGTCAGACATGTCTGCAGCCATATCCATGCCACACATCCCATCTTCCTTGTGCATAATGCATGACACGCACACACACACATGAGCACACACTTGCACATACATACATGCACACATACACACGTGAGTGCACACACATGAGCACAGACACACTTTCACACACATGCACATATACACATGTGAGCACATACATGCACACAAACACATGTGAGCACACACATACATGCGCACACACATACACACACGAGCACACACACATACACACGAGCACACACATACACATACACACGTGAGTGCACACACGAGCACACTTGCACACATGCGCACACACATACACATGAGCACACACTTGCACACACATACATGCACACATATACACATGCACATGCACATGTGAGCACACACATGCACACACTCTCACACATATGCACATGAGCACACTTGCACACACATACATGTGCTTACACACGAGCACATGCATGCACGCACATACACATGTACATGAACACACACATATGCAAGCACACATGCTGCACACGCATATATGTGCATGCACGCACGTGCACACACATGCACACACACATGCACACACACACAAGCACGCACACCCACGCACATGCACACAGGGACTTACACAGACATGAGGCAGACACCTAGCAGCTGGTTGGACCACAGCCCTGAGCGGGTGGGAGATGACAACTAAGATGGAGCCTGCCGAAAGTGCACAAGGTGAGCTGTGCCCGGACAGGGGTGCCAGCAGGAGCCTAGAGCTCAGAGGAGAGAGGGGGTGAGGAGATCAGGGAGGGCTTCCCAGAGGCAGTGACGGCATGCTTTAGAAAGAAGAGCCTGGCATTTCTCAGTGGCACTGGTGTGATAAGGTCTTTCCTAATAATTAAATAAGACACTAGAGAGGAGGCACTCATGCTGGGGGAGAGGCCCCAAAAGTCACATCTGAAACTCCATCGGCCTCTGTCCCCTCCCCCACTGCTGCCTGACACCCTGCCGCAGCCCCTCCTCCACATCTGCCTTGGCCCCAGCCCTGACACCTGTCAGGATTCTCCAGGTCAGAGAAACATGCTTCCTTCCACACATGAATTCCTTCTCCTTCACCTGTGGGCTCCTGACCAGACAAGAGACCCAGGCCTGGCCACCAAGGCGCCCCATTCCCAAACCACAGCAATTGGCTGTGGAAGGGGCACATGAGCTCACCCCCACCCCAGTCATTCTGGGATTTTACATGCCGCTGCTCTTGGTTTCCTGCCTCACCAGCTGAGAGGATGGGACCCCCCCAGGCCTCCTGCGGCCACATCTTTCTCCTGTCCCCAGCATGGAGAGCAGCTGTCTGGAAGAGGAGAGAATGAGCCCAACAGAGAGAGGCAGAGTGGAGAAGATGACGGGCCCATCAAGAGTGTTCAAGCCTCTGATCCCGTGCACCTGTGCCAGCACCATCCCGCTCCTCCCAGGGCTGAGCCGGCAGAGCCCCTGCTCACGTTTGGGGTTCCTGCCGTAGAGGAGACCTGCCTAGCTCCGTCCCTCTTCCCACTCTTTCTTCCATCTGTCCTTGCCCCACCCCCATCTCCCACCCAGGCTCCTCCCCCTAAATCCTTCCTCCCAAAGCCTGCCTCCCACCCTCAGCCCAGCCTTGCCAACCCTCCCAGAAGGAGCTGTCCTAGTTCCCATGGTGGCTGAGGGCCAGCCTGGCAAGAGGCTCCTTGGGGTTGTATTCAAGGCGGGCAGCTGTGGAGGGGCGGGGCCAGGGCCACCAGCAGCTCAGGGGGCCTGACTTCCCTCTCTGTCCTCTGCGGCGGCCTTGGTGCCTCAGGCCCGGCCATCCGAACTAACCTGCCCCGTCCAAGAGCACCAGGGCCCCCTCTGGTCCTCCAGTTTCTCTCTCTCCGGGCCATGCTGCACCCTACAGCCAGGGAGATGGCTCGCAAGTGCACATCCAAGGCATTGCTCCCCTCAGCACAGAACCCTGACCACTGCCTGTGCGCTGGGAGATAAGAGCATTTAGTCTGGCTCTTAGCTCGGATATAGGTTTAGCTTCTAAGGCAGAGACCCAAAATAACACCGGCTTAAAAAAGAGAGGTTATTTATCTATCCCTTGTGTCATGGTTCACAAGTAAACCATCCAGCAGCAGGCAGGTGCACCTCAGACTGGGGAACCCAGGTCCGTAGGTCCTGTTGCTCATCCTTCTTCTGGGCTGTCATACCCCCAACACGAGCCCACACTCACCTTCCCACCAATGGGAGGCGGGGAAAGGTGAACAACCCTGAAACTGCCTACTGCTCTTAGCCTATTGGCCACCTTAGTCACTCGGCCCCTCTTAGATGCAAAGGAGGCTGGGAAACGTAGTCTTTCTTCCATGCAGTCATGACAGACCGGACAGGCTGCAGCCTCTGCAAAGCCTGGCATTCGGGGGTCCTCCTTGCCAGTTTATGTGGGGCTCCCCAACCTTAGCCCATGCTTGCACCTTTGCTCACCTCCCCCTCTGCCTCCTGTTTGCAAATTTGTGGCTCAAACAGCCCGGGTGCTGGACGCCTTCCTCGGTCACCATGGCCGCCACCAAGTTAAGGGTCTCAGCAGCCGGTGATCATGTGGCGGTATCTGTAAGGGGCCGCCTCCCACCCTCGACTGGAACTACGGCAGACTCACTTCTGTACCCTGCTGCCCAGCATGGGCATGAAATGAGGGGGGCACTGGGAGTAAACAATGAATGAAAACATGAGTGGATGAGAAAGCGAGCTACCTCAGTTAGAAAACATGGGGGGGAGGGGCGCTGTGGCACAGCGGGTTGATGCCCTGGCATTGGGCACTGACATCCCACATGGGCGCCGGCTCTGGTCCCGGTTGCTCCTCTTCCAGTCCAGCTCCCTGCTGTGGCCTGGGAGAGCAGTGGAAGATGGCCCAAGTCCATCTTCCAAGACCTGGCTCCTGGCTTCGGATCAGCGCAGCTCTGTCTGTTGCGGCCGACTGGGGAGTGAGCCATTGGATGGAAGACCTCTCTCTCCCTCTCTCTCTCCTCACTCTGTGTAATTTTGACTCTCAAATAAATAAATGAGAGGGAGGAGATGTACAGTTTGGGACATGCTCAATCGGACTTGCCCCAAATGGTGGAGTTAGAAATGTGCCAGGGATTCCAGTACAATCCCATCAAGGTTGCATGAACCAATGCCATCTTACTAGTCCAAGTGATCAATTTCAGTTCACAATTGATCATACTGATAGGTCTAAGAGTCAAAGGGATCACATAAACAAGACTAGTGTCTGCTAGTACTAACCGATAGAATAAAAAAGGGAGAGAATGATCCAACATGAGAAGTGGGATACACAGCAGACTCATAGAATGGCAGATGTCCTAAATAGCACTCTGGCCTCAGAATCAGCCCTTAAGGCATTCGGATCTGGCTCAAGAGCCCATGAGAGTATTTTAGGCATGGAAAGCCAAGACACTCTGGCAAAAAAAAAAAAAAAAAAAAAACAACAACAACAACAAAACCACCTAAATGAAAGATGTCTGCAAGTGAGATCCCAGTAGAAAGAATGGGCCATCAAAGAAGGAGGTACCTTTCTCTGAAGGGAGGAGAGAACTTCCACTTTGACTATGACCTTGTCTAAATAAGATCGAATTCGGCGAACTCAAAAAGCTTCCATAGCCTTGGCAACTCATGACTAGAGCCTACGGAGATTACTGATGCCATAAACAAGAGTGTCAAATTGTTAAGTCAACAACAGGAGTCACTGTGTACTTACTCCTCATGTAGGATCTCTGTCCTTAATGTGTTGTTCAATGTGAATTAATGCTATAACTAGTACTGAAACAATATTTTACACTTTGTGTTTCTGTGTGGGTGCAAACTGATGAAACCTTTACTTAATATATACTAACTTGATCTTCTGTATATAAAGATAATTGAAAATGAATCTTGATGTGAATGGAATGGGAGAGGGAGCAGGAGATGGGAGGGTTGCGGGTGGGAGGGAAGTTATGGGGGGGAAGCCATTGTAACCCATAAACTGTACTTTGGAAATTTATATTTACTAAATAAAAGTTAAAAAAATTAAAAATTTAAAAATTTTTTTAAAAAGAAAAGAAAACGTGTGTGGTTAGACGATGGTGACTGGCTGAATGAGTGACCGAGCCTGGGGAGGCACCTGTGCATTGGTGACCACTGGCGAGGCAGGAAAGGCCCCTGGGGGACGCCCCCATACACTGTGCCCTCTACTGGAAGCGCCCTCCCCATTCTGTGACCTGCAGCTCCGGTTCAGCGTTTCCGTTTCATCTCGAATGAGAGTCCGTGACAGAGGCCATGCCAGGCTCCCCCTCCCGCAGACAGCCTTGTGCCCCTTACAGCCCACAGGCTCCTGCCCACCCCTCCAGAGCCCTCGGCCCCACTGGAACTAAATGATGTGCCATGCGGTGATTGGCCCATGAGACCGATAGCTACATGGCCCCGGAACAGGTCTGTCTCTCTCATCACTGTGTCCCCAGAGCCTGGCCCAGTGCTGGGCACACGGTAGCTGTCCCATAAAGTCAAACGAGCACCTGACTTCCTGGAGTGTATCTAGAAGGGTTCAGGGGCCAGCATTGTGCACATCAGGTTAAGAAGCCACCTGCAAAGCTGGCATCCTGTATCAGAGAGCTGGTTCAAGTCCCAGCTGCTCTGCTTCAGATCCTGCTCCCTGTTAATGCACCTGGGAAAGCAGCAGAAGATGGCCCAAGTGTGTGGGCCCCTGCACCCATGTGGAGGACCCGGATAGACTTGCTGTCTCCTGGCTTTGGCCTGGCCTTGCCCCAGGTCTTTCAGCCTTTGAGGGAGAGAACCAACAGATGGAAGATCTCTTTTTTTTTTTTTTTTTTTTTTTTTTTTTTTTTTTTTTTTTGCTCTCTGCCTCGGTCTCTTCCTCTCTCTGTCATTCTGCTTTTAAAATAAATCTTTAAAATAAATTTTTAAAGATTTTTTAAATTTATTGGAGAGGCAGAGTGACGAGAGAGAGAGAGAGAGAGAGAGAATCTTCCATCCACTGGTTCACTCCCCAAATGGCTGCAATGGCTGGGGCTTGGCCAGGCCAAAGCCAGGATCCAGGAACTTCTTCCAGGTTCCCCACATTGGTGCAGGGGCTCAAACATTTGGGCCATCTTCTGCTGCTTTCCCAGGTGCATAGTAGGGAGCTGGACCTGAAGTGGAGCAGCCAAGACTCGAGCCGGAGCCCACGTGAGATGCCGCCATCACAGGCAGAGGCCTACCCTACCACACCACAATGTCAGCCTCTAAAATAAAATTTTTAAAGCATTCACATTTTGGTCTCAAAGAGGGTCGGCATACCGTTTGTGGCATCACTGGGCAGGTGGCAGCCTCAGCTCTGTGTGGTGGTGGCACCAAGAGTCTGTGTCCAGAGGCGAGTCTGACTGAGGGGCCCATGGGGAACAGGGACAAGAACAATACCCACAAGCCTGTGGCCACAGGGCCTTTGTCAGGCCGCTGAGTAACAGGGAGCCTCACTTACTCTTGGTTGCTAGAGGCTGGAGGCGAGGGCACTGGATGGCAGAAGGCAATGTGACGTGGTGGCAAGTTCCTTAGCTGCTCCTTGGCTTCCCCCACTGGGCAAGAGGGGACACGGATACTTTCTGGACTGGTCTGCTTTTTGTTCCTCCTAGAGTGGAATCCCGAGCAGCTACTTGATGATAAAGGAAGGAGGTTTATTTAGCTCGCACTGTTAGAGGCTGGAAGTCCAAGATGCAGGGGTTTGGTCTCTAATGAGGACCAAATGGCAGGAGCGTGTGCAAGAAAAGACATTGCATCACCGAACAGGAGGCCGAGCGCAGGGCAGCCTGGAGAGCTCAGGGGCCTCAGATTTACCTTAATCCTTCCCAAAGGCACCACGCTCAGTGACCTAGGGACCTGCCCTGGGTCCCACCTCTCAAAGGCCTGCACCGTCCCCCAACGCTGCCATTCTGGGCACCAAGCTCCAACACACAAGCCCTTGGACACACTCAATCCAAACCACAGCAGCTTCCTGGTGGCACTGTTGTAAAGACCAGTGTTAATCCATGTTGAGGGCCAGCACTTGGCTCTCTACAGACACCTGCAGAGGTGAAGGGGGCAGGCAAGTGGTGCAATGGTTGAGGCGCTGCCCGGGATGCCCACCCTCCTATCAGTGAGCCTGAGTCGGAGGCTTCCTGCTGACACGCACACTCTGGGAGGCAGCAGGTGAGGGTTCAAGTGGTGGGATCCCTGCCACCCTCGTGGAAGACCCAGATGGAGTTCCAGGCTCCAGGCTTTGACCTGGCCCCGCCCTGGTTGTTGCAGGAATTTGGAGAGTGAACCAGCAGATCGTAAACTAACTTTGTCTCTTTCTCTGTCTCTCTGTCTTACACATATGTACAAGTAAATAAATAAACAAATGAGGTTCTCTACAGGAGCAATGAAAACACACGCGCCGCACTCAGACAGACCCTTGCTAAGCCTCAGCTTTCTCCTCAGCCAAGTGGGGGGGGGGGGGCCTGATACGGACCCCCAGGGACTTGGAAGGATGGAGTGGACAGAGATGTGACCGCTGGCACCGAGCTGCCTGGCACCAGGGAACCCTCTCCCTCCTCCCCCGGGACAGACAGGAGAGGGAAGGGAGGGAGTTCCCGCCCACCCGCTCGCTCACCTCGCCTGCTGCAGGCTCCAGGCCTGGCGGAGAGGAGGCCTCCTGGTGACTCATCTCATTAACAGTAATCATCACCCCAATGCTCGTTAATGTAATAACGCTCGGCTCCCAGCCGCTGCCTGGCTCCCAGCTGCCTCCCCTCTCTGCCTGGCGGGGGGCTCTGTAAACACTCATTGAACTCCCATCCCCGGGGAGGCCACCAGGAGAAGCTGCCACCACTGGCACACAGCTCAGCTCTGGGCCACAACTCTGCTTTTCCTAAGTGCCGTCGCACACAGCCCAGGCAGCACACACTCTGCCGTGCCTCCCTGGCTCCACACTGCAGGTGCACAGTCATCTATCTCCCCAGGGATGGAGTCCTACATGCTATCAGGACACTCATTAATCATGACCTCCTCACCGAGCACCAAGAGCTTCACTGACATTAACCCATTTAATCTAAGCAGGTGTTCCTCTTGTGCCCATTTTGCAGCCAAGGAGACTGAGGTGCCTGCAGATAACAGGACTTGTCCTGATTCATTGAGCCATTGAGTGGCAGATCTGGGATCCGAACGCAGGCAGCCCCTGCTTCACGCTGCCTCCCAGAGCATCCACTCTGCTTCCTGCTTGGCCCTCGCGATGAGTGTGGTCCTTGTTCTCGCCCTCGCACCAGTGAGCAAACGGGCTCTGAGCAATGCCAGCATTTGCCTAGGGCGCACAGCCAGAGCTGCCTGGCTACAGAGCCTGCCCCTCTACAACCCAGGGTGTGCACAGAGGGAGCACACCCTCCCTTTTTTAAAAAGATTTGTTTGTTTGTTTGTTTGTAAGAGTTACAGAAAGAGAGAGGGAGAGAGGAATAGAGTCGTCCATCCACTGGTTCACTTCTCAAATGGCCACAACAGCCAGGGCTGGATCAGGCTGAAGCCAGGAACCAGGAACTTCCTCTGGGTCTCTCATGCAGGTGCAGGGGCCCAAGCACTTGGTCCATCTCCACTGCTTTCCCAGGCCATTAGCAGGAAGCTGGATTGGAAGTGGGGCAGCCGGAACATGAACCGGCATCCATATGGTATGCTGGCATCACAGGCAGCTTTACCTGCTACAACACAGCGCCAGCCCCACAATTCCTCTACTAAAGGTGGAGCAATGGAGGTCCAGCAGATTAAATAACTTGCTAACGTCACACCCAGATTGGTGGAAGGGGTCAGAGCTGGCTCATGTGCCCCCTCATCCTTGCCTCCCACACAAGGGTCTAAATTCAGACACTGAACAGTGGGCTCCACCACCCAGGGGGAGTCGACCTCAGAGGGCTGTGTCCTTTGGTGCCATGGCTCCCTCGCTGTGTGTCCCTGGGCAGATCACATCCCCCACCGGGCCTGAGTTCCCTCTACAGCGGGGTGAGCGCTGACACTAAGGAGCATGACTGCTGTTTTAGTCCCCATGCCTTTCCTGTAATGTTTCATTGTATCCTCACCACAACCCCAGGAGGGAAATCTTCAAAGAGACTTGGATCTTTAAAGATCTGTTACCCTTTAGGAAGCCGTGGTTCCCCTGGGGCTGCTGTAAAAGACATCAGGAGGGGCTGGGTTAAGACTCCGCCTGTGGTGCCGGCATCCCATGTGGGTACCAGTTGGTGTCCTGGCTGCTCCTCCTCTGATCCAGCTCCCTGCTAATGGCCCTGGGAAAGCAGCTGAAGATGCTCCAAGTGCTTGGGCCCCTTTACTGGCATGGGAGACACAGAAGAAGCTCCTGGCTCCTGGCTTTAGCCTGGCTTAGCCCTGGCCATTGTGGCCATTTTGGGAATGAACCAGCAGATGGAAGAGCTTTCTCTTTGCCTCTCTCTGTGTCTGTAATTCCACCTCTCAAATAAATCAATCTTTAAAAAAAAAAAAAAAAAGATACCACAACCCGCAAGAGGTTCCACTGTTCAGGGAGGGCAGGCGTGGGAGTCAGTGGGCTGGCGATCTGTTAAGCCTGAAAAGCGAGAGGCAATTGGTCAACCCTCGGCCAGCCTTGAAGGCCACCACTATCCGCCCCCTGCCCCAACCCCCACCTCAGCTGTGACGTCAGGGCAGGCTGAGGCAGAGCCGCTTGTGTCTGTGACATGGCCTTGAGTAGAAGCCAGCGAGGACCGAGGACCGAGGACCGAGGACCAGAGGCCACCAGAGTGCTGGGGTGGGGCGAGGGGGCGGTGGTGACGGCAGACAAGGGCCTGTGCAGCCACCCACTCCTCCCTGCCCAGGCCTCACACACCACAGGAGCTGTGCCCAGCCCGCGCCCTCCCTCTGCCAAAGACAGAGAGGCAGCTGGGTTAAGCCCCGAGAGCAGGCCGCTTCCTTCTCAGCAGGACCAGGAAAGGAGGTGGGGAAGGGAGGGAAGAAAAAGGCAGGGGTCTCGTCCCTGGAGCCACGACCCTCCCCGTGCCTGCCGGTCGCCTGCCTGCATCCCCCCTCCCTCTAGGAGTCTTTCCAGGGCAGCTCCAGGCCCACCTCCTCCAGGGAGGCCTGCCTGGTTGCTCCCCTCCTCTCTGATTCCCCCTCCTCTGAAGCACAGTTTGGCCCTGGGGCTGGGAGCAGTGCTGAGAGTCCTTGCCCCTCCAGGCTATGCCCCTGCTGCCACCAAAGTGAGCTTTCTGCAGCTCGGCATCACCCCGACTTCTGTCTCGGAAGACGGAGACTGGCAAGCATGACATTCTCAGCTGTTCCCAAGGGCGCACACATCAGCCTCATGGTCAAGATGTCCACGCCCCACATCTGTCCCACATCAAGCACCTGACTCCAACTTCCTGCCAGTGTAGACCCTGGGAGGCCCCAGTCAAGGCGCAAGTGGCTGGGCTCCTGCCACTCGACTGGGACAGCTGGAATGAACTCCTGGTTCCTGGCTTTGGCCTCCCTCCAGGCTCAGCCATTGAGGGAATCCCTCTCTCTCTTTCTGCCTCTCAAGTAAATAAATAAATACTTTAAAAAACAATTTATTTATCTGAAAGTCAGAGTTACAGAGAAGCAGAGGCAGAGAGAAAGAAAGAAAAAAAGAGAGAAAGGCAGAGAGAGAGAGAGAGGTCTTCCACCCACTGGTTCACTCCCCAGATGGCTGCAATGGCCAGAGCTGGACTGATCTGAAGCCAGGAGCCAGGAGCTTCTTCCAGGTCTCCCACATGGGCACAGGGGCCCAAGCACTTGGGCCATCTTCCATTGCTTTCCCAGGCCATAGTAGAGAGCTGGATCGGAAGTGGAACAGCCGGGACTTGAACCGGCGCCCATATGGGATGCTGGCACTGCTGGTGGTGGTTTTACTCACTATGCCCTAGCATCAGGTCCCTAAATACCTTTTCTTTTTTTTAAAGAAAAATATGTGCTCAACTCTGGTCCCATGCTTTCTGTCTGGCTTCCACTCCTGCCTCAAATCCATGCACAAGGGCTTGGTCTTGAAGCAGAATCTGCCTTCAGACAACACAAGCACCAAGGAGGCTCTTCTTGGGCCCTGCCTGGATCCCAGGATACAGACGCTGAGGTGCCCCTCCCACTTCACACCCTAAGCCGTCACCAGGGAGCCCACTGGAGTTGTGACCTTAGAGTATACCTTAGTACCATGGACAGCGCAGGTGTCCCGGCGAAATCCACCTGCCCGCATGTATGTTCTGGGGCACGTATGTACTAAGGGCCTTCTAAAAGCTCATGCAAAATGCACATTATGAGAAAACTATGCATGGCCTTTAACTGCTTGTACCAAAATATATTTAGCCTTTAATTCCATTGTCCAAGAACTTTCTGAAGTGCCCTTGTATTCCATTCAGCAGCAATTGTTAAGCACCGGCTGCATGCTCCTGTCCTGGTAAACAAGCATTCATTGTCACCACCCCTAAAGGCCTTACAGTCTCGCTGAAGAACTGACGGCCCTGCCTCTCACTGCCCTCCCTGCTGATTGCCACAGCTCTGTTCGGGCCATGGTACTCCCTAAAACTCCGTGGCATGCACACACTCGCACATGCCAGTTACATGTCCTGGTTGCTTAGAGAGCGAACTCCTTAGCATTCAGCAGGACACCCAGTGCCCTCTGTGACACAGGCCCGGCCACCCCGCTGCCTCACTGCTCCCTGTGGGCCCAGCACTGAAGCCCCTGCTGGACTTCATCCTTCCCCAAACACGTCGAGGTGCCTGTCTCCCTTCCATGAGCTCATCCAGGAAGGGTGTCCTCTCTTTATGGAGAACTCCTGCGTAGCCTTCAAATTTTATCTCCTCCTCCAGATAAAATTTTATCTCCTCCCCACTCCACATCCCGGGAGCTCTGTGCGTGCTTCCATGCCCTCCGGCACCGTGGATTCCTGAAAGGCCACGCTCACCGCCTGTGAAACAGAAGTCAGCCGCAGGTGTCCTGGCCTTGTGGACAAGCAGGGCTACAGACGCACAGGGGCCTTGGGACGTTTGTAGCTGCTCCTCTCCCCACTCCCTCCGCTGCCAGGCCAGTCAGGCTTGTGTTCGACAACTTCACAAGCCGCTTGGAAGCCTGAAAATAGTGTCAAAGCTGTACTTTTTGTCGCTTTTCACTCCAGAAACCTCTCTGCCTTGTCTCTGGGAAGAGAGTGTTGTTCATTGCACAGGCCATATGCTCACCTATTGTTAGATGTGATTTAGGAAAACACAGCACCCAACACATCCACGCTGACACACTGCGCCTGCAGCGTCACCAGCATTCTCAGGCGTCGGAGCCCGGGGCCATCTTCTCCAGTCCAGGCTGAGGGCCGTGAGGCGTTTGTCTCCAGATCCCTGGTGTGCAGCCCAGTGCCTGGCACCCAGTAGGTACTCACCAATATTGGGTGAGAGGCGGACATTTGGCACAGGTGTTAAGACTCCACATGGGAGCCCACATTCGATATCCACGTGCCTGCTTTGAGTCCTGGCTCTGCTTTTGACTCCAGGTTCCTGCTTATGCACACCCTGGGAGGGCATGATGGCCCAAGTACTCGGACCCCTGCCCACCACATGGGAGACCTGGATAGAGTGCCAGGATCCTGGTTTGGCCTGGCCCAGTCTCAACTGTTACAGACCTTTAGGGAGTGAACCAGTAGATGGAAGATCTCTTTCTTCTCTCTGCTCTTCAAAAAAAAATGATAGGAAAAACTGTTTAAAGAAAAATATTGGATAAAAGACTAACAAACTAGAATGTGTCTCAAGGGCTCCCAATGAGATTGCCTGGGTTCCAGTCCTCATTCTGCCATCCCCTAGCTACATAAGTCCAGACACATTTTTTAAAAGATTTGTTTATTTATTATTTATTTTTTTGAAAGGCAGAAAGAGAGAGAGGAAGGAGGGAGAGGCACAGAAAGAAAGACCTTCCATCTGCTTGCTCACTCCCCAAATGGCTGCAATGGCCAGGTCTCCCTGGAGGTGGAAAAGGGCAAGCTGCAGGCAGAGGCGCGAGGGTGGGAGGAAGGATAAGACTCCCCCCTCTGCAGGCAGAGGCGCGAGGGTGGGAGGAAGGATGAGACTCCCCCCTTTGTGCCCCTCCCAGAGCCACCCTGGGGCCCCTGTCTGATGCCCCTCCTCTCTCAGACCTCATCCAGCTCTGTACCCTCTCCCCTGCCTCCCTCACATACCTGCTTCCCTCAGGTCCTCCTTTCCCTTGATCCTCTGCTTCTGTAGGTCCAGGAGGGCTGGTCAATGATGATATTGTCTGTATCCCAGAGCAGATAGGGTTGGAGTAGGGCTTTGAAGGATCCATAGGAGTTTGCCAGGAGAAGGAGGGAGTGGGTGTGGGGGTGAGGGTTGGTGGTCCAGCTGTCTCACCTACACACCAAACCTTCTGGAGGCTCTGTGCCTTCTGTAAACACGCAAGTGATGAGTGCTCACCATTGCTCAGGATTTCAGTAAAGATTTAATAGGCCAGGACCGGCACTGTGGCGTAGCTGGTAAAGCCACTGCCTGCAGTGCCAGCACCCCATATGGGCCTGGTTCGAGTCTGACTGCTCCACTTCCGATCCAGCTCTCTGCTATGGCCTGGGAAAGCAGTAGGGGATGGCCCAAGTGCTTGGGTTCCTGCACCCATGTGGGAGACCCGGAAGGGGCTTCTGGCACATGGCTTCAGATCAACTCAGCTCTGGCCATTGCAACTAATTGGGGAGTGAACCAGTGGATGAAGGACCTCTCTCTCTCTCTCTCTCTCTCTGCCTCTCCTTCTCACTCTGTGCAACTTTGACTTTGAAATAAATAAATAAACCTTTCAAAAAATTAAATAGGCCATGATATGTAAAAGTATTTTATTTGGTAAAGTCATGGTGCTAATCTTACGCCAGGTGCTGTTCTCAGTGCCTCACACATACTAAAACATACCAAGGACACGCCCAGCACATCGTATGTAGGGCTGCTGTGGTGAATACCCTCGCCATGACCGTTGTGCACCTGCTGGGGGTCAACCACTGTGTTGGACATTTTGATCTCCCATGCTTTGGGCCCCATAAATGTCTTCCGTGATCTTCACTGTGCCCATTATACAGAGGAGGAAGCTGAGGCTTGAGGGGTGAAGCGGCTCCCCAGGAGGACCAAGGAAGGACCTGCTGTGTTTAGCAGAAAACCCATATCTGTGTCTCCAAACACCTTCCTTTGCCCACAGCATGCCATGGCTGGTAAGCCCATTTCAGCACCTCCAGCAAGAGAGGCTAGAGGTCCAGAGTTGGCCAGAGTCTTGAAAAACGGGGCCAGGGGCTGAACAAATCCAGTGTCCTCCAAAGCACGAAGAACAACTGCTCTCCATACCTGGCCCAGAACTGACATGGACAGTGAGCAAGGTCAGAGACGCCCAGGGGGGCCCCGGGGCAGGGGCTGGGGCACGCTTGGCAAGGGCCGCTGGCACCCCTCGATGGCTAGAGGCCACACCCCTGGAGGAAGACACTGTTGAGGCCATGTTCCCTGGACAGGTTCACGTGCATGATTTCATCAGAGCCACCCACCAGCATCCGTTTGCACCAGAGGAGGAGACAGCCGGGCTCAGCCAGGCTCAGCCGGGCTCCTGAAGGTGGTGACCTTGGGAAAGTGGGCAAATGAAAGCAGGGACATGTGACAGGTGTGAGTTCATGGCAGCGCCCTGGCGCAGCAGGGCAAGGCCAGGACTTGGGGCCAGAAATCCAGCTCTGCATTGACTGTAGCTACAGCCCAGAGCTGCCCTCCACACTCCCCTGGAAATCCCTTCCTCCCTGCCTCCCTGCCTCCCTTCCTCCCTCCCTCCCTCCCTTCCTTCTTTCCTTCCTTCGTTCCTCCCCCCCCCCCTTTCTTTCTTAAAATTTACTTATTTACTTGAAAGGTAGAGTTACAGAGACAGAAAGAGAGACAAATCTTCCATCTGCTGGTGCATTCCCCAAATGGCCACAACAGCCAGGGATGGGCCAAGCCAAAGCCAGGAGCCAAGAGATTCATCCAGGTCTCCCACGTGGGTGCAGGGGCCCAAGATCTTGGATCATCCTCCATTGCTTTCCAAGGCGCATCAGCAGGGAACTGGATGGGAAGTGGTGCAGCCCGGACATGAGCCGGTATCCATATGGGATGCTGGCATTGCAGGCGGTGGCTTCTCCCACTACGCCACGGTGCCAGGCCCCTGTTCCTTTCTTTTTAAAAAATATTTATTTGTTTTTGTTCACTTTACTTGAAAAGCAGAGACAGAGTGGTCCTCCACCTGCTGGTTTGCTCCCCAAATGTCCATAACAACAGGGGCTGGGCCAGACCAATGCCAGGAACCCAGAATCTATGTGAGTGGCAGGAATCCAAGTCTGTGGGTCGTCTTCCGCCACCTCGCAGGATGCACACCAGCAGGAAGCTAGATCGGGAGCAGAGCCAGGACTCCAACTCCAGCAGGGGACGCAGGCACCCGAGAGGCATCTTAACTGCTGAGCCAACACTTCCCACTCAATTTCTTTAAAAAAAAAAAAAACACTTTATTATGGAAAATTTGAACTAGGACTGTACAGTCGATAGAGTAAGCCTGACCTCCCTAAGGGCCCCTTACTCAGACGCTACAGTTAATCACTTGAGTGCTGCCCCCTGCCCCGTTTCCTCACCTGCTCTGCCCTGGGTGTGTCCAGTGCTAACCTCAGACAGCCTCACCTGCAAATGTTCCCACCTGTGTCCCTAGACGACAACGAGTCTGTAAAACAAAAACCACACACTCAAGTCCCGGGACCCTTGTCACATCCTTGTCACTGCATGGTCAGTGGCTCCTGACTAACCGACACTCAGTCAATGTTCACATTCCCACTTGTTTCCTAAGTGGTGGTTTCGCAAGTAATTTGTTTCCATCAGGTTCCAGATCGGCTTCCCACACTGCGAAGGTAACACGGCTCCTAAGCGTATCCACCAATCCTCTCCAGCTCTTTCTTTTCCTTCCTTATGATTTCTGTAAAAGCTGGGTTATTTGTCCTAGGAGTATTCTGCTGATAGGGTCTGCATGTGCATCTGTGTAACAGGGAAGATTTCCCCCAAGAATTAAACGAGATAATGTCTGCAGAAGAGTGCTGGACTGGAAGGCACCCACAGACGTCCTGGGTCAACGCATCTTTGGAGCATCTGAGTTCTGTCCTATTGCTTCTGCTGTTCTGAGGAGATCACTGAAGTTCAGAGACGCTTAGGCACTTGCCCAGGCTCACACAGCCAGCTAACGGCTGGAAGAGGAGACAGCCCCGGGGCTGGAAGGGCCAGTGAGTTCAGGCAGCGGCTCAGGTGCGAATTCCGTTGCAAGCTCTAATGGCTTTAGGGCCCTGGGTCTCTGCTCAAGCAGGCCAGGAGGCCTGACCTGCCTGCGGCTTCAACCAGCTACTGGGAAAGGAGTGCTCCCCTGGCCTGCCGTGAGGATGAGGCTCCAGCTCTGGCCAGGAAGGCCCTGGCTCCACAGTTAGCCCCGGGCCCACCCTCAGGCCACAGAGACAGGGTGGGCGGCCCCGGAAGCCCAGCACGCTGAGGACGGTCTGTTCTCAGGGCAGCTTGGGCAGGCGGCTGCAACCTCGTGGGCTGGACAGAACAATCGGCCATTCTCCCTCCTTCCCCTCGGCTTTCTGGCTCATCCCTTGGGCCACAGAGTCTGGAGGGAAAGTTTCCAGCTCCCAGCGGTGCCCAGCCCCTCTGTGCAGCACGAAGTGTGATCTCCAGGCTGCCTGCAGAAGCGTGGAGGCGGCACTCAGCAGGAACGCTCTCCTCGCCCAGTTAGAGTCCAGTTAGTCTGGTTAAACGTCAGTGCCCTGAGAGTGCAGTGGCTCGGCCTTGGTGACCTCTCATCTCCCGATTCCAAGCATGGGGTCAGGAACACAGTGCACACTCAAGGAACTTCACTGAGGGCGGGCACTGTGGCCCAGTGGGTTAAGCCACCACCTGCGATGCCAGCATCCCACATCAGAGTGCTGGTTCGAGCACCAGCTGTTCCACTTCCAGTCCCGCTCCATGCTGGTGCACCTGGGAGGGCAGTGGAGGATGGCCTGGGTGCTTGGGCCCTGCACCCACGTGGGAGACCAGGATGGAGTACCTGGCTCCTGGCTTTGGCTTTAGTTCCTCAGCCCTGGCTGTTTCTCGCTCCCTCCCTCCTTCCCTCCCTCTCTCTCACTGATGTTCTGCCTTTCAAAAAAATACATGAATTTATTTAAAAAAAAAAAAAAAGAAAGAAAGAAAGAAAGAAAGAAAGAAAGAAAGAAAGAAAGAAAGAAAGAAAGAAAGAAAGAAACGTTACTGGAAAGAGGAAGGGACAGAGGGAGAAAGGGAGGGAGGGAGTACATGTGGGGCCCTGCACCAAACCCACAGGCCTGGGCTCCAACCCACCCAATACCACTAGGCCTCTGTGCAGCACATCTAAGCAGACATTTCTAGAAGAAATATTTGTGGGATGTGGAGAGGGTTCTCTTGAGGGCAAACTTGTGACCATGACACCATTCCCACGACAGGGGCGCAGCACAGCCCTGTGGGCAGCCAAGGACAGATGGGGTCAGTGGAGCACAGGAGGGGCTACAGAACCGGCCCTCGAGTGCACCAGGCTCCCTGGCCTGATTGTGCCGGGTGGGGGCCCCAAAGGGACCTCTGTGCCAAGGGAAGTCGGGGTGACTCAGAGGCCACCCCCAGCCCCCGCAGCGGTGGGACCCTCAGATCCAGGTCTCAGGTTGGTCTTCAGTTCCACCCCTCCAACCCGGGCTTCACTTCCCATCCCACACCATCGTCAAAGACCCCGTGAGCTTCGCTGGCTGCCCGTGTCTAGGCCCTGCCTCACAGGACCCTTGCTGCCTTCTAGTCCAGGGGTGCTGGGGCCCCAGGTCCCAGGTGAGAACACTGAGGCTCAGAGCAAGGGATTACCACCGCTGGGCTTCCTCCCAGCTCCTCCCCCCACCCAAGACTCCCTCCCTGTGGCTGGAGGCAGATTTCCTCTCCCCCCTACCCCCGCCACCGCAGCCCCTACTTGGCCTGACCACAGTCGCCCGTGGTTCCCAAACACTCCAGGCGGCAGCAGCGGTCACCACAATGGTTCCCACGAGGGAGCGCGCGGTCAGTGGCGCTTCCCCGCTCAGAGAGGGGGCGGGCAGCCCTCCCTCCACGCGTCCTCTGCATTCATCTCACACTGACCACAGCGCATCGTTGCAGCTGAATTTTATTTCCTCTTATAAATGGGCACAGCACGGGAAATGTTAAAAAACAAAACAAACCAAAAAAAAAAAAAAAAAAAACGAAAAAACTAAAACCCCCCAGTTCCTTCGCAAGGCTGGGGCAGGTGAGTGCCCGCAGTGGGGCAAGCGCCCACTCTTTTCCCACTGTCTTTCCTCCTCCACTTTTCCTTATCGAAAGTTTTGGCCATGAACTCGGGACAGGTGTGGTTAATAAACAGGTTACAGGGGAGGAAGGGGGAGGGGAGGCCTGGGCGAGAGAGGACCAGACTCCAGGCCCACCCCAGGCCAGGGTGAACGGATTCACCAGAGGGAGGGACACTGTCTTCAGGGCTCACTGGAGCCACGGTGCCTACGAAAAATATTTACATGCATTTGCCACGCTGGGGCTGGGGCCAGGCCCCTCGGGGACGCTGGGGCCCCGTCTCGGGGTCGGTAGATCTGTACACTTTGTGGGCTTCTATTTACAGGAGAGGGCCTGGGGCAGCCAAGTCCAAGGTGGTGGCCGTCAGGTGAAGTCCAGAGGAGTCGAGGAGGCCACTCCTGCCCTGGGAAGTGAAGATGGATCTGCTCCCAGGACCCCAGGGACCCCGATCCGGAGACCTGCTGCACCCCAAGCCCCCCAAGCCCCCACTGCTGGCCCACAGAGCCCAGGCCTGGCTGCCACCTGTAGGCTTCGAGCCTTTCAGGCCAGGTCCCCTGACCAGCCCCCCTACCCCTGGGGCGGGGGGACAGAGCCTAGGCTTAGAAGTCACAGTTAAAGTCACAGCTCTGAGCCCCAGCCAGCCAAGACTCCAGGAGGGTCTCAAGCCCCCTCCCACCCGGAATTTGCTGTGCTTCCAGGAAGTGCCAGGGCCCCACCCCCAGGATGACCCCCCCCCCCCCCCGAGGGCACCAGGGTGTCTGCAGACCTGCCTGGGCAGGCCTGGTGTGCACCACCCCATGTTTCTCCAGGGGAGGGCGGGGGGGGTGGCGCTGGCACACATTGCACTTTGCAGAGCTCCAGCTCGTCCTTCGAACCCAGCGCTCTTGGGCCCCCTTGCACCAGTCGGGCCAACCCCAGGGCCTTTGGGCTGCTCAGACTGCTAAACTTCAAGAGGATAAAGCTGGGGCCAGGCTCAGCTTTGGGGCTGGGGCTCTGTGCACAAGACCTTCAGCCTCTTGTCTCAAATGCTAAGGACACAGAGAAGAGAGGCCAGGGCTGGGAGGCCAAGCCCCTAGCCCCAAGTCCAAAGCCAGCCCTCCCCAGCTTGGGATTGTAGAAGCTGAGCCCAAGGCTGGGTCTCCGGCCTCAGGGCTCTGTCCCCCAGGCTGGCTTTTTTCCACGCTCCCTGGCTTCTCAGCCTCGGCCTGCCCAGGCCTTCTCACCAGAGCCGCTGTCCCCAGGATGCGGGGTGGAGGGGAGCCGGGACGGCGCCTGCCCTTCTGTCACAGGGACCACGGAGGCCAAGCTGCCTCCTCCAGGCCACGTGGGCAGGGAATGCCTGTCCCATCCCGCCCCTCCTTCAAGGCTGGGTTCAGCTGGCTTCCTCCCAGGGCTCCAGGCTCGCCGAGGGGGGCTCTGAGTCTGGAAGAGGGAGCCCGGCCTGGAAGTAGGCACCCCTGGAACCTCGCCCTCACTGCCGTGGGTACCCCGTACCACTTGCACCACTCTGCTGCTGGGAAATCTTGAAAAGGGAACGGAACAAAAATCCAGGGGGGGTTTCAACAGGAATGGTGGTGGGCGCTGAGGGTGAGAGCACCAGCCAGTTACAACTCCCACCCCAGCCCTCGCCAAACACACCCTCTGCGATCGGTGATCCCACAGCTGAAATGCCTAGGAAGTGGCCCCACCTATGAGAAAGGAAGGCAGCCTGGGGCCTGTGGCATCCCATCGCCACCGCCACCTGCTCCAGCCCCTCAAACCTCTGCCCTCTGGAAGCCCGGGGCATATGGAGGGGCCTCCAGCTGGGGGCAGGGCAGTGGGGGGAGGCGGTCCCCCAGCTGTAGCCAGAGCGGCCGAGGTGCTTGGTGGGATGTGGAGACAGGGGTCCACGCACAGGCAGGGCCTGGGGTGGATGGGCTGAGCTTGGCCTGGCCAGGGCGAGGGCAGAGGAGGCAGAGGGCCCGGGCGAAGGGCCCGCCCTCACAGGCACTTTGGAGACTTGTGTCCTGGGAGGCAGAGTCAGCCCCTAGCTCACAGCGGGGGGAGGCAGGGAGACCAGGAGCCAGGCCGCACCCCCACCACACCGCCTGGGGCCTTTGGTTCTGGGAGATCCAAGTATCTTCCAGAGCCCAGGGTCAAATTTTAGGAACCAGTTCCTTCCTTCCTCAGTCTTGGGGGAGGCCAGGGCTCCCAGCCAGTGGGGGCTGGCCCTGAGCCTCCCTCTTTTTGGGGTACAGAGTGGGGGAGAGGCAGGGTGAGGCCACGCCCAGCTGAGAGGGCTGTGGCAATGTCCCCCTGACACTGTCCTCCATCCAGGAACGGCAAAGTGGCCGCCTGTCTTCCTCCAGAGTGAGCGTGGGGTCGCGTGTGTGACATCTGGCGCTAACGTGGGATATGTGTGGCACCAGCCTGGCTGCTGGCGATGTGGTTGGTGTGGGTGCCGTGGTGTGGGACTGAGTGTGATTGGGCATCTCAGGGACCCAATATGGGCTGCCTGTTCCAGCTTGAGTCCACCCTCCCCAGCGAGCCCGACAGCTGGAGATGCTGCGTGTGGTGCCCGTGTGTGCATGGCTGGGAGAGGGGCAGAGAGGGAGGGAGGCCACGCTGTCACCACTCACATGACCGTGACCAGGGACTTGCATCGCAGTAAGGGTCAAAGCAATCTTTGGAGAATGTGTGTGTCTGTGACAGGTCGTGATTGGCTGGGCGGCCATGGTTGTGTATGGTCTTATCACTGCGTGTGTTTGTCTTGTGTGTGACCACGCAAGGACATGTGTGACAGTGCAGGCAACGATGTCTGTGCAGAGTCCCCTCACGGGAGGGACGTCAGAGCGGCTGCCCCGGCACCCTCCGAAAGCTGCTTTCTCAGGGGAAGACGCAGAGAGAGGTGAAGCCTGGGGCCCGTGTGCACTGGCAAGGGGTAAGGGCAGGATTCTCCTGCAACCCCGAAGAGGCCAGGACAACACAGGCTGGCAACAGGGGACATCCTCTCACCCAGGCAGAGAGGGGCCCTGGAACAGAGGCTACGGTGCCTAGGTTTTTGCCAAATTATTTGTCCTGGAAACCAGCCCCAGTGCCCAACCCTGGACAGCCCTGCAGGGGCCAGGTTGGGTCGGGGCTCAGGCCCATCTCAAACCCCACCCCTTCTTCCACCAGCCAATCAGAAGCTTCCTCCTCCTGCCCATGTGACATGAGGTCCTGAAGCCCAAGGCTGGTGGACAAGAGGTGAGCTTGTAAGGGCGCGGTCCGGGGCATGGGGCCATGCCCTCTGTTCTGTGTGAGGCTGGCGGCCCGGGTAGGCATGGGAAGGAAGGGCAGAGCAGAACTGGGGCCAGGCTCTGCCTCTCAGGCTCAGTCCCAGGCCTGGGCTGGTGGGGCCAGGCCGAGCCGGGCGGGGGACTGGGCAGAGGGGTGGAGGGGCAGCAGGGGCGGCTCCGCTAGGCATAGAACTCCTCCTGCTTGTCGGGCTTCTGGTAGGTGACGCTCGCCTGCTTGGGCTCCTCCAGCGTGTAGCTGCCCTCGTCCTTCTTTTTCATCCGGTAGATGAGCAGTGTGACCAGGAAGGCTGCGAAGAGGGCTCCCACCACCCCACCGACAATCACAGCTGTGGAGCAAGAGGCAGAGGTCAAGGCCCAGAGGTGGGCTGAGCCCCGGGGCTTGGGGGCCAGGGCGCGAATTGGGCGGAGGGGCTGGAATCTGAGATTGGCATTGACTGCCATCCGCAGACACCCAGGGGCTCTATTCTAAGCATCTGACTCAGCCCTGACTCATGGGACCCTCGCACCTGCCCTACGAGGGAGGCGCCATGTCCTCACCAAACGCAGGCCTCCATCCGCTCGAAGATGCACGAGGATTTGGTAACCACTAGGGAAGGGGAAACTCTGCCAGCTAAACTATGACACATCCCAGTCACAGAAGAGTCACTACGAGAACAGGAGTCTCTCTGAGCATCGGTTGTGTGCAAAATGTCCCCATTCTACAGACAAAGAAAGGGAAGTACCTTGCCCCAGGTCACACTGTTCCCAAGCAGGGAGCCCAGGACATGGACCGGACCAAGAGTCCGGAGACTCGAGGAGGTGTGGCCAGGGCGGGTACACAAGGGGGGGGGGGGGCAGAGATACAAGGGTTGGGGAAGGTCAAGCCGAAGGTGGTAAGAGATTTGCATCCAGGAAGTGAGGTCCCAACAGCAGCATGGTCAAAGGCAGAGCCCAAGGAGGAGCCCGAGATGGAAGGAAAGCCAAGGTCTGACCTCCCTTCTGGGCTCTCAGAGGCAAACCAAGGCCCAACAGCTGCCTGGCCGGAGCCCCTCCCCAGGGACACCCCCTCTCTCAGGCGCGGACCCCAAGGCTCACCTACGAGCACCTCCTTCCGCTCCAGGATGCTCTTCTGTGGCAGCTGCGCAGCCGAGCTGCCCGAGTCAATGGCATTGTCCAGGATGCCTGGGCGGGCACCCTTGGGCAGGGTCTCCGGGGGAGGTGACGGCTTGGCTGCAGGACCTCCGACAGCCACCACCTCATTGGCCGTGTCTGGCTGTGTGGTCTCTTCTTCCGGCAGCTCAAAGTCCCCACTGGGTCCCCCGCTCACTGGCACCTCCGGCTCCTCCCGAGTGGTGGTCAGGAAGGACTCCGGAGTCGGGGTCTGTAGAGAGGTGGGGTGAGCCCAGGAGTCAGGCCCCTAGTGCCTCACACACACACAGGCCTACGACTACCACTTCATGGCCCCACTGAGGTCAACATTCACTAAGCACTTGTTACAGGCCCAGTGCTGTGCTAGGCGGGAAGTAGGCTCAGAGAAGTTAAGTGACTTATCCAACGACACACAGCTAACAAGAGGCAGACACAGAACTACAATCCAGATCTAATGCTGAAGGCTGTGTTTCTAACTACTCTATGACACGGCCTCCGTTCATACTCTGGCCACATCCTGTCCCCATCCTGACCCCATCACTTCCCCTCCAGCTGCCTTCATTACCAATCCTTGCAGGATTCCTGCCTACAAGCACTGTGGGGACTGCTGGGTATGGTGCTACTTACCCAGGCCAGGTCCCCGGGCCGCATGCCTGGGGTGGAGGTGAGTCCCATGGCCTAGAGCTCATTTCAAGGGCACAATCCCCAGAGTGTGATGGCCCCTGGAAGCAGGTGTCCAGGAATCCCCATGGCTCTCATCACACAGGGGCAGAACCAAGGGGCGGGGGGGGGGGGGGGGGGGAGGGCTGTGAGAGCCATCAAGACAGGGGCGGAGCCACTTCGCTGGTGAGTGTGGCAAGGGTGGGGCCTGGTGTCTGCCTGAGGACAAGCGGTGCACAGCGGCTACACCTGCAGCCTGGGCCCTGGGCTCCGTGCCCTGCCATTGTTTCCCCTTCCTGCTTGGCCAAGACTGAAAACACCAGGCTGCTCCAGCTGCTCCGAGACCCGGCTGGGGAGTCAGGGAATCCCCGCCCACCGGCAGGCAGGTCCCGGTCTCAGGGCCTCCGCAGCGAAGCGAGGCCGGCTGTGAAGGTGACTCTGGGGCCTTGGCCGGGGTCGCCTCCCCCCCTGCTTGCCCATGCACCCCACAGTGCCCAGGCTCCAGCTCCCATTTCCTCGGCCTTCTGACATGGTCGCCCCCTTCCCTAACACACACACACACACACACACGCCCTCGCCCCGGAGACCACCTGAGCCTCGGGGGCCGGCTGCCTGCACTGAAGTCCCTGCTGCCCCGGTTGGCTGTGAAGCCTTGGAAAGTGGCCGGCCCTCCTGGCCTCAGTGTAAAAGGAGACAATCCCAGCACCCCGTGGGGCGGCTGCGAGGGCAGGCAGAGCCCTGGGCAGCCAGGCACCTCCCCTACAGTTGGTGCCGGACCCCCGTGGTGCAACAGCAGACAACCATGGTGACACCAGCAGCAGCTCGGCTGCTGAGTCTGTTGACCAGGGCCGGGGGCTGCTCTAAGCACTGCAGGACGAATGGCAGGAAGTGGGATGCATTTTCCACTATGTTCTCCTTAGCACAGATAAGGAAACGGAGGAGTAGAGAGGCTCAGTGACCAGCCTAGAGTCACCTGGCTAAAAACTGGCAGCAGCAGGATTCGAATCCAGGCCGCCAGGTTCCTGAGTCTGTGTCAGAGCCACAGGCCCCACCCCACCCCACACACTTACCCAATGCCCTCTCTGTGTGGTGTCACCATAAGACTCAACGACCCGCCCCTGACTCTGCCCCTTCTGCCCCCATCTCTGTCCCCCCACCCCTCGACTCACAAACCCCGCTCTGGCCCCCGCCCATCTGCGAGCCCCTGACCCTCAGCCCTGCCCAGTTCCATCCGCCCCCACCGGGCCCTGAGCCTGCTGCTCTGCTCTGCCTCCCGGGGTCCTCACCTGAGCCACCTCTGTGGGTCCGGGGGCAGTGGTCCCCAGGGGCAGGGCAGGGTGCTCCTCTCGGGGACAGCAGGTTCCTGGGTGGTTGCCGGCCTTGGAAGAGCTCTTGGCCGGGAGGTAGCGGTGCTGACCAGCCTGGGGGTGGGGGCCTCGGTGTCCAAGATGACCGCTGTGGTGGGAGGCGAGGCCACTGCTGGGGTGGTGGCCGGGGCTGTGGCGGCCGTGGTCAGAGGGAGGGGCAGAAGCCTCCGTATGCCGGTGGTCCTTACAACAGCAGTAGTGGCCGTGGAAGGGGGTACTGCAGGGATGCTGGGGGCGGCGGTGGCCACTGTGGTGGGCACAGTGGCCACGGTCGGGGCTCCTGTGGTGGTGGCAGTGGTGGTCACCGTGGTGGTGGCGATGGTGGTGGCTCTCTGGCTGGGCTCTTCCGGGACCTCTGTCACCACTGGGGGGCTGGTGACAGGCTCTGGGGTGGGGTGTTCAGAGGGCAGCTCTTCGAATGGGGTACCCACGGGTTGGATGTCCACGGTGGGCAGCACAGCAGGCGTGGTGGACACGGCTAGGGCCACATCCGGGCTGAACCGCATGGCTGTCTCAAGGCCCGACTCCTGCTCGAAGTCTGAAGAGGTGGAGGAAGAGGGAGAGAGCTAGGGAGCTGGGGGATTGTGGGGGCAAAGGATCCCAGGTTTCAAGATGGGGGGGTCCCAATCCCCTCTCTCTGGGAGGAGATGGGGGGGAGCAGAAGGCAGCACCTGGCAAAGGCTACCACTTGGCAGATGTTCCCTAACTCCTCCCTGTCTGGCCAAAACTCTTCCAGGGGCCACTTCTTCCAGAAAGACTCCCCTGACTGTTCCAAGACCACCCTGTCTGGAGTTGCTATCAGACTGCATCCAAGCAGCAGAATTGAGGCCAAAGAGGCTGCAGATCTCCCTGGGGGCTGGAGGGAGCACAGCAGTGGCATTCGGAGCAGAGGCTGATCCACAGAGGCCCCCAGAGGCCTGGGCATGACAAGAGGAGAACAAGGCCTTCCTGCAGGGAGCCTGCGACCCGGCCCGGATGGACGAGGGAGGGAGTGAGATGAGGCGGGAGTGGGGTGGAGAGGGCAAAGGAAGCCGGGGATCCTGAGATGGGCAAAGGAGGGCTGGAGTCAGGGGGGCTTGGGATAGAGGCGGGACCTTCTGGAGGAGGGTTTTCCCATGATTACCCTGGAGAAGGCTCCAAGGAGTGGGCTGGGGGTGACTGGAGGCCGGGGGCTGCCGGGGCTGCCACGTGCAGACCTGGGCTCATCATACTCAGCCAGTGACCCTCTGACCTCCTGTCCCAAACCCTTGGAGAAGCTCTCCAAGGAAACTCCATGTATCACCCACTGCAGCACCTGTGGGTGGCCGGGTGGCTCAGTGGCAGTGGCTCCCCCTTCTCCAGGGCAGGGCCATAGGAGGCACTTGCCCTCTTCATCACTGCCCACCTCACCCTTGGCCGCAGCTGTTTGGACCAGAGGGAGCCACTTGACTCCAGAAGAGTCCATCAGATTACCTCCACTGATGTCCTCCCCGCAGCCAGAACTGCCCTGTGGACACTGGGCCATTGAGGGCATCTGTGTGTCCTGACAGGGGTCTGAGGGCAGGGAGCGCAGGGCTGCAGAGGCCCCTCCAGGACACTGTCCAGAATGGGCAGCCCCGGGCTCTGCAGCCTTCCCAGGCCTGCTCTTGGGGTCTACAAAATCCCCCTGCCCCACTGAGTGAGCCTGGGCAGGTCCCTGGGGCCAGGGCACTGGTGTGGATCAGTCACGGCCAGCAGGCAGGGCGGGGTGGGAGGGTGGATGCTACTTACAGCCCGAGCCGGACCCTGAGTACAGGTCATCCAGTTCGTCGTCGGGAAAGGAGTCGTCATCCCCCGAGCCCTCCAGGTCCACCGGCCTCTCGAAGTTCTCACTGCGCCAGCGCTGCGCCTGGGAGGGCAGAGAAGGCACAGGCTCAGCACCATGGCCAGTGACTTGACACACCCAGAGGGAGGGCACACGTGCTCAGAGTCAAGGGGCGTCATGTGGACACTGGCAATGACCACCCCCCACCCACTCAGGGCTGCAGCCCCAGGTCAGGCCTGATGGCCACCTCTGAGGACCTCCGGCTGCTCCCTTGCCCCTGACCAAAGCCCCTGATGATGGACTCAGGTCATAGCTCTACCACCTCTTACATGCAGGACACAGGCAAGCCGTCTACTCGCTGCCTGCCTCACTTTCCTCATTTGTCAAACAAGCTAAGAGGGCCTGCTTGACCAGGATGTGTGCAATTCCTGTGCGGCGCCAAGCGCACGTTGGTATGCAGCAGGTACTCAGCACCAGTGAGCTGTCCTTCCTGGGTGGCCAGTGCCCCCAGCCCCACTTACAAGCCCTTACACAAACAAGAGCCCGCTGAGTTGACCAAACAGATGGCAGGGAGATGTGAAGGGTCTCAGCCCATCCAAGAGGACAGAGAATGGGAGGCCCCACTGTCTCCGGTCACCAGAGCCCAGGGTATATGATGATATCCAGACTCGAGGTCTCCCACTTCAGAGCCCCGAGACAGGGCCATAGGTGCTATGTGGCAGACGTGGGTGCTGGGGAGGCCTGGGGCCCTGGGAGGGAAGTGCATTGGAGGAGAGTGGCTGTGGGAAGGGCAGGAAGGGAGGGTAGGCTCCAGCCCTGGCCCTGGGTGTTTCCCAAAACATGAAGTCAGCACCCTGTACTACCCACCCCGCGGTGTCTCAAGGCCAGAGTCAGCTCTGGCTCT
Organism: Lepus europaeus; assembly: GCF_033115175.1. Classification (NCBI taxonomy): domain Eukaryota; kingdom Metazoa; phylum Chordata; class Mammalia; order Lagomorpha; family Leporidae; genus Lepus; species Lepus europaeus. Next base: position 23,175,832 of record NC_084831.1, read on the forward strand.
CGAGTGCAACCCTGGGGTCGGAGCCAGCGTGCAGGTGCCCAAAGGAGGGTGAACCTGACGCTGCCCCATGGCCCCATTGCAGCCACTGCCTCTGGCTCCAGACTGAGCCCAGCAACAGGCCCTGCCCAGCTTAATTCCTGATGCTAGGATATGAAGGACACAGCATTTGGGTCTTAAACAATTGAAATCGAGGTCGGGGGAGGGTAGGGAGTGAGCGAGTGCTCTCAGGCAGAGGGAAGAGAGTAAGCAGTGCCGCTGGCACCCTGCCCACCCTCCCACCTCCCCTAATCCTCCCAGCAAACAACTGACTTCAGCCAGTCAGCCCCTTTCTGTCCAGGGAGCTGGCTCCACCCCCCCCCCCATCCTCTAACCTGGTGCTGGGTACCTCCCACTCCCACGTCGCTTCTTTTGAGAAGCCCTCCTGCTTTGAACCTTCAGAGCCTCCGTGCTCCCAATTCACACCACCTACCACCCTCGCGAGTTGTATTTGCTCAAGGGTCTAAAGTGGACACTCAAGGGAGGCAGGACAAGGTCCCCTGCCTAGCACGGTGCCTGACACATGGAAGGCATTGAGAAAATAAGCGGTCAGGAATGGCACAGGAAGATGTGATGCATTCTGGGACAGGCTGCAGGTGAGGCCAGGAAGTCAGCAGGGCCCAGCACAGAACACTGCCTGTGTCCAGCTGACAACTTTCCCTGGGAAACTTGTTTTTCACCCCATCTGCCCAGCTGAAAACCAAGAAAGAACTCTGGGCTTCAGTGAGCGTGAGGTGTGCCTTGAGCAGCTGCCATGTGTGACTGGCAGCAGGGAGCCTTGGAAGGTGTGTGAACAGGACAGGGGCCAGACTGGCACGACATTTGAGCCCTGTCTCTCACGCCCCCACTGCTGAAAGGCCCCTTCTGGAGTTCCTACAGAGCCAGAGAAGGGATCTCCATCCTGGCTTCCTGCCCCCAGCCTGGACCACCTGCTCCAAAGCCCTGCTCATCCCAGCCAGGGCAGGGAGCCAGGAGCTGCCCCGTCATGGCACACACATACACACACACACACAGTACTGAAATAATGAATTAATCAGTATTTACTTTCTACCAGTGAGTCACGGAGTGGAACAATTAGTGTAATTGCTCCCGTGACTAATTGCTGGGTCTTCCTCCTTGTTAGCTCTCCTCCAACCTTCCCTGCTCCCATCTCTGCCCAGGAGAACACAGCCCCAGGGCCAGACGGGGGGGGGGGGGGTGCTGCTAGCTCACCACCACCACCTGGGCAAGCAAGCTGGAGACTCTGCCCTGTAGCTCTGCTCTGGACCAGCAGCCTGCTGTCACTGGGCACGGCAGGGTGGAGAGGGACCAGGGCTCTGGCTTGGGCTCCTGGGCGGGGCTGCACTGCCTCTGTGTTTCCAGGCAGGGTTGGTGTGGCTGAGCTGGGGAGAGAGATTCTAAGGAGTTTGGGTCCTGGGGACCCCTAAACTAGGGTAAATGTGCTGGGCTCCCAGAAAGGCCCACCCAAATCCAAAGACCTGCTTCCCCAACAGTCACACAGACCCTTAAAGTGACTCCCAGAGATGCTGAGAACACACACACAGATGCACCCAGACACACACACCTAAAGGCAGCCTAGGCAGTGTGTGGTGTGCCTTTGGGTGCAGATCAGCACCTGTATAGGAGGGAAGAGGTGGGGGTGGGGAGCTCTGCACAGCTCTGAGCTAGTGAAAGGCATCAGCCTCTGTGAAGCTGTCAGCCCCCACTCAGGTAGCTCTCACCTAGATACCATTCATCCCTAGTGCAGTAGCCATCGACATGACAACCGTTACCATGACGACCATCTCCTCCATGCTAGGGACCAGGAGCTCCAGCTCCCCACAGAGATGGGGGGGGGGGTGCAGGAGAGGGAGGGATTGTGGAGGAACAGAGGGGGTGATGGGGGGGTAGGGGGCGGCAGGACAGACAGGCAGAGGACAGAGGGAGGCCAGAGTAGAGGGGATGAGAGAGGGAGGGGAAGGCGGCAGAGGGAGCAAATTCTCTCTCATCTTAATTTAGCCTCCTGCTGATGGAATTGGAAACGGGGGAAGGGGCAACCTCAGTGATTCTCCAAAGCTGCACCCGGGAGAACGGGGGCTGGGAGGGGAGGGCAATACTCCAGTCTACCCTGAGCAGGCCTTAGGAAGCTCACAGGGGCTTCCTGCTAAAGACATTGGGACCTGTGGGGCGCGGCAGGCACACTGAGGGCTGCTGGCGCTGCACCTTCCTGAGGGAGAGAGGGCAGAGGCAGCAGAGAAAGCCTCCAAGGGGAAGGAGGAGGAGGAGGAGAGTGACAAACAGCTTCTGACCCCCAGACGACCTTTGCATTTGCATAATCCCATACATAATGAGCATAATTATCCATGTCACTCCCTTAAAGAAAAACTGCACCCAAATTCCTCAGGACCCTGCTAGCCTCTCCCTGACCCTCACTGTGCCCCCTTCAGGGAAAATCGCAGCCCCTCCCATGAGTGACAGGAGGCACTCACATTGCACACGGCACGTGCGCGTGTGCACACACACACACTCAGTAACTGACAAAAGGGACATCCCAGCAATGAGGCCCGCCAGGCAGCAACCCGGCTGCACACCCTCTGCAGTGCACAGGGATCACAGCCGGCCACACACCAGCATGCATCAGATGCTGATGACACCCCTGGCTGCACACACACCTTGGGGTGCCCACAGATACACTCTGCACCCCTCTCCTCACCTAATACACCCCACAAATGTCACACATCAACCTCAATGAAGTTTCATGGCCCCCTGCTTCACACTCCCCTCACCCAAGGCCCACACCCCGAGCCACCCCGCAGATACTTCCTACCCTCAACAGCACACCTACCTGTCATTACCCCTCCAACTGGAACTCCAACCTTTCCTCCTGCTCCACCCCTAGAGCCCCTGGGAAGCCCTGAGCCTTCTGCTCCTTCCACCGCCAGTCCCCAGGCACCTGCCCAGAGGGGGCTTCCCCAGGCAGGAAGGGCTGAGCATCAGGAACCCAGGGCAGCCTCGGAGGGCTCCCAGGGGACTCTAGAGATCTCTGTCCCCTGCACCTGCACCTGCACCACTTCCTTAATTGCCACAAGCTCCCAAGGCTTTATTATTCCCATTCCACAGATGCAGACATTGAGGCTGAAAGTTAGAATTGAGGGGCCAGCACAGTGGCATAGTGGGTAAAGCTGCCATCTGCAGTGCCAGCATCCCATATGGGTGCTGGATCAAGACCCAGCTGCTCCACTTCCAATCCAGCTCTCTGCTATGGCCTGGGAAAGCAGTAAAAGATGGCCCAAGTCCTTGGGCCCCTGCACCTGCATTGGAGACCTGGAGGAAGATCCTGGTTCCTGGATTCAGATTGGCACAACTCCAACCATTGTGGCCATCTGGGGAGTGTACCAGCGGATGAAAGACTTACTTTCTCTCTCTCTCTCTCTCTCTCTCTCTCTCACTCTCACTCTCACTCTCACTCTCCCACTCTCTCTCTGTGTTTCAAGTAATAAATAAATAAATCTTTTTTAAAAAAAGAAAGAAAAAGTTAGAATTGAGATTTGAGATGGGTCCCTGAAACCTGTGCCCTGAACACTGGGGCCACCCCAGGCCTACTGCTCAGTCCAAGGTTCCTCCACCTGTGACCCATGGTCCCTACTGCCCACAGCAAGACAGCAGCTCAGCCACAACTACAGCCACCCCCACCCACCCAATACCCACCCCCACCCAGCATTCGGCCAACATACCATGTGCTCCAACACCTGCTGCTTCTCCCCAGTGCTCGTCCCACATGTCCCTGAATAGGCACCCTCCCCACCAGACGTGCAACCCATCACATGCCCACCCCCCAGGCCTCCACACACATTTTCCTTCCCCGGAACAAACAAGGGTATTTCAAAAGGTTTGTGGATCATGGAATTAAAAAAGACACATTTATTTTGGTGCAAAGAAAAAAAAACCTGAAATCTTGCGTACATGGGGTCTTCACCAAATTCATGAACAATACACATTATGAAGACACTTGCATGGTTTTCAAAATTTTTGCACCCAGATAAACATCTTTTAATCCCAGTTTCCATGAACTTTTTGAAGCACCCTCACCTAAGTGCACACATGAAATACTGGGGTCCCCTTGTCACCATCCCACCTTCAACTGACCCACAGCCTCAGCCCACAGGCACAGCGCTGGCTCCCAGGCCAGAAGGTACAGGCCCAGCAGTGACCAGCAAACCCCCTGCCACACGCCCTACCGTACCACCTCGTCAGTTTCTGAGCAGCAGATGAGGCTGGCCCAGCTCCCCAGGGGCCTGGCACCAGGAGCCAGGTCCCCCTAGGCTCCCGCCTACCCCACTACCACCCAACCAGGAGCAGGGTGCGTGGGGGACGGATCAGGAAAAGTCAGATACGCCCCATCCACTCACCTCTCACTCTGACAGCAGGAGAAATGGAAAGCCAGGCCAGCTCCCTCCCGCCCCACTGGAGGAGACTGCAGTCCCCACTGTCTTCCCCTCCCACCTCCCTCCAAGAGGAGCCTTCCCAGAGAAACAGGTGCAGAGGCACAGCCGGAGGAGCCTGCTGCACTGGTACTACCCGTGCGCTGTCAGGAAAACCACTTAACCTCTCGGTACCTCGGTTTTCTCACCTGTAAAGTGGTGTGTGTGTGTGTGGGGGGGTGATAATGAGCAGTCACTGCTCGTGGAGCCACTGTAAGAATTAAGTAAAACCACAGGACCCATCACAGAGCCTGCATTGAGTGGCTGTGCGGCCGTGCTGGCCGCTCACGATGCCTTCCTATTCCTACGGTTGGTTCGGAAGAGATCGTCTCACAGAAGCCTGCACCTCCCTATGTGGGAAGCAGAACCTGGTAGTCACATGCAGGCTGTGGATGAGACTGCTCATGTCCAGAGAGGGTGAGCGGCACTGCCAAGGCCACACAGCAGGGGAGAGTGCTGAGAGAGAAAGAGAGAAGCTGAATGAATGACACAGGGGCGGGGGGTGGGGGGGATGGAGAGCGAGTGGCAGGAACAGAGACGACCAAACCAGGTCAGCCGGCAGTGCGCCAGGGTGCCAGGCAGCCCTGCGCAGGCTGATCCTGCTGCAGACGCCAAGAATAAAATCACAAGTAATTAGTTCTGCCCGAGCTCGCTTTCCCTAATTAGCCAGACGTGGGCTCTGCCCTCCTGGTGACTAAGACACTCTAGCGAGGATTGGGAGCCCCGCTTTGGGTTTGAGTCCAGCTCTGCTTACTTGCTGGGTGACTCTGGCAGGTTGCTGAACCTCTCTGAGCCTCCGTTTGGATACACGGGGACAGGAATGACATCTCCCTCCCCCGGCCCAGCTGTTAGGAGTGCTGTCCAGCACGCAGTTGGCGCTCAGGAATCATTCCCTGGTGGTCTCACGGCACATGTTCCCACCTTGGGCCTCGACGCTGAGCTAACCTAGGCCTGAGACATCACTGAGCTCAACTCCCTCTTCCTCCAGATGTGGAAACTGAGGCAGAGAGAGGCGACCGCTCCGCATGATCCTGCACCTGCAGTTGTTGGGGAGTAAGCCTGCAGGGCAGCCCTCCGGGAGGTAAAGGAAGTGGACCAGACACACAGCAGGTAACAAGCAGCTCCTAGAAATGGGGTCCAACTCGGCAGGGTCCCCTGAGTCCCTGCAGACTCCCATCATCCCTAGCCCCGCCCCTAAAAGGCCCTTGGCCCTGTGAAAGCTCAGTGCCCCTCACGCTCACCAGCTCCACCCCGGAGACCCAGAGCACCTCAGCAGGAATGTGGGCCAGGGCCAGGCGGCAGGACAGCCAAGGGGGCTGCACAATGCGGAGCCCGGGGCTGGCAGTGGGGAGGGGGAGCCCCAGGAGCAGGCCCCAGCCATTCACAGCTGCCCTGGCCAGGCACCCAGTACCCAGCGTGTGAGATGCGGGGCATCAGCTGGGGAAGGGGCCCCAGATCCCCCTCCCAGGGAGCAGAGGGCAGAGCAAGAGGCGCCAGGGAAACCTGAGCTGAACTTGACACCACCCCCACCCCCACCCCGCCAAATCCACAAAGCCCAGAGACACTCCTTGGCACTGTCCTCAATGCGCCAGGCCCCTTGTCCATGCACACATACACTAGAGCCCCCGGCACTCCAGCCTCCCCCCGCCCTCCATAAGCAAGGACAAGTGTGGCTCAAAGGCCACAGAACTCCCCTGTGGACCAGTCCCACTGCAGCCAACTTCTCCACAGAGGAAATGCGGGCAGCAGGGCCCTGCCTATGGGACACTTCTACTGCCAGCTCCAGGCCTCCCCCACATCACTCCTCTCCCCCCCTTCCCCAACTGGGACACCTGCCCCCAACCCCTCCCCCACAGCTCAGTGGGAGAACGGGCAGCACCCCTGGCTCGAGAGGCCACAGCCACCCAGACGTGGACAAACCCCCTTCCCCCTTCTCCATTTTGCCTTTGCCCCAATTATACAACAAAAACTCCAGCTTGATGAGCTAAGGGCTTTTTGGACTCTGATACCATGGGCTTCCAAGAAGTCAGTCGCGGGGACAAGAAGATCCAGGGCAGTGTTATTTATAAGGGGCGGGGTGGGGGTGGAAATCACCTATGTCCCCAACAACAGGAGACTAGTAAATTAGGGCACGAGCAGCGACACTGGGACTAGCAGGCAGCTACCAACAGTTGCCACAAATTTACCTGGCCTCACTGGGTCACTCAAAGGAGTACATGCGCCACTGAAGGCTCGCCTTTGTGGAGGGATGGGGCGTAATGCTGGCCGGGAGTACCGTGGTGCATGGTGCGTGCTGCTGACGCGCCAGGCTGATGCGGCTGCCCCTCCACAGTGCCCTAAGCTCGCTTTCTGTGCTCAGAGATGTCCATGCCCACCCCGCGAGGCTCCCAGGAGGAGGCTGGGATGCCCACACTGTAACAAACAGCTAGGCAAACAAACGCCAGCTATTACTAGTACTGTCATGGTTACGCTGGAAAAGTCAGTTACAAGAGCAACGTCGACCTTGATCCCGTCTTGAACTCACTACCCAGGCAAATCTCAGCACTGTTATACCACAGGCTCCCCAGGCGCTCTCTGGAGGGTGGATGAGAGCCATTTTCATTTTTTCTCAGAACTTTCATGTTCTCTGAATGTCCCATGAGAAGCCCACGGCACTGGTGTTATCAGGAAGAGAGTGCTGCCCCCAAGTCCCCAGCCCTGCGCTCTCTGGCCTGGGACCCTCCTCAGTGCCTTCTTTCTGCTGAGACCCCAGAGGGCTGTATGCGAGGAGCATCATGGCAAGGACACGGGAGGGAGCCGGCAGGGCCCAGCAGTCCAGCCACGTCTCACCACAGATGCTGGTGTGGCAGGGCCCCGCTCTCTTCCTGGCATCTACCCCCGGCAGCCCCATTGGCACACAGTGCCCAGACACTACCCGCCCCCCACTCGCTTGCTTTCTCCCCCCCCCCCAGCCCAGTTCCTGGCTCCATTGGCCCAGCTGGGAGCAAGGAGGTGCCAGCCAGCCTCCCTACAGCTGCCCACTCTCCTGCACCTGCGGAGGGCGACAGCTTGACCCTGGGAAAGCCAGGCCCCTCCTCCACCCAGGGCTATCTTCCTTGCTGCTGCCTTAGTAGCCCCAGCCACCGGGGACTCACACTGCTCCCTGATGTCCCTAGGCTGGTGCCTGAGAGCGGGACCACCCACGGAGGCCCCAGTTCCAGACCCAGCAGTCCCCCAGCTCCCAGCTGCCCCGCCCCCGCCCCTCCCACACAAAACCATTTATGGTTCTGGGAACACCGGGCTCCTTCAAGCCTGCTCCTGACTCCTGGAACACCCTCCCCACCATCTCCACCTGGCCAGAACCTCCTGGACAGGTTCATCAGTACAACCAACATTTATGAAGCACCTACTGTGCACTATTCCAGGCATTTGGGGGTCCCACAATCAGCAAGACAGGTCTGTCCTCAGGAGGCCCCGGGACTCACATGGCTTCCTCCACAAGCCAGCTGCTTCCCAGGAAGACCCTTCCCAGGGGCTCAGTCCCTGCGCAGTGTCGTCGTCGTGCTCCCTTCACTCCAATGGCCCCGCACCAGATCTCACGGTCCCCGGCCCAGCTGCCCGAGGAAGCAGGCGTCTCTGTCTATAGACAGAAGCACAGCAGGATTTGAACCCTGGCCAGAATGGCTCCAAATCCTGTGCCCAGTGCCCGCCTGCATCCCCGAGAGTACACGCAGGGCCCCCAGTCTGTGATGTGATCCTCAGCCGCAGGCATTGGCCCAGAGGTGAAAATTCTGCCCCTCAGCGTGAACGAGGCTACAGCTGCCACAAAGCAGCACTCACCAGGCGCCAGGCTATTATGTACATAACACACCTCCTCACAAACAGCCTACCAGTGAGGGATTGTTGCCCCATTTCACAGATGGGCAAACCAAAGCCCAGAAAGGGGAAGCACTGGGCAAAAGTCGCACAGCAATTGGGTCAGCATTCGTTGAACTCCAAGATCCATACTCTGTACTGTAGAGCAAGCCTCCTCCTGGCCCCCACCAGAGAATTTCTTGAGGTGAACAGGGGTGGTGGGGGGTGTCCCACCCAGCATCCTGCAGAGACAGGCAAGCAGACGGACAGACCGAGAATCTGGACATGAGTAGGAATGGCGGACAAGGCATGTCCACACGGCAGGTAGCCCAGCTCAGACAAGCAGCTCCCGACCCCATGACTCACCAGCAGGTGCCTCTATACAACCGACCCTACCAACAAATGCAGCAAGGGCCACCCACTGCCAGGGCTTGGAGTCTCCGGGGAACAGCCCACCATGGAGGAAGGTGCTCCAGCTCTGACTCCCCACGGCCAAACTGCCAGTGCTCTGCTCTTCTCTCTTGGCTGGGTCTTGGTTTGCTCACCTGCATAACCAGCCTATCGAGGCACAAGCTGTGACAAGCAGTCCAGCTGCTAACAGGCAGCCAGCAGAGCTGGGACACCACAGCGGCCCTACTCGAGGTTCACCCCAGCGATTGCTGTGCCCGCATCACCTCCCCATGCACCTGCTGCTCTGCCCACTCCAGGGCTGCTGCTCCTCAGGGCTCACTGCTGCCTGAAATGAGCTTGTTTGCTTGTTGCCTTGATACCAGCCTCCCCCTGGGAGGCTACTGGGGCCAGGGACTGTGTGGCCACAGCCTCCATCAATATTTGTTCACTAACTACTATGGATGGATCACTCCTTACAGCCCTACATCCCCCTGCCTCCTGCCCCAGTCACTGTGTGACCCTGGGCCACAGTACAACTGACCCTACCCTTCTCAGGGCCTCTGTCTTCCACATGTGAAACCGGGGGGTGGACAAGGGTTCCCTCTGGTTCCTCCAAACCCCAGCCAAGAGGACTCCATCCAAGTGGTTGGGAGGAGGGAATAGAAACCCAGGCACCTCCCAGCACATTTTTGTCATAAAATCTCTATGCAAATTATATGCAAAACCATGCAGATTTGAAGGCTCCCAGGGGAGCCTGCAGTTCTGGCCACTTTTCCACCAGGCTTAGGCAGTGGGGGTGGCACTCCCAGAGTGCCCTCCATGCACCAGCCCTGCCTGACTCCACTCCATCTTCTCAGGACCTGGTGAAATGGGCCTCCTTATTCCATGGGCTCAATGGCTGGGGGAGGGGGTGGCAGGTGCAGTAGGGAGTGAGGGGCTGGGGGATCAAGGAGAGGCCTCCATGCCTTGTCTGGTTCCCACAGCCCTAGGCCCAGCCCTAAGGGTATAGCGGATGCTCAGCTGATCTAAGGAGCTGCCTGAAGGCAGGTGAGGGGGCCCCAGGAACCTCTCCAGCCCTAGGCCTCTGCTGGGCTGACCTGGGCCTCTTCCCCAGGAACCTCTCCAGCCCTGGGCCTCTGCTGGGCTGACCTGGGCCTCTTCCAGGAAACCAAACAGGTCCTGCTCGAGTCAGCAGGAGGCAGGTCCGGCCTTGTGGCTGTGCTGGGAGACCGCAGGGTTCTGACCCTCTCCCCAGGCACACGCCAAGCACACACCTGAGGGCACATACCACACACACTGTCCGTGGGTGGGTGTCCAGGTTGTGGCCTCCCTCACCCTTCCATTGCCCGGGTTTTTTATAACCAGCACAAACTCACTGCCCCCATCCAGGACCATCCCACTGGCTGCTGGGCAGCTCCACTTCCAGGGACAGAAGCAGCCATGTGGTCTGAGCCACAGGGGCCTCAGGAGGTGCCCCTACCAGCACCCAGGTGGGAAACTGAGGCACAGAAAGACTGGGGGCAGGGCTGGCAGAGCCCACCAGAGGTCCATCTAGGTCCACCCCCAACTTTGCCTTCAAGCCCAGATGAAGGTCTGCGTGGGACACAGAGGGGACTGAGGAAGGGAGGGGCAGACTGACATCCTCACCCCAATCCCTTGAGGCCTGGGAGACAGGCAGGCATCCTGCATTGGCCAGGGACTCAGCTGCTAGACTCCTGGGTCCCTGTCCCAGCACAGGCCTTCAGCAGCTGTGTGCCTCTGGGAAGGTCAGTCTGCCTCTCTGAGCCTCAATTTCTCCTCCTACTAAGTGGGCATGGTATCAGCTATCAGCAGTGGCCTCAAAGGTTGGGAAGCTGGAATGAGATGACACAAACCAGGCTGTGTATCCGGACCCCAACTTCTTCCCCCTGGTGGCCGGGGCAGGCTGCCAGGCCTGGGCCTCAGTTCTGCCATCTGCACATGGGACAATGACAGAGCCCAGAGGGCAGTGAGGACTGCACAGTGCCCACACCAGCAGGGGGTCAGCAGGTGCTCTCCTCTTGATAATCTTCCATTCCTGTCACTGAACACCTACTATGGGCCCTAGGGGGTTGTTAAAGCTATTGTGTCATTGTGTCTTCTCAGCAACTCCTCAAGGGATCAATTCCCTCCCCAGCTTGGCAGCCAGCACCCGGTCCTGTTCTTTCTATAAACATCGGGGTGAGTGATGAGTGCACACGAGGACGGAGGTGACCAAGAAGTGTCACAGCAGCAAGCGCCCGTGAGGATGCGGACACAGAGCCATCGTCCACCACCGGGGGCGCTGTAGTTGTCCAAATGGTAAACACAGTTATCAAAGGACTCAGCAACTCTACTCCTAGGCTAGGCATCCAAGAAAAATAGAAACATATGTTCACATTAAAAAAATAAAACAACAACTCCAGCAGCAGTGCTCAGTACGGCCAAAAAGTTGAAACTGCTCAAATGTCCATCAACTGATGACAGACACATAGAATGTGTTCTGTCCCTGCAACACAGTGTCATCAGCGAAAGAGCAGGGACATCACGCCACGGGCTGAGGAGGGGATGAGCGCGGACGGCGTTACGCCAGGTGGGAGAAATCGGTCACGGAAGACCGCCAGGCGCGTGACTCCACTTGCAGCCGATGTCGAGGGCAGGCGAATCCCAACAGACACAGAAAGCGTATTCCTGACGATCTAGGACCAGGAGGTTAGAAGGAAACAGGCAGCGACTGCTGAAGAGCCTCTTTTCAGAGCACTAAAAAAAAGGTTCTAAAATTGGTGGCGGCTGCACAGCGCTATAAATATAGTCCAACGTGCTGAGCCACAGCCCTGCCTTCTCACCTGCAGGGGACGCAGTCCAAGACCCGGTGGGTGCACCTGTGTCCTCCTGAGTGTTTACTGCTAAAGCCCCGGGGCATTGCCACCCAGCTCCATGGTGACTCTGCCCTTCCGTGACGCATGGCCAGCTCTCCTGGATGTCACCACTCCCAGGCTCTGGGGCCATCACCAGGTAAAACAAGAACTGCACCACCACAACAGGCACTAGGTCACAGGACGTGGACCCAAGGAATGGCCAGGCCCATGGGCTGGGCAGGATGGAGTGGGACAGCACAAGGTTTCATCACGCTGCGCAGAACAGCAAACAATTTAAAACCTACGGATTGTTTATTTCTGGAATTTTCCATGTAATATTTTCAGACCACAGCTGACCTTAGGTAACTGGAAGTACGGAAAGGGAAGCTACAGATAAGTAGGGACACTGTATACACTTTAGATGGATGAATCATATGGTATGTGCAAACAAAAGTGAGTGTGCCTCTGAGGCTCAGGGAAGTCGATTAGATCCTCCAGAGATGCCCAGTGCTCCTTATCCTGACAACAGCCTTGCCTTATCCCTCCGTACCTCCTTGCCCCTTCCAGCTGCCCCCCACAACCAAGCCCCAGGGGAAGCCTCCACAGCCTCCCCACCCCCAAGCAAACATTTACTCTGTGGACCACACACGGGAGAGGCCCGGCTCCTCAACTGTCATCAACTGCCTCTTCCATGCTCATCAAAGGCCACTTTGTCAGGTGAGGTTGTTGGAGAGAGACCCAAGGGAAGGGAGGCAGCTCCACACTCCCGCTGGCCACCCCCCCCACCCCAGGCCACGGCCCCCGGTGGTTCTGGGATGCCCCCCTCTGCCACTACGGCCCTCAGTCCATGCGGGTGGCCCGGGGTTGCCTCAGGAAGAGGCATGAGCATACACCCCTGGCAGAGAAGGGGACAGAAGCATGCCAGGGCCTCAGTGGCTGAATGCAAGTCGGTCTGTCCCCTGCCCCAGGTGCTATCTAGAGCAGCAGGGAGGACAGACAACCCTGCGCTGTCCAGGACCTGCCCATCACCGCCCTGTCCCACCTCCATTGGTTCCCAGGCACTGGCCTCCACCCAGGACAGCTGGCAGCCGCCAAGTCCCTGGCTGGTTGCCTCTCTCAATAGTCTCCACACGGAGGCCTTCTGTCCCGAGGGCTGGGGCTGCGGCTGGGCCTGAGCTGCTAGCCTTTGTCTGGCAGGTGCACAGCATGCCCCTCCCCTCATGTGCACCCTCACTGGGCTGGGCTCAGGTACGAAGCCTGAACCCCCTTAGTCCCCTGCCTCCAGCCCTGACACTTCAGCAAGTTCCTCCTTCCCCGCCTCTCGGAGCTCACAGCTCACAGCTCACACTGCTGGTCAGGGAGGGAGACTGAGGAATCCCTGCCGCTCAGGTGGGGAGAGTCAGAGAAATCCCCACCACCCCACTCCCCTCCCAACACCCCCACCTGCCACTGGAGGGCCCAGGACATGCTGTGGGTACTGCCAGCCCTCCTGGGCCCACAGCCAAAGCCCCGGCCCAAGCCCTCCCGGCTGAACTGTCTGTCCTCCATGCTGCTCTCAATAGCACAGGGGGCATTGGGAGACAAACTCATGCTTAACTACTGGGGCCCTGGCTCGTCCAGAGGCCTGCTAGCTTCAGGGACCCCAAGTGCCTTGGGTCCCACTTGCCCTGCATTCCAGAGACATGGCCTGCCCCTGACTCCTTACCCAGCACTTGGCCATGGCTTCCCTGAACCCAAAGCCCTCTGGCTCTCAGCTGAGCTGTCCCCTCCAACCAGGAGCCTCCTCCGGAACCCTCCCCAGGAAGGGTCAGAGCCCCAACACCCCAGCTTGCGGAGGGACCCACCAGGGCAAGGGCAGCCTGGGGGCCTGACTCCCACCACCCCAGCCCCCAAGCAAACAAATGGATTCATGGGGGCCAAATGAGTCCCAGACGGTCCATCTCAGGAACCACAGCCCGGCAGAGAACGGCGTTTAGAAGAGGAGGACCTGGGCTCAAACTTGGACATCAGGAAAGGGCTGTGATGGGGGCCGCTGTCCCATTTCCCAAATCCCTGGACAAATTTGGGGGTGACTGCCACCTCTGTGGCAACAGAGGCCTCAGTGCCACGCTCCCCCGACCACGGCCAGCAGCTCCAGGGGACTGCCTTGAGCACCACAGCCCTTTCCATCCCCCACCCCCACCCCACCTGGGAAGAGCCACAGCGCCGCATTGTCCTGGCCACCAAGTGCGCCGGGAGTGCCTCAGTCAGTGGACAGCTCAGGCCTCTCCCTCCACCGAAGCCCCCCATCCCGCCCTTCCCCCAGCCACCCTCCTCCCCCTGCTCAGAGTCCCCAGCTCAGCATCTCCGGGCTGGGCCTCACTTTCCTTCTTCGCCAGAAATGCCCCCACAAGATGCAAGTCCGGGAGAGCAGAAGCTGCGGGGCCTCTGTCCTGACTCGGGCGCATGTCAGTGAGCCATTAGGAGAGGGGACTCCCCGCTCCTGGCCTCTCACCCCAGCCCTCTGCTCAGGGACACACAGCCGCGGCCCTCCCCCCCGCACGTCTGCACCCAGCACGTGCTAAATGACACAGAACAGAGCCTCCGAAGCTTCCAAGGAGGGTTTCATTTGGGAGGTGAGGGGCTATCCCCGGAGGTCAGGCAGGAGACAAGGCTCCGAATCCCGCCACACCCCCTCGTCCTTGCCTTAATCACCTCTAAGGAGGCCAGATGCCCAGCTGCCCCCCTGGCCTGGGCTCCCTAGACCGTGGGATTAAGTGCTGGGATTAAGGACTGATACTCCTGGTAGCTCAGAGCCCTGGCAACGTGTGCGCACATGTGCATATATGGGTGTGAATAGGCACATGGGCAGGCCCATCCGGGGCATCTCTGGTGGGTGCCTCGGGACCCCCATGTCTGGGACAGTCTCAGATGCCTGTTCTGCGCACACACAATGAGGCCACTGAGAGTGGCACCTGTGCACATGGCTGAGTACGCCCTGTCCCTTTGTGTGTGTGTACATTTCTAGGGGTGCACTAACCTTTGTAGGCTGTCTCTCAACTTCCTCCAGCACCCTCCTGGGAGCCCCTAACATCCACAGCCACCCAGCACTGGGGGCAAGCCCTGGGCAGTGACAAGGGGGGGAGGGCCAGCCACGGGGTGTTCCTGATGCCTGGGTGTAGGCCACCAGCGCCCTTTCTACACAGACCCCAGGGCCCCCACACAGCAGCACATACTGCAACAGCCCAGTGCACGAGCACGTGCACACACAAAGCCTGAACAGAGGCATGGCTGTGGCTGCACTTGGAAAAAAGGACTCCCCTGGGCTCAGAGGACTGTCCTTGGGGCCCCTGCTAGGCCTGAGTGTCCCCAAGAGCCCACTCCCTACCGCACAAGAGTGCAGGGATCAGCTGGCCTGGGCCCGGTGCCCAGAGCTCATACAGGGGTCAGGGCTCTGGGCAGCCATTCCACCCTCCCTGCTGTGTGCGCCTGCACAGCCGCTCCGTCTCTGGGCTCAAGCCCCTCTTCTGAACAACAAGGCCAGGGATGTCTCCTTTCGCCCTTGGAGCTTTGCTTCTGGAGGGCTGGCAAGGGAACTGTGAGTTCTAGGCGCAGGGTCTGAGAAACTCCAGTGCTCCTCTGGTTCTGGCCCTAACTGCCTCTCAGTCACCCAGGGGAATTCTCCGTCCCTGCCTCCAGGAGTGCAGCTGGGGGGAAGGGAGGGAGCAAGACACCTGGGGAAGGGAGGGTGGATCAGAGCAGGGGAGAAGGGGGGAGGGGAGGGGGGGGAGAGAGATGGAGGGGGAGGGAGGCTGAGGAAGAGGTGGGCAGGAGGCAGATAGGGGAGGGGAGTGGGAGGGGGACCATCTCTCCATAACCAAGGGGCAGCCTCCAAAGCCCACAGCAGGTCCAGCCTCCTGAGACAGTCCCAAAGGGCCAAGGCCACCTTTCCCCGCCCCCACCTCCTCACACACTGAGGCTGGAAGGCTGTATCCCCTCCTGCCCACTGCTCCCTGCTGTCACACTCCACGCCCTCTTCTCCCAAGCTTGGTGGTCACATGAGCAGAGGGCTGGGGAGAAAGGACATGGTGTGACAACAGGGGAGAACTAGAAATAAAACAGATCCAGGATGTGTGAAAGCAGGGGAAAGCAGCAATGTAGCAAAGTCAGAATTTGGGGAAATGAAACAAAGTACCATGTGTGAGAGTGTGGGGAGGGAGATGATGTAATGAGGGATTAGCAGCTGCAACAATGTATCCAAGAGAGGGCTCCAAGGAGCTAACCAAGTAATGCTGGGGGGAACCAGACACTGGGAAGCCATTTAACAGACCTGGGGCTTGGCAGAGAACTCCACCGAGTAGAAGAGGAGCAGAGCCAGGGAAGCTGGAAGAGGCAGGACAGAGGGTGCCAAGGAGGGGCTCTGCATGTTTGGGAGCTGGGAGAAGGGGACATCAGTGCTGGGCTCTGGCAGATGAGTAGGAGTTCCCTGGAGAAAGAACAGTCCACGGAGAGGGAACTGCACATGGCAGGCATGAAAGAGACAGTGGTGTGCTCTGTGCTCAGGGAATAGCCAAGGGTCTTGGGTGGTAGCAGCGTGGGGAGTACAGGGCAAAGAGATGAGGCTGGGAAGCACCCTGAATGCACTGATGGATTTGGCTTAGAGTATTCGGCTTCAGGGCATCCATGGAGACTTCCTGGAAGGGGGAGGGAGGAGCTGGGCCTGCATTCAGTGCGGAACAGAGACAGGTAAAGGGAAGAAACCTGATTGAGGGTCTGGTGCTCTACCCAGAGTCAGGAGCCTCAGCTCCTGTCCCAACAGACAGACAGAAAACCCATGGTACAGAAGGGACACAGGTGAAAGCCGGCGCAAGATCAGGTACTTCACCAGACTGGACCGGCTTCAAGTTCATCTTCTCGGATCATACACTTGAGTGTGCAATGCATGTGTTAGCACAGAGCAGGGCTGAGGCACTAGCTCAGACTCTGGGGCCACGATGCTGGGGTCCAAGTTTCAACCATGCCACCTACCTGCGCTGTGAGCTTGGATGTGCTACTTCTCTGTGCCTTGATTTCCTCTTCGACAACACTGAGATAAGTACAGCTCCCTCCTTAGATGGTTGAGGATGGAGTGAGTTATATATTGAGCAAAGTCTTGTGTGTGGCAGGCATTCCTGGGCATAACTCAATGTTCATCACTGTCCTACCACATTCTGGCTGTATCTTCCATCAACCCCTCAGGGAGGCAAGGCTGCACCCATTTTGCAAACCAACCCACAGGACAGAACTCAAAGTTCACCCCAAGTCCACTGTAGCCTCCCACGCTTAGGTTTTGCAACTGTTCAGCCCTAGGACAGCCCAAAGCACAAAGGCCAAGCAGTGCCCAGTGCCTGCTGAATGCATAAAACAGCAGCACCCTAGGGTGGCACCCTGCACCCCAGGGAAGTGTGCTCCCCTCTCCACATCCAGCCAGTGCCCTTCTTCTGGCTGGAAACTGCTGCTTTTAACGGCACTCTAATCTCCTAGGGTATCAGTTCCCTTCCCGCTCTGAGCCTTTGTCTACTCTGGTCCCTCAGCCGATCAATGTGCCTTCATCCTTCAATGCCTAGTTGAAAGAATGCCTCCTCCGTGGAGCCCTCCCTGAGTCTCCAGAGAAAAAAACCACACACTCGGCCCTTCTCCTGTGCCGGCTCCCTTACCTGGCCGGAAGCGTCCTGAGGGCAGAGACCACACTGAAGCCCCACAGGGCTCCTAGTGCCGGGCATGGGCCAAACACAGAGGGAGCGTCAGTGACTGGCAGGTCAGCAGCGTAAAGACCCAGGAAGCAGAGCCCCTGTCCTGTGCTCCTCCTTTACCCAGAAAGCCAGGCTCACCCCCAGCCTGCAGCTGGCCTGGCCTGGCCTGACTGTGGCGGGGTTGGGGAGAGGAGTAGAGCCCCCCATGCGGGACAAGGAGAAGGATCCCCCTCACCCTGGCTCAAGAAGAACCACAGGTGGGCTCCGTGGAGTAAGCCGGCTTTACACCCTCCCCCACCAGCCCCCCCCACCCCAGGTCAGGCCCTGCTCTTTCTGGCCTCAGTTCTGACAGTTCCCCAAACATACAGACTGGAAGGGCACCTGGGCCAGCCCATCCAAACTCCCCATTTCACAGATGTGAAAGTAGAGGCCCGAGGAGAGAAAAGCTTGCCCATTCTCATGTGACCAGCTGGTGGCAGCTTCACCTCTGAGATGTGACAATCTTGGAGAAAGTGGAATTAAAACAAAAACAACCAGTCAGCAGTAGATTCCTGTACCTAGTTGCCAACTAGATGCTACCTCCCCCGTGCTTCTCCCAGAATCACTGGCCCCGCTTGACAGAAGAGGTGGCTTGCCCAAATTCATTCTACTGCCAATGGCAGAGCTGGGATTGGAACCTGCCTGGGAGGGGGAGGCAGCACTGCCCTGAAACCTGACACAGCCAGGACACGCCCACCGCAGACACACCTCCTCCCCCAGCAAGGTGTGGGAGACCCACAGGATACAAATGGCCACAGACACCCCCCAGCTCAGAGGCCAGCACAGCAGACACTCAACAGACAGGCCTTGTCCCAACCCCTCCAGGCCCCTGTCAGCAGGCACGGGCTCCAAGGCCAGAGACCTGCCCACAGCCTGACCTCGGCAGCCTCTGTGTCCCCATCGGTAAAGTGGGGTAACACCTGCAGCCTCATAGGGCCGCCGTGGGGCGTGGCCAGCAGCCACTGACCCCTGGCACTGCCCTTGCTGTCACCTGTGCCTGGGTCTGCCTCACACAGGAGCCCCTTGTGGGCGGGACCCGGGGAGATCTGGCTGCAAGCCCCCCACCCCCAGGGATGGGCTGGCCCTGAGGAGGGCAGCAGGGGGATGAGGACTACCCCAGGTACCCACCTCGCTGTGCGCCCTGGAGAGGGGAACTGTGTGGGTTCCGCCAGGCACCCCAAGAGCGCATGCACCCTTCCCCCCAGCTCTCCAGGAGCTCTCCCTACTTAGTCTCCACAGCCCCTGTAGGGGCCCCCCAAGCCGCTGCCAGGGAGGGGCACAGGTCTAATGAGCGGCCCACAGCCTCCTGGTGCTGGCAATGGGATTGGCAATCAGTTTGCTGCAATTAGGTTTCCAGCTCCGGCTGGTGATTGATTCTAAATTACCCTCATTAAAGTCTGGGCTGGCGGCGGCGATGGGGAACAGAATGGATGGGGGGGGGGGTCAGCGGGCAGGGCAGGGGGTGCAGGAAGCTCTGGGGAAGCTGAGGCCAAGGCTGACCTCAGGGGGAAGTGACACAGGACCTGCAGCCTAGAAGCCTGGGGCCCCTCCAGAATCAGGAAGAAGACCCAAGCCAGGGCTCACCCAGCCCCGCCCCATCCCCGCCCCATCCCAGGAACCCACAGCTGCGAAGGGGACATCTTGACAAGGGGACACCTGGACTCTGGGATCCACCAGTTCCTGGCTGTGTGAGCTCTGACAGGTGGGTTAACGTCTCTGTGCTGTCTTCTCAGCAAGGAGGCGGCCACCAACCTCTGAGTCAGCAGACGCAAGGGGACCATCGAAGGGTAGAGAACCAGCCCCCATCCTCGGGTAGGGCCCCGGTCATCTCCAGCCACGGCCTATAGGGGGCAGGCTGTGGGGCCTGCTCACCCCAAGATCCTGCAGAGACATCGGCTGCCACCTCCCTCAGCCCGGGCCCAAGGTGCTACCCAGCCAGGAGGAAAGTGAACAGCACCCAGCGTTACCGCGTCCTGGGCTTAGGCTGCAGCTCCAGGGCAGCGAGAGCCTGCATGGTCTGCTCCGCTGTCCCCAGACTGGATCGGAGCTGCGCCAAATCCCCCCCACGAGCTCAGCACCATGAGACCCCAGAAAGCACCCCCTCTGGGAGTCCCCACCCCCAGGGTCGCTCAGGATCATTCAAACTGGGGTCCCACACTCTCCAAGGGAAAGCCACACCCCCACCCACAAGAGTGACTGCACAGTCAGACCAGGAGAGGAACAGGCAAAGAACAAAAGTCAAAGCGAGTCAATGGCCAAACCAGCGCTTGCGTCAGAGCCCGCTCCGTGGTTACTTCACTGCTTCATTTATTCCATTACTTCATGTGATTCTTTCCCGAACAACCCTGAAGCCTCCTGTTACAGAGATTGATGCTCAGAGAGGTTAAGTGCACTTGCCAATGTCACACAGCAAGAAACTGGCAGAGCCAGGATCTCAGCCCAGGACTAGTTGGCTCCAGGATCCCTGCTCCTTCTCCAGCTTCAAGCTTGCAGACTCCAAAACAGACACAGCACCAAGGCCAGGTGGAGTCCTAGGGGTGGGAAAGGCCGCCCCTGACCGGCTGGTGCAATGGAGACTGGCAGAAATGTTGGGCCCAGGCCTTCCCTGTGCTCCACGTGAGCAGTCAGGTAGGAAAGGGGCGCAGCCACTTGTGAGGGCCACTCCCACCCCATCCCAGAGCTGGGCCCTCAGCCCAGGCCGCCCAGACTCCTCTGTGATCACAGCTTCCTGTTTGGCACTGAGACTGGGCCTGGTCAGTGGGGGAGGGGAAAGGCTGCCCCTCTGGCCAGGGCTTGCTCTGGAGGGAGGGCGGCCGGAAGTGAGGGCTACCCAGGCTCCTGGAATCTTGGGAGGCTGAGAGCCAAGGCAAATGATGGGGGGTGGGGGTGGGGAGAGGGTGTCAGTCAACAAATACTTTCAGCGCGATGTTCCCAGGATGGGAGGGAGCATTACGGGGGACTGAGGCCTGTGACGAGCCAGGTGGTCCCGGGACGAGGCCAAACCCTGTTCCCTGCTGGGACAGGGGCTGGGGGCATGGTGGGAACAAGCAGCTGGGCCGAGGGCAGCTCCTGGCTCTGGCCACCCTGCCCCCCAGACACCAGATCACAGGGCTCCTGCAGCTGGGCCCCAGCCAGGAGCCACAGCCGCTGTGTCCCGCCCAGATGTGGTGGGACAGCGCCTAGGCGGCTCAGACCGCAGGCCCGCCCCGAGCAGCCCCCGGTGCCTCCCTGGCCATCGGCACACACCTTGGGCCCTAGAGCACTCTGCCAGCCTCGCCACTTCCCAGGCCACCTCGGCAAGACAGGACCCAGAGCCCCAGCTTCCTTCTGTCACACATTCCCCCATTCATACATTCATTCATTCATGTGAGCCATCAGTTCTGGGACAAGCACACAGTGATCCCTGGGGAATTCAGCAAGAAACAAGGCAGCCACAGAGGCTGCCCCAGGAAGCTCCGGTCTATCAGGAAAGCACTTGACACCACTCCCTGCTAGGGGCCCTACCAGGGCACACCCCTCGCAGAGCGCCTCTTTTAGGCCACAAGGAATCTTGGGTGCAAAGGGGCGAAGGCTCAAGGGAGAAGCCAGAATGGACATGGATATGGCTCCACGTAGCTTTCTAAGGGCCACTGGAGACCACAGACAGGCCTGGTGGCCTCTTAGGAGAGGAAGTGCCCAACCCTGGGGGGCCCTGGGGCCACACCAGGGGGAAGGGTGACCACGCAGACCCCTCATCCTGAGGTCCCGTCATTTGCCCCTCTCCTATGCACTGGCCACACACAGCCCTCCACAGTTACAAAGCTCTCCCCCGATCCATCCCCAGTGAGCCTCAGAGCAGAGGACAGAGCCTTGGGAGGGGGTAGAAGGGTCCTGGGCAGGCCTTTCCCCCTTCTGCAACATGAGCACATCCCAAGCACATCCCAAGCTCCAAGACCACAGGAGAATCCCAGGAGCAAGAGCAGCCAGGAAAGCACCCTCTTGGGCGGGGGAGGCCCCAGAGAGGTAAAGGCACCTGCCTGAGATCACACAGCCAGGACAGAATGGGGACAGACTTGGAGCTGGCGCCACCCTGCTCCAGCATCCAGGACACCTCGGCAGCCCCTCTCACAATCACCACCCCTCTCCTCCCGGCCACTTGGGGTGGGGGTCCCAGGATGCAGGAAGACCCTTTAACCCATTCCACTGCCCCCCAGACTTTTCCAGAGCTGAGCCCAGAGCTGACCCCCCCCCCCCCAGGGCTGTCTTGCCCTCAGCTCCCATCCCAGGGGACTCCCAAGCCATGAGCTGGGAGGAGCAAGCCATCTTCTCCAAGCCCCAACAGAGACCAAGCAGAAACGCTGGGAACTCCCAGCTGGAGGCTCTGGGCCACTCCACATGCAAATCCCAACTCCTCGGCGAGGGCGCTGTCACACATACACCCTGGATGAACAATCCTGCAAGCCACGAGGCCTGTCCTTCTGACAGGTCAGAAAGCCAAGAAAGTGCCGACAGTGAGGGCAAGCTTCAGCTTGCTCAGACTCACAAGGCAACCACTTTCATAGCTTAGTTTCAAACCCTCCTCCTCCAGGAAGCCTGCTCTGATTCCCTCCAGGCTCGCTCTTGAAAAGGCCCCCATCTCCTGAGGGCTCAGTGGACCTGGGGAGCTCACTTCCTCTGCGCAACACCCCGGTCACAGGAGAGGCACTGGAGACAAAGGGAGAAACCCCAAACCGCATGGCAGGTGTCTATCCTGGGAACCCCCTCATGGTGGGAGCTAACAGGCAGCAGAACCCTGCTGGCAGGGACGATGGCTCACCCTAGTTCCCAGAGCTGCCAAGGGTTCCCCAACTTTTCACCCTGGCACAGCAGGCTGAGGCCACCAAAGTGGTGTTTCCAAAGGAACCCCTTTCATTCTCTGTTCTGACTCCCCGCGGCCGCCCACCTTCCCCTCCCCACCCACCCCTATTCCCTACCACAGAATGGCAACTTTGTAACAGAACAAGAAATCAGTCTGTGTTGCGCACTGCCTTTGTGCCGGGAACTGTGCTAAAGAGCTTTCCAAGTTAACCCCTTTCATCTGCGTCCACTCCCTTGCACAGAGAGGCTAAGTCACTTCTACAGGATCCCACAGCCACAGAGGAGTGAATTCTCACTACCAGGAGTATTCAAACAAGACACCTGCAATCCGTTCCAGCTGGGACTTTTGAAATAATGAAGAGCGAGTGGTGACTTAGGCGGGCACAGCAGGCCAGGCAGCCCCCTCGGCACGCCCTCCCCTGGGCTCTCAGCAGCGAGGGCTTGGCCAAGGAGACGCCAGGAGGCACACACACCCTGACACTCACTGTCATCCTGCCATCCCCAGCCTGGAAGTCCCTACAGGCAGACAGACAGACACACACACACACACACACAGCCCTCCACAGGCACATGGGCGGGCGGGCGAACCCTCCCACCACCACACCACCTTCCTGCCTGCCCTGCCCCAGCCACTGCCCATCTTGGTCTACCCCAGTCCCTCCTGCTACAGGCAGCACTCTGGCAACCAGGCCCCACCCATTAACCCTCTGCCTCCAGGGCCAGGGGAGGCATAAGAGGGACCAGGTCCCTCCTCTTCAGCTGAGCCCCGAGAAGATGTGAGGCTGCAGAGGGACACCCTAGCCTCGGGGCCTCGGGCGTTTGCTTGCTCCGCTTCCCAGCATCGAGCCTGAAGCAGATCACACCCACTCATGCTCAGATCCCGGGCTCCTCGCCTCGTTGAGGCCCTACTATGCACCAAGTCCTTGAATGCTCTCATTTAATTCCTTCTACCACCTCGTGGGGCGTGGATCACTAGCCTTCCTTCCATGAATAAGGGACAGTTGTTCAGGGAGGGTCAGGACTTGCCCTGGGTCTAAAGCGTTTTTGTCCTGAGCGCCCTGCCACTCATTTTCACACCAGTGAACACAAGATCTCATTACACTGCACTCTCCAGGGACAGTGCTAATAGCCCCATTTTGCAGAGGGCAAAACTGAGGCTCAGAGATGTGAGATGCCATGCCCAGGATCCCCAGGATCACATCAGGAACGTGGGACCAGGATTTGAATCCTGGACTATGTGGGACTCCAGTCTTTAATGTTAAGGATGTAAATGTAGCTGAGAAAGTGACCCTGGCGGCTGGGCTGGGCTGGGCTGGGCATAGATCCCTCCCTCTTCCCCGAACCTGCTCATGGGCCATGAGGCATCCAGGTCACCGGGCCCCTCATGCAGGTGGGCACTCAACACTCCCCCTGTCCCTAGCAGACATCCCCCAGGCGGTAAAGGCTGCACAGGGACCTGTCAGTTGGGGAAGCGACCTTGGGGTCCCTGCTGTCCTGTTTTTCAGACCACAAAGAGGTGGAGGGAAGTGCCTGGGAGGCCTGGGTCCTGTGCAGCCTGGGGGAACGGAGCCCTAGCCCAGAACCTGGCCACATGTGCACCGTACCCGGGATTCCCTGAGGACCTGGGTCCCTCCCAAGGGGGTGTGGTCCTTCCTCCTGCTCCAGGGATGGAGCTGGAGCACAGCTCAACCCCACGGCTGCCGTGGTCACTCTAAGGGACACTCAGGGGTCACCTGTCACACACTCACCTCTGTCTGAACACACTTGAGCCCCTCGGGAGTCCGGGCCTGTCCGGGGTCACGCCCGCCCATGCATGCACACCCATGTGTGTGCTCACACACACACTCACACGCCCCCCACAGAGCTCCTTCCCCACCCACGCCATGCCCAGTGGGTCACCCTCACCAGACCTACAGGCAGGAGGGCAGGCGGCACCAGTGGGGGGTGGGCACAGCTTGCAGGACACACCCCACAGCCCCGGCGCCCGCTCAGGGGTGGACACACACACAGGATCGCCCCACTCACCCCCTCCGGTCACCTTCACCAGTCACCCTCTGCCAGTGTCCTGCGGGTGGGGACCTGGAGTCCCAGTGCCCCCTCCCCCAAGACAAGGAGGCCACCAAACCTCCTGAGCAGCCAGGGTCTGGACACACCCACGAGGCAGAGCCCAGCCCACTCCAGCCCCAAGACACACCCAGCCCCCAGGCCCCACGCATAGCGACCCCAGCCCACCACCCCTGCCTCTCAGGTTGGGCAGGGGTCCCAATGCGGCCCCGCCGAGGCGTTCATAGAGCCCCGGGGGGCGTGGGGAGAGCCTTGCTCTGCTCCTGGGGTCCCAAAGGGAAAGGAGAGGAGCCCCCCCAAGAGCGACCGACAGCGGGGGGTAGCCTCCCCCAGGATGTCAGCGGGGGTAGGGGGGTAGGGGGGCAGGCAGTGGGGGAAGGGTCACGGGCGAGGGGCGAGGGCTGGCAGTGGGGGAAGGGTCCGGGATGCAGCCCGGGGACAGGCGGGGATCCTGAGGACGGGGGTTCGGGTGGGGCGGGGGTCCGGGGCAGGGGTGAGGGTCGCGGGCAGCGGCGGGGGCGGGGGCGGGAGTCCCGGGCGGGGGCGGGGGGCGCGCGTCACTCACCCCCGCGGCGCGCCCCGCCAGCAGCAGCAGCAGCAGCGGGGGCAGCAGCAGCCCGCGGGCCCCGGGCCCGGCCGCGGCCCCGGCCCCGGCGCCTGCCCCGTGGGCGGCCCCGGCGCGGTGCGGCGGCCCCGGCTTCATGGCGGCGGCGGCGCGGGCGGCGGGCGGCGGCGCCTTTGTTCCCGAGGCGCGGCGCGGGGCGGCTGCTCGGCGGCGGCGGCGCGGCCCGGCGGCTGGAGCGACGCGCGGCTCGGCTCGCGGCTCCGGCTCGGCGGCCCGGCTCCGCCTCGCAGCTCCGCGCCCACAGCGGCCGCGCCCGCAGGAAGCGTGCGCCGCCGCCGCCGCCGCTGCCGCCGCCGCCGCCGCCGGGCCGCCCCCAGCGCGGGCGGAGCGGGAGGAGGGGCGCGGGGCGGGGCGGGCCCGAACGCCCCCCGCGGCCGCGGTCCCGGCTCGGCCCGGCCCCCAGCGCCCCGCGCCGCGCCGCAGGGTGGGCGCCCGGGGCCCGGGAGCCTCGGCCGGGAGAACGGGGTCCCGCGGGACGCGTGTCCTGGGCTCCCCCGCCGCGGGCATGGCTCTTTTTCAGGTCCGGGTGGACGGGTGGCGTCACAGCCCCGCCCTCGGGGGCCCCCACTCACAGGTCTCTCCCAGGACCCTCTCTCCCACTCTCACCCCCACCCACCCTGCGAGTCCACGGAGGGGACCTCAGGCCTGGTCGGGTCTCCCCAGGCGCACTGGCGCGCGCTGACTTGTGGGCGCTGTCCTGGGGACCTGCGGGAGAAACGCCCCAAACACCTGGAGGGACACCTGCCTGCCGCCAGCTGTGTGTCAACAGGCCGGCGCCAGCTCTCTGAGAGGAGCCCCATCCCCGGGAGAACGGAGGCCTCCCCGTCCCCGGCAGGCCCGGGGGAGTTCCCCTCGGTGGCCGGAGCCTGTGGCGGTGGTGGTAGCTACACACTTGGTCCCCTTGCTTCAGAGGCGTCTGACGCTCCACGCTGTCTTCCTAATGCAGGTCTCCACGGCCCGCGAGGTCCAGGAGGCAGGGTGGCGGCGTCCTCCCGGGACCTGGCGGTAACGAGTGTCCAGGACACATCTGTCCCCTGCGCTCCCCTCTCCGCCAGGTATTGGCATGGTGTGTGGGGGAGGGGACACACATCTATTAAACCCCAACAGGAGCCCAGACCCCAGACTCCTGGTCTCAGTCTTTCCTCCTAGGAACCCTATGCTGTGCATAGCTCCACTTCTTGGATGGGAAAACCGAGGCTCAGAGCAGAGGTGTTCGGCAGTGTTGTCAGGGGTGGGACCTGAGCCGCATTCCTCTCCCCTCCCTGCGTCCCAGCATGGCACTCAGGGCCAACCAGCAGGAAGTAGGAATTGGAAGACGTTGAAACTGGGGCAGTCCCCTCAGGCCAGAGGGACCCAGACCAGGGTGAGCGGGCAGCCAGGGAGGTAGGGGTGGCCATGGGGTAACACACGTGGAGGCCGCCAGGGTCTTTGGTGTCCTGTGGGGCCCAAGGGACAAAGTTCAGGTGGGCTGAGCCAGAGGGAGGGAGGGGAGCCCTGTCCCAGCCTGTGTAAGGCCAGGCTGGCTGCCACTGGGCAGAGATCCTGGAGAGAAAGGGAGACTTGCCAACTCTGAGATTCGAAATCTGTAAGAAATATGAGGAATCCTCTGGGAACTCCGGCCCCAAGTCGTCCGGAATCCTGGTCGGTGTGCACCGTGGGGAGAGGCTGCTGGGGCCCAGAGGGCGGGGAGTGGCTTGGGGTTGGAGAGTCCTGGCTCCAGGCTGGACAAGGACCTGGGTTCAAATTGCGGTTCTGTGCCGGTTATGAGCCATGTTACTCTGGCTGTGTGACTTCCGAACTCTAACAGAGAGACTGATTGTGCGGGGCTCGTGCGTTCATTCAGCAAACACACACCGAGGGCCTACTGTGTGTGAGGCCAGGTGCCAGGGTGACTGTGGCTCCCACAGAGGTGACAG
The DNA here is from genome assembly GCF_033115175.1 of Lepus europaeus. NCBI lineage: Eukaryota > Metazoa > Chordata > Mammalia > Lagomorpha > Leporidae > Lepus > Lepus europaeus. The sequence continues at coordinate 23,202,598 of NC_084831.1, forward strand.
GGACAGTGCTCAGGAAGCAAGGGCCCCAGGGATCCAGTAGGGATCCGGGGAGGGGAGGGCTGCACAGCCCCGGGGACCAGGCAGGTTCTGAGGGACCCCCAAGGGCTGCCGATGTCAGGGTGGTGGTGACAAGGGGCTGGCCAGCAGCTCGGAGCTGGCCAGAGAGGGCAGTGGCTACTCCAAAAGGCACAGAGTAGTGGCCTGTCTTGGAGGAAGCCCAGGAGGGCAGTCCGCACGCACAGGGTGGGCGGCAAGCATGGCCCTGATGCAGAGGCTCCAGCCGGCTCCAAGGCGCCCAGACATCCTGGGGAGGAGGGTGGAGAGGATGGAGACTGTTTGGCCAGGCCAGGAGCGCCATCTGCTGTCCTCAAAGGCACTGGTCACAGCCTGAACTGAGCCGGGTAAGTCTGTGTCCCAGAGGGTCTCCTCCAGCTCCCCAGCCTCTGCCATGGGACTGCCTGGAGTTCACAGATGCACCTGTTCGCCTAGCCTCAGGGGATAACATGTCCACACAATCCCTCCTCACATGCATCCCAGCAGGCCGGGGGTCTCACTTCACCAGGCCATCACTGCACACACAGGCACCTGGTGCCTCCCCTCCCCGCGTGCCTCACTTGGCCCCTCAGAATATGCACTGTCTCCTCTAAGAAACCTTCCTGACTCCATCAGCACCCTGATCACACCCATCCTGCACTCCCCATCCTGTTCACAGTCTCCATTGTGTCGCCCAGAAGTGGGGAGCACCTCTTGATGGACAATAACAGTAGAGCTCAAATGGGGTTGATTATGCACCAGGCATCTGACCTTGTCCCCATTTCCCCAATGAGACACTAGGGCATGAGGCAGTTAGGAGAGGTGCCTGAGGCCCCATGGTTGGAAGTGGAAGCCATGATACCGACCCGGGCTAAGGGTCACCCCGTGGTGACAAGTACAGGGGTGTGCTGGGGAGTATTTCATGAATGAATGAGTCAAAGAAGGGACCCAATCGTCACAGGGCACACAGCCACCCTCAGGTGTCTCCGAAGCAGCCTGGCACCTGGATACCCCCTGCTCTGTCTCACCCCTCTCACGCCACCCTGTCAGATCTCTCCACGCCCTCGGCTGCACAGCACGGTGCCTCTGGGCACCACTCAGGTGGCCCCGGGGTGCCGCATTCAGAGTTGCACCCCCAGCTCTGCACGTGGGGTGCTCACTGCCTGTCCCCTGACTCCGCCTGCCCCAGAGGGTGGGCTTGGCCGATGGGTGGGGACGTTCCGTGGGTAACAGGAGCCCGGGTGTGTTGAGTCCTTGCACTTTGCCAGGCATGCCTTCGTTCCCTCCTCCCCCCAGGCCTGTGAGCAGACAAACGTGTGCGTGCCCGCTGGGCTCACAGTAGTGCTACACCTGTGTGTGTGCTTCACCCCGCCCCCGCTTCACAACTGGGCATCTGGGGCTCAAAGAAGTGCAGTAACTCAGCCTACGTCCCACGGCCAGAAGGTGGACTGGCCAGGATGTGAACTGAGGGTTTGATGACAGGGCCCTGGCTCCGAACTTGGTGCTGGGCCACCCTCTGCGGGCTCAGGGGACTTTGTGTTGCTAGCACAAGCACCAGGGCCCTCTCTCTGCTCCAGGCCACCACTGGCTTGGACAAGGAGTTCCTATCCCCCTCAGCGGTCCCCACCTCTGCCCTCCCCCTCCGCACCCCCAGCTGCTCCCACCACGACCCCCCGGCTTGCCCAAGGAAGTCCAAGTGATGGCAGCCCTGGGGGTCAGGGACCCTAAACCCTCAGGAACTGAAACAGGATCCTGGCAAGAGGGCTCGGGGCCTGAAGGGTCCACAAAGCCTCCTGCAGAACCGGGGCAGACGCGCACTGGGTGCTGCCTTGGTGAGTGGCGGCTCACCCGTGGGCGGCTGCCGCAAAGGGCTGCAGGGGTAGCCTGGGGTGCCCACGGCAGTGACGGCCAGCCGTGGCCTCCACCCCATGAGGCCTCCCTCTGCAGAGAGCCCCTGGCCCACCCCAGAGTCCCGAGCCACCCTGTATGCTAGCAAGTCCTTGCAGGATGAGGGGCTGGGCACATGGCTGCCTGGAGGGGGTCAGGATCTGAACGCCGCCTTGCTAGGTCCGTTGGCTGGAGGTTTGCAAACCATGGTGCCCAGAGGTGTGGGTGGGAGGCAGGGAGTAGGTCAGACCCCAGCAGGACCCATGGCACTGTTTGGTCCCGTGCCAGGCCAGCCCTGGGCAGGGGTGCCTGAGGTGGGAGGAGGGCTTTGGGCCCGGAGCTGGGTGGAAGTGAAAACAGGGTGAAGTCAGCTAGTGGAGTGTGAGGCTGCTACAACCTGAGGGTTTCAGGGTCGTGAATACGAAATGGGGACCGGTGAAGTGGGGGCTGAGGGTCAGACACTAGGCACAGTGTTTGAGACACCAGTTGGGGCGCCTGCATCCCGTTTGGGGCTACCAGGAGCGCAAGTGAATGACCCAAATTTTGTGGTCGTCAGGATGGCAACCCTAGAGACCCAGACCTCAGGCCAGAGGATGCAAAGAACACAAGGCAGTTTATTGAACATTTGCGCAAACCGGATCCCCAGCACCACAGGCAGAGAGAGCCCAGGGGTTACAGCAGTTTTTAAAGACAATAGCCACATGATTAACATATGTATGCGGAGCGTTTGGTGATTAGCTATTTTGAAGGGCAACAGGCATGCAAACTCTTGGCGCAATTTTTAGTGAAGGAAGGGGTGATGGTTTTTCCTGGAAAAGCCGCAAAATGTTCTGCTCGCTAATCTAGGGTACATTTGGCGCCCGTGTTGGGAGAGGATAAGTTTATACAATGGTCACTAAGTTACAGAAACTTATTGCAGCTCTTTTCGGACTCCTGCAAGCGTTATCGAGTGAGACAGTTACACAGAGCAGTTTCCCAAGGTTATTCTGCAGGCAGGTGGAGACATAGTTATCTTAAGGGATGTCTACCGCCAGCAGCTAAACTTCTTAACCCTTTACTATAATACTAGTTTAATATTTACTTTTAGCAGGGGTCTTACATTCCCTCCTCTTCTTTTGTACTGATTTTAATCTTAAATTTTACAGGGCTTCTGTGGTCTTTAGGGCCTGGTACTGTTGAGTCAGTACCAGGGCTTGAGTGATGGAAAGTCTTTCACGGATGAACTGAAGTAGTCTATTGAGAATACAGGGTCCAAAAGTCAGGAGCAGGAGAATAACAAGAGGTCCCGTAATTGTGGAAATTAGAGTGGTCATCCAAGGGGACTTATTGAACCATCCCTCGAACCAGCTCTGTTGTGCTGCCCGGTCACTACGTCTTTTATTTATTCTTTCTCTTGGTTTAGCCATAGAGTCCCTGATGACCCCTGAATGATCAGTGTAGAAGCAGCACTCTTCTCCCAGGGCAGCGCACAAACCTGCCTTCTTTTTTATTTAATTGAGAATGGCCTCTGTCTTAGGTTGCCCTCGGTCATCTCTGTCCTTACCTGTCATCGGTAGCTCTGGCAGCTTGGCCTAGAGCCCTGTCTTAGGTTGGTACAGAATGCTGAGCGTCTTACCCGTCTCTGAGTACCATTCCAGCCCAACATTAGGTGAGAGATGAAACATACAGCCAAATAGCAATTATTTTTTATTACAAAGGAGGTTTGGTATGAAGTTTTTTGTTGTTGTTGTTGTTGTTTTGTTTTTTTTGACAGGCAGAGTGGACAGTGAGAGAGAGAGAGACAGAGAGAAAGGTCTTCCTTTTTGCCGTTGGTTCACCCTCCAATGGCCGCTGCTGCTGGCGCATCGCACTGATCCGAAGCCAGGAGCCAGGTGCTTCTCCTGGTCTCCCATGGGGTGCAGGGCGCAAGCACTTGGGCCATCCTCCACTGCCTTCCGGGGCCATAGCAGAAAGCTGACCTGGAAGAGGGGCAACCGGGATAGAATCCGGTGCCCCAACTGGGACTAGAACCCGGTGTGCCAGCCCCGCAAGGTGGAGGATTAGCCTGTTAAGCCATGGCGCTGGCCAGTACGAAGTTTTAAATGATGAATCTCAGTCCATACAGACCATAGTGAAGCTAACATGAGTTGTAAAACACACGGAAAACATCCCATACAAAGTAGGAAAAGCAGTAGTGGTTCAGCCAACATTAATAACCAATGAATCTATTGGAACCCTCCAAATGATAGGGGTTAGTAATAAACATGTTTTGCATTTCACTCTTAAGTTTATCAATGACAGACTCTATATATGGCACATTGTTAGTAATGTTAAAACAACATCCCCCTGGTACAGATTTACAGCTTATATGATCTTTTAACAGCAAGTAATTGATAGCTGCATGGTTTAAAAGCACTCCTGAGCGAACTTGAACCAATTCTTCGGCTATATTGGACAGTCCAGTAGCAGTAAGATGAATTGTTTTGGTCACTAAACATGCAAGCCTTCGCAGTCCATGGTTATTTCCAAAGGCCAGTCCAGGAACACTTACTACTGGTACAGCCATGGCAAGGGCAGTGTCCTCTCCTATTAGGATGACATTGCCATTACAGTCTTCAGGTGAAGCATGCCGCCGACGCGCTCTATGCGCCACTGTAAATACAGATGTTAGCATCAGGGCCACACAGCCCAGGGAGCAATTGCGGAAGTTATCAGAGGCTAACGATGTGAAGGCGTATTGGCTGCATAGAAAAACCCATCCCTTAGGAGCCCGCGTCCCATTCCAGTACTGGATCAGGTCCATTCCATTGATTGGTGATAGGATCCCTCCATTTCACCATTGATCTTTTTGCAGCTGTTTTTAAACAATTAGAATTTAACAGAGACATCAAGAGAACATAATAGATTACTTTAACTCATTGCTTTAACAGAGGATCAGATTTTGATTTTATGTCAAAGAAAATAGACTAATAGTTTTATAACCAAAAATGTCTTCTTCCTATAACATTTTGTAACTTTCTCACACCTTCTATAACTTACTCAAACCTTTTTTTTAAAATTCCAGTATAGAGTAAACTAGCCATTAAGATAAACAATTTTTACAAACCATATCCTTCCTTTATTTAAAAACCTCTTTTCTTTTAACCTTTTTAATTAAATGTCTTCTGTAACCTTCTGTGACTTCCACACACCCTCTTTAACTTACTTAAAACATTCCATCATTTTCATTTCAGTCCAGAGTAAACTAGCCATCAGGATGAAGTTTGACCCAATGTCCTTTTTCTTTACAGTAGGCGCACTGGTCGTGGCTTACTTGCAGCCTCCGCTTGTCTCCCGAGTCCCTATCCTGTCTGGGCCTACTCTGTTCTGGTCCTGTGACTACGGTGGCCAGGATCTTAGTCAATTCTTTACTCTGTTTCCTATCTCTCTGGTCCTCTCTACGCTCTTGTTCCCTACACAGTCTTTCTTCCTTTTCTTCCTGAGTTTCCCTTTTATTAAAAATTCTCTCAGCCTCTTTTACTAGATCTGGCAACGTATACCCCTGTAACCCCTCCAGCCTCTGCAGCCTGGTCCGGATGTCCGGCGCCGATTGTCCAATGAAGGACATGATTACCTCGGCTTGCCGGTCAGGGGCCTGAGGGTCAAAGGGAGTATACATTCGATACCCTTCCATTAACCTTTCCAAAAATCCTGCCGGAGTCTCCTCATTTCCCTGTATAATTGCACATACCTTAGCCAAATTGGTCGGGCACCTTCCAGCCCCTCTGAGACCTGCCAGGAGAATCTGGCGATAGAGACGGAGTCGCTCCCTACCGGCCACGGTGTTGAAATCCCAGTCAGGACGGGTCAACGGGAAGGCCTCGTCAATTTCGTTGGGCAGCTAAGTGGGCCAGCCGTCATCTCCTGGTACATTTTTACGAGCCTCCAGGAAGACCCGCTGTCTCTCTTCAGTAGTGAGGAGGGTCTGCAAGAGTTGCTGGCAGTCATCCCAGGTGGGCTGGTGAGTCAGCAGGATGGACTCCATCAGCCCAGTCAAAGCCTGAGGATCTTGCGAGAAAGGGGGGTTATGGGTTTTCCAGTTGTAAAGATCCGAGGCAGAAAACGGCCAATACTGGACTTGGCCTGCCGCCGATCGGAGGGGGAAAGCTTGGGATGACCAAACGCCTTCTGCCTCCCCTCCCCGCCCGCGACGGAGGCGCAAGCGGCTACTCGGTGGTGACAGCGGTGACCGGCGGTGACGGCGGTGATGGCGGTGACGAGTATGGGTCGGGTCGCGCAAGGGTGAGGGCGCTCTGGGCGCCTCCTCTTCTCCTCCCTTGGAATCCGGGGAGGGAGCAGAGGGAGCCGCTCCCTCCGGACCAGGTGGGTGAGGGGGATGAACATAAGGGGGAGGAGAGTCTAACAGGAGTAGGTCCTCTTGCCCTACTTGACTCCAGAGGGCCACCTGCAGGTTCCACAAGCTCCCATCTCTGCTTCCCCTTCCAGCTCCTTGCTAATGCACAGCCCGGAAGGCAGAGGTGATGGCCCGAGTGCTTGGCCACCTGCCACCCATGTGGCCTCCCCTGGCCTAGCCCTGGCTGTTGCGGGCATTTGGGAAGTGAACTGGTAGATGGGAGACCTCTCTGCGTTGGTCTCTCTTTCTTTCAAATTGAAATAATCAAAGGGCGGGTTGTGCAGAAGCGAAGCCTCAGAGCCTCATTAGCTTCATTGCTTTACAGCAGACTTGCCTGCAAAGGAAGCCCATGGCCCGGCCAGATGCCCTTGACCGGGTCCAGCAAAGCCAGAGGGGGCGGCAGAGAGGCCCCGTGGTGGGGGCACCTCCAGGTAGTCACAGAAGGCAGACCTTAGAGACGCCGTCCCCAGGAGGCGCACCTGCTCAGAGGTCTGCAGCTCCAGATAAAGGCCATCCGTATCAAGTCAGGAGGCTGAGAACATTCCAGAACTGGTTGCTATGACCGGGACAGAGCATATGGGACTTTGTCCTTTCCACATCACCAGCGAGCACACCGAGGCTTGCAAAGGGGATGTCCAGGTCCAAGGTCACACAGTCCGTGTGTGGCAAAACCAAGTCATTAGCACTTCAATCCTTGGTCCGTAGCTTCCTTCCACCCTGGCTTCTCCTGGCCCCATGGCTCTGTTGCTGCAAAGACACTTGGGATAGGACCTCCCCCAACAAAATCCTCACCGAAGGCCACAGGTCGCCCCACTCCATGGTCACAGGACTGGGGAGCAGGGAGGGGGGAAGGAAGAGGAGGGGAGTGAGAGATGCAGGGGGGGGCGGGGAGGAAGGAGAAGACGGGGGGGGGGGGAGCAAGAGGTGAGAAGGTGGAGGGGTGGAGGTGAGGAGGGGGCAGGCAGGAGTGGGGAGGAAGGTGCTGCATCATTCCTGGGACTAACTGGCACATTTGGGGTCACTCTCCTGGAAGAGGAAAAAAGCCTCCCTAAAAATATACTTGCTTTCTCACCTCATGTTGGGGCCAGAGCAGCCCAGGTACCTTCACCCACGAAGGGGGAGGCACAGTGACTTGGGCCTGGGGAGCCTGACCTCCAGGTCACTTTCCCCGCCTGAGCATCGCTGTCCCTGTTGGCTCTGGCATTCAGATCTCAACCTTGGGCTCAGAGCTGGGCACTCAGGGCAGAGGCAGGAAACAGACAAGTACCTGCGCTCTGGTGGGACAGATGCCACTCCACCCCTCCCTCTGTGTCCCTGGGTAGGCTCCTCCCTCGGCCCGCCCCAGCCTCCTCTGTAGAGGGTCAGATCCCAGAACCTGCAGGTGGCCCTCTGGAGTCAATCCCGGGTCTGCCACTTCCTCCCATCCAGGCGAAGTGATGGCTGCCAGGGCTTGAGGGAGGTGAAGAGGGAAACGCCAGACAGCAGCCAGCTCTGGGCTAGGCCCCTGGTCACAGCGTGGCCGGCCACGCGGTTTTGTCTGTCTGTCTTGAGAAGCGGAGAGACAGAGAGAGGCAGAGCTTCCCTCCCACCCACTGGCTCAGTCCCCAAGTGCCTGCAATGGCCAAGGCTAGGTCAGGGCTGGAGGCAGGTGCCTGGAACTCCACCCAGGTCTCCCATGCGGGCAGCAGGGGCTCCAGTATCTGTGCCATCAGGGCTGCCTCCCAGAGCCTGCAGTGGCCAGAGCCAGAGCCGGGAGCCAGAGCTGGTGGTGAACTCTCCACGTGCTCAGCTTGGGGACGCAGGGCCGGGCAACATGCCCACTCCAGGCACTGCTTGTAAGCCAGCCTCTCCTGTACACCCCAGGCCTGAGGAACCAGAGACAGAGGCCGAGGCCTCTCTAGGAGCTGCCCCGGGAGTCCCTGGACCGCGCCTGCCCAGGACTGGGAATCCCAGGATCGGCTAGGGTACGGGGCAGCAACAGCTCTGCAAGGTTCCCCCCGACCCCAGCCTGGGTCACAGGGCCACGTGTGGCCCGAGGAGCCGGCCTCCGGCTCACCTGGGCCAGTCCCTGTGCTGCGGCTCAGTGGCCTGTTGCTGCGTGGCTGATGACCTCCACACACAGGGCTCCAAGTGGCACATACACTCACCTTCTCACACTCTCCCTGGGGCTCAGGACCTCGGGAACAGTGCAGGTGCAGGGCTGCGGTGGGGGGTCTCGGGAGGCCCCAGTCAGGATGGCAGCTCACATGGTGGTTGGTTGGACCCTTGGCCTCCGAGATGGCTGCCGGGACAGGTAGACCCTGGCTTCTGGCAGGACTCAGTTCCTCACCATGGAGACCACACTATAGGGCTGCCTGGCTGCCCCTGAGAGACAGTGGTTGGCTTCTCTCCCAGGAGCCGGAAGTGACCGTGGGGCCTCTCCTTAGAAGCCACACTGGTGATATCCAATGGAACCTCTCAGGAGGCCAACAGAGCAGAGAGCAATCAGTAAGGATAGTAACAAGTCCTAATATGACTTCCTGTGTACCCAGCCCTGTGCCAACAGGCATCCAGGGAAGCCCAGGGAGCAGAGATATTATTATCCCATTTTACAGATGAAGAATGGAAGGGAGAAGAGGGCGGACAACTCACAAAAGACACACAGGGCCAGGTGCAACTGGGATTAAAAGCTGTGGCCCCTAAAAAGTCTTGGAAGATTGGGCTGTCGGGGGCTTGGTGGTTGAGTCAGGGAGGTAGCCCCAGAAGGAGGCATGGGGCTCAGGCACAGAGCTCTGTGAGAACAGACCTGCCCCACCACTCCCCGTGACAGCTGGGGAAACCGGTGCTCAGAGACGTCAGTCACTTACCAGAGGTCAAAGGCAAAGCAAGTGCCCGTGAGGCAGATGGGTGACCTCGCCCTTCACCCTCAGCGTTGAGGGTCTAGTCTATCCCTATGGGTTGAGCAGTCTATGGGGTGGGGGGAGAGGAGGAAGGGCAGATGCCAGACCTCTGGGACCCTAGAGCCAGGGGAAAGCCTGACCTTAGGCAGTGGGTCCCTAGACTTCCATGGTGGTTACTGAAAGCAGCAGCACCCTCGTGTGGCTACAGCTGGTAATTACATAAAGCCACTGGCTTCCCAGCCCCACAGGGTGCATCTGTTTCAAGAGCGTCTACTCACTGGGATCCCCTAGGACAGCCACTCCTGGGCTGATGGGGGTGGTGAGAGCAAGGCAGCACGGACAGAGCACTGGACTGGGAACAGGAAACCTCAGGTCAAACCTCACTTGGGTATTGACTCTGTGTGCAACTTGGGTTTCAAACTCCACATTTGTATAATGGGTGGCAACACTCACCTGCACTTTCCTCCTTAAGCCTTTCTGGAAGCCCAAAGGACTTGGAGCTATGTAAGTGCACAGCACTGGGACCAGGTAAAGGGTTACTGCCAAGACTGTGTGAGGAATGCTTCTTGGGGACCTTGGAGGAGAGACCAAGAGCACGGGTGCCACTGGTGGCTTGGGGCAGACTTGGTAACAGCAAGCAGCGACGGTCACATGGGGACAGGGATGGACATGGAGACCACAGTCATGTCCCAAGAGGATCAATTCTACAGAGGGAGGGAAGGCTCTGCCCCGACTCCACCCTTCCACATGATGAGCTAAGGGGGAAGCCCCAGGCCCAGGGCTGGTTTGACCCAGAGATCTGCATCAGAACCCAGAGCCCGCTCCCACCTCTCTGCAGTGGGCACGAGCACATTCTTTGCAGGGCCACTGCGAGAAAACCTACAAACCACCTCTGGGAGCATGGAGAAGAGTTGGCTCTCAGTGGCTTCCCCTAAGGAGCAAGGGTGGCTATGTTCACTGGAATCCGGCACAGGCAGAGGAGTGATGCCGGAGGGCCCAAGAGGAGGCTGCTGGTTTCCACACTGTGCTGGGCATGCATCACTTCCTCTCCTCCTCGAGCCAACCACGGGCCTGGGCACTATTTCCTGTTTTATGCAGAAGGGCCCTGGGTCTCACAGAGCACCCACATTTCAAAGGGTTGCAGCAGGGATGGGGGAGGCAGTTGGAATTAAACCTCAACCTGTCCATCTCAGAAGCCTCTGCAGGCCTCAGACACAGGCTCAAAATAAGGGGGGTGGTGGTGGTGGTGGTGGCAGTCACAGTTTGAATAGTTCCTGGCTCTGCTACCAAAAGTCAGAGAAGGTCCCCTGCAAGAGCCCTCGAAGCCCCGCCCCCAGATGCTCCAGGGCCTCTTCTATTTCACCTGTTCCCCCACCCCCCACCCCCGCCTTCCTGAAGAAGGAACTGGCCTCACAAAGGCTGTCACTCTCATAAGGTCCCAGGTGGTGTGCAGATGATGGAAGCAAACCCAAGCCGACAAGCCTCGGGTCTGGGAAAAGCCTCAGAACTGACTTCCCATTGTGGAAGACCATCTTCCTTCATCCACCTCCAGCAAGGACCCGTGGCTGTGGGCGAAGGGAGGGAGGGAGGCGAGCGTCACAGCAGATGGCAGAGCTCTGCACAAAGCCGTGGCGGCCACTGCAGTGGGCGGTGAATGGGCATGGGCCTCGCGGGCAGCCACCAAGCGAGGCCTTTCTGGCCGGGCCCACGCCATGCTTGCTGACTCTGACCAAGGCCTTGTGAGACCTGAGCCTGAATCAAGGTGTAACTATTTTAAATTAGGCCTCCATCTTCTAACTTGGGCCTGACCAGGCCCTGAACCCTAAGCCAGAAGTAAATAAATGAGCTCACCTTGCAATAAAATCTCCTAGCAACAGCCGATTAACAGATAACAGAGAAACACCTCGAGTCCCCTGGTGTCTTCTCAGGGCAGATAAGGTGATTGGTAGCTACCCGAGACCCTGTGGTTCTGACCCTATGCTTCGGCCAATCAATTCGAAAGGCATCAACCCCAAAGCCATCCAACCACCTTTAGTAGGTCCGTTCCCGCCACTGGATGCACTAATCAATTCTAGATGTCCTTTGAATTTCCCGTGGGATGAGATGATTTGCTAAATGGTACCGTGATGTATAGAAAGTCTCTGAAAACCCTATAAAAACCCTGTTAACTGAAGGGCCGGGGCTCTCAACTCAGACCCACTGCATCGGTGTTGATTGAGAGACCAGGCCGGACCTGTAATAAAACTCAGCGGTATCGGCCCCTTGGTGGTCTTTGGGGATGACTGAACTGGGCATTACAGCCTCAGTGGCAGTGACTGTCAAAGCTGCCTCTGCTGAGGGAGCGAAGGTGGCGGCAGCGGGCACCGCCGATGGGCACCAGCTCCTGTGTGAGCTGGAAGAGGAGTAAGCCGGGACAGTGGGAAATCTGGGCTTTTATGTGAAATATCTGATTGTGAAAGCACTAGACAGGTCTGGACCCTGCGTCTCTGCGTCACAATGGACTCAGTCTTCAGTCTGATGGCCCTGCCTTATTCCAACCCCCTCCCCATTACCGCTCCAAAACCAAACCAAACCAAAACAAGCAGAGAAAAAGGCACAAGAGCTGTTCTGGGGCACTCCAACACAGCAGGAGGAGTTAAAACAAACACAGACCAGATTCCAAAGTTCTGTATTTTTCAAAATAAAGATCACACGTTGTTTAGAGACAATCTACACAAGAGTTACAAAAAATAGTTGCCCAGGCATAAGCATACACAGGTTTGTTAATTATACACATATGGTTACAAGTGTGCTTGCAAAAAAGTTCATTGGAAATATACACAAGGCTCTGGAAATGTACACCGCGTAGTGTTACAATTCTATATTCAAACAAGGAAAATTGACAGTATGTTACATTCACTTACAAGTAGACAAAATGCAAAATACAGTTCATCTTCTGTACAAAAAGGGAGGGCAATTCACACTTTACAAGGTGGGAGGGGCTCCGAAGGAAAGGAAAGCTGGGGCAGGGCTGAACTTCTGCACGTCCTTCTGACTGTCACCAAATAAGCAAAACATTACTTTTTCAGGTTAAAAAAAAAAAAAACCACTAGTGTGAACTAAATCCATCTCGAATAACATTTAGAAAGGATCTTTCTACTGTCTAGCTGACAAATAAAACCAAGCTATCCTTTTCTTTTTAAACATTGACTAGGCTGTATAAAGAACATTTATTCCTTCAAAAGAAAAAAAATTTACTTCTGGTTGAAATTACAATTTACAATATACAACACTATATGCTACGACCATAAAAGGTATGAATATACACTGGATGCACAGGGCTGGCTAATTCTCTTTTCTTACCAAAAAACGTGTTTATGTTGATTCAAACTTCTCCACATTTACATTACAGGTATACAAATGTACAATTGTACAATCAAAAGTATGTTCGACTACTAGGGTACATTATAGATACAGATTAGACATCAAAACAAGAAAATACTACAAATTTGTATATATGCAAAGTCTACACCAAGTATACACTATATATTTATAGAAGCAAGACCAAAAGCAGAGTTGGATTTTTTTTTCTCATGCTAAATAATCAGATTTTGTCTTTCAGTGTTAACAGAAAAAACCCAATAGGCAGTAACCCACGAGCCCGGCGGGCCTCCCTCACAGCGCACACCACACTTCCTTCCAGAGCACCTGTCTCCGAGACCATTTTCAGAAGCTCCAGAAACCCAAGCTTTAGCAACTCTGAAATGCTTTTCATCATATAGATATATGTATATATATATATGTATATTTTTATAAACAGTGTTAAATGCCAGTTTGGGATCATGTAACTAAAATTCAAACTTCTCAGGTTTTTTTGTTGTTTTTGTTTTTTACTAAAATGAGGAGGTGGGGAAGAGCTATTTGCAAAACTTGCCGATGAGGCAAATGAGTTAAAAACGTTTTCTTTTTTTTTTTTTTAAACTTTTTTTGTTAAACCAACCACCCTGAAAGTTTCCGCATGGGGAATATAGATACAACATTGAACAAAATAGGCGGCCTCCCATGTACACTGGTTACCTATGTACAAGTACCCTATACACCAGTAAAACAGCAGGGCAATCAGTCAATTAAAAAAAATAATTAGTACATGTTATGTGTAATAAAATTAAATTTACAAAGGCTTTTCCACTTGTGGATTTGATTCCTGTTTGGAGGAGGGAGCAATCCCGGGGCAACCGTCCGCCCACGTCAGATTCTACTCTAGAACATTTCTGGTTGCTGGTTGGATTTGCCAACGGGCCAGTGAGGTCGACGAGAATGGGAGAGAGGGTACTGTGCCTCAGATAATACCATTAGGGGGGCCACAGATGGGCCCCAAGTCAACACCATTCTTCATGTAGTATTTCTCCAGCTTGGCCAAAATGTGCTTGCCGTAGGTGTACTTGCGAAGGGTCGCGATGTGGGGCCGGATCTGGGGAGGAAGCACAGTTGCCGTTACACTGGTCTGGGAAGAGACTGCGCCGTGCCCCTGCGCACACACGCACACCCCCAAAGGGACGCCTTTTCACTGGCTCAGCCAAGGCCCCTGCCTCCCAGTGCCTCAACAACCCATCAGATGAGAAGCAGCCCCGACCCTGGGCACGAACACAGGATGGCAGGGCACTGGCAGCTGGGTGGCCACGGCTGCTCCTGTGACAGCCCCAGAGAAAAGTGTACCATGCCCACTCACCCCTTGCAGTCCCAGAGCTTGCCAGCAATGGCGCAGACAGGTCCCCCCTGCCCATGCCTGCAACCAGGCTCTCCCGAGCCCTGGTTATTTCCGGGTTCCATGAATCCTGAGCTTAACAGATGACCAAATCACAGATCAGGGGAAGCTAATAGTGACAATAAAAACGACGGACACTATGAGTCATGTGACTATCCCCACTTTACTGACAAAAAATGCGAAGGCAGGCAAATCCCTCAACCAAGGGCAAATGGCTAACAAATGCTAGCATAGCTATTTACACTCAAACTGGCTCCCAGCAACGGCGTTTCTCTCCACTGGGCTGTCACGGCACACAGACTGCTCTGGTCTCTCCCACACCCTGCCCAAGCCCTCTTCTGTTCTCCCCCCTGACCGACACCCCTCAGGAAGCCCCGTCCATCCCAGACAAGCCCTCTCTGCTCTCTGAAAACCTCATGGTGCCCTCCACGTCCCTCAACAAGCTTTGGCTCAACTGTCAATCTTCTGACATAGACAATGAAGGAGCCTGACTACTCCTGAGGGCTTGGTACTCCTGTCCCAAACTCACACTGGCGTACACAAGCCACACTGGGCCATGGTACCCAGGCAGATGGCTACTCTGGATTGTGAGCTCCGAGAAAGTGAGCATTTTTATCCATTCAGCTGTGTCCTCAAAGCAAGGAAGGGCCAAGAAGATCCAGACACGACTTCCGCACCCCACACAGGGCACTACTCTCACCCAGGAGCCCACCTGGTTCTTGGTTCCAATTCTGAGCTGTGTGAACAAGACAAGCTGTCTAACCTCCTCAGACTCCTCTGTAAACAAGAAATTAACAATGCTAGGCTTTTAATTCAGAGTGTACTAAGGACTGTGTTCAAGGCTAATCTTCCTCTGCCTATAATGTGAGGGCCAGGATCCCCTTAATTTTGGTAGCTCCCCTTCTTAGTGCATTCACCTCTATCCCTGGGACTGGCACACTGATGAGCACAGCCATTAACCTCCATGCAAAAAGACAAAACACAAAAACCTCAGCAGCCACCCCCATGGCCGCCAGCACTGTGAACTGGATTCAAGAAGAGGCCAACAGCATTCCACCTGCTCCTTTCTTCACCTTCCCTTCTGCTGAAATGGACAGCGCACTGCGCATCTAAAATATGGAGGGCTTCCTGGGCTCTGCCCTCCAGCTCTCAGTGCCTGATGTCTCCACCCCTCTTCCATCTCAAAGCCCTCACCAGCTGCTAACATTCACAACTGCAGCAGCTTCCCATCCACCCTCAGGACGGCCCCTCCTTCAAGTCACAATGTCCTGTGTCCTGCCAGGACTATTACTTGATATGCAGATGGACAGTCTCACCCGCCCTACCCAATTAGCTTTACTTTTTTTTGTTAAAAGATTTAATTACTTATTTGAAAAGTGGAGTTACAGAGAGACAGGCTGAGAGAGAGAGACAGAGACAATATCTTCCACCCACTGGTTCACTCCCCACATAGCTGCAAAGGGAGGAGCTGCACTGAGAAGCCAGGAGCCAGGAGCTTCTTCCAGGTCTCCTGCAGGGTTCCAAGGACTTGGGACATTTTTTTCTACTGCTTTCCCAGGCCATAGCAGAGAGCTGGAACAGAAGTGGAGCAGCCAGTTCTTGAACTGGCGCCCATATGGAATGCTGGCACTGCAGACGGCAGCTCTACCTGCTACGCCACAGCACTGGTCCCCACGATTCGCTTTACTTCTTCAGTCTATATCCCATCTCCCTGTCTTCACACATGATATCCCCTCTTTCTGGAAAGACTCAGGTTTTATTCAAATGCTAGCCCACTGGGAAGCTTTCCCTGCATTCACACAAGAGGAATCTGGCTTATATTCTTGCACCACCCAACCCCACCCCACCTTTTTTATTTTCCCAGCTTGACTGACACTATTTTTGCATAAATGTCTCCAAGTGTCCCCAACCTGCCCTCTGCCTTCACAGCAGCATCTTGACACGCCACCTAGGAAACTCACACCCCATAGGACTTTAAACTCATTCAGCCTTCAACTGCCATCGCCACCACCAGTCGGGCGGTAGGGTTTGGATCAGAGGTGGGCGGGCGTCCTGTCTGGCTCAGAACTTGAGTCCGTAACAAAGATTCTCATTACCGAACTTTGTTCTCAGTGAGGGCAAGTGGGTCATCATTGCCAGACAATGGCCAACCCTGAACTGAGAAGGGCTGAGTGAGCTCAGAGCCCAGGGGCTGAGGGCTCCGATGAGAAACTCCCAGAGGCTGCTGGCACTGGCCAGCACCAACACAGCTGCAGTACATCCTCCCTCTGGGTTTGTTTCCCTGCCCGTGCCCCATGGTCCGGACCTGCCCCAGGGCTAATCCTGAAGCCGAGGGTCTCTTCAGGCCATCTCCACATGAGCTCCCAGGGATCAGATCTTCATCATCCCCAGGCCCTCATGTCTGGCATGAGTGGGCTTTGGGACAGTGTGCCAGCGGAAGTGAGTGAAACGAATGAACAAGAGGGAGCAAGGAGGAAAGGCAAGTAGGTCAATGTGTTAAGTTGATCAGCTGATCTCTTAGAGACCACAGAGAGCTGGCACCAGGGTTACCAGTTCACACAGAGTTAATGGGGAGAGCGGGGCAACCGCACATAAAAGAAAAAGAAACACAGCTGGGACAGCTCCTCCAAGGGCAGCAACCTGTGCAGCTGCTCTCCTGTGGGCTTTAGAAAGGGGCACGCAGTCTTTGCACCCTTTCTCTCCGGCTGGATCCTGCCAGACACGGCCCATCAGCCTACCTTATGCATGACAATCTTGCGCTGGCCTGGCTCTGCCACGTCAATCATCTTCTGGACCACATAGTTGGCATACTGGTCCTTCATCATGGTGTATAAGGCACTGTGGGGACCGTCGTTCATGGTGCACACCTCATCGATGAGCACGGCACGCTCTGTCCGTGAGGCGTGAGTGACACACTTTTCTACGACGTTGCTGGAATGACACAAAAGTGTGGACAGCGCTTAGGAGAGGGCTTCCTGTTAGGCTGTGCTTGTCTAACCACTAACTTGACCCTCAGGATTCCTAGCAGCAAGATACCGCGAGCATCTGTGGGAAATTAACTTAACCGTTGTCTGGCTTTGCTAACTCTCTACCTTTTGCCCTCCGAGGCATCCAACTGTGAACCTCATCTGAGATCAGGTCCATGAGAAGATGGGAGCCAACCCATTTCTAAGCAGGTGAGGGCAATGGAATGAGGGGAAGTCAACAGATTTACACACAAGGGTCCCAGGACTGGTTTCTCACAGTTCAGTTGTTAAGCACTCAGCAAAGCAGACCCTCCTCTCCTCACTGCTGCGAACTCAGGGAGGCCAGCACCAAGTCTCACCTTGGTCTGTCTTCCTGCTGCCCACATCAGACTGGGCATTTACTGTGTCTGCACAGGCTGAGTGAAGGGATACACAAGCCAGAACCACAGCACCTGGTCAACTACCACATGTTTTTACGAGTGTAAAGGACAGGTGGGCCCTAAAGTGAGTTAGCATTTCTAACCACACCTCAGATCTAACACGGTGGGAAATCAAAGAGGGGGGTCCATTAAAGCTGGGGTTTTCTATGATCCATGGGGATGGCAGGTGCGGAAGAGATCACACACTGCCGTGCTGATGGGTGCTTACCATGCAAGAAGGGCTTACTTGTGAGCACTAGTTACAGAAGACAACACTGTGCTTCTGGGGCCATGTGGGAATGAGTTGAATAAGGTCAAAAGACAATACATATTATTTGTGTTCGTATTGCTGGAGCCAAGCCCAATACCTGGCAGGTGGGTGGGAGGCTGAAGACTTGGCAGAGTTCGGGATGGGACAGAAGCAGCTCTGGATCACAGGACCCACCGCCCGCCCCCACACAGAAAAGGAACTTCACAGTCCAGACGGCTACTGAATAACACCTTCTGCTGACAATCCTGAAAGACGGCCATTTAACCACTGCCTGGAAATTTCCGGTGACCTGGAGTAACTACTTTCTAGGGAAATCCACCATACATATAGATGGCTCAGGTAAACACTCTTCCTTATGTACCAAATCCCTGTACTTAGGTGCCTCATTTCTTTTCTCTATTTTCCATGATGCACTGTTACAAAAATGCCACAAATAGGGGCCAGCACTATGGCATGGCGGGTAAAGCCGCCACCTGCAGTGGGTGCCGGTTCAAGTCCCGGCTGCTCTACTTCTGATCCAGTTCTGCTATGGCCTGGGAAAGTAGTAGAAGATGGCTCAAGTCCTTGGGCCCCTGCACCTGCATGGGAGACCTGGAAGAAGCTCCTGGCTCCTGGTTTCAGATCAGCACAGCTCCAGCCATTGCGGCCAATTGGGGAGTGAACCAGCAATGGAAAACCTTTCTCTCTAATTCTGACTTTCAAATAGATAAATCTTAAAAAAAAAAAAAAAAAAAAAAAAAATTTATTTATACTTGGGCTCCTGCCACTCAGGCAGGCATCCCGTATGGAGTTCGTAGCTCCTGGCTATTACAAGCATTTGTCCAGCCCTGGCTGTTGCAATCATTTGAGGAGCAAACCAGCAGTTGGAAGATCTTTCTCTCTTTTTCCTCTCAAATAAATAGCAAATCTTTAAAACAAACAAACAAAAGAACCACAGAGTTCGAGGATTTCTATTTGCCTTGTAATTCATCCTAAAAAAAAATTTTAAGGGCACCACTCTAATAACAGAAAATGCTATGTGGGCAGCAGGATATTCCTAGAAGATTATACCACTAACCCCATGGAAGAGCCACCCATTTCTTCTCAAATCCCTGCTACTTTTCAGTTACCTGTGACACCTATCATGACTTGGAAATATTTAATGCACTTCATTCTTAAACTTGATAATTTGAAGCTGCAAAAGAGATTCTAGAGTGAGCAATGGGCACATCCCATGATTCAGTGCCTGGGTTTGAGGTCCAGCTCTGTTCCAGATTCCAGGCTCCTGCTAATGCACAACCTTGGGGGATAGTAAATGACAGCTCAAGTACTTGGGTGCAAGACCTGGATGGAATTCCAGGCTCCTTGAAGCCAGGCCTACCCTCAGCTGTAGCAGGCTTTTGGGGCAGTGAACCAGTGAGTGGGATATCTCTCTCTCACTCTACCTTTCAAGGAAATAAACAGGTTAACCTATCTTTCAGACAATGAAGAAGAACTCAAGTAAAGAACACCTAATAATTCCAAATAATTTAATGAAATACCCAGTTTACCAAAGTGCAATAGTGTAGAAACACAATCCCCTGGCATTCATGTGGCCAACTCTGGGGGAATGAGAAGCCCACTGAGGGACTCTTAGGGTTGGTACTTTGTAGGACTATCTGACTATTCAAGCTACATATACTTTGCAAAGAAGAAACATTTAAAAAGAGAATGACAATTCATTCTTTCGCTTTAGAGTTAAAATAATACTCAATCCTCTCTCTGGAAACAGTCCATGTAATCATAGCACTTACCTTGCAAATTTGTGCTGACTCAATACAAGGACATTGCCTCGGATTTCTGCTACAATTTTGCTTTTATCCTCAGGACGACCATGCTCCAATACATGTTGGATTACATAATTTCCATATTGATCCTTTTGAGAAGCAACAGAAATAAAATTTATGTAAAAACCAGTCCTACAGGTTATCCGAGTCCTTATGGCTCATTAACACCTATCTTTGTTGTATATCAAGATGGCTTAGCTGATTACTTAAGGAACACAAAAAATTTTTTTAAATGAGCAGTGACAATTTTCCCTATCTATAAAAAATGGGTGCACATTATTGCTAGACAATGGAATACTTCTCTATATATTTATGCCTAAATGTCCTAGTTGAGTTCTTCAAACAAATGGTTCACTTTACCAACCCATAACAGAGAAATGGTACACATTTATGTCCCACAAGTCAGTGGGTGAGGCAAAGGAAGTATCAAAGCCAGAAAGACATTAACTAATCCACTTGGTTCACATGACAATATGAAACTGAGGCCAAAAGGGTTAAATGGTAGGTCTACCTAAGGTGATACATCTGGCCCATGAAGGAGTTCTGAAGCCAGGGCTAGGAATCTATTCATTATTCATACTACGCAAACACACACCAGGCTGCTTGCTATGCATAAACACATACTCAGAAGATGCAATGGGCATTTCAAATATATCCACCTCTCCTGGGAGAGCCCTGTGCTGACAGAACACACAGAGCCCCAGTCTGCAGTTCCTCTCCTGCGATTCCCTTACCTGTACAAGTTGCTCCGTGTGCTGGTGCAGCTCCTCTAAGATAGGCAGTGTCTGGTCAGGGAGACAGTGCTCCAGAATTCTCTGAATCACTCGGCAGCCATAAGGATGCGTAGACAAAGCAAACACCTGGGTCAAAGAGACAGAAGAAGGCCACAAATGGTAGCTGCCACTTTCAATGCTTCAGTACTGTTTAGAAACATTATCCCACAGATTTTCACAAATGAATTTACTGGCATTTACATTCTCTCTACAAATAAGAGATGTGTGTGTGATGTGTAAACAAGCCCATTAGTTTAGAAATTTAGAGACATGGATAAATTCAGAGCTAAAAACTACTTTTTCAAGAGGTTTAGAAGGAAACAGAATTAGTCAAGGTTATGAAAAACCCACTTAGTTGAGTTAGCAGTGTCAACTGACAGTTCTCCAAAGGCTAGAGTTACAAACAGAAAAAGGAAGGGCTGGGATCAAATCCTCAATGTTTTCACATAACACACCAACCATACACAATGCTATGAATTTAACTGGGGTGTTGTTCAGAAGAAAAGCCTCATCATCCTGTGTTGGGTTTGGAGCAACAGAAAAGCTCAG
The DNA here is from genome assembly GCF_033115175.1 of Lepus europaeus. Taxonomy (NCBI): domain Eukaryota; kingdom Metazoa; phylum Chordata; class Mammalia; order Lagomorpha; family Leporidae; genus Lepus; species Lepus europaeus. The sequence continues at coordinate 23,223,296 of NC_084831.1, forward strand.
GGCTTTAGATCCAGACCACCCAACCTTGATTCTCTATCTTCCTATGTGAACGATGTGTACCTCAGATCTGTAGTCAAGAATAGTAATGATTACAAGAGCAGGAACAATAGCTTACCAAGTGTCAGTCACTATGCTAAGTGCTTTATGCATGTTTTTTATCTGCAACTGTGCCATGGGGCTTCAAAACATTAACAGAAAATCCATGCTTTCAACTTTTATTTATGTAACAGGCAAAGACAGAGAAAGGGAGAGCACATGCTCCTTCCTCCAATTCACTCCCCAAATGCTCGCATCAGCTAGGACCTAAGCCAGCAGGCAGGAACACAATCCAAGTGCTGCTTCCCAGGGTGTGCACCAGCAGGAAACCAGAGTTGGGAATTAACTCCAGGAATTCTGATACAGGACACACACTTTCCAAACAGCATCTTAACTGCTGGGACAAATATCAACCCCTAAATTATCATTTAATTCCATCTAACCACAAACTTTTTTTTTTTTTTCCCCCAGTCATTAGTCTTTATTAACATGCAAGTACCACTTGCCACAAAATATACAGGTTTACCTAGTCTGTTTCAGATTTTATTGTCTTAAACTTATGGTTACTTCTGGATCACACACATAAAGTAACCAAAGCTAAGGCTTATTTCTAGCTATCACTTTTACTTTTGAAATAATTGTGGTTTATAATTGGCATTATTTGCCACCAAGTAGCAGAATATAATTATTTAACTTAATACATAATCTTCTATGCTAAAACATATATCAGTATGTTCTACAATATGCAAGTGATATTTAACTGCTTTCAGTAAGCCAGATAGTATGTTTATGTTTTCTAAGATGAAAAATTACTTTTGTTTACTATTTTTGCAGTTTCCAGAAAAAACCATCCATATTAAGCTAGTGTGGAAGAAATAATCTCAAGACTTAAGTGTGTACATCCTATAAAGGCAGCTTTGTTCTACTACTAAAATGCAGACAATACTAAACCCAACTTCAGTGCTTCTTTACCAACGCCTAGCAAAGATGCTCTATCATGGTTTTTCACATGTTTATCTGCTTAATATAAAAGCAGATCTCCCTATGATCTCCCTATGAGTTTACTTTCAGTAGAAAACTCACTGATTATCGGTATTATATTTATTGGAATATATTTTATAAATTAATAAGAAGATAAATCATGTACTATACCTAAGGATATTTTATGATGTACACTACATCTTTCCACATATCTTTCATATTTATAACATTCAATTGGATGGAGGAAGACTGGAGTAGTTCAAAAAAGTCTTGACTTTTTAAGATTTGGATAAAGTTCATAATGAATCTTTAAAAACACATTTAAACAATCAAGAGTGTAATCACACAAGGGATTACAAAGGAAGAATAAAAATAACTGCAAAGGAAGATTTATAATCAATGAAAATACAGTACTTTAGATTTCCAAAAATGCAAAATGAACAAGAATTCTAAGTCATGTGGCTTACTTGTGAACCATCTGGCTACAGCTGAATAGTTACTATTCCTAGTAACCTTCCCAAATTGCTTTTAAATAAAGTTCTTAAATTGTAGCAATAAACAAAGAAACAAAGTACACAAACAATACTGCAGTTTATCAAAAGACACATAAGAAATTTCAACTCTTATGTAAGTTATAAAAATCAATGTTTCGGCTAAGTTTACGTTACATTTTTATAATGCAATTATTTGTATAACCCTAGTAATGCTACTGGCGGCTATAAGATCAGAATAGGTTTTTTAAAAAAATACTAAAAACATAAAAATATTTAGCCTCATTATTTTACCTATAGCACATGTTCATTTATGCCTAAAGTTCAGCATTAATTATATGATCACTTATCTAATTTTAGCAGGTTTTTTTTTTTTTTATTTGACAGAGTTAGTGAGAGAGACAGAAAGAAAGGTCTTCCTTCCGTTGGTTCACCCCCCAAATGGCCGCTATGGCTGGAACTACACCGATCCAAAGCCAGGAGCCAGGTGCTTCCTCCTGGTCTCCCATGCAGGTGCAGGCACCCAAGCGCTTGGGCCATCCTCCACCGCTATCCCAGGCTACAGCAGAGAGCTGGACTGGAAGAGGAGCAACCAGGACAGAAACGGTGCTCCCAACTGGGATTAGAACCCAGGGTGCTGGTGCCGCAGGTGGAGGATTAGCCTCATGAACCACGGCGCCGGCCATCCACAAACTTTTCTTTCTTTTTTTTTTACAGGCAGAGTGGACAGTGAGAGAGAGAGACAGAGAGAAAGGTCTTCCTTTGCCGTTGGTTCACCCTCCAATGGCCACTGCGGCTGGCGCGCTGCGGCCAGCGCACTGCGCTGATCCAAAGCCAAGAGCCAGGTGCCTCTCCTGGTCTCCCATGGGGTGCAGGGCCCAAGCACTTGGGCCATCCTCCACTGCACTCCCTGACCACAGCAGAGAGCTGGCCTGGAAGAGGAGCAAATGGTACAGAATCTGGCGCCCCGACTGGGACTAGAACCTGGTGTGCTGGCACCGCAGGCAGATTAGCCTATTGAGTCACGGCGCCGGCCTTTCCACAGACTTTTAAAAGACCTCTCGCATCCTTTAAAAAAAAAAAAAAAAAAAAAAAAAAAACTATACATGAAACTTATATAACTTAAAAATTAAAAAAAAAATACACATGCACACATAAAAACATACTGCATGGTTGTGCTCGAATTTTGATTTACAGAAATGCTATGCAATTAAAGTCTGGAACAACTTGATTTATATCACTGAACACTATGTTTCCAATTTTCATTTACAGTACTGTGTTTCTGTAACTTATCCTGTATTGATGCATACATGCTGTTGGCTTTGTATGAGATTTAAAAAACAAAAAACCAACAAAAAAATCCTTTGGGCTGGCCTTGTGGTGTAGGTTAAGCCTCTGCCTGCTGTGCCAGCATCCCATATGGGCGTGGGTTCAAGTCCCAGCTGCTTCACTTCCAACCCAGCTCCCTGCTAACACACCTAGAAAAGCAGTGGAAGACAGCCCAAGTGCTTAGGCCCCTGTACCCATGTGGATCTACCAAGAAGGAGCGCCTGGCTCCTAGCTTCAGATAAGCTTAGCTCCGTTGGCAATTTGGGGAGTGAACCAGTGGATGGAAGACCTTTCAATCTCTCTGTAACTCTCTCAAATAAATAATTAAATCTTTAAAAAAAATAAAAATCCAACTCCCGCTCGTGAACCTTTTGCTATGAGGCAAACAATGCTGTTCAGAACATGTGTAAGCAGGTCTCGCAGTGTACACATGGGGCTCTTTCACCAGGTATAAACCTAGGCAGGGGATGACAGACCGCAAGTACCACAACTGTGAAATCTCAAAGATGGCACCACATTATTTTCCAGTGTGATTGTGCCAATAGTTGTGTTTGACCCCATATTCCTGGAGCACACAGCCACTGATGGCTAGAAAACAGTCTATCGTTTGGGCCTCATTTTCCATTTTCCTCATTACTAAAGGCAACAACAATTTTTTCAAATGTCTACTGGCAATTTGTGTGCTTCTGTGAAACGTCAATTCAAGTTTTGGGACTATTTCTGCATTATTCTCTTTCATTACAGTTTCTTTATAATTCTAATTATTAACCCTATGATATTATTATATATTATTATTATTAGAGTTTCTAATTCTACTTATCAATTATTTGATTTCATCTTGAAAAATACTCTGTTCAGTGGCCTAATCATTCTACCTTGTGTGTTCTGATAACCATAAGATCTTAATTTTCAAGGAAATAAACCAACTCTTTTTTCATTAACTCAAAAGCTGCTAATATCTCCCTGAATTGTTGTCTGTAATCTGCTCAACCATGGCAGTAACTGAGCAAACTTGAAACCTTAGAAACGAAACAGTATTTCAATGTAGGCTAAGCAATACACACTGTAACACTCGAAAATCTACTTGATTGTGTTCATTTTCTACCCTTTCAGAAAAAAACAAAACAAATTCCACACATCCAAAAAAGAGATGTGCTTTTTACTCTCTGTCCCACATGGATTGGGGGGAGGCGGGTGAGGATGTTTATTTTCCTGGCAAAGAAATTAACAACTGCTGTGGCCCCTGGAGTGCAGTGGAGGATGGCCCAGGTCCTTGGGCCCTGCACCCGCATGGGAGACCAGGAGGAAGCACCTGGCTCCTGGCTTCGGATCGGCGCAGTACTCGCCGTAGTGGCCACTTGGTGGATGAACAAATGGAAAAAGGAAGACCTTTCTCTCTGTCTCTCTCACTGTCTAACTTTGCCTGTCAAAAAAAAAAAAAAAATTAACAACTGCAGCAAGTTCAGCAGCAACTCTAGAAAAACTAAGGTATAAGAAAGCACACTCTGGCTTAGAGTTTGGTGGCAAGAAAATTCCTCTGACATATACAGAAGGAGGAGAAATTAGACGTCATCTCTAGTTATGCGGTCACTTAACACAGTTCAAGCCAACCTGAATCATATCCTTTTCAAAAACATTTAAAGGAAGAAGTACTTTGTTATTATTTTTTTTTGACAGGCAGAGTTAGACAGTAAGAGAGACAAAGGTCTTCCTTCCATTGGTTCACCCCCCAAATGGCCGCTGCAACTGGCATGCTGAGCTGATCCGAAGCCAGGAGCCAGGCGCTTCTCCTGGTCTCCCATGGGGTGCAGGGCCCAAGCACTTGGGCCATCCTCCACTGCACTCCCTGGCCACAGCAGAGAGCTGGACTGGAAGAGCAGCAACCGGGACAGAATTCGATGCCCTAACCGGGACTAGAACCTGGGGCGCCGGCACTGAAGGTGGAGGATTAGTACTTTGTTATTTTAAAGATACATTCACATAAGACCTGCAAGATCAGTTCTGAAAATGACCTTAATTTTAAGAAGTACTAAAGACTATCAAATACCAAGATAAGGTTAGGCTTTGTGGCACATGGGATCAAGGCACCACTTGGGATGCCTGCATATGGAATCATAATGTCAGTTTGAGATCCAGCTACTCCACCCTTCAGACCTAGCTTCCTGCTAACATGCATCTTGGGAAACAGCAGATGATGGCCCCAAGGACGTGGGTCCCTGCCACCCACAATGGAGACTCAGATGGACTTCCTGGCCTCTGACTTCAGCCTGGCCTAATCCTGCTGCTGCAGGAATTTAAGGAGCAAACCAGTAGATGTAAGATCTCTGTCACTTTGCCTTTCAAATAAATAAATAAATCTTTAAAAACTGGTTTTTAGCCTTTAGAGAAAAAAAATTCAAATACCGGGATAAATAATACTTAACCAAGGAGGAAAATTTATTCTTCAAATAAATACAGTATTTCATCCCACATGAGCACCCCCCGCCTCCCTGCCGTGAGTCATCTGCATTACTAAAGGAGAGAAGGTTGTCTCACTGAAGGTTAAGGAAGAGACTTGGAAAGAGAGAGCCAGGTACTGAACACTACCATACAGGACTGCTCTCTCTAGTCTCAGCCACATACTGCATTTTGAGGACATGCCACAAACCCCACCCTCCTTTCTGCTCACAACGGAAACACATCCATCTGTTTCCCATATTTCTTTCCTAAGTCACTTACCTGTCCCTTAAAAGCATCGATGATAAACTGTAAGGACTGGGGCTGCACGCATTCAATGCATTTCTGAACCACGTGGTTGCCATTCTGGTCTTTGACACACTTCAGGACGTGGCCATCTAGCTCCCGAACCATTTCATTCTATTGGAGATAAGGGAAGAAAGCACCACCAGAGTCACAGCAAGCCAACACCTGGACGATCCACGCTGTCCTTTCCAAACATAAAAGCACTGAACTGAGAGTCTGTGACAATGAATGCAGAACTGAAATGTGGCACTAGGACACCATGGCAACAAAGAGGGGTTTGAGTTCTTTCATGTATTAGGAAATCTACTATGTAGAGAAATTTACTGAAATAAATTGACTATAACAGTAACTAGTACCCAAAAGATCTCTTAGAGCTTTTATTATACATATATATAAAGCATACTACATAGAATTTCACGTACTCTTCATCATAGTTTATAACACTACCCTGCAAGGCAGGTAATATTAATCATGATGGTGGTTAAAGTTTATTCCAGATTTGGCAAATCTCTAAATGTTTAGCACATCTTAATTCACCTACTTGTCCAAACAACCCTATGCATTGGACACTATTACAGATGAGGAAATCAAGGCACAAATTAGAAGACTTGCCTCAAATTACAGACCAAGAATGCCATGATCAAATTCAAACAATCTGGCTGTACTGTGTAGTAAACCAGTATGTGTCAGCAAAGCAATGGTCAAAAATTTAAATTATCCTGCACCCCTGCCCCTGTATCTATGGAAGAAATAAAGCTGAAAGGAGTTAAGCCATATATTTGAAGCTATAGGTAGAAAGTAAAATAATCAGAATTCTAGTCCAGGCTGTGACTCCACCATCTATGAACTTTCTACCAAGCTATAGTGGGTACAAAGTTCACAGGAATGGGTCTTTCAGTTAATCAATGAATAGCTTCCAAACTCAGCAAGTACGGAGAGCAGCCAGACCTTAAGTATATGAAAGTGAGTGTGTGTCTGTGTAGGGAATGGGTGAATGTGGCAAAGGTTTATTAGGGAGAGACTGAGTCAGAATCCATCTCCAAAGTTTACAACCTATGGTCTCAGGTACCTGGAGGCTGAAGCCCTATACTATGGCTGTGCCCTGACATCTGCTGCCCTATTTCCTTGCTTTCTCTAATCTCTGCATATTACCTCTACTATGCTGACAATTTATGTTAGAAGATTATAAGCCACTTTAATAAGTGTTATTAGGAGAAAGTGTTAAGCCTAGTGGTTATGATGCCTACATTCCACATCAGAATGCCAGAGTTGGGGGCCAGCGCTGTGGCATAGCAGGTAAAGCCACCATCTACAGTGCCGGCATCCCATATGGGCACCCATTGGAGTCCTGGCTGCTCCTCTTGCGATCCTGCTCTCTGCTGTGGCCTGGGAAAGCAGTGGAAGATGGCCCAGAGTGCTTGGGCCCCTGCACCCACGTGGGAGACCCAGAAGAAGCTCCTGGCTCCTTCAGAGTGGTGCAACTCCAGCCATTGCAGCCATTTGGGGAGTGAACCAGTGGATAGAAGATCTCTCTCTCGATCTCTCTCTCTCTGCCTTTCAAATAAATCAATAAAATCTTAAAAAAAAAAAAAAAGAAAAAGAAAAAAGAACGCCTGAGTTTGACCCACAGTTCTAGCTCCCTGACTCCACCCTGGGAGGCAGCAGGTAAAGGAAGACCTTTCTCTCTGTCTCTCTCACTGTCCACTCTGCCTGTAAAAAAAAAAAAAAAAAAGAAAAGTTTGTGGATGGCCGGCGCCGCGGCTCACAAAGCTAATCCTCCATCTGCGGCACCAGCACCCTGGGTTCTAATCCCAGTTGGGAGCACCAGTTCTGTCCCGGTTGCCCGTCTTCCAGGTCAGCTCTCTGCTTTGGCCCGGGAGTGCAGTGGAGGATGGCCCAAGTGCTTGGGCCCTGCACCCCATGGGAGACCAGGATAAGCACCTGGCTCCTGTCATCAGATCAGCGCAGGGCGCCGGCCGCAGCGGCCATTGGAGGGTGAACCAATGGCAAAAAGGAAGACCTTTCTCTCTGTCTTTCTCTCTCTCACTATCCACTCTGCCTGTCCAAAAAAAAAAAAAAGTTGACAAGCTAAAATACTGTCATTAATAAATGCAAGGTTTTAAATCCCTGAGATGTTGACTACATCAAATCAACTAACATATCAGCTAGGAGAAAGAAAAAAAAAAAAAAAAAAAAAAAAAGAATAAAGTGCCAAGGACTAAATAAGGAAAAGGCCAGATATTCAGGGAAAGTTTCCAAAAGGAATTACTGAAATTTCAGGAGGAAATAATTTACTCTGTAAACATAATTACAGATTGACAAATAGAGAATGATAGTTATACACTTATAAAAGTAAGGGACAGTTTCTTAACTAAAGATGAGGTGGTGTCCCTGAATATTTTCTTAATCCAGAAGACATTTACAATTCCATAGGAGAGGAGCTAACGTCACCTAAATGTCTACTGAAAAATGAGTAAATTATTCATAGCAAGAAAAGTAGTTCAGATCTAGAATAAGTCACCACAGAGAAACATGACCAGGGAAGAACAATAGGTTGAGGGAAAGGAAGGGGAGTTTTTCTTTTTTCTTTTAAAACAAACAAACAAATAAAAACCCACGACATGCAGCCAGAACACTATACAATTTGAAAAAGTGAAGACAAAATAAAGAATTTCCCACATTCGTGGGTGAAGGCAAAGAGGAAAACATATAAAAGAAACTGTCATCAACTGTCATCCTTCTGCTTCTCTTCCAGCAAGTTGGCATTACAGCCAAAAGACAGGAAGAAATTTGCAGGTGCAAAAGAAAAAGGAAAAGCAAACAGGAAAGTTTTCAACCATCAATGAAAAACCCCAGGAAAACATTAAAATCAGTAATAAACGAAACATTAGAAAACAACTAAAAATAGCTTAACACCTGCTTGTAATTACTTACAAACAACACTTTCATATGAGCAATGCATCTCTAGGAATGAGCACTGAGTGAACAAAATGCAAATCTCCAAGTGTCCCCAACCTGCCCTCTGCCTTCACAGCAGCATCTTGACACGCCACCTAGGAAACTCACACCCCATAGGACTTTAAACTCATTCAGCCTTCAACTGCCATCGCCACCACCAGTCGGGCGGTAGGGTTTGGATCAGAGGTGGGCGGGCGTCCTGTCTGGCTCAGAACTTGAGTCCGTAACAAAGATTCTCATTACCGAACTTTGTTCTCAGTGAGGGCAAGTGGGTCATCATTGCCAGACAATGGCCAACCCTGAACTGAGAAGGGCTGAGTGAGCTCAGAGCCCAGGGGCTGAGGGCTCCGATGAGAAACTCCCAGAGGCTGCTGGCACTGGCCAGCACCAACACAGCTGCAGTACATCCTCCCTCTGGGTTTGTTTCCCTGCCCGTGCCCCATGGTCCGGACCTGCCCCAGGGCTAATCCTGAAGCCGAGGGTCTCTTCAGGCCATCTCCACATGAGCTCCCCACTCACAACACAAAGCTTTCAGGGTTCTGTCCCCTTTTTCCAGTCTAACTCCTCTTAGCTCTGTCCTCCTGCACGGCCTGCCCGGGGAAGACTGTGGGCAGGGTGAGGGGCTCCCTTGCGCGCTCACGACACTTCCCACTGCCGTTTCCCACCAGACTATGCACTGCAGGCAGGGATCAGATCTTCATCATCCCCAGGCCCTCATGTCTGGCATGAGTGGGCTTTGGGACAGTGTGCCAGGCCATGCACTGCACTGAGCAAGCACTCTGAAGTCAACGTGGGTGGAATGAATGAAGAGGGGGGAGTGAAGTCAAGTGAAAGATGTGCTGGACAAAATTTGGCTCATTGGAATGTTCCATTCAAATGAAGAAAATGACAACTTACTAGCATTTTACCTGCTTCAATTCTTTGCAAACAAAAAACACACCTGTAAAATTGCACGTAAGTTCTGGTCAAGGGTAAGAGTGTTGGGAACCATTGGTTTTAACACAAGACACTTGATCTACTATAAATTTACAAAATTAATCGTATAATTCATGCTGGCCATGCACAGAAAGACAGCCATAAGCACCAAAGGAAAACTGTAGGCTGACAGCATTACCAAGTTCACTACATATACCATGGAGAAACATTAAACACCAAGAGAAAAAGTTAAAGGGGAAACTTACAATTACCTGCTGGTCTGCGGGAATAAATTCAAGAGCTTTCTGGATAACTCGGCAGCCGTACATCTGTAGTGCCAAGGACAGGACGTGGCCTCGAATGCGTTCTGCCAAAGCCAGCTTCTGTTCATGGCTGCCAAACTAGACATAATGCATGGGTTAGCACTGTTACATAGAAAGAAGGAAAGAAGCCAGAGAAAGCAAAGCATTCATTATTCTTCATCAACCACTGGCATAACCTCTTTTAACCCTGTTACAAATGAATGTTTTAGATCTTTCATTTAAAGAATCTTTGTTTCTTCAAGCAGTTCTCCGTTTGATTATAAAAAATCTTTAGAATGTTAAAATTTTCTTTGATACCCAACAGCGGTGGTTTCACTACTAGTATTTAAGGAAATAGGTAATTCCTCAAAGCTGCCACTAATTCACTACTACTATTAAACAAGTCCATACTCCACTGATTACGAGAGCACTCAGAAAATGAGTAGTATGTGTGGAAGACACTGCATTTTTTAAGGCTTTTGAGAATGTTTGAGGAAGATACAAGAACATCTTGAAATCTCCAGCCCCTCAGATCTCTGAGGCCCACAGGTTAAAAAGTTCTTTCATCTCTGTGCAGCTTAAGCCAAAGAACACATGGATACTGTGTTTTGAATTGGTGTTCTACCTTATTACAAGAACTAATACTGTCTATTTACACAGGCAATTGAGTGGAGAGGAGAAGAATTAGTAGAATGAAGAGATAGGGCTAAAATTCTATTCAAACATCCTTGTTTGAATTTTCATTTGAAAAGTAGAATTCCGAGTCTGTAGGAAATTCTGTGATGTATCAGCCTGTCGAACTCCCTGCTTTTCCCTTCAAGAGCACTAAGATACAGGGACCTTCTCTCGCTTGCCCTACACCACTGCACATTCTGCACATTCTGGCCCCCGGATGCTGCACCAGCCTCTGGAGCTGATCTCTGCACTGTCATATTGGTGACAAACGCTTGTGTGTTTGTCAAAAATCAAAAACAGAAGGGTTATACTTAGATTGGTTTCTTTGTCCATAGCTGGAGAATTCAAAGAACACAAGTTTTCCTGAGAAAAGCTAGAAAGATAAAAGCTGTGGGTAAGCCACTTTAAAAAAATTTTTTAACAATTACTTATTTATTTGAAAGTCAGAGTTACAGAGAGAGATCTTCCATTTGTTGGTTCACTCCCCAGATAGCTGCAACAGGAAGGGCTGGGCCAGACTGAAGCCAGGAGTCAGGAGCTTCATCTGGGTCTCCCTCGTGAGTGTCAAGGACCCAAATGCTTGAGCTATCCTCTGCTCTTCCCAGGGTCTGAATGGGAAGTGGGGCAGCCAAGACAGGAACTGATGTCTATATGGGATGCTGGCATCACAGGCGGCAGCTTTACCTAGCATGCAATAATGCCAGCCCCAAGTACACCACTTTAATCTTCACACCAATCAAACAGAATTTTTAATGGAAAATAACGTGCAGGATTTTTTCCCCCACACCAGATTTCTCATCTAAATGTTTTGTGCTATTCTGGATTTAAAGATATATTTTAAAAAATTGCTTAGAAAATAGAAAAAAGTTTGTGCAAAATCACTGAAATCCATATAGTTTTTTCATAATACATATTTTCCAACCAATGCTTTGACCTCATGGATCTTGTAGCTGTCATCAATGAGAAGTAAAATATCTTTGCCTCTCTGAAACTTTATTAGAGGAAAGACATTAATCAAATACTCTCATGAATATTTTCCAAAGATAATGATAAGAGTAGGCATTATTGAAATTAACAGAGGTAAAATAAGGAATCAAGGCCTAAGGATAACCTCAGTTTATGATGAAAAATACTGGGGTTGGTGTTCATGTATAATTCTCTAGGAATCTTCTCCCCATCCCATTTTTTCACACTAAAATCACCTTACATGGATTATTTCTTCCCAAAGTGGCAGGTTTAATGAAACTACTGTTAACAATCAGAAGTAATAGGCTGGGTCCTAAACGGGGACAAAACTTCTCAAAACACTCCCAACACAGATTAGGATCACCTGCTTGGGTAGCTACACCACACACGACAGACAGATGCTGTTAAAGAACTACAAGCACTTTAAAAAGCTCTTCAAAAAGGATTGGAATGGGATGGCTATTTTTTTAAAGATTTATTTATTTGAAAAGTAGAGTTAGAGACACAGAGGGAAGGAGGGGAGAGAGAGGGAAGAGAGAGAAAGAGGGAGGGAAGATGGCTATTCTTAATCAAAATATCCTGCAGAGTTATAGAACCAAAGGGGAAAAAGAACAAAGGCTTACTTCAAAGAACTTCTGAATGACATAATTCCCAAACACATCCACCATCAGTTGGTAGGCAGCCTGGAGGATTTCATTGAAAACAAGCTGGCGCTCAGCTGTGGTGGCACGTTCTAGCTTCAGTTGAATGAACCTAAAGTACAAAGTAAAACAGGTGATCTCAGTGCAGAAAGAGAACTTGGAAAAGAGAGGGGTAAGTCGCTTTCTAGGACGTGTCAGCTCTGCAACTGCAGTGCGAGGGTGCATATGCACTCACCAGGCACACAGTGAACTGAGTGCTACCACTGCGCGAGCGCCTCTAAAGGAAGAATTTCTGGAAAGACGAAATATCTCCTGGGTTCATGAAACTTTCACTTTTTTAACATGTGATTTGGGCATTCATTTATTTATTTTCATTTTTTATTTTAGTTAAAAGACAGAGAGGCATACAGAAAGAAATCTTCTACCTGCTGGTTCGTTATCCAAATACCCACAACAATTGGGACTGGGCCAGGCCAAAGCTAGGAACTAGGAGCCAGGAACTTCATCCTTATCTCCCATATGGGTGGCAGGGACCCAAGCACTAGGACTGCCTCCCAGGATACATTAGCAGGAAGCTGGATCAGATGCAAAAGAGCCATGACTTGAACTAGGCACTCAAATATGGGATGTGGGCCTCCCAAATGGCAACTTAGCCACTATACCAAATGCCCACCCCCTTAGTGAGCTATAGAATATGTATTTTATATTGTGTATTTCCTTATGAAGGACATACAGACCACGTCTGATTTAAGTGTGGGGAGACAGGGAAGACATAAAGGTGGGGAGAGGTGTCAGAGAAAGAACTTTGGAAGCCAGTTCCACATTACTGAACTCAAAGCTACAGTCCTTACTACGTGCTCTGACTCATCTTCAGAAGCAGCAGCTACTCGGTCTGCGTTATGTAGTGCAGGTGACTACATGAGGAAATCACCCTGTCTGAATCTGGCCTGCAGGATCCAAACATGAGAAACCCTTGCTCAGCAGCATGCTGGCAGCACTGACAAACGAGGCAGGGTCTGACACCTGGATGTGGTCTGACAAAGAAACCAAAATGGAAACAAAGAGCCATGGGGACGAAGGGTAGGTGATGCTTCTTTCCCAGAATCAGGTTCCCTTTCTGTAAAGCCCACTGGAACAGCCGAAGGGGAGACCGAAGCCAAATCCAGCCCCTGGAACAGCCTCTTCTCTCAACTCTGAGGTTTCTCACCTCCACAGCATGGAGCAAGTGGTAAAACGGTCTGACTCTTAAGCAGCCAACATACCCAATGTGTATCTGAACCATACCCCTTTGAGAGCAAAGGATTCTTTATAATGCTCAATGCAGCAAAAGTCTGTGTAGGTCTTTATGTGAGTGTGTCTTTTATTTAACATGTAGATTTTTATGAGATTCTTCTGAATTGGAAACAAAAGGCTACTCATCCAGAAAGGCCAAATGTTTGTGTTTTAAAACATGTGATCTTGGCTATGAAAGGCTCTTTGCCAACACCTGTTTGTCTAGTGACCCTCTGACATAATTAATGAGAAGCATATTAAGAGGCACGCTTTGACTGAATTATATTATGGTGAATTATTCAGACATTAACCTGTCTGAGGGACAGAATTTAAGGAGTTAAAATTTTAGTTACCTCCACTGCCAAAGCCAAGTCCTCACCTGGACCCATGCTGGTCTTGGGAAAATTCCATTATATGTCCAGCAATCTCCCGCAGTTGTAAATTGGGGTAGCGGTTATTTCGAAAATCTTCCAAAAGCCTGCTCCTACCAGAGGGCATGACGTCAGACATCCCATACCGCAAACGGGAGGAAGAAAAGAGGGTGCTGCTGGGGCTGAAGAGGCTGGAAGCGCTGCTTGCGCTGCGGTACTTGGCTTCAGCGCCGGGGGCAGCAGAGATGTATCTTCCACTGCCATTTGTGAGTCCTCCTGTTGGTTACAGAACAGAGGAACTTAAGACCATTCTTAAGAAACTTCATTCGAAAAAGGGAAAAGCATCCCCCCGCAAAAGCCTGCATTGTCCTGAGTTCTCCAGTTCTGTTGTTTCTGTGTTAAGTCTCAATTCTATCAGTGCCAGGATTTCCCAAGGAGAACTCAACAATCTGGAAGGCAAATGGCACAAAGCTTGAGAGGGAAATGCTTTTTACCACTAATAGCAGACTGCTAGCAAAAATGGAGCAACTATTAGCATAGCCCTTAATAAAGAAAATGAGGTCAAACTGTGCCTACTGTGTGAGCCCAGCACCTGAACACCAGCAGTGGGTACTTAGAAAACACAAAAATGCACTGAGACATCAGTGGTTTTCCAAGCTGAGCTCTGTGGAGACTTATCCACTCTTGAATAATCCCTACTCCCATCTGAAATCCATCCTGAAAAACTGGGGAATTCAGACTCATCTGTTTTCTACCGGAGACCCTTCAAAAAGCTTTCCTTAGAAGCAACGGCTTGGCCACTAAATAGAAATTTGAAAATTACTAAGACAGCCAAAGCCAAGGATTAGAAGTAAGGAGTAGGAGGAAAAAAGAGATACACTATAAAATGGAAGGTTTGCAATTCTTCATCACGAATGGGCAGCTCTCAACAAATGCTATGGACTTAGAGCCTGAAATGACTGCAGCAGCAACAACCTTCATGCCACTGATACTGCTGTTTTTGATTTTTGACAAGGGAATAACAACTGAATCCCTAGACAGATAAAGTAGAGAGATGACCACAAGGTTATCAAAATGGAAACCAGCATAATGAATCATGAGTATAATTCAATTTTTAAGCTCTAGTTTGCATTACAAAAACAATGTATACATTAACTCTTTTCTGGGTTGTTTTTCCCATACTACTTTTAATCTGAAAAGTGAAACAGATAGGAAATACCACATAAACTACAAACAGCAGATAAACACAATTCCGAACCCAGGAGAAAAGTCAACAACAACGAACTGCTTGTTAACTTTCTTCTGAGTTTTAATGAATGCCTGGCTTTGAATTTAATGGTAGGTATAGTAAGATAACTGGTTTGGATTTCTCCATGGAATTCAAGGGTTTAGTTTCAAAGGTTTCAGTCTCAAAGTGATGGAACCAAAAGAAAATGGCTTAGTGTTAGAATCTGTGAAGCAGCCATGCCCAGCTATATGCTACAAGATCTTTGTATATACTCTATGGCGTTGTTGCTGGCATTTTTGAAAAAGTTTTTCTCATTTATGTAACAGGAAATTAAGACCCAGAGAGAAGAAATGCTCCTATAAAGATAGAAACTTGGAAACTGTTACAGCTAGAATATAGAATGACACTTCAGACTTCAGGCATAAGGACCTTGCAATTCGTATGAGACTCATTTTCAGACTCAGTTACATCATGTTCTTGTTGGTCATTGTTATTTTTGTCAAATTCCACAGTACTTCTTAAAACAAATGGAAGGGGCCAGTACTGTGTATAGCAAGTAAAGCCACTGCCTGCAGTGCCAGCATCTCATATGGGTGATGGTTCAAGTCCCTGCTGCTCCACTTCTGATACAGCACTCTGCTATGACCTGGGAAAGCAATAGAAGATGGCCCAGGTGCTTGGGCCCCTGAACCCCCGAGAGACCCAGAAGAAGCTTCCAGCTCCTGGCTTTGGATTGGCCCAGCTCCGGCCATTGCAGCCATTTAGGGAGTGAACCAGTGGATAGAAGTCTCCCCCTGCCCCCTTCTTTCTCTAACCCTGCCTTTCAAATAAATAAGTATATCTTAAAAAAGGAAAATAAAGGAAAAGATATTTTTAACAAAACAATGGGAACTTATGTGAAAATACTGGCCATATAACTGTTCTTTATTCCATCTCACAGATAATTATTTTCTCCCTGAGACTGGAGAGAAACAGGCAAAGAGTGAACAGTAAGGCAGGTCAGCAGGTGATGGTAGACTATGGCAACAGCAACAGGCCTAAGAAGGAATGGCCAAAAAAAAAAAAAAAAAAACACCACAGAGTTTTGAAAACAAATCAAAGGTTTCTGAAGAACCTGTTGATGACCAAGCCACAAGATATATCAGAAGGTAGCCAGATCACTGGTGACAATGTTGAATGATGGGATAAACCAACCCTGAAAACTGCCCTACTGCTATGCTTGTCCCTCCAGTTATATGAGCAAACAAATGAGCCTGTAGCTTACACTACTTGCTGCTTTCTGTTAGTGTGACCAAAAACACACTGACTAATCCGTAACAAAAGGGCTAGGATGAATAACAGATAACGTGCCTAGGATGAAATGTTCTACGTTTGCCTCAAAACTTTGAATTTGGTTCTAGTTACTAAGGACGCCAGACAGACACAGGTGCCCCACCCCTGCCTTGCCCTCACGCCACACACATACATATATGCATATTAAGCTTTTATTACTGAGAAAGAAAATTTCCCAGGTGCTAAATTATACATGGCAAACTGGTAGTTCATAAACATTTTATGTGAGCCAAGCCACATTTCTATAAACATTAAACCAGTGCTTAAACTGTGGCATTCTGGTTGTTTTGGGGAAAGATACCTGGCAAAAGGTACACTGCCATCTCTCTTAAAGATGGGAAATGTGGAGAAACGTGTTTGAGGGGATCATAATAATGGGCATACATATATGGAATTGCGCCCAAGACACTGACTCCAGAGCCAGCCCATTCAAGTGCCTAGATTTATAATTTGACGTAAAAAGAACTTTCCTATAGGCCTCAAAGTGAGTCCCTTAGAGATTTCACTATTTAATACAGTATTTTGACACTGGTGGGCTTTATTGCCACCTGTAATATCTTTCTACAGAAATTAATGAATTGATTTTTATTTAAATTACTATGTACTTCTGTTGTTTTACACAACTACAAAAGGGTTTTCTTTCAGTGGCCATCTAGTTTTCCATTCCCTTGCTATGTGGAATGTTCTCATCCATTTGCTTTTTGTTCTTACAGATCTTCTAGATGGCTAATGGGTAAAAACCCTATCTCCTTGCCTTTAAAGAAAAATTCCCAAGGTTTCCAACATCTGGCTCAGTATTTAATATAGGCATAGGCAACAGTGTTCATCGAAATGAGTTCTCACCAAACTACATCCTTTAAAAAAAAAAAAAAAAATCAAGGTAGACCTAGGTTTAAATAAGCTTAATAGTATTCTGGGCACACAGTAATAGTCCAAAGTCACATGGTCAGTCTCCTTCAGAGAATCAGGTTGAAAATTACAAATACTGCATTTTGGTTTGGAATGGGGATTTATCTACAAGCACATACTTGACTAATAGATAATCTGAAATTAGTGCAGGTTACCGACTGCTAACTTAAAAAAATTCTTCCTTCAATGTAGTAAAGAACAAAGACAGGTACTATATTTGAACTCTATGCTTCCTAACAAACTAAAGACACATATAACCTTAAAAGACAAAACAAAAGATGGTTTAAGCCCTGGAATTCTTTTGCTCTGGACAGATTTTAATTCTCTGAGCTCATTTTTACTATATCACTACTTTGTAAGAATGAACAGTACAATACTTTTCTTTCAGAACACATAAAAAGACTGGGAGTTGTCAACCATGCACTTAATAATAAACTGCACCTGTTACCTCTTTGCGCTAAGAGCTGTAAATGGCACAATGTGAAGAGTCTACAGAAAACCATAAACATGGAGAAGTATTCCAGAAAATGGAGAGGGGACAGATGTAGGATAGAGAGAGCTATGGGCAGGCAGGACTTATGAAACCATTAAGAATCAGACCTTTGGGACATTCACATTCCATACTCTTTTGAGGTAAGAGAATTTAACAGATACAGATACCTCAAGTGCAAGTGAGAGTCACAACTCATATGTAAGCCATAAATCAGAGCATAGGGACAGGCTGAGGCATGACCTGGGATGCCAACATTCCATATGAGAGTACCCAGCATGGAGTCTCACCCTGGCTTCAAAGCCACATTCCTGCTAATGTGTACCCTGAGAGGCAGTGGATAATGGCTCTCATACCTGGGTCCCTGCCACCCAAGCAGGAGACCTGCAGAGAGTTCTTAGCTCCTGACTCTCATCTGACCCAGCCCCAACTATACTGCAGGGGAGTGAACCAGCAGACAGAAGATCTTTCTCCCCTCTCACTTCTGTCTCCTTTTGTCACTCTGCTGTTTAAATAAATTTTTAAAAATTCTTTTTTTGGGAAAGACTTAGTTACTTATTTGAAAGGCAGAGTTACAAAGAGGAAAAGGCAGAGGCAGAGAAAGAAAGAGAAGTCTTCCATCTGCTGGTTCACTTCCCAAACGGCCGCAACAGAAAGGGCTAGGCCAAACCAAAGCCAGGAGCCAGGAGCTTCTTCCAGGTCTCCTACAAAACTGCAGGGGCCCAAGCTCTTGGGCCATCTTCCGCTGCTTTCCCAGGCACATCAGTAGGGAGCTGGATGGGGAAGTGGAGTAGCTAGGACTTGAACTGGCACCCATGTGGGATGCCGACACATCAGGCAGCAGCTTAACCTGCTAACACCACAGCACAGGACTCCTAAGCTCTTCCACTTCCCATCCTGCTCTCTGCTATGGCCTGGGAAAGCAGAAGATGGCCCAGGTGCTTGGACCCCTACACCTGAGTGGGAGACCCGGAAGAAGCCCCTGGCTCCTGGCTTCGGATTGTTGCAGCTCCGGCTGTTGCAGCTATATGGGGAGTGAACCAGCAGATGGAGGATCTCTCTCTCTCTCTCTCTCTCTCTCTCTCTCTCTCTCTGCCTCTCCTCTCTCTGTGTAACTGTGACTTCCAAATAAATAAATAAATCTTAAAAAAATTTTTTTAAGAAGAAATATTTTAGGGGCCAGTGCTGTGCCACAGGTTAAGCTTCAGGTTGTGACACCACATCCTATATGGGCACTGATTCATGTCCAATCCGATCCCTGCTGAAGGCCTGGAAAAGCAGAGAAGGATGGCCCAAGTACTTGGACCCCTGCCTCCCATGTGGGAGATCCAGATAAAGCCCTTAGCTCCTGGCTTTGGCCTGGCCCAGCCCTAGCCATTGTGGCCATTTGGGGAGCAAACCAGAGAAGGGAAGATCTCTCTCTCTCTCTCTTCTCTTTCTGTAACTGGGCCTTTCAAATAAATAAATGAATGGATCTTCTAAAAAATAAATTTTAAAACAAAAAATAAAGAAATCTTCAAGAATTTGTGCTAGGCAAGGATTTCTTAGATCCTATACTCAAAGCATAATAAATTGGACCTCATCAAAACAAAAATGTACTTTAAATGACATTTTAATAATGAAAAAATAGGGGCTGGTGTTGTGGCACAGCAAGTTAAGCTGCCGCTTGTGATGACAGCATCCTATACTGAAGCTCTGGTTTGAGTCCCAGCTGCTCTGCCTCTAATCCAACTCCCTGCTTTTGCACCTGGGGAGGCAGCACAGGAAGGTCCAAGTACCTGGGCCCCTGCCAACCTCATAGGAGATCTGGATGGAGTTTCTGACTCCTGACCCAGCCCCAGCTCTTGTGGCCATTTGGAGAGTGAACCAGAAGACAGAAGAGCTCTTATTTTAAAAAGAAATAATAAAAAGAAATAAATAGTCATATAAATCACGTATCTGATAAAAGACTTATATCCAGCATATACAAAAACTCTAAAACCTCAATAATAATAAAACCTAAATTTTAAAATAGGCAAAAATGATGAGCAGATATTTCAAATATAAACACAAATAGTTAATAAGCATATGAAAAGATGCTCTATATCAGTAGGCATCAGGGAAATGGAAAATAAAATCACCTATTTTATCATGTCCACTGCCATAACTACCTACACTCAGTAAGACAGACCCAGCAAAATGATGGTTTCCCAGAAAGTTAAACGAGAAATACAATCTAACTATGCTACCCCTGAAAACATGAAAACATGTACAAAGAAACATGTGCACTTCAATGTTCACAGCAGCATTATTCCTAGTAGCCAAAATTATGTCCATTAGCTATGAGTGGAAAGATCAAAGATGGTATTTTTATAAAATGGAAGATTATTTGACAATAAAAAAGAACTGACACGTGGTATATCATAGATGAATCTTGAAAACATGCGAAGAGAAAGAGATCACACACTGTATGGTATAGTTTCCAGAACATGCAACTTCAGAGACAGAAAGCAGATCGTGGCTGACTGGGGCTAAGAAAGGAACTGACCACAACAGGCCATGAAGAATCTTACTGAAGGGCTATAAACATTCTAAAATATATTTAAAGTAATTGCTGTGCAAACCAAAATTACTAAACTTCACTCGATAGAATGTATGAATAAGTAAAGTATAATTGAATGAATCCACACACCCCACTCCATCTGGAATTTCAACAATTGGTAATGGAAGTCACTGAAGAATCATTAGTTGGCCCTCAATTAAGTGACTAGTGAATAAATAATAAAAATTACTAAGCAGGTCACTGATTGTTTTTAGAATCTTAACATGTCTAACTACTAGTATGAAGTATAAAAATGATGTGATAGGGAATATGTCCATGCTGAAGAAAAGAGCTATAGGCTGGTATACGCATTCAAATGCTTACAAACTATGTGTTATTAGAAAATTCATTAAATCACATCGAGTTAAGTTTCCATGGGCAGAAGAGCTATTCTGAGTACTCAACACAATGAAAACAAAACTGTCTGTACGGCTGGTCCTGATCAAGTAACTGACGGCTGGGGGGAGCAGTGAAGCAGTATTGAATAGCAGACGCTGTACTCAGTGTGATGCGATACACACTTGGTAAGAACATGTTAAATTTCTTGCACCAAAGTATGTTTAGGATTTCTGCATGGACTCTGTTAGAAACCAAGGACAATTCAACTATTTTCTCTTGGTTAAGAATATGGCATAGAAGAACACTTTTCTCAAGAAAACAGACTGAGTTAAGGCAAAGCTTTACTGATGAAGACCACAGATTCCTTGGGAATAATACAGGATATTGGTACAATATGCAGTGAGAGAAAAGTCCAATGCAAATACACACACAAAAAAAATCATTTAAACAAGGTGAATTTCTCATGAGGGAAGATATATTACACACAAAACTAGGGGCCTGTGCTGTGGTGTAGAGGGTAAGGCCAGAGCCTGCAGTGCCTGCATCCCACATGAGTGCTGGTTCCAGTCCTGGCTGCTCTACTTCCAATCCAGCTCCCTGCTGATGCACGTGAGAAGGCAGCAAAGGATGGCCCAAGTGATTGAGCCCCTGCACCCATGTGGGAAACCCAGATGAGGCTCCTAGCTCCTGGCTCGGGCCTGGCCCAGCCTTGGCCATTGCTGCCATTTGAAGAGTGAACCAACAGATTGAAGACCTCTCTTTCTCCCTTTCTTTAACTCTGCTTTTCAAATAAACAAATCTTAAAAAAAGAAAAAATACTACAAGACATAAGCAGAAAATAACTATCAGTGTGAGTTAATAGGGAAAGCATAAATTAAGAAGTATTTCATTCAATTGCTGGCATACTGGGAAGAGGGAAAGCACTATGATGTAAGTAACACCAATAGCTACAGCAATTAACTCAGGAGCTGCTACATCCACAGGATAAACCTGGCCCATCATGTATTTTTATAAATAAAAGCTTTATTAGAAGACAGCTGTATACTCATTCATTTACATTTTGTCTGTGGCTGCTTTCACATGTCAACAGCAAAGTTCAATATTCACTTCAGAGACAATCTGGCCTAGAAAAACTAAAACATTCATTATCTATTTTTTAGAAAAAAAATTTTTGTAGGTTTAGTTCATTGAATATCAGTATGGGATGACATAATTCAAATGTTTAAGCCAAGAAACTAAAGATAATGTTTGTGGGTTTGATAATGTACTGATTCAAAAGGTATCTTGCACACACCATGTGTCAGTATATACACTGAAATTTGTATGCTTTTTTTGAGATCCCAAAAAAGGCTTGATTCTAATTCTGAGATGAAAACATTACATCTTGAGACTTGGATTCTTTACATCCACGACACAGGGATAATACCTACGCCCTCCAGAGTTATGTGTACAGGACTCGAATCCAGTACCACTAGCAAGCAACCATTAGTGAGTGTTAGTTCCTTCCTCTATTCACATATCAAACTGGGATTACTTTCACTGACTGGTTTAAAGCCAGGTGTTCAGTCACTAGGAAACACTTTTATAACACACTTTATTCCTTTATCCATCCATTATGGGCCTACCTATCAGGAATGCCCCTACAACTCTTCTAAAGTAATGCCCTTTTACAGCCTCAGATGTTGAGTTGTACAACTATAGTTTTCACTGTGTGTAATTTCATACCCCCCCTCCACACACACACACACACACACACACAGTTTTGCCTGGAAACTTACCTCTTTTAAATTTAGAGATACTACTCTTAGTTCTAGAATAACTCTATTCCCCTACCTACTTCAGATTTTCATGATTTTTATAAACCATTTCTCAGTCTTTGACTTTTTCAATTAAGCTATCTTTATTCATTTGTAGTCTGTCCTCACTTTAAACTTGCTGCTGAGAAATAGAATCTGCTAGGTAAAGTGGCCATTGATGCTGACTTGTCCAGGACAGTTCTGATGTCTGTCATCATTAATTAACTGTTGGCAGCACTCCCACTCACCAGCTTGCAAAATCAATTGTATAGTCACTCTACTTCTAGGTCTCTACTTTCCCTATCTGGGAAACAAACTGGTACTTCAAAATCCACGGTCGATAATTAACAGAGAAAAGGGAGTGGGCATCATGTCTTTGGGATAAGAAAATACCTCCTACCTTGTAACAAATTTAGAGATTTGCCACACAAAACACTAACAGGATTTTCTTTTCATTCTTACAGCCTGCAGAGCTTAGTATCCTCTTTTCCCTCCTATTTTCTACAAGCTAGTCAGGGGTAGGGAATATTTTTTCTGCCAAGGGCCAACTGGCTATTTATAATACCACCTACAGACCACACAAAATGATCAACTTAAAAATGAGCCTGCTACAGATTCACTGCATTTCAAGTCCTGCCTGCGGCTGCCTTTGCAGGACCACACCCTTGGGCCAGACGTTCCCACTCTTGATCTAAACGGTAACAATGCTTTAAAAACAAAACAAACAAACAAACAAACAAACAAAAAAAAACAGATATAAAATGACCCAAATAGAAAAACATACATCTACTCATTAGCACACTGTGTAGTTTAAGAGCATAGTTATGATAGTTATCTAAGAATCTGGCAAAATTGTTTAAATAAAATGCTTTACTTATGAAAGCATTTTAACATAAAATGTAAACATAAATATACATGGGGAGGGAGAATCTGAAAAGAAATAAGGTAAAATATTAATTGTGGTGTCATTTCAGGAGGAGATACTAGGTGAATAAATTATTCTTCTGTGTCTCTGTGTTTTCCAGCTGCACTGAAATGAACCTGCACTGTGTTTGTAATGCAAGAGTCTCACAAGTAGCCAAAGAGCAAAATGTTCAAGCTAAAGCTCATGTGAATACACAAGGTATATGGAGTTTATACCCAAAATCTAGTAAGTCTAAAGCTGCTATACTATCTGTAGGTACAGCCTGAATAACATGTGGAAGGCACAGCGCATCCAGGACACAGCTAGGATAAAGGGATGGTCCTTTGCTTATGCAAAGTACTTATAATGGCATCAGTGGCAAGAGAGTTCTAGAGTTCAAGTGGTGGTAGAGTAATGGTTCTTACCCAGGTTTAAGCTTGAAGAGGATCCATGTGAAGAGAGGGAAGGAGGTGGTGTCTGTGAATGTCCTGGTCCCTGACTAGGGAGAGGCATGCCCACGGGTCCAGGAGAGGAGGAAAAGCTAAGGCCGTTATAAAAACTGTGTCCAATGGGGGTCAAGCTGCTCGATGTCCTCTTATAAAGGTCACTGCTGCCAGTCAGGGAGTCACGGCGGGAGCCACTGCCAGTGTTGGAGTTTGCAACTAAAATGGAATTAAAACAATGCAGATAAGAACAGGCCTGTTCTTCGAAGAACAAGCCCAGTGACCTGTTCCTAACACTTTGATCCAGACTCCTTACCACTGCAAATTTGTCAGCAGAGACAGCCTAACTGTTCATGTAGCAGTTCTAGGGGCAGATAAAGTAAGAAAGAGGACATGGCTCAGGTTAACATGAAACTTTTGATCAAACCATCACACGAATGCCAAATTTACCTTCCTTTGGTGTCATATTTTATGGGATAGGGGAGGGTTAAAAAGCTCTGACGGCCACATAAGCTATGAAAAAAGGTGAAAGAAAATGGACTAGAAAGAATGCCTTTTATCGACCCAAAGGTTCTAGTAGAAAAATGGAATACAGAAAAAAGACTGTAAATGGGGTTTTGCCCCACTACACAAGACTTATATATGAATGCCTATTTTCTCAGTAGAGTCAATCAAGAGTTACTACTAGCCTCCAATTCCAATTAAGATTCTTCCTCTCAAACATACCTTTTTTGAAATCACATTGTTTTCTAAACACTGCAGTTACCTCATTGTTCACTGTACTATAGACCAGCTTTTGGCTTCCCTCATTGAAGAACTAAAAATATCTTGGTCTAACATCTATCCTCCCGATATTCCACAAAGTCTACTTTAATTCTGCTCAGAAGACTGGAGAAACTTCTAACACTTTAAGGCCTGCGCGCCAAGCACTCAGTTCGGTCTTGAATGTGGAGTGCTCAGCTCTGTGATCTCAGGGATGGCCTCCTCCCTGTTTTTAAAGCCCACCTTTCTACAGTTCCCTCTCAATGCCTGTAAGAATTTCCCCCAATTCTCAAATCCTTAAAACAAATCAACCATGTGAGTATAAATAAGCAATAACATGAGCATGGACCTGAAAAAGGCCCAAATACATAACTTGATTTCAATAATCCATTATTTCAAAAGATTGTAGGGAGGGTAGCTGAATTTCCACAGGGCTCAACTCATATATGCCTGTGGTTCCAGGGTTCCATGCATTATCAGTATTCCACAAAGATTGCAAAAATAATTAAAATTCATTTTTAACAGCACTGAGTCTGATTTCTACCTGCTGTTCCAAACCCTCCAAGTGCTGATCCCAGGGTGGCACCAAGAGAACTGCTACTTCCAAATCCCAAAGACGTGTTGGCAGGCTGGGCAGAGCCCTGGGAGAAGAGGGAGCTGCTCTGTGAACTGCTGCTCAGAGAGTTGTTGCCATAGAAAGAGCTGGAGGCCAGGTTGGTACTGGGCTGCTGCTGGGGTTGGGGCTGAGGCTGCTGGGTTCCTAAAGGGCGAAATGGTCCATTTGTTGTTCCAGCAAGACCACCGGCTGCTCCGTTTGCTGAAGCTGCGGCCGCTGCAACAGCTATAAAGAAAGCAAACCGTCTGGCTGTGAAATGAACTGGTCACATACCCAAACTACATTTTTATCCTTTTTGTCAAAATCTTTTAATGCTAACTACTTTTTTTAGGACAGACACAAAGCTTGTAAAGAACTGTATGAATTTTCCTTTGACCCTTACATCTGAAGCTTCTATTTTTTATTTCTGCTTTCAATTTGAAGTCAAAATATCACTGGAGCAAGTTCACTGTCAGTAGTCTGTAGTTTAAAAGTGGTACAAACATCAAAAGTACCCATTAAATACAACCACCTCCCCAAATCTCAAATTGTACAAATACCTGTTGAGTTTTTTTCCTACAACCCTGTCTCCTAATTACTAAAGTCTCTCAAACTCCCTCTATTGTTCCTAATTCGAGAAAGTTTAAAAGCTTAAAGCGAACAAATATTACTCCCCAGCCCCCGATCAAATGCATGACTCTGACACGTCCAACACCCTCCCTCCACCCTTACTGCATGTTAAAATAATAAAACCCCCAGCCCCAAAGTTATATTAAAATTATGGGTTGGGTTGTTGTGAAATAAGATTTGGATTTCAGCCAACACTGCCATTTTATGTGAATAATCCAACCTCCTCTGTTCTCAGTGGAGCCAGTGCTTGCTTCTAACCTTATGGTACACGCACCCTCAACAATCAGATTCTACCAAGGTCATTTGTTGCTTCTGATTCTTTCTTTGAAATATTACAGGTAGCATTGCTACACTGAGAACTGTCAAATACAGCATATTTCAATGTCTGTTAGGAACACCTTCATCAGTTGTCCCTCCTCCCCTCCCGGATTGCTCTGACAGGAGTCCAACAGAAGGAAGCTCACCTGCTTGTGCAGCTGAAGAGCTAATGATGACTGGCGCAGGAGCTACAAGTCGAACAGGGGCTCCGAGACCATTTCTTGCCCCTGCATTCACCACAAGGGCCCCAGTTTGGTCATAGTAAGCAGCAGGAGCCAAGACTGGATAACCTAGGAATATCAAGCCAACATATAAATATCCTCCTTTAGCCACACATTCATGTTCCAAGGTTTCAGTTTCCACAATCACCATCTGAAATATTAAATGTGAAAATTTCAGAATAAGCAATTCATTAGTTTGAAATCACATGCCATTTTTTGTGCTTTATTGAAAGCAGGGCACCTCCTGATGTAGCCGTCAGGAGAGGGGGGCTCCAAAGAAGAGCTGCCCAAGTAGCTTGCATGTGAGGGATCTTTTATCACACAAAGTGGTGCCAAAGAGTGTCCTTTTTTGACTAACTAGTTTAAAGAGATGAATCTGTGTCCAATTGGCAGGGGGCAAAAAAGGTCTTGGAAGTTTACACTTTTGACTGTTCTATGATTAACAACCAACCAGGAGGCAGGAATAGAAATCATGTCCAGCAAGCGACAAGTATCTGCTTATCCACACGGTCAGGGGAATATTTCTGGGCTTATCACTAGTAGACACTCAGTTCTTGATTCATCCTTCATGATGAAGCAAAGTGCTGTCAAAGGCAGCCCTCAGGGATAAGCAGACACATCAACTTGAACAGCATAATGAAACATCACACCACCCTGCTTGAGATATGAAGCCTGCCTTTGTCCTTGCTGCACAGGCTACTTGCCGGTTGTCACTTAGTTACTACACTTAGCAGCTTTGCAGTATTGTAGTTTCTGTGGTTCCAGTGCCCATTATTTTACTTATTAATGGGCCCAAAGTGCAAGAGTAATGCTGCTGTCAATTCACATGTGCCCCAGAAAAATTGTGCAGTGCTTCCTTTATGTTTAGCAACAGTACAACCTAACTTATAAAGTTCTTGCTAAAAGATGGAGGTGAAGAATCCAGCAGGATGTCTGATCCCTATTAAGGGCACTGTAGGGAGCAGTGTTATTCATCATCTGAAAAGGGTCAGAAAGTGATAGGGTGGGATAGGGATATTTGTGCTCTTTAGAGCACCAGCCAAGGTTATCACCAGTAATCTTTTTTTGCTTTGTTTTGTTTTGTTTGAGAAGCAGAGTTAGACAGTGAGAGGGAGAGACAGAGAGAAAGGTCTTCCTTCGTTGGTTTACCCCCCAAGTGGTCACTATCGCCAGCGCGCTGCGCCGATCTGAAGCCAGGAGCCAGGTGCTTCCTCCTGGTCTCCCATGCGGGTACAGGGCCCAAGCACTTGGGCCATCCTTCACTGCCTTCCCGGGCCACAGCAGAGAGCTGGACTGGAAGAGGAGCGACCGGGACAGAACTGGCAAGCCGACCGGGACAGAACCAGCACCCCAACCAGGACTAGAACCCAGAGTGCCATCGCAACAGGCGGAGGATTAGCCTAGTGAGCTGTGGCGCTGGCCATCACCAGTAATCTTATACTGACAACTGTTTTGTGTTCTTGACTAAATGAATAACAAAAAGGCTACAAATGGTTACAACAATCATAATAATTTCATACACATATCTCACAAAATAAAGTACAAATATCCTGCAAGTTAGCAGGAAGACTAGATATGATTCAACTGACAGGGTCTTTCAATACTAGATGACGTGGGATCTCCCACTCCTAGTTTAAGTCACATGAGAAACTGCAGGTGACTTCTCAAATGAAACAAGTTATTCACTGAATCCATAAATCAGCTGATGAAGCTACGCTTTTCAATCTGTTAAAATCCATAACAGATATAATAAGGATCTGTCTCAAACAAAGTATAATAAGCTACATTCAATTCCATGCAAAGCATAGGTACAGGTGACAAGCTGAGAACATCATATACTTGACATATCTCTAACCTCAGAAATAGACAGCTAAAATGTACCTCTATTATTGACTTGGGATAAGCCCCACAAATTAAGGTATGACTCCACCAAAAATACCCAGAATTTCTTTGTAATTACACTCTTCAAATACATAAGCAGAAAGACTAAAAGCCTTGGGGGCCAGTGTTGTGACACAGTGGGTTAAGTCATAGCTTACCTATCCAAGTGCTTGTTAGAGTCTCAGCTGCTCTGCTTCAGATTCAGCTTCCTGCTAATATACCTAAGAAGGCAGCACCTGACAGCCCACGTGAGAGGCCAGGATGAAGATATTCATTCCCTTTCTTTCTTTCTCTTGTTGTTTCTCTCTTTGTTTCTCTCTCTCTCTCTCTCCCTTCAGCCTTCCAAATAACTTTATAACTTCCAAATAAAGAAAATCTTTAGAAGAAAGACTAAAGCCTGGGAGTGATAATTCAATAGGCTGACCATTCCATATATCCCTAATCCTGAAGAAACCAGTTCACCATCAAAGAAAAATCACGTATTGCTACCTGTGTGAACAGTACCATATCTGCAACATTTAAGACTCCAGACTGGCTCAGAACAATGCTCTCATCAACGAACTATAGTCTAAGTGAGGGCAAGTATCTATCATCCTTGCCAGTCGCCAAGCCACAACAACAAGTCTAAGCAAGGTGAAAAGTATTGTCCATATTCCTCAACACAATCCCAACAAGTAGACCTTTTTTTCTTCCCCAAAGTATTACAAACAACAACACAGCCTCACCTGGCATGCCTGCAGCCAGACCTTGTCCAAACGCAAGGGCAGAATTCACTGCTGCAGCTGCCACTAGCGGATCTGTTTGTTGGCCCTGCTGGTTTTGATTTGGGGTCAAAGGGCGCTGGCTGGCTCCTCCTCGGAGAACCTAGGAATGGGGGAAAGAAATAGGTCAATGACTTTCTTCTCATTCGAAGTGTAGAATAACCACTGTCATTCTCAAGGTGGGTCAACCTGCACAAATTAATAAGTGATAAAAACATGTTCTCTATAATGGCATAGCTGTTAGTCAAGAAATTCGATTAACTACACTTGATATAATGAATTTTCTACCATTCTTATTTTTAAATGTATTACCCTTATAAACAGCCACCCAAAAAATACCCCTACACACAAAAGAAGCTATATTCTCTTTGTATGGATATGAGACCATTTTCTTCACTTTTATATAAAACTACCCATTCATCAAGGCTCAAATGGCTCCAAAATGAGCTTACCAGATTTGATATAAAAGGATTCTGATCTGTTTCTATTTCTCCTTTCATAAATTCCCCAAAGACACTCATCCAAATGGAGATGAGTATACCAGATATGCCACTGTGGTACAGGATCTACTTTTCATCAATGAAACAGTTATTAAGATGCTGGTAATCATTCTTATACTAAAGGATCTGAAGAATCTATTTTACAAACTCTACATACATATATGCAAGCATGTAAAATAGCAAAATGCATAGATCAAGGCTAAAATTAGAGCCTCTAGTTTCTTTAATTTTAAGTCTAGAGTTAACAGCTGATTTTACCTATTTGTTAGAATATTAAAAAAATAATGTCTAAAAGGCCAACTTTGCGAGAGAAAAAGCACTTCAAACTACACAGATAGAAAAGACAAGGAAGGCAGCACAGGTATTGAAGCCAAGACTTAGAAAACGCCTATCCAGAGACTGCCAAAGATGGGGCCAGTGCTGTGGGATAGAAGGTTAAGCCACTCCCTGCAGTGCAAGCGTCCCATGTGGATGCTGATTTGAGTCCCAGCTGTTCCACCTCTGACCCAGCTCCCTGCCAGTTCACCTCGGAAGGCAGTGGAGGATGGCCCAAGTCCTTGGGCCCCCTCCACCCACGTGGGAGACCGGGAAGAGGTTCCTGGGTTCAGCCTGGCCCAGCCCCATTGAGAGTGAACCAGTGGATGGAAGATCTCCCACACTCACTCCTTTCTCTCTGTATCTCTATTGAATAAAATCTTAAAAAATTAAAAATTAAAAAAAAAAAAAAAAACCTGCAGGACAAAAAAGGAAATGGCATGAGGAATATTGTTTCCATAGAGCATAAAGAGCTAGTTTCATAATTGGTTATGGGTTGTGTCAAAGGGCAGGAATGATGGAATGGACAAAGTAACAGAAGAAAGTGATAGTAAAGAGTACTGAAGGGTCTGTTTTTTAAATAATGACTTTCCATTCTTTTTTTAAAATGATTTATTTATTCACTTGAGGCAGAGTTAAAGACAGACAGGTCTTCCACCCAGTGGTTCACTCCCCAAATGGCCGCCAATGGCCAGAGCTGGGCCTAGCCGAAGCCAGGAGCCAGAATTTTCTTCCAGGTCTCCCACATAGTTGCAGGGGCCCAAGCACTTCGGCCATCTTCTACTGCTTTTGCAGGCTACCAGCAGGGAGCTGGATGGGAAATGGAGCAGCCAGGACATAAACTGGCACCCATACGGGAGCCAGTGCCACAAGCGGATGCTAAATCTACTACGCCACAGTGCTGGCCCCCAAAGCTCTTGTTTTTCAATGAGGAATGAAAGCAATGTATGTGTTAGCTGTCTTCTCTCTAAATATCTGTGCAGCACCCTAACTATATATCAAAGTTCCTAAGTTATCAGCCAACATTCAATAGTCACATATTTAATTTCATCAATAACTGTCAAAGTCTGTGGATTTTATGGAAAGAGTAACATTTTAAAGATTAATAAAATTAAAAAATGACTGGGTATCAATCTGCCTAGCAGTACCCAAAAAAGGGAATTTATTGCTTGTTGTTAATACTAGATTTGTTAAATCCAAATTTCTGTTCAAAGGTACAAATTTAAACACAGCACTTAAAAGCAATAAAAGCAAGTACGTGCTCAAAGGAGATAAATGAATAATCACTCATCCTTGTTAGTTCTACACTAGGCTCCCCAGAATCGTCATCTAAACTCTCCCACAATCTAGAAGGTTCAGAAGCCCTTCTATACTCATTTTTAAAAAGTTTATTTATTTATTTGAAAGAGTTACACAGAGAGAGGAAGAGACAGAGAGAGAGAGGGGTCTTCTATTGCCTGGTTCACTCCCCAGGTGGCCGCAACAGCCGGGGCTGGGTCAGGTAGAAGCCAGGAGCCAAGAGCTTCTTTTGATTCTCCCATGGGGGTGCAGGGGCCCAAGTATGTAGGCTATCCTCTGCTGCTTTGCCAGGCCAACAGCAGGAAACTGGACGGGAAGTGGAGCAACTGGGTCTCGAACTGGGATGCTGGCATCTCAGGCAGCGGGTCTACCCACTATGCCACAACACCAGCCCTCTAAACTCATTCTGAAAATGAAAAACCATCATCTAATCTCCACTAAGTTTGCCACCCAATGACCAGGCTCTCCTTCATTCTTAATTACTATAAGCACTCAAAACCAGAAAATTAAAAAATGTAAATCAGATGTCAAAGGAATTGTGAAGGACAAAAACAGGAATCAGAAGTAAAATTTAGTAGCTAGAATATCACCTACTCTGCTGCAAAGTGTGTAACAGTTGGCTTAACTGGAAAAAAATACACGTATTTTCTGATGAAGGGCCAAAATGGCCACAAGAAAAGTCATCAATTAAGAAAATAAAATTTTCTTCAAATACTTGAACTAAAAACTGGGAGGAAGTAGGGGAAAAAGAACAATGGAACTAAAACAGACGAGGTTTATTAAAAGCATTAATAATGTTTCAGGCGGCCTTTGATGGAGGGCTTAGGAAGCTCACGCCCCTTCTCACAGTGTTTGTAATCCCAACACTGATCTCAAATCCAGGTTCCTGCTACTGTGCATCCTGGGAGGAAACAGGTGATGGCTCAAGGACTTCACTCCCTGCCAAGCATGTAGGAGATCCAAATAGCATTCCCACTCTCAGCTTCAGACTGGTCCAGCCCACTGTGTATTTGGGGAGTAACAGCAGATAAGAGACTGCTCTAATAAATTTAAAAAGTCTTTTTTACAAAGCTAATGTTAAAACTGGTCTTAGAGAGTTTGTAATTACGGATGATCAAAAACTTTGGAAAGTAAATGATTGTGATGTCTATTTTGTAGCAAGGAAAACAGTTATTGGAAAATGGGATTAAAAACTAAGTTTACCCAGCGCCGCGGCTCAATAGGCTAATCCTCCACCTAGCGGCGCCGGCACACCGGGTTCTAGTCCCGGTCGGGGCACCGGATTCTGTCCTGGTTGCCCCTCTTCCAGGCCAGCTCTCTGCTGTGGCCAGGGAGTGCAGTGGAGGATGGCCCAAGTTCTTGGGACCTGCACCCCATGGGAGACCAGGATAAGCACCTGGCTCCTGCCATTGGATCAGCGCGGTGCGCCGGCCGCAGCACGCTACCGCGGCGGCCATTGGAGGGTAAACCAACAGCAAAGGAAGACCTTTCTCTCTCTCTCTCTCACTGTCCACTCTGCCTGTCAAAAAAAAAAAAAAAAAACAAAAAACAAAAAACTAAGTTTAGCCTGATACAAACAAAAATTTGAGGGATCTTCAAAAAGTTCCTAAGAAGTGCACAGCTATGAAAAATCTATGCATGGGTTTCAAAGGTGATTTCTTTTTGCACCAAAATAGACTATTAATTCCATAAATCTAAATTATGAAAAAATAGGCATGGCTTTCAAATTTTCTTTGCACCAAAATAACCTTACCTTTTAATTTCATTTTCCAATGAACTTTATTTTTTATTTATTTATTTATTTTTTTTAATTTTTGACAGGCAGAGTGGACAGTGAGAGAGAGAGAGAGAGAGACAGAGAGAAAGGTCTTCCTTTGCCGTTGGTTCACCCTCCAATGGCCGCCACGGCCAGCGTGCTGCGGCCGGCGCACCGCGCTTATCCGAAGGCAGGAGCCAGGCACTTCTCCTGGTCTCCCATGGGGTGCAGGGCCCAAGCACTTGGGCCATCCTCCACTGCCTTCCCAGGCCATAGCAGAGAGCTGGCCTTGAAGAGGGGCAACCAGGACAGAATCTGGCCCCGACCGGGACTAGAACCCGGTGTGCCAGCACTGCTAGGCGGAGGATTAGCCTGTTGAGCCACGGCGCCGGCCTCCAATGAACTTTAAACATGTATTTATTTGTATCTCTATCTGAGAGTCAAAATGACACAAATCCCCTCTATTGGTTTCCACCCCATATGCCTGAATCCAAGGACAGGCCAAGGTCAAAGCTAGCAACCAGGAATTCAGTTTGGGTCTTGAAAGCTGGTGGCAGGGACCCAATCATTTGATCTATCACTGTTGTCTCTCAGGTTCTGCATTAGGAAACTAGAGCCAAAAATTTTTAAAGTAATGTCTTTTATTAAGTATCCTCATAAAATCAGATAAGTCCTGCAATATGGTCCTAGTTGCAGCAAGTTAATGGCAGAACACCAGATTTCAAATTATTTTTAATTCCAATTATCACATTATGGTCAGAAAACAAGTTATGAAAATAGTAACTGGTGGCCAGCACTGTGATATAGCAGGTTAAGGCACCACCTGTGGTGCCAGCATCCCATATGGACACCTGTTCAAGTCCGCGCTACTCCACTTCCAATCCAGCTCCCTGCTAATGTGCCTGGAAAAGCAGCAGAGGATGGCCCAAGTACTGAGGCCCCTGCATGCAAGCAGGAGACCCAGAAGCTGCTCCTGGTTCCCAGCTTCGGATTGGCCCAGCTCTACCAGTTGCAGCCATTTGGGCGTGAACCAGCAGATGGAAGATCTGTCTCTGTGATTCTCTATCTCTCTCGGTACCTCTGCCTTTCAAATAAAATAAATAAATCTTTATAAAAAATAGCAACTGGTACTCAAATTAATAACTAAATCTCTGTATGACCCTAAACATACAAATTCCATTTTCTCAGGTTCAACATTGTGGCACAGGGCACCAATCTGGGTTCCAGAGGCTCTTCTTTGATCCAGCTCCCTGCTGGTGTGCCTGGGAAAGTAGCAGAAGATGATTCAAGGAGTAGGGTCATTGACACCCACGTGGGGGATCCGAAAAAGCTCCTGGCTGCTGGCTCCAGCCTGCCCAGCCTTGGCCATTATGGCCATTTGGCATGTGAACCAGCAGTTGGAAGATTTTTCTGCAATAGCATAGCCAAAATAAGAACTCAAATAATAATCTCATAGCTAGATTCACTTCGCCATCAACGAAGTATACAGTAAGTAGAAAAAACCTCCCTTTCAGACCAAAGGGAAAGAAAGTTTTAAAGTGAGAATACAATTTTCCTCATGGGCATTGTCTACCTTAGAAAAACTACTACAGAACATGCCTGTGACTATAGACTTGTAGTTCAGGCCACCGAAGATTAGAGATGGGAAACGGGCACTCCCTTGACTTGCATCCTCTGGTCTGCTTTAACACAAACCAGGAGGAAAAGAAAGCTCGGCATCAGAAGCAATGGGTGGCAGGCCTATTAATGGCTGATCTGTACAGTGATCTGCCCTCAAGGAGACCCAACAGGCCAGTCCACTGCAGTGGCTTTCAATGTGGTAAGCCTGGGCTTCAGCAGAAGTCAGCTTGTGAAGAGCCCTGGCAGCTCTGCCAAGAGTTGGATCACTGGAAATGGACCTGCCCTGGAGTCGAAGGATGCCCAGGTCAGAGCCACAGATCTTATTGGCTCTAAGCTGAAAAGCCCTTCACTCAGCCCAACTTCCAAAGTGACCACTGCAGCTGAGGGGATGGTCAAGTAGGGTCAGCAACATTGCAGGCAGAACTGTAAATTTCTTGTTAGAGATGCCACCTGCCTTTACCTGGCCAGCTCTCCTCCCAGGCCAGCCAAGTAATGAAAGTCAACAGAGTGCCTTCCCCT
The DNA here is from genome assembly GCF_033115175.1 of Lepus europaeus. Classification (NCBI taxonomy): domain Eukaryota; kingdom Metazoa; phylum Chordata; class Mammalia; order Lagomorpha; family Leporidae; genus Lepus; species Lepus europaeus. The sequence continues at coordinate 23,258,174 of NC_084831.1, forward strand.
AGGAGGTTCACACCTCCCTTAGGATATACCCCATGAGAAGAGATAGATAGGTCTGGGCCTCTGAATTTACAAGGCCTAAAGCCCACCAGATTATTATCAAGCCCCTTCTATCAGGTTCTATTTGCCTCTCAATCAGAAAACTTAATTGTAGCTTAGACAGCACCTTTCTTAGCTCCTCTAATAATGACTCTGTCCTTTGTTCTAGGCCCTGTCTAGTGCACTTGGGCCTCACTCCTTTGTAATCATAACCTCTACTCTACCACCAATGGCTCTACTCCCAACATGTGTGTACTGATGGTCCTCTTCCACACTTAATGCTGTATAATTGTTCAAACCTGGTAAATGCCACTCTGAGGATCATTGGTTACTATCCTCACTCTGTCTTTTATGACCTTGTCTAAATATGATCAGAGTCGGCAAACTTGGAAGGCTTCCATAGCCTTGGCAACTCATGACGACAGCCTAGGATGGTTACTGGCGCCATAAACTAGAGTGTCAATTTGTTGGGTCAACAACAGGAGCCACTGTGCACTTGCTCCTCATGTGGGATCTCTGTCCTTAATGTGCTGTACATTGTGATTTAATGCTATAACTAGTACTCAAACAGTATGTTTCACTTTGTGTTTCTATGTGGGTACAAACTGTTGAAATCTTTATACTAAATTGATCTTCTGTATATAAAGAGAATTGAAAATGAATCTTGATGCAAATGGAAGGGGAGAGGGAGCGGGAGGGGGGAGGGTTGCGGGTGGGAGGGAAGTTATGGGGGGGGGGGGGAAGCCATTGTAATCCATAAGCTGTACACTGGAAATTTATATTCATTAAATAAAAGTTAAAAAAAAAAAAAGATTCTCTTTGTCTGTCTAACTCTGCCTTTTCAATTAGTAAATAAATCTAGAAAAAAAAATCATTTTTTCAATCATAAAATGAAATATATTCTACTTAACAGTATTACAAAAGAAACTGAAATTATATGTAGGGTTGGTGCACTTGCATAGTAGGTTCAGCCTCTAGAGCCTGTAGCATTGGCATCCTGTATGAGTGCTGGTTCATGCCCTGGCTGCTCCACTTGCAATCCAGCTCTCTGCCTATAGTCTGGGAAAACAGTGGAAGATGGCCCAAGTGCTTGGGCCCCTGCACCCATGTGGGATACCCGGAAGAAGCTCCTGGCTCTTGGCTTCAGATCAGTCCAGCTCTGGCCTTTGCAGCCATCTGGGGAGTGAACCAGCAGATGGAAGACCTTTCTCCCTGTCTGTAACTCTCTCAAATAAACAAAATCGTCTTAAAAAAAAAAAAAAACTTATATGTAGAACCTTTAGCTTTTTTACTTTTTATTTATTTATTTTTTCAAAGATCTATTTTATTTACTTGAAACACAGAGTTACAGAAAAAGGTAGAGACAGACATATGGGATGCTGGTGCTGTAGGCTGGGGCTTTAACTAGCTGCACCACAGCACTGGCATTGTGGCATAGCATATAAAGCCACCACCTGCCAAGCCAGCATCCCATATGGGCACCAAATTGTGTCCCAGAGGCTCCACTTCAAATCCAGCTCCCTGGCCGGCTCCCTGGAGGGTGATAGCCTACCTATCTGAATAATTCTGGGGCTTCCAAAATGTTTTATATACTACAAAAGCTACATTTAAAAAAATTTTTTTTGGCCAGCGCCGTGGCTTAACAGGCTAATCCTCCGCCTTGCGGCGCTGGCACACCGTGTTCTAGTCCCGGTCAGGGTGCCAGATTCTATCCCGGCTGCCCCTCTTCCAGGACAGCTCTCTGCTTTGGCCCGGGAAAGCAGTGGAGGATGGCCCAAGTCCTTGGGCCCTGCACCCGCATGGGAGACCAGGATAAGCACCTGGCTCCTGGCTTTGGATCAGCGCGATGCGCCAGCCGCAGCGGCCATTGGAGGGTGAACCAACGGCAAAAAGGAAGACCTTTCTCTCTGTCTCTCTCTCTCACTATCCACTCTGCCTGTCAAAAAATAAAAAATAAAATAAAAAATTTAAAAAATCCAGCTCCCTACTAATGGCCTGGGTAAACAAAAAAAGATGGCCCAAGTACTTGGACCCCAGCCACTCAAATGGGAGACCCAGGTGAAACTTTTGGTTCCTGGCTTGGGCCTGGCTCTGTACTGGGCATTGTGACCATTTGGGGAGTGAACCAGAGGATGGAAGATCTCCTCCAGCCCCAACCAACTCTGATTTTCAAATAAATAAATAAATCTGAATAAAAAAAAAAAACACAAAGCTGTCAATAAACAGCAGTTATTACTATTATTCTTCCTCACTTATCAGAACTAATTTTTTAAAAAGATTTTTTTATTTATTCATTTGAGAGGTAGAGTTAGAGGCAGTGAGAAGGAGAGACAGAGAGAAAGGTCTTTCCTCCGTTGGTTCACTCCCCAATTGGCCGCAATGTCCGGAGCTGTGCGGATCCAAAGCCAGGAGCCAGGAGCTTCTTCCGGGTCTTCCACATGGGTGCAGGGGCCCAAGCACTTGGGCCATCTTCCACTGCTTTCCCAGGTCATAGCAGAGAGCAGGATTGGAAAAGGAGCAGCTGGGACTAGAACCAGCGCCCACATGGGATGGAGGATTAACCTATAATGCCATGGTACCCGCCCCAGAACTAATTTTAAAATACATCATTTACTTCAGTCTTCCAAATCCATGATGATCTGGAAGCCACTTTAGATACAAAGTTCATCACACAAAGAAATACAGGTTTATCCACACAGAATAACTACTGTCAAATTTAATACAGAGTACTCATTCTGTCAACAAATTATTTATTGGGTTTCCTTACATACCCAGTATTAGAACTGCAACTGTTCCCAAGATAGCTGTTAAATTACTGATCTAAAATAAAGCAGCTAGAATTTCAAGACCTGTGTTTAACCATAAAAATAGTAAGAGACTGGCGATTCTATGCTCCTGAGCTCACAGTCCACTGTAAATAAGTTACCTATCACACCCTTCTGATGGCTCTTTGTTTTATCATGAGCAAGCCAAATAGCATAAAAGATTGCAAATCTTTCGATGGGTTTTGTCCCAGCCTTGTAAATGAATGTCAAGATGAAGTTTTTTTCTTCCCCAAAATTGTGCTTAAAGCTTCAGGTTTCGGGCTGGCACTGTGGGGTAGTGGGTAAAGCTGCTGCCTACAGTGCCAACATCCCAAAGGGGGGCCAATTTGAGTCCCGGCTACTCAACTTCCGATCTAGTTCTCTGCTATGGCCTGGGAAAGCAGGAGAAGATGGCCCAAGTCCTTGGGCTCCTGCACCCACATGGGAGACCCAGAAGAAGCTCCTTGGTCCTGGCTTTGGATCAGCGCAGTTTCAGCCACTGCAGCCATTTGGGGAGTGAACCAGAGGATGGAAGTCCTCCCTCTCTCTCTCTCTCTCCACTTCTGCCTCTTTGTAACTCTGCCTCAAATAAATAAATAAATCTTACAAACAATACCAATCACATTAATATTTTGAGATTTTTAATTTTTATAGTTTTCCAATTCACTGCTATTTTTAGCAACAAAGAGGTATTATTCTAGTAATCAGGAAAACAATGGTATAGTAAAAACTGTATATACAGTACTTAATTTTGCAGCTAACAATTCTTCCCAAATCAATCAAAAAGTTCCTCTAAGCACACACGAAAGATTTAAGGTTTAGATGCAATTTAACAAGTGTTGGAAATAACTAGTACCACCTTTCATCAGCAAGCCACTCACAGAGCCCTCGAAAGTAACCTGAAAATGACCCTTAGCAGACAAGCACAGTGTGGCAGAACAGAAATTTTTACCCTCAGTCTGAAGACCAACTTTGCTCCTTGCTAGCTAGTTAACCTTATTAAGCGGACAACACTTTGAAGTAATCTTCTCATGCGCAAACTGAATTCATAGCATTACCTCACCTAGTTCCACTCACCGTGGGCCTGATAAAGGATATTCCATAAGCACAGTTAAATTTGAGCCCGAGTTCAGATACACACACAAGGGAGAATAGTTCTAGTAGAATCAAGGCTATCTATTAATTAGATACAATCGCTAACGTGCACATGCAGATGGGGGTACTTTGTTCACACGTACCTGCTGCTGTCCTTGCTGAGCCTGTGGAGTGGTCTGCTGATTAGCAGAATTAGTAGCTGCAGCAGCGGCAGCTTGCTGCTGGAAAAGACTGGCGGGATAGACTCCCCAGGGAGTAACGCCATAATACTGGTGTGGGACCACAGCTGGGCCTAAAAATAGTAAAAAGAAGGTAAGAAAAACTTAGTCTATGGCCATACCACCTTGATCGCGCCGATCTTGTCTGATCTCGGAAGGTAAGAAAAGTTTAGACAAGTACAGGGTTTCCAAAGACAACATATGACTCAGCAGACCTTACTGTAAAATATTAATTTAACAAGCTAATTTTTCTTTTTTTTAAAAAACAGAAAATATTACATGAGTTCTTTCTACCATGTCTTCTAAAATCAGTAATACCACTTACATACTCTAGGCCTAGAAGAAGAAGCCAGTAAGGTACAAAATGTAGGAGACCCTGAAAAGGACAAAACTGATACAGGGGTTTGACTTAAGTACAGAGGCCTGGCCTTAGATACAAACATGTTCTTCCCCTGAAAAAGAAAGGATGTAGGATTGTTACAGACAAAGTTTATTAGGAGGGAAATCAACAGGAGCCAGTGTTGATTGTAGTAAACTGTAGCAGGTTAAGGTTAAGCTGCCACCCGCAGAACCAGCATCTCATATGGGCACCAGTTCGAGTCCCAGTTGTTCTACTTCCGTTCCAGGTCCCTGCTAATGTACCTGGGAAAGCACTAGAGGGTGGCCAAGTGCTTGGGTCCCTGCACTCATGTAGGAGACCAAGAAGAAGCTGCTGGCTTCTGGCTTCAGCCTGGCACAGCCCCAGTGATTATGGCCATTTGGAGAATGAACCAGCAGATGAAAGACCTCTCTCCTCTCTCTTTGTCTCTCCCTCTCTCTCTTTGCAACTCTGCCTTTCAAATAAATAAAATAAAGGAGGGGGAACAAAGTGTGCAGGCTTAAACTGATGGATAAAAACAAAGGATTCATTTGTACACTGCTTCCCATAATCATAGGTAACCAGGATCCTGGTACTTCATGACCTCTAGAAGCAGGAAAACCTATCAATCCTCAAGTGGATACTCAAAGTGAATCTCCCCGGCTCAACTTCACAGAGGCTGTGTTTTCCCATCTCTATTTTTAAGGAACAGAAACATTAAACACAACTGCACTCAGACCTTGATATGCCTTTTTAAATTTAAATCAAACTTGAAGATATATGGAAACAAAAAATACAACACCTTGACTTTAATATAAATTTGTTAAATATCCTAAACAAAACTAAGTGCTCTGCTTTAATCCAAATTAACTACTACCCTCTTTACCAACATGTTACAACTGTAGACTCTGCTACAGAGAGTAGGTGAAAGAGGTGTGGCAGCATTATGCATCCATCAACCAGGACATGGCTAAACCACAGAATTCTCAGGTGAAGACAGTAGCAAGAAACACCAAGGATGCAAATTTGCAAACCAAGTAAAGGTCTTAAAGACAGCTCCTTGAATCTACCAAAAGCACATCTCCAATCTGAATTACCTTACAGCACAGGGTTGAATGTTTACAGTCTGACTTACTTATAATAACCAAGCCTTACACTGGAGTTCCAAAGAGCTATTTTAAATGTTACAGATATTATGAGGTAGTGGCTATTTCTGGAGAAACACATAACATCATTAACTCAAAATAAACTGGTACATGTTTTTTGTTTCTCCACTTTTAGCTTCTAAAACAAATATGTTAAATTGTCCAATGATATGTTTTGACCTTTTGTAAAATTTATATGTATCTATTTGAAAGCCAGAGAGTGAGACAAACAGGGAGATAGAGATCTCCCAAACACTGGTCCACTCCCAAAATGCATGTGACAGCCACCCTGGGCCAGACTGATGCCAGAAGCTGAGAACTCAATCTGAGTATCCCATGTTGGTGGCAGGGATACAACCACTTGAGCCATCACTTGCTGCATCCCAGGATGCACATCAGCCAGAGAAGAAAATTGGGAACAGAGCCAGGAGCAGAGCCACAACTCAAACCCAGGTACTCTGATATAGGATACCCCCATCCCATCAGCCATTATGCCAAATGCCCATCCCTGCTTTACCATTTCTAATCTGGTGTTTTCTGAATCTATGGGCAGAATAAAGATCAAGAAGCTCTGTGTACAAGCAAGAATGCCCACCATGAAACAGTCTACCTGGGTGCAGAATGAAGGCACTGCTTAGAAAAGCCATGTTATAATAGAACTGTTATTATAATAAGCAAATGAGTTTAAGTATTAACTTGTCAGAACCTAACAGTACAAAATCAGTATCACCAAGTTAGAGTTGTGGGGTCCCAAACTCATCTGACAAGAGTTCATCAACTAGTCAAAGGAAGGAAGAAGAGGAAAACAAGAAAAAACACAAAAAAGATGCCACACTATGCCTTAGTTTGCTTCCTTCTTTCTTTTCTTTTTTTAAAAGACTTTTTTAAAATTTATTTGAAAGGTAGAATTAGAGGGAGAGATAGAGATCTTTCATCTGGTGTTTCACTCTCCAAATGGCCACAATAGCCAGGGCTGGGCCAGGCCAAAGTCAGAAGACAGGAGCTTCATTCAGGTCTCCCATGTGAGTACAGGGGACCAATCATTTGGGCCATCCTCCACTGCTTTCCCAGGCACATTAGCAAGGGAGCTGCATGGGAAGTAGAGCAGATGGGGCTTGAACCAGCGCCAATATGGGGTGCGGGCATTGCAGTTGGTGGCTTAACTCATTATACCACAACCCTAACCCCTTTGCTTATTGCTACAATAGCTGTTAACACGTACCAGGAATATGGTCACACCTATCTTGAAAGGAAGTGCTGTAACCTGCAATGACAGTCCCAAGACTCCCCTCAAAAGCCCATGAAGATTCTCTACTGGCACACTGATATTAAGACTGTCCTGTTTCCTGTACAATTAGCACTCCAGAAAAGTACAGTTGCATTGTTTGGTACACATTTTATGTTAAGCATAGAAGTATTTAAATCACGGTCAGTCTGGCTCAAAAGATGATTACAAGAAATTAAGTTTCTCATCACCAACCTATCATCTCAACAACATCAAGTATCTCACCCCTAAGATCAGTTCTTTTTCAAGTCACATGTATTAGCTGAGGGAAAAGGGAAAGACTTCTAAAGAAAGTACAGAGAAGTTCATTCATAATAGCATAACCACTTTATATAATGATGTATACACATGGACCTTGAAGTTAAATCTGGTTGAAACCCCAAATCAATGACATTTAAATTGTGTTCTCATACAAGACAACTTACTGAGTTGTCCAAGAGTCCCTAAACTGTAAAAACCATCAACTGACAACTAAGGTCAGAGCCCAGTGTTCAATAAACATTAGCCATAGAAGGAGCTTTCTCTCTTTTCCCTAAAAGTGGGGTTAGTGGTGGCAGCCTGTATTAAATACTCTCATTACCTCATATGAACAGTTCTAAATAAGATCTCAGAAATGCCAAGCTACAATGAGCTCACAATGGCAAACTATATGCTATATATATGAAACATCTCACAGTAACATTTAGTCCCAATAATATGACTTAAAGGAATCTGTCCTCAAAGAATATGTTGGATGGCATCTTGCTTATTCTAACAATGAACTCAAAACATCACACATTTATAGCCCCAGCATGAATGACAGCAACTATACCACTAACAAAAGTTTACTTTTGAGAGATTCAGTCTCTGGAGACAACTCACATGCATACATACATACATACACATATTCAGTCTCTGGAGCCAACTCATATACATATATATTCATATTCACAAGCAAATAAAAACAGTGCAATAATTAATGATAGAGAAGGATAGGGAACAGGTAGCACAGAAGGACTGCTAGAGGTCACAATGCAGACTAAGAAGTTTCCCAGGCAAAGAATGGGGTAAAAGAGCTTAGTACAGAAGATTAAAGAGACAACAGTGTCCAAAGATAGAGGCCTACTCCAGGACAGTATCTAAAGCAAACTAAATTCAAATTAATATTGCTGCGATGTCTGGTATAAGCAGATGGTAATTAGTTATGAGGGAAGAGAGTGGTACCCTCATACAGGCCTCTGCAGTGGCTTCCAACTCCAGCTAATCCTCAGAATTACCTGGTAGTCCTGAAAAACACTGATTCCAAGAACCAGTAAACCACTGCCACCTAAGAAAGGTATAATGCTCAACCATAGGAGGGTGGGAAAACTAGGAATCAATAAAGGATTTAAGCAGAAAGGTGAAAAGTTAAGACTGACACTTGAAACCATTTTCTCGAACAATTTAGGTGGATGAAGTAAGGGAAAGAGGCAAGGAAATTAGGAATATGCAGAGAGATGAGTCCAAGGACCTGAACAATGGCAGACTACTAGAGGGAACAGGAAACTCTGGAAAAGAAAGAAATTCCCAAAATATAAATGAGCAACAGGTGACTCCACGGATCGAAAAATACCTACCCAAGAGGCAGGTGATTTGTCATTCCACATGTTCATGTCAGAAGGGCTGTTATGGCTAAGTAGAGCTACCCTGCAGGCAGGGAAATGGCACTGAAAACCAGGAGGAATTTTCGCTGCATATGTGGACTTGGGATAGAGTATAGAGAATGCATGCTTATCTTAAAAGACCTGTCAGCAGGTGAGAAAATCCCACATGCAACAAAATGTCTCACCTAGTGTCGCTGCTGCAGCCAATCCAGCGGTGTAGGGGTCCGTTCCTGGGGGAGCAGCACTGATGATGTATGGATTGGGGACAAATGCAGCGGGAGCTAAACCTGCTGAAAACACACCTGTCAGTAAAAACAAACTTGACTAAAACTGCAGCCCTACCAAATACCTACATGGTTTGGCTATGCATTCCAGGCTGTAGATAAGGAAAACAACAAAAAAGAGAAAGGATATGTTGAGAGTAAAGAATAACTTTTAAAGAACCCCTACACTAAAGATTATACTAACATTTATCTATAATTTTAAAGCTTTGCTAAAGAAACACTTAAATTAATGCTGTTTATATAGTTCTGAATTTAACATGATTTAATAATGAAAATTGTACAAAGCTAAAATAGGATGGTGGAAAAGGTTTATTTCCATTTAAAACCATTTTCCAAATAGTTTTCCTCAGGTATGAATATTTATATAGGCCACCTACACAAGTACACAGTATCAGAATCAAAGGCCTTTATACTCTCCTATTAAGTTTTGAAGCAGTTTTTTTTTTTCTCCCACAGCATACACAAAATCCAAGATTAACCACCTAGCCACCTCCTTTCCATCAAGCCACTCTGGTTCATTAAAAAAAAAAGTTTTCCACTTCTACTTGTTTATATCATTCTATTTTGAAGAGAAAAGAAGGTTCAGTGGAAGAAAGGTAGGTGTGCGAAATACGATGTCAAATACCCACCAAAATATTAACAACTGCTACAGCAAACGGACAAAACTACTTTAAAAAATCAACAATTATTTGAGAGTACTTTTACATTTTCTCATTGGAAAAAGAATCTATAGGTACTATTTGCTTTAGTAAGATAAGAAGTAGATAAACTCACAGGCTACCCAAGATTGAATTTGTAAATTTTGTCCAGATCTTACCAAAAGAGCTGATGATGGCTACTCATCAAGATTGTGGTAAAAAGGCTAAATCCTGAAACAGCTGAGGTGGAGCAATGGCTGGACACTAAGAAAATTCATTCACCCAGGTCTAGTGTGCCAATGGTTAAAAAAGCAGCTACAGACAACTGGAAAAAATGCAGAGGCCATCTGCTCTGAGGGATGCGGCTGGATGTGTACTATCAATCTGCACTACTGGCTCTGCAGCATCCAGTGAGCTACAACAGTGCTCACAGCTCTTTCGGAGAGGTGTAGCTCAGGGACTTACCGATGTGAGGCTGATGAGCCGCTGCGAGCGCGTACTGCTGCTGCTGAGCAGCTGTCAACTGCTGGACAGCAAGAGCATTAGGTCTTTGGAACAGCTGGGTTAAGAAAAAAACATGTGTGGTTAGAGAAACTCTCTTATGAGATTATTTTAAAACTATCTGACTTAAAACTTCAATAAGCACTTGTCTAAGTATGACGCAAAATGGATGTTCTTACGCTCCGCTCCATTCTCAGAGTACTGCAATGCTTCTCAGCCCTGTGTTCCCCCTTTTCTTCACCTCAATCTGCTTTTCCCAGTTCCCATGGGTAAACTGACTCCCAGATTGTAGAAGTTAGGGGAACCACAAACACACTTAGGTTTGTAAAAGCTCTAATGGGTATCAGTAGATCTACAGGTTCTGTGCACTTAAAAATTAGACACATGTGCTACAAAGTGACTTACCATATTGCCCTCCTGCTGGAATATCCCTTCACTTCATTCAAGACCATATACTCTAAATTATTCCTCATCTATTCTCATTTTGGAGAAGAATATGAAGAGTGTTCACTATATCCTTTAGGAAAACTCTTCCTGGGAAAATGTATTAGACACTTCCTCAACTAGCAGCTTAACCTCATGCATAAAGCAAACAACTGTTCAATTCTGGGGGGCTCTGGAGATGCAGGAGATCTACTCTTTATATGCAGGGAGTGAAACAACAGTAATATAGCTGCTTTAACAAGACTTGGGTTGTTCACAACTTTGCACACTTCCTAGTTCACAAGGTAGAAGGTTCAAAGGCCTTAACACTAACAAAAACCCAAGTTCCTATCTGAAGTCATTCACTCATTTAATCAACAACTATTTATTAAATAAATAATGCTTGCTAGGCACTGTGCAAGGATCTAGGGATACAACAATCAACAAAAACAATATACTATCCCTATGGAATTTACATTTTATTGACTATATACAGTACTGGAACAAAGAAATGAGATCCCAGTATCCTGATTCTGGATTACCTCGATGGCCTCCTTCCAAGCAGTCACAGTGAAGAGTGCACCATCTGCTGCACTCAGACTGAGTGCACCTACTCAAGGACCTCCCTGGATGGGAACTTCAACCTACCTGCTCTTTCTACAGGATTTTTCAACAGCTCGGTTGACACCATGGATCTTAAATTAAGATGTCCTCATTAAGAGAGTGGATTGTTTCCAACATGAGCAGATAATGGCATTCTACCATCTCAGCTTAATAATCATAATGATTGAACTGACTGGTATTCTAGGCAGTAGAGAAATTTTATTCTGCACTCTGGCTACCTATGTGCCTGAAATATTTGAGTAGGCTGATTATAAATAAAAAGAACAAAAGGTGAACTTCCCGAATGTACTGGCTGACTTCACCTGTTGGCTCTGTTTCTATATATTCATTATTCTAAAAACCAGAATAAAATTAGTCTTTACTTATATACTACAAACTTCAAAAGTAACCAGGAAAAGATTTAGTTCTCCCTCCAAAGGTTAAAATAAAGAAAAATCCCACAGTGATGCTGACAGGAAAAAAAGTATTACCTTAGAGGCATTCATTAAATATTAAGTCTTAAAAACAAATAGCAGGGGCCGGTGCTGTGGCATAGCGAGTAAAGCCACTGCCTGAAATGCTGGCACCCCATATGGGCGTCAGTTCGAGTCCCGGCTGCTCCATTTCCAATCCAGCTCTCTTCTATGGCCTGGAAGGAAGTATAAGATGGCCCAAGTCCTTGGGCCCCTGCACCTGGGTGGGAGACAGGGAAAAAGCTCCCAGCTCCTGGCTTCAGATAGGCGCAGGTCCAGCCATTGCAGACAACTGGGGAGTAAACCAGCGGATGGAAGACCTCTCTCTCTCTGCCTCACCTTCTCTCTCTGTGTAACTCTTTCAAATAAAATAAATAAATCTTTAAAAAAAAAAAAAAAAGAAAGAAAGAGCAGGGGGCTGGCGCTGTGGCACAGCCTGCAGTGCCGGCATCCCATATGGGCACCGTTTCAAGTCCTGACTGCTCCATTTCTGATTCAGCTCTCTGCTATGGCCGGGGAAAGTAGCAGCAGATGGTCAAATCTTGGGCCCCTTTGGGTGGGAGACCTGGAAGAAGCTCGTAGCTCCTGGCTGCAGATCAGCCCAGCTGCAGCCATTACAGCCGTTTGGTGAGTGAACCAGTGGAAGAAGACTTTCTCTCTCTCTTTCAAATAATCTTTAAAAAAGAAAGAAAGAGAGAGACTGAATCTACCAACAAACATTCAAATCAAGACACTTGTCCACTCCAGGAAGGGAGCTAGTCACTACTATTTAATAAACAATCTTGTGATTTTTGACAGTTGGTTTCACATTTTCTGCTTTACCTAAAGAACAGGGTCTCTTAACATTTCTACCAACAGGAGACAGTCCATTCATTTCCCAGGGGTAGCCAGGATGAAGAAATCAAATAAAACAGTAGAAATTTGCTTCTAAATTATTTCCAAGGTTGCAAAAACATATCATAGTTCTACAACTGTCCCTTCTCTGACATCTTCCTGGCCTTTGCAAACATTTCACATCTTAAGACAGTTCTCATGCTGGCTTCTTCTTTCCATTCTTCCTCACTCTGCTACTGACAAAATATCTCATTTCATGAAAACTGTTTATTAGGAAGGCACTGTGGCATGGAGATGAAGAAATAGGCAGTGTATTCAGAAAGTAATTCTTGAGGATATACTGACTTATTAACTGACAAACCAATGCCATTCCATTCTTAGTACAGTTATGTCTACCAGATCTTTAAACACACAGAAATCCATAATATGCATGAATGCAATAACTGCATGCAACTCTGGTTTGTGTTTCTCACCACCATTGTTGCCAAACTTTGAAAAGCAGAGACCGTTAGACTAAAAGTACACAAGCCTTTCAAGAGCCCCTAATCTATGTTTGAGAGCTGATTAACGTATTAGTTATTATGGTGAACAGAGAAAGAAGTATTTTCATGAGAGCATTTTGGCAATAAACAATTTAAAAAACATAAATTGTGCATCTAGAGTGGGCAGATTTGATTACAGAACAGATTACAGCAATTTTGGCACATTCTCTTTATGTAAATGGTGCAATATTAATGGAGAACAGAGTATTCAAACAAAATTGGGTAATTGGCAAGTGACAGATTCCAATGGATCCTGCAAAACTCACACAAATGCCATCTGCTGGGCAAAGCTCTGAGCTCTAATTTTTTCATGATTTCACACAAGCCAATAATTGGTAAATGAGAAATAAAAAATCGAGAGAGGTGAGAGGAATGCTTATTTGAAGGTCAGCATAATGATAAAGGTGCCACTAGTGATTACAACTCACTTAGAATTCACAGGTTTTTCAAGAGTCTGAATGGAAAGGAAACAATATCAACTAATTCCAGCATAGCAGGATTCCTAACTGAAAGCATAATGGCAAAAGTGGACAAGTAAGTTGGTTTGATTCCTTTCTTGGCCACTTACTCTACAATCTTCTAAAAGATACAATACAAGCACTGACTCTAGAGAGCAATTTGGCCAGCCAAAAACACCCAACATAGTGACTGATACGCAGCTGGCACATTATAAAAGATGGCTACTACTGCTATTACCAATAACAAATTTTGGTACAAAAACATTATTGAGTTCTGTGAATCTTGAAGAGTAATGTCCAAATTTGGAGATAGGAAATGTGAAAGACTACATCTATTCATCTCACATCCCCAAAATAAAATATTCTATCACCCCTGACTTTTCTTTATCAGTAACACAATATTTATATTGGACAAGGGTTAAGAGAACAGACTCTGGGGCAGAATAACCTGGGTTCATATCTCAGCACCACCACTGATTTGCTATGAGACCTCATCTCATCTCTCTAATGAGACAAAAAAGACATATCAACTTTTAAAGTTGTTATTGGGGTTAAAATCAATACACAAAAAGTGCTTAAGGGGCTTCCATTGTGGCGTAGTGGGTAAAGCCACCATCTGCAGTGCCAGTATCCCATATGGGCACCGGTTTAAGGCTCAGGTGCTCCTCTTCCAATCCAGCCCTCTGCTATGGCCTGGGGAAGTAGTGGAAGATGGCCCAAGCCCTTGGGCCCTTGCACCTGTGTGGGAGATCCAGCAGAAGCTCTTAGCTCCTGGCTCCAAATCGGCCCAGCTCTGGCCACTGTGGCCATTTGTGGAGTGAACCAGCAGATGGAAGACCTGTCTCTCTCTCTCTGCCTCTGCTCTCTGGAACTGTTTCAAGTAAAATAAATAAATATTTTTTAAAAATGCTTAATACAGGCTGGCGCCACGGCTCAACAGGCTAATCCTTCACCTTGCGGCGCCAGCACACAGGGTTCTAGTCCCGGTCAGGGCGCCGGATTCTATCCCGGTTGCCCCTCTTCCAGGCCAGCTCTCTGCTATGGCCCGGGAGTGCAGTGGAGGAAGGTCCAAGTGCTTAGGCCCTGCACCCCATGGGAGACCAGAAGAAGCACCTGGCTCCTGCCTTCGGATCAGTGTGATGTGCCGGCTGCAGCGCGCTGGCAGCGGCAGCCATTGGAGGTGAACCAACGGCAAAGGAAGACCCTTCTGTCTCTCTCTCTCTCACTGTCCACTCTGCCTGTCAAAAAAAAAAAAAAAAAAAAGTGCTTAATACAGTCTTTTTTGGTGTGATATCCTCTCTCTGATGAATGGGTTGACATCCTCTGAACAGATATAGCCCCTTCTCTAACAGTCACCCTTATAGCTCCTCCTCCCAGAACGCAGCCCGGGCATAACAGGGAGCAGTAATGTGGTTTGTGTAGATAAGAGTAATAATCCCACTGCACCATGAGCACTAACTGTGCTGTCAGTTGATGACGGTGGTATTTTTAATATTCTCCCTTCAGAAACTAAAAATACAGTTGATTTTGAAGGTGAGACAACACATCAAAGGCACTGCACTTCCAGCACAAGGTCCAAAAGAAACAGCCTGGAGAATAATGGGTATTTGCATAGCTTGTAATGGATGATGTTAAATTAAGTCCCTACATTTTTGTCTTCTTTTCTGTAAAAACATAAATTACTGCCTACACACCTAGAACTGTCAAGATCCAGAGACAGTCCTTGAAGAAGTATTATGGGTAGGAATATAGGGTGTGGCATTGTAGCATATCAGATAAAACCAACACCTGTGGCAATGGGCATCCATGCAGGCACCTAGTATCCCATATGGGTGCTGGTTCATGTCCCAGCTGTTCCACTTTAGATCCAGCTTCCTGCTAACAGCATGGGAAAGGCAGCATAAGATGACTACATGTCGGAGCCCCTGACTTCCACGTGGGAGACCCAGACGAAGCTCCTGGCTCCTGGTGGTGGCATCAGCATCAATTACAATGATCTTTGGCTTAATAGGCAGATAGAAACAGAACTGCTAAATTAACAAATTTTATTTTCTTTAGCCAGCAAAGAATTTCATCCCAAAATTATTTCAACTAAAGTCTTAAGTAAAAGCAAATCACATCCCTTCACCAGGTACATTATCAGCTTTTAAGGAAAAGCTTCGGGGCCGGTGCTGTGTTGCAGCGGGTTAACGCCCTGGCTTGAAGCTCCAGCATCCCATATGGGTGCCGGTTCAAGACCTGGCTATTCCACTTCTGATCCAGCTCTCTGCTATGGCCTGGGAGGGCAGTGGAAGATGGCCCAAGTCCTTGGGCCCCTGCACCTACATAGGAAACCCTGAGGAAATTCCTGGCTTTTGGCTACGGATAGGCACAGCTCTGGCCGTTGCCGCCAATTGGTGAGTGAACCGTCGGATGGAAAATCCCACTCTCTCCCTCTCCCTCTCTCTCTGTGTAACTCTGACTTGCAAATAAATAAATAAATAAATCTTTAAAAGAAAAAAAAAAAGGAGGGCAAGCACCACCTGCAGCGCTGGCACACCGGGTTCTAGCCCCGGTCGAGGCGCCGGATTCTGTCCTGGTTGCTCCTCTTCCAGTCTAGCTCTCTGCTGTGGCCCGGGAGTGCAGTGGAGGATGGCCCAAATCCTTGGGCCCTGCACCTGCATGGGAGACCAGGAGAAGCACCTGGCTCCTGGCTTCGAATCAACGCGGTGCGCTGGCCACAGCGGCCATTGAGGGGTGAACCAATGGAAAAGGAAGAACTTTCTCTCTGTCTGTCTCTCTCACTATCCACTCTGCCTGTCAAAAAAAAAAAAAAAAAAAAAAAAAAAAAAAAAAAAAAAGAAGAAGAAGAGAAAAAAGAAAAGAAAAGAAAAAGGAAAAGCTTCAACTGACCAAATTACTAGTGAAAGTTAACTCTGAAAATGAACACATACATGACACTAATGGAATAATCATATTTAAATAAAAACCAAAGCTAAGAGTATTAAATACCTAAATTAAAACTATGCACACATTTGGTCTCAGGAGAATGACATTTAAACAATGCCTACTTTTCAAATGAATGTATATCTATTTCCTCTCATCTGACTACGGCTGTGCAGGAAAAATATAGTTATTTTAACTCATTCTCAGTATATTACTTTCTTGTTAAAATTCATGCTTAAAAGGTAAGAGTTTTAGTACATTACATTATTTTGTAAAACATGCTAATTAGGCTATGCCTTAAATTAACTGAATATGAAATAAAATACAATAGGATTGATCTATACTGCCTTAATCCTGGATTTGGTTTCTGCTATATTGTTACAACAAAAGAAAACATAGTAATTTTTCTAAATTATGTTTATGATATATAAACAGGCAATTATATAAAAATAAAAAACAAATCATGCTAAAGCATCATAACACAAAATGGTAAGGACACATGATGCAGGAACTGCTGACAGCTTTTTCCAGGTCTAAGAAGGTAATGAGGGAAAAGTGAGACAAAAGGAAGAACAAGTGAGAGCCATCCATGAGCAGTTTAAGCCAACAACATACCCTAAATTAGAGGTTCTTAAACTACTATCTTTGTACTTGAGTGAGTAATATTGCACCTTTCTTCACACAAACGTCTATCAACCTAAAATTTACAATGTTTTTCAATTATGGTTGTAGGAAGGAAGACAACATTAACAGTACACATGTAACTTTATCACAAATAGAAATCACACTTTTTTTTTTAAAATATGGAATGTTTCACGAATTTGTATGTCATCCTTGCACAGGGGCCATGCTAATCTCCTCTGTATTGTTTCAATCTTAATATATTGGCTGCCAAAGTGAGCATAAAATCACACATTTTCATGATTGTTAACAGACTCTCAAAATTTTGTTTATGTTCATTATGATAAAACACCTACTTCTACTTCATGTGTTAAAAAATGAAGAAGCAAATATGCCTTTAAGTTTCTTTTTTAAATACCTTGAAAAGGTTAAGAATTCCTACTATTAAGTCTTTTTTAAAGGGTTAAATTCAGAATGATGAGCAGAAACCAGACAAGTAAGTTAACCATCAAAGTCCAAAGTATCACAACTACTTATTATTGCAACTAAGTTTGTAGCTAATGAAAATTACCTTTCCCTACTATCTCACTATAAGCTGATACTGAGTTTCACGAAAGCAGTGTGTTACAACACATAAAAGCCCTGGATATAAGGAAATGAGAGAATTATTTTGTCAATTCTCAAAGTACAATCTCTCACAAATCACAAACAAAGCAACAATACCAATTACAGCAAACAACTGGGCCTGCATTGTGGCACAGCAAATAAAGCTGCCACCTGCAACTCCGGTATCCCATATGGGCACCAGTTCATGTCCCAGCTGCTCCACTCCTGATCCGCCTCCCTGCTAATGCACCCGGGAGAGCAATGAAGATGGCCCAAGTGCTTTGGTGGGGCCTTGTACCCACATAGAAGACCTGGAAGAAGCTCTGGGCTCCTGGTTTTAGCCTGGCCCAATCCCAGCTGTTGCAGTCATTTGGGGAGTGAACCAGTGGGTGGAAGACCTTTCTTTCTCTCTCTCTCTCTCTCACTGTCTCAAACTCTGCTTTTCAAATAAATAAATAAAAAGAAAGGATGGATGGATGGATGGATGGATGGATGGAAGGAAGGAAGAAAGGGAGGGAGGGAGGGAGGGAGGGAGGAAATCTTGGTTATTCAAGAACATTAGTATAAAGGAGCAAAACATTAAAAAAAAAATGCTACCCAACATTACATCTCTCACTCAATCCTCACAATTGGTATAATCTGAGACTCATAGCAGGCTCTCAAGACCGCCATGACCAGGGCTCAATTGACAAATGCACATTTCCTTGTGCTTCTCCACACTTATTTACTACTCCAGTTGCACTATGACCATACCATGGTCATTTCCATCACCACACCTCTGCTCTTGTACATGCAACAATAATCATTCCACCTCCCCTCTGAGTTAATTCTACACAATCTTGGTCTTCATTGTGTCCAACCCCACCCCACCTGTCCTTATTTAATAGCAACCAGTTTAACACTCACTTCGTCAAACATGCCACAATTGTTCTACAGAGAATCCAAGGTTACTGGATGGACACAATGGTCCATAGTTAATTGATTAATATGGGTAGAGGACGCCCACTAAATTAACATCCAGGACAAAAAAGCTACATGATAATTATGTCATTCCTTCTTTAAAACAAAGAAAACCATCACCTAAATGGCAGTACAATGAAGTTGTAAAGACACACAAACATTACTATTTTTATTCAACCTCGTCAGTTCTTTCTTCAACTTAAATTACCATATCAGCCAGTATGCTTCTCATTATCCAATGAATATAAAACTATTAATTTCCAATGTCAAGCTTTTAGATTTACTGTTTTCTCCTCTAGAATTGTCATTCTCTTCCTATATAAACAAGACCTTGACAGCACAGTATAGAAATCACCTCTTCCCAAGTCTTACCTTCCCCACAAACAAGAGTGCACTATTTGGTATTTAGGGCTGTTAGAACAAGGACATCAATGGTCTCATCCCTTGTCATTAACTATTTTCTTGCATTATTAAAATGAGGAAGTGAGTCTCAACACTTAAACTGAGATCAACATGGGGGGAGAGGTGGCAGTGGGAGATCTTGCTCTACTCATGAAAGGTATGCATGGCTGTACACAAAACAGAAGATGGGGGCTGGCACTATGGCTTAGCAGATAAAGCTGCCGCCTGCAGTGCTGGCATTCCATATGGGCACCAGTTCAAGTCCCGGCTGCTCCACTTCCGATCCAGCTCTCTGTTATGGCCCAAGTCCTCAGGCCCCTGCACCTCCACGGGAGACCGGAAAGATCCTGGCTCCTGGCTTCAGATTGGCGCAGCTCCAGCCACTGCGGCCAACTGGGGAATAAACCAGCGGATGGAAGACCTCTCTCTCTCTTTCTCTCTCTCTCTCTGTAACTCTTTCAAATAAAGTAAATAAATCTTTAAAATATATATATATACAATTTGTACAGATCTGTGATCCTCTAGAAGTTATACACAAAATTGGGTTTCAAAAGAATTAGGTATAATTCTTTTTTAAAGGGATTGGAGCTTTTATCAGATGGCAACAGAGCATACCCTAAAAAGGTTAAGTTCTGATCCAAGAAGCAACCTTTCTTAATATTATACAGGAATATCACAGTATTATCTGTATATGAAGCAAAAGCTAGTATGTTAGATCTAAAGGACATATAGAACATAGCCTCTAAATGTCACAGAAGGCTAGTTTCAAATTTTAATTTTGGAAAGTATATTAAATACAGGAGATACACTGAGATATTAACAACAGGAGAGGGAAAAAGTCCCCTGAAAACAAACTTGGACTGCTAAAGCAATGCAGAGGACACAGAGGTGTAAGGTTCAGTCTTTACCCTCAAGATCACCACCTAGCAAGGACTATGAAACAAGTAACCACAACACAGGACAAAACATAGCTATTTCTTTTTTTTTCAAAGACATACAAAATGTACTATGCAGTTCAAATGGAAGGCGACAGTGTTAAGACATTGAAGAATTAGAATTATTTTAATTAGAAATGGAATAAAAAGCAAATGGGTAAGAAAGACTACAGGAATTAAATGAGAACACAAATTTCCAGTAGAAAAAGAATCTTCCTTCTTAACAAAGAATGGCTTTTAAACATGAAACTTTGGGAGGTTGAGGGACTTGAAGATGTCTGTAAGTCCTAAGCCTATGATTCCTAGGTTATGTTCCCAGAACAAGAATGTATATAATCCATACAGAATAGCAGGCATGACGGCGCATAGGATAAAAGCAAGGATCATTCATATAACAGTGACAGACTTGGGCAACATTGCTCCTGTGTTGCTGCTACCAAGACATTTATGTGAAGCCAGATCCCAAAAACAGACTAACTTTATGATAATGTTTACTTCCCAAAAAGTGTTGAAATGGGATATATGGTGAAGAAATCCTGGTTTCATATTCTCAATTGAGTGATACCTGATGTAAAATGAGTGCTATCTGAAGCACACTTCTGTTCAAATCCTAGTAAATATCTAGCCTCCCAAAAGCACTGATAAAGCTACTTCAAAGGCCGGCGCCATGGCTCAATAGGCTAATCCTCCGCCTAGTGGCGCCAGCACACTGGGTTCTAGTCCCGGTCAGGGCGCCGGATTCTATCCCGGTTGCCCCTCTTCCAGGCCAGCTCTCTGCTGTGGCCAGGGAGTGCAGTGGAGGATGGCCCAAGTGCTTGGGCCCTGCACCCCATGGGAGACCAGAAGAAGCACCTGGCTCCTGCCTTCGGATCAGCACGGTGTGCTGGCCGCGGCGGCCATTGGAGGGTGAACCAATGGCAAAGGAAGACCTTTCTCTCTTTCTCTCTCTCTCTCTCTCACTGTCCAACTGTCCACTCTGCCTGTTCCAAAAAAAAAAAAAGCTACTTCAAAATCAGAGATCCAAAAAGCAGAAAATAATCCTAACATGTTATAAAATAAGGAGCAGTGGATGAAGGATTAAGATGGCAGAATAGGGAGGGAGCTCTTACTGCTCTAGTCTAGAAGACAGTTTTGAAAAAAGTGGGAAGAGTGCAATGTCAGGGAAGAGTTAGGGAGAAATCAGCAGTGGAAACTATACAAATTGAAGGGACACAGTGTACCTACATGGAGGGTGAGGACATGTACATCTCAGAACCCAAGGAGCTGGAAAAGCCTCTGCACCAGTATTGGAAAATGAGGTGAGACCAGATTGTAGCAGCCCAAGCCACTGGCGAAAAACATGCAGAAAGAGTCTAGAGGGCATCTGGCTTGGAATCCCGAGGGGGATAGTATACCTGCCAAACTAGAGGAGAAAAAACAAGGGGAGAGGGCATTTCCTCTCTCCCTAGTTACCCCGTAACAGCATCCTCTTAGAAGCTGACAGAGAACAGGTGGCATTTTGGACATACGTAACAGCTGCGCCACCTCGTGTCCATGCCTAGCAATAAGCTAAGCACCTGGGTGTGTCACCTCAGACACACCCTTCACCCTAGAACACTGAACAGAGCTCCTTGTCCACACCCACCACATACCCTCTAGTTATTCCCTGAAAGCAGACACTCCTCTAATCCACACAGACTTAGTCCAAAGAGAAAAGCTGCCTCAGCGAAAAAACAAAAAAAGAAACCACCAATTCAAGAAACAAGAATAAGGAAGACAACATGACACCCCCAAAAGAACATAATACTTCAATACTGAATTGTGAAGATGAGATTCAAAAAACTGGGGGCTGGCACTGTGGCGCAGCGGGTTAATGCCCTGGCCTGAAGCGCTGGCATCCCATATGGGCCCCAGTTCTAGTCCTGGCTGCTCTTCTTCCCATCCAGCTCTCTGCTATGGCCTGGGAAAACAGGGAAAGATGGCCCAAGTCCTTGGGCCCCTGCACCCACGTGCAAGACCCAGAGGAAGCTCCTGTCCCCTGGCTTTGGATCAGCTCAGCTCTGGCCGTTAGGGCCATCTGGGGAGTGAACCAGCAGATAGAAGACCTCTCTCTCTCTACCTCTCTCTGTAACTCTTTCAAATAAATAAAAGAAAAAAAGAAAAAAAAGAGTTTAAAAAAACTGACCACAGGATTACTTAGAGGTAATCAGAAGAAAATGCACAAATACATGACATGAAAGAAAATTTCTCCCACAAAACTGAGAATTTAAACAGAAATCTTGAAAATGAAATGAAATCTTGGAAATGAAAAATTCAATTGAACAAATAAAAAAATACAGTGGAAAGCCTTAACAACAGAATCAGTGAAGCAGAAGAAAGAATATCCAACTTACAAGACAAAGAACAGGAAATTATACAGTCAGACCAAACACAAGAAATTAGAAAACTAAAAAGAACTGTTGGGAATCTACAGGATACTATCAAATGACCCAACATATGGGTTCTAGGAGTTCCTGAAGGTATGGAAAGAGGGAAAGGATTAGAAGGCATTTTTAGTGAAATAATAATGGAAAATTTCACTAGTTGGGAGAAAGAAAGGGATATCCAAGTACAAAGACATGACCAGAAAAGATGTTCACCAAGACACACTGTAATCAAACTCTTCACATTAAAACATAAAGAAAAGATTCTAAAATATGCACAAGAGAAATGCCTGATTACTCTTTTTTTTTTTTTAAAGATTTATTTATTTATTTATTTGGAAGTCAGAGTTACAAAGAGAGAGAAGGAGGCAGGGGGAGGGTCTTCCATCCACTGGTTCACTCCCCAATTGGCCGCAATAGCCGGAGCTGCACCGATCTGAAGCCAAGAGGCAGGAGCTTGCTCCAGGTCTCCAAGGCCTTGGGCCATCCTCTACTGCTTTCCCAGGCTATAGCAGAGAGTTAGATCAGAAGTGGAATGGCTGGGTCTTGAACCGGCGCCCATAGGGGCTGCTGATACTTCAGGCAGGGGCTTTACCCACCTCACCACAGTGCCAGACCCACCAGATTACTTTCAAAGGATCTCCAATTAGACTCACAGCAGACTTCTCATCAGTAACCCTATGGGCTAGAAGACAATGGCAAGATATATTCCAAGTCTTAAGAGAAAAGAACTGTCAACCCAGAATACTATATCCTGCAAAGCTCTCATTTATGAATGAAGGTGAAATAAAAACCTTCCATGACAAACAAAAATTGAAAGAATTTGTCACCACCCATCTAGACTTGCAAAAGAAGTTTAAGGATGTGCTGCACACAGAAACAAGCTAATCACCATGAAAGAAGGAAAAGGAAGGAAATCTCCCAGTAAAAGTACAAAGGAAATCCAATGTAAAAAACAAGAATATTTACTGAAAAATGGCAGAGCCAAGTTGTTATTTATCAATAGTCACCTTGTAAGTAAATGGCCTCAACTCTCCAGTTAAAAGACACAGACTGGCTGAATGGATTCAAAAACAAAACCCATCTATTTGCTGCCTACAAAAAACACATCTCAACAACAAGGATGAATGCAGATTGAAAGTTAAACAATGGAAAAAGATATTCCATGTTAACAGAAAAAAAAAAAAGAGAAAGAGCTGGTGTAGCCATCCTGAAATCAGATAAAATAGACTTTAACACAAAAACTGTTAAACGAAACACACAGCACTATATAATGATTAAAGGATCAATTCAATAGGTAGATGTAACGATTATAAATGTATATGTACCTATTTACAGGGCACCTGGCTATTGAAAAGAAATGTTAAGGGATCTAAAGGGAGAAACAGATTCAAATATAATAGTAAGGGGGATTTCAATACCCCACTTTCAGCAATGGATAGATCAACCAGACAGAAAATCAGCAAGTAAACAACAGGGTTAATCGACACTAGAGACCAAATGGAACTAACAGGTATCTACAGAACTTTTCACCCTACAATTACAGAATATACATTCTTCTAGGATTGACCAGATGATAAGTCATAAAGCAAGTCTCAGAAAATTTAAAAAAAAAAAAAATTATGCCATGCATCTTCTCGGGCCACAGTGGAACTAAGCTGTAAATCAACAACTCAGGAATCTCTAGAACATATGCAAACACATGGAGACTGAACAACATGCTCCTGAATGAACAGCGGATCACAGAAGAAGTCCAAAAGAGAAATAAAAAAAATTTATGGAAACAAATGAAGACATATCAACATATCAAAACTTATGGGATACAGCAAAAGCAGTGTTAAGAGCAAAGTTTACAGCAATTAGTGCCTACAATAAGAAACTGGAAAGGCACCAAATAAATGAGCTATCAATGCATCTCAAGGATCTAGGAAAAAAAAATGTAAACCAAACCCAAAACTAGTAGGAGAAAAGAAATAATTAAAATTAGAGAAGAAATCAACAAAATTGAAACAAAAAAATACAAGATCAGTAAAATGAAGAACTGGTTTCTTGAAAAAATAAACAAAATTGACACACCAAATTAACCAAAACAAGAAGAGCCAAATCAGCCGGCACCGCGGCTCACTAGGCTAATCCTCCGCCTTGCGGCGCCGGCACACCGGGTTCTAGTCCCGGTCGGGGCACCGGATTCTGTCCCGGTTGCCCCTCTTCCAGGCCAGCTCTCTGCTATGGCCCGGGAGTGCAATGGAGGATGGCCCAAGTGCCTGGGCCCTGCACCCCATGGGAGACCAGGAGAAGCATCTGGCTCCTGCCTTCGGATCAGTGCGGTGCACCGGCCGCAGCGCGCCAACCGCGGCGGCCACTGGAGGGTGAACCAACAGCAAAAGGAAGACCTTTCTCTCTTTGTCTCTCTCTCACTGTCCACTCTGCCTGTCAAAAATAAAATAAATAAATAAATAAATAAAAATAAAAAATAAAAAAAAAAAAAACAAGAAGAGCCAAATCAATAAAATTAGAGAAGAAAAAGGTAATGTAATACCAGTCACAACAGAAATAAAAAGAATGATCAGAAATTACCACAAAGAGCTGTATGCCAAGAAACTCGGAAACCTAGAAGACAGGAGCTTTGCAGGGTATCCATGTGTCTGGATAGATTCCTGGACACATACAACCTACCTAAATTGCGCCATGAAGACACAGAAAACCTAAACAGACCCATTACCAAGATGTAAATTGAATGAGTAATAAAAATTCTCCCAACAAAGAAAAGCCCAGGACCGATGGCTTCATTGCTGAATTCTACAAGACACTTGAAGAACTAACTCCAATAATTCTCGATTTCCTAAACCCGGAAAAGATGCAAAACAGAAAGAGAGAACAACAGACCAATTTCCTTGATGAACATAGACCAAAAATCCTCTACCAAATTATAGGTAATTGAATCCAACAACACATCAGAAAGATCATCCACCTGGAACAAGTGGTATTTATCCATGGTATGTAGGGATGGTTCAATATTCACAAAACAATCAATGTGACACATCACATTAACAAACTGAAGAGTAAAAACTATATGATTATCTCAATAGATGCAGAGAAAGCATCTGGTAAAATACAACACTGCTTCATGATGAAAACTCTAAGCAAATTGGGTATAGAAGGACTATTCGGGGCCGGCACTGTGGCACAGCAGGTTAATGCCCTGGCCTATATCCCATATGAGTGCCTGTTTGAGCAAGACCCAGCTGCTCTATTTCCAATCCAGCTCTCTGCTATGGCCTGGGAAAGCAGTACAAGATGGTTCAAGACCTTGGGCCCCTATACCCATGTGGGAGACCAGGAGGAGGCCCCTGGCTCCTGGCTCTAGATAGGCACAGCTTCGGCCATTGCGGCCAACTGGGGAGTGAATCAGCGGATGGAAGACCTTGCTCTCTCTCTGCCTCTCCTTTTTCTGTGTACCTCTGACGTTCAAATAAATAAATAAAATCTTTTTTTTTTTAAAGGAATATTCTCTAAGACAATTTATGACAAACCCAAGGCCAGCGTCTATTGAATGGAGTAAAGTTGAAAGCATTCTCACTGAGATCCAGAACCAGAAAAGGATGCCCATTCTCCTCACTGTTATTCAATATAGTCCTGGAAGTTTTAGCCAGAGCCATTAGGCAAGAAAAAGAAAACAGGCCAGCGTTGCGGCTCACTTGGCTAATCCTCCACCTGTGGCACCAGCACCCTGGGTTCTAGTCCCGGTTGGGGTGCTGGATTCTATTCTGGTTGCTCCTCTTCCATGCCAGCTCTCTGCTGTGGCCCGGGAAGGCAGTGGAGGATGGCCCAAGTGCCTGGGACCTGCACCTGCATGGGAGACCAGAAGGAAGCACCTGGCTCCTGGCCTTGGATCGGCGCAGCGTGCTGGCCACAGCACACTGGCCTTGGTGGCCATTTGGGGGGTGAACCAATGGAGGGAGACCTTTCTCTCTGTCTCTTTCTCTCACTGTCTAAATCTGCCTATCAAAAACAAAAAAAAACAAAAAAAAACAAAAAACAACAACAACAACAAAACCCCAAAGGAATACAAATTGGGAAAGAGGAAGTCAAACTATCCATATTTGCAGATGACATGATTGTATATATAGGGAATTCAAAAGACTCCACCAAGAGATTATCAGAGCTTACATAAGAGTTTGGTAATGTCGCAGAATATAAAACCAATACACAGAAATCAACGGCCTTTGTATACACAGACACAGTATATGTAAGATCAATCCTATTCACAATAGCTACAAAAAATGATCAAATACCTTGGAATAAATTTAACCAAGGAATTCAAAGATCTCTACAATGAGAATTACAAAACATTAAAGAAGGAAAGCCCATGAGAGCATTTCAGGCATGGAAAGACAAGATACTGTGGCAAAAAAAAATTCCTACATGAAGGATCTCTGTGAGAGAGACCCCAGTGGAAAGAAGTGGCCATCAAAGAAGGATGTACTTGTCTCTTAAGGGAGGAGAGAACTTCTACTTTACTTATGGGCTTGTCTAATTACTTACGGAGTTTGTGCATTCAAAAGGCTTCCATAGCCTTGGCAGCTCATGTCAAGAGGCTCGGGTGATCACTGACTTTATACATAAGAGTGTTAATTGTTAAATTAACAACAGGAGTCACTGTGCACTTACTTCCCACATAGGATTTTCTGTCCTCAATGAGTTGTATTATGATAATTAACTGTAAAACTTGTTCTCAAATAGTTTTGTGTGTGTGCGTGTGTGTGTGCATGCAAACTGTTGAAAGCTTTAATTACAGAGTAGGTCTTCTGTGTACAAAGTTAATCGAAAAATGAATCTTAATGGAGAATGGGACTGGGAATGGGATAGCAAGGAGTATGTGGGGTGGGAGTGGGTGTGGGGGGGTCAGGTATGGTGGGAAGAATCACTATATTACTAAAGTTGTAGTTATAAAATTTGTACTCATTAAATAAAAGGTTTTTTGGGAAAAAAATAAGGAATAGTTGTTAAGAGATTCAGATTTTTGTATATAAGAGGTTCATAAATAACAAGGGAAGGGTTAGATTTGACAGGGATTAGAAGCATGGATTAGAAGCAATAATGCCATAAAACAACCATAAAGGAAAGGCACAGAGAGTCAGTTCTTAAGGGAAATTAGGTACACCTACTGAGAACTACAGGAAAAATAGTACATAAGTTTCCTCTCTCTGAAAAAAGAAAATTGTTAATCAAAACTTAAACAGATATGAATATGCACATCATTCCCTAAAGGGATCTTTTTTGATCAACTTTATACAGTTATTTTGGTTATCTAGTTGTCAAACTCATTTATCTTCAGCTATTTATGCAAAAAAAAAAAAACCCCACATGTATATTACAGCACAGCCAATCTCCAAAGACCATAAACTCATTTCTCAATAGATACAGAATTTCCAGAGACCATAATCTATTCATTCTAGAGATTTATACTTATATTCCAGTCCAAAACGAAGGAGTCATGATCTTGTGATGTTTAACGCCTCAGGAAGATTTTTTAAAATTAAGCATAAGAATCATTACAACCTAAAATTAGTTCTCCCATGCCATAAAAAAAAGGGAACACAAGGAAACCGGCTCCACTTACAATTCAGCTCTCAGCTATGGCCTGGGAAAGATGTCCCAGGTCCGTGGGCCCCTAAACCCACATGGGAGGCCCAAAGGAAGCTCCTGGCTCCTAGCTTTGGAAGTAATGGATGGAAGACCTCTCTGTCTCTGCCTCTGCCTCTCTGTAACTCTGCCTTTCACATAAATAAATAAATCTTTAAAAAAAGAAAAAAGCACACATAAAAAATTTCCCAGGGATGTCTGATTTCTCATTATAGATTTTATAGTGAGTCATTTGTGCGCATGTGTTGTTCAAATCACATTGAAAGGTACCAGATCTTTATATGATCTATAGTAAAGAACTTAGATAAAAGATATGACTGATAGGAAGATCCGGCACACCTCACGATGACAAATAACAGAATTCACTATTTTGCAGCCAGCACTGTGGCACAGCAGATGGTAACAACTCACACCGGAGCAGCTAGTTCAAGCTTTGGCTACTCCACTGCCAGTCCAGCTTCTTGCTAATGTGCCTGGGAAGATAGCAGAAAACATCCAAGTACTTGGGCCCCTACCACCCACATGAAGACCTGGGTGGAGTTCGGGGCTGCTGGCTTCAGCCTGGCCAAGCCCTAGTCTTTTGGACCATTTGGGGAGTGAACCAGTGGGTGCAAGTTTTCTCTCTCTCTTTCCCCGTCTCTGTCACTCTGCCTTTCAAATAATAAAAGAAATATATATATATACACACACACACATACATACATACATATATATATATATATATATATATTAAAGTTTTACTTATTTGAAACGCAGAGTTACAGAGAGGCAGAGGCAAAAAAAAAAGGGAGAGGGAGAGGGAGAATCGTCCATCTGCTGGTTCACTCCCTAAATGGCTGCAACAGCCAGAGCTGGGCCAATCCGAACTCAGGAGACAGGAGCATCTTCCAGTCTCTCCCAAGGGTACAAGGGCCCAAGGACTTGGGCCTTCTTCTACTGCTTTCCCAGGCTATAGGAGAGAGCTGGATCGGAAGTGGAGGAGCTGGGACTCAAACTGGTGCCCATACAGGATGCAGGCACTACAGGCAGTGGCTTTACCCACTATACCACAGCATCAGCACCCAAAAAAATATTTTTAAGCTCATTATTTTAAAAACAATCAATAATATCACAATCACATAAACCTTCAGAGAGAGTAATTTAGCATCCAAAAGGGTTTTTTTCTATTGGTAATACCTCCTCACTCACTGCCCAGGCACTGGGGACAGAGAAGAGGCAAGGGATGTACGTACTCGTGGAGCAGGGCCGTCTCTTGCCAGTAATCTTGACACAAGAACCAGCTCTTGAGGGAAAAGACACAGGCTTGCTAAAATATTGCCACCCTCCCCCATCCCCTCATTCCTGGTTACTTGAATAATGTGCAGGCTGGAGGGAGAGTAGAGAGGGTGACAGAGACACACACAGTACCTGTTGTTGAGAATTGTAGTCAAAAAGTCCCACAGTTGCTGCTGCTGAATCCACAGGTACCTGCGTGCCTGAATAATCAAACTGAAGAGGCTCCATGCCCACATGTTCCATGGGGTCCAAGGGGACACTCTGGGACTCCATGTTGGAGAAATCCTCCACAGGCTTGGCACCATTGGTGCTGGTCAGCTGGGCTAAGCCCTCAGAACCATTCTGGTTTGGACCCAGAAGATCCACTTCATTAGCAGAGTTCTGGCAATTACCAGGGGTACGGCTAAACAGAGAAAGTAAAGGGGCATTAAACCTTATTTTGAGCGGGGAGGGACACTACAGCAACCCAAGTTTAAGGACAATGTCCTTGACATAGCTCATTATCAATATTACTTAAAACTTTCTACAAAAACAATGAGATCCTTTAGATGGTTACAGGCGTATATTCTGTATAGATGATTCTTAAATAGTTTTGCCTTCCCACCTAACCCACCCCTATAGTTTACATTATAATTTACAATAACTTAATTTATGATCCCTTTACCAAGGGTTCCAGATTTGAAGACATTGAATGAAAAGAAAAAAAAATTACTGCTTACAGTACCAGTAAAAATGAGATCCCAAAATGAAGGTAGCAAAAATATGTCCCCAAAGACAGTATCTACTCTTTAACTCTAGAACCAATGGAAAAAGTCAGTTTTTAAGGAAAATTCCACATCTCAAGAATGATTCTAATAAGAAATTTTTATATATTATTATTACTGACCAATGCTAAAATGATCTCCCACTTCTAAGAAACCAGAAGAAGCAGATCATTTTGAGATAGTACAAATAGTTTCATAAATATAAGCCTGCGCTAAGGAGATAAAATTGGATGATACAATTTATCATTAAAATCAGGACATCCAAAGAGCAAAAAGAGCAACACTGATAATTATCCTGGGACAAGGAAAAAATAAGTACCATTCTGTGTAACCCAGGATACACCACCCCTTCATGGAAAAAGGCTGCAGGATTATTTGATCCAAAAATCAGACTTAAAATAACACATTACAATAAAAAAAAAAAAAAAAAAAAGTATTGCCTATATCTACATTCAATGCCCTTTATCCCTAAAAGAAATCTGTGGCTGTTACATATTAAAGACATTGTTGCATTTGTTTCTCTGTCTCACACACACACCCTACTCTCATCATCACTACCACCATCACCATCACCACCACCATCATCATCACCATCACCATCACCTGGCCCCAAACACCACAAAATACTGCTGCAGGCTACTTGAGATTCATGGAGAGGCCCCCTGAACTCACCTGGAAGACCTCAGGTAAGTGTTACTCTCTTACTCAAATGTCATCCAAAGACTATAAATCTTTACATATTCAAGGCACAAAAATTAAATTAGGAATACTAAACAACTGGCATTGTACTACAATGATAATGTAAAAATACATTTTGATTGTAGCTTTGGTAAGAGAAGAGGTGGGGATATGCACACATATTAGCTTTTGACTGGCATTAAAATTATTCAAAATTAAATTATCTGTGTATCATAGCTTTTCAAAAATTATGTACAGTAACTAAAGGTTGCCAACATACATAAATACCTATATATTGGGAAAGACAAATACACATGATTTAAATACTGTATATTAAATTACAGGGTAAAACCTGCAAAACAATTATGACCAGTCATGAGAAGCATCCATAGAAGGTATACAATTAAAAATAAGTTCTTTAAGCTAAATCTCTGGTTCTTTACGATGAGGAAAATGATATCTAATCCCCCTATCTCAAAGGAGCTTATGAGACTCAAACGCAGAATGCACAAGTTCTCACCTGCTTTTCCCTCTGACATGCCAGAGGGATAGGACACACCTTCCTTAGTAACCAGGGCTCTCTAATGCAAGCAGAGCGATTAGGGAGAAACTTGGGAAAAGAACTAAGGCCCCTATCCCATGTGATTATATCTGAAAATCTCTGAAGTAATCTTCATGGAATCATTCTCCAAATTCTAGAACTCTACACAAATGCAAAACCTACAGTTTTGGCAAAAAAAAAAAAAATCAGGCATCAGCAACACTTAGAAAATTCTACCTTATCAATTAATATACAATGTTTGAGGCATGGTCTATATCAGATCCAATCTTTAAAAGCAAATGGGGAGAATGTAAAAGGAAATAGGTGGGGTATCAAAATAAACAAAAACCCATAGCCCACATTGAAAAATCAGAAGCATAAAACATACAAACCTAAAATCTTTGACGTCTGCATCAATCCCATTCTGTACTGGTAAACCATTGGTCTTGTCCATCACATCACCCTCCTCCTTCAAATCTCCTAGCTTATCTCCTTCAAACGTACCCTTGTTCTTCTTTTCACCTTTGTCGTTTTCATCACTGTCTGCATCCCTTGGGCCCTGTTTAAAAAATAGCTTCAGCTTCACTAACCATCATTAACTAATAAGAGTGGGGCAACCACGGTGGACACCAGACTACACTAGATGCTGTTAGAACAGGATTGTGTCCATGCCCTTTCAGACATTACAATCTAATTAACAAAACAACACAGAGGCAGAACACTGCAGAAAGTCTTGCCAAATGGGGGAGACAGACATACATTTATGTTACAGAGTTTAGGACAGTCTTAACATACCCAATGAAACCAAACCCCCTCCAATTTTTTCCTTTCTACCCAAAGCTTAGCCACAACATTGTATCTCTTGATCATATTTCTCTACTCTCAAGTCTATTATATTTTAATAGCATGCCTCCTCATAACATCCAAGTATGGTGGCTAATAGTATAGAGGGAAAGAGTTATGTTAACTCCATAAAGGAGTTGTGCATCACCACTGTCCTATGTAATTTCCTCCCTTATTGCAAACATCAAGGTAAATGTGATCTGGTATCATTTCAACTCTATTATTCTTATGTTTCAACTTAGGGTATATGCCCTGCCAATTTGTTTCTCCCCTTCCCCAGCCCTATTCTATAAAACTCAAAGCTTAAGCATCAAAAATTCATGAATGACCCTTAACTTTATTTTTTTAATGTTTGAAAACAAGTTAAAGAAGTCTTTCACTCAAAATACTCTTAGAACTGTTTATCTACTCTGTTCTACCAACTGCCTGTTTCAAGGCAGATTATTCTTAATATGTAAGTAGGGATGTATCAAATTGAAGCACTGATGCAACAGAATTTATCTATGCAGTGTTTCAAAACTAAAAAGCCTGAAACACTGAGCCAACAAGAATTGATCTGGTGCCAGACATGATTATGTTCTGTTTTCTAAAGAAATTAAGTCTATCTCTTCTTAATTCAACATCCTGAATCAAGCTCTGGACATACAAAGTGAATGTACCTTCATTTCCATTAGAAAAGGTTTCATATGGTGACTTGACATGGTACAAAGCATGTTGCAGAACTTTACACCAAAAGGCATTAAGTAAATTTTCTTATTCAAAATTAGAGGGAGGCAATCTTACTTTTCCTCACCACTGGTGCCTGGACTAAGAATGGAAAAAGAAAAAGAAAAAAAAAAAGGTACATGGACCAAATTAAAGCTCCTGGTAAAGGGCAAGGTCCAATCACAGAAAATGAGAGCTGCTGCAC
Organism: Lepus europaeus; assembly: GCF_033115175.1. Lineage (NCBI taxonomy): Eukaryota > Metazoa > Chordata > Mammalia > Lagomorpha > Leporidae > Lepus > Lepus europaeus. Next base: position 23,291,001 of record NC_084831.1, read on the forward strand.
AGAGATTCCAGTCACTAAAACCAAGTTTCAGAGGGGTAGGGGTCAGGGATGAGGGGAGAATTAAATCCCCAGTCATGATCAGACTGACAGTGGGCAGGCCTGTAGATGCAAACCCAAGAGATGCTCTTGGACCAGCTTAGAGATCATTGGCCCAGAAAAGATAATTCTGAGATTTTGACATTCTTAGATATTCTGGCTACCAGTTTTACTGGCTACATTTTACTTTTAAGAGCCATTATCTGTTCAACTGTGTCAGAGGAAAAGAAAGATTTCATGGATAACATGAAAAAACACACACATTTAATAAAGAACTTGGAAAGGCTGCAGCATTGGCAGCCACTGAGATGTGCCTTTCCAGAGGACAATCCTTAAGGCACAGTTCAGAAGGAATGGATGACAGCCAATTAAGCACTACACCACGATCCCAGAGGAGAGATGGAAATATAATAGGGCTCTAAAGCCAAAAGATCTTTCAAGACATCCAGAGGCAATAGTTTCCTCCACACTGCAAAGGTAAAACTGACAGGAGCTATGTGTTAATTTTTATCCTAGCACTGAATATACTGCCTGACAGAAGGTCAATAGACATGATGAAAAAAATTGATAAGGACCAAAAAATCCTGGAAAACTAAACTGATAAAAAAAAAGAAGTATGTTCCTGTTGTCTTACCATCATCAAGTAAGAGCCTAGAAGCTGGTAACATGGTCTAAATAATAATCAGTTCTACTTGAATCACTAAACAATGTCAATAGCAAAAGAGCAAAACAAGATCATTTATCCCTCTGCCACAGTTAAGGAATTTTCCAAAATTCTACAAACCGAATCTTGGGCTCCAATTTCTCACAAAGGGTTCAAAAGATCTGCAAGCAAAAATGTGAAAGAAAAGAGATAAAGAAATAACAGGAAGCTTCAACAAACAAGCAAGAAAACTGGTGTCAGGAAATAGTAACTAGCCGAATCAATTCTCTGTGTTCTCTTCTTCAGTGAACACAGAGGTGAATCAATGCTCTATGTTCTCTTATTCAGTGAGTACTTGAATCCCTTCAAGTGATTGCTATGTGCCTGCTCAGTCCATCCACATGCTAGCTGGTCTAGACTGAAGACTTGGCCACTAAGAGTTACATTCTCACTTACAATAAAAAGGGCTAGAGTTTCCAAACATTTCCCTAGGATGGGCTATTTATCAACAACAAAATACTACTACCTGATTTTCTACTCTAAAAAAGCCATAAGTGCCTCAGTACCAGAGTAGATTCCTTCTACTGGAGGGTGGGAAATCCAGGGACACTTCTACTTCGTGATGGATGGCTGTTAAAAGCCACTGAAACATTTCACTTAGAGAATGCTCGGTAGATCTAATGATGACCCTCGATAGGTTGGTAGGATGTCTAACTTCTGAATTACACACATAGCACAAGTAGGAGGGCATCAGATCAAAAGTTTGTTTGTTTGTTTTTTGACAGGCAGAGTGGACAGTGAGAGAGAGAGAGAGAAAGGTCTTCCTTTGCCATTGGTTCACCCTCCAATGGCTGCCGAGGCCGGAGCGCGCAGGTGCACGGCGCTGATCCAATGGCAGGAGCCAGGTGCTTCTCCTGGTCTCCCATGGGGTGCAGGGCCTGAGTACTTGGGCCATCCTCCACTGCACTCCCGGGCCATAGCAGAGAGCTGGCCTGGAAGAGGGGCAACCGGGACAGAATCCGGTGCCCCAACCAGGACTAGAACCCGGTGTGCCGGTGCCACAAGGCGGAGGATTAGCCTATTGAGCCACCGCGCCGGCCAAAAGTTTGTTATTAAAAGATAACATGAGTGAGGGGACGTAGTGCAGTCAACTAGATGCAGTGGTTGAAGACATCACAAAGCATTTGCGCATCCCATGTCCAAATGCCTGGGTTTGAATCTAGGCTCCCATTCTGTTTACAGCTTCCTGCTAATGCACACTCTCAATAGTAGGAGAGTCCATGCCACCACCATGGGAGACCTCAATTGAGTTCCAGGCTCCTGGCTTCAACCCTTGAGATTGAAAGCATTTGGAAGTGAACAAGTAGATGGAAGATAGCTCTCTCATACAAATAAAATAATAAATTAGTAGGTACTGGGGACACCTTTTGGCCTAACTGTTAAGACATCATAACCTACATCATAGTACCAGTTCCTAGTCCCAGATTCTTGCTTATGTGCACTCTGGGAGGCAGCAGTTGATGGGTCAAGTAAGTGGGTTCCTGTCACTCACATAAGAGAACTGAACTGCGTCCCCAGCTCCAGGCTTCAGCCCCAGCGAAGGGTTGTTCAGGGCATTTGGTGAGTATAACACAGGATGGAAGCTCTCTATCTCTCACTCTCTGCCATTCCAATAAATATAATAAAATTATTTTTAAAAAATAAATAAAAGATAGCTCAGGTGCAAGCATTCAGCCTAGCAGTTAACAGGTCAGTTGGGACACTGATGAGACACTCATGTCTCAGTATTCAGCTTCCTGGCTTGATGCCCAACTCTGGCTTCTGACTCCAACTTCCTGCTAATGCAGAAAGTAAGAGTAAGCAGTTATGATCCAAGCACTTGGGTTCTTGCCACCCAGGTGGGAGATCTGGATTTAGTTCCCTGCTCCTGGCTTTGGCCATGGCCTGGGCCCAGCCCCAGCCACTGTAGGCATTTAGGGAGTAACCAATAGATGGGATCTTTGTCTCTCTCAAATTTACAGATTAAAAAAAAAAAAAAAAAAGATGTCTTAGAAATATGAAGACCTTAGAAAGAACATAAGAAGGGTATAAATGGGCTGTTAAATTTTATAGGTTTTTACATTTTTTAAGTTATTTAAGATAAGGTATTAGTAACAATGTTGTCTATAAAAAAGTACTGGCCCAGGGTACAGAATCTATGTTCTATTTCTTTTTTTTTTTTTTTTAATATTTTTTTATTTGACTGGTAGAGTTATAGACAGTGAGAGAGAGAGACAAAGGTCTTCCTTCCATTGGTTCACTCCCCAAATGGATACCACGGCCAGCACTGCACCGATCTGAAGCCAGGAGCCAGGTGCTTCTTCTTGGTCTCCCATGCGAGTGCAGGGGCCCAAGCACCTGGGCCATCCTCCACTGCCCTCCTGGGCCATAGCAGAGAGCTGGACTGGAAGAGGAGAAAACGGGACTAGAACCCGGCACCCATATGGGATGCTGGTGCCGCAGGTGGAGGATTAACCAAGTGAGCCACAGTGCTGGCCCCTGTATGTTCTATTTCAACTGCTGGTTCTATTTCAACACATACTGGTTATAGGACTTTAGACAAATCATTAAATCTGAGCGTTAGCTTTCTCATCTAAAAAATAGGGATAATCTTAATATATAGTAGTTATGAAGATCAATGAAAGAATACACATGTTAGGACATAGCCTTGTGGCATCAGCTTCCCATATGGGTGCTGATTTGAGTCCCTGCAGACTTGGGCCCCTGCACTCACGTGGGATACCCAGATAAAGCTCCTGGCTCCTGACTTCAGCCTGGTCCAGTCCTGGCCATTGTGGTCATTTGGGGAGTCAACACACAGATGGAAGATTTCTCTCCCCCCCCCACCTCACTCTTTTGAATAAATAAAATGAACCTTTAATAAAAAGATTTAAAAAAAAATCTTAAATCCACCAACCAAATGGGTTTAACTTTCAGATACAAGTATACATTCGATATGAACTTCCCACACTGTCATTTTCATAATGCAGCAATTCTATAATTAGGGTTGAATATCACAGAATTTTTTTTTTTTTTAATTTTTGACAGGCAGAGTGGACAGTAGAGGGAGACAGAGAGAAAGGTCTTCCTTTTGCCGTTGGTTCACCCTCCAATGGCCGCCGCAGTAGGCGCGCTGTGGCCAGCGCACCGCGCTGTTCCAATGGCAGGAGCCAGGTGCTACTCCTGGTCTCCCATGGGGTGCAGGGCCCAAGAACTTGGGCCATCCTCCACTGCACTCCCTGGCCACAGCAGAGAGCTGGCCTGGAAGAGGGGCAACCGGGACAGAATCCGGTGCCCCGACCGGGACTAGAATCCGGTGTGCCGGCGCCGCAAGGCGGAGGATTAGCCTAGTGAGCCGCGGCGCCGGCTACAGAATTCTTTTTAATTTATAGGTATCTGTGCTCCTCCCCAACCCAGGGAGATTCTCATTGAATTGGTCTGCAGAGGACCCCATGCTTGTTATTAAAAGTCTCAACAGCTCTCATAGGCATCCACTATTAAGAGCCAATGTTTAAACTAAGTCCAACATAAGAATCAGCAAGGCAAAGTTTATATTTTGCTCTTTTGTCACATCTTTTCTAGTACATGACAGTACTGGAAGTCTATTAGCCATGTGAATGGAAAAGTTTTATTTCATCTTTTCATCATGGGTTTCCTTTAGATGAATGTTAACTCAAAGCCACAGTGCTCAAATACAAGTTCAGTGAAATGCTCAAAATTTAAGTCCAAAAAAAAAAAATATTAAGTGGACAACCTAATTAAAAATGCCAATGGGGCAGGTGGTTAAGTCATTGCTTAGGATACCCACCACCCCATTTCAAGATTCCTGGGTTCAAGTCCCAACTCTGTTCCTAATCCCAGCTTCCTGCTAATATGCACCCTGGGAATTGGGTGAGTTCCCAGCTCCTAGTTTCAGCCTAGCCCAGCTCTGACAGCTCTCTCCTCTCCCTCTCTCTGAAATATATATATATAGTTATATTTATATATATATTTAATAACAAGGGGGAGGTCTAATAGATGCCAGATCTGCACAGAGGTAGAGGAATATGCTCTATTGCTGACTATCAAAAACCCAGGAAAGAACAGATAAGCAGAACACATGGTTGGGATAAGAGTCCATGCACTCATGGTTCATTTTCCTTCAAAGACTCAAATCAAAGTAGGAATACTTCTGAATGTATCTATGAATTCTGAGTGAAGTCAAAACAAATTTAATTCCTCCTCCAAGTGCAATGTTCTCAGAAAAACACTCCTCACATGGCAGTAGTGACATTTCATGGAATTAGAAATTTTCTTTTTAAAAAAGGAATATTTTGTGTACCTGCTTGATACTGAATCCAAAAATAACAGACTAAAATATTAGTTTCTCCTGCACACACTTATGTTTTTCACAAAATGATAAAAAATCGAATTGTCAACTTCCATTCATATATAGATCAAGCTATAGCTCTAATAGCAAAAAAATTCAAATAGTAAAATATATGAGTAAAGTTTGAAAATGCTAGCCATGTGAAATATTCATTTGAACTTAATAATTAATAGAAATCCTTTTATTAGGGATCTAAGTCATAAACAGGCCAGTATAGAAGAGTAAAGAGTAATATAACTAAGAATTGAAATTGATACAAAGTTTTGGAATCTAGTTCTCTCACTTCAATTCTATGCCACATTTCTCTCATCAATAAATTAATGGAGATAGTAGCCACCCAAAAGACAGAATAGATAAACAATTCATTAATTAAACAATTAAAGCAATTCATGAAATTATAATTCTCTTCAAAAAATCAAAAACTCTAAGTACTATATCCAATTTTCATATTTTTCCCATTGCCTTTTTCACATAAACAACTATCCTCACTCCCACCAAGACATAAAATTGATAGACAATTTTAACAATTTTTCATCCTGGAATAAACTGTTCTGGTTGTATTCATCAGACCCTTTGTCAGACTGATTTTCTGAGGTCTGTGCTTACAATCGAGCTACCTCTACTACTCATTTCCTAGAATCTGAGGTACTATCAATTATAGCACAGACTATATTTTATATGCCACTAAAAAGGCAACAGTGACAATTAAAGTGTGATAATCTATCATTTGAAATACCCCAATATGACTCCCAATTTGAATGTGCCAAAGTAAGCAGTACTTTTAGAACAGTCTATACAAGGCACTGTGTACATAATCAACACACAATCCCTGATGTGCAGAAAGGTTTTTAACCAAGAAAAGGAGAAAACACAACTTCAACATGGAGAAGGGTACTTGTTTATTATAGAGATGGAGACCCCAAAAAGAACTTTCTATGATTTTTTTTTTTAGGTTATCTAGTCAGTATCTAAAAGCTTAATACTGCCAACCAAAGAGGAGCGCACAGACTTCAAATGTGAGCAAAGCCCAAATCGGAAAGGGCTCTCTCTACCCTGCACAAGCTTCTATCAGCCTCTTGATGATTTAATCTTCCAATTACATCTTATACCAGTGCCTCTCAAACTTCATCTGGGTAGGGGAGAGAGTCTTGTCAATTCTACAGGTTTTGATTCAGCAGCTCTGAGGAAACATCTGAGACTGGGATTTCTAAGGATCTTCCAGGAGGTGCTGATGTTACTGGTGGGTGCACTGACTCTGAGAAACAAGACTTACAAAACATTCATATTACATAGCCACTAAAATTAACTTCTGTTGGGTATAATTATTCCTATTTTGTAAGTGAGGACATTAAAGTCCAGTTGAGACTCAACTCCTTGACTTCTATCTGTGTTATATTATCCAAAGTTTTTAAACAAAAACCAATTAAAGTAAAGTAACAATGTTTACCTAAAATCAACATAATGGGGCACAGAAAAGCAAATCCATCAAGTTTAGAGACCCAAATGAATTGCTAAGAGAGTGTATGCATCCACCAGGAGGGAAAGCAGCATTGTCTACAGAACAAATGGAAAGACCTTCCCAAGTTACTTTTCTTAAAATTTTTCTGCAAAGTTAGGATGGTCTTCCCCCAAAGTTTAGGGTGCCCTTCTCATTTCCCTAGGGACTATAAGCCAGCAAGAGAGAGGTGATCCACTCTTAGACTGGCTTCATTTTGAATCTTTCAGAAGATCAGCATCAGGTTCCTTAGTTGGGCAATTTCACTCACATCTTAAAAAAACAGAGTAATTACATCTGATTTTGTAATACTCTAAAGCATTGTGCAGTAGGTGAGGGAACATGTCTAATACCAGAAATATGGCCGGCGCTGCGGCTCACTAGGGCTAATCCTCCGCCTGTGGTGCCGGCAGCCTGGATTCTAGTCCTGGTTGGGGTGCTGGATTCTGTCCCAGTTGCTCCTCTTCCAGGCCAGCTCTCTGCTATGGCCCGGGAAGGCAGTGGAGGATGGCCCAAGTGTTTGGGCCCTGCACCCATATGGGAGACCAGGAGGAAGCACCTGGCTCCTGGCCTCAGATCAGCACAGCCCATCGGCCATAGCAGCCATTTGGGGGGTGAACCAACGGAAGGAAGACCTTTCTCTCTGTCTCTCTCACTGTCTAACTCTGCCTGTCAAAATAAGAAAGAGAGAGAGAGAGAGAGAGAGAGAGAGAGGGAGGGAGGGAGGGAGGGAGGGAGGGAGGAAGGGAGAAAGGAAAGGAGGGAGGGAGGGAGGGAGGAAGGGAGGAAGGGAGGAAGGGAGAAAGGAAAGGAGGGAGAGAGGGAGGGAGGGAGGAAATAAGATGGAGCAGGGGCCAGCGCTGTGGCCGTAGCAGCTAATGCCACTGGCTGCAGTGCCAGAATCTCATGTGGGTGCCAGTTTGAGTCCCAGCTCCTCCACTTCTGATCTACCTCTCTGCCATGGCCTAGGAAAGCAGTAGAAGATGGCCCAAGTGCTTGGGCCCCTGACCCCGCGTGGGAGACCCAGGAGAAGCTCCTGGCTTCAGATCGGTGCAGCTCCAGCCGTTGTGGCCAATTGGGGAGTGAACCAGCAGATAGAAGACCTTTCTCTCTCTCTGCCTCTCCTTCTGTGTATAACTCTGACTTTCAAATAAGCAAATAAATCTTTTTAAAAAAATAAAATGGAGCAGATGATGAACAGCTCATATGTAAGCTACCACTTGGGACACCCAAATCCCATACCAGAGCACCTAGGATCAAGTCTTGCCTCTGCTTCTAATCCAGCTTCCTGCTAATGTACCCAAGTACTTGGGTTCCTGCCACCCATATTGGAGATCCAGATAAAACTCCGGACTCCTAGCATTCACCTGGTCCAACCTTGGCTCATTCTCCCTCTATCTCTCATTCTCTCTATCTCTATCTCTATCTCTTCCTTTTCCTCTTCCTCTATCACTCTGCCTTTCAACTAAAAAAAAATAAACCCTTTAAAAATACATAGGTCAGGTGATACGGCACAGATTAAGCTGCTGCTCGTGATGCCACATCTCACATCATAGTGCCCAGTTCAAATTCCAGTTACAGGAGATGGCGCTGTGGTAAAGCCATTACCTGCAGTGCCGGCATCCCATATGGGTGCCAGTTTGAGTCTTGGCTGCTCCACTTGCCATCCAGTGCTCTCCTATGGCCTGGGAAAACAGTGGAGAATGGCCTAAGTCCATGGGTCCCAGCACCCACATGGGAGACCCAGAAGAAGATTCTGGCTCCTGGCTTTGGATCAGCACAGCTCCAGCTGTTACAGCCATATGGGGAGTGAACTAGCAGATGGAAGACCTCTATGACTGTCTTTCAAATAAATAAAAATAAATTCTTATAGCCACCCACATGGAGACCCATGTAGAGTTCCTGGTTCCTGGCTTCTGTCTGGCCCAACCCTGGCTGCTGTGGGAGTATAGTGAGTGAATCAATGGAGTCTCTCTTTATCGGTGTATGTGTGTGTATGTGTGTGCATGTGTGTGTATCTGACTTTCAAATAAATAAGTCTTCATAAAAATTAAAAAGAAATTATATAAGAAGAGAAGATTTTGACTGGCATTCTGTTTTTCTCTTATCTGAATGTGGCTAGCCCATAGGCTAGGGTTCATATGGACTACTACCAAATACATGCAGTGAGTACTATAAAAATAAGGTTGTTCAGATTCTTTGCAGTTTGAAAGTACTCTTGGGGCTGGCACTGTGGCGCAGTAGGTTAATCCTCCACCTGCAGCGCCGGCACCCCATACGGGTGCTGGTTCTAGTCCCGGCTGCTACACTTCTGATCCAGCTCTCTGAAATGTCCTCAGAAAGCAGTACAAGATGGCCCAAATGCTTGGACTCCTGCACCCACATGGGAGACCAGGAAGAAGCACCTGGCTCCTGGCTTCAGATCGGCGCAGCTCCGGCTGCTGCGGTCATTTGGGGAGTGAATCAGTGGATGGAAGACCTTTCTCTCTGTCTCTCCCTCTCACTGTCTGTAACTCTACCTCTCAAATAAATAAATAAAATCTTAAAAAAAAAAAAAAAAAGCAGATACTCTTATCTCGGAAGGAAAAACTGCTAAAGAGACCACTGGTAGAATGAAAATGAACTCAGGAAGGCTCAGGGAAGCTAGACAAAATATTTTCATTCAAGCTATAACCTGGAAAAATCACTGTAAAATGAGACTTCTTTAGTTCTGAACCATTTTTAATTGACAAGTTACAGTCTGGATTATCAGCGGTCAGGAGGGGGAATGGCCTCTTAATACTTTCTTTGAGGTCTACAATCATTGCTAGCAGAGATGATGCAGCTTACTAGAGGTGATATTGGTGTAGTCGTCCAATAAATAAAATATTTGAGTATCCTTATCCACAACCTAGCAAAAACGGTCTTCATAGCAAGTATCTAGGATATATCAGATCACCCCTTTTCTCTGAACTCAACATATTGAATAATGAACCTAGACTTAAAAAACATTAAAAGTTCATCTTTTTCAGAAAGATGCATACATATCATAACCATAATGTTCCCTAAACCACAGCTTTGGTCAGATGTCACCCTAACCATCAAGTACTGCAGAGCTAGGTTAGCTATAAGCTCAGCAGGCTGAAGCTGCTGCTAACCAGTACCTTGATTCTAGGGGCTCTGTGCCCCAAGAGCCTGTATATGCCAACATAGTGAGTGGCCTGATGTCACTGATCAGCTCTCCTTATCACACTATGGTTGTATCTCAAGTCAAAATGTAAGCCAACCTTTCACTACCCACAACTGTCCTTCTGAGAAGAAGCTGGAAAACAGCTTTGGAGAACTTTTCATTTATCTTTGTATATACTTCAGAAGTTTGGTAAGTTATCTGATTGTTAGAGAATCTAATTTTCTGACCTCCTCTATTCTGATGTCTTATCCTGCTTTGGTCATGACACTGTAAAAGAGCTAAAAAAATCTCCAGTATCTCAAATCTTTACAAAAATCAAATAAAAATACACAGCTTGTCATAAAAATAATTGTCCAATTAAATGATTTTTCAAAAAGAGGAAAATGGGGCAAGCAATTGGCTTTGTTAAGATATTGCTTGAGATACTGATATCCCCCATGAGCCTGGGTTCTTGTCCAAGCACCACTCCTAATTCCAACTTCCTGCTGATGCACATCCTCAGAAACGTATATACATGGGACCCTGCCACCTATGTGTGAGACCCAGACTGAGTTCCAGGCTCCCAGCTTCAGCTTCATCCAGCCCTAGCTGTTACAGGCACTTGGAGAGTGAGCCAAAGAATGGGAGATTTCTTTCCCACATTCTTTGTTTCTCTGACTCTCAACCAAATAAAAATAACAGTTTTAAAAATAAAAGAGGAAAATATTGGCAAAAAATATTAACAACTCAGTCCCACCATCTTTCTTCTAATTCCAATGATTTATTCTACCTTCTAGAAGCTTCATGGTAATCTAGGCATACGCTTCTGGCTAATGCACAAAACTAGCAACTAGTCTCACACATAGCAGGGAATTCACAGTCACAGCCACACAGACTCCAGTTCATCACACCAGTACCTTATTATCACAAAATACTAACTTTTCTGCTCTAGTAAACAACTGAAATTTATAGGCAGTATTTAAAAGGCAGTACTTCCTCTGAGGAACCTCTGCTTATAAAGTAGGGACAGAAAGAGGTAAACTGGGGATAGGGTAAACAAAAGAGAAGTGACCTCATTCTTCCCATGAGACAACAGGCAAATGATAATTTGCCCTGGTTCTATTCTTCACTTTCAGAAGGGTAGATCTTGTTCTTCCCAAGCAGCCCCTAGAGGAGGTTCAAATAAAAGAAGCCACTTTTTATCTGTTCCACAAGCCATTAGACTCAACCTAAGTCTTTATAGGTTCAAAAAAACCCAGAAGCAATCAGGTCAGCTTAAGAATGGCTAGTACTCAAAAACCATACTTGATACTTGTAGAAACTGCATCAAAAATCAAATACTGTTACTCTAGTAAGTTGTAAGTGGAATAGGTAAAACAGAACCGAATCTCTGATACCAAGCAACAGATATATGGATAAAAATATTAAGCAACAAAAACTAGAAGATAGAGTTATAGAGGCAAAATGATTTGAGGAAAGAGTGTTTCTTAACTGATCAATCACAGATGGTATTAGCACAAAATGACCTAATGGAGAAAAGGCTTTGAAAACATACAAAGCTGAGAAAGGAGGAAAAGAGGGAAGACATATCTCATGGCCATCCCAGCTGTGATATGGAATACAATAAAACAAAGAATAAAAAAATTAGAAGATTTAAATGGAAATCGATCTTAAGACTTCTACATCTAGAAAGCTGATGATATAAAGAAACAGTTTCGAGAAAGTCACCAAAGATGCTGTGGAAGACTGCTTAAGACTCAGAAAGGCAGCGGCTGCAGACAGAGAATCCTTTTGACTCCCATTCAGGATCAGAGAAGTCAGTGGTGTGATTTAAAAAAAAAAAAAAAAAAAAAAAAAAACCTTCAGATAAAGAACTAACAAGACTTCCAATTTCCTGACTGCCAGGTGTGAGAAAGCAAGCTGTACACGGAGGGTCAAAGATGATTCTGTAATTTAAACCTAGCCAGTAAAACAAGAATGACCTCGCGTATCGGGTCCGTTTCAGATTCCTGGGATACTGACAAACCACCACTCTCAGATGTGGAATTCCTTACCGACTGATTCAGCTTCAGCTTTCTTTTGAAAATTCCCTCTCCCCCTTTCTTTTTTTTTTTTTTTTTTTGGGGGGGGGGTGTTTTTGTTACTGTTTCTATTTTAACCTAAAAATGGTATCTTTTGGTAGACAGTGAACTAAAATCTAGAATTTGGTTCTTACCTCATTATTATCAGTGTGTCCCCCCAAAACATGATTTATTTTTGAAAAATTTAGTTCATATCTTCTACAATATTTGCTAAACTCTGTAATAAAAGTCCTTTTAAAATACCCTATAATTAGCACTTTGAGCATCTAAGAAAACTAAACAAGCATGTTTTGCTTTAGGGGAAAAAAAGAGAGATAGGAACAAGTTCCTCAAACCAACTTACAAATCCTCCTTTTCTTAGACAGAATCGCCCGGGGATGAGCTCAATACATACTCCACCATGCTAACGCCTAGTCCCCCACTCTCCGATCGTGGGGACAGTACAGAATTGACCTCACTGTTCACATGGAAACTCTGACCAGGTCTTCTCTGCACCATGATTGGCTGGGAAACTGAATGATCTACAAAAAAGATACACAAGCATGATACAGTGCAGCCAGAGGCTAAACAAATCATGAGTGATATCTCATGGGCAAATCAATGACTCGGAATCAGGAAACCTGCCATGGTTGTTGAGCTGAAACCTGCTATTTTATCTTTCACTAAATATGATATTGTATATACGTTAAGGAAATGGTACATGCTCCCCTTTTATCCAGAATAGTAGAGGAACACAGAAGTTCATGTAGTTGATTTACCTAAATAAGGGGGTAAGTTAATATTTAATTCTTTCAGGTAGCAGAATTTCTTTTTAATACATCTTACTGGTATGAAAATATTACTAAAATATTATTTTACTGCCCTTTTTAAGAACAACATAATTTGATCTGATGACTTGCTATTGTCATGAGTTTCATTCTTACATTGTGCTATACCACAGCACATCAGTTTTGGGGTTTTCTGTCTCCTTTCTGTCTGTCACTTCCTTCTGCTCTCAGGTATGTCTGCCTCTACAACTTCTGTGCATCCTTCTTCAGGGACAGTCTATCAGAAGAATGTCTGTGCCCAGTGACCTCATCTGGCACATTTACAGACAGATCATCCCAAACACGGTACACAAGGGCAATGGGAAAAAAAGAAACATGAACTTCAAATGGTAGGCATGGATTGGATTTTCTAATCCCATGTGTGCTGACAGCAGTACAAAACAAGAAGTTACAGCTGAAATCATGGTCAATTCAACTCGACCATTCCTCTATGGCTAGCACTTTGAAAAATACTGAAGATTTGCTTTTGTGTGAATTATGTTTAATAAATTACATCATATAAGCTCCTTAATGGCAGTTATACTACAAAACAGGACATTGCTTGACATGCTCATGTCACTGATGTAAAATTCATGATTGCCAACTGCTGAGGAAAGGAGCTCTAAGACAGGCATAAATCACAGTACAGATGCTAGATCTAGATTACCTGATGTTCCCCAGGCACTGTCTCGCCATTGATCACCCAGGAATATTCCTTTTGGTCCATCTTTGCTGGATTCATCTGTTTCCCAAAACTTTTTACCTGGCAAGAGCTGCTGCAAATTAAAAATAATAGATGCTTTTAAAGAATTCATAAAGGATGAAAGTACAGCAGTCAATACTTTCTTTTAGACAAGGGTACTGAAGATGCTCATTTGCCCTGAAGGTCTTTAATCAAAGTGCTGAGTACACAGCTGTGGTCTGAATACTACTGTACATTTGGTAAAAGTCACAGAGTGGCCTAAGGCAAAGTGGGAACACTGATCAAGTCATACAATAAAGACTCAGCTTAAATATCTAGAAATATTCATTTATCACATGCCAAGGTTTTTTAGGAGGAGTGAAAGGAACTGTATTGGTCCTGTTAAAATAACAACTTGCACTAAAGAGGATTCCTGTTGAAAAACAGTACCTAGACCATTAAATAGTTCTGCCTACATTACACAAAATTACTCAAGCTGGAGCTTGAACCCAGCTATAAATCCAACTAGGGAATACTAGAGGCAAAATTCACTACATTTATACACAGAGACTCTGCTAACTATGATTTTCTATGATTTTGGAAAGACAGAAAGGGCATTCCCCTTTTAATAGAGGTAAAATAAAATCTCCAAATATTCATTAATTTAAGAAATATTAGGAAATGCCTTTAAAGTTCATATATCATTCCATACTTCCTAGAAACTCAGACATCATCAGCCTTAACCCAATGAGAGCCTTATACTAGCTTAAACCAAAGAAATACATAAGACCCTTCAGGCAAAACAGTAGTTTTACACAAGATCAAAGCATTAGTGAGCAGGGTCACAAAGTAAGATTCTACTCAAATCCCATCACTCTTGGTTTCAGTCACCAGCTTCACTCACTGAAATATCTTACTTTTATGTTTCTTTTCAAATGCTATTATTCATACAAAGAACAAAAGTTTGAGATAGAATTTAACCACTGTTTTTGAGTATAAAAAGGGACACTGAAGTGCTGAATTTCTTGAAATGATTAAACTAGAAAGGAAAAAGTATTTGTTCTCCTCCTCAAAATTAAAGGTTTAACATTTCAATTTATAATGTACAACCCTACGATAATGGGAAAATAACTCATCTTTGCCCCACCAAAACAAATACTGACTTTCCAAATCTAATTTCTGAGTTTCTTAGCATAATTTTAATCTGCCCTTAAAAAGCCTTACAAATCGGTCTCATAGACATGGGGTTTCTACGTGGATCAAAGTAGTTTCCCATACAACTTTCTGTTCAGCATCTAATTTGTTATTTTCTAATCAAACAAGGTCATGATAAAAAGATACATTTTGGTCAGATATTTCACTGCACTGATGCCTAAATTTCCTTGAAGATGAGCAGGTGCAAGAGGCAGTCAATTCCCAGTATGTTCCTGGGGTCTGTTAACTTGAGGAGATTGGAAAAGGGGAGTGAAAGGAAGGGGGATGGAGACCAAAGAGGAGGGGAAGGAGCAAAGAGGGTAAAAAGAGAGCCCAGATCAAAGCTGAGAAACAGAGCCAGGCAGCACTGGCCTACAGAACTGTGATTTGGTATAGGAAATACTACTGAACTATCCTGGGCCTCATTCTCATTTTTACTGATTAAGGAAATTCTTCGTGATGATTAAAAACATTAGGGATAAGTGTCTAGCACAATGTCTGCCACAAAGTAGGTTCTCAATAAATGTATTCAGCAACATCACACCTAGGCACAACAGCTGTCAGGTTATAGAAGGGAGACTGCAAATTAATGTAAACTGTGTAAGAACAATTCAAGAATTCTATGTTAAACTTCTCTTTACTCTTGTCTCAAAAACTCACTCTCCAAAGATTACACAAGTAGGGTTTCTTTCTCTTTTGGTTGTACCTTTTCCAACTAACATTCTAAATTTTCTCTTCTATTTTGTAGGGAGCCCAAATCCACTACCTCTCTGCATACCAGAGGAAACAATGTCAACACCAGGGGCTCCTCAGTTTGTTTATTTACGTTCTACGTAACATAAAGAGTTCTACATGATTAAAACTATTCTTGTTCTTTAATTTTTGAACATTCACCCTTTACAGAAACTTGGAAATCTTTGCTGAAAACTCAGGGAACAGCTTCTAAAACTACTAGCCTCTATATGCAAATACAGATTCAAAAATTGTCGAAGTGCTTACTGAAAGGAGCAGCCTTGAGCTCAAGGCTTCAAAAATGACTTCTAGGGAGAGGTGTTGTGGTGCAGCAGGTAAAGCTGCTCAAGACACCTGCATCCCATATCAGAGTACCAGCTCCAATCTCAGCTGCTCCACTTCTGATCCAGCTTCCTGCCGACGCATGCTGGAAGGCAATGGATGATGCTCCTAGCACTTCTGGCCCTTGTTACCCATATGGAGACCTGAGTGGAATTCCTGGCTCTTGGTTTCAGACTGGCCCAGCCCTGGCTGTTGCAGGCATTTGAGAAATGGAGCAGATGAAAATAAATAGATCCGTTTTTTAATGACTTCTGAGATGTTGTCATCTTTCACTACAGCTTGCCAGATTGTCACAATATGCGAGGCCAGCAGTAGGTTGCTTCCCAGCTAAATTTTCCAACAACACAACACACATGAAGCAAAGTACTAATAAGGGGGAAACTCTCCTTCAAAGTAATACCAGCTGCAACAGTCTCTAATGAATACACAACAGAAAGCTCAAGTCTCTAGGTTAGATACCAACAGGCAACTGTTTCTCCCACTAGTACAATCAATATAAATATAAATCATAAACAGAGAGTTAGGAGCAGCTGCCTTAAAAGCAAACTTCACATGCTTATTCAATTGACTACTATCACCAAAAACAGCAGCGACTGAAAAAGCAAGTTTGGAAGAGATAAAGAAAGAGGTGGGTGAGAAGGGTGGCAGCATGGGAGGTGGGGCGCATTGGGGGTTGAGTTGCAAGGAGACTCTGCAAATTGGGATGAAAGCAAAAGACCGAACCAAGGTATGTTGGCAGAGACAGAAGGAAGCTAAGCAAAGCTCTTGGAGTCTCTGGGTCTTACACAGAACCTAACATTTCTCTTTCCTAAAACAAATTCACCTAACATTCCTTGATTATTGTGGAGAGCAGCATCTGAAATGACTTCTAAAAGCCTAAATCCCCTCCGTTGCCTGAGGGCTGGTCTACTGACTTGGTTCTAATAAGTAACACAAGATAAGTAGAGGGGATGTTATAAAAGACTGATTTCTATCTTACATTCTTCTCTCATGACCTCTTGTTTGTTCACTCTGAAGAAGACAGAGGCTACGATGTGAGCCTTCCTGTGGAGAGGTCCACATGGCATGAAATGAGAGAGATTTCTGGACAACAGTTCATTAGGAACAAGAACCTCAATCTAACAATGTGCAAAAACTAGATCCTGTCATTAGCTATAAGTGAGCCTGTGGAAGCCAACTGTTTCCACAGTCAAGTTCTAAAATGAATGTAGCCCTAGCTAAAATCTTGAACACCGTTTGTGAGGGACCCTTAACAAAACCATGCTTGGGTTTCTGACCTAAAAACTGTGATGCTACTGCAAAAGTGAGGTTGCCACTTGGGAGGTCCATGTCCTGTGTCAGAGTGCCTGAGTTCAAGTTCTAGCTATTGGCTTTATATCCAGCTTCCTGCTAATGAGCAATCTGAGAAGCAACAGATGATGTACTTAGGTTCCAGCCACCCACAAGAGAGACTAGATGGAGATCCAGGCTCCCGGATGTTGGGGATATTTGAGGAGTGAACCAGCAGGTGGAAGATTGATCTCTCTTTCTGCCTTTCTAATAAAATAAAAAAAATTTTTTAAATCATCATATAATGTCATTTTATGACCTAACAAGAGTTAATTAATACAACTGTGAGTATGTTAAAGTGTCTTCATATATTCAAAACATTTACTCAGGGGGCTGGTGCTGTGGCATAGCACAGGTAAAGCCACTGCCTGCAGTGTTTGCTTCCAATCCAGCTCTCTGCTATGGCCTGGAAAAGCACAAGACAGCCCAAGTCCTTGGGCCCCTGCACCTGTATGAAAGACCAAGAAGACGCTCCTGGCTTCAGATCGACGCAGTTCCAGCTGTTGTGGCTGTCTGGCAAGTAAACCAGTGGATGGAAGACCTCCCTCTCCCTCTCTCTCCCTCTCTCTCCCTCTCTCTTCTTCCCTCCCTCCCTCCCTCCCTCTCCCTCTCTCTCTCTCTCTCTCTCTCTACCTCTCTGTAACTCTGCCTTTCAAATAAATATATAAATCTTAAAAAAAAAAAAAAGATTTTTTTTCACAAAGCACTGTCAAATTTCTAATCTTGAAATTCAAGAGTTGAAAGTAAAATGCTTTTTGAATTTGGAAAAAGGTAATTGACTTTCTCTTAAAGCCAAAATGACCAGCTTTTTATACTCTGCAGAATTCAACTGGGACATGTTTAAACTTATGAAAGATTAGTTGCAATCACTTATTTTCAAGGGTCAACTCAAAGATGTCTAATTTTCAAATATGATCCTGTTTAAAAAAAAAAAAAAGGCTAGAAACTACTGCATTAGAAAACAGATGATATGTTACCCAAGGACTGTTTCATATGCAACAGTATGCCCCTGAAAGCAACGTCATCCAGAGCACTAGCTATAACATCTTGGCTCCAAACCCCTAGCATAAAGACCAGCAGTTGTGAAAACATTCAAGTAAACTACATCTAAATTCAACCATCAGAAAGGAACTAGTGTAAACAGAAAGTTCCAACTTACCCCATCCAAAACTTGGAAATAAATACTGTTTTCTGACAGGGGCAAAAACAACAGATCACAGTAGAGTTATACAAAGTTCACTCAAAAGTCAGTTTAGGCCATAAGAGGATTAAAAGATGACAATAGTAAAGAAAGATAATGGGAATTAGAAATTGGTCCAACAAAAGCAAGGGAAACTCAGAGAATCTAATTGAGGCAGTATTAATTCAGTTGGTTGTTGAGGGAGAGGGTAAATGATGAAAAGTCCATCCCTATAAAAGCAACTAATACACCAGGCTAGACAGTAGCTTGATTACAGCAGACACAACAAACATTTAATTTCCTTGGCTCTGCTTTTACCAAGCAACTTTCTTAGGAGAACTGACTTCTTCCTATACCCAGGGATGCTGACCACCAAACACAATTACCTTGTCCACAGGAGAGCTATTTCTCTTAACACATTAGTTTCTGTGGTTTTAGCCAGTGTGAGCCAATCCAGTAATCCAATCAGCTCAGAATCAATAGCAGGGGTCTTCATGAAAACCTGCAACTGAGAACCAGAGTTTGGAAGGTCCTGCCATTCCCAGCAACACAAAGGATCTTGTCCTTTTCCTCATAATGCCCCATTAAATGGGACTCCTACTAACATCTATTATCAAATCTTTGGTACAAAAAGCACACACTATTTATCCCACCCTGAACCATGGGTTTGGGGGGGGGGGAGTAAGTAAGCATATTCAAGAGGCTTCTGGAGAACACAACTGAAATTAAGCACTGGCTTAAAAAGCTGAGTTGAAGGGCCAGTGCTGTAGCATAGCGGGTGAAGCCACTGCCTGCAGTGCCAACATCCCATATGGGCGCTGGTTCAAGTCCTGGCTGTTTCACTTCCAATCCAGCTCTCTGCTATGACCTGGGAAAGCAGGAGAAGATGGCCCTGCACCTCATGGGAGATCCAGAAAAAAACTCCTGGCTCCTGGCTTCGGATTGACACAGCTCCGGCTGCTGTGGTCAATTAGGGAGTAAACCAGTGGATGAAGACCCCCCTCTCTCTCTCTAATTTTCAAACAAATAAATAAATTTAAAAAAAAACAAAAACAAAAACTGTGTGCATTCAAGCCTTCACTACTTTCTCACCCAGGAAATGAACTGCTGTGACATTAAATGAAGTCAAGATGGAGTACAACGCTAACTCACAGTAATCACAAGGAGTCAGTTCCAACCCTTCTTTAAGAGTAAAGGAGTTACCCAAGATCTCACAATACGGTTTGCCTATAAAATGCTCCCATGCACTAGGCAGCCACAGTGAGCACATCACCCAAGTCATTTTAGTAGGAATGTCATAAAATTAACAGCCCCAACTAAACGCTTCAAGAACCACAATTATAGCTTTGCAGAAACCACAAAGAAACGAGATGATTTAAGGGCTGCATTTGTTTGACCATATCACCATTAGTATTTCTCGTAGAGAAGTACAGTGAGGTTTTCCAATAGTGATAACACTGAATGGGCATTCTAACAACTCCTCTGTACTAAAGAAAAATAAAATATTAGATAATTAATTATGCATCCCATAGAGAGCTTCCTATCAGAGCAGAAATTAAATGTCTGAGTGCATTTTTTCATCATTCTCTTATTACAACAGAAGAAACTAACAATCCAGGGAAAGGACTTTTCTAAACTGACTGAAATGAAACAGTGTGGCTGAAGTTAGAGAGCTTTCATAAATACAATGAACTACAATGATATTGTTACTACTAAAGCTTTACACAAAAGATTTGCCCTGTCAAAAGTGAAAGTCAAGGGGTTGGAACTATGGCTCAGCAAGTTAAAGCCAAAGCCTGTAGTGCCACCATCCCATATAGGCACTGCATTTCCAATCCAGCTCCCTGATAATGCAACTGGTCCAAGTGCTTGTGTCCCTGCACCTACATGAGAAACCGAAACAAGCTCCTGGCTCCTAGCTTCAGTCAGGCTAAGTCCTGGCTATTTGCAGCCATTTGGGGAGTGAATCAGCAGATGAAAAATCCCTCTCTTTCTCTCTCCCTCTCTCTCTGCCTTTTAAATAAATCTTTTTTTTTTTTTTTAAAGGGTAAGTCAGGGGCCAGCACTGTGGCACAGTGGGTAAAGCCGCCACCTGCAGTGCCAGCATCCCATATGGGCACCGGTTTGAGTCCCAGCTACTCCACTTCTGAACCAGCTCTCTGCTATGGTCTGGAAAAGCAGTGGAAGATGGCCCAAGTGCTTGGGACCCTGCACCCATGTGGGAACCAGAGGAAGCTCATGGCTCCTGATCAGCCCAGCTCTGGCTGTTGTGGCCATTTAGAGAATGAAACAGCAGGTGGAAGACCTCTCTCTCTCTCTCTCTCTCTCTCTCTCTCTCTCTCTCCAAACCTCTGCCTCCCTGTAACTCTTTCAAATAAACAAATTATAAAAAATAAGTATAAGTCAATACCCTTCAAAGTGCTTTAAAAAAAGATAACTCCACCTATTCTTTGCTAGCAAAATTCTTTTGGAAGGAGCCTCAGAAAAAAATATATATGCATTTCTCAAGAATTTCTTGAGAATTTACTTCAATAACAACAACAAAAAACTTCAGTGAGGTGGGAAGGTTGAAAGAGCAGTTAAGACCCTGTTTGGGATACTCACATCCCACCCTGGAATCCATGTGGATCAGGTCTAACCTCTACTTCCAGCTCCAGTTTCCTGCTAATGTGTACCCTGTGAGGCAGATGATGGCTCAAGTAGTTGGGTCTCTGCAATCTGAGGAGGAGAACTGGACTGAGTTCCAGGCTCCTGGCTTCAACCTGACTCAGTTCTGGCTGCTGCATGCATTTGGGGAATGAACCAGCATATAGAAAACTACTCCACTCCTTCTTTTTGTCTCTTTGTCTCTTTTTCTCTTTGCCTTTCAATAAAAATTTTTTTTTGAATTTTAAGAAAATTCTACATTCAAAGTGTGTCTGTAAGACTGGCAGTTAAGATGCCCTGATCCTACATCAAAATGCCTGGGTTTCCCCTCTTCAGCCCAATTCCAGCTTCCTGCATGAGAATGTAGACCCTGGGGAAGGCAGAGGTGATGGCTCATGTAATTGAATTCCTCCTACCAAGGCAGGAGACCTGCACAGCATTCCAAGAAGCCAGCTTCAGTCACAGATACTGTGGCATTTGGAGAGTGATGTAGCACACAGGAGCTCTGTATGTTTCTCTGCTTCTCAAATAAATCTCTTTTTAAAGATTTATTTATTTATTCGAAAGAGTTACACAGAGAAGGAGAGGTAGAGAGAGAGAGAGAGAGAGGTCTTCCATCTGCTGGCTCACTCCCCAGATGTCTGCTTCCTCTGGGTCTTCCCACATGGGTGAAGGTGCCCAAGCACTTGGGCCATCTTCCACTGCTTTTCCAGGACATAGCAAAGAGCTGGATCAGAAATGGAGCAGCCAGGACTCAAACCGGCGCCCATATGCAGGTGCTGGCTTTACCCACTATGCCACAGTGCCGGCCCCTCAAATAAAAATTTTTTAAGGTTTACAAGGGAGCTGGCATTATGGTCTACCAGATTCAGCACCCATTGGGATGCCCACATTCTGTATCAGAGTACTGGTTCCAGTACTAGTTCTTATGCTTTCAATCAAGCTCTCTGCTAATGCGGTTGGGAAAGCAACAGAAGATGGCACAATGCCACCAATGAGAGACCCGGACTGCAGTCCTGACTTTTGGCTTCAGCTGGGTAAGCCACCTAGCTCCAGCTGTTAAAGGCATTTGAATAGTGAACCAGAGGATTGGGTACAACTCAAGGGTACTCTTTCTCAAATTAAAAAAAAAAAAAATTAATAAAAAATATGTTTAGGAGCCAGCATTGTGGCACAGCAAGCAAAGGTGCCACCTGCAATGCCATCATCACATATGGGAGCCAGTTCACATCTCGGCTGTTCCACTTTCAATCCAGCTCCCCACTTTGTGCCTGGGAAAGCAGTGGAAGATGGCCCAAGTACCCAACGAGGGAGATCTGGAAGAAGTTCCTGTCTCCTGGCTTCAGCCTGGACCAGCCCTGGCTGTTGCGGCAATTTGGGGAGTAGACCAGCAGATGAAAAATATTTCTGTATGTCCCCTTCTCTCTCTGGAACTTTAAATAAATCTATTAATTTTTAATAAATAAAAGTTTAATAAATCTCTTTAAAAAATTTCATGGTGTGCTACATGTCAACTTTTCACCTATTTTAAAAGACAAAGATGAAGACAGACAGGCATTGATCTTTCAGCCCTTGGTTCACTCCCCAAATGCCTCTAACAGTCAGGAATGGAATCAGTGAAAACCAGGAGACTGGATATGGATCCAGGTCTCTCACATGGGTTACAGGGACCCAAATACTTGAGCCTTGCTTTGCTGCTTCCCAGGATATGAATTATTAGGGAGCTGGCTCAGAAGCAGAGGAGCAGGGCATGAACCAGGCATTCAGATATGACATGCAGGTGTCCCAAGCAGATTCTTAACCACTACTCCAAGTGCTACTACCTCAAGCCAAGTATTTTAAGTTAAAAATAATCAAAGTGTAGACTTTGTCAGAGTGGATTGGTGCTACTCCTTGGGACAACCATATTCCACAAAGAGTGTCCCACACCGAGTCCTGCATCTGCTTCTGATCTAGCTTCCTGGTAATGAGCCTGAAAGGCAGTAGGTGATGCCTCAAGTACTTGGTTCCCTGCCACCCACATGGGAGGCCCAGATGAAGTTCCAAGCTCTTGGTATTGGCCTGGCCCAGCCCTGGATGTTATGGGCATTTGGGGAGTGAGCCAGTGGGTGGAAGATATCTCTCTCTTGTGTCTTGTGCAAAGATCTCGTGTTAAGTTTTCATCTTCTCTTTCAGCTAAGAAATATATTTAGGGCCAGCATTGTGGCACGGTGGGGTAAGCTACCACTTGCAACACTGGCCTCCAACATCAGAGCACCAGTTTGAGTTCCCTGCTTCACTTCCCCATGCAGCTCCTTGCTAATGCACCTGGGAAAGCAGTAATAGCCCAAGTACTTGAGACCCTGCCACTCACATGGGAGACCCAGATGGAGTTCCAAGCTCCTGGCTTTGGCCTGGCCATTTGGGAAGTGAACCTGCAGATAATGTATCTCTTTCTCTACACTCAGATTTTAAATTAAATTTTAAAAATCTTTAAAAAAGAAAAAAGAAAAGAAATATGATCTACCAAATCCTCTCTTCCCATTTAAGTATCTACTCATTAAGGAAGTATCTGGCATTCTTAACCAGGTAATGTATACTTGGGTATAAAGATAATCTTTAAATGTTAAAATATTTTCATTTTGTTTAATTCAAATGACAAAAGCTGCCGTGATTTTTTCATATTTCTTAATTAGATGTCATTTAAATTTGGTATATAGTAATTACTGCTTTATATTTTTATTATGGCAAATGGTTATTACTAAAAACAAATTTCCATAATAATAACCTCTTATAGGCCGGCGCTGTGGCTCAATAGGCTCATCCTCCGCCGGCACACCGGGTTCTAGTCCCAGTTGAGACACCGGATTCTGTCCTGGTTGCTCCTCTTCCAGTCCAGCTCTCTGCTGTGGCCCGGGAGTGCAGTGCTTGGGCCCTGCACCCGCATGGGAGACCAGGAGGAAGCACCTGGCTCTTGGCTTCGGATCAGCGCAGTGCGCCGGCCGCAGCGCCATTGGGGGGTGAACCAACGGCAAAGGAAGACCTTTCTCTCTGTCTCTCTCTCTCACTGTCCACTCTGTAAAAAAAATAAATAAATAACTTCTTATAAATATTTATTTTGGTTGAATTCTAACATACTGCTTTTTAAAAATGACAAGTGAGAGCCACCGCCTGCAATGCTGGCATTCTATATGGGCTCCAGTTTGAGTCCCAGTTGCTTGACTTCAGATCCAGCTCCCTGCTAATGTGCCTGGGAAAGCAGTGGAAAATGGTCCAAGTGCTTGAGTCCCTGCACTCATGTCAGAGATCAAGATGAAGCTCTGACTTCAGGCTTTGGCCTAGCCCAGCCCCGTCCACTGTGGCCATTTAGGGAGTGAACCAGTGGATGGAAGAACTCTTTTTCTGTCTCTCCCTCTAACTCTGCCTTTCAAATAAGTAAAATAAAATGAAAAGTTTAATTTTTCCACCTAATTATATTTTTGCAGTATATAAAATTTAGCTGCTTTTTTTTTTCCTGTATTAAGCACTTTTGATAAGCACTGTTAATGTAATGCAAAGCTAAGGATGAAATCACACGAACCACTATGCCTACCCAAGATGAAATAATTTAACCTTCCCTTCAACATCTGAAAAGCTGAATCAATTACAAGGAATTTTAAAAGTGTAGGACAGACTGATAAACTTCATAACCCACTACAGTTAAAAGAAAGAACAGTAACCGGCCAACAAAGAAATGAACCTAAGACAAGACTGGTCAAGGAATTCCTGCAGAAGGGAAAAGAACAGCACGGGCAAGACAATGGAAAGGATTTTCTGCAGCCATCCAAGACAGAAATGAAAGCTTGTGAAGCAGGTACCCACTTGGAGGCTAGCCTTCGACACAGGGGTGCACACTGAGAGGGTGACAAATGGAACCAAAGCAGCAACATGGAGTCACAGCATAGAATCTGTTTTCTAAAGATTAATCTGATTGTCCTCTACAAAACGGAGAAAAATCAAATGGATGCTGGGAGTCTAAGAACATTTTTCTAAGAGAAAAGACCTGTGGAAATCACAGAAGCAAGAACTGTTCTTTAGATGCTGCTCACTTTTCAGAGCATGCTTTAAAAAAAAAAAAAAAAAAGCTATCATTTCAGAAGTTGAAGCTGTCTTACCTATTACGATGACCAAGAAGGAAGTCACTAAGTATACATAAGCTAGTCTTATCACTGAGGTTCTTGGAATTTGAAATCTATATTACAAAGCTGGCTGTGCATAAAGACTAGAAGAAAATAGTATCCAAATATGTAAGAATATGGCATTTTAAGTTTAACTTTCCTAAGTCCAAAGGGTATTAAAGTTTCCTTGAAGAACCACCTTGCTCTTCGGATCCAGCCAAAAGAGTGATCAGGTAGAAATAAGAATTTGCTAGGTCTTCAATTTTAGGATAACAACAAAGTAAAACTGCAGTTAGTCAGCTCTTCATTAAATGACTGTTAACCTCCCAAAGGCAAAGGGATTCCTCATGTTCTTTATGCACTAAGGAACATAAGAAATGTCAACTTCATTCTTGAAATCAAGCACAAAAAAAGAAATGCTTCATATTCTCATATAAAAGGCCCTCAAAAAATAAAATAAAATTCAAGGATATTGCTAGCACCACAAACTCCATGTTTTTGTGATAATCATACTGAGACACTAATCACTGCACATCACTCCTCAATCTACTGAAACTATCAAGTTATTGGAACCAAGTCAAAAGCAACTTTTCTTTACTATCTTCAAAAGCTTCACAGATTGACAGTAAAATGCAGTCAGAAGATGATGAAATACCTGGGCTAAAACAGGCTTTCTGCATGATCTAGGAATAAACATGTAAGAAGACAGCACTATGGGGGCAGCATTGTGGTTAAAGCCACCAACTGTGACACCTTGAACAGGGGGCCTGTTCAAGTCTGGACTGCTCCACTTCCAATCCAGCTCCCTGCTCATGGCCTGGGAAAACAGCAGAAGATGGCCCCAAGTGTTTTTGCCCCTGCCATTCACATGG
The DNA here is from genome assembly GCF_033115175.1 of Lepus europaeus. Classification (NCBI taxonomy): domain Eukaryota; kingdom Metazoa; phylum Chordata; class Mammalia; order Lagomorpha; family Leporidae; genus Lepus; species Lepus europaeus. The sequence goes on from NC_084831.1 coordinate 23,316,731, forward strand.
AAGACCCGGATGAAGCTCCTGGCTTCAGTCTGGCCCAGCCCTGTGAGGAGTGAACTAGTGAATGGACTGACCGCCCCACCCTGTAACTCTTTCAAATAAACGAATAAATCTTCAACAAACCAAAAGTTAAAACACACACACACACACAAAACCAGCACTATCTTGCCCACATTATCTATATTACCTATAAATAAGGTCATGGCTTTCACACATGCATAAACTATACAGTCTGACCTATAACCAATTGATGTTTTAGCAGGTCTATGCTTTGGGGCCTATGTTGTGGTCCAATGGGTTAAACCACTGCTTGAAAGGCTGGCACTCCATATCAGGAGGGCTGGTTTGAATACTGGCTGCTCTACTTCCCATCCAGCTCCCTGCTAATGTGCCTGGGAAAGTAGTAGATGATGGGCCAAGTGCTTGGGCCCTGCAAGCCACATGGGAAACTCAGGAGTTCTGGGCTCCTGACTTCAGTCTGGCCCTGCCTTGGTTATTTTGGCTATTTAGGGAGTGAACCAGCAGACAGAAGCTCATTCTCACACTCACTGTCTGTCTGTGTCATTCTGCCTTTCAAATAAACAAATAAATCTTTCTTTAAAAAATGTCTATTCTTCATTAATTATATAAATGACTTTTGTGATAGTACTTGAGAGCCCAATGTACAACAGAGAATTCCAAGATCACCTAGGAAACCTGTAAAATTCATGAATAAAACTGTGAAAATATGTAGACTGGTTCACGACCAACTCCTGTCAGATCCCCAAAGGCAAAAGCAAGCAGATCAACTGAGACATGAATGAATATTTTAATAGTCAAGATGCAACCAAATAGTCAAACTCCCCACACATGTGGTCAGCCTTGGAGTATTTTTAATTATGGAACTGACAAGACAAGGAGGGGAAATATGGACAAGTTCCTTTTTTCTTTCATTCCAGGAAACAAACAGCAATACAGAAAATTTTAAACTACTTCCTCATAAGAGCCACAGCATACATTAGTTAATCAGAATGAGTTAGTTTTGGTGTATAGGTATCTTATCAGCAAAACCACTATAAAACAAGATGAAAATACCTAAAAAAGTTTAAAACAAGTTTGAAAAAGCAATAAAAGTAATTCCAGTTTTTTAAACATCATTATGGCTCATGTATATATAATCAGGACATGTTTCCATACCCTAGCATGTTGTAATCATATCAATCTGATTAAACAAAAGATCCTTTATAACAAATGTCTTCATATTGGATTTAATTTGTATGATAGCAGGATTGTTGATTTGTTATTCAGCTTATGTAATCAATGTTTGCAAAAGTAACTACCAAATAATTCCAAAAACTCTACATATTTGAAGAGAAGGTTGAATAAGTGCTTTCAGTTTGTCTGTTCTTTATCTTCTCCACTCCCCACATCCTTGAGGGTAGGAAAGTCATCTGAACAGAAAACACTACCATCATTTACTGAATTGGACTGAGGTCCCTGGAGTGGACAGGGATCCCAACTTCTGATAAAAAAGAGAAAGAAAAGAGGAATTCATGCTTAGAAAAATATATACTGGCATACAGTTCTTTCATCATCATATACTAAGTAGTTGCTTCTAAAGTGCAATATTAGCTAAAGCCCCTAACTTCAATAAACCTTTGTACAAGTGAACAAAATATGTACATAAATCACTTGCTACTTGAATTCCCTGCCACAGCTTTTAGCTGATGAGAATAGGAAAGCTTATTTTTCAATGAGTAAATCTGAATATGTAGAAGGATGAGCAGAAAAAACTCAGGATTTGGAGTAACAGAGATCTAGGTTCAAACAGCTCAATCATGATCCTGTTAACCTCTCCAACCCTGTTTGCCTGATCTACAAAAGGCCATGAAAATAAGAACCCAATGAAACATTACGGAACCTCTAGATCACAGGGGGAAGTCATTCTAAAAGGCATCTTTTTAGATGTCTACTATATCCTAAAAAGGTCAGAATTATTCCTCTTTTCTATTCTTTTGAAGACAAGAAATAAAGGCACATTCTTATGAAGAATCTTAGATCAAAAAAGGTCCCAGGAAATTATTTGGTTTAACACCTTTGACTTACAGATAGTAAAAAAGTAAAGTCCAAAGATGATGAGTGTTTTATACTAGACTGGAAACTATGGCCTCAAGGTTTTCTGGTTCAGTACTATCTTCATGGTACCCAGTTTTACCATTCTTTAAGAGCTCCACTAAATCACTGTTGAATTCCTCCCTTTACAAGCCATTCTGCTATCTCACACTTATGGATAGAATTCCTATATAATGTCTAACAAGAATCTGTAGCTATTAAATATCTCACCTTATTATACTTCCAATGAACAGGGTAGGATTCATTATCACTCCATATATAAGAGTACTTTCCAAATTGCCTTCATCAGGTTTACAAATTTGTCTATTACCAAGGATAAGTTCTTTTCTAAGACAAAAATGAAGGGCCACATATTTAAATACATTACATTTATTCCAGAAATAAGATAGTAGTCACTACTATCTTAACTACCCTGGAAGCTGTCCAGTTTATTTACATGTAAAGTATTATGAACTCTTAAAAATAAAAATATTCCCTAGTTTTCAAAAGTTAAAAAACCAATTATGCAAAATAAAATGCCTTTCTGTCAAGGCTTTCAAAGTACTTTTCAATTAGAACTCTTCCCCTCTTTATAAATCTGTTCTTCTTAGAACATGGATGGTAATAAGACTATCCATCCTTCCACAGTAGAGCAAGTAAGTAAGACCACACACCAAATCAATATAGAAACAAAGCCCAGAAACCCATGGTCAGTGAGCCTTCTTCTGTACTACACAAAGATACCACCTTGAATATTCAACTTACAGACTAAAGCTGCTCATGTACATGTGACTTTACAAGGAAAGTCAATGAAATATTTTAAAATAATGTGTGGCCTTAATCCTCATTTATTGATCCTCCTTTTTATGTTGTCTTTCCAGAATAGGAAGCAAGTGAAGCACTTGTATTATGAGTCCTTCAGCTAAGAAGAGCCACACTTCAACCAGCAAAGTTTGAGATTAATAAAACTTAAGTTTAGCCACATCTTAGCAAGATTTCTACTGAGAAATGCTATAAATCTTTCAAAGCAGCACCAAGAGCCTGGTAGTGGCTTTGACAAAGAAATCAAATAGCCAAGCAGTGCTAACCTTAACTACTAGAAATCAATTACTTTGAATGGAACTCGTTATTTTTGTTCTAAAGATTTATACATTCTTGTATATAGCAATTATCTACCCTAACGAGAATTCATACACACGCAGGAGCATGCACACATACACACTCACACAAATACAAACACAATTAACTGGAACAAAAATATACTGGTTTGAAAACTCATGAATTTATTTGAACCTTTGGTGTTTGTTATAATATTTATATATATACATATTCCCTCTCAGAACCTGTATTATAAAAGATTTTCTTCATCTTTCTTGTTATTCTTCCCCATTTTGCTGCAAAAATCTTTATCCTAATCCAAATGCTAACTAGATGAGATGATTCTCAATGTGTACACTTCCTACAGAGTGATCTCTGTCCAGTCCTGCCAATCATGATGTTTCCCTCTCTAAACTACAACTATTTATGGAAAAAACCTGTTTTTATTTTCAATTATATTCATTTTTTTCCTCACCTAGCTAAAGAAAGAACCCCTTGAGTACAAAAGCCTCGCTCCATACACAGATGGTCCCCTGTTTTGTCTACACATCAGGTTATACTTTCAAAAAATAATTTCAAGGGGGCCAGTGCTGTGGCGCCGTGGGTTAAAGCCCCAGCCCGCAGCACCAGCATCTCATATGGGCTGTGGTTCGAATCCCAGCTGCTCCTCTTCCGCTCCAGCTCTCTGCTATGGCCTGGGAAGGCAGTAGAAGATGGCCCAAGTCATTGGGCCCCTGCACCCATCTGGAAGACCTAGAAGAAGTTCCTGGCTCCTGGCTTCGGATCAGCTCAGCTCTGGCCGTTGCGGTTATTTGGGGAGTGACCCAGCAGAAAGAAGACCGCTCTCGCGCTCTCTCGCACTCTCTCACGCTCTCTCTCTCTCTCTCTCTCCCCGGCTCTATCTCTCTCTGTAACTCTAATAAATAAAATAATTCTTTAAAAAAAAAAAAAAAAAGTAACTTCAGGGCAGGCATTTAGCCTAGCAACCAGGATGCCTGTGTTCCACATAGGAGTACCTGGGTTTAAAACCTGGGCCGGCGCCGTGGCTCAACAGGCTAATCCTCCGCCTTGCGGCGCCGGCACACCGGGTTCTAGTCCCGGTCGGGGCACCGATCCTGTCCCGGTTGCCCCTCTTCCAGGCCAGCTCTCTGCTGTGGCCAGGGAGTGCAGTGGAGGATGGCCCAGGTGTTTGGGCTCTGCACCCCATGGGAGACCAGGATAAGCACCTGGCTCCTGCCATCGGATCAGCGCGGTGTGCCGGCCGCAGCGCGCTACCGTGGCGGCCATTAGAGGGTGAACCAACGGCAAAGGAAGACCTTTCTCTGTCTCTCTCTCTCTCTCTCTCTCACTGTCCACTCTGCCTGTCAAAAAAAAAAAAAAAAAAAAAAAAAAACCTGGTTCCAGCTCCTCACTCCAGCTTCCCGCCAATGCAGACTCTGGGAGGCCGTAGTGTTGGCTCAAGTAACTGGGTTCTGGCCACCCATGTGGGAGATCTGGATTGAGTTACCGGCTTTTAGCTTTTTCTTCTCTTCTCTTCTCTTCTCTTTCTCTCTCTCCCTCCCACCTCGCATTTACTCTCAAATAAATGTATTTTTAAAAATAATAATGACTTCAGTAAATTGTATTTTGGAAGGAAGTATTATAAAGCGGCTTTAAAATTCTTTGCCAAAATATCAATTTTTATAAACCTTACTAAAATGCCTCTCACTTATTTTATAAATATTGGCTTGATTTACTCTTAAGTAAGGACATATGCTTTAGAGTAGAAGCCAGATCAGAATTCTAGCTCTATCAGTTAGTCCATGTGTTACCCACAGATTCATTGCACTAGGTAGTTTCCTATCTGGACAGACTGTTCTCATACTGTTACTGATGAGATAATAAATACAAACCCCTGTCTACCTAGTAAGTGGCTCACAAGTGGTAACTGTCATTGTTACTTTGTGAAGAATGAGGAAAGAAGGAAAAGTGATAATTATTGTTTGAATATACTTATTCATATATGCCTGTATCCATGTCTGAGGAAATATAAACACATACCCCAAAAATGGCATCTCTGGAAGAAAAAAAATGATTTAAAAGACATTAACATTGTCAACTTTTTATTTAAAATTCACTGTCTATTAAATTCTGTATGCTCTAAGTCTTTAGGTATTATAAACTCTTGCTTACAAAACAGCAACAGGGCATTATTATTAATTTTTTATCCATTTTTAAAAACTGGAGTTGAATTTTTGGTGAAGTAGATCAGGTTAGAATCAAAGGAGTGGGGTAAGAAGATAAATGTAGTTTCTAGTATCTTCTAATATCTAACGAACCTGTTAGCTTTCTGTTCAAATGGTGTCCAGAAATTAAGTACAAAGTCTTTTATTCGACAACCATACCAGGCTTATTGATGTGCACTGTTTCAATGATATTAGGCAGGCACAGGAGACACAATCATCTCTTAAGGTCTAGAGGAAAAACAAAAAAATGCCAAACTCGTGAACCCAAGATAATATAGGACACAGGACTCTGTGACCACAGATGACTCAGAAAAGTTGGAAACAGAATCTTTGTAACAAAGGGAATGAGAAATTTAGGACCAAAACACCAAAAAGATTATAACTTTTCACTGCCTAGCCTCAATGGAGATCAACAAATGTTTGTTATGAACTCAAGAGAGGAATTACCTTCATTGTGAATCCTCAGAACCTAGCACAGTGCCTGGACCAAATGATATTTGCTACATCAAAGAACAAACGTATCTGAAGAATGGTTTAATGAGAAATATGGAGTAAAGCAATGCTCCTTCATCTAAAACATTAAAATAGATGCAGGAGCTTTTAAATATTAAACAAAATATAAAACAGAAGAGAAAAATCTAAGGTTACCCTCCAGTACAAGAAAGCCACAAGCAAACACCCATTTGTGAACCTAAGTAAAGCAATTAATTCAACCCATGTTCCACCTTTGTCATCAAGACATGCTTATTGTTGATAGCTAGAACATCAAAGTCAGCTAGACTTTAACTGTCCATATTTAACCTTCTTTTGGAATTATGGCAATCCTTCCCACCAATATAATGGATGATAAATTTTGTTTTTGCAAATTTAAAACATTTCAAATAAAGCAAATTTCTTACTTCAGAATTTCCTCTAAGGGATGACTTTCAGGCATCTAATATCTTCAATTATTTCAGCAGAAACCTAACAACCTCCCCCTTCACAATATAGCTCTAAACAACCTCCTTAAAAAAGGAACTACTCTAAAAATAGGTTGTCAACTTATTCTGAGTAACAGCCAATCTAAGACTCCCTCTGACACTACAAAAGAACCTATCCATAACAAAGTGAGGCAAAGGTAAAGACATCTGATGAACATTAAACTACTTTTAATTTTAATGCCTCAACCCATAGCTAACTTATTAATACAATATTTAATCATTTATGCTTCACATTTTGGTGGTCATTTTGCTTTGAAGACATCAGGCTAAGGCCAACATTCTTCATATAATGAAATGGTTTGGGGAAAATCCTCCAACATCCCACTCCTACCATGAGGATGGCAACAAGGAACAGCAAGCACATACTTCTGGAGACTAGATCTGGACACATTTGATGAAAGACAACTTCAACCTTCCCTTAAAAACTGACCCACTTTTCTGACACATCAGTTCACTTACCTCTCCCATCGCTCTTCCCTCCAGAGCAAGTGCTTGAAAATCATGATTCAGTTCATCCATAGAACGTACCTATTGTACAGAACAGAGGAGGGGAAAAGCTTTAAGTCAGCAAATTGAATTTTACACATTACACATAAGTGAAAAAATGTCTCTATGTTTAATTTCAGACACTGACAAAGACGAAATAGCAATAATCAAGGAACTACTCACTTACCTTTAACCACCAGGGTTCAGCAATGATCCCTGCTTTCTCCCCGCCCATTCTCTTTTAATTTCAAAACATGAAAATCGAAACACAATTCAGAAAAAGACTATCACATGAAAATTATGTTAGCTATTTCTCACATATTCTAATTTAGTAAGCAGAAGCAAACATGCTGAAAAGCAACAATGCCTAGAAATGATTATTTGACCTAAACCTGGCTAATGAGTCGAAATTGTCAGTGCCCCTCCCTCAACTGTGAATAATTAAGGGATCTCATCTCTGATCCAATCCACTGTTCGTAGACCCCAGAGGAGCACAATACACACTATTATAAGGGAGTGACACAACTTTTGGTTTTTGGTATTTTTGACAGTCAGAGTTAGACAGTGAGAGAGAGACAGAGAGAAAGGTCTTCCTTGGGCTGGCGCCATGGCTCACTTGGTTAATCCTCTGCCTTGCAGCCCCAGCATCCCATACGGGTGCCGGGTTCTAGTCCCGGTTGCTCCTCTTCCAGTATAGCTCTCTGCTGTGGCCCGGGAGGGCAGTGAAGGATGGCCCAAGTGCTTGGGCCCCTGCACCCGCATGGGAGACCAGAAAGACGCACCTGGCTCCCGGCTTCGGATCGACCCAACGCCGGCCGTAGCGGCCATTTGGGGAGTGAACCAATGGAAGGAAGACCTTTCTCTCTGTCTCTCTCTGTCTATAACTCTACCTCTCAAATAAATAAAATAAAATAAAATAGAAACATCTTCCTTTCCGTTGGTTCACCCCCCAAATGGCTGATATGGCCGGCACACTGCGCCAATCCGAAGCCAGGAGCCAGGTGCTTCCTCCTGGTCTCCCATGCAGGTGCAGGGCCCAAGCACTTGGGCCATCCTCTACTGCCCTCCCGGGCCACAGCAGAAGGCTGGACTGGAAGAGGAGCAACTGGGACAGAATCCAGTGCCCCAACCGAGACTAGAACCTGGGGTGCTGGCACTGAAGGTGGAGGATTAGCCAAGTGAGCCACAGCACCGGCCCATTTATTTAATATTGGAAGATTTCTGGGTACTGCCAGATCCTTAAAACCAGTAAAGGGAGCACTTATCCCAAGAATTCTAACAAATGTTACTAATCACTAAATGTTCTCCTACTCACAGCATAACAATCTCTTTAGGCTTCCAATTATTTGTCCTCAAGGTTATTATCCCAAGGTATTATCAATACCAAGGATTAAGTGAAAAACAGACTATTTAAAATACATGTCAAAGTCTCTTTTCCATCCACTAGTCTAACAGCTAGCTGGTCTTCTCAGGATTGGTCTTCAGCAAGCCACCTGATGCCATAGTCCTTGAACCATCCCTGGGTAAGGGATTCAAGAGTACAGTCCTTTGTTTATTAAAGAGGAAGGCTTTTCTACTTATCTGAAAAAGACTTCTGACTGCCTGAAGCAGGGAGTCTTTCAAAATTCCTCCCCTCTGCAACACTACTGTCCCAGTATTGGTACAAATTTCTAGCAGTCAGAAACTGCAAAGTTCAGGATAGGGCCAAGCAAGGAGGTTTGGCAAGGGTATAGAGAACATGAACCAGAATACACTTAAGAGAACCAACTTATGATGGCCACTGGTTCAAGCCCCAGCTGCTCCACTTCTGACCCTGGCTTCAGCCTGGCCCAGCTCAGTCCACGGCAGCCATTTGAGGAGTAAACCAGAGTATGGAAGATGGTTTTCTCTCTGTTTCTCCCTCTCTCTAAAATTGTCTTTCATAAATAAACATAAATAAATAAACCAACAACCCAGAGCTGACAGTATGATACAAATGACAGTGTCATGATAAAACAGCTTTTGGAATGCTTGCTAAAAACGTAAATTTTTAAAATTCAAACATAAGTTAAAATCCTATTATATGAATAATCAAAGGAGAAAGAAAGCTTGGCATATGGTTTCAAAAGGCTTGAAATAGAAGCTATGGTTGTAAAAAGGGGGTGCAGATAGGTGTCTCCTCACAGAGGGCATCAAATTTAAGAAAAAAAAAAAAGAGCACAAAACAGAGAGAAGACAGAATATGAACTCACGAGCATATCGAATTTACTCAAAGAAAATACACTTGCAGAGGTCAACCAAGTGCCAGCAGGTACACAGATGGAATTCGGAGCAGAGGGCCCAGACCTCAGTAGGCTGGGCCTTTTTATATCTTAGGTGGGCGGGGGGGGGGGGGGGGGGGGCAGTAGGTGGAGGTGAACTTCTCCATACAGGTTCTTCAAGTCTGTCCCACCTGCTTCCAAACCTGGGGGAGAATACAGGGAGTGGAGTGGAGAACAACTGGGTGTGAGACTGAACTGGTCTCTTGAAAGAAGGCAGGGGTAACAAAACCTAAAATGGCTGAGGTTTATGCCCTTGTTCCATCAATCCTGACTCTGAGTATAGATAAGGAGATGGGGCACCGGTTTCTTCCTGACTACTTCCTGCTGATCTGGGGCATAGACGTGAGGCAAAGGTCTACCCTCAGGTTCAGACTGACTGAAAAGCAGTCTTGCGTTGTTCCTGCATGATGGCTTGGGATACAGCAGTCATAGGCTCCTGTAAGCACCTCTGAAGTACATTAATTATGTGTGGTAAGAACAGGAGCACCATGATTATGAGGATAAAAGGAGATAATAGACAATGCCCATGGTGGAAAAGACGGTCAAAATGAGGAGGACAAAGGAGGAAATAGGAAAGCAAGAGTCCTGTCCAGTTAGTGGGAAGACAGGTGCATGCCTGGCTGCCACAGGGAAAAAACGCTCCCGTTATGTTTCGTGTGTATGTGCTAGCAAGGAGCTGTGGGATGGAGTTAGTCTGTCCTGCTTCTAGTCCTAGGTTCCCTCAATAACCACCTTTCAAAATATTTACACGATTAGTTAAGCATGCAAAATGAATAGATTTCCGAACTCTACATGTTTAAAATAATGGAGGAAGGAGCCAGCACTGTGGCATAACAGGTTAAGTTGTCACCTGCACCACCAACATCCCATATGAATGCCGGTTAGAGTCCCGGCTGTTCCACTTCTGATCCCGCTCCCTGATAATATGCCTGGGAAAGCAGCAGAGGAGTGAACCAGAGGATGGAAAACCTCTAGCTCTACATTTCAAATAAAAAAAAATTTAAAAACAAAGAAATAAAGGAGAGGGAACATAGGGACAAGATGTCAGCTAGAAGCTCTACAAATGCTATAAATAATTATTTGAACCTTCAGGCCAGTGTTAACATTTACAAAGCATGTAAATCAAATACACAAAGATCTCTAGCTCCCTCTGTAGAATCTAATCATACACTGAACTAGGGAGAGTCATTTTTTAGAATTCTAAAAACATCCAAAAAGTTTTAACCAGCAACACCAGAAATTCTATTTATTTATATCTCCCAAAGAAACTAAGTAGGAAGAGCAAGGGAAGGCCAAGAACATATATTATGCATATTTATGTAACTATCCCAAGAATCTCACAGTGATATTTACTCTTTAAGAGATTAGAAAACTGGGGCTGGCGCTGTGGGCTGTGGCTTGCCACCTACAGTGCTGGCATCCCACATGGGCCCCATTCAGTCCTGGCTGCTCCACTTCCCATCCAGCTCCCTGCTAACATGCCTGAGAAAGCAGCATAAGATGGCCCAAGTACTTAGGCCCTGCACCCATGTAGGAGGCCTGGAAGAAGCTCCTGGCTCCTGGCTCCTGGCTCCAGTATGGCTCAGGCTTGGCCATTGCAGCCATTTGGGGAGTGAGCCAATGAATGGAAGATATCTTTCTGCCTCTGCCTCTCTGTAACTCTTTCAAATAAATAAATTTTTTAAAAAAGATTTATTTTACGATGCAGAGATTAGAAAACTGAATCTTAGGGAAATGCCTTCCCAGATCATTAAGTAGGGAAGAGCATAGGAGGAAACAAACCGAAACTCAGCTGTTACTGCCAAGATATTAACCCAGATCATCCAGTTTAAAGTTCAATGGGTAAGCATGTGCACATACTCCCTCTCTCTCCAAAATTCAATTCTCTCAACACACAAATAAATTTCAAAAAAATGTTCAGAGGGGGGCAGGTGTTTTGCATAGCAATTATGACTCCTGTTTAGACATCCACACCCCATTATCAGAATGCGAGTTCAAAGTCTGCCTTGTGGTTCCTGCCTCCAGCTCACTGCTGATGCAGAGCAGCACTGGGGATGGCTCAAGTGATACGGCTAATTGGGTTGCTGGCTCCTAGCTTCAGTCTGGCCCAGCACCGGCTATTGGGTTTGGGAGTGATTCAGCAAATGAGAGCCCTTTCTTTCTCTCTCTGCCTATTTTTTTTTTAATTGCCCATCTTGTGCTTGTAGCATTTTTCATTCCTTTCTATACTATCTTCCTCCTATAACATTCTTATTTTTTTAAAAAAAGACATTTTGTTTGAAAGGTAGAGTTACAGAGAGGTAAGGGCAAAGAGAGAGAGGTCTTCCATCCACTGGTTCATCCCCCAAATGGCCAAACAGCCAGGGATGGGCCAATCCGAAGCCAGGAGCCTCTTCCAGGTCTTGTATGCCAGCACAGGGACCCAAGGACTTGGGCCTTCCTCCACTGCTTTCCCAGGCCATAGCAGACAGCCAGATGGGAAGTGGAGCAGTTGGGACTCAAATCGGCGACGCTGTCACCACAGGCTTCACCCGCTATACCACAGCACCCTTTCTCCCTTCCCCATCTGTCTGTCTCTGCCCCCCACACACCCCCCCTCTTATTTGCCCTGTCTCTCAGGTCTGTCTCTCTCTCACTCTCTTCACCCTGTCCAGTCCTCCTTTCAAGGCATCTCCTTCTGCTTCACAGGACCCCTCCCCCATTTCAGGGCAGCAGCCCCACCCTTCCTCCTGTAGTCAACACTGTGAAATAAGCTTTACTTTCTGAAGCTGTCTTTCCTAGTCTAGAAACCAGATTTTAACTTCCACCCACAGTTGACAAGGTCAGATAAACCATGTCACTCTCATAAAAGTGTTTTTTAACTCTTCAGGAACTTTATCTCTAATGGCAGGCAGCTGTATCTGGTCTAGTCATGAACATCAGGGACACTCCCCAAACAAAACTGTTCCAAGGAAACAAAATTAATGAGCAGAAAAAGGGGCTCCAGAAATAAGAAAAGCCCAAGAATAAAGACACATACCACTGTAGCAAATATGTCAGGCAGGTAACAAAGACACCTTTTCATCATTAAGGTGAAAGCTGGCTGTCAACTATCATCCTAGCAAATGTTCCCATCAAGACAGAACAAATCCTTGTGCTCTACACTGCCCCTTTCTCTAGAAATTAGTCTGAGTGGCAGCTTAACGTTAATTTTTTTTTTCTTGACAGGCAGAGTGGACAGTGAGAAAGAGAGAGACAGAGAGAAAGGTCTTCCTTTGCCGTTGGTTCACCCCTCAATGGCTGCTGTGGCCGGCGCACTGTGCTAATCCAAAGCCAAGAGCCAGGTGCTTCTCCTGGTCTCCTATGGGGTGCAGGGCCCAAGCACCTGGGCCATCCTCCACTGCCTTCCCGGGCCACAGCAGAGAGCTGGACTGGAAGAGGAGCAACAGGACAGAATCCGGCACCCGACCGGGACTAAAACCCGGTGTGCCAGCGCTGCAGGCAGAGGATTAGCCTAGTGAGCCGCGGCGCTGGCCAAGCTTACTGTTAATTTCTACTACTACTACTGACTAGTTCCTTCTTTAATTTTGCTAAGTATCTCTCACTATTCCCTTCCTTCCTTCAACTTTATCCCCTCTGGTTCCACAAAACTACTTCTTGTTCTTTTCTTTCAGGGCCACTTACCAATACTGTGTAACTTTCTCATTCCCATTCAGGGCTTTCTCAGCTGCCCTTCCCCAAAAAGACATTCTCCTACTCCCTTTACCAAATAGCAACAGTTCAGTGCCTGGCCTATCTCCACTTCGTACCCTTCATCTCACCCAAGGCCATCACCTGAATGCATGAGTTGTGCCCCTAGTTTGCTTCCCATTTCCAGATTCCAGAACTTTCTTTTGAGAGCCTCAATATCTGCCTCCTCCTTGTACAGAGATCCATCCTCATTAGAACTCGAACACCTGCCTTATCTATCACCACCGGAGAAGTATTACTTATTATAACCATCATCCCTCATAATTAATAACCCAATAATCAATATGGAAGCCATACACTTCACAGCTTCCTGCTCTGTAAAACTCAGCTTAATATCAGTTACTTTCCAAGTTTATTGAAATGACTGTGGAGCCGGCGCCGCGGCTCACTAGGCTAATCCTCCGCCTTGCGGCGCCGGCACATCGGGTTCTAGTCCCAGTCGGGGCACCGATCCTGTCCTGGTTGCCCCTCTTCAAGGCCTGCTCTCTGCTGTGGCCAGGGAGTGCAGTGGAGGATGGCCCAAGTCCCTGGGCCCTGCACCCCATGGGAGACCAGGAGAAGCACCTGGCTCCTGCCATCGGAACAGCGCGGTGCGCCGGCCGCAGCACGCTACCGCGGCAGCCATTGGAGGGTGAACCAACGGCAAAAGGAAGACCTTTCTGTCTGTCTCTCTCTCACTATCCACTCTGCCTGTCAAAAAAAAAAAAAAAAAAAAGGAAAAAAAAAAAAGAAATGACTGTAACAAAATGTCCAATACTTAGTAGGTGCTTAATTTTATCCACCTCACATATTACTCTAAGGTTTTTTAAAGATTTATTTATTTATTTGAAAGGCAGAGTTACAGAGAGAGAGAGGGAGGGAGGGGAAGGGAGATAGAGAGCTCTCTGATCCACTGGTTTACTCCCCAAATGGCTGCAATGGCCAGAACTGGGCCAGTGTGGAGCCAGAACCAGGAACTTCATCATGGTTTCCCACATCGGTGCAGGGGCCCAAGCACTTGGGCCATCCTCCGTTGCCTTCCCAGGAGCATTAGCAGGGAGCTGAAACAGAAGCAAAGCAGGTGGGACTCAAACCAGTACCACATGGGAGCCAGCACTGCTGGTGGCAGCTTTACCTACTATGCCACAGCAGAGGCCCTCTATTATTAAAACATCTCCATTGGCCCATGCTGTTGCATAGCAGGTTAAGTTCCTCTTATGACAACAACATCCCATATAAGTTCCAGTCCCAGTCCCAGCTGCTCCACTTCTGAACAAGCTCCTTGCTAATATGCCTGGGAAAGCAGCAGAAGTTGGCTCAAGTACTTATACCTCTGCCAACCACGTGGGAAACCCAAATGGAGTTTCAGGCTGTTGGCTTTAGCCTTGCCCAGCCCTGGCTGGTGCAGACTTCTAGGAAATTAACCAGAAGATGGAAGACCTCTTTCTCTGTCTCTCCCTCTCTCTGTGTTTAACTCTGCCTTTCAAATAAATAAATAAATATTCTTTAACATGAAACATCTCCAAACATTCAGCCCTTCTTCTCCCTGTTTTCAGAGGGCAATTTTTCTTTATCCCAGTAGTAAAAGGGTCAGGAGGCTCTCTCTAGTCCAATATTTGCTATCCATAACCAATATGCAACAGGAACACCAGGTTTGCTAAAAGGAAGCATGTCGATGCACAGCTATTTTCCTATCTGCAACTCCCAGATAAATGGTCAATCCAGAGGAATCAACTTCCATTCTCCAGTGTCATCCATTCAACAACTTCTTTACCCCATCAAAATCTGATGACTCAGCCCATGATCTTTTACTTGCCATTTTTTCAAAAATCAAATATGTCTTTTTAAAAAACTATGCCTTAGGGGCCAGCGTTGTGGTGCAAAGGGCTAAAGCCCTAGACTGCAGCCCCAGCTTCCCATATGGGTGCTGGTTCAAGTCCCAGCTGTTTCACTTCCAATCCAGCTCCCTGCTAATGTGCCTGGGAAAGCAATGGAGGATGGCCCAAGTGCTTGGGCCCCTGCACCCACGTGAGACTTGGAAGAAGCTCCTGGCTCCTAGTTTTGGATCATCTCAGCTCCAGCCAAGGCAGCAATTTGGGGAGTGAACCAGCAGATGGAAGACTCTCTGTCTCTGCCTCTCTGCCTCCTGCCTCTCTACCTCTCTACCCCCCCCCTCTCTCTCTCTCTCTCTAACTCTTTCAAATAAATCAAATAAATCTTTTTTAAAAAATGCCTTAAGCAAAGTCCTCTTCTGAAATTCTGCATTTCTTAACTTCCATACCACTATCTGGTATCTGTTTCTCCTCTTAGCTCTCTATATAGATTTGTGCCTATTATTTATTTTTTTTTGCCAGCCTACATTCTAGTCAAAGGCAATAAACTAAAACCTAGATTTAAGCACAAAGGAATTCCAAAATGTAAGAAGTTAATAACCCAAATAGAAATATAGAATAGTTTAGAAGCTACAACACTACACTTCAAACAGCAGAACAGAGCAGATAGCATGGTAAAATCAATAAAAAAGCCAGTTTGGATAGCATGCTGGTTCAGTTTTGGCCTTGCTTAGCAAGCATTCCTGTCCTTGTATTATTATCCCTTAACTGCTTGGTATATCTTTACTGGCCATTATGAACAGTTCTGATGCTGTTTGCAGCACTAGCTGATAGTCATTTGAGAAGTGAAATAGTGGATAGAAGACATTTCTTCCTCTCTCTTTCCCCCACCCCCATCACTCTACCTTTTAAATGAATAAATCTTTTTTAAAAATAAATAAAACTGGGGCTGGCACTGTGGCAAAGTGGGTGAAACCTCCGCCTGCAGTATGACATCCCATATGGGTACTGGTTCGAGTCCCGGCTGCTGCTCCACTTCTGATCCAGCTCTCCGCTATGGCCTGGGAAAGCAGGGAAAGATGGCCCAAGTCCTTGGGCCCCTGCACCCGCGTAGGAGACCTGGAAAAAGCTCCTGGCTCCTGGTTTTGGATCAGCTCAGCTCCAGCTGTTGCAGCCATCTAGGAAGTGAACCAGAGGATGGAAGACCTCTCACTGTCTCTACCTCTTTCTGTAACTCTTTCAAATAAATAGATAAATCTTCTTTTAAAAAAAGCACTAAATAGGCCAGCGCCGTGGCTCACTAGGCTAATCCTTCGCCTTACGGCGCCGGCACACCGGGTTCTAGTCCCGGTCGGGGCACCGATCCTGTCCCGGTTGCCCCTCTTCCAAGCCAGCTCTCTGCTGTGGCCAGGGAGTGCAGTGGAGGATGGCCCAAGTGTTTGGGCTCTGCACCCCATGGGAGACCAGGAGAAGCACCTGGCTCCTGCCATTGGATCAGCGCTGTGCGCCGGCCGCAGAGCACCTACCGCGGCGGCCATTGGAGGGTGAACCAATGGCAAAGGAAGACCTTTCTCTCTATTTCTCTCTCTCACTGTCCACTCTGCCTGTCCAAAAAAAAAAAAAAAAAAAGCACTAAATAAATAAAACAGATTTTGCTAGGATTTTTTTTTTCCTTATAAAGGAAAGCTTTTACTTTTGTTCTACTGAAGGATTTTTCACACAGGCAAACCCAGATTATGATGCTTCCATTTCACTAACACAAACAAAACAATACAAGCAGAAGAGCTGGTGCCATACCATTATGGAAAGACCAATGAGAAAGGGCCAAAGGCACGAGAAACTTGAGTAATGAGAAGAAATAGAATGTGAAAGTTGACCTAATTTCAATTTAATCGTTAAAGAGAAAAGAACCTAAAAGAGCTGTCCTACAGTATCTTCTGCTGCATTATGTATCTGTATTATTATCAGTAACAACAATTAACACTACTAAGACATACTCTGTACCAGGCTCTGTACTAAAAATACTTTATGTTTTATGATCCCTTTTAATAGTCCTAACAACCCAAAAATACAAATACAGATATTCCCATTTTGTAAGAAAAACACAAAGTTATTCTTCTTTATATACATAAATCAACATTCTCTAATTACAGAAAGAAGAAAACCTACTCTCTTGGAGTACAAGTTTTTTAAAATCTGTTGAAAGTATCTTGTTTATAAATATTTCCATTATCTACTTTCAATAACAGCAACACAGGCTATCGCCTGCAGTGCTGGGACCCTACATGGGCACTGATTTGAGTCCCAGCTGCTCCACTTACAATCCAGCTCTCTGCTATGGCCTGGGAAAGCAGTAGAAGATGGCCCAAGTGCTTGGGCCTCTGCACCCACTTGGGAGACCCAGAAGAAGGTCCTGACTCCTGGCTTCAGATCAGCCCTGCTCTGGCCATTGCAGCCATTTGGGGAGTGAACCAGCGGATGTTAAGACTTCTCTCTGCCTCTGCCTCTAATTGTGCCTTTCAAATAAATAAATAAATCTTTAAAAAAATAAACAACAGCAACACTAAGCACCAGGCAGTGTACCACAAATACATGCTATTTTATGAGTGAAGAAATCAAAATTCAAAGAAGTAATTTCCCCACAATTCTGTACATAGTAAAGCTAGAAGCAGAATTCATGGGCCAGCATTGTGGCACAGTGGGTAAAGACACCACCTCCGATGCTGCCTTTATCTTACGTGGGCACTGCTTCGTGCCCCTGCTGCTCCAATTCTGATCCACCTCCCTGCTAATGGCCTGGGAAAAGCAGCAGAAGCTGCCCAAGTATTTGGGCCCTCTCACCCACATGGGAGACCTGGAAGAAGCTCCTGGCTTTGGCCTGGCCCAGCCCTGGCCATTGCAGCCAGGGGAGTAAACCAGCAGATGAAAGATATCTCTCTCTGCCTCTCCCTCTCTCTGTAACTCTTTCAAATTAATTAATTAAAAAAAAAAAAAAAAGGAAGTGGAATTTAAACTCAAATCTCTCTCCTATGCTCATCAAAGGCAAGCACAAAAATACAGTACACTTGGGGCTAAACAACACTTGTTTTATTAAGTGTTTACTACACTATTTTTATTCTCATTTACATGATAAAAAAGAAGAGAAAAAATGAGATCATAAAACCAGAATTAGGTTAAACTTCCTAATATTTCATTATTATTAATTAAAAATTGTTAACACTTTTATCAATTAAAGCAAATATCGCACTCTTATAGACTACTTAATACTTTCATGCATTCTGCTAAGATAGTTAATACTGCAACTGTCTGTGCTACCAGATTAATATATATGCCTAATGTAAATGTCAGCACTTCTTAGATATAAAACTCATAAAGCAACGAAATAAATAAATGTAAAAGTATTTCACACTAGTTAAGCTAGGCTATGATGGTGATTACCTTTAACAACAAAGACTTCTAGGGGCTGGTGATGTGGCAAAGAGGGTTAAGCTGCCACCAGCAACACTGCCTTCCCATCGAGCATATGAACACCAGTTCAAGCCCTGGATGTTCAGCTTCTGATAAAGCTACAGTGCTCATGTGCCTGGAAAAGCAGAAGATGGCCCAAGTGCTTGGGTCCTTGCCATCCACATGGGAGACCCAGAAGGAGCCTGGCTCCTGACTTCAGCCCAGCCCAGTGCCAGTTGTTGCAGACCTCTGAGAAGCAAACCAGCAGATAAAAGATCTCTGTTCCTAACTCTGCCTTTCAAATAAGTAAAATAAATCTTCCCTCTGCCCCCAGAAAAAACAAACTTCACAATGCCTGGTTCTGCTACTCTTAATTTCACCAAACATGATAAAGCTGTAGACAAAGAGGAGGTAAAGGCTAATTTAATTAGAAAGAGAGGCTGCTTAAGTGATACAGAATAGCACAGGGATCAGTGCTGTGACAGAGTGGGTAAAGCCACCACCTGCAACGCTGGCAACCCATATGGGTGCTGGTTCAAGTCCTGGCTGCTCCACTTCCATCCAGCTGTCTACTAATGCACCTGGAAAAGCATAGGAGGATGGCCCCAGAGCCTGAACCACTGAATGCATACGAGAGATTGGAAGAGGCTCCTGGCTCCTGGTTTCAGTCAGGCCCAGATGAGGGCCATTGCAGTAAACTGGAGTAAACCTGCAGATGGAAGATCTCTCTCTCTCTCTCTCTCTTTCTCTAACTCTGCCTTTCACATAAATAAAAAATAAATCTGTTTTAAAAAAATATATAATAAGCGTAAATGATGGTAATTTTTCAAATTTTCATGTTTGTTTGAAAGGCAAAGAGACAGAGATAAATAGACTTCCCACCTACTAGTTTACTCCCCAAGCAAGGAGTCAGGAACCAATCCAGGTGACAGGGCCATCACCTGCTATCTCCCAGGATGAGCTTCACAGAAAGCTGGAATAAGAAGCAGATCCATGACTCAAACTGTGATACTCCACTACTGGAAGCAGGCATCCCAAGCAGCATCTTAATGGTTAAATCAAATGCCCACCCCAATAAAGATTAATTTTAACTTTGCTTGTCTGGATAAGCCACCTACCTGAATAGTTCATTCCTAACTTTCAAAAAAAAATTCCAAAACCATTAAAGAGACTCCTATTCACATATACAAAAGACTACATCCAAAAAAAAAAAAAAAAAAAAAACCAAAAACAAAACACCTTATCTGAAAATAGAAAATACATTAAAGGGTCTCCATTATCAGTAAAAAATCTCACTCTGAAACAATAACCTCAAGAGATGACATACAGAAAAAGCAAGAGATGAATCAAGAAAGTTAACAGAAAAGTTCTTAAATCAGGTTGTGGTAAATCTGTAAACATAATGCTCTTTATAAAGAATGAAATTAAATTTGATAATTTCTGCCATCATTGGAACCAGGAGCAATTTCACTAGCAATTATAAGAATCTATGTAAGTGGGACCAGTGTTGCAGCATAGCAAGTGAAGCCCCTTGCCTGAGACACTTGCATCCCATATGGGCACCGATTCGTGTCCCAGCTGCTCCAGTTCTGATCCAGCTCCCTGCTAATGGCCTGGGGAAAGCAGTGGAAGATGGCGCAAGTGTAAAGGCCCCTGCCACCCATGTGGGAAACCCAATTCAGCCTGGCCCAGCCCTGGCCATTGTGGCCACCTAGGAAGTGAATCAAGGGATGGATAATCTCTCCCCTACCCCCCATCTCTGTATCTGTCTCTCTAACTCTTCCAAATACATAAATCTGAAGAAAAAAAATCTATGTAAGTAATGCAAATGTTACAAAATACTTATCCACAGAAATAGGAACACAATTTGTTTTTTCAATACTACATTTCTTGAGATACACTGTCATCCCTTGTACTCATTAATGGATGCGTTACAGAAAACGCAAAAGGATTATAAGAATTTATTCTTATAAGAAATTATATTCTTGGGGCCGGCACTGTGGCGCAGCAGGTTAAAGCCCTGGCCTGAAGCGCCAGCATCCCATATGGGCGCTGCTTCTAGTTCCGGCTGCTCCACTTCCAATCCAGCTCTCTGCTATGGCCTGGGAAAGCAGAAGATAGCCCAAATCCTTGGACCCCTGCACCCGCATAGAGACCAGGAAGAAGCTCCTGGCTTCAGATCAGCGCAGCTCCGGCCGTTGCGGCCAACTGGGGAGTGAACCAGCAGATGGAAGACCTCTCTGCCTCTCCTCTCTCTGTGTAACTCTTTCAAATGAATAAATAAATCTTTTTTAAAAAATTATATTTTTATAAGAATAGCCCATGAAAGAACAAAAATTGCAGGCCTACTCAATCACTGATAGAAGTTTTCTTCCAATTTTAAAACAGTAAGAAATGTACAATGTAGGGCTGGCACTGTAGTACAGCAAGGTCAAGCAGCCACTTGTGACACCAACATCCCCGTGCTGGCTCTACTCTAGGCTACTCCCACCAGCAGAGGATGGCCCAAGTACTTGAGTCCCTGCCACCCATTTCCAGGATGGAACTCCTAGTCTGGTCCAGCCCAGGCTGTCGTGTCCACTTAGGGAGTAAACCAAAGGATGGAAGATCAATCTCTCTCTACTTCTTTTTAAATAGAGATAAATCTTAAAAAGAAAGAAAAAGAGAAGGGGAAGACAAAGAAAAAGGGAAGGATCAAGAGAGATGTACAACTTGGACCACCAGTGAAAACTATCAACTGTGCAAAATAATGTTCAGAGAAGAAACTATCAGTTATCAGGCATGCCAACAAGGCTAGGCCCTGTGCATAGGGGTGTATGGGCCATTCAAGCAAAAGGAAAAAATACTTTAACCGGAGACTACTTCTCTACTTGATTTTGTCCTTCCTTCTCAAAGGACAAAGGGCTGAGAAATGGTAGAGATCATAGTAACACTTCTGTTTTCTCTGAAATTACATTCAGTAACTAGCAAAACCACACATCATTAACACTGCCACAACAATCTGTCTTATCTTTCTAAAAGTAATCACTAATGCACACCGCACAGTATTAAAAACATAATGGGTATTATATACAAATATTTATAGAGTGAAAAATTACCCTCAGTTTTAACAGTGATAGAAGAGTGCAATATTTCTTTAAAATGGTTCTTATGATGCTGAAAACTATAATGTGCCTCATCTGATTGTTCTAGAAATTTTACAACATGCACTGAGTTTTATTAACATGTATGCCCTTTGATCTGGTAACTTTACTTCTAGGAATTTAGCCTATGCAGATACTCAGAGATACAGGCAGATTTGTTTTGAAGAAATCTTTAATCAGATATTATAACATGAAAAGTGGGAAACAGTCTAATTATACCAGGAATTTTAAAAAGATACTTATTTCACTTAGAGGCAGAAAACGACAGACTGAGAGCTCCCATCCACTGGTTCACTCCTCCAAATGCCAACAATAACACGGGACAGAACTGGGAACCAGGAATTCAATCCAGCTCTGCCACATGGGTGACAGAAACCCAACTGCTTGAGTCATCACAGCTGCTTCCCAGGATCCACAATAGCAGGAAGCTGGAATCAGGAAACTGGAATGAGGACTCCAATCCAGGTACTCCGAAATGGGACGTGGGCATCTTAACCAGGTTCCTATCACTAGGCTCAAGCCTCATCCCTACTCAACTATCCCCAAAAGCACTTAAAAAAAAAAAAAGAGTCTGAAGCAGAGAAGGATTAATTTGTCCAATATTACATAGACAGGTTAACTCCAAGGTCTATTTTATTTTAAAGATTTATTTTACTTATTTGAAATAAATGCAAAGAGGGAGAAACAGAGAGAGGTCTTCCATCCACTGATTCACTCTCTAAATGGCTGCAAAAGTCAGGGCTGGGCCAAGTCTAAGCCAGCAGCTTCTTCCAGGTCTCCCACAAGGGTACAGGGGCCCATGCACTTGGGCTGTCCTCTGCTGCTTTGCCAGGTGCATCAGCAGGAAGCTAGATCAGAAGTGAACCAGGGGCTGGCGTCATGGCTCACTTGGTTAATCCTCCACCTGCGGCACCAGCATTCCATATGGGCGCTGGGTTCTAGCCCTGGTTGCTCCTCTTCCAGTCCAGCTCTCTGCTGTGGCCCGGGAGGGCAGTGGAGGATGGCCCAAGTGCTTGGGCCCTGCACCTGCATGGGAGACCAGGAGGAAGCACCTGGCTCCTGGCTTCGGATCAGCACAGTGCTGGCCGTAGCAGGCATTTGGGGGATGAACCAACGGAAGGAAGACCTTTCTCTCGGTCTCTCTCTCTCTCTCTCACTGTCTAACTCTGTCAAATAAATAAAATACATACATATTTTAAAAAATGAAGTGAACCAGCCAGGACTTGAACCGTTGCCCATATGAAATGCCAGCACAGCAGGCAGCAGCTTCACCCACTACGCCACAAAGCCAGCCCCCAGGGTCTATCTCTTAACCAGCACACTAGGTTAGGGATCAAGGTGTGTTTGGGAGCAGTGGAGGGAGTATGACACAGTGGTTAACCTAAGCATGGAGGGGTCAGCATTGCAGAACAGCAGGTTAAGCCACTGCCTAAGAAACTAGCATCCCACAGGAACATCAGTATGAGTCTTCGCTGCTCCGTTTCTGATCCAGCTCCCACCTAATGCATCTGCAAAAGCACCTGAGCACCTGCCAAACATATGGGAGCCCCAGATGGAGTTCCAGGTTCCTGCTTCTGCCTGGCCTAGTCTGAGCTATTGAGGCCATTTGGGGAATGAACCAGTGGATACAAGATAGATCTATCTATTTACCTCTATCTCTCTCTTTCTCTCACCCCTCTCTCACCTCCTCTCTCCCTGTGTAACTCTTGCAAATAAAATAATTCAATCTTTAATTAAAAAAAAAAAAAAAAAGGTTGCAGCATGGGATACCTGCATCCCATTTCAGAGTGCTTGGGTTCAAATCCCAACTCTGCCTCCAATTTCAGCTTCCTACTAATGGACACCCTGGGAGGCAATAAGTGATCGCTCAAGTAGCTGGGTCCCAGCACTCATGTGGGAGACCAGGATTGAGTTCCTGATTCCTTGCTTCCATCTGACCCAATGCCAGCTCCTGGGGGAATTTGGAGAGTGAACCAGCAGATGGGAGAGCTCTCTCTTTCTTCTCTACCTTTCAGAAAAATTAAATAAATAAAAAAGTTTAAAAGAATTACAATGTATTGGAGTATTTCAACTTCTGCGCAGGAAAGCAAGGAAAAAAAATTACCCAGATACAACAAAACTGCACTTAATGAAAGCCTACTAGGAAGCCAGAAGTGAGAAGTTGTATATATTCCTCTGGTTCTCAGCTGTATATGTGAAGATATAACAACAACTCAACAACAACAGCCCAAACATCATCTCTGTTAATTCAAGCATGATCAAAAGCAAATACATCATCATGAGACTATGGGAAGAAAAGTGCTTAACCTGGAAAAGGAAATCTCATCCAGAAGACTTACGCATCTTCTGAAAATGATTTACAGTTGAAAAATATATATAAACATAAATACCTTCAGAAAACTAATGCAAATCTTTAACAAAATATAAGGAGTTTCTCAGCGGGAGAAACACAGTTTCCAGGACTGGTGCTGTGGTGTAGCAGGTAAAGCAGATACCTGCAGTGCTGGCATCCCATATGGGTGCCGGTTCAAGTCCCGGCTGCTCAACTTCCCATCCAGCTCTCTGCTATGGCCTGGGAAAGCAGTAGAAGATGGCCCAAGTCCTTGGGTCCCTGCACCCACATAGGAGACCTGTAAGAAGCTCCTGGCTCCTGGATTCAGATCAGCACAACTCCAGCCATGGCAGCCAATTGGGAAGTGAATCAGCAGGTGCAAGACCTCTCTCTCCCTCTCTCTCCCTCTCTCTCTGCCTCTCCTTCTCCCTCTGTGTAACTGTTTCAAATAAATAGATAATCTAAAAAAATAAATAAATAAAGTTATTAGCAAAAGCAGGTTAAAACAAGCAAAACTGATTTTAAGAGTAAAAAGTTGTGAGTTAAGACTGGGAGAGAATAGAGGCAGGTGTTGTGGCACAACAGCCTAAGCCACCATATGGGAGGCTGGTGTTGTGGCAAAGCAGGATAAACCACAGCCTGCAATGCCAGTATCCCATATCAGTGCTGGTTCAAATCCCACCTGTTCTACTTCCAATCTGATGTGCCTGGGAAGGCAGCAGAAGATGGCCAAGTACTTGTGTTTTTTGTTTTGTTTTGTATTTTTTGACAGGCAGAGTTAGACAGTGAGACAGAGACAGAGAGAAAGGTCTTTCTTTACTGTTGGTTCACCCTCCTCCCCCCGCAATGGCTGCTACGGCCTGCGCGCTGCGCCGATCTGAAGCCAGGAGCCAGGTGCCTCCTTCTGGTCTCCCATGCGGGTGCAGGGCCCAAGCACTTGGGCCATCCTCCACTGCCTTCCCAGGCCACAGCAGAAGGCTGGACTGGAAGAGGAGCAACCGGGACAGAATCTGGTGCCCCAACCGGGACTAGAACTTGGGGTGCCGGCGCCGCAGGTAGAGGATTAGCCGCAGCACCGGATGGCCAAGTACTTGTGACCCTGTCACCCATGTGGGAGACCTGGACGGAGTTCCTGAATCCTGGTTGGTCTGGCCCAGTTCCAGCCGCTTGTAGCCATTCTGGTGTGTCTCTGTCTGTTTGCCTTTCAAATAAATAAATCTTAAAAAAAAAAAAAAAAAAAAAAGCCTCCACTTCCAATCCAGCCACCTGCTAAAGCATGCTGTTAAGCAGCAGATGGTGACCTAAGTGCTTGGGCCCTGCTACCCAAGTGGGAGAGCCAGACAGAATCCCAATCTCTTGGGATTAGACCAACCATACTTATTAATGCAGACCAGTGACTAATAGATTTTTTTTAAAGATTTATTTTATTTATTTGAGCGACAGAGTTACAGAGAGAGGTAGAGCCAGAGAGAGAGAGGTCTTTCATCTGATGGTTCACTCCACAAATGACCACAATGGGCAGAGCTAAGTTGATATGAAGCCAGGAGCCAGGAGCTTCTTCCAGGTCTCCCATGCGGGTGCAGGGGCCCAAGCATTTGAGCCATCTTCTGCTGCTTTCCCAGGCCATAGCAGACAGCTGGATCAGAAGTGGAGCAGCCAGGACTCAAAACGGCACCCATATGGGATGCCAGTGCTACAGGCCAGGGCTTTAACCTGGTGAGCCACAGCGCCAGCCCTAATTCATTATTAAGCTCTGTTTTTTTACTTTTTGTCCTATTTCTTAAGAACCGCTGATATTTTGATCAGTACATTCACATATTTTATTCAGATGAGGAAGAATTCTATAAAATAATTTATCCCACAGATATATTTTTAGATTTATGTATCATGGTCTTGTTCAGGATCAGAAAGTCCAGAAGGAACTATCTGATGTGCTCAGCAGGTATCCCCTTAATTACACAGATGTGATTTACCTTTTACCTAGAATAGTCTTACTCGATGAGAGATCTTAATTCTGTTACATACTACTACAAACAACAGTATCTTTAAATACAGTGGGAGTAAGGATTGGTGTCAAAACTGATGAATGGAGATAGATTTTTTCTAGTGCTCTTAGCTGAAGACCTGTTAGAAGAAACTCTTATTGCTATGTCAACTCTAAGAGTAATAACGAACTATTCAACTTTGGAAATTTTCTAATACTGTATTATTAATACAGGTTGTCCTTGTTATTACAGAGTTTAATCCTTTTACATCTAAAAATAGATCAATTTCTTTACATTTAAAAAACAAAAAAAATAGATTTGTAGATAGGTTAAAACAAAACAAGAGTACTTTTTCCTGACATTCAATGTAATTTTGTACTTTCCCAATATTATAAGTTAACTAATGGACTCCCTGTGCCTAATCCTCATAAACAGTACTTTTAAAAGCCAAATAAGTGGTAGGCATTTGGCCTATTGGTTAAACCCCAGATTAGGAAGCTGGGATCCTTCATCAGTGCCCCTGAGTTCAATTCCTGGCTCTGGTTCCTGATTCCAGCTTCCTGCTAGTGCAGACCCTGAAAGGCATCAGGGATGTCTCAGCAAACTGTGTTCCTTCCAGCCATGTGGAAGATCTGGATGGCATTCCCAGACCCACCAATGTGGGTCATTTAGGAACTGAACTAGTAATGGGAGAACACTCTAACTCACTCTTACACTCTCTCAAACTTCCTTTTAAAAGAAGTCAAATGAGGCCAGCGCCGCGGCTCAATAGGCTAATCCTCCGCCTGCAGCGCCGGCACACTGGGTTCTAGTCCTGGTCGGGGCACCAGATTCTGTCCCGGTTGCCCCTCTTCCAGGCCAGCTCTCTGCCATGGCCCGGGAGTGCAGTGGAGGATGGCCCAAGTCCTTGGGCCCTGCACCCCATGAGACCATGAGAAGCACTCGGCTCCTGCCTTCGGATCAGTGGCGGCCATTGGAGGGTGAACCAACGGCAAAGGAAGACCTTTCTCTCTGTCTCTCTCTCACTGTCCACTCTGCCTGTCAAAAAATAAAAAAATAAAAATAAAAAAAAAGAAGTCAAATGAAATGTCTTACACTCCCCATTAAAAATAGTGACTTTTATGTACATTTGAATTCTAAAATCATTAAGTACTAACTGTACAACTGGAAAGCATAAAAAAGTTACCTAATAACAGAAACAAAAACACAAAAGACAACCAAGCCAATCAGCAATTGCAATTCAGCTTTCTACTAGGATCAGTCAGCTTTTATTCAAAATTTTGAATATAATTTTAAAATATAAATGATAGCTTATTTATAGACAGGCAAATTTTCTCTTTGGTGCTAGTACCAGAATAACAAGGATGATTGTTTCTCAAGTTTTACTTTTTTGTAATCTGATAAGGGCTGTGAATTTTTATTATTTTCTTATTCTGATTAACCTTTGAAGAGGTCAGAGCTAAATTTATGCCTCATTCTAGCAGGTATGTGACTCAACTGCCTGCATTTTGTAGACCAGGCTACTCTCGTTTTCTCTTTGCCTCTATTTTCTCACTGGCTGGAATATATGATTTTTTTTTTTTTTTTTTTTTTTTTGACAGGCAGAGTGGATAGTGAGAGAGAGACAGAGAAAGGTCTTCCTTTGCCGTTGGTTCACCCTCCAATGGCCGCCGCGGTAGGCGCACTGCGACCTGCGCATCGCGCTGATCCGATGGCAGGAGCCAGGTGCTTCTCCTGGTCTCCCATGCGGGTGCAGGGCCCAAGGACTTGGGCCATCCTCCACTGCACTCCCTGGCCACAGCAGAGAGCTGGCCTGGAAGAGGGGCAACCGGGACAGGATCGGTGCCCCGACCGGGACTAGAACCCGGTGTGCCGGCGCCGCAAGGCGGAGGATTAGCCTAGTGAGCCGCGGCGCCGGCCGGAATATATGATTTTTAAGTCACCCTAAATCCTTTGCAGGATAAACTGAGATAAAATAAAAACATCTCTATGATTATAAGTATTCTAGCTTTATCTGGCCTAATATTTTGAAAATTTATCACAAAATTTCCACTTTTTAAAAGATTTATTTGGAAGGCAGAGTAACAGACAGAGGGAGAGATACAAAGGGAGATCGTCCATATTTGGATTCACTCCCCAAATGGCTGCAACAGCAAGGCTGGGCCAGGATGAAGCCTGACTCAGGAACTCTACCAAGGTCTCCCACGCGGGTGACAGCTACCCAAACACTTGAGCCATCATCTGTGGCTTCCTAAGCGCATTAGCAGAAAGATGGATTCGAAGGGGGGGGGGGGGGGGGGCCTCGGCAATGTGGCGCAGCAGGTTGAAACCTTGGCCTGAAGCACTGGCATCCCATATGAGCGCCGGTTCAAGTCCCAGATGCTCCACTTCCAATCCAGCTCTCTACTATGGCCTGGGAAAGCAGTAGAAGATGGCCCAAGTCCTTGGGCCCCTGCACCCGAATGGGAGACCCAGAAGAAGCTCCTGGCTCCTGGCTTTGGATCAGCTCAGCTCCAGCTGTTGCAGCCATCTGGGGAGTGAACCAGAGGATGGAAGACCTCTCACTGTCTACCTCATTCTGTAACTCTTTCAAATAAAATAAAATAAATCGGGGGCCGGCGCTGTAGCACAGCGGGTTAAAACCCTGGCCTGAAGCACCGGCATCCCATATGGGTGCCGGTTCAAGACCCGGCTGCTCCACTTCCAATCCAGCTGTCTGCTATGCCCTGGGAAAGCAGGGAGAGATGGCCCAAGTCCTTGGGCCCCTGCACCCGTGTGGGAGACCGGGAAGAAGCTCCTGGCTCCTGGCTTCGGAACAGCTCAGCTCTGGCCGTTGCGGTCATTTGGGGAGTGAATCAGGGGAATGGAAGACCTCTCTTTCTCTCTGGCTCGGCCTCTCTCTCTCATTCAAATAGATAAAATAATTCTTTAAAAAAAAGAAAAAGTGGTGTAGCCTGTACTCAAACTGGCATTCTTTTTTTAAAAATCTGTATTTATTTATTTGAAAGTCAGAGTTACACAGAGAGGCAGAGAGAGAGAGAGAGAGAGAGAGGGAGGGAGGGGGAGGGAGGGAGGGAGGGAGGGAGGGAGGGAGGGAGGGAAACAGGTCTTCCATCCAATGGTTCACTCCCCAGATGGCCGCAACGGCCGGAGCTGTGCCGATCCAAAGCCAGGAGCCAGGAGCTTCTTCCCGGTCTCCCACACGGGTGCAGGGGCCCAAGGACTTGGGCTATCTTCTACTGCTTTCCCAGGCCATAGCAGAGAGCTGGACAGGAAGTGGAGTAGCCAGGTCTCGAACCAGTGCCTATATGGGATGCCAGCGCTTCAGGTCAGGGCGTTAACCCACTGCACCACAGCAACAGTCCCCAAACTGGCATTCTGACATGGGATACGGGCATAGCAAGTGGCAGCTTAACATGCTACACCACATTACCCACTTCTCCAAAGATAATTGTAAGGCTACATAGTATTCCATTCTGCGGCCTCATGGTTTTTGTACAGCATTTTTTTAAGATTTATTTTATTTATTTGAAAGAGAGTTACAGAGAGAGGTAGAGACAGAGAGAAAGGTTTTCCATCTGCTGTTTTACTCCCCAGATGGTCGCAATGGCCAGAGCTGCGCCAATCCAAAGCCAGGAGCCAGGAATTTCTTCTGGGTCCCCCACTTGGGTGCAGGGGCCCCAAGGACTTGGGCCATCTTATACTGCTATCCCAGGCCATAGCAGAGAGCTCGATCGGTAGAGGAGCAGCTGGGACTAGAACCAGCACCCATATGGGATGCCAACACTTCAGGCCAGAGCTTTAATCCGCTGCACCACAGAGCCAGCTCCTTGTATAGCACTTTATTTATATGGTCTTCTACTTTTTAAATATCTGCAATTACAGCTAGTGCTAAAACTAAAGTGTTCATAAATATCTGTACTATCAAAAACATGCAGAAGGCACATTTCCTGGCAAGACCTGAGTTAGCTCCACCCCACCTCTTTTATTCTCCATCTTTCTACAGTGTGGTAATGAAACATGTGCATATGGTGATCCCTGGGACCCTGTACTCACGACTTAATAACAAAAACTCACTGAACAGGCCAGTGTGTAGCACAGAGGGTTAAGCCACCACTTACAATGCCAGTACCCCATATCAAAGTACCAGTTCAAGTTCCAGCTGCTCCTTTCCAATCCAGGTCCCCGCTAATATGCCTGCAAAAGCAGTGGAAGATGGCCCAAGTACTTGTAGCCCTGCCACCATATGAGAGTTCTAGACAGAGTCCTGTCTCCTGGCTTCAGTCTGGCCTAGTAACAAACACTGTGGCCATCCAGGCAAGGAACCAGCAGATAGAAGATTTCTCTCTCTGTTTGTCTCCCCTTCTCTCTTTCTGCCTTTTAAATAAGCATAAAAAATAAATAGACCAATACCTACTACTAGACACATTTTAAAACTATGAATTACAAAAGACATAATAAAATGAAAGACATAAAAGCACTCATAAATCTAAGAAAACTATGTATATATCAATAGAAGAAATGGTAACAAACACTCATGCAGAGCTGGTAGAACTTTAAAGTGGCATAACCTATGTGGAAAGCAACAGTTATATAGGTATCAAAATTTAAATGTGTCCTTATTACTGGATCTGTAAATTTCATTTTTATGAATATATTCTTTTTATTATTTATTTATTTGTTGGAAAGGCAGAGTTACAGAGAGGCAGAGAGAGAGACAGACAGAGGCAGAGACAGAGAGAGAAGGAGGTCCTCCATCTTCAGGTTTACTCCCCTAAGTCGCCACAACGCCCAGAGCTCTACCAATCTGAAGCCAGAAGCCATATACTTCCCCCAGGTCTCCTACGTGGGTGCAGGGGCCCAAGGACTTGAGCCATCTTCTACTGCCTTCATAGGCCATAGCAGAGAGCTTGATCAGAAGTCGAGCAGCCAGAACTCGAACCAGTGCCCAACTGGGATGCCGGCACAGCAGGCGGTGGTTGTACCCGCTATACCACAGAGCCAGCCCCTCTATGAATCTATTCTAAAAAAATAACTCTAGAATACAAAGACAGAAGTATAAAAGGTTTACTACAGCATTATTTATATTGTCAAAAACTAAAAACAGGTAAGCATTTGCCATGGTGGTTAAAATACTGCTAGGGATGCCAGCATTCCATGAGACTGATTCGGTTTGGGTCCTGGCTCTGTTCCTGATTTGTTTTCTGCTAATGTATACCTGTGGAGGTAGCAGGTGATGGCTCAAGTAATGGGTTCCTTCCTGCCATCCACCTGGGAGACCCAGATTGAGCTCCCGGCCTCTGCCTTAACCTGGTCCGGCCCTGGCTACTGCAGGCATTTGGGAAGGGTACCAACAGATAGGAGATCTCTCCTGCCCACTCCCTGAAAACAACCTACAAGTTCATCAACTTGGGATAAACAATTCAAACTATATTATTGTACTTTCATGTAGTATAGCCCTGAACAATACATAGGTATTTATTCACTTGGAAGGATGGCCATACATACTGAGAAGGAGTAGATTACCACACAATGGGTCTATATACACACGGGTATGCTTATTTATACTCATATTATGTAGGAAAAAAGATCCCATTTTGTTTAAAACTACACACAAAGGAGTGGCATTGTGGCACAGCAGGTAAAGCCTCTGCCTGTGACGCCTGCTTCCCATATCGGCTCCAGTTCATATTTTGGAAGCTCCACTTCCTCCCTGCTAATTACCTGGGATAAGCAGCAGAAAATGGCCCAAGTGTTTGGGCCTCTGCCACCCTAGCAGGAGACCCAGATGAAGCTCCAGACTCCTGGCTTTGGTCTGGCTCAGCCCTGGCCATTGCTAACACTTGGAGAGTGAACTGGTGGATAAAAGACCTCTCTTTCTCTCTGTAATTCTGACTTTCAAATAAATAAATCTTAAAAAAAAAAAAAAAAAAAAACCTGCACATACATTCATGAATCTGTATGTGTTTATATATATGCAGCAAAAGTCTGTAAGGAAATGAACTAATAGAGTAATTAACTCTGAAAAACACATTATTAAAAGTGTTTTCAGAAAATCACATACTATTCAAAAATCCATTTCCGATAGAAAGTAAGTTAGTGTTTACCAAGTGGTGGGAGAAAGCAGGTACACAGTTTCTTTTCTGGTATGATGAAGATGTTGTAAACTAGTTGTGATAGTTGCACAACTCTGGAAATATACTATAAACCACTCAAGAAATACAACAGTGCACTTTAATGGACGAATTGTATGGTAGGTAGATATTATCGCAATAAAGTTGTCTCAAAATTATACTTGATAACAAAACTCATAACTATATTATAGCACCAAAAATATATTTAAATATTCTCCATGTCTATGCTTTTTACCAGGTCCCAATAGAAACTTTAAGCCCAAACGGGGTCTTTTTAATAAGCTTCAAATGGAGAAATAAGTCATTAGTCTTACAAGCAGTTTTTAGGAATAAATTACAATTTTCTTCCTATCACCATGGGGATACTTTTTTCCTGAGCTATCCTGGTACAAAACTCTTATTTTTTTAGGATTTATTTATTTACCTGAAAGTCAGAGTTACACAGAGAGAGAAGGAGAGGCAGGGAGGGGGGCCTTCCATCTGCTGGTTCACTCCCCAATTGGCCGCAATGGCTAGAGCTGCCCCAATCCGAAGCCAGGAGCTTCTTCCAGGTCTGAAGGTGGCGGCTTTACCCGCTAAACCACAGCACCGGACGAACAAAACACTACTGAGAAGAGAAATTTAACCTTGAAAATGTATTAGGTTGGCATTGTTTCTCAGTAAGCGATACAGATGTGAATAAAAACAAAGTTTCTATACTTTACATTTGAGGAGAGTAAATCTTGTTCTTACTATCTCTTTGCCCATCTTCGATACAGTTTTAGGAAATTCAAAATTAAGGAGAGAGGGAAGCAACACAAGCATAAAATCAGAGCTAATAAAACTACTTTTAAGGCTCTTTAGGGGTACAGTACTTGGCATTAGGTTAAGACACCGACATCCCTTTTAAATGCCTGGATGAGAGTCCCAGGCTTTCTACTCATGGGCGGCACTACATGACAACTCGGGTGTTTGGGTCTCTGTCACCCACATGGGAGAGTAGCATTGAGTTCCAAACTGCTGGATTGGGCCTGGCCTAATCCCAGCTGTTGCACATGTTTGCACATACCAGTGGACTGGAGTTGTCTTTCTCTCTGTCCCCCCTCCCTCCTTCTCCCCTCTCTCTTTCCCTCACTAACAAATAATTTCTAAATCGGCTATTTAATGTTCTTTGCATATCTAATGATAGACATAATTCCTCCAGGAATGCTTACTGGCTCCTTATCTTCAAACCCAAACCTTCTCAGTATTCAAGATCATATTCCAGCTGGTGCGCTGTGGTTCAGAATAAGCTGCCACTTGCAACACCAACATCTGATATGAACACCAATTCAAGCCCTGGCTGTTCCGCTTCTGATCCAACTTCCTGTTAATGTGCCTGGGAAGGCAGCAAAAGATTGTCCAAGTACTTTGGACTCTATAATCCATATGGGTGACACAGATGAAGAAGCTCCTAGATCCTGGCTTCAGCCTGGTCCAGACCCAGCATTGAGGATACTGGGGGAGTGAACCAACAGATAGAAGCTCTCTCTCTTTTTCTGTCTCTTCGTTGCTAATTCTCACTTTCAAATAAATAAATCTTTTCTTAAAATAGATCATACATCAGGGTCAGCACTGTGTCATAGTGGGTAAAGCTTCCCATATGGGCACTGGTTTGAGTCTCAGCTGTTCCACTTCTGATCCAGCTCCCTGTTTATGTGCCTGGGAAAAGTGGAGGATGGTCCAAGTGCTTGGGGCCCTGCACCCACGTGGGAGACCTAGAAGAAGCTCCTGGCTTTTAGCTTCAGATCAGTCCAGTCCCAACCATTGTGGTCATTTGGGGAGTGAACCAGTGGATGGAAGATATCTCTGTCTCTCCTCTCTCTCTCTTGTAACTCTACCTTTCAAAATAAATAAATATTTTTAAAAATGTGAACCTAAAGTAATAAAAAACTAATTAAAAAAATTAAAAAGATCATACATCATTACATTTTATATATTACCAACTAAAATGACATCTTACTACTCCTTAAAATAAAACACTCCATGTCACAAGTCTCTTCAATATGCCCTGATGACAATATGTATTTATTCATCAATTTAGGAAGTATGTACTCTTTGCACAGTACTGAAAACTAAAGGATTCTTCAAGAGAAACCATCTCTATGGGGTCATGTTGTAACATAGTGGGTTAAGCCACCTCCTGAAGCACAGGCATCCCATATGGGCGCTGGTTGGTCCCGACTGCTCCACTTCCAATCCAGCTCACAGCTAATGTGCCTAGAAAAAGCAGTGTAGGATGGCCCAAGTCCTTGGGCCCCTGCACCCACATGGGAGAAGCTCCTGACTCCTGGCTTAGCCTGGCCCAAACCTGACCATCTGGAGAGTGAACCAGCAGATGGAAGACCTCTGTCTGTCTGTCCCTCTCTCTCTATCTCTTTCAGATAAATAAAATAAATCTTAAAAAGAGAGAGAGAGGACTAGCGCTGTGGTGCAGTGGGTTAAAGCCCTGGCCTGAAGCACCGGCATCCCATACGGGTGCCGGTTCTAGTCCCAACTGTTCCTCTCCAATCCAGCTCTCTGCTATGGCCTGGGAAAGCAGGGAGAGATGGCCCAAGTCCTTGGGCCCCTGCACCCATGTGGGAGACCGGGAAGAAGCTTCTGGCTCCTGGCTTCGGAACAGCTCAGCTCTGGCCGTTGCGGTCATTCGGGGAGTGAACCAGAGGATGGAAGACCTCTCTCTCTCTCTACCTCTATCTGTAACTCTTTCAAATAAATAAAATAAATCTTAAAAGAGAGAGAGAGAGAGAGAAACCACTGCCATGGGTTTTTACCAAGGTGCAAGAACCATCAAGAAGTGCTTTAAAAAGAAATACATGAATTATCTCATCTCTGGAGACTGATTCAGAGGTCTGGACTTAAGCCCAAGAATTTGTTCATTTAAACAGCTTACTAGCACATGACGGTAAAAACATAAACATTCAACTCTTGACACAGAACACTAGATGTTTCAGTAAGATGTGTATCAAGTACCATAGTGGCACCAAAGGATGGCACCCAAGCTTGGAGGGAAAAAGGGAACATTTACCAGAGACAATGACATAACGAAAGATTGAAAGATGAAGAGGTGGTGGCTAGGTGAATAAGGAAGGGAATTCCAAGTAGAGGAAACTACATAAATAAAAATAGCACATCCATGCTGAAAAGCTTCACGAACCATAAAAATAGCATGTGTGTTCAGAAAGCTACAACCACTTCAAAATGGGAGAAATGGAGTGCCACCAGAGAAGACTGGAGAGGTAAGCTGGCCTAAAACACAAAAGACTTACTATGCCATTATGGGGAGCCTGGAAGCTATCCTAAAAGCAACAGGAAAGCAAAAGAAAAAGAAAATGAGCATAAACAGATTTTGTCTCCAGAAAATTCAACTTGGCAGCAACATCAAAAATTAAAGGAAGAAAAGAGAATTTGCAGAAAAACAGTACAAAGACTACTATAAACATTCAGGCAAAAGGAATTAGTCTATCATATAAGACAATTTGAAGGGGGCTGGCGCTGTGGCACAGCAGGTTAAAGCCCTGGCCTGAAGCGCCAGCATCCCACATGGGCGCCGGTTCGAGACCCGGTTGCTCCAGCTCGCTCGCACACCTGCTCTCTCTCTTGAGAGAGAGAGAGAGTGGCCGGCGCCACGGCTCATTTGGCTAATCCTCCGCCTGCGGCGCCAGCACACCGGATTCTAGTCCCGGTTGGGGCGCCGGATTCTGTCCCAGTTGCTCCTCTTCCAGTCCAGCTCTTTGCTGTGGCTCGGGAAGGCAGTGGAGGATGACCCAAGTGCTTGGGCCCTGCACCCACATGGGAGACCAGGAGAGGCACCTGGCTCCTGGCTTTGGATCAGCGCGATGAGCCAGCCGCAGCGGCCATTGGAGGATAAGCCAACGGCAAAAAGGAAGACCTTTCTCTCTCTCTCTCACTATCCACTCTGCCTGTCCAAAAAAAAAAAGAAAGTATTTAGCAAATACTTGAATTTGGCACCTGAAAGAAAATAGATACATGCATAAAAGATGTGTCTCTTCTGTAAATATAGAAAGGTGTGACAAAAAAAGAACTAATAGTATCTTACTACTTTACAATTTGCAAGGCACTTCAACCACATCCATAACTGAAATTTAAAGCAAAGCTCTTCCTAATTACTGTTTTTTTTCTCTTAATTAAGATTCTCATGATTAGGGGCCAGTGTTGTGGCATAACAGGTTAAGTCACTGCCTGCATGCATCCCATATGGGCACCAGCTCAAGCCCCGGCTGCTCCACTTCTGATCCAGCTCCCTGCTGATGCACCTGGAAAAGCAGAAGATGGCCTAGGTACCTGGGTCCCTGTACCTATGTGGGAGACTGACAAGAAGCTCATGGCTTCGGCCTGGACCAGCCTTGGCCACTTGGGGAGTGAACCAGCAGATAGATGATCTCTCTCTCTCTCTCTCTCTCTGCCATTCAAATAACTAAAATAAATCTTAAAAAAAAAGAAAAGAAGAAGAAGAAGAAGAAGAAGAAGAAGAAGAAGAATCATCATCATCATCTCATGATTCATCCCATTCTCCTTTCTTTAGCCCCGGGGACACTCATAGCAAACTTTGTAACTCACCACTCTGGCACATATTTCTATGTTTTTAATTTATCTCACTTAATTTTCCTAACATATCTTTATTTTCCCATGTCACACCTCACTAATACCACCTATCATATTAATTTTTTTCCCCTAAAAACCACATCAGAAACCTTGTAAAACAAAACAAGGGAAAGATGTATCACAAATCTCTGCAAACTGCCATACAGAAAGTATATTCAATCAAGTGCCAGCCAGCATCAGAGCAGGGCACCTGACTGGATACTTTTTTTTTTTTAACACTGAAATAATATAACTTGTGAAGTTATAATCAAAAAAGGCCTACTGATGACTCTTTTGACTAAATACATAATGTTAAGACTTGTGAATTCTGGGGCCGGTGCCGTGGCTCACTTGGTTAATCCTCCACCTGTGGCGCCGGCATCCCATATGGGCGCCGGGTTCTAATCCCAGTTGCTCCCCTTCCAGTCCAGCTCTCTGTTGTGGCCTGGGAGGGCAGTGGAGGATGGCCCAAGTGCTTGGGTCCCTACACCCACGTGGGAGACCAGGAGAAGCACCTGGCTCCTGGCTTTGGATCAGAGCAGCGCCAGCAATGGCATCCATTTGGGGAGTGAACCAACGGAAGGAAGACCTTTCTCTCTGTCTCTCTCTCACTGTCTATAACTCTACCTGTCAAATAAATAAATAAATAAATAAATAAATAAAAAGACTTGCGAGTTCTGAACAATAATAAACAAAGCTCTAAGAGTACAGGTATAAAAAAAACAAAACATGAAAAACAGATTCAGCATCAAAGCATAGTAACTAAATGCTACTGCCCCAAATGCTGAAGATCCACAGACAAGAGACTCATCCCTCAACAGATGCAGCAGAAAGGAAGAAGCAAGGGATGTCCAGAGAAACCAGGCTCCCTAGCTTGTGGAATACAGGGGCTCCCCACCAAGGTGAACGCAGTAGTTCCTATTAACTACAAGGTACAAGGATTAATGCAGCACTAGACAGTAAGAATAGTAGACACATCAGGAGTGGGTGTCAGGATGCTACTGTAAGATGGTAAAACCAAGAGAAAGAAAATAAAATCAAATGAAACATTCATCTACTGAATTTTGCCTGGACAGTTAAAATTATCTCCAAAAGCCTATCAATCTATGATGGATACTGAAAATCCTAGTGCCAGAGACTACGAAGAGAATAAGAATAAGCTCCTGTGGAATTGTCTTCTAAATTTTTTTCCTCCAGAGCAAAGCTTCTCCCTATCTCTGCCTCTTACAATTCAGTACACAGGTCACAGTTCTACCACTGGCCTAAAAATTTTTTCCCTATTTCATCACCCACTTTATCTCATAGTTTACAGAGAAAACAGATTTCACAATAAGAGAATAAAACAATCACGAGGCAAAGACTTGACCTTCGATATTACATGATGAAACTTTCAGTGCTATTTAGAAAAAATAAATCTTAAATTATAAAAGTTACCATTAGAGTAACAACATTTTTAAATTCACAACTCACTTAGGTGGGAAGATGTCTTTTCTAGTATTCTAAATCCACTGACTTGCCTACTATGGGTAAATTTCACAGGGCCCCTCCCCCAGTTACACACATACAGATACACACATACACACACACCCCATCACTCGTCTTCTTTCCCTCACTCCCTTCCTCCAAAGACTTTGATTTGTCCCAAAAATGGGGGCTTTGAAGTTTTTCATTACACAAATACAATTTTGTTAAACTAAATTATATTTATGGTTATTTTATTAAATTTGGAAAAAGGAAAATACAAACATCATAAAAGAGTTTGTGTATGTTAAAAATTATAAAAATAGGGGGCCGGCACTGTAGTGCAGCGGGTTAATGCCCTGGCCTGAAGCGCCAGCATCCCATATGGGTGCCGGTTCTAGTCCCAACTGTTCCTCTTCCAATCCAGCTCTCTGCTATGGCCTGGGAAAGCAGTGGAAGATGGCCCAAGTCCTTGGGCCCCTGCACCCGTGTGGGAGACGGGAAGAAGCTCCTGGCTCCTCACTTTAGATCGGCACAGCTCCGGCCGTTGCGGCCATCTGGGGAGTGAACCAGTGGACAGAAGACCTCTCTCTCTCTCTCTCTTTCTCTCTCTGTCTCTACATATCTCTGTAACTCTGCCTTTCAAATAAATAAAATAAAGCTTTAAAAAAAAAAGTCTTAAAAATAGGTGGATGGGGGTCGCCATGGTGGCGCAGTAGGTTAATCCTCCTCCTGCAGTGCCAGTATTCCATATGGGTGCCAGTTCAAGTCCCGGCTGCCCACTTCCAATCCAGCTCTCTGCTATGGCCTGAGAAAGCAGTAGAAGATGGCCCAAGTCCTTGGGCCGTTGCACCCATGTAAGACCAGAAGAAGCACCTGGCTCCTGGCTTTGTATCTGCGCAGCTCTGGCCGTTGCGGCCATTTGGGGAGTGAACCAACGAAGGGAAGACCTTTCTCTCTGTCTCTCCCTCTCACTGTCGTAACTCTACCTCTCAAATAAATAAATAAAATCTTAAAAAAAAAAAAAAAAATAGGTGGATAAGGGCTTAAGCTGCCACTTGCAATGCCAGTATCCTATATCAGAATGCCAGTTTGAATCCTGCTGCTCTACTTTTTATATTTATTTATTTTAATTTTTTTATTTTGTTTTTGACAGGCAGAGTTAGACAATGAGAGAGAGACAGAGAGAAAGGTCTTCCTTCCGTTGCTTCACCCTACAAATGGCCGCTACGGACAGTGCGCTGCGCCGATCCGAAGCCAGGAGCCAGGTGCTTCCTCCTGGTCTCCCATGCAGGTGCAGGGCCCAAGCACTTGGCATCCTCCACTGCCTTCCCGGGCCACAGCAGAGAGCTGGACTGGAAGAGGAGCAACCGGGACAGAACCCGTACCCCAGCCGGGACTAGAACCTGGGGTGCCGGCGCCGCAGGTGGAGGATTAGCCTAGTGAGCCACGGCACCGGCCGCTGCTCTACTTCTAATCCAGCTCCCTGCTAATGTGCCTGGGAAAGCAGAAGATGGCCCAGATTCTTGGATGCCTGCCACCTAAGTGGGAGATCCAGATGTAGTTCCTGGCTCCTGGCTTCCACCTAGCCCAGACATCACTGTTGCTGACATTTGGAGAGTAAATGGATAGAAGATATCTCTCTGTTTATCTCTCCCTCTCTTTTTTCTTTTTCTTTTTCTTTTTTTTTAATTTTATTTATTTATTTGAAAGGATAGAGTTGCAGACAGGGAGACAGACAGAAACATCTTCTATCCACTGGTTCACTCCCCAAATGGCCACAAGGTCCGGAGCTGGGCCAATCCA
This sequence comes from Lepus europaeus, assembly GCF_033115175.1. Classification (NCBI taxonomy): domain Eukaryota; kingdom Metazoa; phylum Chordata; class Mammalia; order Lagomorpha; family Leporidae; genus Lepus; species Lepus europaeus. Next base: position 23,356,379 of record NC_084831.1, read on the forward strand.
AAGCCAGGAGCTTCTTCTGGGTCTCCCATGCCGGTGCAGGGCCCAAGCATTTGGGCCATCTTCCACTGCTTTCCCAGGCCATAGCACAGAACTGGATCAGAAGAGGAGCAGCCCAGACACAAACTGGTGCCACCAACAGAGGCTTAGCCCACTATGCAACAGCACTGGCTCCTCCACTCCCATCTTTCAAATAAATAAATAAATCTTTCTAAAAAAAAGAATTTAAGGTTGTATAAACATTAAAAAGACTTATTTTTTAAAATAATAACAAAAGATAAAAAAAGGGGGCCGACATTTTAGTGCAGCAGGTGAAGCCACAGCCCACAACACCACCATTTGGTTTGTGGCCCAGATGCTCCATTTCCCATCCAGCTCCTTGCAAATGGCCTTGGAAAAGCAGAGAAAGCTAGTGGAAGTGTTTGGTCCCCTGCTCCCCACCTGGGAGACCCAGACGAAGCTCCTGGCTCCTGACCTCGGCCTGGCCCAGCCCTGGGCCATTACAGCTATCTGGGGAGTGAACCAGATTGCTCTCCCTAACTCTGACTTTCAAATAAATAAAAAGATAAAAATAGACAAAACTAATCTTAACCCTCTTGCTCATCCCCAAAATATTATTTTGTGGTTTCTAAATATCACCTAGTTTTAAATACTAGGTGATAAATACACATGCAAGATTTTTAAAGCACTGCACATTACCTAGCATGTATTCACAAGCTCTTAATGTTTTGAACTTTTATTTAAAGGGCCTCTTACTAACTACCTGCCAAGTTTCATACTTAGAAAATAACATCTAGGGCCTGCACTGTGGTGTAGAGGGTAGAGCTGCCGCCTGCAGTGCCAGCTTCCCATATGGGCGCTGGTTTGAGTACCAGATGCTCCACTTCTGATCTGGCTTTCTGCTATGGTCTGAAAAAGCAGTGGAAGATGGCCCAGGTCCTTGGGCCCTGGCACCCACGTGGGAGACCCAGAAGAAGCTCCTGGCTCCTGGCTGTGGATCGGCATAGCTCTAGCCATTGCGGCCATCTTGGGAGTGGACCAACGGAGAGAGGACCTCTCTCTCTCTCTCTCTGCCTCTCTGTGACTCTGCCTTGCAAATAAATCTTAAAAAAAAAAAGAAAGAAAGAAAATAACATCTAAACAGTCCCAAAATTCAATTATATATATTCAATTATATATATACATATACATACATATATATAAATATAACAGCTGAAAGAGTTCATTATTAAAAGAGAAGGAAATTTGGGGCTGGTGCTGTGGTATAGAAGGTTAAGCCTCCGCCTGCAGTGCTGGCATCCCATATGGGCTCTAGTTCAAGTCCTAGCTGCTCCACTTCTGATCCAGCTCCCTACTAATGCACCAGGGAAAGCAGTGGAAGACTTGCACCCACGTGGAGACATGGAAGAAGCTCCTGGCTTCTGGCTCCTGGCTTCGGATCGGCCATTTGGGGAGTGAACCAGTGAATGGAAAATCTCTCTCCTCCTATCTCTGCCTTGCAAATAAATAAATCTTTAAAAAAAAAAAAAAAGAAAGAAAAATGATGGAAATTCAGCCACCAAGAAATGGCTACAATAGGCAGGAATATCCTAACACCAGAAAGTTAAAAAAAGAAAAAAAGAACTTTTATTAAAAATTGTAAAACTGATTGTTCATAAATGAGAGTAATTATGAGAGAAATAGATTTAAGTACTTGGCACAATAAATAATTCCCTTTTCTCTGACATGGCTGGCTGGCATCACAACCTGTGATATTCTTTTCTTCATCAGTTCACTGGTGAAAACACTCTGCCAATTTGATCTTCAACTTTGTCCTATATGCCAAAAAGCTATTTCTAAAAAACAGGCCCACTAGACAGCTCAGTGGTATGGTAAAATGTGTTGGCAATAAGATCATTTGATATTGATTTACTCCTTCTCTAGAGAAGTAAGTTTCCCACATTACCACTTGGAACACATATAATTTTTTTTTAAGATGTATTTTTTTTTTTTTTTTTGACAGGCAAAGTGGACAGTGGGATAGAGACAGAGAGAAAGGTCTTCCTTTGCCGTTGGTTCACCCCCCCAATAGCTGCCACGGCTTTTGCACTGTGGCCGGCGCACCACACTGATCGGAAGCCAGGAGCCAAGTGCTTCTCCTGGTCTCCCATGCAGGTGCAGGGCCCAAGCACTTGGGCCATCCTCCACTGCACTCCTGGGCCACAGCAGAGAGCTGGACTGGAGGTTCAACCAGGACAGAATCCGGCGCCCCGACCGGGACTAGAACCCGGTGTGCCGGTGCCACAGGCGGAGGGTTAGCCTAGTGAGCCACGGCACCGGTCGGAACACATATAATTTTAAAAATTGACTTTAGCATTACTGCTCTTGTGGGGGGAAAAAGACATACGAGAAAAATGACATTGTTTGTATTTACCTTTTTATTATTAGGCTTACATTAGCAGTCTTCAAAAAGTTCATGGAAATGTGTATCATGAAAAAACTGCATGGGTTTCAAAAAATTGTTGACACCAAATAAACTTATCTTAGTTTCATTTTTCTAAAAACTTCTGAAGTACCCTCACAATCTCTAAATTTCAAGCAAAATTATGGCAAAATAATTCTTTGATCTTGGAATATGCCTGCAATAGCTTTGTTTTGTCTCATTTTTGCTCTAGGAAGGAGAAAATCCACATAGAGCATGGATAAGGGAACCAAAATTACTTTTTTCAAACAGGTTCTACCTGGTGGTTTAAGTTTTAGCTTCTCATCTCTCAAAGGAAAAAAAAAAAAAAAAAACCTCCATCACAAAATTGCTGTAAGAATTAAAAACAGGAAATTTACAGTCCCGAGCCTAGAACACAAGTACTCAATAAATGTTTCTGTTACAGAGCTTCTCAACCTCTCAAACTACCTGAAAGCTCAGGCAGCCTCTTACTACGCCCATCAGTGAGAGTGGCAGTAAGGGCATAACGAATGATTCTTCACCCAGACACCTGCCTTGTTGTACTACAGGTGGTACCTGTGCTTGTCCATGTGGCCTCTCTACTTGTTGCCATGTGTGTCCCAGCAAGATGGCTCAGCTAAAAGACCCATTCTTTTATCTGATTACAAAACTGAAGGATTTCTAGTTTTCCCTCAGAATGCCTCCTAAAAGAGGGGCATGAAAAAACACAAGCCTCTGCCCTAGAACAGCTCAGGCTAGGAGGTGAGATCAACATCAGAACCAGTAAATTACAATACACCATAATGATACAGGAAAATGACCGCAGGTCAGTCATTTGTGAGTAGTACACAACTGCCACATACCAACTCCCTTAGTTTCTGAATGTTGTTCATTGTCTCATGGTAGGGCCCAACAAAACTGTGCTTTGATGATGATGATGAATGCCAATTCCAAGTTGGATCAGCGGTGTAGGCCTCCTGGGTAGGGAACAGGCTTTGCCATTTAATATTATTAACTTAAGTTTGTTAACTGACCTGCATAAAACTACTAAGTCAGACAGGGTTCAATATAAAACAGAGGCCAGAGTAAGCATTTAATAAATACACATTGAGGGGCTGGTGCCGTGGTGCAGTAGGTTAATCCTCCGCCTGCGGCGCCGGTATCCCATGTGGCGCCGGTTCGAGACCTGGCTGCTCCTCTTCCAGTCCAGCTCTCTGCTATGGCCTAGGAAAGCAGAAGATGGCCCAAGTCCTTGGGCCCCTGCACCCACATGGGAGACCAGGAAGAAGCACCTGGCTCCTGATCAGCGCAGCTCCAGCCGTTGCAGCCATTTGGGGAGTGAACCATCGGATGGAAGACCTCTCTGTCTCTCCCTCTCACTGTATAACTCTAGCTCTCAAATAAATAAATAAATAAATAATCTTTAAAAATAAATAAATAAATACACATTGATTGGCATAGCACAACAAGGTCTTGGATATCAGAGCTCTGCCAACAACTGACCTAGCGTTTGATTTGCCCACCTAGCAAAATACAGGCCAAGAACCATGATTATCCTTTCAGCTTCCACCCAGCAGTCCATCATTAAGAAAGGGAACCCAAAATTTTATGGATCTATAAGACATATTTTAAAAACTAATGTTTGGGGGCCGGCACTGTGGCGCAGTGGATTAACGCCCTGGCCTGAAGCGCATCATCCCATATGAGTGCCGGTTCTAGTCCTGGCTGCTCTTCCTCTGATCCAGCTCTCTGCTATGGCCTGGGAAGGCAGTAGAAGATGGCCCAAGTCCTTGGGCCCCTGTGCCCATGTAGGAGACCCAAAAGAAGCTCCTGGCTTCGGATCAGTGCAGCTCCGGCCATTGTGGCTATCTGGGGAGTGAACCATCAGATGGAAGACCTCTCTCTGTCTCTACCTCTCTCTGTAACTCTTTCAAATACATAAATAGATCTTAAAAAAAAAAAAAAAAAAAAAAACTAATGTTTATTATTTTAAACAATGCTTAGCCAAATACAACAGAAATTATAATCTTCCTGTCTTTACCTCCAACCTAATTACCACAAAAATCAAATACTTTCTACCTTGATCTCTCTGTACATACACAGCTACCTACTATATACCACCTGGATATTCCACATTCACCTTAAATCAACATATGTACTACCCAATTTAACCACCTTGTCCCTAAATCAGAACCCCCTGTACTTCTTTTCCTGTCTTCATTTTCCCAGGAACCTAAGATTTCTAATTCAATCACCAATTCTACACGCATCTTATTAGTCACATACCATTTTTTCCATTACTCACATCAGGTTTGTTTGAGTGGTTATTCAATTCCGTTCAGCCCTTACTCACCCCAATCTCTTATTACCAACTGGGTCTCCCACACCACTGGATAAAAGCCAAGATCCCTGCTGCCTACTACTAAAGTCAATCTTAGCTGCCATTAAAGCCTCCCTCTACTTGTGACCACATTCTTTTTCCTCAACCTTGTTTGAAGGCCAAAGATACATTCCTTCTGAAGTGTTATCATTTGCTATGTTCTAGGGATCAGAGAAATTTGAGCCCTACCTTCAAAACTCAAAGTAAACAGGAAACAAATAGTGTCTTAATAGGAACATTATAAAGATTTTTAAAAATGCTCTAAGTGCACTAGAAGAAGCTCCTATACTTGTGCTTCTTAGAAGGCAGTACTGATAATGCACTGTATCAGTCAGAGAGACCTATGGTCATTGTGCTCAATAAATTTCTATTGAGTAACAATATAGATTCTGCCTTTGTTTCTACTATAACAAAGAACTATTATACTGACCTTTTTTTGGAGGGGTCAAGGGAAGCCTGAGAAGTCAGATTTGCAGGTGTGCTCCATTGGAGGCGTAGCAAAAGATGTCAGTTCTGTTTGCTAATCATCACTCAGACTGGCACTATAAAACAAACCTTGCCGAGGCAGGCATTGTGACATAGCGGGTTAAGCCGCCACCTGCCAACACCGGCATCCCATATGGGCGGGGTTTCGTATCCACTGCTCCAATTTCCATCCAGATGGCTCCCTGCTAATGTGCCTGGGAACGCAGAGGAAGGTGGCCCAAGTACTTGCGCCTCTGCACCAACATGGGAGACCCAGAAGCTCCTGGCTCCTGGCTTCAGCCTGTCCCTGCCCTGGCCATTGCAGCCATTTAGGAAGTGAATCATGGATGAAAGGTGTCTCTCTCTTTCTCTCTCTCTCTCTGTAACTTTTGCTTTTCAAAGAAAATCCTTACAAAATAGTAATAAAAAAAAAGATTAAAATGAACCTTGCCAAACTCAACCTACACCCAATTTCAAATAATCTGACCAAAACAGTCTAATGCTTTAGACACAAACAGAAAGTCAGGAAACATCAATCAAGCTAAATCCTCTTCTTGGTAAAACATACTATGATTTCAGATATGATTCTGGATTTATAACATTAAACATATTAAAAGGGGCCGGTGCTGTGGCATAGTGGGTAAAGCTGCCGCCTGCAGTGCCGGCATCCCATATGGGTGCCGGTTTGAGTCCTGGCTGTTCCATTTCCATTCCAACTCTGTTATGGCCTGGGACAGCAGTAAAAGATGGTTCAAGCCGGCGCCGCAGCTCACTAGGCTAATCCTCCGCCTTGCGGCGCCGGCACACCGGGTTCTAGTCCCGGTCGGGGCGCCGGTTCTGTCCCGGATGCCCCTCTTCCAGGCCAGCTCTCTGCTGTGGCCAGGGAGTGCAGTGGAGGATGGCCCAAGTCCTTGGGCCCTGCACCCCATGGGAGACCAGGAGAAGCACCTGGCTCCTGCCATCGGATCAGCGCGGTGCGCCGGCCGCAGCACACCAACCGCGGCGGCCATTGGAGGGTGAACCAACGGCAAAAAGGAAGACCTTTCTCTCTGTCTCTCTCTCTCACTGTCCACTCTGCCTGTCAAAAAAAAAAAAAAAAAAAAAAGATGGTTCAAGTCCTTGGGCCCCTTCACCCTCATGGGAGACCTGGAAGAAGCTCCTGGCTTCAGATCAGCACAGCTCCAGCCACTGTAGCCATCTGGGGAGTGAACCAACAGATGGAAGACCTCTCACTCTCTCTCTCTCTCTCTCTCTCTGTAACTCTGCCTTTCAAATAAATAAATATTAAAAAAATTTTTTTGACCCAAACAAACAAGTTCTTCTAAGACGACAGCAATAGTTTAAACCTAAAGGTCACAATCATTCCTGACACAAAATTATAATCATTTTCATTTCAAATAAATTCCATTTGAGAAGCTAATTTGTTATCAACTTCCCACTACTTTCTAACCATATCTTAAAAACAAAACTTGGCCGGCGCCGCGGCTCACTAGGCTAATCCTCCGCCTTGCGGCGCTGGCACACCGGGTTCTAGTCCCGGTTGGGGCACCGATCCTGTCCCGGTTGCCCCTCTTCCAGGCCAGCTCTCTGCTGTGGCCAGGAAGTGCAGTGGAGGATGGCCCAAGTCCTTGGGCCCTGCACCCCATGGGAGACCAGGAGAAGCACCTGGCTCCTGCCATCGGATCGGCGCGGTGCGCCAGCCACGTGCCTACCACGGCGGCCATTGGAGGGTGAACCAACGGCAAAGGAAGACCTTTCTGTCTGTCTCTCTCTCACTATCCACTCTGCCTGTCAAAAATTAAAAAAAAAAAAAAAACTCGGTGCTGGCACTATGGCATAGCAGGTAAAGCCCACATGGGTGCCAGTTAAGTCCCAGCTGTTCTACTTTCAATCAAGCTCCCTCCTAATGCACCAGAGAAAGCAGCAGAACATGGCCTAAGTCATTGGGCTCCTGCATCCTGGAGGAAGTTCCTGGCTCCTGGCTTCAGCCTGGCCCAGCTCCAGCCACTGCAGCCATCTGAAGAGTGAACCAGCAGATGGAAGATCGATCTCTTTCTGTGCCTCTGTGTCTTCTTTTCTGTAACTTTGACTTTCAAAAAAAATACAATTTTGTAAGATTTTATTTATTTATTTGAGAGGAAGAGTTATAGAGGGAAAGACAGAAAGAAAGGAGCCAGGAACTTCTTCTGGGTCTCTCACATATCGGTACATGGGCCCAAGGACCTGGGCCACCCTCTAATGCTTCTCCAGGCCATAGCAGAGCTGGATCATAAGAGGAGCAGCCTGGGCACTAATCAGTGCCCATATGGGATGCCAGCACCACAGGCAGTGGCTTAGCCTACTATGCCACAGTGCCACCGCCAGTAATCTTAAAAAAACATAAAAAGTCACCCATATCCAACAGAAAAGACTAAAATACATATTTGTACTATAAACAATCCAAACAGTTCTAACACGCATATATGTTAATGGGAAACAACAGTATTTTTGTCAGAAAAATGTACTCCCAGAAATGTACTGTGTACAAACAACCTTCAGTCTTTTTTAAATGAACTCATCATTTACTATTTAGCACCACAATGATAAAGAACCCAGTGACAATATTACAAGATCTTAAAACAAATGACTGCTTAGAAAAAATTAACCAGCAATGTAAGATGTTAAAGACATTCACTGAAAGCAGATATCCTAGGTGACAGTGACTATAAAAGTTTCAAAGCTGAAATAGTGAACTTTTTTTACCTGATGTTCTGCATGAATGTTATCCCCAGTAGGCCATCGATGTTTGCTATTATTATAGCCGCCTCCACCACTTCCTCCTCCCCCAAGCTGCTCACCATGCTGCCTCTGAAAGAAGTAGTCCACCATAGCGTCGTCCTGGGAACGGCCTGCAACTCCTATGGATCCTGGGACAGGGCTGGAGTGTGTCCCAGCGGCAAGAGCCTGATTTGCAGCTGGTTGTGGCTGCGCTTGCGACCCTGTTCCAGATGTCAAAACAACAGGCATGTTGGGATTAGCTGGTTCTTGAGGGTGATGTTTCAGGTGGGGGCTGAAAGAGTCCTGCCAAAGCACTGCTTTTCTTTTCAAGACACATGCAACGCTCATTCCACCAACACCTAAGGACAAACAAGTTACATATGGTTAACGTCTGCATCTCTAAAAACAGACACCACTATAAAAACGCGAACCCCGGGTTTTTTGCAGAACAATCATGCACAACCAGTTTTTACCAAACAATTAAAGTGTCATACAATATACATACAATTTCCTAAACTGAAACTTCCATTTTTAAGTGGCTGTGTGTAAAATAAATGGCATCAGGCACTTTGACAAGATATTGAGACCATGACTCAATACTGCAACTTTAGAGAAGCTTGTGTTGTTACCAAACAGTAGCAACAAAGAATTACACTTCAAATGAAGTCCTCTACCCAACTTATTTGCACCATAAGCCAACTTCAACAGTTTTTTGTTTTTTGGTTTTTTTTTGACAGGCAGAGTGGACAGTGAGAGAGAGAGACAGAGAGAAAGGCCTTCCTTTTCCATTGGTTCAACCCTCAATGGCCGCTGCGGCGGGCACGCTGCACTGATCCAAAGCCAGGAGCCAGGTGCTTCCTCCTGGTCTCCCATGTGAGTGCAGGGCCCAAGCACCTGGGCCATCCTCCACTGCCTTCCCGGGCCACAGCAGAGCTGGACTGGAAGAGGAGCAACCAGGACAGAATCAGGCGCCCCGACCGGGACTAGAACCTGGAGTGCCAGCGCCACAGGCGGAGGATTAGCCTAGTGAGCCGCTGCACTGGCCAACTTCAGCAGTTTTTATAGCTCAGATTGTCTAACTTGAAAGGATCCTTTAAGAGATCCAATATATTTGTAGGATACGCCTCTGAGAAACATTGTTAAGACCCTCTGACCAAGAATGGCAACAGAATCTTCTTAGCCCAAACCTCTCCTGAGCTGCTGTCCATGAGGGGAAAATAATCCAAGCTTTTTACCACCAATTTACAATTATAATTGTAATCACATTGTTATTACATAGTGCTTCAATTCCTATAAACAGTGTAAGAACAAACCAAACTCTACTAGTATGGAAACACTATAAAAACCAGAGGACTCAACATAGTAACAGTGTGATAAATACAAATATATTACAGACATTATCTTATCAAAATAACAAACAAAAAAAGAAAAACCCTGAAAGGTAAGGATCACTATCCTTACTCTGCAGAAGAAAACACTAAGGTACAGAAAGGTTACGCAATGTGCCCAAGGCCATTCAGCTAGTAAGCAACAGAGAAAAGATTCAAACTTTTCAAGTGTAGTTCTGTCTACCAACTCCTTGCTACTCCCCAGTAAGTCAACATTCTCACTGGGATCCTCTACTCTTACAGACTCTGAACAAAGGAGCTCTGAAGTGTTACTATGAAACATTACTAGTTAAGTTCCTTAACAATCAAAAACATTTTAACATAAAATAGAATACTTGTTGTCCTGTGGGCACTTAAAAAAAGGTACAAAGTAAATAAATAAGTTACCAATTAGGACCTATCTGCCACAGCACCTGGAGCCCACTTTGAGGACTAAGCTCTAAGCTCTAACAGTCACCGCTACATACTCCTTATCTTTCCCAAGTCTTACTGTGGTATTTGCAATAGAACTATTTAAAAAAAAAAAAAAAAACTACCATATCTCCTTGTTGGATTTTGTAAAACCTCCTGATACAGTAGTATTGGCTTCACACAACTAATTCATGTTTTTAGGTCAGAAGGAAAAAAACATTGTAAAAGTTAACAATTCCAATCCATCAGAACCTGCTTGTAGGATTCCAGTAGCCTGGCGGTCTAGTCCTCAGATTATGCTTTCGTGAACAAAATCTTGCCCATGCCCAAGCACCAGAAAGCCCAGGCTCTGCTTCACCCCTAGTGTTTGCAAAGTGAAAAGCCACTTAACGCCAACCCACATGATCTTCCAAAAAAGTTACCATCCTCTGATGAGCAATATTGGACAGTCCCATTTTCTCCTACAAGAGAACAGCCATCCTAACTTACTCTAGAACAGGCCACAAGTTCCAAAACCCAAGTTCTTCCACTTAAACCGACTTCCTGGGCCTATTTCCTTATTAAAATGGAGGAAATCCTTGCTCTATGTCTCACAATGTTTTCTGTTTTTTAAACAAAATAATACATTTCAGAGTTTTTGATCAGAGGAAGTCACCACGCCAAAGACCTTAGAAACTTAGTGACCACCACTTAAGGCAGTTGAGAGTTAGTCTCTAAGAGAACTCCTAAAATAGTAAATGCAATCTTTTCTGAAATAAGGACCTATCAAAATAGTTATCTAACAAGGAATTTCCATATGAAAAAGGAGTCTACCACTGAAACACGCTGAACACAACTTCATTCAAAAAGGAATGGGGCGGAGAGATTCCTATAAAATTGTTCAAACAAAACAACTGGTGTTTTGTAGGCCCTGAGACTTCCTGCTTTACCTAATGAGGCAAAGCAGTTTCTCAAACAAGAAAAAACCTGGCAGAAAGGGACAATCTGAAAGTGAGCAAATGCCTAACCAATTAACCTATGTCTTCAGTAGTTTTGTGATCCTAGCAACTACAGCACAAAAATTAAGGAGGCAGTCACCTAAATAACAGAAAACATTTAACTGCTGATCCCTTTTTAGGGAACTCTTAACATGCACTAAAAAGTTACATGCAGCATTTGAAATGGGTTTTTTTGTTTGTTTGTTTGTTTGTTTTTGTTTTTTATTTTTTTACAAATGACACCCTACACCAAGTATATTAAGCAACTAGAATTAAGGGCCAATCCTCTCTACCCTGTCACAGCTTTCATGCTGTTTACATCAAGGGGTTTTGTTTTGTTAATATCAGTAACAGAGTTTACTTCAAACAAAGGAACAGGGCTTAATCCATCTCTATAGTTCACCTTTTACTAAAATGCTTAGTGGTTGAAAAGGTGTTTATTTTTACCACACTGAACAAACATTCTGTGGTCATAAATTTATTTTAAAGCAGTTCGTCTCAAACCCAAACTAAACAAATTCCAACTTCAAAAAGCTGTGGCCTTGGACAAAAGGAATTCAAGTGTGGCTAAGGTAAAATACTAACTCAAAGTCCAGAATCCAGTGAGTATTTCTCAAAGACCCAGAGAGACAATCAACAGCCCTGGGAGTGTTTTCTAAAGTTAAAATCAGCAATGGATCAAAGGGTTTATTTAGCTTACTAAAACAGCAGCAGAACCCACTGATCTTGAAGGGGGCTTACTTGAGTTTTCCAGTGTTCTCACAGAACAAACAAAAAGCTACAGCTACAAACCTACAGTTTCAGAAGTAACTGACTTTAAAGCAGAAACTCCCCCAAAAGCCTCATAAAATCTTAACCATCTCAGTAATAAGTGCACAAAATGCCAACAAGAGCTAAGAACAGGATTTTCTCAATGGAACAATGAAGGGTAGCAATCCTCCGAGAAAACCTTCGCTGGTCATGCAGTGGGGGTCTGGGGGTTTCTTTTGTTTTTCAGGCGAGGGTGGGGGGACTTCACAGGAAGGGGTTACGAGAGCTGATTCCTCACTTGCCGTGGGAGTGGTCCTCCCAAATATAATAAATGACCTGTGTTTATCAAGCACTTCAGCGAGCACGGAAACTATCTAGGACCGTGTGGACGTTTTCCCTACTACCAAGGGGGGGAACTCCTCTTCGAGTTGAGAGGCAGACACCGACACGGAGAGGCTCAAAGAGGAGGAACCCCCTAAAAACACGGGTTCTCGCGGAAACAAAAGGCCACAAGCACCCGGGAGCCTACACAGCCACCGGAAACTTCCTGATGGCCACTTATGCACATTTAAGGCTTGCAAAGTTCCCCCCACGGTGGGTCTCGCCTGTGGCCATGGGCCACGGCCGCTCCTAAAGCCATGTATTGTTCCTCCTCCCTTGGCGCTGCCACGGAAGCGCAGGAAGTCGAAGGAATCCGGGGTGGCACAGAATTACACTCCACGGCCACACCGAAGACTCGGGGCTTCGCAAACCCATCGAAAAAAGCAACCCGAATGGCAACATCGATCTTCGGGGGCTGCCAACAGGGCCGAGCACAAACTGAGAAGCACCTCTGTGCCCCGAGTCCGGGACTAAAGCCCCGGCCCTCGCCTCGCTTCGACCCCGCTCCCCACCCCCTCCCTCCTCTGATAACAATAGGGGCCTTGCTGCTGACTCCAAAACATGTACGAGGAACAGCGAGTGAGAAGCCTCAGCCAGGGCCCCGGCGGCTTTTCCAAAGCCCTTCTCACCCCCCCAATCGCTCTCAAACACCAATACGAAGGGACAGTCTGCTCGCTAGGGGTCCGGAGCAGCGTTTGGAGCCGGCGGGGTGCGGATACTCACGGGCGGAGCGGTAGGATGAAGATGGATTTCAGCCCCCCGATCTTCTCTCTCCGGCGCTCTCGCTCCCCCTTACCTTTCACTCCAACAACATGGCGGCCCACTGGGGACTGGGCTGCCGCGGTGCATCATGGGATAGGCTCTGGCCCCGGCTCCGGCGGTGGCAGCGGCATGTGCGGAGCAGGCAGGCGGCTCTGGAACAGGTTGCCTGGTTGCCATGCCAACCCAGGGCCTGCTTGAACTCGGGAAACTCGCAGGCAACACCAGCACTGCGCGCGCGAGCGAGCGAGCGCACGCCCGCCCGCCAGCTGGCCGAGCGCGCGTGGCCGAGGCCGGAAGGCGGGGTCCCCGGGCCGGCCGCTGGGCGCGCGCGGGCCCGGACGTTAGAGCCCTTCCCGGGCTGTCCCCGGCTCTGCGGCGGCTCTCGGGCTGGAGGCCTGCTGGCCGCTACCTGCCTCCATGTCCCCGCTGTGAAGCGCAGGGGGGGACGTGGAACTCCCTGTGCAGTGCTTCTCAGAGCCTAGGATTTTTAGCAACAGGCTCGCAGGGTGGTTCGCCAGATCCGGCGCAAAATGGAAGGGTGAGGTCCCTTGTTCAGAAAGGGTTACAGGCTTCAAACCGGCCACAGCGGGACATTACAACAGGAAGCCCACCCCCCCACCACCCCGCGCCTGAGCCCTCTGTCTTGATTTGGCTGTTGTCACTCTGTCCACTCTGGAAAACGAGCGACAGAGTAGCCATCGATGGAAGGAACTTCTCAAACGATCAGATACTGTGACGCTATCTGGGACTGAACTCAGCGTGCCCTGCAGACGGGAGCCCTCGCTGTACTGTAGCAAACCCGAGGCAAAGATGCTAGGGCGGAGGCAGTCCTGGGACTGGAGGGAAGAAAGTGGTTATCACGAAATCAAAGTCAACAGATATAAAGATTGAAAGAAATCTAAACACGCGTGCAAAAAAGGATACCACCGACAAAGTAAAAAGAGAAAATGGCCAAAAATGCTGTGTGCGTGCTGTATTACAGCTCCTCATGACAAATACCCAACTTCACTGAGCCACGCCACCACCACCCCCAAATCAGAAAGACAGACAAAACAAAATCACACATGGCCAACCAAGGGCTGGAAGAACAGGCTGGTGGAGCAGGTGGGGTTTCTTTCTGGGATGTTGAAAAAGTTATAAAGTTACATTGTGATGATGGTTGCAAAACTCTGTGACTAGACAAGAGCTACTGAACTGTGCACTTTGAATTTTATGATACATGAACTTTATCTCAAAGTTGTAAAAGATAAGGAAAAATAATAAAAGAAATGGTAATTTGAAATATAATAACTTACATCTATTTAACACCTTGGCCAAAATTAAAGTGATTATTAACATATTTTTTGCAAATATGAGAGGAAATTAATCATATTGTTTAAATTGTTTGAGTATATATCAGTTCTGATTATTTTTTCAAGAATGTGACTTGTGGGGCCAGCCACATGACCCAGAAAGTTAAGCTGCTACTTGCCGGCATTCCACATTGGAGTGCCCATTCCAGTCCCTGCTGCTGCCTTTCAAATCCAGCTCCCGGCTGACGCTGGCCATAGCTCAATAGGCTAATCCTCTGCCTGCGGCGCCGGCACACCGGTTCTAGTCTCGGTTGGGGCGCCAGATTCTGTCCCGGTTGCCCCTCTTCCAGGCCAGCTCTCTGCTATGGCCCGGGAGTGCAGTGGAGGATGGCCCAAGTGCTTGGGCCCTGCACTCCATGGGAGACCAGGAGAAGCTCCTGGCTCCTGCCTTCAGATCAGAGCGGTGCGCCGGCCGCAGCGCGCCAGCCGCGGCAGCCATTGGAGGGTGAACCAACTGCAAAGGAAGACCTTTCTCTCTGTCTCTCTCTCTCACTGTCCACTCTGCCTGTCCAAAAAAAAAAAAAAAAAAAAAAAAAAAAAAAAAAAAATCCAGCTCCCTGCTAATGCGCCTGGGAAAGCAGTGGAAGATGGCCCAAGTGTTTGGGCCCCTGCCATGCACATAGGAAACCAGGATGGGGTTCCTGGATCCTGGCTTCCACCTAATCTAGACCTGGCTGTTATAGCCATTTGGAGAATGAACAATTGGATAGAAGGTCTCTCTGTCTCTCATTCTCTGTGTTGCTCTGCCTTTCAAATACATACTCTTTTCAAAAGGACTGTATCTTGGGGCTGGCACTGTGGTGTAGTGTGTAAAGCTCCACCTGCAGTACCAGCACCCGATATGGGCACCATTTGAGACCTGGCTGCTCCACTTTCCAACCAGCTCTCTGCTATGGCCTGGGAAAGCAGTAGAAGATGGCCCAAGTCCTTGGGCCCCTGCACCTGTGCAGGAGACCCGGAAGAAGCTCTGGCTCCTGGCTTAGGATCCGCGCAATTCTGGCCACTGCAGCTAATTGGGGGAGTGAACCAGCAGATGGAAGACCTCTGTCTCTCTGCCTCTCCTTCTCTCTATGTGTAACTCTGACTTTCAAATAAATAAATAAATATTTTAAAAAAGAGTATCTTGTCTTAAATATGAGGGTGAGATTTTCATTTCTTAACAAAGCAGGGAGCATAAATATCCTGATCTCTGCTCTTCTCTGGCTGTGTGACTTTGGGCGAGTCTAGGAGTCAGCTCCCTCACCTGTAAAATAAAGGTATCAACATATATAAAGTGTCTAATGAAGAGTTAGTATCAATAAATGTAGCTGCTTTGTTATAATTCTTTAAATTGTTATATTCACTTCTGGTTCCCCAGAGACCAAATTAGACCAGGACAGGCATTAAGTGTATATCAAATGTTAGCTAAATAAATGAATCCAATGATTAGAATTTCAAAACTTGACATTGTGGCGCAAAGAGTTAAAGGCCCAGCCTGCAGTGCCAACATCCCATATGGGCATGGGTTCAAGTCCTGGCTCCCCGACTTCCAATCCAGCTCCCTGCTAATGTACCTGGGAAAGCAGTAGAAGATGGCTCAAGTGCTTGGGCACCTGCAACCACGTGGGAGCTCCTGGCTCCTGGCTTCAAGGTAGCCCAGCCCCAACTGTTGCAGCCATTTCAGGAGTGAACCAGTGGACGTAAGATCTCTGTCTCTCCTTGTCTCTCTGTGAGTCTGCCTTTCAAATAATTTTTTAAATTTTTTTTTATTTTATTTGACAGATAGACAGTGAGAGAGAGACAGAGAGAAAGGTCTTCCTTCCATTAGTTCACCTCCAAATGGCTGCTATGGCCAGTGCCATGCTGACCCAAAGCCAGGAGCCAGGTGCTTCTTCCTGGTCTCCCACATGGGTGCAGGGGCCCAAGGACCTGGGCCATCCTCCACTGCCTTCCCGGGCCACAGCAAAGAGCTGGACTGGAAGAGGAGCAACCGGGACTAGAACCTGGCGCCCATATGGAATGCCGGCACCGCAGGCAGAGGATTAACCAAGTGAACCACGGTGCCAGCCCCCCAAATAAATAAATACTAAAAAAAGAGAGAGAGAGAATGTCAGCACTGAAGTGCAACAATCTTATAAGAAATGTGTTGTATTCAGACATCCAGCTCTGGAAAAAGACAAGAAATTACTTGCTTAATCTCTCTGAGGTTCTGTGTTCCCCCTGCACTGTGTGGTTAATATAATAGCAAAAATAGCAGTAAGTGAAATAAAGCAGATAAAGTAGTAAGCCCCATGGGGCCAGGACACTGCAAAGTGCTGGGCAGCCATAATAGGAAAGCAGGCAGGAGAAAAAAGCGTAACAGACATGAGAAAGTTACAAAGTTTTCAAAATCTTACCAGGCTCTGGGTGCCGTGATTTCATCCAGAGCTCCATGACTAATCCTCCGGTTTCATTACTCATATATACAGAATCCACTGTCAAGTCAGCCACAGCCATGTGGTACCAGCCTCCAGGCACCTCAGCCAAATTGTGCAATCATGGCAGAATACTTGTCACCCATCTCAGAGCTCCCTTAAGGAATTGCTTTCAAAGGGCCTGACATCCCGCCCAGCCCCCAAGTAATCCCATCGGAGCATTTTCTCCAGCCAACTCAGAAGACTACCCTGTTATACAATGTTTGCTTATGTGCCATGTGCAATCCTAAGATTTTTATATTCTTTGTTTTGTTTAAAACTCCCAAAATAGGGGCCGGCACTGTGGCATAGTGGGCTGAGTCTCCACCTGCAGTGCTGGCATCCCATATGGGTGCCAGTTCATGTCCCAGCTGCTCCACTAACAATCCAGCTCTCTGCTATGGTCTGGGGAAGCAGGGAAAGCTGACCCAAGTCCTTGGGCCGCTGCACCTGCATGGGAGACCTAGAAGAAGCTCCTGGCTCATGGCTTTAGATTGGTCCAGCTTCGGGCCATTGGGGCCATTTGGGGAGTGAACCAGTGGATAGAAGACCTTTCTTTCTGTCTGTCTGTAACTCTGTCTCTCAAATAAATTTAAAAAATAAATCTTAAAAAAAAAAAAGCCTCCCAAAATATTGGGGCAGATATTTGGCCCAAAGGTAAAGACACAGCTTGGGATATCTGCATCCATACTGAAATGTCTGGGTTCGAGTCCCAGCTCTGCTTCTAATTCCAGCTCCTTGCTTATGTACACTCTGGGAGGCAGCAAATGATGATTCAAGTACTTGGGTCCCTGCCACCCACATGGGAGACATGGATTGGGTTCAAGGCTTCTGGCTCCAACCTGGCTGAGTCCTGCCTGTTGCAGGCATTTGGGAAGTGAAACAGCAGATAAAAAAATCTCTTTTCCTTCTCTTCTTTCTCATTCTGTCTACCTTTCAAATAAATGAAAATAAAAACTCTGAAGATACCTGTGATATGAATAAAATTCTTATATCCCAGGAAAGCTTGGGGAGGTTAAGAAACTGGATTGGCATTTGTCCAAACACATTCTCCCAGGTGAGGCGCTGGGGGTTGTAGGCAAGACGAGCTCAGAATCATGCCTGAAAGCTGGGAATCCTCATAGTTCATCTGGCTGAACTCATACATGTAAACAGATCGTTTCGTCGGTCTTTGGGAGTTTGGGAAACAAATTCTGACCAAGCTGACCTAGAGAAGGGATTAGGGCGGCCAGATCTGAGATGCGTATTTTAATCTGATCAGAGAAGCCTCATCTGCTTGGTTGTGATCTGATTAGAATGAAACCCACAGAGATCTCAAAACAGAAATTTTTAGTAAAGGCCATTCAAGAAACTCTTGGTTCAGGAATCTCAAGTGTTACCTCTTCCTTCATACGACTGTAGCACTGAAAGTAGTCTCTGAGGTTTACTGAATGAACAAACGGCAATACAATTCCACAGATTTCATTCTCTCTTACAAGCAACCACTACTGGCTTGTAGAAGTCATTAGGATGTGATATTTGTAAACTGTAAGGTATTTTCAAGCAGAGAATGGAATTGGATCCCCAATTTTCTAGAAGGAAATTTTGTTACCAGTGTTAGTTTGAGTTATTTTTACAATTGTTGTACCTGTTCTTTGTATATTTGTAGACTCTCCTTTGGGTATGCTTCTGTTCCTTGTTTCAATGCCTGGGTAATTGTTACCTGTTAGCATTTCCACTGTCATTTTGTTTCTCAGTAGCTCATTTTTCTCAGAGGAAATGGGGATGTGGGAGAGTGGAGGAACATGGGTTTGGGGTTCAAGTAATGGTAACTAAGTAATGTTTTTTTTTTAAAGATCCATTTTATTTATTTGAAAGGCAGAGTTATAAAGACAGAAAGACAGAGAGAGAAAGAGAGGTCTTCCATCCCCTGGTTCACTCCCCAAATGGCTGTAACAGCCAGGCCAGGTCAGGCCAGGCTGAAGCCAGGAGTCACGAGCTTCTTCTGGGTCTCTCATGTGGGTGAAAGGGTCCAAGCACTTGGGCCATCTGCTACTTCTTTCCCAAGTGCACCATTAGCTGGATCAGAAGTGGAGCAGCTAGGACTTGAACTGGCTCCCATATGGGATGCCAGCACTGCAGACAGTGGCTTAATTTGCTATTCCACAGTGCCAGCTCCTTAAGTAACATTTTTAAGATGTATTATTTATTTATTAGAAAGATACAATGGCGGAGAGAGAGAAAGATCTATCTTCTGGTTCATTCCCCCAATACCAGCAACAGCCAGGACTAGACCAAAGCCAGGAGCCAGGAATTCCATCTGGGCCTCTCATGTGAGTGGCAGGGGCCCAGGTACTTCTGCCATCATCCCCTGCCTTCCTAGGCACATAAGCAGGGAGTTGGATTCGAAGTGGAGCAGCTGGGCCTCAAACCAGCGCTCACATAAAAATCTGTTACACCTCAACATCAGTCCCACTGACTAGGTAATTCTGACCAACCTTCTTCTGACTGAGAAAACTAGTAAGATTGGAAAAACATAGAAATCTCTGCTTGAGGGGCTGGTGCTGTGGCGTGTTAGGCTAAGCCTCCACCTGCAGGGCTGGCATCTCACATTGGTACAGATTCCAGTCCCAGCTGCTCCACTTCCAGTCCAGCTCCCTGCTAATGGCCTGGGAAAGCAGTGGAAGAAGACCAAAGTCCTTGGGCCCCTGCACCTGCATGAGAGACCCAGAATAAGCTCCTGGTTCCTGGTTTCGGATCAGCTCAGCTCTGGCCTTTGAGGCCATCTGGGGAGTGAACCTGCAGATGGGAGACCTTTCTCTCTGTCTCTCCCTCTCTCTGTCTATAACTCTACCACTCAAATAAATAAATAAGCCTTTTTTTAAAATCTCTGCTTGAGGGGTTGGCATTGTGGCACAGCAAGTAAAACTGCTGCTTGCATCACCAGCATCCCAAATCAGAGAACAGTTTCAAGCTCCAGCTGTTCCTCTTCTGATCCAGCTCCTTGCTAATGCATCTTGGGAAAGCAGCAGAAGATGGCCCAACTGCTTGGGCCCCTGCCACTGCATGGGAGACCAGGATGGAGTTCTTGGCTTTTGGGTTTTTCCTAGCACACCCATTTGGAAAGTGAACCAGTGGATGAAAAATCAGTGTGTGTGTGTGTGTGTGTAAGAGTGCCTGTCAAATATAAATATGTAAATCTCATTTTTAAATCACTGCTTGCTATTACTGGAAAACTAGCAAGTTAGTGAATATATTACTGAGGGGCTGGCGCTGAGGTGTATCAAGTTACCAGAGGCAGCAGCATCCCATGTGGGCACAGGTTCAAGTCCTGGCTGCTCCACTTCTGATCCAGCTCCCTGCTAATGTACCTAAGAAAGCAGTGGAGAATGGCCTGGGTCATTGGGCCCCTGCACCCACATGGGAGACCCAGAAGAGGTTCCTGGATCCTGGCTCCAGGCTTTAGCCAGACCTAGCTGTTGAGGCCATTTGGGGAACGAACCAGTGGATAGATGGAACTGCCAGGGTACACACCACTGCTGAGTGGTGTTTTTAGCAGCCTTGATTGGTTATAGGAACAGAGACTGGAATCTAGAACCTTCTAAAAGAAAGAACACTTGGTGAGCAATTCCCAGTTTTGGGATCCTGAAGATCTGCACCCTAAAAGTAAAGATGGAGGAAGCATTTGGCCTAGTAGTTAAGATTCCTGCATCCCAGAGGCCAATGCTGTGGTGTAGTAGGTTAAGCATCCACCTGAGGTGCCACATCCCATATGAGCATTGGTTCAAGTCCTGGCTGCTCCTCTTCTGATCCAGCTCTCTGCTATGGCCTGAGAAAGCAGTGGAAGAGGGCCCAAGTATTTGCACCCATGTGGGAGACCCAGAAGAAACTCCTAACTCCTGGCTTCAAATCTGGGGAGTAAACCAGTGGATGGAGGATATCTCTTTCTCTCTCTCTCTCTCTCTCTCTCTCTCTCTCTCTCCTCTCTCCCTCTCTCTCTCCCTCTCTCCCTCTCTCCCTCTCTCCCTCTCTCCCTCTCTCCCTCTCTGTAACTCTGCTTCTCAAGCAAATAAATAGATCTTTTTTTTTAAGTGTAAAATTTCTTATACAAATAATTCCTGGATTCTTTATCAGAGCACCTGGGTTCCAGTTCTGGCTTTGCTCTCAATTCCAGCTTCCTGCTAATGTAAACTATGAGAGGCAGCAGACGATGGCTCGAGTGGGTGGGTCTCTGTCGATTGAGTTCCCAGCCCTGGCTTTAACCTGGCCCAGCCCCAGCCATTGCAGGCATTTGGGTAGCAAACCAGTGGATGAGAGCTCTCTTTTTCTCTCTCTGTATCTCTCTGCTTCTCAAATGAAAATAAATAAATGAATAAATAAATAAAAGTAAAGCTGAATAGAGTACACATGCCTTTACAGAGATTGTAAACTCAGCTTCAATTCTCTCAAATCTTTATATTGTATTAAGTTGATCCCAGAGTACCTGGCAGAAACCAATTCTCTCTAGATAAAGATATTATCATCCTACACCTCAAATTCTTTATTTTTTTAAAGATTTGTTTATTTATTATTTGAAAGGCAGAGTTACAGAAAGGCAGAAGCAGAAAGAGAGACATCTTGTATCTGCTGGTTCACTCCCCAAATGGCCACTGTAGCCAGGGCTGAGCCAATTCAAAGCCAGGAGCCAGGAGCTTCTGCCAGCTCTCCTACATGGGCGCAGGGGCCAAGGACTTGGGCCATCTTCTACTGCTTTCCCAGGCCATAGCAGAGAGCTGGATTGGAAGAGGAGGAACCAGGACTCAAACCAGTGCCTATATGGGATGCTAGCACTGCAGGCAGCCCAGTGCCAGCCCCTCTCAAATTATTTCTGTAAATAATTGCACAAATATAATTTTCAGGCCAGCGCCGTGGCTTAACAGGCTAATCCTCCACCTTGCGGCACTGGCACACCGGGTTCTAGTCCCGGTCGGGGCGCCGGATTCTATCCCGGTTGCCCCTCTTCCAGGCCAGCTCTCTGCTATGGCCCGGGAAGGCAGTGGAGGATGGCCCAAGTCCTTGGGCCCTGCACCCGCATGGGAGACCAGGAGAAACACCTGGCTCCTGGCTTCGGATCAGCGTGATGCGCGGACCGCAGCGGCCATTGGAAGGTGAACCAATGGCAAAACGGAAGACCTTTCTCTCTCTCTCTCTCTCTCTCTCTCTCTCTCACTATCCACTCTGCCTGTCAAAAAAAAAAATATATATATATATATAATTTTCAGCCCACATACAAAACTGATCACATATATTCATACTAGAAGACAAGAAAATATGAACAAAACTCAGGAGAAAAATAAAACATTAAAAAGGGCATATATAAACCAAGGGCCTATGTGAAAACCAGATACTGGAGTCCTGGGGTCATTTATTATATTCAAGAAAGTAGGAGCTGGCATTGTGGTTGAGGGTAAAGCTGCCACCTGCCATCATCTTGGCATCCCATGTGGGTGCTGGTTCAAGAGCTGGCTGCTCCACTTCTGATCCAACTCCCTGCTACTGTGTCTGGGAAAGCAGCAGAGGATGGCTCAAGGAACTTGGAAGAAGCTCCTGATTCCTGGCTTTGGCCTGGCCTAGACCCAGCCATTGTAGCCATTTGGGGAGTGAACCAGCAGATGGAAGATTTCTCTTTGTCTCTTCCTCTCTCCCTGTAACTTTGCCTTTCAAATAAATAAAAAAATCTCAAAAAGAGAGAGAGAGAGAGAGATTAGAGAGAGATCTTCTTTCTGCTGGTCACCCCACAAATGGCCACAACAGCCAGGGCTGGGCCTGGCCAAGGCCAGGAGCCAGGAGCTTCTTCTAGGTCTCCCCTGTGGGTGCAGGGGCCCAACTACTTGGACCATCTCCTGCTGCATTCCCAGGCCATGGCAGAGAGCTGGATCAGAGGTGGAGCAGCTCATATGGGATGTTGGCACTCATATGGGATGCTCATATGGGATGTTGGCACTGCAGGCGGCAGCTTTACCTGCTACACCACAGCACTGGCCCCAATAAATAAATATTTTTTAAAAAGAATAAGAAGGAAATAAAGTAAATAGGAGATTGCTAATTTTGGCGTAAAAGTGGAAAACATGCAAGGTGCCCCATAGGAGAAATTCTGTAATGGGACAATATAATAACCAAATGGATTGGATTTTACAGCAGATGAAATACTGATGAAGACAGATATAGTGAATTTAGAGATTAGTCAAAGAAAATGTCTAGAACGTAGCATTGTGGCAGAGCAAGTAACGCCACCGCCTGCAGGGCCAGCATCCCATATGGATGCCGGTTCGAGGCCCAGCTATTCCACTTCTGATCTAGCTTCCTGCTAATGTGCCTGGGAAAGCAGTGGAGGATGATCCAAGTCCTTGGGCCCCTGCACTCATATGGGAGACCTGAAAGAAGTTCCTGGTTCCTGGCTTCAGCTTGGCTCAGCCCTGACCATTGTGGCCATTTGGGGAGTGAATCAGCTAATGGAAGATTTCTCTCTCTCTCTCTCTCTCTCTCTCTCTCTCTGCCCCTCTCTCCCTCTCTCCCTCCCCCCTCCCTCTGCCTCTGCCTTTCCCTCTCCTTTTCTCCCTATCTCTGTAACTCTGCCTTTCAAATAAATAAAATAAGTATTTTTTAAAATGTCAACGTGGGGGAATGGCATTGAGGATCAGCAGATGGGGATGCCTGCTCCTCTTACTGGAGTGTCAGTTCAAATCCCCCTGTGCTAAGCTTCTGATCCAGCTCCCTGCTGGATGTGTGTGGGGAGCAGGATGGGAGGCTGATGGTTCAACTACTTGGGTTCCTGTCATCCAAGTAGGAGACCAAAATGGAATTCATGGCTCTTGCCTTTCTGGCCCTGTCCCAGCTATATTGGACACTTGGGGAGTAAACCAGCAGACAGATACTCTCTCTCTTTCTGTCACTCTACCTTTCAAGTGAATTTAAAAAAAAGTCAACATGGGCTTTGGCTGAGAAGTTAAAATGCCATTTAGGATGCCTGCATCCCGTATCCCAGTGTTTGGAATTGATCACCCACCCTGGCTCCTCACTTCAGCTTCCTGCAGATACAGACACTGGCAGGCAGCAGTGATGGTTTAAGTAACTGAGTTCCTGCCTCCCACATGGAAGACCTGGATTGGGTTCCCAGCTCTTGCCCCAATCATTGCAGGCATTTGAGTTTGTACCAGTGGATGAGATCTCTCTTGGTCTCTTTTATTTTTTTTTAAATATTTATTTATTTATTTAAAAGGCAGAGTTACAGAGAGGCAAGACACACACACACACACACAGAGAGAGAGAGAGAGAGAGAGAGAGAGAGAGAGAGAGAGGTCTTCCATCTGATGGTTCACTCCCCAAATGGCTACAATGGCCAGAGCTGCACTGATCCAAAGCCAGGAGCCAGGAGCTCCCCCCAGGTCTCCCATGCAGATGCAGGACCCCAAGGACTTGGGCCATCTTCCCACTGCTTTCTCAGGCCATAGCAGAGATGGATTGGAAGTAAAGCAGATGGGACTCGAACCGGCGCCCATATGGGGTGCCAGCACTGTGGACAGAAGCTTTACCCACTATACCACAGTGCCAGCCCCTCAATCTCTTTCTCTCTGTTTCTCTCTGTCTCTCTGCCTCGCAAATAAACAAATAGAAATTTTGGAAGAAAACGAAATAAAAAATTGTTAACTTATCACAGGGGAGGTAGGCACTTGATGCCGCAGCTAAACCGCCACTTGGATGGCCACATCCCATTTCAGTTCGAGTCCTGGCTCTGTTTGCAGTCCCAGCTTCCTGATGATGCACACCCAGGGAATCAGTGAGTCATGGCTCAAATACTTGGCTCCGTGACACCCATGTGGGACACCTAATTTGAGTTCCATGTTCTTTGTCAGCCTGACCCAACTCCAACTGTTGCAAGTATTTAGGGAATGAACCAGCAAGAGGAAAATCTGTCTATGTTTTTCCCAATGTCTCTGTCTATGTTTCTCTTACTTACAAATCAATAAAAATAAATAAGTAAAAATATTAAAATTATCATAGGTTGATTTACTGTAATTGATTAGTAATTATATAATCATTTAGCAAAAATGGAGGCTAAAATTCAGTACATCATATCTGAGATAAATCATTCCAAAGTCCACTTGCCCGATGTATTTGAATTACCCATTTTTTTTTTGGGGGGGACAGGCAGGGTGGACAGTGAGAGAGAGAGAGAGACAGAAAGGTCTTCCTTCCATTGGTTCACCCCACAATGGCCGCTGTGGCCAGCGCACCACGCTGATCCGAAGCAGGAGCCAGGTGCCTCTCCTGGTCTCCCATGCGGGTGCAGGGCCCAAGGACTTGGGCCATGCTCCACTGCACTCCTGGGCCACAGCAGAGAGCTGGACTGGAAGAGGAGCAACCGGGACAGAATCCAGCGCCCCGACCGGGACTAGAACCCTGTGTGCTGGCGCCGCAGGCAGAGGATTAGCCTAGTGAGCCGTGGCGCCAGCCTGGATCACCCATATTTTTCTGGATTGTTAAAAAAAAAGAAAGACTGCGGTCAACATTGTGTCATAGAGGGTAAAGCTGCCACCTGCAATGCCAGCATCCCACATGGGCACTGGTTTGTGTCCTGGTTGCTCTATTTCTGATCCAGCTCCCTACTAATAGTCTGGGAAAAGCAGTGGAAGATTGCCCAAGTGTTTGGGACCCTGCCAACTAGGTAGGAGACTAGGATGGAGCTCCTGGCTCCTGGCTTCTGCCTGGCCCAGAGCTGGCTGCTGTGGCCATTTGGGGAGTGAACCAGCAGAATAGAGAACCCTCTCCCTGTCTCTGTAATTCTGTCTTTCAAAATAAACAAATAAATGTTTGAAAGGGAAAGAATAGCAAACTCCAGGTTTTGCACTTCTTTAAAATTTTAGCTTTATTATTAACCTGGCAAGATCAAAAAGAAGTTTGAAAATAAACAAGCTAACTTCTACTTTGTTTGATTTTACTGGAATGTATGAGTAACTTAAGTGGAAAGCAAAAAGGTTCTTCCTGCAGCTATATTGTCAAAACATCTAGAGCAAGTTCCCTAGTTAGGAGAAAATGATGTAATGTCTGGGATCTGCTTCAGAATAGTCTGAATCAGGGGAAGTACTCATAGAAGGGGGTCTAAATGAAGCAAGATCGACTGTGAATTGATGATTGTCGAAGTTTAAAAGTGAATATAGGGCGGCCGCAGCGCACCGGCCACAGCGGCTATTGGAGGGTGAACCAACGGAAAAAGGAAGACCTTTCTCTCTGTCTCTCTCTCTCTCTCTCACTGTCCACTCTGCCTGTCAAAAAAAAAAAAAAAAAAGAGCAAAAAAAAAAAAAGTGAATATAGGGGAGTTTCGTTTCAGTATATTAAGAGAAAAGGCCAAGAACAGACAAGACTTTTTTTTTTTTTTTTTTTTTTTTAGTGAATATTGATTGATTAATTTGAAACAGAGAGACAGAGAGAGGGCAAGATCTTCTGTCCAATGGTTCACTCCCCTAAATGGCCACAATGTCCAGGACTGGGCCATGCTGAAGCCAGGTGCCAAGAACTCCATGCTGATCTCCCATGTGGGTATCAGGGGCCCAAACACTTGGGCCATCCTCTGATGCCTTCCCAGGCACATTAGCAGAAAACTCAACCTACAGTGGAACAACTGGGGCTGGGGCTGTGACGTGGCAGGTAAAGCCTCCACCAGCAACACTGGCATCCCATATGGATTTCAGTTTGAGTCCCAGCCACTCCACTTCTGATCCATCTCCCTGTTAATGTGCCTGGGAAGACAGCGGAGAGTGGCACAAGTGCTTGGGCTCCTGCACCCACATGGGAGACCTGGAGGAAGTTCCTGCCTCCTGGCTTTGCATCAGCCCTGCTCCGATGCCTATGCCATTTGCCGAATGAACCAGTGGTGGAAAAGTTTCTCTCTCTCTCTCTCTCTCTCTCTCTCTCTCTCTCTTTCTTCATAACTCTGCATTTCAAATAAATAAAATTTTTTTAAAAAAAAGTGAAGCAACTGGGACTCAAAACAGCATTCTGATATGCAATACAAGCATTATAAGTGGCAGCTTAACCTACTGTATCGCAACACCAGCCCCAGGTTCATGATTTTAAAGTGAATTTCTTCTAAGTTTCCATAATAGTTGTAGTTTTTTGTTGATGCTGTCTTTAGGTCATGCTTTTGATTGTTATTTATGTGGGATTTTGTAAAAAAAAAATATTTTTCTTGCACTTATTGAAATGATTATATGATTTTTTTTTTCAAAGAAATATTTACTTATTTGAAAAACAGAGAGAAAGAGAGATCCTCTGTCCACTGATTCACTCCCCAAATGGTAACAGCAGCCAGGATTGTGTCAGGCTGAATCCGGGATCCCAGAACCCTGTCCAAAGCTCCCCAGTGGGTGACAGGGGCACAGGTACACGGGCCATTTTCTGGGCATTCCCAGGCACCTGAACAGGGAGCAGGAGCTGATGTGGAGTAGCCAGGATGCTAACTGGCACTCTACATGGATGTGGGTATCCAAAGCAGCAGTTCAACACGCTATACCACAATGTCCTCCCCCATGTTTCTCTCTTTATATTTTTATTTATTTTCACTTGATTTGAAAGACAGAGAGAGATAGACATAGAGATTCTCCATCTGCTGGTTCACTCCCCAAATTCCTGCAGAAGTAGTAGCTTGGCCAAGCCCAAGCCAGGAGCCAGGACCTCAGTCTGGGTCTCCCACATGCATGGCAGGGACTCAACCACTTGAGTTGCCACCTGTGGCCTCCCCAGAGTCAGCATGAGCAGGAAGCTGGGATCAGGAGCAGAGCCAGGACTCGAACTCAGGCGCTCTCCTGTGGGATGCAGATACCCCAAGCACTGTCTTAACCAATAAGCCAAATGCCCATCCCTCTGTTCTTTGCCTGGATTTGGTGTTGAGTGTATATTGATCTCTTGGATTGGAGGTGGAGGGGGTATTCCCTCTTTTTCTGTTTAGGATGATCTGTTCCTTGAAAGTTGACAGAATTTGCCTGTAACACCATCAGACCCTGGTGTTTACAATGTTGGAAACTGTTTAACAACTGCTACCATTTAAAAAATATTTTTAGAAGGAATAATTATGGATTCACAGGAAATTACAAAAAAAAAAAACTGCACTGGAAAATCCCATGTATCCTTTGCCCTGTTTCCCCTGTGGTACCATCTGACATGACAATGGATAGCAAAATTTCAAAACTAGAAAATGGACCTTGAAACAGCTTATTCAGTTTTACAGGCATTCAGAGTGTGTGTGTGTGTGTGTACTTCTATGCAATTTTTACCACATATAAAGATTCATGTAGCCACCACCACAGTGAAGATACAGGCCTGGGGACGGGCACTGTGGCACAATGTTTTAAGTCACCACTTGCAACGCTGGCATCATACATTAGAGCACCGGTTCAATTCCTGGATGCTCCACCTCCCTGCTAATCCAGCTCCTTGCTAATGTGCCTGGGAAAGCAGCAGATGAGGGCCCAAATTCTCGGGCCCTTGACACCCACATGGGAGAGCTATATAGAGTTTTTGGCTCCATGGAATGGTTGTTGGGGACATTTGGGGAGTGACCCAATGATGGAAGATCTCTCTCTCTCTCATATGGCTTTTCATATTAATAAATAAATAAATGTTTTAAAAAGATACAGGACTGCCCCATCATAAGGGGTTAAGGTCTGCGTTAGCAGGAAGCTACAACCAGGAAGAAAGCCAGGCACTGAAACCAGACTTGGATTTTGAATATCCTAACCCAGTGTCTTAGGCACTAGTTCAAACACCTGCCACAAGAGTCAAGTCTTCCCTTGGTAAAGGTTTTACACCCAAACCCTTTGCAGTGTTTTTAGTGTACTCCTTTTAGATTATAAACAAAACCAAGAAACCCAATCACTAATATTGTAGTTATTGTAAATCTGGCCGATGTTATATGAAAAAAAGACTTAGGGGCCGGCGCACTGGCATAGTAGGTTAAGCCTCCACCTGCGAAACCAGCATCCCATATGCTTGGCTGCTTCTCTCTCAGTCCAGCTCTCTGCTGTGGCCTGGGAAAGCAGTGGAAGATGGCCCAAGTGCTTGGGCCCCTGCACTCATGTGAGAGAAGCAGAAGAAGCTCCTGGCTCCTGGCTTCAGATCAGCCCAACTCTTGCCACTGTGACCATTTGAGGAGTGAACCAGAAGATGGAAGTCCTTTCTCTTTGTCTCTCCCTCTCTCTGTCTGTAACTCTGACTCTTAAATAAATAAATCAATCTTTAAAAAAAAAAAAAAAAGACTTGCCGGCGCCGTGGTTCAATAAGCTAATCCTCTGCCTAGCTGCGCCGGCACCCCGGGTTCTAGTCCCGGTCGGGGCACCGGGTTCTGTCCCTGTTGCCCCTCTTCCAGGCCAGCTCTCTGCTGTGGCCCGGGAGTGCAGTGGAGGATGGCCCAAGTGCTTGGGCCCTGCACTCCATGGGAGACCAGGAGAAGCACCTGGCTCCTGCCATCGGATCAGCGCGGTGTGCCGGCCGCAGCATGCCAGCCACAGCGGCCATTGGAGGGTGAACCAATGGCAAAGGAAGACCTTTCTCTCTGTCTCTCTCTCACTGTCCACTCTGCCTGTCAAAAAAAAAAAAAAAAAAGACTTGAG
This sequence comes from Lepus europaeus, assembly GCF_033115175.1. Lineage (NCBI taxonomy): Eukaryota > Metazoa > Chordata > Mammalia > Lagomorpha > Leporidae > Lepus > Lepus europaeus. The sequence goes on from NC_084831.1 coordinate 23,385,477, forward strand.
GGAATGACAAGTCAGAGCAAAGATACGAAATTATCAGTGCTCAAATATGCCATAATAATCTACTTAGAAAGCCAACAGAACCTTCAGAAAAACTATTAGGACCTATAAAACAACTCAGTAAGATTGCTATCATCAACTTGCTAAAGTCAATGGAATTTCTTTACCATCAATAACTGACTAGGTTGTATATATATAGCTTACAAAATAAGCAACATGTCACAATAGCAGGCATTTTGCACAGTGGCTTAGGTGGCTGCTTGGGATGCCCACATGCCATATCAGAGTATCTGAGTTCAGGGACCAGCATGTGGAACAGTGGATTAAGCCACTGCTTGTGACACCAGCATCCAATTTCAGAGCACCAGTTCAAGTCCTGGCTGCTCCACTTCAGACCCAGCTCCCTGCTAATGCACTTGGGAAAGCAGCAGATGTCGGTCCAAGTGCTTGAGTCCCTACCATCCATATGGAAGATCAGGATGGAGTTCCAGGCTTTGGCTTTGGCTTGACCTAACCCAAGCTATTTCAACTATTGGGGAGGAATGGAAAATTCTCTCCACCCCCCATCTTTGTCACTGTGCCTTTCAAATAAATGAATCTTGGGAAGAAAAAAAAAAAAACAAAAAACAGAAGCACATCAAGGGCATCATGGTAATGAGATGATCCTCTCTGGGTTCAGACAACGAGGAATAAGGTTGTGCATTATCTGTAGTTGAATTTTGAAATAATAAAACAGACTGAACATTGGTCACCTGCTTATTATCATCAAATGCCAGGGATTTTAGGCAATGTCTAAAAATGATAAAATATTCCCCTCTACAGACCACTGTCACCACCTGCCTACACCAACCTGGGTACACCACCAAGACTTAAGGACTTAAGGAATTTGGGGACAAAATACTGAAAAATTGCCTTCAATTGTGTTAGGGAAAGCTAAGGAAGGAGCAAGTTTGAGAGCAGGTAAGGGAAGAGGGAGAGATTAGGTGTACTTTTTTGATTAAACCTGAGATATCTATTTAACATTCAAGAAGATTCGAGTAGTCTTATTGTGTAGAATAAGTTAAGTCTGGAGCCCAGGATAAAGGTCCTGGATGGAAATTTAAATTTTGAAGCTGCTGGCGTATAAATGGTGCTGAAGTCATGAGACGGCATTTGATTAACAAGGGAGTAAAAGTAGATAGGGAAGAGAATAGGACCCAACCCTGAGCCCTGGTTCACTCTTATATTGAAGCTTCCTTGGAGAGGAGAAGGAACCCATAAGAGACAGAGAAAGGGTGGGAATTAGATGACAGAGCAACCTGGAAACCAACAGAAGAAAGTGTCAGGAGGGGGAGGAGTGAGCAAGTGTACCAATAAGAGGAAGACCAAGAATTGCCACTGAATTTAACAAACTGCAGGTCACTGGTGACCTGAGCCAGAGCAGTCTCAGTGGTAGGCTGGGAGCCAAAGCCAGATTGGAGCAGGACTGAAAGAGAACGAGAGGAGAGGAATTAGAATGAACAGACAGAACCCTTTGAAGAAAACTGGCTTCAAAGAAGCTGTGACTGGTGGGAAGATAGAAGGAAGAGATGGGAAAAAAGCAGAACATTTTACAAGCTGGTGGGAATGCCACAGCAGAGCACCAAAAGTGATGATGTAGCAGAGGAAGAATTGCTAGAACCTTGCTCTTAAATCTAGTGGCTCAGAGGACAGATTGGCTTGAGATAGGAGCAAAGAGCACTCAGCTGTGAGCTAGCAGAAAGCTTTGCATGTGGGTGCAGACTCTGAGATTTCCATCGCTTGTTAGACCATCTCTTTAACTGACTCTCCACTCTGAAGTCAAAACCCAAGGGTATGTTTTGAATGTTAGCACAACACAAAATGCTTGGGCACATAGGACATGCTCAATACAACGTAGTCACACTGATGTTGCTATTCCTACCCTGTATGTTCAATAGGCTCAAGTCTCACCCAATCAGCTCCCACTTCATTTTGCTCTTCCCTGTCACAGGCAAAGAACTTGAGCTAGCTGTCTACACATAACTTCTTTGCCTTGCACTCATTCTGGTTTTGCTTTTTTTTTTTCACTCATTCTTCAACTGATGAAAGATTGCGTCACTCTTACCACCGCTAATAAAACCTCTTAGTGCTAGATGCAGCGAACATGGCTTGGTCCTCTCTTTGATGTCTCCTCTGACCCCGCTGACTGTGTTTTACTTGAAACTTCTTTCCTTGCCTTCAATAAAAGCCCTCTCTTGTGGAGAGCACCTTCTGTCATCTCCCTCCTCCTCACCTCCTCCAGGCTTGCCTCTGTTGTGTAATGGGCGTTGGTGGCTTTTGTGCAGCCACTCCTCCTTGTACAGCCACTCTGTCTTCCTGCAGGGAACCCACCTTGCTCTACTCTCCATCCTTTTGGTTAAGGGCTCACCAAACCTATAACCCACACAGGCATAAACTTATGGCCCAGGCCTGGCCAATTAATCATGATTCAAGAAATGAATATGTGGCATCAAGAGTCACCACTAGAACTTTTTTTTTTTTTTAACTTACTCTCTTACTCATTTTATTTATGTTTTAAAAAGGGATTTACTTATTTATTTGAAAGATGAGTTACAGAGAAACAAGGAGAAGAGACAGAGAGAGACAGAGAGAGAGATTCTTCCATCCATTGGTTCACTCCCCAAATGGCTGGAACTGGGCCAGACTGAATCCAGGAGCCTGGAACTCCATCCAGGTCCCCAATATGGGTACAGGAGTCCAGGGACTTGAATCACCTTTTGCTACTTTCCCAGGTGCATTAGCAGGAAGCTGGATGCAAAGTGGAGCAGTCGGACTTGAACCAGTGCCCATATAGGATGCCAGCATCCCATGTGGCAGCTTAACCCACTGTACCATGGTGCCAATCCCATCTCCAGGACTATTTTAAAACAAAAAATTTGATGGAGTGGGGGAGAGGGAGAGTGAGAACGTGGGAAGGGAAGAGAGAGAGAGAGAGAGAGAAACACAGCATGTATTCTCATCTGTTGATTCACTCCCCAAAAGCCCGCAATGGCAGGGTGGTGCTGAAGCCAGGAACCAGAAATGCAATCCAGGTCCCTCATGTGGATAGCAGAAGCCCAGTTACTTGAGCCAGGGTCTGCATCAGCAGGAGTTAGGAGTAGGGCCTGGGTATAGAATCCAAGCATTACATTGATGGAGGAGGGAATTGTAACCAGTGGCTTAATCCCTAAGCCAAATGCCCACCCCATCCCCAGGACATTTGCTGGAACAGTTCTCTTGCTATGAGCTGATAAACTGTTCCGACATAGGCCTGCCGGCCACCACCTTTGCCACCTCACTGTGAGCATTGGCTAAGAGGGAAGCTCATTCCAAGGGCAGCAAAGCCAAAACATGGTGGCTGCAATGATCTAAGACCTGGAGGCCATGGATCCAGTGATACCCAAAGCCAGTTCTCTTTCCTGAGTCAATAAATTTATTTGTTTTATTTTGTTTTTGCAATGTCCATTTCATTGAGATTCCTATCCTTTCCACGTGAAAAAATCCTAAAAGATATAGCCTACAACTTGTATGCTGGGGTTGCCTATGTTTTTATCTGGATTCTCTTTTCTTTCAAAAAAATTATAAATATATTTATTTATTTTTATTTGAAAGGCAGACATGCACACAGAGATTGAGAGAGAGAGAGAGAAATTCCATCCACTGGTTCACTCCCCAAATGCCCTTTATAACCAGGCCTTGGCCAGGCCAAATCTAGGAGCTTGGACTCAATCCAGGCCTCCCATATGGATGGCAGGGATCCAAGTACTTGAGCCATCACCTGCTACTTCCCAACATGTGCATTGGCCAGCAGCTAGCATAGGAAGCACAGTAGCTGGGACTTGAACCAAGCATTTCAATATAGGATGTGGGAGTCTTGGCCACCGGGATTCTCTATTCTTTATCAATCCTTCCACATTCATATTACTATAATTCTGCCCCAAGTAAACAGCAGTCACAGGCACACTAGGAATATGCTGATGGTCTGCAAGGTCATGTCCCTGGCCAGCAGAAACAAGAAACATAGTGGGAGGGAAGCAGAGAGTGGTGGCAGGAGGTGGGTCCTGGAGCAGATTGCTGGGCAGGTCCCAAGGAATAGAGTTTGGAGCCCTACGGGTGTCTGCTGAATGCAGCTGTAGTTTGTTAGTAAAACGGCACAGTCTTATCTGTGGCACCATCTATGCCTCAGACGCCATCTTGGGCCCTGGCCCCCATCACCATGTTGCACAGTAGGCTTTGGTCCTCAACCACCAGTGTCAGCTCCACCCCCACCCTAATGGGATTCACTGCTCCTACTTCCCTGCCCGCCCCCCAGCAAAGGTTTAAGAGGACCTGTTCCCAAACATGTGCTCTCTTTTGATTTCTCTCTCTTAGGCTTTCCTCCTCTCTCTCATCCTCTTGCCCTCTTCCCCCTGCCCATCGGGCTTCCCCCACCTGACAATAAACCTTTCCTCCAACTCCAGTGTTTGGTGTGCTTTGTGGCAGCCTTACATAGCTTATACACCAATGATGCTCAGATTTAAACCTCAAGTCCCAACTCTGCTGCCCAGCTCCAGGCTCCCACCTCCACCCTTTGCTTATGAGACCCTTTCAAGTGGAGAGCCCACAGATACTGAAAACTCAGTGTGGCCAGGCCTTCATACATCCTCTTTAAGAAAAGAGAGATAGATTCATTTTTATTTATTTGAAAGGCAGACTGACAGCAGTATCTTCCACCCACTGGTTTACTTCCCAAAGGCTTCCGATAGTGGGGGCTGGGTTGAGTGGAGGCAGGAGCCTGGGATTCAATCCTGCTCTCCCACACAAGTGGCCAAAGCACTTGAGCCATCACCTGCTGCCTCTCAGGGTGTCCATTAGCAGGTGCTGGATTGGAAGAAACGGCGTAGTCAGGACTAGAACCCGGACACTCCGCCCTCTGAGCAGCAGCAGTGACAGGGCTTGTGCGGTCCTGGGCAAGACCAGGGCCAGAGGAGGAGCTGCGGAAGCAACAAGCCCATCCGCAGCCGGAGCCGTCCCAGCTGTGCGTCGCCAAAGTAACAAGTGGTGTGACATCCACATGCTCCAAGATCTCCAAGATCCACCACCAGTGTTCTCAGGGTCATTAACCAGACCCAGAACAAAAAAAAAGCTCAGGAAGTAGAAATCCCTGGACCTGCAAGGGACTGTGCACTGGAACCTGAAAACCGGGAAGCCGCAGCGGAAGCAGAGGCTCCACCCTCACCGGGAGGACAGTCAAGGCTTGAACCCCCACAGCAGCAATCAACACACAAAACTGGCCACCACAGATGCTTCAAAACAAAACCAGACATGCTGGTATGGGATATGGGCATCCCCAGCAGGTCACAGCTGCCACACCCCTTGCACATCAGATTCCTGCTCTCCAAACCTACTGCTTCTTCCCGTGGCTGTGAGTGTTGCCACCATTACCCAGGTGCTGAGAAAATGATACTGACTCTTCTGTTTCACCCAGTCAGCCCAGAAATCTCAGGTCATTGTCTTTCCTCTACCTTCCTCCAATCCACCACTGAGGGCGTGGGCGGTTAAACAAGGTAGCAAACAGAAAGTCTTTAGAATAGGGTCTGAAATGGGGTCCTGGCCCAGTTCCCTGCCCTTATCTTCCCCCAGGCCCAGAGGCTACCAAGGGATCTGACATGCTTATCCAATGAATGAATGAATGATTAATGAAATGGTGTCAGAATACTAGAGAAGCAATCCAAGAGTAGCTTGGTGTGGCCTTGAAGGAAGATAGGAAAAAGAACTAGTTAAAAAAAAAAAAAAAAAAAAAAAAAACAACTTTGAGAGGCAGATTGCTGGTGCAGCAGTAAGATGCCTGCATCCACGCCAGACTGGCTGTGCGTCCTGGCTCCACTTCTGACTCCAGCTTCCCGCTAAGGTGCACTCTGCGAGGCGGCAGATGCTGGCTCAAGCACTTGGTCTCCTACCAACTACATTTGGGACCCAGATTGAACTTCTGGTTCCTGGCTTTGGCCTGGCCCAGTCCTGGCTGTGTACAGGCATTTAGGGAATGAACCATCATCAGATGGAAGATCTCGCTCTACTTAAAAAAAAAGTTTAGAGGGATGGGCATTTGGCCTAGTAGTTAAGACAGCATGTTAGGTAGTAGTTAGAAATTAGCCTATGTGTATGAGAAGGGCCTAGGAAGCAGGCCTAGGATTTTACACTTCAAAGTCCTGCCTAGACCCAGGTAACTTTGCAGGTGGCCTCAGCCTTTCCCTAAGGAAGGCTCCCCGGGAAAATCCTCTCTCCTCAGCACCAAATGGGTTACCTGCTCTGATACCATGGACCAATAAAACCATTATATCCTTCCTCCGAGGCAGGCACTCTAGGGGAAGCTCTGCCGCCCACAGCTAGGTGGGCTCCCCAGTTTCATAGCACTGAGCAGTGAAACCTTGGGAGGAATTTTTCCTAATTCACACTCAGCAAACCCTTTGTCCTGGAGGAAGAGGAGGAGAGGGAGGAAGAGGAGGAGGAGGAGAACTGGACCCCTTTCCCTTATAAGCTCCGGTCTGAATACAGACTGCCCGTTCAGCTCTCAGCTCTCTGGCAGGTGCATTCTCTCCATTACACCATGTAACCTTGCTTTCTCCAGTCTGAGTGACTGAGCACTCTCTCTCAGATTCTGTCCCATCCAGTCTGGTGGAGGCCCTAGCCCAATAAAACTTGCTGCCTTGCTTACCACTGCTCTGTCGCATGTCTGAAATCTTTCTTGAGTGAAGACGGGAACCCCACTCATCTCCACTACCAAGTGCATCTCCTATTGGAGTGCCTGGGTCTGATTCTTGGTTATGTGAGCAAAGTAGCAACTCAAGGAGTTGGGTCCCTACCACTCATGCGTGAGTCCTGGATTGAGTTCCAGGCTTCCAGCTTCGACCTGGCCCAGTCCTGGCTATTGTGGGGATTTGGAGAGTGAAGTAGTGAATGGAAGCTTTTTCTCACTGTATCTCTGTCTCTGGAATAAAAAGAAAGAAAGAAAAATGTTTTGAGGAAAGAAACAGATGAAACCAGCTGGTACTGCATTTCAGAAAGCCAAGGCAAGAGTGAGCTCGGGCAAGGGCAAGGTTGCTGAGAGTCCGGTTATTCAGATAAGAGAAAATGAGAGTGGAGAGAAGCCACTCTGTAGGATGCCTCCAGGTGACCTTCACAGGAAGTCACCTTAGGCCCCGCAGCTAACTCTTACTCTCTTTGGGTCCCCTCCTGGCAGTAGTTGTCATGGGGTTAGGACAAAACCAGGCCCTTCATCTGGGAATGTCAAACTCTTCCATGTCATTAAATACTCCACGCCCCATAGAATCCCATCTTCCTGTAGGTTCACACCCATAGTCCAATCTCAGCGTGGTTGTTAAGGTTGCACATTGCACATCACCACTGTATCTTTTTGTTTGTTTGCTTTTAAACATTTGTTTATGAAAGGCAGAGTTAGAGAGAGAGAGAGAAAGAGAACCAGAGAGAAATCTTCCATCCCGTGGTTCACTCCCCAAATGACCGCAATGGACTGAGCTGAGCTAACAGCTTCTTCTGGGTTTCCTATGTAAGTGCAAGGGTCCGAGGACTTGGGCCTTTTCCTCTGCTTTCCCAGGCACATTAGCAGGGAGCTGGATCAGAAGTGGAGCAGCTGGGACTCGAGCTGGCACTCATACACCACCATGTCTTAGGGGTGCCTTTCAAATAATACATACTTTTGCTACTTTGAATTTAAAAAAAATATTTTATCGAAATTTTGCTGATTTCAAAGATGTAATCTGCATGATAATGCAACAATATTCAAAAATATATTAATGTGGTCAGACGTTTGTGGCTCAGAAGATTAAGCCACCACTTTTGATGCCAGCTTTTTATATGGCACAGGTTCAAGACCCAGTTGCTCCACTTCCTATCCAGCTCCCTGTTAATGCATGTGGGAGAAGATGGCCCAAATACTAGAGTCCCTACCAGCTTTGTGGGAGACCCAGATAGAGTTTATGGATCCTGGCTTTTAGCCTGGCCCAACTCCAGCTGTTGTGGCCATTTGAGGAGTGAGTCAGCAGATGGAAGTGCTCTCTCTCTTTCTCTCTCTCTTTCTGTCTTTCTCTCTCTTTCTCTGTAACTCTGCCTTTCAAATAAATAAATCAATCTTATATATATATATATATATATATATAAATGAAGTGTGCAAAGACATCATATACCATTCTATTTTGACAGTAATGAAAAAATTTTTTTGTCTAAAACTATCTACGATGAACTGAACAAACTAGAGCTGTTTTGCTGACTTAAGTATTTGCCAATAATCATTTGGGTGGAGTTGATAGAGGAAGACTCCATGGGTGCAGTGTTCTGGCCATAATGGAAAACTCAGATGGAGTTCCAGGATTCTGGCTTCAGCATCGCCTGGCCTGGCCATTGAGGCCATTTGAGGAGTGAACCAGCAGATGGAAGATCTCTCTCTCTCTCTCTCTCTCTCTCTCTCCTTCTCTCTCTGTAACTCTTTCTAATAAATAAATAATCTTTTTTAAATGTTATAAATAATAAGATAAAATACTAAATGATAATTTCCCCTAGATATCAGAAAAACTCTCTTTTATTAATTAATTAATTTGAATCTATTTGAAAGCAAAGAGACAGAAAGAGAGAGCTCCTGGGGCCAGCACTGTGGTGCAGTGGGTTGGGTTGCTGTCTGTGAAGCTGACATCCCATATGGGCGCTAGTTTAAGTCCTAGCTGCTCCACTTCTGATCCGGCTCCCTGCTAATGTGCCTGGGAAAGCAGTGGAAGATGGTTCAAGTCTTTCAGCCCCTGCCCCAATGTGGGAGACCTGGAAGAAGCTCCTGGCTCCTGGTTTCATCCTGGCCCAGCTATGGTCATTGCAGCCATTTGGGGAGTGAATCTGAGGGTGGAAATTTTCTCTGTCGCTCCTTCTCTCTCTTTGTAATTCTGCTTTTCAAGTAAATAAATAAATCTTTTTACAAAATGACCCATCTCAGACAGGAGCTTTTAGATTCCCATGTAATACAGGTGGAAAACTTTTGGAAACCGAATATTAATAGTTCTTCTAGAGGAAAAAGAATCATTTTACCCGGGTTACTTTATCTCAGAAGATCCTATATTTTGTCTATAATGCAAAGTCTTTGGAGTTGGAAACAAATTAAATCAACACCAGGATAAGAATGAATGTAAATATTGGCAGCATTATTGTATATTCTTAACGTGTCTGAAGAAAGTGAAATACACAATAAAATTGAAATCCGATTCCAAATATTTGTGTGTGTATGTGTTTGTGTGTGTGTGTATCCATGTGAAAATGAGGGGAAAAATGGGAGCTGTTACTGGACACACGATGTTTCCGTTTCAGTTTATGGTTAAGGAACACGTGTGCTCATCCAAGAAAGCCAATGAGCGTAATAATAGAAAGTTTTCTTTATTTGGCAGAAATCATTCAAATTTTAATACAACAATGGCAGAACTTTTTAAAAAATATTTACTTATTTACTTGAAAGGCAGAGTTACAGAGAGAGAGGCAGAGGCAGAGAGAGAGAGATCGTCTATCCACTTGCCGGTTCACTCACCAAATAGCTGCAACAGCCGGAGCTCTGCTGATTTGAAGCCAGGAGCCAGGTACTTCTTCTTGGTCTCCTACATGGGTGTGGAGGCCCAAGCACTGGGGCCATCTTCCACTGCCTTCCCAGACACATTAGCAGAGAGCTGGATCAGAAGTGAAGCAGCCGGGACTCGAAACGGCACCCAGATAGGATGCTGGCACTGCAGGCAGCGGCTTTATCCGCTACGCCACAGCGTGGGCCCCTATGGCAGACATTTAAGCAGAATACGAATATTGATTAAAAAACAAAATCACACATTGTTTGGGGAATGAATGACAAAATAAAATTATAAATGAGGAGCTGGCATTGTGTCACAGTGGGTTAAGATATCGCCTGTGACACCTGCATTCTGCATGAGCACCAGTTCGAGTCCCAGCTGCTCCACTTCTTACCCATCTCCCTGCTAACGTGCCTGGGAAGGTAATGGAGAATGGCCCAAGCGCTTGGGACCCTGCCACCCACATGGGAGACCTGGAAAGGTTTCACGCTATTGGATTGAGCCTGGGCCAGCCCTGGCTATTGTAACCATTTCGGGAGTGCACAAGTGAATAGAAGGTCTCTCTCTCTCTACCCTCTCTGTGTTTCTGTAACTCTGACGTTCAAATAAATAAATAAATATCTTTCAAAAATTATAGATGAAATGGTTATGATCATGTTGAATAAAGTAAGAACTAGACATGACTCAGTTTAGATACAATTCCAGGAACAAGCATCTAGAACACATAATAATTATTTAATATTTATTGATTTCCAAAATGCAAATGTCAGTATATGAGAATATTTTACATATGTTTAACATATGACTCAACTAGAGGATTTTATATTTTCAGAAGACTACTTACTAAAACTGAGTCTAGACCAGAATAACCCAGGGGGTCAGGTAAATGAGGACGCAACAAAAATGTGGGGAAGGAGGCAGTGTTTGGTGCAGCAGTTAACATACTGTTTGGGAAGCCCATGACCCATGCTGTCAGGTGCCTGGGTTTGAATCCTGGCTCCACTTTAGATTCCAGCTCCCTGCTTGTGTGCCTGGGAAGCAGCAGGAGATGTTTCAAGTGCCTAGCTTCCTGTCCTACATGGGAGACCTGGATGGAGTTCCAGACTCCTTACTGTTGCCTGGCTCAGGGAAGTCAAACAGATTCCATTGTGAAAATTTCAAGAGGCAGGATGCAAGGCCATTTTAGGGGACTGCTAATTATATTAAGAAAAAAAAAATTCTAGAATGCAAAGTACATACTAGTAAATTTCAACTTCTAAATGTATTTCCTGGGTCAGCATTGTGGCATGGCAGGTAAAGCTACCACCTGCAACACCAGCATCCCATGAGGGCACCGGTTTGAGTTCCTGCTGCTCCCCTTCCAATTCAGTTCCCTGTGAATGGCTGGGAAAGCAGTGGAGGATGGCACAAGTGCTTGGGATCCTGCACCCATGTGGGAGACCCAGAAGAAGCTCTGGGCTCCTGGCTTTGTCATAATGATGCCCTGCCTGTTGCAGCCATCTGGGGAGTAAAACAGCAGATGGAAGATTTCTCTCTCTGTTTCTCCCTTTCTCTCTGTAGCTCCATCTTTCAAATAAGTATAATAAATCTTTTTTTTTTTTAAGAAAGATAGTCCAAATATTTGTGTTCCTGTGACCCACATGGGAGATCTGGAAGGAAGATCTCTCTTACTCTGTCTCTTCCTCCCTCCCTCTCTCTCTCTCTCTCTGTTGCTCTGCATTTCAAAAAAAAAAAAAACTTTAAAAACCAAATAAAAGAGGCTTGCACTATGACCTAGTAGGTTAAGTGTCTACCTGCAGTGATGGTATTCCATATGGGTGCCGGTTCCTGTTCTGGCTGCTCCACTTCTGATCCAGTTCCCTGCTGATGGCCTGAGAAAGCAGTGGAAGATGGCCCAAGGGCTTGGGCCCCTGTACCCGTGTGGTAGACCCAGAAGAAGCTCCAGGCCCCTGGCTTTGGATCAGCCCAGCTCAGGCCATTGTGGCCATTTGGGCAGTGAACCAGTGGATGGAAGATATCTCTCTCTGTCTCTCTCTCTCTCTCTCTCTGCCTGTAACTCTACCTCTCAAATAAATAAATCTTCTATTAAAACAAATAAAACAGAAATCAGCAAAGAATAGCCCAGGGACCAAATCTCAACTTGCTCCTTGATTTTTGTTTTTATTTCTTTTCTTAAACATGGGCTTTACTATTGGAGCAGTTTGAGGCTCACAGAAGAACGTGCAGCTATTTCCCATCTACTTCCTCCCTCCACACACACACAGTCCCCCGGCTTCCCGCATCCCCCACTGGAGTGCAGCATTTGGTACAGTTGATGATCCTACGTTGACACATCATTCTCACCCACTCCCTGCTGTTTCTGAAATGCCTATATTCTTATTTGTTTTTTATTTCACTTGAGAGGCAGAGACAGACAAACAGAGAGAATTGCCATCTTCTGGGTCACTCCCCAAATGCACACGAGAGCCAGAGATGAGCCAGGCAGAAGCTGGGAGCCAGAACTCAATCCAGGTCTCCCATGCAGCGGCAGGGACCCAGCTACTTGAGCCCTCAGCTGCCACCTCTTAGGGTGCATGTTAGCAGGATCGGGGTTGAGGGTTGGAGCCAGGAATAGAACCCAAGTCCGCCAGATATGAGGAGCAGCGTCTTGGCTTCTAGGCTGGTTACTCAGCCCTTAGCATTTTTAAATGGTGAGGAAAATACCACAGGAAGGGTATTATTTCTCAATGTGAAATTCCAGTGTCAGTGTCCATAAGCAGTATTGTGGGAACACATTCCTACCCAGCTCTTCAGGTAGTGTCTGTGCCTGCTTTCCTGTACCAACAGCCAAGCTGAGTAGTTGCCACGGAGAACATATGGCCAAAAAGCCTAAAATAAGAACTCTGTGCCTTTAAAGATAAAATTGCCAACCCTTGTTCTCTCTCTTTTTAAAAATTTATTTATTTGAGAGATGGGGGCAGACAGCTCTTGTCTTCTAGTTCCCTCCAAATGTCTGCAACAGTCTAGCCTGGGCCAGGCCAAAGCTAGGACCAGGACGCTCAATCCAGGTCTCCCACATGGTGGTGGAGACTGAATTACCTGGGCCATCACCTGCTGCCTCACAGCATCAGCACCGGCAGGAAGCTGGAGTCCGGACCAGAGGCTGGTGTCTGACCGAAGCACTCTGATATGCAACGTGAGCAGCTGAAGTGCTAGGCCAAATGCCCATGCCCAAGCCCCACTCCAAAAGGGAGCCAGGGATGCCCTGTGGGGATGTGAACTGGGGCCACGTCCCCTCCCATCTCCAGAGTGAGCAGGGCTAGCTGAATCCGAGCATCCGACCGTGGGTTCAGCATGGCCCACCTCTTACCCTGCCTGCTGGCACCCATCAGCACAACTGCTCAAGCCACAGCTGGGAGGAGTCTATCCCAGTTGCTCCTGAACCTTCCTCCTCTTAGTCATCACATTTGCATCCTCCAAGCCGTCTCCTTCTCCACACTCCTCCTACCGCCTCCCTGCTGAAGTCATCAGCAGTTTCCTCAGGAAGACTGGAGCAGTGTTCTCAGTGGGGACCCTGGCCCTTGCTCTTGGATGCTGCAGTAATCCTCCAGAGAGTAACTGAGGAATCTTCTAGACTCTGATCTCCCCATGCCCCTCCTTGAGTCCCCAGATAGAGAAGTGGATACCGTGCTTGTCCAACACAGGTGACTCCTAAATAGCTACAGGTCTGCCCTGGGCCAATCAGGTTCTCCCTTCTGGGAAGCTTAATCTCAGTGAAGGTGCACAGGGTAGAAACAGTGATTCAGGGGCAAGCGCTGTGCTGCAGGGGTGCCCGCATTCCATACTGGAGAGGCCATTCAGCTTCCAGCCATGCTGTACTTCCGACCCAGCTTCCTGCCAATGCGCCTGGGAAGGCTTTAGAAGATGGCCCAGGGCCGGTGCTATGTGCAGCAGGTTAAAATCCTCACCTGCAGAGCCGGCAGCCTGTATGGGCACTGGTCTGAGCTCCAGCTGCTCCACTTCCGATGCAGCTCCCAGCTGAGGAGCCTGGGAAAGCAGTAAAAGATGGCCCAAGTCCTTGGGCCCCTGCATCCACATGGGAGACCCAGAGGAAGCTTCTGGCTTCTGGCTTCAGATCAGCTTAGCTCCAACCATTGCAGCCATTTGGGAAGTGAACCAGCGGATGGAAGACCTCTCTCTCTGTCTCTAACTCTCTCTGTAACTTTTTCAAATAAATAAAATAAATATTTTTTTAAAAAAAGAAGAAAATGGATTAAGTATTTGGGTGCCTACCACCTATATGGGAGATCCAGATGGAGTTCTGGGCTCCTGGCTTTGGCCTAACCCAGTCCTGGCTCTTGAGGTCATTTGGGGAGTGAACCAGTGATGGAAGACCTCTCTCTGTCTTTTCTCCCTTGCTGTGGGTTCAAGTAGATCTAAATATATAACTAAACATTTTAAAAAGATGTATTTATTATTTCTTTGAAAGGCTGAGTAACAAAAAGAGAGGAGAGATGCAGAGAGAGAAATTTTCTTCTATCTACCAGTTTCTTCTCCAAATGCCAGTGACAGTCAGGGTTGGGCCAGGCTGAAGCTGGGAGCCAGCAACTCCACCTGGGTCTCCCATGAGAGTGGCAGGAACCCAACTACTCAGACCAACATCTGCTGCCTCCCAGCCACATTAACAGGAAGCTGGATTAGAAGTGCAGAATAGCTGGGACTCAAACTGGCACTTGAACTTGGGATATGAGTATCACAAGCAGTGGTTTAACCCACTGGACCACAGCACTAAGTCCATAAATAAACATTTCAACAATAAACAAATAAACATTTAAAGTAGCAAGGTTTATATCTATTAAAAAGGTGGGTAGGGGAGCAGCTTCAGGGGCAGTGTAGCAGGCTTATTAAGCTACAGCCTGGAATGTTCACATCCCATATCAAAATGCCTGGGTTTGAATCCCAGCTCTGCTTTCCAATCCAGCTTCCCATCTATGAGGGAAATCTGGGTGCAAAAACTGATTTGGCATTTGGGAAATGAATCAGCAAATGGAAGCAAGTGGAAAATATCTCTCTCTCCCTCTTTTTTCTTTATTTATTTCTTTTTTTTCTTTCCTTTTTTTTTAAGTTTTATCTGTTCATTTGAAAGGCAGAGTTACAGAGAGAGAGAGAGAGACAGAGAGAGAGAGAGAGAGACATAGATCTTCAATCCACCGGTTCATTCCCCCAGAGACACAATAGCCAAGTCTGGGCCAGGCCCAAACCAGTGATCCTGGAACAGTGTCCGGGTCTCCTACATGGGTGGCAGTGTCCCAAGCACTTGGATCATTCTCTGCTGTTTTCCCAGGCACATTAACAGGGAGCTGGATTGGAAGTAGAGCATCTGGGACTCAAACTGGCACCCATATGGCATGACAGTGTCACAGGCCGTGAGTTCATCTTCCATTCCAACCCCTCTCTCTCTCCTCTATCTCTCTCTCTCTCTGCCTCTGCCTTTCTGTAACTCTGCTTTTCAAATAAATAAATAACTTTAAAAAAAATAGAAAGGCAGAGAGAGAGAGAGAGAGAGAGAGAGAAGTGTTCATCCACTAATTTACTCCCCAGATAGCTGCAATGGCCAGAGCTACACTAATCCAAAGCCAGGAGCCAGGAACTTCTTCCAGGTCTCTCACAGAGTAGAGGGGCCCAAGGACTTGGGCCATCTTCCACTGCTTTCCCAGACCATGGCAGAGAGCTGGATTAGAAGTGGAGCAGCTGGGACTAAAACCGGCACCCACATTGGATTCTGGCACTGCAAACCATGGCTTTAACCCACCGTGCCACAGTGCTGGCCCTCACTCTGCCTTTATAATAAATACAAATCAATATGTGAACTTTAAAAAACTTAAAACAGGCAGCTTGAAAAGGTGGGGGTTTAGAATGCAGACTCAAGCCGTATTGCTTGGGTTTAATTTTGCCTCCACTACTCTCTCTCTTTTATTTTTGAAAGATTTATTTATTTATTTGAAGGCAGAGCGAACGAGAGAGAATGTCCCTTCTACTGGCTCACTCCTTTCACTTCCCACATGCCTACAACAGCCAGGTCTGGGTCAGGCCAAAGCCAGAAGCCAAGAAGTCCATCCTGGTCTCCCTCCTGATAGCAGGAGCCCAAGCACTTGGGTCATCCCTGTGGCTTTCCCAGGCACGCTAGCATGAAGCTGGGGTGGAAAGCTGAACCTGGATTCAAACCAGGGGTTGTCAAGACACGGCTTAGGGGCCGGCACTGCGGTGCAGCGGGTTAAAGCCCTGGCATGAAGTGCCGGCACCCCGTATGGGCTCCGGTTCTAATCCCGGCTGCTCCTCTTCCGATCCAGCTCTCTGCTGTGGCCTGGGAAAGCAGTGGAAGATGGCACCCATGTGGGAGACCTGGAGGAAGCTCCTGGCTCCTGGCTTTGGATCAACACAATTCCAGCCATTGTGGCCATCTGGAGAGTGAACCAGCTGGTGGAAGACCTCTCTCTCTGTGTCTCTACATCTCTCTGTAACTCTGTCTTTCAAATAAATAAAATAAATCTTAAAAAAAAAAAAAGACGTGGCTTAACCTGCTCTGCCATAATGCCTGCCCCACATCCACTACTCTCTTTTTTATAAATATATTTTTAAAAGATGTATTTATTTTATTTTAAGGCAGAATTACAGAGAGAGAGGGAGAGATAAAGAAAGAAAAGATATTCCAACAGCTAGCTCACTCACCAAATGGCTGCAATGGCCAGGGATGGGCCAGGCCAAACCAGGAACCAGGAGCTTCTTCTGGGTCTTCCTCTTGGGTAACACAAGGCTTTCTTCTTCGTCTTTTTTTTTTTTTAAAGTTGTATTTATTTATTTGAGAGGCAGAGTTATAGACAGAGAGGGAGAGACAGTGGGTTCATCTGGTTCACTCCCCAGATGGCCACAACAGCCAGAGCTTGGTGGATTTGGAGCCACAGCAGGGGCCCCAGCAGGCCGCCTTCTCTTACGATGCTTTCCCAGATGCATTAGTAAGGAGCTGATCACCAGTGGAACAGAGGCTGGCACTGTGGCATAGCGGATTAAGAAGCCGCCTGCAGGGCCAGCATCCCTGGCTGCCCGCTTCCAACCCAGCTCCCTGCAAATGTGCCTGGGAAAGCAGCAGAAGATGGCCCAAGTCCCTGGGCCCCTCCACCCATGTGGGAGACCCAGATGAAACTCCTGGCTCCTGGCTTTGACCTGGCCCAGCCCAGGTCATTGTGGCCATTTGAGAGGTGAACCAGCAGATGGAAGATCAATCTCTCTCTCCGTCTCTCCATTTCATTCTTTAACTCTGCCTTTCAAATAAATAAATAATAAATACATTATTTTTTTTAAGTGAAACAGCTGGAACTCAATGCTCGTATGGAATGCTGTAGTCACTGGCTGTGGCTTAACCTGCTACACCACAGTGCTGGCTCCCATGACTCTTGCTCTTAGAGCAAGGCACAGAACTGCTCCCTCAGTATCCTCCCTGGTGCAATGCGCACGTGATAATAACAAATAACAATCACTGAGACCTCGCTGGTGGAGCATTCAACAAGCTCACAGGTGTGAAGGGACACAGTGGAGTTGGGAATAGACATGGTGCTCACTCCCGTGTGTGGTCCTCCCACACAGATCCCTGTGGCTGGGCTGCGGGGGGAGAGGGCCTTCTCCCCCTCCCCCTCAAACCCCTCCTCCCCTCACCCTTCCTCCTCCCCCATGGCTCCATGTCTTCGATTTCTCCCGTTCTCTTTAAGACACCCTTGGTCTTAAAAGAGGTTGAATGGGACTTGTTGGTTTTAGCTGCTAAACAGAACTAATAGGAGGCAATAATGGGAGGCCATTGTTTTGGACTGAGGTCAGGCACAAGGACCCAGCAGACCAGACCAGACCAAAATGGAGTGACTCACCATAAGCTCCGCATAACCAAACTGCAACTTTAAGGAGGCAGATAGAAACCAAACAGAACAATTGTTCCTGAAAACAGGAGATTCCAGGCTACCTGAGTCAGAGCAATAAGGAAGTCCCCTCTGCTTTAACTCTTACCAAAAATAGTAACCTGGTATTAACCAATCCTAGCTTTTTCCTATTGTTTTGTTTCCTGGTTTTCACCCGGGGGCTTACATTCCATTTTGTAGACTAGAAGCCAATTAGACCTGGAACTAAACTTATTGTTTAAATAAGTTTAAAATCTTTTAAAGTTATTCTTTTTGTAAATATATATATTTCGTATTTGAGAGGCAGAGCCACAGAGACTGAGAAAAACAGACAGGGAATCTTCCATCCACTGGTTCACTCCTCAAATGCCCACAGCTGCCAGAGCTGGGCCAGGCTGAAGCAGCTTGGAGCTCCATCTGATCTCCCACAGGGGTGGCAGAGATCCAACCACTTCACCATCGCCTGCTGTCTCCACGGGTGCGGTGGCAGGTGGTGGGAAACTTCGTGAGAAGCAGAGTTGTCAGGACTTGAACCAGCACTCCAATATGCAATGCAGGCATTTCAAGCAGCAACTTAGCCTGTTGTGTCACAATGCCCAATCCTTAACTTATTATTTATTTTCATCTTATTTAAAAGGCAGAGGTAGACCCACAGACAAGGAACTGCCCTGTGTTGGTTCACTTCCTAAATGTTTGTAAGAGCCAGGGCTGGGCCAGGCTGAAGTCAGGAGCTGGAAACTCAGTCTGGGTCTACCTGAGCCATGATCGGCCACCTTCTAGGGTGCAGATTAACAGGGAGCTGCGAAGGGCAGAGGAGCCAGGATTCTGGGTTTGTCCCAAGTTTGTGTCCTAACAATTTTGTCTTTTGACATAACATGGAATTTTTTTTTTTTTAAGATATACTTATTTATTTGTAAGGCAGAGTTATAGAGAGGCAGAGGCAGTGGCACAAGCAGAGAGAGAAAGGTTTTCCATCTGCTGGTTCACTCCCCAAATGGCCTCAATGGCCGGAGCTGAGCCAATGTGAAGAAGCAGGTACAGGGGCCCAAGGACTTGGGCCACCTTCCAGTGCCTTTCCAGGCCATAGCAGAGAGCTGGGTTGGAAGTGGAGCAGCCAGAACTCACACAGGTGCCCATATGGGATGCCGGCACTGCAGGCAGCGGCTTTACCCACTATGCCACGGCACTGACCCCTAGTTTTGTCTTTTGACAAAAACCCCATCCCACACTCCCCTTGTGACTTCCCGTTGTTCTGGAGACGCAGGTCAAAAACCCCAGCAAGGGCTCAGGTCCTTGGTGTCCTGAGCCTGCCAACCTCCCAGCCTTGTCTCTGGCCTCTGCCCCTCTCACCACCACCCCACTGCAGTCACCGGTTTTGCTAAACTCTCTCTTTGGCCTCCAGGGTCCAGAATGTCTGCTCCCTGATCTGGAATGTCCCCTTCCCCGTCCTGCTCAGCTGCCTTTCCCCATCTCCCCGTGCCGCTGCAGCTGCCTCCCCACTCCTCCGCTTCCAGACTTGGCAGAGAGAGCCTGGTAGCCCCCTAAGGGTCAAGATGTCCTCAGGGGCCGGCGCCGTGGCTCAATAGGCTAATCTTCCACCTGCGGCGCCAGCACACCAGGTTCTAGTCCCAGTCGGGGCGCCGGATTCTGTCCCGGTTGCCCCTCTTCCAGTCCAGCTCTCTGCTGTGGCCTGGGAGTGCAGTGGAGGATGGCCCAAGTGCTTGGGTCCTGCACCCCATGGGAGACCAGGAGAAGCACCTGGCTCCTGGCTTTGGATCAGCGCAGCACGCTGGCGAGGGTAAACCAACAGCAAAAGGAAGACTTCTCTCACTGTCCACTCTGCCTGTCAAAAAAAAAAAAAAAAAAGATGTCCTCAGGGTTTACTCTCTGTCCATTCAGAAAGCAGGGATCCTACTCTCACCTCTCTCCCCCACAGCCCTGGACAAGTGCATTGTCACTTCAGGGACCAGGTCTGAGCAGGTGGTGGTTGTAGGGCCTGAACTTGGATTCTGCCCAGTGAAGCCCCTTGGCCTGCCCAGGGCGGGGGCCTGTTCACATTTAATGAGCGAGAGAAGGAATCCGTTTTAGAAGGTGCGGTAGGAAAGAGGAGGAGCCACGCTCTGCTGAGTGGGGTAAAAGCCTGCAGACTCTCTGGTCAACCTGCTTGTTGATTGAGGCTCCCTGCCCAGACCTCTGCTCCAGCCGCTCCTGGGGGTTCATCTCTCCCAGAGCTTGGATCTTGGCTCTGGGGAGGCAGTGAGGGGCATCGGCGAAGGCGCAGTGACAGATGGCACCTCTTCCCCAGCCCGAGGGGTGTCTAGAGCCCCAGCTTCACAGGTGCACTCCGCCCGAAGAGAAGACACAGCTCCCAGCGACGGTGAGCTAGTCCTGGCATTGGGAGCAGCTGTGTTTTCATTTTGTGTTTTCCAAATGTCTTACCTCCAAAGTCAAACCAGAATAAATACTAAATGGTTCATCAAGTTGTCTCTGTGTTTGTGTGTTGCTTTTGTGGTTTCCTATTCTCTCTTTTCAGCTGGGGTCCTTTCTCCCAACGCACACGGACTCAGCACACAGAAATGCCAGGAAGTTCATCTTTATCTAAAACCAGAAGGAGGGAGAGGGTAGGGTGGGGAGTGCAGGAGGGGGCAGGCGGCCTCTGGCGGAGGAGCCCAGGTGTGGAGGGGAAAAAGAATCAGGCAGTGCCCTCTGCACTGTACTCCCCCTCCCCCGCAGGCCCCAGCCCCCTGCCCTGCCCAGCTCCAGAGACGGCCTCAACTTCTAAGGGGTGAGGGATGCCAGCAGAAATGGCTGTAACAGGGGTTCTTGACTTCACGAAAGAAAGAATTCAGGCATGAGACCGAGAGGAGTGGGAAGCAAGGTAGCAAGGTTTGAAAGGGCAGGGGACTCCATCAGGAAGGGTGGGAGCTCTCCAGATGCAACCCGAGAGAGAGCCCAGCTGGTCAGACGGGGGAGGCAAGGTCACATGGCGTAATGACAGGCCAGGCGGGCGGCCCAGCAGAGAGCAGAGAGCTGAGAGCCTGGCTTACAAGGGAACGGGGCCCAGCTCTCCCTGTGGTTTCTCCTTCCCCCTCCCTCTTCTCCTGGACAGAGGGTCTGCTGGGTGTGAAGAAGGTGGAATCCCCCGAGACTTTATTCCCGGTGATATCAGACTGGGCAGCCCACTCAGCATTGAGCAGATAGCGCTAGGCAGTCGACGAGTGGCACCCAGAGGAAGGCCGACACTGTGGTCCCAAACCTGCTCCTGCCGCTCCACTTGCAAGCCGGCAGGAGGACTGTGAAAGGAGACAGAGTAGCCGTGGTGGGTCAGGGAGGACAGTGGGTCCTGAAACCGCGCAAGTGTCGACACCAGCCCAGGACAAGTCAAAGAGAGTAGGTAGCCTTCGTCAGTGCGCTTGTTACGGTTACGCTGGCACCTTGACCCCAGAACTCCAGCTTCCAGAACTGTAGGTCAGTCCATTCCTGCTGTTCAAGCTCCCAGTTTGTGATACGTTGTTACAGCAGCCCTAGGAAAATAATCCGGAAACTGAGACCTCGGGGCCTGGCTAGAATTAGTTATGCAACAACACGCAATCCTGTCTGCAGGTCAGGTTCTGCCTGTACCACATGGGATCAGGAGCCTATGAATTCAATAAGCATTTTAGTCAGAGATGAACAAAACACAGCTCCCAGCAGAGACTGAATCGGTGGCACCACAGAGGGCGATTGTTGCCATTTAGGGTCAGTGGAAGGATCAAGGCGGTGATGGACATCTGTGTAGTAGGCAGGTGGTTAGCCTGGTGGTTAAACTGATCGTAACCCATATTGGAGCACCTGGGTTCAATACCCATCTCTAGCTCCTGACTCCAGCTTCCTGCTAATGTAGACCCTGGGAGGCAGTGGTGATGGCTCAAGGAATTAGGTCCCTGCCACCCACGTAGGAGACCTGGGTTGAGTTTGTGGAAGCCAGCTTCAGCCCCATGCAGCCCCAGCCATTGTGGGCATTTGGGGTGTGAACTGCAGATAGGAGCACTCATTCTCTCTCTCTCTCTCTCTCTCTCTCTCTAATACACAGCATTTTTATTTGCTCTCCTTCCCTAGCGTGAAGGCCATCTCCTGAGGTTCAAGGTCAGCTGCATCAGCATTCAAAGGCAGACTTGCCCTTCATTGTGTCTGTGTTTTGAAAAGAATAATTTATTTATTTGAAAAGTAGAGTTTCAAAGAGGGAGAGAGAGACAGAGAGGGCTCTTCCACCACTGGTTCACTCCTCAAATGGCTGCAACAGCCAGGGCTGGGATAGGTCCAAACCAAGAGCCTTGAATGCCACTTGGGTCTCCTACACAAGTAGCAAGGGCCCAAGCACTTGAGTCACCATCCACTGTCATCCCAGGCACATTAGCAGGCGCTGACTCTGAAGAGGAGCAGCCAGGACTTGAACTGGCACTCTGGTATGGGCTGCCAACATGGCGAGCGGGGGTTTAACCTGCTGCGCCACAACATCAGCCCCTTGCATCATTCTTTAAAAAACAAAAACAGGGCCGGCCTTGTGGTGTAGCCAATAAAGCTGCCGCCTGCGTCATGGAAGCAGGCATCTCTCCCCCTCTCTCTGTAACTCTGCCTTTCAAATAAATAAAATAATCTTTTTTGTTTGTTTTTTTTAAAGGACTATCCAAAATTATTTTATTTTATTTTAGAGAGAGAGAAAGAGAGGTCTTCCATCTGCTGGTTCCCTCCTCAAATGACCACAATGGCCGGAGCTGGACCAATTTGAAGCCAGGAGCCAGGAGCCTCTTCCAGGTCTCCCACGTGGACTTGGCCGTCTTCCACTGCTTTCCCATGTGCATTGGCAAGGAGTTGGATCACTCAAACTGGTGCCCCTATGGGCATCGCAGGAAGCAGCTGTACTCGCTACACCACACACCGCCTCTTACTTATTTATTTAAGAGGGGGAGACAGAGAGATCGAGAGCGAGAGTGAGGGCGAGATGGAGACAGCACAACAGCAGGGGTGGGCCAGGCGGAAACCAGGAGCCAGAAGCTCCAGTGCAGCCATATGGGAGTGAACCGGTGGACGGACCATCTCTGTCGTCTGTCTCTCTCTGTAACGCTGCCTTTCAAAACAAGCAGTCAATATTTTCTTCTTCTTCTTTTTTTTTTTTTTTAAGATTTTATTTATTTATTTGAAAGGCAGAGTAACACAAAGAGAGAGGAGAGGCAGAAAGAGATAGAGAGAGGTCTTCCATCTGCTGGTTCATTCCCCTGATGGCTGCAATGGCCGGAGCTGTGCTGATCCAAAGCCAGGAGCTTCTTCCGGGTCTCCCACGCGGGTACAGGGTCCCAAGGACTTGGGCCATCTTCCACTGCTTTCCCAGGCCATAGCAGAGAGCTGGATCAGAAGTGGAGCATCTGGGTCTCAAACCAGCATCTATATGGGATGCCAGTGCTTCAGGCCAGGGCATTAACCCGCTGCGCCACAGCACTAGCCCCCAATCTTTTCTTCTTTTTAAAGTAGTGGGATTACTACAGTTTAAGAAGAGACCCCTGAGGCTGGCACCGTGGCTTAACAGGCTAATCCTCCGCCTTGCGGCGCTGGCACACTGGGTTCTAGTCCCAGTTGGGGTGCCGGATTCTATCCCGGTTGCCCCTCTTCCAGGCCAGCTCTCTGCTATGGCCCGGGAAGGCAGTGGAGGATGGCCCAAGTGCTTGGGCCCTGCACCCGCATGGGAGACCAGGAGAAGCACCTGGCTCCTGGCTTCGGATCAGCGCGATGCGCCGGCTGCAGTGGCCATTGGAGGGTGAACCAACGGCAAAAAGGAAGACCTTTCTCTCTGTCTCTGTCTGTCTGTCTGTCTCTCTCTCTCTCTCTCTCACTATCCACTCTGCCTGTAAAAAAAAAGAAGAAGAAGAAGAAGAAGAAGAGACCCCTGGTGATCCTGGAGCCCCTGTCAGGCCAAGGACAGTCAGGAAGGGGTGGGGCCAGGCGGTGAGCCACGTGACCCAATCTCAGGAATACCAGTGTGTTTCCTGAGGAAGCTCCGGGCTGCGATCTCCTTCCCACTGTTGCTGTGGCAATGGAATAAAATGATGTCACGAACCACTTACCACAAAGCCGAATAGTAACTACACAGGGAAACTGCCACAGTGGTTGGAGTCATAAAAGCGAGCTGTGAATCAGATGTGATTAGACATATAAGGGAATAAATCAGAAGTAACAATCGGGGCTTTAAAAATAGGTCTTTTTTGGGTCAGAAAAAATATTTTAAAACAATTTTTTTTCAGTTTGAGAGGCAGAGAGGGAGATGTGCAGACAGAAAGGTCTCCTGTCCGCAGGTGCACTACTCAGACACCTGCGACAGCCAGAGCAGGGCCAGGTCAAAGCCAGGAGACTGGAACTCCATCTAGGTGTCCCAGATGGGTGGCAGTGACCCAGGTATGTGGTTACCAACTGCTGCTTCCCAGGATGCTCACTGGCAGAGACTGGATCCCAAGCACTCTGATATGAGGAGCAGGCCCCTAAGCAGGTGCTCAGCCTTCCTCCACAATGCCTACCCCTCCATGAGTTGTTAATGGCAATTATTTTTATTTATTTAAAAGACAGTTACAGAGAGAGGTAGAGACAGACAGAGAGAGAGAGAGGTCTTCCATCCATTGGTTCGCTCCCCAGATGGCCACAATGGCTGGGGCTGTGCCAACCCGAAGCCAGCAGTCAGGCGCTTCTTCCTGGTCTCCTGCGTGAGCAGGGACCCAAGGACTTGGGCCATCTTCTACTGCTTTCCCAGGCCACAGCAGAGAGCTGGATCGGAAGAGGAGCAGCCAGGACTAGAACCGGCACTGATATGGGATGCCCGCACTTTAACCCTCTACACCACAGCGCCGGCCCCTCTCCTATGTATATTTTTAAACTGATTGGTCTAAAGCATACAGTGGTAGGTGAGCACAGTGGACTGTACCCAGCACAGACACAGGGTGATCCCTTCTAGTCACGCGTTCATATGGGAATGAAAAGCAGCCTGAACGGACACGGGCGAGCGTATTCATGATGGTGCCAGTGCTCGTGGCTCCAAGGGCCACCCCCTTGCCTGCCTTAATTTTATTTACCTACATTGTCTAATTTTTCCAAATTAACTTCGAATTTGAGAGGAACGATAAGAGACAGATAAGTTCAGAAGCAGAGACAACGTCTAATGAACAGCAATTCCAGGAAGAGAGAAGCCAGCTCCGCGCCTCAGAGCTGATCCATGACACCACCCCCAAAGGGCAGGGGTCAGGGTCTCAATCTGGTCACTCACATCACACACACGGCCCTTCCGCCTCCTGTCCCCGTCTCACACCAACTTGGAGAGCAGCCTCTGGTCAGGCCACAGGGATGCCTTCACACACACATGGGCACACACACGCACCCAAGAACGTCATTACGTAATCACTCCAGGGATCCTTCCCTGGACAGAGAGAAGAAACGGCAGCTTTTAAGTAGCAGCTTCTCTCGCCAAGCCAAAAATTAGGCTCTGTCTCTCCAGGCAGCCTGCTACATTATTAACAGCTAAGAGACCATTCAAGCCTGCCCCACAGCTTGGAAGCGGCAGAAAGCTGGGTTCTGCTGGTGTGGTGCAGCGGGCTAAGCTGGCGTCCATCCGCTTCTGATCCCGTTTCCTGCTAATGTTCCTGGGAAGGCAGCAGTGAAGGCTCAAGTACCCTGGCCCCTACTACCCATGTGGGAGACCCGGATGGAGTTCATGCTCCTGGCTTTGGCCTGGCCTGACTAGGCTGTTGTTGCCATTTGTCGGTGGGGGTGGGGTGAACCAGCAGATGGAGGCCATGCCAGCTGTGCTCTCAGGACCCTGACCCCCGCACGGCACACCTCGGCCACCCGTCTCCTGCCAGCTGCACCCTCGGGACCTGGACCCCCACACAGCACACCTTGGCCACGCCTCTCCTGCCAGCTGTCCTCTTGGGACCCTGCACCGCACATCTCGGCCACCCCTCTCGGGCCAGCTGCGCTCTCAGGACTCCGACCCCTGGACAGCACACCTTGGCCACCCCTCTCCTGCCAACTGCACCCTCGGGACCCCGCACGGCATACCTCGGCCACCCCTTTCCTTACAGAGAAGCTGCCAAGTGTGGCACCAAGCTCAAGGGTGCCCATCCAGTGGGCTCCCAACTCAGCTCAGAGCCTGGTCACCCCTTTGGGGCCCTTTTCACTGCACTTTTTGTGAGGGCTTGTCAGATTGTGAGCGACTTTGCACAGAAAGGTAGGGAGGAGGTGGTTGTGAACCATAGTGGCTCTCTGGGTGCATCTGGAAGCTTCCTTGGTGTGAATGCTCTCCCTATGACTGACAAAGCTGCCAACCTGACGTCAACACAAGAACTTAACAATTAATTAATTAACAATTAATTAATTAACAATTAATTTATTTTATTTGAAAGGCACTGTGTGGCAGAGAGTAGAGGGAGAGACAGAGAGATCTTCCATCTGCTGGTTCATACCCCAAATGCTTGCAACAGCCGGGGTTGGGCCAGGTAGAAGCCAGGAGCCTGGAACTCCATCTGATGGCAGGGACCCAAGTACTTGGACCATCTTCGGCTGCCTCTCTCCAGCGTGGAGCTGTCCAGGCATCTGCTGACCGCAGTAACCATGGGGCCTGAGGCTTGGGGAAGTACACTATGCTGTTGGGCATCATTGTGCACCAGCTGAAACATCTCTTCCGCAGGCAACTGCCCAGACCACATACGGAGAGAAGCAGAGATCAGTGTCCCGTCAAGATTTCCACTGTACGTGGGATGCCCAGTCCGGACGTTGTGGCTCAGCTGCAAGCTCCCACCCAGTGGAGCTGGCTATTGGACAGGCTTTCTGCGACAGAGTCGTCAGCCAGAGGCTGCCTTGGATGAAACATTAGCAATGCCTTCCTCTTTCCTCCATCCTGCAACCGGTGCCTCCTGAACTGTGCTGAATCCCACCCTCCCCAGCCGCTGGGTATCTGTGATTGGACCAGAGACTGTTGCCAAGAGACCGAAGACTTGGGAACCCCAGAAGAAATCTGTCCTGCAATACTAATGAGAGAGGAAAAAAAGATGTTTGAAAAATTCCCTTCGGCAGCCAAGAAGATCTGACCCCATGTGTACCCTTTCCTACCAAGCCCCCCCCCCCAAAAAAAAAACCCACACGTAAGTCAGATATCAATGGTATTTTGAGAAGAAAATGAGGAATAAGTTGGACAGAGCCTCCTTTTCCTGCCCCTCAGGAGAGTCTTGGCTTAGGAACCCAGCACATACAAATCCTTTCAGACTATATTCTCATTTCTTTCCTTTTTTTTTTTTTTAAAGATTTATTTATTTATTTACTTGAAAGTCAGAGTTACACAGAGAGAGGAGAGGCAGAGAGACAGAGAGAGAGGTCTTCCATCCGATGGTTCACTCCCCAGATGACCTCAATGGTCTGAGCTGTGCCAATCTGAAGCCTGGAGCCAGGAGCTTCCTCCGGGTCTCCCACACTGGTGCAGGGGCCCAAGCACTTGGGCCATCTTCTACTGCTTTCCCAGGCCATAGCAGAGAGCTGGATTGGAAGAGGAGTAGCCGGGACTAGAACCGGCGCCCATATGGGATCCCGGCACTTTAGGCCAGGGTGTTAACCCACTGCGACAGAGCGCCGGCCCCTCTCATTTCTTTTTTTAATATATAAATATTTATTTATTTATTTGAAAGCCAGAGTTACACGGAGAGAGGAGAGACAGAGAGAGAAAGAGAGGACTTCCATCTGCTGGTTCACTCCTCAACTGGCAATGGCCAGAGCTGAGCTGATCTGAAGCCAGGAGCCAGGAACTTCTTCCAGGTCTCCCAAATGGGGGCAGGGGCCCAAGCACTTGGGCCATCTTCTACTGCTTTCCCAGGCCATAGCACAGAGCTGGATCAGAAGTGGAGCAGCCGGGACTCAAACTGGCACCGATATGGGATGCCAGCACTGCAGGCGGCAGTTTTACCCAGCCCCAAGATTTAGCTTTTAAAACAGTCTAATATATTGCTTCTCGGCCTTTTGACTAAGATCAAGTGTAAAACAGTCTAATATGGCTTTTGTAGTTATCTCCTTTAGGTGAGCAATGAAGTTAAGATATCTGAATATGTCATTATACGGTACTTTAAAAATTGGTTTTGCCGTAGATAATAAAAGAGCAATTGGCTATCCCTTTTTATCTGTAAGAGTCATGTGTTTATAGTGTTTCTCTATTTTTTAGAAAAACAACTTAAAAACAGGCTACTACTAATTTTGGAAATCTAAGTGGAATTTTTGTGCCTACTGGTGCCAAAAACCACATTTCTTACTCCAGGATACAATTTGTGTAGCTCTGTTTCTACAAAACGCAGTTCTGAATGAAAACAACCAGACCTGCAGATTGAATATCGCAGAATATGAATTCACTATCACCTTTAAAATCAGAAATTTGCCACTAGACTGTGACGTAGCGGTAAGCGTTGAGTGCAGTGGTTGAAGCTCTGCTGGGGTTGCCCGCATCCTGTATTGGAGTGCCTGCTTCACCTCCTTTCCAGCTTCCTGTGAAAGCGCACCCCGGGAGGCAGCAGCTAATGGAGCAAAAACCTGGGCACCTGCCACCCACACGAGAGACCCAGCTGGAGTTCCAGTCTCCTGGGTTCAGCTTGGCCCTAGCGGTTGTGGGCACGTGGAGAGTGAACCAGCAGATGGAAGACCTGTGTGTGTGTGTGTGTGTGTGACTCTACCTTTCAAATAAAGAATCATTCAAGAAAATCCATCAAGTGACATTTAAGAAAATGTGATCTGTGAACGACTTGCTTTGATCTTTGTCTTGAACGTGCACGTGTGTCAAGGGCTCTAGTCTATGCCGGAATCTGACACCAGGAGATAAGTGCTCTAAGGAGCACCAGGCTTGCTGGAGTTTTCTCACGGGCAAGCTGAATTAGATCTTGTGCTTCCAGAGGTCACTCTCTTTAAGAAGCATGCATGTTGGCCGGCGCCGCAGCTCACTAGGCTAATCTTCTGCCTGCGGCACAGGCACCCCGGATTCTAGTCCCGGTTGGGGCGCCGGATTCTGTCCCAGTTGCTCCTCTTCCAGTCCAGCTCTCTGCTGTGGCCCGGGGAGGCAATGGAGGATGGCCCAAGTGCTTGGGCCCTGCACCCGCAAGGGAGACCAGGAGGAAGCACCTGGCTCCTGCCTTCGGATCCACGCAGCACGCCAGCCGTAGCAGCCATTTAGGGGGTGAACCAATGGAAGGAAGACCTTTCTCTCTGTCTCTCTCTCTCACTGTCTAACTGCCTGTCAAAAAAAAAAAAAAAAAAAAAAGCAGCATGTCGCAATCCGCTCTGCAGGTTTTCTTTCTGCCCTAATGGGCCTTGCCGGGTAACAATCCAAAGCACAGTGAAAGGCACCCAGGACAGCTCTGGGCACTCCTGCCCCAAGCATTCTCTGTCCTCAGGAAGTGGAAATACACCAAGCACACCTGGGAAAACGTCTCCTGCCGTCATAATTAATAAACAGGAAGAGCAATAAAAAGCCTGTCCACAGTGAGGGTCACAGGTTAAGGAGTTCTTGGAAGTAATTTAGCTTGCGACAGAACAATCGTTGCGTTCTTTGTTAGTGGTGGAGGCAGCTGACATGGCTGGTGTTCCAGCCCTAAGCTCTTGGGACCACCGGGTGCAGTCTCCACAGCTATGTGTAGTCACTACGGTGCTCAGGGTCCCAAGGGAGGTAAATGGGACGCCAGCAGGTGGGATGCAGGTGGGGGGGGGGGGGCAGGACAGGGCAGGGAGCAGTGTGCGGTCAGAGAGGTGCTCTGGCTGCGTGCGATGTCACACAGTGCACTCTGACGTGGCTTTGTGCAGTCACATCAATATTTATATGCTGATTGTAACTGCCTTTGAAGCCTTCTTCCTCCTCTTGACATTCCGGGAGGCATGGAAGGTACAAATGCTGGCGTAAGTTTTCATGTGACTTTTTGAGTGAAAAACACTTTCCCCCATACTTATAAAAGTTTTACTTCATTGTTGGTCTTTCAGAATGGACAAGGCTTTTAAAAAGCTTATCACTCCATTTTGCTTTTCATATTTTCTTCTGTATAAACTTTCTACATTGTAATGTTAATAGCGAATGCTTTTTAAAATATTTATTTTATTTATTTGAAAGGCAGAATTACAGAGAAAAAGAGGGAGAGGCAGAGAGAGAGAGAGAGAATCTACCATCTGCTGGTTCACTCCCCAAATGGCTGCAGTGGCCAAGGCTGGGCTAGCCAGGAGCTTCATCTGGATCCCCTACGTGGATGTAAGGGTGCAAGAACTTGAGCCATCTTCTGCTGCTTTCCCAGGTGCATTAGCAGGGAGCTGGATCAAAAGTGGAGCAACCGGGACTCGAACTGGTGCCCATATAGGATGCCAGCATTACAGACAGCGGTTTTACCTGCTACGCCACAACACCGGCTCCAGCATGTGCTTTTCAATGTGACATATTAGACTATCTGAGCCATCACTAGGCTCTAAATCCTTTTTAAAAAAGATTTATTTATTTATTTATTTATTTGAAAGGCAGATCAAAGAGGGGTGTGGTGAGAGAGAGAGAGATCAAGATCTTCCATCCCCTGGTTCACTTCCCAAATAGTTGAAAGAGCCAGGGCTGGGCCAGGCCAAAGCCAGGAGCCAGGAACTTCATTCGGGTCTGCATGAGTGGCAGGAGCCCAAGCACTTGCTCCATCACCTGTTGCTTCCCAGGTACATTAACATTAAGCTGGATGGGGAGGGGAGAAGCAGGAACTTGAACCTGAACTGAAACTCTGATATGGGATTCAGGTGTCACAGTTGGTGGCTTACCCCAATGTGCCACAGTGCTGTCCCCTGAAGCATTCTTTATTGCCCTGGGAAATACAATTACACTGCAAGGGAAAAAACAGAGATAATATTATGGAATTGACTCAGAAGGAAAAGAGAGGAAGCAGGTAAGAGAGGCCACATTTAGAACATTGAGCAGGAATTCCAGGAGTTGAGAATGAGGCAAATGGAAATACTTGAAGAAATAAGGGCTGAGGGTTTTCTGCAAAGAGAAGAAAGATACAGGCTGTCAGCTTGAAAGTAACCGAGGACCGAGCAGCTTCAATAAAAATAAGTCATCAAAGGCATCAGACCGGTAGCGGGGCTAACCTCTGAAAGGGCTGGGACGGCTTTCATGCTCAAAGTAGATTTTACCCTTAGCTGGAATGCATGCATTTTTAATAAGGATTCTGGGTCTGTGTATTTCATATGCAATCAGTAACTATTTTTAAGAGTCTAACCAGCCTTAAGTATTGCCTTTCTGAAGGGGAAGCCAATTATTTGGAAGCCAGGGAGGGAAGTCAACTGGGAGTGAGCAGCCTCTTAATCACCACTAGGCTGTCTGCCCTCCCTCCCCCCCCCCCACCCTACCCAGAGCCAAAGCCCAGGGGGTGAGAGAGAGCCCAGAGGAGCGCATCGGAAACTCCCAGAATAGACGGCGACATCAGCTGCCGGCAGCACCTGCTCCTGTTTCCCATGTGCTGATGAGAGGCCCCAAGTCGTAACTGATCTCAACCCCACGGCAACCAAAGGAGGCTGAGCTATTATTATTTTCCTTGCAAAGCATCACAGGCTTAGACGGAGTAAAGCCGGTGTTGAGGCACAGCAATTCAAGTGCCGCTTGTGACATCAGCATCCCAAATGTGAGCACCGGTTAGAGCCCCAGCTCCGCTTCCAATCTAGCTCTCCACTAATGCACCTGGGAAAGCAGTAAGAAGATGGTCAGAGTATTTTGGCCCCTGCCCCTACCAGGGAGACCCAGATAGCTCCTAGCTTCAGCCCGGCCCAGTCCAAGTCACTGCCCATTTGGGGAATGAACCAACTGATGGAAGATCTCTCCTACCCTACCCCAACTCTGCCTTTTAAATAAACAAATAAATCTTCAAAAAATAAAAACAAAAACAAGAAAAGGGCCAGTGTTGTGGCACATCAGATTAAGCCACCGGCTGCAACACTGGCATCCTATATGGGCGTTGCTTTCAGCTGAAGAGTACCAGTTGGAGTCCCGATTGTTCCACTTCTGATCCAGCTCCCTGCTAAGGCACCCGGGAAAGCAGAAGAAGCAAGGGCCATATGCTTGGGGCCCTTGCACCTTTATGAGAGATCTGTACGGCGTTCCAGGCTCCTGGTCTCAGTCTGTGCCAGCCCACTCCATTGCAGCCATTTGGAGAATGAAGCAGCAAATGGAAGATCTCTCTTTCTGTTTCTCCTTCACCCTCTGTAACTCTGCCTTTCAAATAAATAAGTAAACCTTTTTTAATAGGGAGAGAGGAGAGACAAAGAGATAGGTATTCCACCCACTAGTGCACTCCCCAAATGGCTACAATGGCTGGGGATAGACCAAGCCAAAGCCTGGAGTCAGGAGCTTCTTCTTGGTCACACATGTGGGTGCAGGGGCACAAAGTCTTCCAGGCACATTAGCAGGGAGCTGGATTGGAAGCAGGGCAGGTGGGACTTGAACTGGCATGTTTATGGCACTACAGACATTGGCTTAACCTGCTGCACCACAGGACCCACCCCATAAATAAATCTTAAAAAAAAAAAAAAACACGCACACACAAAATAAGAGGTGCCAAACCTGTGGCATACATAGCTGGTTAAGCTGCCACCTGCAGTGCTGGCATCTTGGATAAACACGTTTGAGACCCGGCTGTTCCACTTCTGATCCAGTTCCCTGATAATGCACCTGGGAAGGCAATGATCCAAGTGCCTGGGCCCTGCACCCACATGGGAGACCCAGAAGAAGCTCCTGGCACCTGGCTTAGGCCTGTCCCAGCCCCAGCAGTTGCAACCATTTGGGGAGTGAACCAGAAGATGGAAGACCTCTCTCTCTCTCTCTCCTTCTTTCTCTCTCTCTCTCCTTCTTTCTCTCTCTCTCTCTCTCTCTCTCTCTCTCTCTGTGTGTGTAAAACTATGCCTTTCAAGTAGATAAAGTAAATTTTAAAAACAACATGAAAGAGTAAGCCACTGCAGGAGGATAGTATCAAACACAAGTGATGACAGCAGCTAACACGTATTGAATGCCCAGTACGCGAGAAGCTTTGTTCAAAGAACTTGTTACAGGCAGGTATTAACTTATTTCATGCTCACAACAACCCTACGAGGAGGTAGGGCTGGTTAATTCTGTTTTACAGTTGAGGAAACTGAAGCCCAAACATGGTGAGACAAGACCTTGGTCCAAGCAGACAGGTGGTGAAGCTAAGATGTGAACTACAGCGAACAGAGCCTGTTCTCTGCATTGCACACTTTGCATGCATGGTGAGCGCACAGAGGGAGATGGGATACGCTGCATCTGAGGATGACGGAGTCAAGGAGGAACAGGACAGAAAACGTGTGTGTGGGCCTTGCACGGTGAATAGGATTTTGCCAGATTGAGCTAAAAGCAAGCGTGTTCCAATGGAAGCAATATGTGAGCAGGTTGGAAGGACTGTGTGTGGCCTGGGGAGGAGGGGTTCTGAGGAGAGCAAGTGGGAAGGAGGGGGTTCCCATTGGAGGAGGGTCTCTGATGGTCTTTTATGTACTTGAGCTTTAATCCCAGACTGTGAAGGTGTAACTCATCTGCTCTGTCTTCAGTATCTTCATGTGTTCAGTGGAGATGACAATAGGACTTTTCCATGGGGAAGGATTAAATGAGATAATTCACTGAAAGCACTTGCACAGTGCCCAGAATGAAAATCTCAGAACACGCTGGCCGTAATCATTAGTTACTACACAGGCAGCAGCAGTTACCCTCTCACATTTCAGTACCGGGTGTAACTCTTTGGTTTCAAGTGATGGAAACCCAGACCACGGGGCAGGAGTTTGGTGCAGAGGTTAAGACAGCCTTGAAACGCTTGTATCCCATACCAGGGTGCCACATTCAAGTCCTGGCTACTCCACTTCCAGTCCAGCTCCCTCCTGCGGTGCACCCTGGGAAGCAGTCAGTAATGACTCAGGTCCTGGATCCCTGCTTTCCATGTGGTGGATCCAGATGGAGAGCTGGGCTCTTGGGTTTGGCCTGGTCCAGTCTCCTCTGTTGTGGGCCTTTGGGGAGTGAACCTGTGGATGGAAGATCTCTGTCTGTCTCTGTCTCTCTGCCTTTTGAACAAAATTAAAATAATTTTTAAAAATATTTATTTTATTATTTTGAAAGGCAGAGTTACAGAAAGAGAGAAAGAGGAAGAGACAGAGAGAGGTCTTCCAGCTGCTGGTTCACTTCCCAAATGGCTGCAAAGGCCAGGGCTGGGCCAGGCCAAAACCAGGAGCCAGGAGCTTCTTCTGGGTCTCCCACTTGAGTGCAGGGACACAAGGACTTGGGCCATCTTCCGCTGCATTCCCAGGCACATTATCAGGGAACTGGATCAGAAGTGGAACAAGTGGCACTCAAACCCGTGCCCATATGGATGCCAACACTGCATGAGGCAGCTTAACCTGCTACACCACAATGTCAGCCCACAAAATAAATTAAAATATATACATATGTGTGTGTGTGTATTTAGCTTTTTGTCTTGTTCTGGAATTCTCACATGCCCATGGAAAGTGATGAGGTCTCAGGGACAGTTGGATTCAGGGGCTCAGAGGCCACCAAGTCTACGTCTCTCAGCTCTGCTTCTCTGCCTGCACAATATTGTTTCAGACATACGTTGGGTTCATGAGGACCAGCAGCTATGGAGTCTCTCATCTTTACCGGGACAGAATCTGGCGCCCCAACCGGGACTAGAATCCGGGGTACCGGCGCCGCAGGCGGAGGATTAGCCTAGTGAGCCGCAGCGCCGGCCCAATCAATACATTTTTGAAAGTACATCCTTGGCCGGCGCCCCTGTCCCGGTTGCCCCTCTTCCAGGCCAGCTCTCTGCTGTGGCCAGGGAGTGCAGTGGAGGATGGCCCAAGTACTTGGGCCCTGCACCCCATGGGAGACCAGGATAAGCACCTGGCTCCTGCCATGGGATCAGCGCGGTGCGCCGGCCGAAGCGCGCCAGCCGCGGCGGCCATTGGAGGGTGAACCAACGGCAAAGGAAGACCTTTCTCTCTGTCTCTCTCTCTCACTATCCATTCTGCCTGTCAAAAAAAATTTTTTTTAATTAATTAATTAAAAAGAAAAAAAGAAAGCACATCCTTGAGCGTGTTCCTTTTCACGCAGGCACAGGACGAATGTCCTTAGGAAGATCCGGCAGCGGTGACTAGGCACTCCCAGTGTGTGCGTGTCTGCACACGCTTGTGTCTGCCCAGGTTTGGAAAGCTTGGTTTTTTCCCTCCAGAGTCTTGTGACATCTTTTGTCCCTGTTGTCTCAAGAGTTCATGCCAGTGTCACTTGACATGGACTGATTTTCAGCCAATTTCTGGGAGCTCAGTGGGCCTCACTATGGCAACCAATGTTCTCGAGAGTTCTCCAGCAGTGTTTTGAAGATTTCCTTCCTGTCTTTCATCTGTTCTTTCTGTAACTCCTGAGACTCAGATATTAGACTTCTTAGGTAGACTTACTAATTTTCTGATAATTTCTCTCCTATGTTCTATCTCTGTCATTTTGCTCTACTTTCTGTGATATTTCTGTAATTTTATCACTTTCTCTTCTAATTGTCAGCTTCATTATCACAATTTTATTATCAAGGTCTGTTTTATATGTGGGCAAAATATCATTTCAGACAGAGGGGAAAAAAGTTTGAACTTTCCAAAAACATCTCCACATGCAAAATAAAGAACAAAATTCTTTTTGTAAGGTTGGTTTTCACAGTAACAGGTGAAATGTGTAGTTTGGTAGTTTGAACTTCACACAATCAACAGCTAAAACCAAGAGGTCTTTTTTTTAAAGATTTATTTGTTTATTTATTAGAAGAGAGGGTCCAGGCCAAAACCAGGAGCCAGGAACTCCATCCAAGTCTCCCATGTGGGTGTCAGGAGCTCAAGTACTTGGGCCATCATCCGCTGATTTCCCAGGCGCATTAGCAGGGAGCTGGATTGCAAGTGGAGCAGCAGGGGCTCCAACTGGCACTCTGCATTGGATGTCCGCATTGCAGGCAGTATCTTAGCTTGCTGTGCCACAAGGCCAGGCTCCCAAGGTGCTTTTTTTTTGCAGCTGCCAAAGTGTTGCTTTTACTGGCTTGTGTGGATCTAGTCAACACTGCAGTTTGGACCAAAGGAAGCCATATTTGGGAGCAACGGGAAGAGAAAACGTGGCTCTGCAGAGCCATCCTTTAGTAGGCACACTGACAACATGTCAGACCTCTTAGCATCAACCTAGAAAACTGCTAAATACAAAAACACTGTCACAGGAGATGGATGACTGTGCAGATCTTAGAAACCATTGTACTTACGTGGTACCAGTTATACGCCCCATTGAGAAATATCTGGAAGAACATGTAAGTCCCAAGGCAATCTGCAGGCATGAAATATTCATAGTGGTAATAAATACTTTGAAACCTATGAGATATTTTGGAAACACTGTATTAGTTTGCGTCCTTACAGCTCAGAGAGGATACTGCCCAGGTATCAATCTCTTCTAGGGACCAGTGTTGTGGCACAGTGGATTAAACAGCCACCTGCCACACTGGCAAGTGAGCGCTGGTTCAAGTCCTGGCTGCTCCACTTCCAATCCAGCTCCCAGCTAATGCACCTGGGAAAGCAGCAGAGGATGGCCCAAGTTCTTGTGCCCCTACCACCCTTGTGGAAAATCTAGATAGTTTAGTAGGCTAAGACAGCCTGCGGCATCCCATATCAGCGCCAGTTTGTGTCCTGGCTGCCCTCTTCCAATCCAGCTCTCTGCTATGGCCTGGGAAAGCAGTAGAAGATGGCCCAAGTGCTTGGGCCCCTGCACCTGCATGGGAGACTGGGAAGAAGCTCCTGGTTCCTGGCTTCAGATCGGCTCAGTTCTGGCCCTTGTGGCCATTTTGGGATCTCTCTCTCTCTCTCTCTCTCTCTCTCTCTCTCTCCCTCTCTGTCCTTCCCTCTCTCTGTCTGTAACTCTGCCTCTCAAATAAATAAATCAATCTTTTTAAAAATGTTAAATTAGGCCAGTGCCACGGCTCAATAAGCTAATCCTCCGCCTGCGGCGCTGACACACTGGGTTGTAGTCCCAGTTGGGGCGCCGGATTCTGTCCCGGTTGCCCCTCTTCCAGGCCAGCTCTCTGCTGTGGCCCGGGAGTGCAGTGGAGGATGGCCCAAGTGCTTGGGCCCCTGCACCTGCATGGGAGACCAGGAGAAGCACCTGGCTCCTGGCTTCGGATCAGCGTGGTGCGCCGGCCGCAGCGCGCCAGCCACGGCGGCCATTGGAGGCTGAACTGACAGCAAAGGAAGACCTTTCTCTCTCTCTCTCTCTCTCTCTCACTGTCCACTCTGCCTGTCAAAAAAAAAATGTTTAATTAATTTATTTATTTGAAAGAGTAGCAGAGACAATGAGAGACAAACAGAGAGAGAGAGAGGGAGGGAGATGTCTTCCCCTCTGCTGGTTCACTCCCCAAATGCCCAAGACAGCTGAGGTTGGGCCATATTGAAGCCAGAAGCCAGGAATTCCATCCAAGCCTCCCTCGTGGGTACCAGGTCTAAATACTTGAGCCATCTCCTGCTGCCTCTGAGGACACATTAGCAGGAAGCTGGATTGGACGTGGAGTAGCTGGGACTTGAACCAACGCTCCAATTTGGGATGTCCACGTCACTGTGCCATAACAGTTGTCCCAACAGATTCTTTTTTGTGGGTTCACTCCCTAGTTGGCCTTAACGGCCAGGCAGGGCCAGGCTAACTCCAGGAGTCAGGAATTCCACACAGGTCCCCTTCAAGGGCGACAGGGACCCAAGTACTTGAGCCATCACCGGTGGCCTCTCAGGTGCACACTGACAGGAAGCTGGGATCAGGAGCAGAGCTGGGTCTTGAACCAGGCTCTCCGAGATGGGGTTCATTAGCTGCTGTCCCAGACGCCTGCCCCCAGGGCAGATTCTTGAAGAGGAGGGGCAGGATGCCCACAAAGAGCAAAGGGCACAGAGCACACTCACTAATGAAAAACAAGCGCAGGAAACACAGAGTGGAAGGTCTGGAAGACTGGGTCACCATAACACAGTTTGGTTTCTCAGGGAAGAGCGGGCCGGGGACTTGGCTATGAAACGCTGCTGCGCGCTCAGTTTGTGGGCTGTTACGGGGACAGCAAAGGCATCACGTGTGTGAGTCAATAAGTGGCCAAGTCAACACCTAAGTCCTGCTTTCATAAAAGCAAGCAGAGGTGAGATGGTTTCCCAGAAGCAGCCTGGAACGGGGGTTCGGGTACAAGCAGGGAATCCAGATGCTGTCAGGGGACACTGGCACAGGAGTGGGGAAGTGGCACAGCAAGGGGAAGACGGCATCGGGCCTGGGACTCCACAGCATCGCTAGGCAGTTGGCTGCGCGCAGAGGCTGGTGGGGGAGCCCCTGATCAGCCGTAGGCCAAATGCTCACTCAACCTTTTTTTAATTTTTATTTTAATGTGTAACAGGTCATGAGTGCACCTGGCTAAAACAAACCAAAACCCCTTCATTTTGGAGCGGATGTTGTGGTGCAGTGAGTTAAGATGATGTTTGCCACCCAGCGATGCTGGCATCCTGTGTTTGTTGGAGTCCCAGCCACCCAGCTTCCGGTCCAGCTCCCTGCTAGTACACCTGGGAAGACAGTAGATGATTCAGGTAGCCTGAGGATGAGGACACTGACCACAGACTGGTCAGAACCCAAGTCCGGGGTGGAATCACGGAGCCGATTCAGAAGCCTCCTGGCCTTCGTGGCTGTCCTTCGCCCAGTTCGAAGTGACAGAAAGCAGTAACTGCTTCACGTAGGTCTTGTCAACTGCCCCGTGTCTCAGTCTTCACAGGTGTGCTGCAGAACGTGAACCAATAGGAAAACGCATTGACTGTGCCTTGCCTGCACATACACGCTGTTCCCATGAGGTCTGGCGGACAGTCGGCTGGGAGGGTGACAGCCGTGCCGAGATGACCAGAGGTTGTGTCTAGACTGCAACATTCAAGATCGCGGCCTTCTGAGTACAGAAGAGAACACGGCAAACGCAGGAACTTGCTCTTCTCAAACAGTAAAGCAATCCCAAAGGCACCTGGCCCAGCAAAATACCCGGGAGCACTCTGTCAGTATCACACAGTGTCAAGGTTCTGTGATCATGATTCGCCATCATTATTTCTAATTTGTAAAGTGTGGTTTTCAGTCTTTCAATGTTTCAAGGTT
Source organism: Lepus europaeus (assembly GCF_033115175.1). NCBI lineage: Eukaryota > Metazoa > Chordata > Mammalia > Lagomorpha > Leporidae > Lepus > Lepus europaeus. The sequence goes on from NC_084831.1 coordinate 23,424,212, forward strand.
GCTACAAAAAAATTTTTTTTAAAGAAGGTTTTATTTATTTATTTGAGAGGTAGAGTTACAGGCAGTGGAGGGAGAGGGAGAGAGAGAGGTCTTCCTTCCGTTGGTTCACTCCCCAGATGCCCGCAACAGCTGACTGTGCTGATCCGAAGCCAGGAGCCGAGTGCTTTTTCCTGGTCTCCTACATGGGTGCAGGGACCCAAGCACTTGGGCCATCTTCCACTGATTTCCCAGGCCACAGCAGAGAACTGGATTGGAAGAGGGGCAGCCGGGACTAGAACTGGCATCCATATGGGATGCCGATGCCACAGGCGGAGGATTAACCTATTGCACCATGGCACTGGCCCTGAAAATTCTTTTCTTTAAAAAAAAAATTATTTATTTGAGAGGCAGAGTTACAGAGAGAGGAAGAGACAAAGACAGAAGTTCACTCCCCAAATGGGCACAACGGCCGGAGCTGGGCCAATCCAAAGCCAGGAGCCAGGAGCTTCTTCTGGTTCTCCCACATGGGTGCAGGGTCCCAGCACTTGGGCCATCTTCCTCTGCTTTCCAAGGCCATCAGCAGAAAGCTGGATCGGAAGAGGAGCAGCCAGGACTCGAACCAGTGCCAAGAATGGACAGCATATAGAACAATGCTGTGGTTTAGCAACAAAAGCTCAAGAGCTCGGTGTCGTGCCAGGGCTTGAACCCAGGCGTGTTTGCCTCCAAAATCTGGCCTCTTTCCAGGACCAATTGTGCAACTCTCCAGGCTCAGTTATGTAAAGTCGGAACAGAACGGCCAGTGTTTTCTGAGGAAGACTTCTGTTGCATCGGCCTGCTCAACACTTCTTCCCTATCCTTGAGGGGACAAAATCATTTTAAAAGGAATCATTTTGGGCCGGTGCTGTGGCATAGTGGGTAAAGCCACCGCCTGCAGTGCCAGCATCCCATGTGGGTGCCAGTTCTAGTCCCTGCTGCTGCTCTTCCAACCCAGCTCTCTGCTGTGGCCTGGGAAAGCAGTAGAAGATGGCCCAAGTCCTTGGATCTCTGCACCTGTGTGGGAGACCTGGAAGAAGCTCCTGGCTCCTGGCTTCAGATCAGCGCAGCTCTGGCCGTTGAGGCCATCTGGGCAGTGAACCAGCAGATGGAAGACCTCTCTCTCTCTCTCTCTCTCTACCTCTCCTTCTCTCTCTATGTAACTCTGATTCTCAAATAAATAAATAAATCTTTAAAAAAAAAAAAAAGAATCATTCCATGTGGTTGGATTAATGCTGATTCTCTCCTCCTGCATGACAGGGTGGACACATGACCACGCTCTGCTAAACACGGTACGGTATCCTATTTGCCTAATCTCAGGGATTGGATCAGAGAAAGAACGAGCACTTGCCCCTGAGTAAACCGGAGTCCCATTGGAGGACGTTTTCCCTCTCCCTTGAAGCTGCTAAGCTAAACCTCGGGCCACTGGCAGTGCTCTTACTCCCCACATGGAAGCCTAGAAATCCAGAAAATTGGAGACTTTAAAGACATTCGAACCCCTGGGTCCAGCCATAGTGAATGAGTTTATATTTCATCTTTTCTTTTCCTAAAAAGATGAAGCTATCCATTAGAAGCTTAAAAAATATAGATTGAAAGGCAGACAGACACTGAGAAAGCCATCTGCTAGTTCATTCCCCAAATGCTGGCAACAGCTGAGGCTGGGACAGGCCAAAGCCGGGAGCCCAGAGCTCAGTCCGGTCTTGCACATGGCGGCAGGGACTGGAGTGCTGGAGCCATCACCTGTTTGCCTCCCAGGGTGCACAGGAGCAGGAAGCTGAAATCAGCGATGGAGCCTGGACTCAGACCCAGGCACTCGGATTTGAGATGCGGTGTCTTCGCCGCCCCCCGTTTCACGGTTTCAAACTCCTGCCCCCTGTTTCAAGGTTTCTTTTGTTTTATAATGAAGGTTTATTTATTTAATTATATTTGAAAGGCAGATTAACAGAGAAGCTGAGAGAGAGAGAGAGAGAGTGACTATCCATTGAATTGCTTTTCTTTTCTTTTTTTAAGATTTATTTTTATTTATTTGAAAGACAGAGTTACAGAGAGGGTAGAGGTAAAGGCAGAGGGAGAGAGAGAGAAGTCTTCCATCCGCTGGTTCACTCCCCAGATGGCCGCCAATCCGAAGCCAGGAGCTTCTTCCAGGTCTCCCACATGGATGCAGGGGCCCAAGGATTTGGGCCATCTTCTACTGCTATCCCAGGCCATAGCAGAGAGCTGGATAGGAAGTGGAGCATCCGGGTCTTGAACCGGCGCCCATGTGGGATGCCGGTGCTTCAGGCTAGGGCTTTAACCTGCTGCGCCGCAGCACTGGCCCCTGAATTGCTTTTCAAATGCCTGCAGCAACCAGGTCTAGGCAAGTGCTCATTCTTTCTCTGATCCAACCCCTGAGATTAGGCAAATAGGATACCGTACCGTGTTTAGCAGAGTGTGGTCATGTGTCCACCCTGTCACGCAGGAGCGGAGAATCAGCATTACAGAGTCCTGCAAATCTCCCATGTGGGTGACAGGGAGCCAAGTACTTAAAAAAAAAAGATTTATTTATTTGAAAGACGGGGGAAAAATGAACTAGATGTTCCATCGACTGATTCACTTCCTGCATGAGCTCAACAGTCAGGTCTATGTCAGGTCAAAGCCAGGAACTCTATCCTGGTTTCTCACATAAGAGGCAGGGGCCCAAGCTCTTGGGCCACCTTCTGTTCTCTCAGCACATTAAACAGGGAGCTGGGCTGGAAATGGAGTAGCTGGGGTTTGAACCAGTGTTCTTATGTAGGGTGGTGGTGGTTTAACCTGGTACACCACAATGCACCAGCTCCAGGACTTGAATATTTGAACCATCATCTGCTGCCTCCCGGGATGCACACTGGCTGGAAGCTGGATTGGAAATGGAGGAAGTAGGATTTGAATTCATGTGCTCAGGCAACCCAAGCATCCACTTAGCCACTGTGCCAAACATGGGGGAGTGGAATTCTGACCCCTCGAAGGTTCTTTTGGAATACAAGGGTTCATTCTGTACCCTGGGAACCTCCTTTAGGACAGAGCAACAGGAAGTGAGTGCTGGCCAGGAAGATTATAGTGTGGTGGGGGTGTGTATTTTACAGAGTCCTGAAGAGTCAGTTGTGCAAGCTTTGGGGTCAGTGACTTAGTCCGAATCCTATCTCCACCATTACTTTGTGTTGGCCTTGGGAAATTCACTTTCTCTAAACCTGTTTTCTCAATTGCAAAACTTGGCCAATACTAGCAGCTATGCATGGATTTGTTTTGAGGATTCTCAACAGAATGCACATATACCATGACTCATTTAATTTCCAAGCGACAGGGGTTGGTGTGGTGGAAAAGCTGGTAAAGCCGCAGCCTGCAGCGCTGGCATCCCATATGGGCACTGGTACCAGACCCAGCTGCTTCACTTCTGATCCAGCTCCCTGCTAATGTGCCTGGGAAAGCAGCAGAAGATGCGGCCCAAGTGCTTGGACTCCTGCATCCACGTGGGAGACCCGGAGGAAGCTCCTGGCTCCTGGATTTGGCCTGGCCCTGTCCCGGCTGTCTCAGCCATCTGGAGAGTGAACCAGTGGATGGAAGATCTGTGTGTGTGTGTGTATGTGTCTTCCTCTCTCTCTGTTAACTCTGATTTTCAAATAAATAAACAAATCTTAAAAAAAAAAAAAAAAGTTCCACATGACAGAATCCCAAATCAAACTGACTTTAAACCTTCTAAAAGCCAGGAGAAACAACTTCAGGCATAGCTGGATCCAGGGGCTCAAATGACAGCAGAAGCAGCCGTCAGTCTTTGCTTTCTCTTGCTCTGGCTCCATTGCCAAACAGGCTACACCGAGTATTTTTATCACAGCTGCTCTTCTAGTACAATCTACCATTTTCTTTACCTTGATGAAGACAACAGCACCTTACCCCCTCTGCTCTCCTCCTCCTCTGCCCTCCTTCAGACTCATGGCAACAGAGTGATCTGTTTGTTTATTTATTATTTTACTTGTTCGAGAGGCAGAGAGACAACAAGAGCCCCGTTGCTCACACTGGCCCTGGGCCAGGCTGAAGCTGGGAGCTGGAAACTCAGTCCAGTGGTGGCAGGGACCCACGGACCTGTGTGGGTGGCAGGGACCCACAGACCTGAGCCATCACCTGCTGCCTCCCAGGGCGCACATTTGCAAGAAGCTGGACTTGGGAGTGGAACCGGAGCTAAAGCCCAGGCACTCCCATAGGGACCACAGGAGGGTCAATGAGTTGAAGCGCTAGGCCAACCGCCCAGCCCCCAGAGTGATCTGTCGAGCCTGGTTGAGATCAGGCGGCACTGTGGAAACCTCCAAGAGCTTCTCAGGGTAGAATTTCTACTGTCTTCCCGGGCCACAGCAAAGAGCTGGACTGGAAGAGGGGCAACCGGGACAGAATCCGGTGCCCCAACCGGGACGAGAACCCGGGGTGCCGGCGCCGGGCGGAGGAGTAGCCTAGCGAGCCGCGGCGCCGGCCTGGCCTTCTTCCTGCTCTCTCTTCTTGCATGGGGTGCGAATGTTCGAGACTCCCAAGGTTTCGGGGGACTTCGTTAGTAGAAAGCGCAAAGAGGAGGAAGGTGAACTCTGGGCAAGCGCACTCAGGGCAGCTTTCCCAAAGACGAGCGTTCACTTTGCGCCCGAGGCTGTCGCACCTGCATTTTCGCTTTACATTCAACCTCGCGGAGACCCTTGGATTAGCAATTTCACAAGTGCGGAAACACCCAGACCTGCCAGACGCCAGGCCTTAAGGGCTGTGTATTCCCACCGCTTTCTCCGAGGCACAACCTGCAGGGCCACCGGAGTCCCTGCAGGTGGGCAGGGCTGGAGCACAGGAATGCTCCGCGGAACAAAAGAAGGGCTGGGCCCGCGCGCCCCACCTCCCTAGGCGCCCGCCTGCGGCTCCCCGGGGAGACTGCGGTGGGGGTGGGGGCGCCCCGGGCCCGCCCGCTGAGCTGAGCCGGGAGCTCCAGAACAAAGGGGCGGGGGGCGGGGCGAGGGGCGAGTCCTTTGGGATCCGGCTGGGGCGCGGCTGGAGCCAGGGACCCAGGGGACGGCGAGGGCGGGGAAGGGCGGGCCCCTCTCTCGGGGTGCAGGGGACCCTGAAACCGCGGAGGGGACAGGGGTGGAGGCGGGGCCCGAGCTCGGGGAGAGCGGGGCTGGAGGATCTTATCTAGGGGGGGCGGGGGAGAGAGACAGGGGCCTGCAGGGGGGCCCGGGGGGCGGGGCGAGCGGCGCGCTCCGCAGCCCCACCTGCTGGTGCCCATTCCCGCAGGTCCCGGGCTCTGCTCGCCGCCGAGCCTCGGAGCAGCTCCCCACTCACACCGGGCCCATTTCCCCTTTTGTAGAAGACAAGGGTTGTTCTCGTCTCGCGGGGACTTTGGAGAGTGGGTTGGATAAAGGGACACACGACAAAGGCCGATCCACCATCCACTTAACCCACAGGTGTTCTGTTCTTCCTAGGAAGAACGGTGCCAGTAGCTGCACTAGTCTTTCGCATGAAAGCAGCGCATATCCTGCACAACAGTCCCGTCAAAGGTCCTAGGAGCGCCTCCATTGTGCACCTCGGAAAACGGAGGCTCATAAGCGCTTGGGTAGAGACAGGGCCGTGTAAATACAGCCAATTAGTGGCAGAATCAGGACCTGCACTGGGGTCTGCTTTAGTGTTTCGATCTCACCCCAGAGCAGATGGCCTTAACCGCCACGTACTTGCTACTTAATTATTCATTCATTCAAAAAAAATATTTGGCCGGCACCGCGGCTCACTAGGCTAATCCTCCGCCTGCAGCGCCGGCACACCGGGTTCTAGTCCCGGTCGGGGCGCCGGATTCTGTCCCAGTTGCCCCTCTTCCAGGCCAGCTCTCTGCTGTGGCCAGGGAGTGCAGTGGAGGATGGCCCAAGTGCTTGGGCCCTGCACCCCATGAGAGACCAGGAGAAGCACCTGGCTCCTGGCTTCGGATCAGCACGGTGCGCCGGCCTATGGCGGGCATCTGGGGAGTACACCAGCGGATGAAATATCTGTGTGTGTGTATGTGTGTGTGTGTCTTGTCTCTCTCTGTCTCTTTCAATGGATGAAAATAAATGCAATTGTTAAAACTTGTGGTGTGTTCCTTGGTGGAGGAGTATGAGGACCTACAGAGTGGAGAGCTGAGCTGTGAGTGCGTAGTACACGGTTCTCTGCTCAGCCCTTTATGGTTAGACTTAGGTCTCCTACCCACGTAAGAACTGGATCAGGCTGCCGCCTCTGGTATGGTTTCTGAGGAAGGCCCTAGGCCCAGGCCTGCCATGGTGGGGCTCACGGGACACAGGGCTCTATGTCCTCTCCACGCCAGCTTCTGCCACCAGCAGGCTGGGTGCCGGGAAGACCTGCCGGCGCCATGAGGAGGAGGAGGTAGTCTGCACCACCAAGAAGACAGACAAGATGGGGAGGAAGAACGCGGCTGGAGCATCGGATTTGCCGGAGCAGCTGAAGCATATTCCTGTGACCCTGGAGTGATTACAGTCCGCGGAATCAGGGTGTCGGTGGACACTATTTGCAAGCAAAGTACAGATGAAGAAGTTACATCTTTAGCAAAGTCTCTCATCAAATCCTGGAAAAGCAACAGAAAAAGACCCGGAAGAAAAGAAAAAAGAACCTGCAATTGCATCACAGAGTAGCCTGGAGGCAAGAGAAGGAAGTAGCTCCAGTGGCAACCGAGCAGCAAAAAGAACGAGACACGCTCAAGACCCTTACGCTTCCTCTATTCCTTGGGCACCAGGCGCTTCTGACTCTGTGCAGGTGAAGTGCAGGGAGAGGCTGTGCTGCAGGGAGATGACTGCATGGCTATTGGAGCTGATGAGGAAGAATTGAGACCGCAAATTGAGGAAACTGTCTAGCAGGAAATAAGGATACAGACCTGAAATACAGGAGTACGAAGTAGGATAGCAGCTCTTTAAGATGCAAAAACAACAACAACAACAACAACAAAAACTAAGGACAAATTTATTGTGGGAATATTCCTCCTGACTTATTTGCTAGGATGACGGCAGAGGAAATGGCTAGTGATGAGCTCAGAGATGCGGAAAAACTTGACCGAAGAAGCCAGCAGAGAACTTCAGATGGCCCAGACAGGTGGAACCGGTTAGGAAACTGGTGCAGTTTTAGCCAGGTGGCCGCATGGCCCAGCTACCTGAGCCAGGCTCCACCCCATAATGGGATTCGCTGCTCCTGCTTCCCTGCCCGCCCGCAGCCAAAGTTTTAAAAGGGCCTGTTCCTGAACACGTGCTCTCTTCACTCTTCTCTCTTGGTTCTGCTCTCTTGGCTCCTCTCCTCCTCTCTTCTCTGCTCTATCTTCTCTCCTCACTAGCTCCTCTCCTCTGGCTCTCTCTCTTATACTCTTTCTCTCTCTTTTTCCTTCGCCGCCCCTCCACTCTGGTCTGTAGGGTGTTTCCCAATAAACGCTTTCCCTGACTCCGGTGTTCGGTGTGTTTTGCGACGGCTAACATTAATATATAACAGAACCCAGACTGGCTTGTTCAGGTGTGGCAAATGTAACAAGAACTACACCTCCACTCAGGTGCAAACGCGGAGTGCTGGCGAACAGATGGCCACATTGTTGTCTGCAATCAGTGTGGAAATCGATGGAAGTTCTGTTGAGTTGGAAGAATTGGCAAAATATCTGAACCATTAAGAAAATGAATTTTGTAATTAGCTTTCAAACTAGGCCAAGCAACTAGTTTTCCTGCAAAACAAATTTTTAAAGCAGCATACATCCCTTGGGTTGATCTGTTTTCAACTGAACTTCCCTTCCTTAAATGCCTTCGATAATCAGATCAGTAAGGCCACCATATAATAATTGTATGGCACCTGTTTTAAAATTTCAGTTTTCATTTTTATAAGTAAGTGGACATTAAACTTTGATCAATTAAACTTCAGTAATTTAAGAGTTTTTTTCCTCCTTAAAAAATTCTTTAACTTTTACATTCTGAAACATACACAGTAGAAACTTTCTGTCAGTCTGTTAACCCATAAATGAAAATGACCTTGTTTTCTATATTGCCATGGATTTATACCAGATATTACAGGAATAGAAAAGGTAATATAATTTGAAGTTTACCAAATATGGCGTGTATTCAAATGATACTTGGCCAGCTTATCTAAATTGTACATAAGATTTGAACTAGCATATTAACTTGATTTAATTATTCACAAGCCTGGGATAATTAGATATCAGTTTGCCTCTGTAGCTAACCATGGTCATCATTTCCTGTAATTTCTTGTGCGTGTGTATTACTTGTTCTTAATAGATTTCACTTTTGGAAATATGACTTGACTGCTGAAATCAGTTCGGTTCTGTTGTTTATTTACTGTTGAACTCTGTGATGTATCTCAGTTTTGCAGAAACCACTGCTGTAGTTTAGTAGGATTTTCCTAAATGCCCTCATAGACAAGGAATAAAAGCTCCGGACAATTTCTGCTCCCCCCGCCCCGCCCTTAGGCAGACACACTGAGAAGAAAATGTTGGTATCTAAATATAGGGTAGTTATTGTGAGCGCTCTTGACTTGATTTTGATTTGGACCTTTATACTGACCAAGGATTAAACCTAAGGATTGTAGAGATCATTAAAGCTGAAGTCTTTAGACATAGAAGGTGCTAAAAAAATAAATAAAATAAATTAAAAAAAAAAAAAAAAGAACCAGATCAGACTGACTGAGACATGACATTAAACAGGGTTGCAGCAATTGCGAATAACAAACACACCATAAGCCAACTAAAGCAAAAATAAATAATAAAGGAAATTTGGTGGCAAACACCAGGAGCGTGGGTTAGGGATCTCTGGCTGGATCCCAGGGGCTCGAGAGAAGGCCTGGGGCTTTGCTCTCAGCCCTCAGTGCTCTCTTCCAGGTGGCCAGGTGAGAAGGCGAAAGCGGGTTCACAGCGCTAAGTCCTAGGGGAAGAGGGTCGACTTCCCAGCGACTGTGGCATAAAAAGTAGTGTTGGGGGCTGTGTTCCCGAAACCCCCTGCGGTTGTCCTGACCCCTTGCAAAGCTGAACCCCGGAGTCCTGAGTGTATGCAGGGCGAGCCACAGTAGGACTGGAGGCTGAGTGCTTTGGGCTGTGGCAGCACGGGGCCCCTTTACAAGGCAAGAGCTGGGAAGATGACCAGATCATGGGGTGGACAGAAGGCAGAGGAGCCGGCGCTGTTCTCAGGGCCAGGCTCTGCGACCCTGGGACAGGCTCCGTGCTGTAGCCGTCAGAGGCAGGTGAAGGGAGTCTGGCCCCGAGGAAATCTTTAAAAACAGAGAGAGAGAGACAGGGAGACAGAGAGCGAGAGGCCCACTTTCTGGTCACTCCCAGGGCTCTACCCCATCTCTATTCCTCCCATTTCCCCATGGACCTTTGTCAACCCGGACTACATCCACCGCCCTCCTGGCCCCTGGAACCTCGCACCCCCATCCGTGGAGATCCAGGAGCTGTTACCTTCAAGGTGGGGCTGAGGTATCAGGGAAGGACAGGGATTTGAAGCCTGGAGCTGAATCTTATTTTTTCTTTATCTTTTTTTTTTTAAGATTCATTTATTTATCTGAAAGGCAGAGCTACAGAGAGGGAGAAGCAGAGGCAGGGAGAGAAAAAGAGAGAGACAGAGAGAGACAGAGACAGAGATAGAGAGAGAATCTTCCATCGGCTGGTTCATTCCTCAAATATTCATAACAGCCAGGGCTGGACCAGGCAGAAGCCAGGAGCCAGGAGCTTCATCCAGGTCTCCCAGATGGACCTGGGCCATCTTCCACTGCTTTCTCAGGCGCATCAACAGGGGGCTGGACTGGAACTGGAGCAGCTGGGACTCAAACCCGAGCCCATCAGGAATGCTGGCACTGCAGGCGGCAGCCTTCGCTGCTTTCCCACATAGGCTCCTGGAGCCAGATCCGACTGCAGCACGCCCAGCTCCACTTCCCAGGCCCATTGCACCCTGAGCAGCCCCACCCACAGCAGCAAAGCCTTCAGTTCAGGCACACCAATGCCTGGAGGCTGGGGGAGGGAACAAGTTCCATCCTGGGTCCGAGGAGCAGGCCACAGTCACTCAGCTAGGAATTGGCTGAATCCTGGCCCATGCCATTCCCAGGCCCAGACCGAGAAAGCAGTGGGAGACAGGACCCTGGCTGGGCAGCAGGCTGGCCAGACACTCAGGAGGACATGGCCGCAGGCTGCCGGGGAGCAGAAGGCCCACCGAGCGGCAGGGAGGGGTGGTCTCATCCGAGTCTGGATGTCTGGAGGCAGTGGCAGGAGTCGCCGTGTCTCTGGGGTCAGAGGAAGGTTGTGGAGACGGGAGAGAGCCCTGCTAGCAGGTGCAATGGGCTGGAGAGGACAGAGAGGATGGACCACGCTGCTTATAGAAGCACCCAGTGAGGTGCTCAACAAACAGGCATTACCTTCCCATGAATTTTACCACCTGTGTCATTTTTAATACTGCCTCTGGGCCTCAGTTTCCTCATCTGTAAAATGGGAGTTGCCAGCAGCTGCTTCACAGGGCTGCTGTGCCGGCTAGGAGGCAGCGTCCGCCGGGCATGCTGTAAGGGCCTGGCGAGAGTTTAATGGTCACCATTTCCCTCCCATCGGCAGTCACCTGTCCTGCCAGCCCCCACGGCTTCATCTCCTTCTCCCTCACGTGTCCCCGGGGAACCAAGGACCCCCGGACACGAGGATGGGATACCAGGAAGGCAGAGAGAGGTGCAGACAGGGTGTGTTCACTGTGGGGTGGGCACCCCGCTAGCTCATAGCTCATCGCTCAAGCTGGGGATCCAAATCAGATTCTGGGACCCTCTGATGGCAAACTGGAGTCCTCTGTTCCGGTGGGATTGCTGAAAGCCAGAGAACCATCGCGCAGGTTCCGGGAGGAAGTTGCTCGCGTCAGCAGGAGTCCATCTGGGGATAAGGCGATAACTGCCCAGGAGGTCGTGTGTGGAGTCCTGCCCCACAGAGCTGGGAGCACTGTCCTTGACAAATAGGAAATGATGGATTATTCATCAATGCTGTTTTTTAAAGTAGTACCTGGGCCCGGCGCAGCAGGTTAAGCTGTCTTCTGTAACGTCATCCCATATGGGCGCCAGTTTGAGGCCCAGCTGCTCCATCTCCAATCCAGCTCTCTGCTATGTCCTGGGAAAGCAGCACAGGATGGCCCAAGTGCTTGGGCCCCTGCACCCATGTGGGAGACCCGGATGAAGCTCCTGGCTCTTGCCTTTGGCCCAGTCTAGTCCCAGCTGTTGCGGTCCTTTGTGGGGTGAACCAGTTGATGAAAAATATCTCTCTCTCATTCTGACTTTTAAGTAAATAAATAAATCTTTTAAAAATGGTACCTGGATGAGGGTGGACTTTTTAAAAATTTATATTATTTGAGGGGCAGAGAGAGACAAAGACAGACACAGAGGGAGTTCTCATTTCACTGGTTCCCTCCCTAAGTGCCTTGGGACCAGGAAGGAACTCAACCCAGGTCTCCCACATGGGTGGCAGGGACCCAAGGACTTGAGGCCTCTCCTGTTGTCTCCCAGCGTGCCCATTAGCAGGAAGCTGGAATCAGGAGCAGAGCCAGGACTCGAACCCAGGCACTCGGTGGATATGGGAGGCAGGTGTCCCAAGCATCATCTTAACTGCTGGGCCAAAGTCCCTCGCCAGAGGGTAGCAATTTTAAAACTCAGGAGCTCTCGATCTGGTCAACGTTCCTCCCTTCACTACAATGCCACTTTTAAAAAAGATTTATTTATTTATTTGCAAGTTTGAGTTTCACAGAGAAAGAAGGAAAGGCAAGGAGAGAAAGAGAGAGAGAGAGAGAGGTCTTCCATCCGCTGGTTCACTCCCCAAATGGCTGCAATGGCCAGAGCTGGGACAATCTGAAGCCAGGAGCCAGGCGCCTCTTCTGCGTCTCCCATGTGGGTGCCAAGGCCCAAGGACTTGGGCCATCTTCTACTGCTTTCCCAGGCCACAGCAGAGAGCCAGGACTCAAACCAGTGTCCATATGGGATGCCAGCACTGCAGGCATCTACCCGGCACCGGCCTACAATGCCATTTCACAGGCAGAGACACTGAGGCCCCAGTTCAGGAATCACAGACCATAGTCTCAGAAGAGCCCTTAGTTTGCTGAGCCTGGGGGTCGGGGGCTGCCATTCTTCTCACGGGGAGGGGACGAACGCTTGTTGGGGGCCTCCCGTGTCAGGCATTTCACAGGTGCTCTCTTCTAGTGATCACAGGCAGTCTGAAGTGTGCCATTTTACAGATGAGAACAAGGAGGCTCAAATTCAGGTTTTATCCAGCCTCGCTCTTCCCCCAGGAAGGCTTTGCTCACTTGATTCTTCTGCCAGGGGTGGTTTTGCTCCCCAGGGTCCCTGAGCAATGTCTCGAGACACAGTCGGTTGTCACAGCTCAGGGAATCCTGCGGGCAGAGTCAGGAGCCTACAGGGCACAGCCAGTTCCCCGCAGGGCTCTCCACCCAGAGTGGCAATCCTGCTGACTTTGAGAAACGCTGGTATAGAGAAAACGATGTCCTTCCCTGGGGTCAGCCCAGGAGTCTACCCGGAGGTCCCCGCCTGCAAGAGGTTGCTCCTCCTCCGGCCCCTGCTGCCACCTGCTGCCCTGCTGCCTGCCTCCAACCAGAGCTCTTTGGATAAGTGGCATTGGACTGAAATTCAGCAGTGCTTGCTGGCCTGAAATAGGATGACGTGTCTGTCTTTGGTCTGTTGACCTCTGACCGCAAGTAGGCTGTTGGCTCTGCCAGGGCTGAGAGGGGCACGGAAGACCCCACAGCCCCTAGGTCCTTGCCAGAGAGCTCAGGGGCTTCCTGGCACTTGGGGTGTGCGTGCTGAGGCTGTGAGGCCGCTTAGCAGTGTAGACACAGTACAACACAGAGGCTAGAAGTGCAGGATTATAGTCAGAAACCGAGGATTCAGGTCTGAGCCCTGCAGTTTGCTCACTCTGTGACCTTGGGCTTGGTACCGACACCTCGCTAGTCCCAGTTTCCTCCTTTAGGAACACTGGCCAATACCAGTAACCGCCTCGGGGCACTGCTGCGAGGATCAGCTCCGACACAGTGTGGCCACAGTGCTGGGCACATGTCTGGCAGGTGGGCAGCCCTTGAAAACATTGCCTACTGCCATTATTAGTAATTGTTACTATTGCTAGTAACATTGCTATTGCTATTTTTAGTAATTATTACTATTATTAGTAGCATTGTTTATTGCTATTATTAATAACATGGGCTATTACTATTATTAGTAATTACTATTATTAGCAACATGGGCTATTGCTATTATTAAGAGATACAATGGGGATCCTGCTAAATGCTCTCAGGTTCGTTTGAACCCTGCAATTCCCCAGACATGCTGGGCTCTCTCACACGTATGCCTTTGAGAAGTTCCGTCCACACATCCTTCTAGTCTCAGTTCAAGTGCTGCCTCTTCCATGAAGCCTCCCTTGTTTGCCTTCTTCTGTGTTTCCACCATGATTCTCCACCCTGTTCTAGAATCATACCACCATTACCCCACCTCCTCAGGTTTTCCTTTACTTTTTATTTATTTATTTAATTTATTTGAAAGACAGAAAGATATGGAGAAAAAGAGATTGGCTCACTCCTGAAATACTTAACAACAGTGGGAACTGGACCAGGCTGAAGCCAGGAACACAATCCAGGTCTCCCACACGGGTAGCAGGGACCAAGCACTTGAGCCGTCACCTGCTGCCTCCCAGCATGGGCAGGTGCAGGAAGCTGGATCACGGGAGTGGAGCTGAGACTGAAACCCAGGCTCTTCGATGCGGGGTGCAGAGGTCCACAGCAGGGCTCTAACCGCGCAGCAGCCCCGCCCCTCTGCGGTTTTTGCATTACATTTCTCTCATCCAGGACGCAGAGTCTGCCCAGGGCTAGGGACTGGATGTGATCTACCAGAGCACAGACACGTGGAGGCCGCAGCAGACATGCCTGGGGCTCACCGAACCTGCTCCTGGGTGCTCCTCCGCAGGCTCCTCCCACAGAGTTCCCAAGGGTCTGCCAGGCCCCAGGCCAAGTGTTCTCCCCTGCCCGACCCACTCCTCCCTTCCCCAGGCTCACAGGCAGGAGAGGAGAGGAGAGGAGAGGAGAGGAGAGGAGAGGAGACTAAGCATCTACTTCCTTGGAGCACCTGTTCGCTTTTCTTAATATAGGAGCCTTATAACACTAATCAGAATTGCTGTGGTGGCTTTAAAGTATGTCCATAAATAAATAAATAATAAATACACCCAAGGCTCTTTGACAGCCCTCCCCTCCAGAGGTGGCGCGGCCTCGCTCTGCCCTCAGTGTGGACTCACTGGCTACTTCTGAGGGACAGACAGCGGTGGCAGTGATGGCGTGGGCTCCGAGAGCCACGTTTCCTGGCCTTCTTCTTTCTTTGAAGATCTATTTACTTGAAAGTCAGAGTGACAGAGGTCTTCCATCCACTGGTTCACCCCCAAGCAGCCACAACAGCTGGAACCAGGAGCTTGGAACTCCGCCAGATCTCCCGTGTGGGTGGCAAGGGCCGGGACACTCGGGCCATCTTTGTTGCTTTCCCAGGTCCCTTAGCAGGGAGCTAGATTGAAGTGGAGAAGCTGGGACTCGAACCAGCCCCCAAAGGGGACACTGGCATCCCAGGCAGCGGCTCCCCCTGCTGCACTACAGCACTGGCCCCTTGGTGTCTTGCTCCCTCGCTCTTCTGGGTCACATGCTGTGGGTGGGCTGGCTGCCACGTTGTGAGCACACTCAAGCAGCCCAATGGAGAACCCTGCAGAGAACAGAATCAAGGCCTCCTGCCAAGAGTCAGTGCCATCCAGCAACCCTGAGAGCGCTCCCTGCACCTGCAGCCCTGGCCTAAGTATGTTTAAAAGTTATTTGTTTTCACTCTCTTTGAAAGGCAAAGAGTCAGAGACAAGACACAGAAAGAGAAACCTTTTAGCCACTCTTCACTCCCCAAATGGCTGCAACAGCCAGGCTGGGCCAGTGTGAAGCCAGGAACCAAGAGCTTCATCTGGGTCTCTCAAGTGAGTGGCAGGGACCCAACCACTTAAGCCATCACCACTGTCTCCCAGGGTATGCATTAGCAGCACATTGGATAGGAAGCGACGGAGCTGGGACCAGTGCTGTGGCACAGCAGGTTAAGCCGCTGTCTGCAGTGCCGGCATCCCTTATAGGAGCAGGTTCGAGTCCTGGCTGCTCTACTTCCAATCTGCTAATGTGCCTGGAAAAGCAGCAGGGGATGGCCCAAGTACTTGGGGCCCTGCACCATGTGGAAGACCTGGAAAAAGCTCCTGGCTCCTGGTTCAGCCTGGCCCAGGCCTGGCCACTGCAGATCCCAGCAACTCTGCTTCCAATCCAGCTCTACGCTAACGTGCCCTCGAGTTCCTGCCACCCATGTGGGAGAACTGGACGGAATTCCTGGCTCCTGGCTCTGGCCTGGCCCAACCCTAGCTGTTGTGGCCACTTGAAGAATGAACCAGTAGATGGAAGAGCTCCGTCTCTCACTTTGTCAAGCAAATATTTTTAAAAGAGTGAATCCAATTTAGAAAGTGAGCTGAAAGAGACAGAGAGTCCTGGCCTTGTCTGTCATGCTCATTGCTTTAGCCCCAGTATCTGGAATAAGGTGTGGAACACAGCAGGTTCTCGATCCTTACTTCTTTTTTTTTTAAAATATTTATTTTTATTATTTTATTTATTTGAAAGAGTTACAGAGGAAGGTAGAGACAGAGAGAGAGGTCTTCCATCCACTGGTCACTCCCCAGATGCCTGCAATGGCCAGAGCTGTGCCAATCCGAAGCCAGGAGCCAGGAGCTTCTTCCAGGTCTCCCACATGGGTGCAGGGGCCCAAGGACTTGGGCCATCTTCTGCTATCCCAGGTCATAGCAGAGAGCTGGATCGGAAGAGGAGCAGCCAGCACTAGAACTGGCGCCCATATGGGATGCTGGCGCTTCAGGCCAGGGCTTTAACCCACTGCGCCACAGCACCACAGCGCTGGTCCTTTGATCCTTACTTCTTAGCAGAGAACGAAGCCAGCAAAGCAGAGAACACTTGGGTGTTGCTTTGTCCCAGCGCCCTGATTTCCCTCCTGCCTTGACCTCCGCTAAGTCCTTCACCCCAAGACCTGGAAAGAGGCCATCAGCCCTCCTCTCCATCTATATTCACCCCCTCAGTGGTGAGTGACAGGGGGGTTTGTAGGATTGTCAGTAGAAAATGCAGTTCTGCTCTCAATTGGCATTCCTCAAATCCACTTCTGGACATCGGGGCGCCGGCAGGTGCAGTTTGCCTGGGCATCCATAATGATAGGATCAGTGCACTTTCAAAAACTCTGTGGCCGCCTGGTCACCCAGGGCTATTTCCCAAACCTGGAGCACCTGGGGACACTGGGGGAAAACACAGATTCCCGTCACTGCCCTGGAGACACTGGAGTCAGTGCACCTCCGGGTGACTGGAGCTCAGGAATCTGGTTTCTAAGAGATTCTTCTGGTCTCCAATATTGAGAAACACCACCCAGGCCTCCGGGAGCACAGAACATTCTGGGAATGCAATGAGGCCTTGGCACAAGGACCAATCTTACAAAAGTTGCAAGTTCAAAAGTTGCAAGATCCAAATCCCAATGCACTGAGGGAAAAAGAAAACAAGCAGTTGTCTGTAATCCCAGTAGACTACGTGTTTATCAACTGCCTCTAGAGCAATTCACAATTTGTTTTGCTTTAAAAAGGGGGGGGAGGGGTGTGCTTGGGCGCCTTGCTGACTCAGCAGTTATTGGAAGATGGTCGTACTGAGATTATTCTAATGTACAGAGGTTGCTGGAGATAGCCCCCCGGGGGGGGGGGGTTGCGGGGCGTGGTTCTCTGTCTCCCTGGGAGGATCAGCCTGACCAGTGGCACTGTAACCCAGGTCTGCCTCCACGTCACAGTTCACACAGCTCTTTGCTGGCCACTGAGCTCATCACCACCCAGCTGCCCCCAAGAACTCACTGCTGCTCACAGGCGGGGAAGTGAGAAAGCCAGGCCTCCTGCAGACTGCACTGCTCCCCACGTTGCCCCAGCAGCCCTGCCAATCCTCTCGAAAGGACGGTTCAAAAGTCTTCAAGGAGCAGGCATTTTAGCCTAGGGATTAAGACACCTGTGTCCCATAGCTAAGTGCCTGGGTTCGACACCCTGCTCTGGCTCCTGACTCCAGCTCGTGCAGACTTTGGGAGGCAATCATTGTGGCTAAGTAACTGAATTCCTGCCACATATGGGGAGAGCTGCATTGAGCTCCCAGCTTCCCACTTTTGCTCCAGCCCAGACCCAGCTATCGTGGGCATTTGGGGAGTGAACCAGTAGCTGAGCAGTCTTTCTCTTAAATAAATCGGTCAATCACACTTTAAAAAAAAAAATCATTGGAATGTTCCCCATTGCCATCACACTGGGCTTCTGCACCCCGATTTGACGTTCAGCTGCTCTGAGCCAGACACAACTCCTTCCCTGGGGACCCCCAAAGACGTCCCCATGCTGGGACGGGGGTTCAGCCGCGCACTTAAGGCGTAGGTTAGGATGCCCACATGTCGTGTCCTGGCGCCTGCGCTCTGCTCCAGCTTCCTGCAGGTGCAGGCCCTGGGGAGGCAGCAGTGATAGCTAATCGGATTCCTGCCAGGAGACCTGAATTGAGTTCCTAGCTCCTGGCTTTGGCTTGGCCCCATCTCAGCTCTTGAGAGCATCTGGGGAGTGAACCAGCTGAGGGAAGCGCTCTCTCAAATAAGTAAATTTTAAAAAGAAGATATTCTAATCCCTGGAAGCTGTGAATGCTGCACAAGTCACTTTTTGATGTGACTGCCTCCAGGGCAGCGAGACAGAGGGGTTAGCCTGGACCATTTGCTTGGCCCCAATCTAACGACAGAGTTCTTAGAAGTAGAGTCACCAGGGCCGGCGTTGTGGCACAGCGGGTTAAACTGCTGCTTGAGATGCCGGCATCCCATACGAACGAGTCCTGGCCACTCCACTTCCTGCCCAGCGCCCTGCTAATGTGCCTGGGAAGCAGCAGAAGATGATCCCATTACATTGGCCCCTGTCACCCACATGGGAGACTCAGATGGACTTCCAGGATCCTGACTTCAGCCTGGCCACAGCCCTGGCTGTTGTGGCCATTTGGGGAGTAAGCCAGCAGATGCAAAAATCTCTTTTCTTTGTAATTCTGACTTTGAAGTAAACAAAAGTCTTGAAAAAAAAAAGTGGAGAAGCTTTTCTGGCCGTGGTGAGTGATGTGGCCAGGGAAGAATGGCCGGGGCTGGGATGGGTTCAAGGATGGAGAAGGGAGGCCCGGAGCCAAGAAAGGCGAGCAGCCTCGAGGAGGAAAAGCCACAAATAGCTTCTCCCCTGGAGCCGCCGGGAAAGATGCAGCCCTGCAGCCCCCAGCCCCCAGCCCCGCGGGCCCCAGTCCCAGCCCTGCGGGCCCCAGTCCCAGCCCTGTGGGCCGAGGCGGGCTTTTATAGAAACAGCCCTTATCTGAAGCCGTGACAGGAAACTGATGGTGCGCATGCTCCCAGCAAGGCTTCTCCCAAACTACTTTGCTTCCTACTTTCCTTGGCCCAGACATCTGTTCTCCTGCGGCCACATCTTTGCCCTGCCACTGTCCTGCCCGCTGCATGCACTCTGGCTCCTGAGCTGTCAGCACTCACACTGTGTCCTCAGCATTGACCGCCCAGCGTTGGCATCCACTGCCCACACAGCGCGCTCCCGCTTGATGGCGAGCTCCTACAAGGTGGTGCCTAGGGCCCGCTTTCCTCTGCCCCCCCCAACCCCCCCAGGAATGGTCCGCAGGGGTTTGTAGAACAGACCTGGAGCTTTCTGCTGCCTGGGATCAGACGCCATGGAAGAGCAGAGGCAGAGCCACAGGCATCCTTGCAGGAGGATTGCCAGGAACCAGAGTAAAAAGTAAAAGAAGTAAAAGTAAAAGAAGCAAGCATTTGAATACATGGAATACGATGTGAAAAGGGAGGGGCGAAAAGAATATGTGTATAAATTTGGAAATACTTGACTATCGTTGGAAAGATATCAAAAGGTTCGTGGAAATGGAATTAAATTTATTTTGGTGCAAAAAAAAAAAATGAAATCTGTGAATACCAAGGGGTCTTTAAGAACTTCACAAAAGGTGAATATTATGAAAAAACTGGGGCTGGCATTGTGACACAGTGGGAAACACCACCTGTGGTGCCAGCATCTTATATAGGTGCTGTTTCAAGTTCCAGCTGCTCCACTTCCAATTCTACTCCCTGCTAAAGGCCTGAGGAAGCAGCGGAAGATGGCCCAAGTGCTTGGGACCCTGCACCCATGTGGGAGACCAGGATGAAACTCCTAGCTCTGGCCTGGCCCAGCTCTGGCCAGTGTGGCCACTTGGGGAGTGAACCATCAGATGGAAGACCTCTCTCTCTCTCTCTCTGTCTCTGTGACTCTGACTTTCAAATAAGTAAATACATAAACCTTAAAAAAAAGAAAACAAGCAAGCAAAACTATGTGTGGATTTCAAAATTTGAGGATCAAAATACACCTTATCAGTAGATGCAGACCCAGAGGGCAGGACAGGGAGGCAGAGAAGAGATCATCTTTAATCAAGCCACCTGCACAGAAACCGGGCGCACTCCCCACCTGGCAAGGGCCCCCGGCAAAGACCATTTATAAAAACAAAAGGCTTCAAAGCACCAGTGGCTAAACCTGTTGCGCTGCCAGTGGAGGAGGGGTGGAGATGAGAGAGCTGGAGGCGGCGCTGGCCCGGCCGGCTGACCTCGCTGAGTCTGGGACCTGGTGCCTGCGGTGGCCAGAGGATGGCCTGGGACTGACGGGTTAGCCTGCGGGTGCGGATGGCGGGGCGGGGTGGGGCTGGCGTTCTAGCTCAGGATAGATGGGAGGGTGGAGACAAGGAGGGGGAGGTGACCACAGATAGGCGCAGGTACACAAAGCACCTGCACCATCTGGACTCCCCTCCTTTCCCCAGTGCCTCCCAGGGCTGCTCCTGTTCTGCAGATCGGGACACTGAGGCCTGGTCCTCAGGACTGTGGACACCAGCCAGTGCGCAGAGTCCTCGGGGGTGGCTCTGGAGGAAGGCTGGCAGAGAGAGCTCCCACCTCTCCCTGCCCCTAAGGAAGGGTGGGGGTGTTGGCCCTGCTGACCCCCTACTGCCCATCCCCCCATCCCTCTAAAATGCCTTCTGGGATTGGGAGAGGTCACTTCTGGGCCCTGGAGTGGTGGCAAACGCTGGTGATGTGCAGACACGGGTGTCAGGCGGTGCCGACCAGCCCTTGCGCCCTGGAACTCCCGTCTCCCAGGAGGTGGTGGAGTTGCTAAAAGAGCAGACCATGGGGCAGCAGGCCTGGCTCAGGAACCAGGAGGGGGGGCTGAGCTGTGACTTCATTTCTCTGGAGGAGGGAGCTTGCTGAGGGTGGGTACGGACTGAACCTAGCACGGCTTCCCCATGGGCCGGGCTGAATTCAGGGCTCTGGGCTCTGTCCATCTGGTGAGAGAGCAAATGGGCATATTGCTTTACGACAGGCGTCGGTGAGGGTGGCGGGGGTGTGAGTGAGGTGGAGACCACGTGGGTTCAGGAGTGTCCAAGCTGGAAGGGGCGGGGTGGGAGGTTGGAAGTGGAATCCAGAGACCCAACACTGGGTTTTGGAGACTGAAATTACAGGAAGCACATTGTTCAAGGCCTGCTCCCACCAAAAGCCCAGCTGTGTGGCCTCAAGCAAATCACACCTCTGGGCCATGTGTGCAGAATGGGAATTATAATCTCTGCCCAGGGAACTGAGAGTCAAATGAGGCAGCTAGAAGGGTCCACCTCCTAAGAGATCAATTACTCAATGTAACTGAGGCACAGAGTGGGCAAGGCTTTGCCAGAGGCCACACAGTCAATGAGGGAGCTGTGACCTGAACCCAGCACTCCTGCCCCGAGTTCACAGTAGCTCTTCCAGGGCTGGTGAATGAGTGTGGTGCCATGGGGTGAGAGTCTCTGCCCGGCTGTTTCTCTCTCTGGACAGGGGCAAGTTGCTGGGTGAAAGGTGAAAGGGAGAGACTGGAGAATGCAGGAAGGCTCCAGCGCACGCCAAGATTGAGATAAAAAAAATACAAATCCCGATATTCCCCTCCCCCGCCTCGCCTTCCTCCACCCCCAAGTCCAAGCGGCAAAGGGCCAAGTCCAAGTCCACAAGTCCGCGTCTCTGGCCCAGACCCACGTAGGGCCGGCGCAGGCTGCAGTCGGTCCACGGACCGCCAGGGGGCGCGCCAGCCCGTCTCGGCCTGAGACGGCTGCGGGCGCTTGTCGGTCCAGCCTCCGAGGGCGCAGCGCCTGCAAGGGCGTAGGGCAGAAGTTACCCCGACCTGCAGAAAACAAAGACAGGTCAAGGCAGTGGACTCCAAAGGTATGGGGGCGGAGAGATGCGACTGCCCTGCGCTCCCCCGTTCTCCTCTTCCCCAGCACCACGGCCCACCCTCCCACCCCCAGCCAGCTCCTGGCCAGGACCCACGTGTACAGAGGCTGTAGCTGCAGATGCGATGTCTTCTGGGGCGCCTGGTACCCGTAGGAGTCGAAGCCGCCGATGAAGTCAACTGCGGAGGGGGAGGGGGCGCACGGTTAGGGGCGGGCCGGCTGGGGCGCGAGCCATGGCAGGCTGGGTCCTGAAAGGAAGAATCCGACCCCGGGAAGCCGAGCCAGAGAAGCCAGGAGAGGCCCAGGCTAGCAGGGGTCAAGTCCCCGAAACGGGCGGCCCTGCAAGGAGGGAAGCTCTGGGGAGCCAGGCACGAACCAGGGGCCGAGAGCGCGCATGAGTGGGACGACGTTAGCACAGGTGGTGCTGGAGCGGCTGCCTGGCGTCTGCCTACGCAGACCCCTCCACCGGCTGCTGCGGCGCCTGCCCCTCCAAAGCGGAAGCCAACCCGGAGCTCCCGGGCCTGGGCCCCTGTCCAGGGTGCTGAAGGGAAGGGAGGCGCGGCGGCGCCCTACTCACAGCTGTCCTCCTCTTCCAGGAACACTTTGCTCACGTAGCAGGCGAACACAAAGCCGAAGAGCTGGGGGCAGGGTGGGGGGAGACGAGTCAGGGAGGGGGGCGCTGCCAGGATAAAGCCCGACCCTAACAACTTTAAGTTCAAAACACTGCACCTTGGGGAGGTGGGTGGCGTTGTGGCACAGCAGGTAAACCCTATGGGGCTGCTCCACCTCCGATCCAGCTCCCTGCTCATGTGCCTGGGAAAGCAGCGGAGGATGGCCCAAGTCCTTGGGCCCCTGCACCCGTGTGGGAGACCTGGAAGAAGCTCCTGGCTCCTGGACTCCGATCAGCACAGCTCTGGCCGTTGCGGCCATCTGAGGAGTGAACCAGTGGATGGAAGACCTTTCTCTCTGTATAACTCTTTCAAATAAATAAAGTAAATCTCTAAAAAACAACTGACCCTTAAAATCAAACATTCCTGATCCCATTCCCCATCCTGGGAGAGTGACTGTGACAAGTAATTATTTTACCTCTTGAGCCTCTGTGTTGTTTTTTTGTTTGTTTTCTGCCTTATTAGCATGTTAATTGGAAAGACAATTGTGTCACTTTGTGGGTATGAAGTGCTGGGGTCAGGGCTGGCCCTCCCAGAAACTGGAAGATTTTTTGTTTACTTGCTTGTTTTGTTTTTGTTTTTGTTTTTTTGGCTTATAAACAATGAAAATTTCAAGTCGGGGATTGACATGCTGGTAGACACAGTGATACATGGATTCTTCTCCGTGTCATTACTCAGTGGAAGGGGGAGGGGCGGCTCCTACTATCTTGGAGCCATTTTTGTATTCTCATAGCTAGAAGAGGTTGGTACTGTCATTCACTGTTGTGAATAAGGACAAGCATGGTGAGGGTGAGTGACACATACAAGATCACACAGTGGGAGTATGGGACTTTTTGTTTTTTTGAAAAGCAGAGAGACAGAGGAGGGGAGACAGTGAGTGATCTCTGTCGCTAATTCACTCCCACTGGGCACAAAAGCCAGGGCTGGGCCAAGTCAAAGCTGGGAGCCAGGAAATCCATCCAAGTCTCTCACATGGGTGGTGGAGACCCAAGCATTTGAGCCACCACCTGCTGCCTTCCCAGGGAGCATGGGCAGTGGAGGAGGGACTCAACCTCAGGTATTCTGATATAGGACATGGGCGTCCCAGGAAGTGACTTAACCTGCTGTGCCATAGCACCCACTCCTGTGTGGTACGTTAAATCCAAGACTGACTCACAGCTGGTGCCTCAGCCTATTTGTTAATCTTGCTCACTCCCCAAGTGGGGGCTGAGTAGGCATAAAAGGAGCTGGGGCAAGATATGGAATCAGATCTGACCAGAAGCCCAGACAGGCTGCAGGACCTAGATTCACTCCTGCCTAACTAGGGCTAAAGAAAGGGCTTGGGGTGGAGGCTCCCACATCTGGGAGTGTGGGGGGTGGGGGATGGAGGACTCACTGCCAGGAAGATCTGCAGCGCGCTGCTGAGGGCTTCGATGTAGGGATAGTCGAGCAGGCAGCCAGTGACAGAGATGACGTGGTGGTCCTCCAGGGCCAGGCGGGAATTCAGAACAGGCGTCACCAGGCAGCCCGGCCCGTTCTCCATCCACCAGGAACGGTGCAGGGATGTGTTGAAGGTCATGATGAAGTCCCGATCCTGGGAGCAAAGGGGCCTGGGATACTGAGCAGGGGAGGGAAGGGAATACTCCCCAGGCTCCAGAAGACTTGACATGAGGCCTGCTCCTCCCCTGGACTGTCGGAGCAGCTCTGGGGCTTAATTAGTGCAGGACCAGGAGTCAGAGCTGCACATCCATAACTGGCCAGTAGGTGGCATTTCATGATCATGCAGGCTGCATGCTTCCATTCCTAAGATGCAACCGGGCTGGTGCTGGACTCAGAGGAGCCCATGTTAGGGCTGGAAGGAACACTAGGAGTTGGCCAGTCCACTTTCCCAGCCACTGGGGAAGCCCTCAATTCAGGCCTTAGCACAGCCCATTCAGTCTCCACTGCTTCCTCTGTGTGTGACCCTGGGGAAAACTCTCCTCTTTGCATTTGTTTTAAAAGGCAGAGAGAGATGGAAAAATAGAGACAAGAGCTCCCCACCTGCTGGCTCACTCCTCAAATGCCTGCAACAGCAGGGCCTGGGCCAGGCCAAAGCCAGGAGCCAGGAATTCAATCCTAGCTGGGCGGAGGGACCCAGCTCCATGAGCCATCACTGGCTGCCTCCCAGGATCTGCAGTAGCAGGAAGCTGGAATCGGAAGCTGGAGCTGGCACTCAAACCCATGTACTTCAGTGTGGGATACGGTGTTTCAACCACAGGGCCAAACCCCTGTCCCTCTTCCACGTGTTGAGTGGAGAAGGGCTGACCTGGGTCAGAAGTTCTTCCCAAGGTGTGCATCCATGTGTTCATGGATCCCTTCACTTCTTCAGTCATTTAGAGATCCACTGTGGGCTGACCGGGAGCCCAGCACTCAGATGTGTGATCTCATCCCCCACCCCCCAGCAACCACGTGCAGCTCTGTCTCCATTGACTAAGTGAAGGAGCTGAAGTTCAAGGAGCCCAAACCACTCACCCAGGGTCACCCAGCTGGACATGGAAGAGCTAGGATTTGAATCTAAGAGGGTCAGGTTATGAAGCCAATGCTCTTATCCACATGTTATGCCTCCTGAGTATCTAAAAATAGAATGTGTCATTCTGGCTTTGCTCTTTTTCAAGCTAAATGGCCTTTCTTCAATATTTCCCCATGTGACACAGTACGCTCAATTTTCCCTGAACAAACCCTAAGTAGTTTCTTTCCCTTCTGAAAAGCATGGATCAGGATTGGACCCAAGTCTTTGTCTGCACAGTAAAAAGTGCAGGGCATTTTCACCTCCCTTGCTCTGAACACTCCACCTCTGTCATGGAGTCTCAGGAGAGCTTTCTGGGCCACCATCTCCCGTTGGTTTTTATGAGCTTGCGATCAACGGGGATCTCCAGCTCATCTCCACACAGGCTGCTCCTTGGCCTCAGCTGCTTTGTCATTGGTTTTGAGATATACAGAGGAGGCCAGAAGCAAAAATGTGGGCATGAACAAAGGGGAGCGCAGATTAATTGGATGCGGGGAGAGAGGGAAGTCTCTTCAGGACAGGATGTCCCCGATCCACACACCAGGAGCCCCGGGGTAGGGGAGGGGGAAGGTCCGGCCTGCCCATGGCACTGCCTGGCCTGAGGCTTACCTGGGACAGCTGCCCAACCTCCAGGTAGAAGCAGATGATGAAGGCATTCCAGCCCACCCAGAGCACCAGCCAGGCTGCGTACTGCGGAAAGCAGAGGTGGGGTCAGCCTGGGGCCTGGGGGAGCGGGGAGGGGGTGTCAGTGGAGACAGAGCTGGAGGACTGAGGAGACCCGTGCAGGGGACACTAGGACAATCCCTTACTCAGAGAGCATGCTGGAGTTCACAAATCATGCTCACACACGTCCAGTGCCCACTACAGACCTGCAAGGGAGGCCCAGGCCTCTGCTTAGACAAAATAAACAAGGCCAAGGGGAGGTTTGAGCTTCCTAAGATCACACAGAGGGGGAGGTAGGGCCAGCACCCAAACCCTATCCCTCTGACAGCCAATTCTCTCTGCTCTTCAGAGAACCATAACTGTTAGGCCAGCAGGGTCTAGTAGAAACACACAGGGACTTTGTTAAAAATGCAGATTCCTGGGGTCAGCATTGTTACGTGGTGTGTTAAGCTACTGCCTGAGATGCCCACATCTCATATCAGAGCACCAGTTCAAGTCCCAGCTGCTCTGCTTCCAATCCAGCTCCCTGCTAATGTGCCTGGGAATGCAGCAGAAAAGGTCCAAGTGCTTGTACCCTTGCCACCCATGTGGGAGACCCAGATGAAGTTCCAGGCTCCTAGCTTTGGCCTGGACCAGCCCTGGCTGTTGCGGCCACCTGGGGAATGAATCAGCGGATGAAAGATCCGTTTCTCCCTCTCTGTCACTTTGCCTTTCAAATCAAATCAAATTAATCTTTTGAAAAACACAGATTCCTTAGTTCTACCCTCCAGACATACTGATTCTGAATTTCTTTTTTGTAAAGATTTATTTATTTATTTGAGAGGCAGTGAGAGAGAGAGAGAGAGAGAGGGAGATCTTCCATCTGCTGGTCCACTCCCTAAATGGCTGCAATTGCTGGAGCTGGGCCAATTCAAAACCAGGAGCTTCTTCAGGGCCTCCCACATGGGTGCAAGGGCCCAATAATTTGGGCCATCCTCCACTGCCTTCCCAGGCCATCAGCAGGGAGCTGGATTGGAAGTGAAGCAGCTGGGACTCAATGCTGGCACTGCAGGAGGAAGCTTATCCTACTACACCACAGTACCAGCCCCAATTCGGAATCGCTTTTAAAGATTTATTTATTTATTTGAAAGGCAGAATGAGAGAGAGAGAGGAGAAACAGAGAGAGATCTTCCATCTACTGGACTACGCCACAAATTGCCATAACACCTGGGGTTGGGCTAGGCCCAAGCCAGAAGCCCAGAACTCCATCTGGGTCTCCCATGTGGGTGGCAGGGTCCCAGGCACTTGGGCCATCTTCTGCTGCTTTCCCAGGTACACTAGCAGGGAGCTGGATCAGAAGTGGAGCAGCCAGGACTCAGATTGGTGCCGATATGGGATGCTGGCATCACAAGCAGCAGCTTAACGGGCTACGCCATGGTGCCCGCCCTGGGGGAGCTTATTTTTGCTCAGGGTACATCCAGCTTATAATTGGGTTCTTCCTCTGAGAACATCTCTAGGAAGAAACACCAACCTTGACCTCTTTGAGGAAAGTGGCCCTGGGATCTGAGCATCCTCCCACCAGCTGGGTTGGAGCCGAGCCCAAGTGAGCACCAAGGTTGTGGGTGCCTCTGGCTGGAGGAGCAGGGAGAGACAAGGTGGGCCTGGGAAGGGGACGGCGAGCCGTACCAGGATGAGATACCGGGATCGGTACTGCACGGTGCCGAAGATGCCCAGGATGACCGCCATGATGTGCAGGAAGTTGGCCAGGATGGGTGCCCACTGGTAGCCCAGGAAGTCAAAGATCTGCCGCTGCAGCGCAGCCACCTGTGGAAGAGATGGGCTGAGGCCACCGTCGCGCCTGGGAGGCCTGTGGAGCACGTGACAGCTGTGCCATGAGACACAAGATTCAGTGCCATCCAACTCATTGGTACCAAAGAGATGCTGAGAGGCAGGGGCAAGTCTGTGCAGGTGGAGGCCTCCCTAAGCATGGTCATCGCTTTGGGGCTGCTGGAGGGAGCCAGGAGCCAGGGCTCAGAACCCCTTCCTCCCTGCCAGGGGCTCCCTACCAGCAGCTCAGGCTCCTGCCCCTCCCCATTCTGTAGTCAGGATCTGGACTGCCTCTCCCTGCCCCAGCTGACAGCTCCAAGAATTTCCTGCGCCTGAGCCACCTCCTCCGAGGTTGTGGGATCCATGGGTTAGAGAGGATTTTCCTTTTTTTTTTTTTAAGATTTATTTTATTTATCGGAAAGGCAGAGTTACAGAGACATCTTCTACCAGCTGGCTCACTCCCCAAATGGCTGCAACAGCCAGGGCTGTACCAGCCCAAAGCCAGAAGCCAGGAGCTTCATCCAAGTCTCCCAAGTGGGTGCAGGGGCCCAAGCACTTGGGCCATCTTGCCCTGGTTTCCTAGGGAGCCTCATTCGAAGTGGAGCAGCTAGGACTTGAACTGGCTCCCATATGGGATGCTGGCATCACTGGCAGCATCTTAACCCGATGCACCACAGCGCCAGCCGCAGGGGTTCCTTTTCTCTCTCCTTTCCCCAGGGAGGTGGAGTAGTTGGCAAAACTGGCCCCAAATTCTGCCTCTTGCTGTTTCCATGCTCTTTGGCAGTGCCCTCACACATTAACTCTGTGTTCGGTCATGTGACTTGCCCAAGGGGACTCTAGCAAACGTGATGCAAAGGAAGGCTTGAGATGTGCATGGGAATCAGGGCTTCTTGCCTGCTTCTCTCTCTCTCTCTCTTTTAATTTGACAGATAGAGTTAGACAGTGAGAGAGAGAGACAGAGAGAAAGGTCTTCCTTCCGTTGGTTCACCCCCCCAAATGGCCGCTACGGCCGGAACTATGCCGATCCCAAGCCAGGAGCCAGGTGCTTCCTCCTGGTCTCCCACATGGGTGCAGGCACCCAAGGACTTGGGCCATCCTCCACTGCACTCCCGGGCCACAGCAGGGAGCTGGACTGGAAGAGGAGCAGCCAGGACTAGAACCTGGCACCCATATGGGATGCCAGTGCCTCGGGCAGAGGATTAGCCAAGTGAGCCCTGGCGCTGGCCCCCTGCCTGCTTCTCTTGTGACACAGATCTTGTGAACAAGCCCAAGCTCACCGGCTGTGGAGGAGAGGCCACGGGCAGGAGAACCGAGACAGCCCTGCTGATGGCCCACCCACATTCAGACATGCAAGCGAGGCCCTCCAAGGTCATTCCCTCTCTGGTCCCCCCACTTGTTGGCCACAGTCAGAGTCCAGACCAGAATGTCCCTGCTGACCCATAGGATTACGAGAGACATGAAATGGGTGTTTTAAGCCACTGTTTTGGAGTGATTCATT
Organism: Lepus europaeus; assembly: GCF_033115175.1. Lineage (NCBI taxonomy): Eukaryota > Metazoa > Chordata > Mammalia > Lagomorpha > Leporidae > Lepus > Lepus europaeus. Next base: position 23,452,775 of record NC_084831.1, read on the forward strand.
ATGCAGCAAAGGCTAACTGGGATATGAATGTATTCATGTTAAATGTTAAAATGGAACTAAAAGGTAAGTTTGGGGACCAGCATTGTGGCACAGTGGGGTAAGCCGCCGCCTCTGATGCCAGCATCCCATATTAAAGTGCCTCTTCAAGTCCCACCTGCTCTACTGCCAATCCAGCTCCCTGCTAATGCACCTGGGAAAATGGCCAAAGATGGCCCAGGTGTTTGGCACCCTGCCACCCATGTGGGAGACTTGGAAGGAGTTCAACAACTCTTGGCTTTGACCTGGCCCACTCCCAGCTTTGACCTGGCCCAGTCCCAGCTGGTTTGCAGAGTAAACCAGTGGATGAAAAAAATCTCTCTCCCTATCTCGCTGTAACTCTATTTTTTTTTCCTTTGTAGGATTTCTTTTATTTATGTGAAAGAATTACAGAGAGCGGTAGAGACAGAGAAACAAAAGTCTTCCATCTGCTAGTTCACTCCCCAAATGGCCACAATGGCTGGGCTGAGCTGATCTGAAGCCAGGAGCCAGGAGCTTCTTCTGGATCTCCCATGTGGGTGTGGCGGCCCAGGGACTTGGGCCATCCTCCACTACTTTCCCAGGTGCATTAGCAGAGAGCTGAATCAGAAGTGAAACAGCCAGAATTTGAACGGGCACCCATATGGGATGCTGGCAGTGCAGGCCAGGGCTTTAATCTGCTGCGCCACAGTGCCGGCCCCAACTCTTTCAAACAAATAAAATAAATCAATTAAATCGCTTTTATTAAAAAAAAAAAAAGGTAAGTTTATTTTGGTGCAAAAAAATGTTTTGAAACTTTTCTCATAGTCTGCATTTCCCACAAAGTGTTGGAAGACCCCGCCCAGAGCCCCCAGCTCAATCTGAGGAATAAAGGAGCTAAGGACACCTGTGGTGCTGGACTGCCAGCATCCTTCCTCTGGTGACAGGATCCTTCTCTGGGTTCTGGGACACTCCCACGACCACTCTGTCCACGTGACTTGGTCAGAGCTGACACCCCGAACCCAGGCTAAGTCAAATAATCAAAGCCACAGTGACGGGTTCTGGCGTGGGCGCTCACCCTGTGTCCTGGCCCTGTCACCTGGCTATCTGCAGGAGCGACTGGGACGGGGCTGCTCTGAGTGGGGATGGTGTCAGCTTGGCGCTCCTGGAGGCCATCTTTGTCACCACAGGGGCGTGGCCTGCCTGAGGAAGAAGCCACCACTGGGAGAGGGGAGGGGAGGGGCAGAGGGAGAAGGAGAGAGGGGAGGGGTGAACAGTAAACTGCAAGGGGAGTGCCTGGGGACAGGGTTTGAGACTGCAGGATGGAGCCATGTCAACAGCTAGCTCTCCTCCTGGTACAAGGGGGGTTCACAATGTTTGCAGGGAAATGGAATTAAATTTTAAAAATACCAACTTGATTTCTCAGCAGAAGCTCCAATGAGTTCAAGACACTTTTGTAAGCGCTGAAGCCAGATATTGAGTCCGTCCCTAAAACACTGAGCCTCCTGGGGATGTCTCCATGCCAGTGCCATCTTGTCACCTTAACTGAAGAATACTGAGTGCCTTTTAAGGCTTTTCTTCTTTTCTTTTTTGAAGATTTATTCATTTTACTTGAAAGGCAGAATTAGAGAGAGAGAGAGATCTCAATCTTTTATCTCCTAATTCATTCCCCACAATGGCCAGGGCTGGGTCAAGCCAAAGCCAGGAGCCAGGAGCTTCATCCGGGTCCCCATGTGGGTGGTAGGAGCCCAAGCACTTGGACCATCTTTTGCTGCTTTCCCAGGCCATCAGCAGGGAGCTGGATGGGAAGTGGAGTAGCTGAGATGCAAATCAGAGCCCGTATGGGATGCCGGGGTCCCAGGCATCGGCTTATCCCTCCACGCCACAGTGCTGGTCCCCCTTAAAAAAGGCTTTTAAGATTAGGAAACAAAAAGAAATAAGGAGCAAATCAGAGCTGGAAGGTGGATGCCTAAGGCTGTCCACGGAGATGCTCATGAAATCGCCCTAGTCTGCTGAGAGGGGCGAGCAGGAACGCTGTCGAGGAGCAGGACCCTCGCCAGGTGTTGGGAGAGCTGTGGTTCAGTTCCTTAAGGCACTGTCCCAGTAAGCAGATCCTCCACTCTTTGGCCCTCCAGAAGATCAACAAGCAAAATGCCTTGAGCATCCCCCAAGCCTGCTGTCGGGCCTCTGCTCCCACGCCCTCCTCCTGTAGCGCTTGCTTTGATTGCGCGTTGTCTTCAGGTAAAGTCCTGTTCATCTCCTGTTACAGTTCATAGAAGGAATGCTTCACAGCTTTGTTTTGTTTAGGATTTACTCATTTATTTATTTGAAAGCAGAGTTACAGAGAGAGGGAGAGGCAGAGAGAAATCTCCTATCTGCTTGTTCACTCCCCAAAAGGCCAGGGCTGGGCCAGGCTAAAGCCAGGAGCCAGGAGCTTCATCTGGGTCTCCCACATGAATACAGGGGCCCAAGCACTTGGGCCATCTTCAGCTGCTTCTCCCAGGCCATAGCAGGGAGCCGGATCAGAAGAGGAGCAGCCAGGACTCTAACCGGTGCCCATGCGGGATGCATGGTGCTGCAGGTGGCAGCTTTACCCTCCATGCCACAGTGCCGGCCAGCCTTGCTTCAGGGATCTTGATCCTACTTGTTTAGATTTCCACTGAAAGCGACGCTCTTGTCTGCAGCTGATCTGGGTCCAACAATGTTGGCACTGCCAAGCAGAGTTTGCTCCAGTCTAACTTTTCAGTTAGAATCACGTCAGCTGAACCCACTGGGACGGCTATGGTGTTGGCTATTGTTCCTGCTGTTAATTATCGGTCCTCTTCGATTAGAGTACAAAAGAGATTATTTTTTCCAATCTGATGCGGATGGTCTGGCGCCCCGGGCTACAGATTCCACACTGTCTTGACCCTCCTGAAAAGGAGTTATCCATTTGTGAACTGCTGATTTTTGGAGCTTTGTCCTCATAAACATTTCATAAGTCATCAGTGATGTCACCAGTTTTTCACCCTAAATTGGGTATCTGTTCTTGCTTCATCTGTGGCAGAATTCATGTTGCTCTGATGGGGCCTCTTTTTCAAAGTGTGCCTTGTCCTTAGTGCCTCAAACTAGAGCCAGCCATGGAATAATGGCTATGAGTTTACTTTGATGCAAAAGAATGTTGAAATCTATGCACTTTTTTTTTTTCAATACACATGTTCCACGCACTTTTTGAAGACCCTTATACTTCTGATTTCTGTCGCTCGCAACCAAGAGTCCTGACTGAAACAGGAAGGGAGAGCGGAGGGTTTGGTGGGGAGGGAAAGGGAGAAGACCCCAGCAGGGAGGCAGCAGCTGATGCCACCACACAGATGGCAAGGCTTGGACAGAGGCCAAGGAAGCTGCAGGTCTGGGCAAAGTGGTGAGGGAAGCCTGGTGGTGAGGCCCAACCCTGGCACCTACCCACCTGGCACCAGCCTGGTCGTAAGGAGCGTCCCAAGTCCATCTCCTTGGGCAGAAAGGCAGAGCTGGGATCATCATCTCATTTTTTAATCTTATTTATTTATGTGAAAAGCAGAGTGACAGAGAGAGAGAGAGAGAGAGAGAGAGAGACTCCCCCAAAGAGCAGCAACAGCTGGGGCTGGACCAAGCCTAAGCCAGGAGCTAAGAACATGGGGTCTCCCATGTGAGTGGCAGGAACTCAAGTAATTAAGCCATCATCTATCTACTGCTTCCCAGGCGCATTAGCAGGGAGCTGGATCAGAAGCAGAGTAGCTGGGACTTGAACCAGCACTCTGATATGGGATGCATGTGTTCCAAGCAGTGGTTTAACCTGCCCAAACCAGGATTTCATTTTGAGGGAAGAGAGCATGAGGTACAGAGAGAAGCGACTTGCCCATGGCCACACAGCAGCTTGGTGGCAGACCAGGCCTTTCCCTGCCGCCTGTCCCATTTTGGCACCAATGCACCGCCCTTCCCAGCTGGCCCTGGCCTGGCAGTCAAGAGGTGCAGGTCCCAGTGGAGGCTCTGCCTCCACCTGCCTGGCTACCATGGGCAGGTCACTCTCCCTGCTGGGTCTCAGACTTCTCCCATAGGTGTGGAAGTTACTGGATTGGATAATCCCTAAGGGCCCTTCCAGTTTTACTGATTTATTTTATTTGAGAGGCGAAGAGACACAGGGATACGGAGGCAGAAAGCGCTTCCGACCACTGGCTCACCCCCACATGCCTGCCTCGCCCTCCCAGCTTTGACGGCCATGGTCTGCTGACCCTGGGAAGGAACTCCCCAACCCCAACACTCTTCCCCCACTTCCATTCCTCCACCCCCCCACTGTGACTCTGGTGGTTTGGGGTCCAGCTTGGTGTTCTGGATTCAGCCAGCACTTGGTCCATCACAGGATGGAACCAGTGGCTGTGACAGGTGCTCAGGCACATGGTGGAGCTCAGAGACCCCTTGCCCATATATGTCCACGTAAGAGACGGTGGCACCCCATCTCCACCTTGGCCCCACTCAAACCTCCTTTCTGTTCTGTGGCCCCACAGATGTAGTCGATAATTTTTTTTTTTTTTTAAATGCAGCAGCTTTGAAAGTTACTCAAAGGCAGGTTCAAATCCTAGCTGTGCTGTGTGACTTGGGCAGGTCACTCTCCTTCTCTAAACCTATTTCTTCAACCACAGAGAAGCCACCCCTCCTGAGAGGTTGTTTTGGGAATATACAGACATCGCATGGACGAGCTGACGATTAGACCCTTATTCTACTGAATGCTGCAGTTTATATGTGCCCTGGCCATTGCAGCCATTTGGGGGATAAACCAGTGGATGGAAAATCAATCTCTCTCTCTCTCTCTCTTCTTTTTTTTTATTTATTTTTTAATTTTTTTGACAGGCAGAGTGGACAGTGAGAGAGAGAGACAGAGAGAAAGGTCTTCCTTTTGCTGTTGGTTCACCCTCCAGTGGCCACTGCGGCTGGCGCACCGCGATGATCCGAAGCCAGGAGCCAGGTGCTTCTCCTGGTCTCCCATGGTGTGCAGGGCCCAAGCACTTGGGCCATCCTCCACTGCACTCCTGGGCCACAGCAGAGAGCTGGATGGAAGAGGGGCAACCGGGACAGAATCCGGCGCCCCGACCGGGACTAGAACCCGGTGTGCCGGTGCCGCAAGGCGGAGGATTAGCCTGTTGAGCCGCGGCGCCGGCCTCTCTCTCTCTTCTTATACTTTTCAAATGAATAAATAGATCTTTATATTTTAAAAATTTAATTTATTTATTTGAAAGACAGGGTTACAGAGAGGTAGAGGCAGAGAGAGAGAGCTTTTCCATCTGCTGATTCATTCCCCAAACGGTTGCAGCGGCTGGAGTTGAGCCAGTCTGAAGCTGGGAGCCAGGAGCTTCTTCCTTGCTGATTGTTCTTTAAAGATCTGTTGGGGCCAGTGCTGTGGCATAGCGAGTAAAGCTGAAGCCTGCAGTGTCGGCATCCCACAGGGGCGCCAGTTCAAGTCCCGGCTCCTCCTCTTCTGATCCAGCTCTCTGCTATGGCCTGAGAAAGCAGTAGAAGGTAGCCCAAGTGTTTGGGCCCCTGCACACACATGGGAGACCCAGAGAAAGCTCCTGGCTCCTGGCTTTGGATCAGCCCAGCTCTGGCCGTTACAGCCATTTGAGGGATTAAACCAGTGGATGGAGGACCCCTCTCTCTTTTTCTGCTTCTGTCTCTCTGTAACTCTGCCTTTCAAATAAGAATAAATCGTAAAACAACAACAACAACAACAACAAACCAGCAGGGCCAGTGCTATGGCACACTAGGTTAAGCTTCTGCCTGCAGTGCCAGCATCCCATGTAGGCACCGGTTCCATTCCCAGTTGCTCCACTTCCCACCCAGCTCTCTGTTATGGCCTGGGAAAGCAGCAGAAGATGGCTGCAGTGCTTGGGTCCCTGCACCCATGTGGGAGACCAGGATGAAGCTCCTGACTCCTGGCTTTAGATCAGCCCAACTCTGGCTGTCGTGGCCATTTGGGGAGTGAATCAGCAAATGGAAGATTTTTCTCTCTCTGATTCTCCTTCTCTCTCTGTAACTCTGACTTTCAAATAAACAAATAAAATTTTTTTTACAAATAAAATTTAAAAAGCTCCACTGGATGGGGTAGGATGCATGCTGGGATCAGCAACCACAACGTGGACTCCTGGAGCACCAAATTCCCCCATGTGTGTGGCTCCCTGCTCATGGGCTGGGGCATGGCGGCTCTTTGTAGGATCCGGCCACACTCTGTGCCCTGGGATGTGCCACCTGCTAATGCACTACTACCAGAATTGTGGGACTAATGACTCCTTTACTGGCTACCAGAAACCTAGGGACAGACCCTTTAGTACCCAACAAAAACCAGAAGATCACGAAAGTTCCTGGGCCCCTGCCACTTATCTGGTGAACCAGAGGATGGAAGATTGATTCTCTCTCTCTCTGCCCTCCTTTCCCTTTCTGCTTCTGACACTGCTATTCAAACAAAAAATCTTTAATAGAATCCAACCTTGTGGGTAAAGAGAATAAGCTTTGTGGCTAGGGGAAGCTGAACAATTGCTCTCCTCATGTGATGTGTGTTTTTGCCTGATACAGTCTATATGTATGTGTGTATATAGTCTATATGTATGTGTGTAGACTTATTTTTATTAGAATTTTTCTGCTCTTTTTAACATAAAATAATCCTAATCATGAAAATAAAATAAAAATAAATAAATGAGCAAACAATGAGCTTATGAATTGCTCATTTCTGGAACTTGATATTCTCACTGCAGGTAAATGACTACAGGGGTGATGACTGTATCTTTTTAAGAATCAACATTCAGTGTCTTAGTAAATATTCTCAATTCTAAGTGTACTATATTTTTATCATCAAACCAAGCCCAATATTTCAGAATTTCTGCTTGTGCAACAGTGATCTGCAGCTAATTAACAAGTAACCATAAGAACAGAATAGGGGGCTGGTGTTGTAGCATAATAGGTAAAGCTGCCACCTGCAAGGCTGGCATCCCATGTTGATGCCAGTTCGAGTCCCGGGTGCTCCACTTCTAATCTTACTCTCTGCTAATGGCCTGGGAAAAGCAGAAGGTGGGCCAAGTGTTTGGGCCCTGCACTCACTTGAGAGACTCAGAAGAAGCACCTGGCTTCTGGCTTCAGCCTGGCTCAGCCCTGGCTATTGTGGTCATCTAGGGAGTGAACCAGTGCATGGAAGATCTCTCTTTCTGTCTCTCTCTGTCTCTCTGTCTTTCTGTCTCTCTCTCTCTCTCTGATTCTCCCTCTCTCTGTGTAACTCTGACTTTCAAATAAAAATAAATAGTTTTTTAAAAAAGAACAAAATAGGATAAAAATCTTTCCTATCTGGCTACACCAGCTTAGAAACCTTAATCTGGGAACTACAGTAATTGTGTATATTTTTTAATTAAAAACAAAACAAAACAAAAAAAACCTTTACTTGAAAGACACAGAGAAAGAGCGATCATACATCTGCCGGTTTGCTCTCCAAATGGCCACAATAGCTGGGGCTGAGCCAGATTAAAGCCAGGAGCCCAGGACTCAATCCTGGTTTTGCCCAGGCTGGCAGGGATCCAAGCACTTGAGGCATCATCTCCTCCCAGGCTGCAGTGAGCAGGAAGCTGGAATTGGAAGCTGAGCGGGGACTTGAACCCAGGCTCTGTGATATGAGAAGTGACCATCCCACGCAGCATCTTAGCTGCTGTGCCCAATGCCTGCCACCTGCAATTATAAATCTTAACCGGCCTCAGTGAGCCTTTGTTACCTGATGCAAGGAACCATGCGTGTGGAGCAACAGCAACCTACCCCTTTGTAAAAATTTCAAATGCGAGTGCACGGAGGGAATGAAAGGACCTTGGGGATATTTTTACCCAGGCAGCCTGCAGGCCAGGTCAAGCCAGCTTTTCAAATCTCTGTCCTAAGTGGGCCAGCAGCTAAGTCCTTGGGGGGTAACCAGTGCAGCCGCCTCCCGGATCTCTGGGCAGAGGAAGGCTTGCTCCTGTCCGCTCCCACCGCCTTAGCGCTTTTTCTAAAACGCAAATCTCACGCCAGCCACACAGAACCCCAGCCACACAGAAGAAGTCCACTGACCATGGACCCAGAGTGACAGATGGGATCAAGGCTCCTGCGCCTCGCAGCCTTGCCTCCCAGAAGCCAGTGTCCACTGGGGAGGACCCACACTGCTGCCCATCACTCCCCCCTGCACTGGTGCTGCTTTCCCGGGTCCAGTGGCCCTTGGTGCCCCCTTCCCATGCCCTCCCTGCCCCCTTCCTATGCCCAACCGGCAAGTGCCCTCAGACCCCAGCTCCCTTCCCTGGAAGAGGGGTCCCTCTGCTCCTTGCATTTTGCACCCAGGATTCTGCTCTCCCTGAAGCCCCTTGAGGAATTCTGCTTCTCTTCTCTCGTCTCATGTTCCTCGGGGCCCAAAGGTGGGGTTGGGATCCTCTGGGGTCCCCTAGCCACATCCAGAGCACATGGCCCTGAGGCTCAGCCTGCGGCCACCCCACCCTCCTCCACTGCACGTTCTTCTGGCCGCCAGGCCTGGCACCATCTTTGAAAATAAGTTTGGCCCCTGCACCCTCCTGGTTGACTTTGACATGCGGGGCCACCCCATCCAGCTCCTCTGCCCCAGTCTCCACACCGCCTCTCTCATGGCCTTCTCCTCCATCCGCTCCACCCACACCAGTAACTGCTCTGCTCAGCTCCATTCTTCACGCCCTTCGGGGTGGCAGGACCTGTCTAATGCATTCCACGGCCCTCTGGGTGCTTCACAGCCAGCCCTGGCTGTGGGACTGCAGCCTCCCTGTGACATCAATCAGTCTTGCCTGGTGCCAGTCTCCCTTCCATCGCACTTGCCAGGAGAAGCCCAAGCCTGGCCATCATTCGTTTCCCCTGTGCGGCTGGAGAAAGTCACCCCGGACAGACTGGCCGGCTGTGCTGACTTCAGGGGGCTCCTGATGTCCCACAGCCTGGCTAGGTCTCCTCAGTGACCGTCCCAGATCTCACTGTGTCCAAGCCTCCTGGTGCCCCCTCTACCCTTTCTCAGCGACCACCTGGTCACACTCTCCCCCGCTGTCCCTCCCTTACCCTGGCCCACAACACCCTGGCCCTTCTCTCTTGGAAACTCAACATTCTTCTCTCCCTAGGACCCTCCCGCTGGCTCCTAAACACCTCAAGCTTCTCCCATTAAAAAAAAAAAAAAAAGATCCTCTCGCCACCTCTCCTGCCACTCACTCTGCCCACCACACCGCGCTTTCTGTTCTCACTGAGGTCCCTGGCAACCCCCAACCTCCTCGCATTCTCGTCATGCCTGGCCCCAGGGGCCCCTTCTCCTGCCTGCACCTGCTCTTCCCTGGCTTCCGCCTGTGGCACGGCCCCAGGAGCAGGATGACCCAGTGGTTAGGAGCAGAGCATGGGCTAGAATCCTGAGGCCACTGGTTATGAGACCATGCTGGGCAAGTCACTAATATCTCTGCACCTCAGTTTCTTTACCAAAAAATAAGGTGTGATTCACAGAATCTTCCTCATAGGGCCATGAGGAGTCAGCACTACTTAAAATTACTGTTCTCCAGGGTGGGCATTGTCCAGAGTGGGTTAAGCCACCACTTGGGACCCCTGCATTTCACACTGGAATGCCTAGGATGAAATCCTGGTTACTCTGCCTCCAATTCAGCTCCCTGCTAATGCGCCTGGGAAGGTAGCTGGTGATGGCCCAAGTGCTCGGGCCCCTGCCACCCGCATGGGAGACCTGGATGGAGTTTCTGGCTCCTGGCTTCGGCCTGGCCCAGCCCCAGCTATTGCAGGCATTTGGGGAGTGAACCAGTGGATGGAAGATTTCTCTCTCTCTCTCTGCCATTCTGCCTTGTAAATAAATAAATCTCCTTAACAACGAAAAAAAGTGCCATTCTCCATAGAACTCCCAGCTTCCACTTTTGCTTTATCTTCCCAAGGCACTTATGGCCAGCGGTTCCCATGATGCCCACTCCTGTTCACTGTCCGTCTCCCGCATTCCACAGCAAGCTCCATGAGGACTTAGGGTTTTCCCAGGGGCAAGAGCAGGGCCCAGCACAGCAGGTGCTAAATGCTAACTCTCCATCCCTCTCCACCTCCATCCTGGGCTACTCCACAGGCTCTAGGGAAGCTCATCCTCTCCTGCTGTGCACTCAGGCCCTATACATGGGGCTCAGAGCTCCTCTTCATGCTCCGTTTGTCCCAAGAAATACATGCCACCCAAGCTTCAGTTTCTGCCTGCTCCCTCTCAGCCTCTGCCGCTTTGAACCAATGACTCACTGGAGGGCTCACTTGGACTTAATTCGCCCAACCCTTGGGCCCAGCGACACATCCAGCTGCATGAGCTAGAAACCTGCACTGCAGACCCTGCTCCATCCCCAGGCCCAAGGCCCAGCCCGCCATCCAGTCCTGGCTCTCACCTCCCAAATCCCTCACCCTTGCCCATTTTTCTCCACCCACATTCCCACCGGGCAATGCCAACACCATTTCCCCAGCGTACTTCCAGCCTTACCCACACTCTCCTGTCTAGAGTGAAGCCTCCCCTGCTGCCCCTCCCCCACTCTGAGCTCCCCACCCCCATCGGTGATTATTTATTTATCGGGTAGCTGCCAGCTAAGGGGGATGCTGTTGCCATGGGAACCTTCAGCCTCGAGTCAGGGCTGCCTCTGTTCTCAGTAGGATGCTCTTGTCTGTCTAGACGCCAACCCCAGGAGCCCAACCCAGGTGGGGATGGAGGGGGGCAGAGATGAATAAGGCAGATGGACCTACCCCAGCCCCAGGCGGCTGACTGGGGGAGAGGTGGGGAGGGGGCTGTGCTCAGGCCCACAGACCCCATCAGGAGCCTCTGGCCCCAAGCTCTGAGCAGCCACTCCTACAAGTCAATAATTTCCTGGGCCAAAATTCCAGCCACATCACCATGGACCTCAGCCACAAAAGCCAGGCAGTCTGGGGGACATGGCAGGTTCCCCTACCACTCCTGGAGAAGGCGTTAGTCTGGCCTGGGTTTGACCTTTTTTTATTTTTTTAAAGATTTATTTATTTATTTATTTGAAAGGCAGAGTAGCAGAGAAAGAGAGAGAGAGAGAGAGAGAGAGAGAGAGAGATGAAGAGACAGAGGGAGAGAGATTGTCCATCTGCTGGTTCACTCCCCAAATGCCCACAAAGCCAGGAGCCACGAACTCCATCTGGGTCTTGGCAGGAACCCAAGTACCCAAGTGCATCGGCAGGGAGCTGGCTGGGAAGCAGAGTAGCTGGGACTCAATGCACACATCCCTACAAGATGTGGGCATCCCGAGCACTGATTTAATCTGCCATGCCCCAGCACTCACCCTGCCCGCCTCTCCTACTGGCTTCAGTTCACCAAGGACACAGACTCTGTGTTTGGGGGATGGCGGACCGGAGTTCCAGCCTCATTTGGTCACTGACTCCCCACGTGACCTTGGACAGGGGATGCCCCCTGTCCCTCAGTCTCTTCCATGGCTGTAGTGTCCTGAGGATCCAGACAGTGCGTGCAAAGGGCTCACCCAGCCGGGGCCTGGCCTGCAGTTAGGGCTCTGTGCACGGCCACAGCCTTTGCTGTGCCCCCGCCCGAGCTCCCCCCTTCGCAGTGGATTTCTGAGGCAGCTGACAAAATTAAGCTCGACTCAGCCTCTCATCCGTGAAATGAGGGAGTGGGACTGACGCTGCAGCCAGCAGCGCCGGGAGGACCCCTGGAGACGGCTGGTCCAGAGCCTTCATTAGCGAGGTGAGCACAGCGACAGCAGAGGAGCAGCCCCATCTCTGGGGTCCATCTGGGGCCAATGCCATTTGAGCAGGAGTTGCGACACGAGGGAGTCAAAGGGGCAGAGTCCCAGAGACCAGGTGGCGTTCAGCAGGGTCAGGAACATGGGCCTGCTGGAGACTCGGGGCACTGAATGCAGAGCTCTTGAGCACCGGCCCTGGGCCGGGCCCTGGGCGAGGTGACGGTGAAGCAGCCGTGCGGCTCCTGTCCCCCAGGGCTCAAGTCTAGAGGCAGATGGTGAAGGGGCTTTTCCACTGGGCCCCCTCCGCTGTGTTCAGTGACCTGTGGAGACTCCTCTCTGTGCCCAGCGCACACACACACACACACACGTACATGCACACGCATCTGCCCCCGCCCCCACTCTCTTCCAGGACACCAGCAGCCCTTCTGCCTGCGTCCCAGGCCCATCCCGCTGCAAGCAGGCCAAGGCTATCATTGTTGAGTAAAAAAAAACAAGCTTTAAAACAATTTGATGGGGCTGGTGCCATGGCTCACTTGGTTAATCCTCCACCAGTGGTGCCAGCATCCCATATGGGCACCGAGTTCTAGTCCTGGTTGCTCCTCTTCCAGTCCAGCTCTCTACTGAGGCCTGGGAGGGCAGTGGAGGATGGCTCAAGTGCTTGGCCCCTGCACCCGCATGGGAGACCAGGAAGAAGCACCTGGCTCCTGGCTCCTGGCTTTGGATCGGCACAGGGCCAGCCGCAGCGGCCATTTGGGGAGTGAACCAACGGAAGGAAGACCTTTCTCTCTGTCTCTCTCTCTCATGTCTATAACTCTACCTGTCAAATTAAAAAAAAAAAAATTTTGCTGGGGCCCAAGGAGGGACGCACTGGAGCGGGGCCGCCAGGACCGAGTGAGCGACAGACGCACCACCCGCCAACGCCGCAGCCGCTTGGGGCCCACACGGACCCTCTACCTGAGTGTAGAATGAGCCAAGGAGACTCAAACCCAGCAGCTATTCCACATGCCACAGAAGATATTCAAGGAGATGACAGATGGGTGTCTCAGCACAACAGATTTGTCCTGGATTGTAAAGACAAAGAGCCTGATGTCCTGTTTGTGGGCGACTCCACGGTGCAGTTAATACAGCAGTATGCGATATGGCGAGAACTTTTTTCCCCACTTCATGCACTGAATTTTGGAATTGGGGGAGATACAAGACATGTTTTGTGGAGACTAAAGAATGGAGAGCTGGAGAATATTAAACCTAAGGTCATTGTTGTCTGGGTAGGAACAAGCAACCATGAAAATACAGCAGAAGAAGTAGCAGGTGGGATCGAGGCCATTGTTCAGCTTATTAATACAAGGCAGCCACAGGCCAAAATCATTGTATTGGGTTTGTTACCTCGAGGTGAGAAGCCCAACCCTTTGAGGCAAAAGAATGCCAAGGTGAACCAACTTCTCAAGGTTTCCCTGCCGAAGCTTGCCAATGTGCAGCTACTGGGTAGAGATGGGGGCTTCGTGCACTCGGACGGTGCCATCTCCTGCCACGACATGTTTGATTTTCTGCATCTCACGGGAGCCGGCTATGCAAAGACCTGCAAACCCCCCATGAACTGATCATGTAGTTGTTGGAGGAAACACCCGAGGAGAAGCAGACCACCATTGCCTGACTGGCTCCCATCGGTGTGAATAGCTCCCCAGCTTCTCGAGATCAGTTATGTCACTGGCACTACAGAATCCTCCTCTTTCTTAAGGCACTTTGCATTGTAGAATGTTCCTGGATGTTCATACCTAGTGTTTGAAAGGGAGGAGGGGCCGGCGCCGTGGCTTAACAGGCTAATCCTCCGCCTTGCGGCGCCGGTACACCGGGTTGCCCCTCTTCCAGGCCAGCTCTCTGCTGTGGCCCGGGAAGGCAGTAGAGGATGGCCCAAGTGCTTGGGCCCTGCACCCCATGGGAGACCAGGAGAAGCACCTGGCTCCTGGCTTCGGATCAGCAAGATGCGCCAGCCGCAGCGGCCATTGGAGGGTGAACCAACGGCAAAAAGGAAGACCTTTCTCTCTGTCTCTCTCTCTCACTATCCACTCTGCATGTAAAAAAAAAAAAAAAAAAAAAATAGAAAAGAAAAGAAAAGGAAGAAGGGATTCAAACTGATCCTGTACATAGAAGGTTTGTTTGACACAGGAGAAAAATTAGCCAAGAAGATTGTTGTTTAAATTCATTTGAAACAAGAAGGGGACTTTTTAGTTGTATGTGTGACACATTCGTTGAATTATCGCTGTTTTTCCTAGGACGACATCAAGCCTAAATGCTGAACAATATGAAGATTCTTTTCTTGGCCTTTTTTTCTATGGATTATGTCATATATAATAATTATCACTCACACCTATTTGGCTTTAAAATGTGGGGTGTTTGTTTTTCCAGTTTTGAAGGCTCATAATTTAGCCATAATTTACTCTTATGTAGCCTCAGCATTTTCTTGACATACAGCATTGGATTAAACATGCTTGTCATTCAGAAATGGAAAAAAAAAATTTTTTTTATTCTGTTTGTGGAGAAGACAAAAGCCAGCAGGGGAGGGGGGCAGCCAGCATGTGTCTGTGTGTGTCAGTAAGTGTGTGTGTGCGTCTTTGTGTGTGTCTGTGTGAGTGTGTGTGTGTGTATCTGTGTGTTCCCCGCAAATGCAGGCTGCAGAGCCAGGGGAAGACACAGCTTAAGTGGGGAAGAAGCTGTCCCTGGGGACACCAGGGGACAGACAGGCCTCTGTCTCTGAAACTTTTTACAACAAAGTTGCCTTTTCAAAACAGTTCAAGAGCCATGTCTCCACACTTTGATTCACCCCTTAGAGGGTGCGGAGTGGCTCAGGGGACTGAAGTCTCCTCTCCCTGTGACTCGGCCTCAGTGTTCTCATCTGTACCATGGGGGCCTCTGTGGCTCCAGGCTGCTGTCTAGGCCCTGGTAGTGCAGCCTTTCTGCCTCCGGGGGGCTGGCCTCGAAGGCCCTGTGGCCTCTGCTGAGATCCTAATGGTCCTCCCCCCCAGACTGACTCTGCCAGCCCCACCCCCTTCTGCAGGGGCCCCCATGGCCCTGCTTCTTCCTGCCTGGCTACCCCAGGCCACCCCACCCCTCTCCAGGTGCTGCCAACCACAGGAGCACCCTCTTCCCCCAGCCCAGTGTGGCCGCTGCTCTTCCCACCCAGCAGATCGGGGCAGAGCCTGCTCTGGACCCAAGGGCCTCCCAGGCACCAGCTTCCCTAAGACCCTGCGCTCCCAGGGTTAGCTAACAGCTAGCGTTTTCTTCTCCTAGGGGGCCCACACACTCAGAGTCCAGCACCTAGGGCTTCAATAAACATTTCTCCAGCTCCTATCATGTGCTAAGTCCTGAGGACTCGGGGTGAGTATGGGGGCGACCGCCCAGCATTTGCCTTTAGCAGCGACACAGTGACCCAAGTCCCAGCCCAGAGCGCAGGGCTACAGGAAGAGGGGCAAGAGGACAGAGTTCCTCCCCAGGAGGAGAGGAAACAAAACTCTCCCGGGAGATTAACAACGGCTCTGCGGGGCCAGTCAGAGACTTCATAGCGCACCTGTTGTGTTCTGTACTCTTGTCCCGTCTCGTAATCCCACCTCCGTTTACAGGTGAGGACACTGAGGCCCGACAAGTGGACAAGTTTGCTCCAGGGGACGTGAAAGACTTAAGCCACCAGCAGGGCCATATGGGGACCCAGCCCCTCTCCACACCCTGGCCTTGGGTCTGAGCCCGTTTGCCTGCCCTGGCCATGTGGGAACCTCATTCCCTACAGCCCTGCTGCAGGGGCCTTCTGCTCTGGCAAAGGAACTGCTTCCTACTCAGGACCGGTTCTGGTGCCCCCAAGCCACAGACCGCCATCTGCCTGTCCCCACGCCCTCCTGCTGTGACCCGGCCCCTCCCCTCCACTACCCCAGCTGGGCCAGGGGAGGGAAGGAGCAGCTGGTCACTACCTTCTGCATAATTAGCCCTTGGAGACCAGCATGGAGCTGCCAGGGAGGCGGGGGCTGACCCAGGACGCTGATCTGGGCAGCCCTGGTCTGGATAGAAGGCAGCGGCAGGGGCTGGCCTCTGTTTCCATGGCAACCCACTCCCTCATTTTAGTGACCACTGACCCGTTCCCACCCCTTCCCCAGTGGGGTGGGGTCTGCAGGCCCCTTCTGGGCAGATCTGTCCCATCACCACCAACAGAACTGCTTGGCAGGACTTCGTTAGCATATATCTACATCAATCTGCATAATTGCTAGGTCCGGTGGGCCAGGGTGCTACCAAGGGGGAATCAAAAAACAAAATTGAAGCTCCCTCCATCCCACTGAGCCTGTCATCTCACTGACCATCTGGTCCAAGCCCACAGGCTTGCCGTGGGCGGCCGTGTTAGCAAGGCACAGACAGCTGCAGGGCAGTGGCGCTCTCACTGTTTCCTCCTCCGTTGATGAGTTGAGGATGCCCACCTCACAACGGTGCTTCGAGAACTGAGGGGTCTGGATTCTCTCCCAAGCCCAGGCCTCCCCACAGCTCCTCAGTCCTCCTGGGGCCCCCCATGCTTTCTGCCTGTGGGGCAGGCTCCGCTTCCAGCCCCAGAAAGGCTGGGGAAGGGGCTGCTCCTTGGATCTGGGGGTCTCCATGCCACCTCCTCCCACCAGGCCCTGGGGCAGACCTGGACACAGCCAGCTTTGCCCAGGTACCCTCTCAGCAGCACCTCCCAGGGCTTTGCCTGAGGCAGGTGCCCTACCAGGTAAGCAGGGCGTGTGACCCCAGCACCACTCCTATCTACCCTTTGGGAAACCACGAGATGTGGCTTAGGCAATGGGGCAGATGGCACACTCTGGAGCCAGGCAGCTTGGGCGTGGGTCCAGGCTCTGCCACTTACCTGCTGTGTGAGCTTGGCTTTATCTCCTGTATGAACCTCAGTTTCCCTCTCTGTACAAGGGGAGAACAACAGTCCACACATTCCCTGGAATTGTGACAATGAAATGGTGTAGCATATGCCAAGTGCCCAGCACGGGAAGCACTCCAGACATGTTAACCAGGACTATCAAAATCATAGCAGTAAGGAGGCAAAACCCTGGGAGGGCGTGCCTCCCAGAGGGGGAGGTACTCACACTGACCGTAAGAATGAAACACTGTCAACAGTCCAATACCTCCCTCGGACAGAACCCAAGGAGGCCATGGAGAGGGGGTGTGGCTAGAGGCCACACTGTGTGGTGTGAACAGGCAGACTCTGGAGCCCCCTGAATGGCAGGATCCCATTTGTTTTCAAAGATTGTTTTTATTTGAAAGGCGGCGGGGGGTGGGGTGGGCAGAGAGATCTTCCATTTACTGGTGAATGCGCCAAACGACCACAACAGCAAGTAGCTGGGTCAGACTGAAGCCAGGAACCTGGAACGCCATATCCAGGTCTCCCATGTGGGTGGCAGCGGTCCAAGCACTCAGGCCATCTGCTGCTGCTTTCCCAGGTGCCTTAGCAGGGAGCCAGATTGGAAGTGGCGTAGCGGACACTGGAACCCAGGCACTCAAAATGGAAAGCCCGCATCACAGGTGGCATCCTAACCCACTGCCCAACAACATCCACCCAGGATCCTATTTTTGTGTGTAAGAAACAGAATCGCCAAACTATTAACCTCTTAACTCTGGGGAGTGGGATCATGGGGGTCTTTGAGATTCAACCAGACTTAGGAGTTTTCAAAAGATTTCACAGAGGGGCCAGTGCTGTGACACAGTGGGTTAATGCCCTGGCCTGAAGAGCTGGCATCCCATATGGGTGCCGGTTCTAGTCCCGGCTGCTCCTCTTCCTATCCAGCTCTCTGCTATGGCCTGGGAAAGCAGTAGAAGATGGCCCAATTGCTTGGGCCCCTGTACCCATGTGGGAGACCTGGAAGAAGCTTCTGGCTCCTGGCTTCGTATCGGCGCAGCTCCAGCTGTTGCGGCCATCTGGGGAGTGAACTAGTGGATGGAAGACCTCCTCTCTCTCTCTCTGCCTCTCCTCTCTCTGTGTAACTCTTTCAAATAAATAAATAAATCTTTAAAAAAAGATTTTATATAAAATGCCTGTTATGAGATAAACTATGTATGAATCTCAAAAATTTCTGCATCGAAACAAACTTTAAGTTCCATAGTCTATGAACTTTGTGGCATCCCCTAGTATTTCTAGGTTTTACCTGAGGAGTAAAGCTTTTATAATAACACAAAATACAGGCACTAAAAGAAGAACTGCTAGAATGAGGCTGGGTGAGCCCCGAGTGTGGCTAGGGGACCAGTCGGCCTGGTTTGCCTAGGACCATGGGGACTTTCAGGATGCAACATTCCCACAACAAAACCCAAACAAGTTCCTCCAGCGCAAGAGCCGGAAGAGTCTGGGTGACCGGGGAGCCTGGGGGTGGCTCTGAGTGGCTGAAGGAATGACAAGAGATGCCACTAGACTTCAGGTACCGGGGCTGAGCCCATGGGTCCCTAGGGGCCAGTGGGATGTGAAGCCACGTGCCCTGAGCACGGCACTCTCTGGCTGAGCAGGAGCACGGGCTGGAAGCGGAGGTCAGGTGGAGATTCGGGCCCCCTTCCTCCCGGGATGCCCAATTTCCTAGCTCTGGCCACTCCAACTCTGCCCAAGCCCAAATTCTTGTGGCACCCCAGGGCCATGTGCCAGCTCGGGGAAACCCCCGCGGTCAGGGAGGAGCTTCCTGCCGAAGAGAAGCGCTGAAGACAGAGGTGGAGGGCAAGATACTTGAGCCAGGAAAACAGCAAAACAAGGCTCTCCCGGGAGACGCTGGCTGCAGACAAATGAACATTTGGATAAATAAAATGGTGATTAATCAGTTCCCCGACTAAGTACAATGAATGAGACCACATAATTAAGCCAAAAACTCGTGGCAGAAAGTGCCTTAATGGAGCGGGCACTTAGGCAGAGAGAATTCATTAAGGCAATGTTCTGAATGTCAGGAGTGACTAGAGCAAAGCAAGCAGCAGCCAACATCTGCCCAGCGTGGGCCCGAGGCTGAGGAGCCCAGCGGTCACCAGCTCCAGCTCTGGAGATGGGCAGACCTGGAACTGAGTCCCAGCTCTTACCAGTCATGGGATCTGGGAGAGTGACCTCCTGGAGCCTCAGTTTACTCATCTGTAAAAGGGGAATAAGCACACCTGTCTCCTGGGCTCAGTGAGATGCTATGAACAAAGGACTCTGCATATAATAAGTGCAGGTGTTTGGCACAAGGGTTACGCTGCTGCATCTCACACTGGAGTGCCGGAGTTCAAGTCCCGGCGCCACTCTCCATTCCAGCTTCCTGCTAATGCGCACCCTGCGAGGCAGCAGGTGATGGCTGAGTGGCTGAGTCCCTGCCACCCGTGTGGGAGACGCAGACGGAGTTTCTGACTCAGCGTTGGCCTAGCTCAGCCCTGGCTGTTGTGGGCATCTGGGGAGTGAACCAGCAGATGGGGCTCCCTTCCTCTCTCTACCTTTCAAATAAATAACATAAAATAAATTTAAAGTGTTGAATAAATTATCACAAATTGGACAAGCCACTCTGCTCCCTCCAGATCTTAATTTCTCACCGGCCCCAAAGAGGTTAACAGTGTCCTGTCTTCTTCACAGGGAAGCTTAAGGACCATGTAAGCCATTTATATTCTAGAACATTCTTTTGTTAAAAAAATATTCAAAGCAGAGAGAGACAGAGACAGACAGAGATCTGCCATCCGCTGGTTTACTCCCCAAAAACACACAATAGCCAGGGCTGGGCCAGGCCAAAGTCAGGAGCTTGGAGCTCGCTCTGGGTCTTCCTTGTGGGCAGCAGGGATCCAAGTATTTGAGTCATCACCTGCTTTCTCCCAGGATTCACATTAGCAGGAAGTCAGCATGGGGAGAGGAGCCAGGACTCGAAGCCAGGCACTCCAGGACAGGACACAGGTGTCCCAGATGGATTTTTTTTTTTTTAAGATTCATTTATTTATTTGAAAGTCAGAGTTACACAGAGAAAGAATGAGAGGCAGAGGGAGAGAGAGGTCTTCCATCCACTGGTTCACTCCCTAATTGGCCGCAACGGCTGGAGCTGTGCCAATCCGAAGCCAGGAGCCAGGAGCTTCTTCCAGGTCTCCCACGTGGGTGCAGGGGCCCAAGGACTTGGACCATCTTGGACTGCTTTCCCAGGCCATAGCAGAGAGCTGGATGGGAAGTGGAACAGCCGGGTCTCGAATCAGCAACCATATAAGACGCCAGCACTGCAGGCAGTGGCTTTACCTGCTACGCCACAGTGCCAGCCCCCCAGGTGGAGTCTTAATGACTGCTTGAAGCCCACACCTCTGTTCTTTAATTCCATCAGCTGTGAAGCGGGGACGCTGATGGCAGTAGCTTGTTCATGAGACTGTCATGAGGTGTGGAGGCGGGGCTATGTGCCAAAAGTTCTGCGAATTCTGCACACTCATTGCCGGGGAAGTGTTAGCCATGCCAACCTCCCTGTAGCACAGACTGTGGGCCTTGGTTCCCCAGGTGAGAGACCCAGATGGAGTTCCTGGCTCCTGGCTTTGGATTGGCCCAGCCCCAGTGGATGGAAGATCCCTTTCTCTCCCTCTCTCTCTGAACTCTGCTTTTCAAATAAGTAAACTTAAAAGTGGGGGGGCCAGTGCTGTGGTGTAGTGGGTAAAGCTGCATCCCATATGGGCCCCAAATCCAGGCAGCCCGCACAGGCCCTCATGCACGCTTCACTCCTCCCCTGCCCCCAAACCTACAGGTGCCAGGAATGCAACTGGAGAAGCCAGCCCTTACCCCCAGGCCACACAGCCAGTAAGCCACTCAGCACAGCTGGGCCCTTACCAAGAGGCAGTTTAGGGGCTGGCATTGTGGCATAGTGGGTAAAGTTGTGCCTGTGATGCCAGCATTCCATATGGGTGCCAGTTCAAGTCCCGACTGCTCCACTTCCCATCCAGCTCCCTACTAATGCGTCTGGGAAGTGCTTGGGCCCTTGTCATCCACATGAGAGACCCAGATGGAGTTCCAGGCTCCTGGCTTTGTCCTGGCCCAGCCCTGGCCATTGTAGCCATTTAGGGAGTAAACCAGCAGATGAAAAATCTCTCTCCTCTCTTTGTAACTCTGCCTTTCAAATAAATAAAATAAATCAAAAGAAAGAGAAAGAAAGCAAGCAGGCCCAAGCTTGTGGTCACAGACTACGTCACTGCAGGAAGGGTCCCGGGAAGGCCAGGGTCACCAGGCACCCGGAGTCCTCTTCACGCCAACCTCATTTGTCCAACCACTGAATACTTTCTTTTTAAATTTTTTTAAATTTTTATTTATTTATTTATTTTTGACAGGCAGAGTGGATAGTGAGAGAGAGAGACAGAGAGAAAGGTCTTCCTTTTGTCGTTGGTTCACCCTCCAATGGCTGCTGCGGCTGGCACATCACGCTGCTCCGAAGCCAGGAGCCAGGTGCTTCTCCTGGTCTCCCATGCGGGTGCAGGGCCCAAGCACTTGGGCCATCCTCCACTGCCCTCCCGGGCCATAGCAGAGAGCTGGCCTGGAAGAGGGGCAACCGGGATAGAATCCGGCGCCCCAACCGGGACTAGAACCCGGTGTGCCGGTGCCGCAAGGTGGAGGATTAGTCTGTTAAGCCACGGCGCCGGCCAACCACTGAATACTTTCTGACTGTCGGTCCGAGCCCTGCACAGTGGAGACAGTGCAGCGGAAAAAACACAGACACAGCCCCACCCATGATGGAAATGCTCAACACAAAAGCAAGAAGGGCACCGCACCTTCTCAGCCTGGCAGAGGGCATCGCAGCGCACCCACAGCCCCATCACACTTAACGGTTAAAGACTGGAAGCTTCCCCTGCGGGTCAGGAACAAGCCAAGGATGTCCACTCTGTTTAACACTGTCACGAAGGTTCTTGCCGGGACAATTAGGCACGGAAAAGAAATCAATGGCGTCCAGATTGGAAAGGGAGAAGTAAAGCCATCTCCATTTGCAGACGACAAGTTCTCGTGTATGCAAGAAGATGAATAATCCATAGAAAGCTATTGGAGCTACTAAGTTAGATCAGCGAGGTTACAGAACCCAAGATCAATATATAAAAATCAGCTGTATCTCCATACAGCAGCAATGAATCATCTATAGATGAAATTAACAAAACAGGGGCTGGCGCTGTGGCATAGTGGGTAAAGCTGCCACCAGCAGTGCCAGCATCCCACATGGGCGCTGGTTCAAGACCTGAATGCTCCACTTCTGATCCAGCTCTCTGCTTGAGCTGGGAAAGCAGTAGAAGATGGCTCAAGTCCTTGGGTTCTTGCACCCCTGTGTGAGACCAGAAGAAGCTCCTGGCTCCTGGCTTCGGATCAGCACAGCTCCAGCTGTTGCGGCCATTTAGGGAGTGAACCAGCAGATGGAAGACCCTCCCCCGCCCCACCCCACCCCCGCCTCTCCTTCTCTCTCTGTGTAACTCTGACTTTCAAAGAAATAAATAAATCATTAAAAAAGAAATTAATAAAACAATTTCATTAACAATGGCATCCAAAAGAAAAAAATAGGAGGCTGGCATTGTGGCATAGCTCATTAAACCACTGCCCGAGATGGCAGCCTCCCATATGGTCCTGGCTGCTCCACTTCCAATCCAGCACCCTGGTAATGTGCCTGGGAAAGCGGTGGAGGATGACCCAAGTCCTTGGGCCCCTGCACCCACAAGGGAGACCAGGAAGAAGTTCTTGCCTCCTGGCTTTGGTCTGGCCCAGCCCTGGCTGTCGCGGCCATTTGAGGAGTGAACCAGTGGATGGAAGACCTCTCTGTCTCTCCTCTAACTCTGCCTTTCAAATAAACAAAAAAATATTTAAAAAGAAAGAAATACATCAACTGAATGTAACTAACAAGGCCTAAAACTTGTAAGTTAAAAATCAGAACCATCGGGGCTGGCATTTTGGTGGTGTATCACGTAAAGCCGACACCTGTGAAGTCGGCATCCCATATAGGCACCCGTTGAAGTCCTGGCTGCTTCACTTCCGATCCAGATCCCTGCTAATGCACCTGAGAAAGCAGTGGAGGATGGCCCAAGTGCTTAGACCCCTGCACTCATGTGGGAGAAGCTCCTGGCTCCTGGCTTCAGCCTGGCTCAATCCTGGCTGTTGTGGCCATTTGAGGAGTGAAGCAGCAATGGAAGATCGCTCTGTTTCTCCCTCTTCCTTTCTTTGTAACTCTGCCACTCAAATAAATAAATATCTTCTACAAAGAATCAAAACCTGGGCCAGTGCTGTAGTGTGGTAGCGATAAGCCTCCGCCTACGGCACCAGCATCCCATATGGGCTCCAGATTGAATCCCGATTGCTCCACTTCTGGTCCAGCTTTCTGTTGATGTGCTTGGGAAAGCTGCAGAAGATGGCCCAAGTGCTTGGATCTTTGTACCCCCGTGGGAGACCTGGAAGAAGCTCCTGGCTCCTGGCTTCAGATCAGCACAACTCTGGCCATTGTGGCCATTTGGGGTAGTGAACCAGCGGATGGAAGACCTCTCTCTCTCTCTCTCTCTCTCTGTCTCTCCCTTTCTCTGTCTGTAACTCTGCCTCTCAAATACATAAATAAAATCATAACCATGTTGGGGAAAAAAAACTAAACAAGATCTAAATCAATAGAGAGACATACTCTGTTCACAGACTGGAGGACCCAACACTGTGAAGATGGCACTAGACCCCAAATTAACCTACAAATTCAATGCAGTCTCTCTCAGAATTTCAGGAGCTTTGGTGCAGTGAGCTAAGCAGCCGCCTGCAGCGCCAGCATCCCATATCAGAGCACTGATTCGAGTCCTGGCTGCTCCGCTTCCGATCCAGCTCTCTGCTAATGCGTCTGGGAAAGCAGCAGGAGATGGCCCAGGTACTTGGTCCCCTGCCACCTATGTGAGAGACCCAGACAGAGTTCCCGGCTCCTGGCCTTGGCGTGGACCAGCCCTGACCATCTGGGGATGGAAGTGGATGGAAGATCTGTCTGCCTTTGATGTAAATAAATAAATCTGCTTTTAAAAAAATTTCACACTTTTTTTTTTTTACAGACATAGATAAGATGGTTTTAAGTCCATGTACGCGATAGGCATTTGGCACAGGATTAAGACACCATGTAGGGGCCAGCGCTGCGGCTCAATAGGCTAATCCTCCACCTGCGGCGCCGGCACACCGGGTTCTAGTCCCGGTCGGGGCGCCGTATTCTGTCCTGGTTACTCCTCCTCCAGGCCAGCTCTCTGCTGTGGCCCAGGAGTGCAGTGGAGGATGGCCCAGGTCCTTGGGCCCTGCACCCACATGGGAGACCAGGAGAAAGCGCCTGGCTCCTGGCTTCGGATCGGCACGATGCGCCGGCCGCAGCGGCCATTGGAGGGTGAACCAACGGCAAAGGAAGACCTTTCTCTCTCTCTCACTGTCCACTCTGCCTGTCAAAAAAAAAAAAAAAGAAAAGAAAAGAAAAAAGAAAAGAAACCATGTAGGACGCCCACATGCATACTGGCGTGCCTGGGTTCAACTCCTAGCTCCACTTCTGATCCCAGCTTCCTGCTAATGTGCCCTCAACCAACCACTGACATTTGACTGTTACCACTGCAATTGCTTGGGGGTGCAACCAACTACAACCATCCAAGACAGAGAACTTAATAAAGAAATAATTCTGTGTGCTCTGACTGCTCCCCTAACCGGCAGTACCAGGCTCTCTCCCTCTTCTTGGGCCTTCCTATTCCCTGGAACATAATATTGAAATTAGGCCAATTAATAACCTACCATGAGCCGTCTGTCTCTCACTATAGATCAAAAGCTAGGAATGATCAAACTTAGCAAGGAACGCCTGTCAAATCCTGAGGTAAGGCCAAAAGCTGGGCCTTTTGTGGCAAATACTTGGCAAGCTGTAAACACAAAGGAAAAAA
Source organism: Lepus europaeus (assembly GCF_033115175.1). Classification (NCBI taxonomy): domain Eukaryota; kingdom Metazoa; phylum Chordata; class Mammalia; order Lagomorpha; family Leporidae; genus Lepus; species Lepus europaeus. The sequence continues at coordinate 23,477,383 of NC_084831.1, forward strand.
AAAAAAAACATTTTTTTAAAGATTTATTTATTTGAGCCGGGCGCCGTGGCTCACTAGGCTAATCCTCCGCCTTGCGGCACCGGCACACCGGGTTCTAGTCCCGGTCGGGGCACCGATCCTGTCCCGGTTGCCCCTCTTCCAGGCCAGCTCTCTGCTGTGGCCAGGGAGTGCAGTGGAGGATGGCCCAAGTCCTTGGGCCCTGCACCCCATGGGAGACCAGGAGAAGCACCTGGCTCCTGCCATCGGATCAGCGCGGTGCGCCGGCCGCAGCGCACCTACTGCGGCAGCCATTGGAGGGTGAACCAACGGCAAAAGGAAGACCTTTCTCTCTGTCTCTCTCTACTGTCCACTCTGCCTGTCAAAAAAAAAAAAAAGATTTATTTATTTGAAAGGCAGAGATACAGAGAGATAATGAGGGAGGGAGAGAGACAGAGAGAAAGAGAGAGAGAGACTTCCACCTGCTGGTTCACTCCCCAAATGGCCACAACAGCCAGGACTGTGTCAATCTGAAGCCAGGATCTTCCAGGCCTCCGATGCAGGTGCAGGGGCCCAACTTCCACTGCTTTCCCAGGCACATCAGCAGGGAGCTGGATCGGAAGTGGAGCAGCCAGGACTCAAACTGGCGCCCATATGGGATGCTGGCACTACAGGAGGAGACTTAGCCTTCTGCATCCCAGGAGCCCCAGGAAAACTTCTTGAAAGAAATAAAAAGTCCTACTCCAGTGAACACATGAATGATAAGCAAAGCAGCCAGGGGGCTGGCAGCACGGTGCAGCAGGTTGAGGCTCCACCTGCAGAGCCAGCAGCCCTTTTGAGTCCCAGCTCCTCCATTTCTGATCCAGTTCCGTGCTAATGCACCTGGGAAAGCAGCAGAAAAGTGCTTGGGGCCCCTGCTACCCATGAAGGAGACCCGGATGAATCTCCTGACTCCTGAATTCAACTTGGCCCAGCCCCAGCCTTTGTGGCCATTTGGGGAGTACACCAGCGGATGGAAGATCTCTCTCTCTCCTCTGTCTCTGTCACTCTGCCTTTCAAATGAATAAAATGCAGCTTTAACAATAAATAAAGTAGAAAGTGAAGCTGCAAACACAACGGATGACGGTGGCCATGCTACACAAGGAGCATTCACGTAGATAACACAGCCTCCTTGTGGAAGAAGACGCCCTCCAGGACTTCCATAGCGAGAGAGGAGAAGCCAGCGCCTGGCTTCAAAGCTTTCCAAGGCGAGGCTGATCGTTTCCTTAGGGACGAACGCAGCTGGTGACTTTCGTTGAAGTCAGTGCTCTTTTACTATTCTGAAAATCCAAGGGCCCTTAGGAATTACACAAAGAATCTTGGACAATTTCATGGGAAACGTGTATGATGACAAAACAATGCCGTGCTTTCAAAATCTTGGGGATCAAAATCAGCTTATCCTTTAATTCCATCTCCCATGAACGTTTTGAAGTCCTCGTGTGTTAAATCTACTCTCTGTGCTCCACAAATGGAACAACAAAGCCTGCATGACAGCACATCTGTTTACAACACGGTTTGCTAAATATTTTAAACTCACGGCAGAAACCCTCAGCTCAGGGAAAAAAAAAAAAAAGATGCCTTTCAAAACATGACTGCTCGCCGACAACGTGCATGGTCAGCCAAGAGCCCTGGCGGAACTGTGCCGCAAGACCAACGTCACTTTCATGTCTGCTAAGGCAACGGCCACTCCGCAAGTGTGGGTCAGGGGGTGATTTCAACTTTCAAGCCTTATTATTTAAGAAATACAGTTCACGGAGCGAGTGCTCTCACTGACAGTGATTCTTCTGATGGAGACGGGCCAAGTAAATGGAAAATTCGGGAATGGCATCACCGTTCCAGATGCCATTGGGGACATTTGTGATTCACGGGAAGAGGTGGAAATGTCAACACTGGAGGAGTCTGGGAGAAGCTGGTCCCCACCTCCTGGAGGACGCTGAGGGTTCAAGACTTCAGCGGCGGAAGTGCCTGCAGAGGTAGTGGAAACAGGAAGAGAACTGGAATTCAAAGTGTAGCTGGAAGGCGGGGCTGAAAAGCTACAATCTCATGATCAATTGCTTTTCACTTTTCTTGACAGACAGAGTGGATAGTGAGAGAGAGACAGAGAGAAAGGTCTTCCTTTTTGCCGTTGGTTCACCCTCCAATGGCCGCTGCGGCCGGCGCATTGCGCTGATCCGAAGCCAGGAGCCAGGTGCTTCTCCTGGTCTCCCATGCGGGTGCAGGGCCCAAGGACTTGGGCCATCCTCCACTGCACTCCCGGGCCATAGCAGAGAGCAGGCCTGGAAGAGGGGCAACCGGGATAGAATCCGGCGCCCCAACCAGGATTAGAACCTGGTGTGCCGGCGCCGCAAGGCGCTTTTCACTTTTTAAGATCTTATTTATTTATTTGAAAGGCATAGTTACAGACAGAGGCAGAGAGAGAGAGAGAGAGAGAGAGAGAAACTTCCATCTGCTGATTCACTCCCCAGATGGCTGCAATGGCCAGAGGTGAGCTGATCAAAATCCAGGAGCTTCTTCCAGGTCATACATGCAGGTACAGGGGCCCAAGGACTTGGGCCATCTCCTACTGTGTTCCCAGGCCATAGCAGAGAACTGGATTGGAAGAGGAGCAGCCAGGACTCGAACTGGCAGTCTAATATGGAATGCTGGCATCATGAGTGGTAGCTCAACCCATTGTGCCACAGTTTCAGCCCCTCATGATCAAATTTGGCCATTTGGTGCAGTGCTTGTAAGATATCATTTGGGATGCCCACATCCCATATCTGAGTTCCTGGGTTCAAATTTCAGCTCTGCTCCTAATTCCAGCTTCCCGCTAATGTGCACCCTGGGAGGCAGCAGGTGATGGCTCAAGACCTGGATTGAGTTTCTGACCCCTAGCTTCGACCTGGCTCAGTCCTAGCTGGCTGGCTGGCTGTGTCTTTCTTTCAAATAAAGGAAAAAGTTAAAAAAATTTTAATGGGTGAGGAGTTGCTTTTTGTGGTGACCAAAGAAAGTGATTTCATGAGATGTAATCGGCTCCTGGGGGAGATGCGTGGACACGGCTGAATGACAGTAAAGCACTTGGAAGAATACTTAGCTGGGAAAGCTGTGGCCTGGTTTGAGAGGACTGATTCCAGCTCTTTTCTGTTTTTTAAGATTTATTTATTTATTTATTATTTGAAAGAGTTACAGAGAGAGGTAGAGACAGAGAAAGAGAGAGGTCTTCCATCCGTTGGTTCACCACCACCCCCAAATGGTTGCAACGGCCGGAGCTGGGCTGACCAGAAGCCAGGAGCCAGAGCTTCCTCTGGGTCTCCCACACAGGTGCAGGGACCCAAGGGCTTGAGCCATCTTCTACTGCTTTCCCAGGCCATAGCAGAGAGCTGGATTGGAGTGGAGCAGCCAAGTATTGAACCAGTGCCCATATGGGATGCCGGCACCACAGGTGGTGGCTTTACCCGCTACACCACAGTGCCCAGCCTCTGACTCCAATTCTGAAAGAAGCCCTGCTCTGGGTAAACACCATCAGATAGCATCGCATGCTACAGAGAAATCTCTCCTGGAAGGAACAACTGACGAGGCCAGCTTCTACGCCGTCTTATTTAATAAGTTTACCAGAGGCACCCCAGCCTCCAGCAACTGCCACCCTGAGTGGTCCACAGGTGTCAACATCAACATCAACAGGCAAGCATTTGGTGCAATAGCTAAGCTACTGCTTGGGATGCCCACATCCCATATCAAAGTGCCTGGGTTCAAGTCCAGGCTGCCCCTTCAAGTCCAGCTCCTGCTAATGGGATGCAGCAGGTAATGGCTCAAGTGGGTTTGGTCCCTGCCACCCATATGGAAGACCCAGACTGAGTTCCTGGCTCCTGGCCTTGGCCTGGCCCAGCTCTAGCTGTTGTGTGTATTTGGAGAGTGAACCAGCAGATACAAGATTTCTGTCTGCCTGCCTTTTTTTTTTAAAGATTGATTTTATTTATTTGAAAGGAAGACTTACACAGAGAGAGAAATATAGAGAGGTCTTCCATCCACTGGTTCACCCCCCAAAATGGTCGCAACAGCCAGGGATGGCCCAGGCCAAAACCAGGAGCCAGGATTTTCATCTGGGTCTCCCATAGTGGGTGCAGGGACCCAAGCACTTAGACCATCTTCTGCTGCTTTCCCAGGCGCAGAAGCAGAGAGCTCTATCAGAAGCAGAGCAGCTGGGCCTTGAACCAATATGACAATATGGGATGTCAGCATTGAAGGTGGCAGCTTAACTCGGCTATGACACAATACCAGGCCTTTCTTTCTTTTTAAAATAATGCTGGCTTTTAAGAAATATTTATTTATTTATTTATTTATTTGAAAGGCAGAGTTACAGAGAGAGAGAGAGAGAAATACGGAGAGAAATCTTTCATCTGCTTGTTCACTCCCCAGACGGCCACAGCGGCTGGAGCTGAGCCAGTCTGAATTCAAGAGCCAGGAGCTTCTTCCTGGTCTCCCACACGGGTGCAGGAGCCCAAACATTTGGGTCATCTCCTACCACCTTCCTTGGCGTGTTAGTAGGGAGCTGCATTGAAGTTGAGCACCTGGGACTCGAACCGGGGCCCATATGTCCATGCCACAGGAGGCAGCTTTACCTGCTATGCCACAGTGCTCCCCGCCCCCACATGTGCCTTTCAAATCAACAACGATGAGGAAAAGCTCTTCTCCAACATGAGGATTACAATTCACTGAAGGTGCATTTGTTAGCAATAAATACTTTTAAATTGAGGTATGCACACTGGTTTTTAGACATAATGCTACTGCACACTTCATGTAACTTTATAACGTTTCTGTGCACTGGAAATTTGAGTTAACTCGCTTTATCACAATGTGTGCTTTGGGGAGGTGATTTGTCAGCACACCTGCACTGCCTCCAAGGTGTGCCAGCTCCAGCGGCTAATCAGCACGTGCAAAGACGCTCAAAGTCAGAGTCATTAGGGAAAGGGGCTTCAAAACCACGTGATACTATTTCACACCCACTAGGATGGCTACAAACAAGAACACAGACAATAACAATGTATGTAACAATGATGGAGAGAAACTGGGACTCTCAGACTTTGCTGGTGGCAATGAGTGATTTCTCACCAAGTGAAGCACCGATCATCACACAGCCCAACGTTTCTACTTGTAGGAATATAAACCTGAGAACTAAGCTCTGATAAAAGTTGTACCCAGATGCTCACAGCAACAAAAGTGCAGAAACGGTCTAAGATCCATCTACTGAGGGATAAACAGGATGTGATATGTGCACAATGGAATACTACTGAGCCATGAAAAGGAATGGCGTATTGATACCCGCTGCGACACGCACGGCCCTGAACACACTCCGCTGAGTGAAAACAGTCACACACTGGACGACTTCCTTACACGAAGTGTCCAGGACAGGCAAAGCCAGAAAGTAGATCAGTGATTGCCTGGGGCTGCTGGCAAGGGGGACTGCAGAGTGACTGTGAGTGGGTTTGGAGTTTCTTTTCAGGATACAAATATTCTCCAAATATTCTCTTTCTTTTTTTTCCTAAAGATTTATTTATTTGAAAGTTAGAGTTACAGAGAGGCAGAGGCAGAGAGAGAAAGGTCTTCCATACGCTGGTTCACTCCCCAAATGGCCACAATGGCCAGGGCTGGGCAGATCCAAAGCCAGGAGCCAGGATCTTCCTCCAAGTCTCCCCTGTGGATGCAGGGGCCCAAGGACTGGGCCATCCTCCACTGCTTTCCCAGGCCACAGCAGACAGCTGGACTGGAAGTGGAACAATCGGGACTTGAACCTGCACTCATATAGGATGTTGGCACTGCAGGCAGTTGCTTTATTTGCCACAGCGCCAGCCCCACATATTCTTTCTTTAAAAAAAAAAAAAAAATTGTTTATTTATTTGAAAGGCAGAGTTAGAGAGAGAGAGAGAGTAGGAGAGAGAGAGAAATAAGACAGAATGAATCTCCCATTCTCTGGTTCATTCCCAAAATGGCCACAACGGCCAGGGCTGGTATGGGCCAAAGCCAGGAGCCATCTAGGTCTCCCACATGGGTGCAGGAGCCCAAGCACTTGGACCATCTCCCACTGCTTTCTCAGGCATAGTAACAGGGAACTGGATCAGAAGTGGAGCAACCAGCACTTGAGAAGTGCCCATATGGGATGCTGCCATTGCAAGCGGTTGCTCAACTCACCATGCCACAATGTTGGCCCAGAAATATTATTTATTTATTTGCTTACTTACTTACTTATTTGAAAGGTAGAGCAACAGAGAAAAAAAGAGATTGATCTATCTCTGACTTACTCCCCAGGTGCCTACAATGGCCAGAACTGGGCCAGGCCAAGGCCAGGAGCCAGGGACTCCATCCAGGTCTCACAGGTGGGTGGCAGAGGCCCAAGCACAGGAGCCATCATCTGTTGCCTCCCCAGGTGTATTAAAAGGAAGCTGGATTGGGAGCAGAGCAGCCAGGACTTGAACCAGCATCACAAGCAACAGCTTAGCCCACTGTGCCACAATGCTAGCCCTAGGATAAAAATATTCCAGAATTTAAAAATATATGTATTTTCAAATTAAATAGTGGTGAATATACAAAAAGCACTGAGTTGTACATTGTAAAATGGATAATTTGAAAAAAAATGGATAATTTGATGGTGTGTGACTTTTATCTCAACAAAAAAAAAAAAAAAAAAAAGAGAAAGAAAAAACTCAGGCACAGCTGTTTCTCCCATAGAGCTTGCACTCAGAGTGTGTGTATATCTGTGTCTCTCTCTCTGTCTCTGCCTCTGTCTCTCTCTCTCTCTCACACACACACACACACACACAGTGCCAAGTGCTCTGAAGAAAGGGTACCAGGCCGGTGCCGTGGCTCAGCAGGCTAATCCTCCGCCTAGCGGTGCCGGCACACCAGGTTCTAGTCCCGGTCGGGGCACCGGATTCTGTCCCGGTTGCCCCTCTTCCAGGCCAGCTCTCTGCTGTGGCCAGGGAGTGCAGTGGAGGATGGCCCAAGTGCTTGCGTCCTGCACCCCATGGGAGACCAGGATAAGCAACTGGCTCCTGCCTTCGGAACAGCGCGGTGCGCCGGCCGAAGCGCGCCAGCCGTGGCGGCCATTGGAGGGTGAACCAACGGCAAAAGGAAGACCTTTCTCTCTGTCTCTCTCTCTCACTGTCCACTCTGCCTATCAAAAAAAAGAAAGAAAAAGAAAAAGAAAGGGTGCCAAGAACCCAGTGGTCAAGGAAGACTTCCTGAGGCTGTGATCTGAGGGAGAGAGGTCAGCAAGGCCAGAGGAAAGGGAAAAGGTTCAGGTGGGGGGAGCATGAACAAAGAACCTGTGCAGGGAGAGAGCTGGGCAAGTAGAAGGCCCTGGAGGGGCCGGCGCTGTGGTGCAGCAGGTTAAAGCCCTGGCCTGCGGTGCCAGCATCCCATATGGGTGTTGGTTCAAGTCCTGGCTGCTCCACTTCCAATCCAACTCCCTGCTACTGTACCTGGGAAAGCAGTAGAAGATGGCCCAAGTGTTTGGCACCTGCACCCATGTGCAGGAGAAGCTCCTGGCTCTTGGCTCCTGGCTTTGGCCTGGTCCAGCCTTTGCCATTGCAGCCATTTGGAAGTGAACCAGCAGATGGGAGATCTCTCTCTTCTCTCTCTGTAACTGTGACTTTCAAATAATAATAAAAAAAAAAATCTACAAAACAACAAGTAGCAGGGACTGAGTCTGAGTGGGAAGGGGCACCGAGCCCTCCCAGTTTCCTGGAGGTATCAGGCACCTGCTGTGCTGGGAGTGGAAGTCATTTCTCCGGGCTGGGGCCACTGGTCCTGCGACCTGATGGAGGAGGAAAAATCCAGTCTCCAGACTGATCCAGTGGCGTCTCCTGAACTGATGCTCCAGGAAGGAGGCTGATGAAAACCAGCCTCACTGCCATGGCAACTGCAAGCACTCTGGCTTCTCCTCCCTCAGACTAAAAGCCAGGTGGGGAAGTCTGCCTAGCAACAGTGGCGGGCAGGGGTCAGGAGCCACTCCGGGGTTTCAGGATCCTCCTGGCCATTTACACCATTGACTGTCCCCGCCTTGGCTTGGATCCCAGCTTTCTCTGCCTCTCCTCCAGCGGGGACTCGCAGCAGCCACCAACATCTGGCCAACCCTTCAGAGCTGTGCTGCGGGACCATTAGCTCTGTGGGACGCAGGAGGACACCGCGGCTGGAAGAGGTGTGGAGGGGGCCTGCTGGAGCCCCTCACACTGCCTTTTCCCTCCCACAGGCCGAAGGTCTGCCCCCACCCCTCTGTGGTCTCTACTTCCTTTCCGGGTAACCTGCCTGCTATGGCGGTGTGGGGGGGAGGTGCCCTGCCCTGAGTGAGGACTGGGATGGGGGCGTGTCCCTTGGGGGCTGAAAGAGCCAAGGCAGATGGCAGGAGAGGCCCCCCACCCAGGGTTTCCTTTCAAAATGCCCGGCTCTCAGCTTGACACAAGCATGACCAACAAAGGCTGATATTCTGTGTGCACTGACCTGTGCCAGGCTTTGTGCCAAACGCACTTGGCTGTACCATCTCTTTTAGCTTTCCCAAGTACGGACGAGGAAGGCTCATTGCCTCATGATTCCACAAGGTTGCACACAGAGGGTCTCCAGCCCAAGATCTCAGAATAGGAGGCAGGGCAGTGCAGCCGGCAGGAGACTCTCTCTCTCTCTCTCGCTCTCGCTCTCGCTCTCTCTCTCTCTCTCTCGGTGGGTCCAGGGGCAGGATGGAAGATTAAAGAGGAGGGCAGAGGAGCAGGAGGAAAGAGGGCAGAGTGGCGTCCTGCAATCTCCGCCTGGCTCCGGGCCAGGGGGAAGCGGGGGAGCAGGAGGGGAGTGGGGAGAAAGCACAGGAGCTTGGCTCTCGGACTTCTGTGCGCGGGTGTTGAGCGCGGCTCTTTCAGGTCCCATTTCATTTCATCCCCAGAACACTCTAAGAGGTGCTACCAGCTAATACGCATTATGTGCCAAGCACCTCTCCAACGCTTAGAATGCTTTGATTCATTTAACGCGCGCAGCAACACACCCACCTGGCACATGGGGAGAATGGAGCACAAAGCAAAGTAGCTTGCCCAAGGGCATGCAGCCAATACCGACTTGAACCAGGTCCTGGGCTCCAGAGCCCCGAGTTTACCAGACCCGCCCCTGCGCCAGGAGAGCAGCCGCCCTTCTCCAGACACCAAGTCCCCCTCGAGGTCACCCAGCGGCAGTGGCATTTGGGCTCCATATTCCTGTGATATCTGTGACTTACTGTGGCACCTCCTGGACTGATGGGTCCTTGCCACTGCTCCCTGCCAACCTCTGCCCCGAAACACGGACACCGTGGGGAAACGCACTCTCGTTCAGGATGCAGCAGAAGGGCTGACTGCTTCCACCAGCTGGGGGAGCTCTGGCTTTGTTTTATTTTATTTTTAAGATTTTTTGGGGGGTGGGGCTGGCACTGTGGCATAGCAGGTAAAGCTACCACCTGCAGTGCTGGCATCCTGTATGGGTGGTGGTTTAAGTCCCGGCTGCTCCACTTCCGATCCAGCTCTCTGCTGTGGCCTGGGAAAGCAGTAGAGGATGGCCCAAGTCCTTCGGCCCTTGCACTCACATGGGAGACCCGGATGAACCTCCTGGTTCCTGGTTTTGATCGGCCCAGCCCTGCCCGGTGTGGCCATCAGGGAGTGAACCAGCAATGGAAGACCTCTCTCTCTCTCTCTCTCTCTCTCTCTCTGCCTCTCTGTAACTCTGCCTTTCAAATAAATTAATAAATCTTAAAAAAAAAAAAAAAAGATTTTTTTGAGGCATAGGGCAGGTGTTATGAGGCAGCAAGTTAGGCCTGTGGTCCCATGTGGGCGCCAACTCGTGTCCCAGTTGTGCCTCTTCCGATCCAGCTTTCTACTGACACATCTGGGAAAGCAGGAGAAGATGGCTCAAGTTCTTGGGCCTCTGCACCCATGTGAGAGTCCCAGAAGACACTCCTGGCTGCTGGCTTCAGCCTGACCCAGCCCTGGCCATTGTGGCCAGCTGGGGATTGAAACAATGGATGTAAGGTATTCTCTCTTTTTCTCTATAACTTTGACTTTCAAACAAATAAATAAATCCTTAAAAAAATTAATTGGGGCTGGTGCCGTGACACAATAGACAATGACACCTTTGATACAGACATTTCATATGGATGCCAGTTCATGTCCTGGCTGCTCCACTTCCAATCCAGCTCTCTGCTAATGGCCTGGGTAAAGCAGCAGAAGATGGACTAAGTGTTTGGGCTCCTGCCACTCACATAAGAGACCAAGATGAAGCTCCTGGCTCCTGGCTTCCACCTGGCTCAGCCCCGGCTCTTGCAGCCATCTGGGGAGTGAATCAGCAGACAGAAGATTTTTCTCCCTGTCTCTCCCTCTCTCTGTAGGAAGCCAGAAGCCAGGAGCTTCATCCAGGTTGCCCACGTGGGTGGCAGGGACCCAACCACTTGACCCACCTTTTGCTGCTGTCCTAGGCCATTAGCAGGGAGCTGGATCAGAGGTGGAGCAGCTGGGACATGAACCCGTGCCCACATAGGTGCTGGTGTTGCAGGTGGCTGCTTACCTTGCTATGTCACGACACCTGCTCTGGGGGATTTTTGTCTGGACCCACCCACTTCCTGCAACAGATCACGAAGGGCTCCGAAGCTGAGCCTTTTCCTGGGGCAGCCAGGAAAGAAGACAAAATTGGACTTAGGGGCCCCACCACCTCCCTGAGCCCTTGTGTACTCCTGTGACAAATACAGAGTTGGAGGGATGTTCTCTGGGGACTCTCCTGGCTTCTGAGTTCCAGGATGCTATGCCTGGGACGCCTCCATCCAGCCACGTCCTGTCTACTCGCACCTGTCCTCTAGGCGCCTAATAATGAGCTGTCCTGGCTGTAATTACAGCGTCTCCACGGTCTGAGCCTTCGCTAAGTGCCAGGTGCTGTGCCGCTGCCCTAAGAGGCAGGCACCATCACCTCCTCTGGACGGGTGGTGAAATGAGGCTCAGACAGAGCTGCTCACTCCAGGTCACTGCCCAGCGGGCAGGGGCAGCAGGGCTCCAGCCCTCTCAGCTTCCTCTTCTTCTGCAAAATGGGAGAAATCTCACCCATGCCCGGTGCGGCTGGGAGCTTGAGAGCTGGCACTTGGCCATTAGCGGACCTAGAAACAAACCGCAGTTGCACCCCACCCCCCACTTCCTGTCCTATTGGGCCCTGGTCCAACCTGTCACAGTCAACAACCGCGACAACCACAACAACCACAGTGTGACCCCCCCCCACCAGGCTGGGCCCCAGACAGCCTCTCACTCCGCTGGAGGAACCCAGAGTCCCTGGTGGCCTGTCTTGGGGATGACAGGGGAGTGGCAGCTTGGGGACTGCAGTCGGCCCAGATGGCTCCTGGGCTGCTGACCAGCGGACAGGCAGCGATAGGCTGAGCAGTTGGCAGCGCCGGAGGCTGCTCAGGCACGGGGGGCCGGGGGTGGGAGCGGTCCTCTGCCTGCATCCCGGCCCTAGACCCGTCTCTGATGTCTGAGGGGGAGGCTTCAGGACCAGGGAGGGGGCCCCACAGTGGCCTCCGTGTCCTTGGTCTAAGCATTCCAGTTACCAGCCGAGCCTCCCAACTCCCAGATAAGACACGGACTGTCTCCTCACCCAGCCGCAATGGCCTGGAAGGGCTGCTTTGAGATTTCAGTGTCTGATTCCTTGGCATTCTGGGCCAGAAGACAGTAGTGTCATTCGGCCTCTGGGAAAGCCAGGCCCAGCCCGAGTTCCCACTTCTGGCTGGGGGCTCACACCCAGGGCTGGACACTCATGGCCACAACAAGCACTCCTGCCCTCAAGCAGCCGCTCCTTGTCTACCCGCTGGGCTGGGGGCTCACACACCAGCAGCCCAGGCTGGCCTCTGAAAGGGCCCTGGCAGGCCTGAGTGGGCTTGGGGGTGACCAGCTAGGGGGCTCTGGGTCCTGACTATCCAGTCGGGCTCAGGGCATGGGTGCTTCTGGGTGCAGGTCCCTGGCTCTGTGGACTCCCTGGCCTGTGGCAAGGAGCACAGCCAGAGGAAGGCGGGGACAGGGCCAGCTGACGTTTCCCAGGTCCCCTGCAAGGAGGCTGAGGTGTCTTGTTTGTAAGTGAACCTGCAAATCCTCACTGGGAGACCATTCCCAAGGGATAGTGTCAGGCCACACAGGTGCCTTGGCTCCAGGGGCAGGCCAGGGCCGGGTGGAGAGTCGAGGATTTAGCACTAGGAAAGCCAAGTTCAAGTCCCAGCTCTGCCCTGTGCAGGCTGTGACTGCAGCCCAGCAAATCCCCCTCTCGGGTCCCGTTTGCTCATCTGTAGGACAGGGATGACAGTTTCTGCAGGGCAGGCTGCAGTGAGGAGCAAGGGCGACGAGGCGCGTGCCAAGGCGCGTGCGTTGCTTGCAGACTGCTCTGCTCCTGCCTGACCAGCGGCTGTGCGAAGCCCTCTCCAGCCACCCGGACCCTTTGCTGTCCTCCCTTCCTGTGTAGCACTGGCCGGGTGGCACCAGGACCACCAACAGGACCCGAGCCTGCATGGCCAGGGCCTTTGCATCCCCTCCACCAGATCCCAGCACCTCGCACCCCACGGCGACCTCACAGGCTGGCTGCCACCATGGGGTTCATTCAAGCTTCCCACACCCACTGAGTGCCTTCTGAGGGCCACCGCAGTTCCCAGGCCTCAGTGAGCTCACAGCCTAGGCAGAGGGATTGGCTGTCAAATAAGAGCGTGTGTGGTCCCCACCGTGATGCAGGTGGAGGGGCAAGGTGCTGTCAGTGAGCGGTGAGGACGTGGGGGTACAGAGGGGCTGTGAGGAGGCAGTAAGGGATGGGCTGGCCTAAGGCGATAAAGGTTTGGGAAAGGGCTTCCAGAGGCAGGAGCAGCAGGTGCAAAGGCACCGAGGTTGGAAGGACTCTGGCTGCTTAGGTCAACGTGACCCAAGTTGAGGACACACAGCTGTTGAGTTCAGGTGAGCATGCAAGCCTGGGCAGACGTTCAGTGTCTGTCTAAACCAGCAATTCTCAAGGTGTGGTCCCCAGACCAGCAGCATCGGCGTCTCCTTGGTGGGGATGCAGGTCCAGGGCCCTCCCCCAGACCTGCTACATCAGAAACTCGGGGCGAGGCCCAGCAGTGTGGATGCCCACAAGCCCTGCAAGTGAGTCTGCGGCCCACTAGCGTCTGGGAAGCTGGAGAGCGGATCATCCTGAAGGCAGAGGGGAGCTGCGGGCAGGGTGGACCAGAGGGGAGGCAGGATCAGAGCCACGCTTTGCTGCGATCACTCAGAGGATGGATGCCGGGCGGCCTAGGGTGGGCTGTGAAGGTCCTCACCGGAAAGTTGGCCAGCCAAGCCCCTGCTGGGTGCAGGGCCTGTTGCCACGGTGACCACCTGTCACTTAGAGAAAGGGGGCAGGGCCCTACAGAGGGCCAATGATGAGGAGCTAGTTGTCATGGCAACCTCCAGTCAGGTGGGGTAGCATAAGGGAAGAAGGAAGCCTGGTTGTCCTGGGATGCCCAAATGCATTCCCAGGAGGGAGAATCAGTGAGCCTGCAGCCCTGCAGCCCTCCTCCAACTCCATTAGCCCCTCACCTGCTCCTCTGTCCATGCGGGCAGCAGGTGGCAGCCCTACCCCCACCCCCCGTCGTGATGCCACACCCTCTGTGTCACAGCTAAGGGCTCTGGGGCTGTCTCCCTGGTTACAGCTGGGCTTCTTCTCAGCTGCCAGGCCTTCACCTTCCTCTGCCAAGGTTGGCCTGTTAGCCAGAGCCCAGACCCGGGGCCAGGCCCTCCCACCCTCTCTGCAGCCAGCACAGGGCACGAGAGAGCAACAGGAGGGCTCAGTGCATTTCCTCCAGCCAGGAGACGGATGCGGGGTTGGGGAGGGGGGCACATGCAATAGCTTTTCAAGGCCTCCCCAGACCTGGGGCCCAACCTGAGAGAGGAAGGCAAGAAAGCAAAGCACCCAATAGAGTGCCAAGTTCAAGGGTCTGGAGCCGGAGGGGCCTGGTTCAGAGTCCTGCACCAACACCATGTTCCCTTGTTCAGGCTTTGTCGGCCCCGAGGCTCAGGTGCCTGCCTGTGCACGGGAGATGACAGAAGGCCCGCCCTGGGGGGGCTTCTCCTCGTGGGTGGGACACCTTGTGGGGAAGAGCAGCAGCTCTGGGGTCAGAAACCCCCCATCAATCTTGACTGCGCGTCCTGTTATTACTGTGCGTCCCTGGGCAATGAATGGAGTCCGGCCTGGTAATTGCTTCCTCCAGGTAATTTACATTTCCTGTGGCCCTGGCAGTCTTGGGAAGAGGATTTCTAGAAAGCAGGAGCCAAGGGTGCGCTTCAGTTTTCCTGAATGCCTGGCCCGGCCTCTGGCAGGGAAGACCCCACAAGCCCAGCCTGGAAGGGCCCGTCCTTATCAGTACCTCACCGCCTCTGGGGAGCAGGTCCTCCAGCCCCGCCCAGGGCCCTCGGAGCCTGGGACTCAGGGGAGGCGGAGCAGGTGCGGAGTTGGGGGTTGCCGTGAGGGGCTCCAGGGAACTCCCAGGTCCTCCCTCCCCACGCCCCTGGCAGCCCCTTCCCCTCCCACTGAGAGCTGATGATAGGAGTGGCTGTAATTATGCTCTAATTGCTTTCTTCCAGGCAGTTTCTCTGGAGCCAAGGAGTTCAGAGTTCATGAATAAATGAAGAGAGAGGAAGCGGGCGGGGCTGTTTATTGATCCACAAATCTCTCCGTGCCAGCGCCTGCCCCACGAGTGCTTGTGCAGCTTCAAGCGCACACACCCCAGCCACAGCCCCCAGAGCTCTGCCAAACAGTCCGACGGGGCGGGGGAGAGAAGCATCCAGAGGGGCTCCATCCCAACTCCACCCGGACTTGTGCTGTGATCTTGGGCAAGTCCTACACCAATTCTGGGCTTCAGTTTTCTCAGCAATAAAGTGTGAAGGTGGGGCCCGGTGTTGTGGCATTGCAAGGAAAGCCTCTGCGTGCACTGGCATCCCGTGTGGGCGCCGGTTCAAGTCCTGGTTGCTTCACTTCCAATCCAGCTCCCTGCTTATGGCCTGGGAAAGCAGTGGAGGATGGTCCAAGTGCTTGGGCCCCTGCACCACGAGGGAGACCTGGAAGAAGCTCCTGGCTTCGGGGCCGCTGCAGCCATATGGGGAGTGAATCAGCAGGTGTAAGATGGATCTCTGTCCCTCTTTCTGTGTAACATTTAAATAAATAAATAATCTTTAAAAAAAAAAGTGAGAGTGGGGGTGATGTCTGATGCCCCTCTCAGAAGCCCCAGACCTAAGCCAGGATGTCAGGCAGCTAGCCAGGCCTGGAGTCGCCAGTGGGTGCTGTCCCCGCCCCTCCACCCCAGTGTCTCATTCTCTAAGCAGACCTAGGAAAGTGGCAAGGGGAATATCCATCCATTTCTGGGTGACACCTGCAGGCAGGCGGGACCCCTGCCGGTCAGATGGCTGCTCTGGCACTCACTGGCTGCGAGCTCCTGCGCAAGGCACTTGAGCCTTCTGAACCTCCAGTTGCTTCATCTGTTAAATGCAGGTGACAGCGGATGTGTTAGGAAGCTTCGCTCCAGGCATATCATCATGGCCTTGGCGAGGCCTGGCACATGGTGCGGGTTTGATGAGGGGTAGCTGCGGTGGCTTGCATTGCCAACAACCCTGCAAGACACAGGCTGTTGCCTTCACCACAGGTGGAAAAGTAAGGTACGGAGAGGTCGTGCGACTTGCCAGACACCACGCATTAAGTGGCAAGATGGAGCGCACTGATCCATCTGTGTCCCCAGGGGCTGCCACAGAGTAAGTGTCCAGAAATACCGTGTTGGGGGCTGGCGTTGTAGCACCGCAGGTTAAGCCACCATCTGCAATGCCAGCGTCGGTTCTCTACTTTTTTTTTTTTTTTGACAGGCAGAGTGGACAGTCAGAGAGAGAGACAGAGAGAAAGGTCTTCCTTTGCCATTGGTTCACCCCCCAATGGCTGCTGAGGCCGGCGCACCGCGCTGATCCGAAGGCAGGAGCCAAGTGCTTCTCCTGGTCTCCCATGGGGTGCAGGGCCCAAGCACTTGGGCCATCCTGCACTGCACTCCCGGGCCATAGCAGAGAGCTGGCCTGGGAGAGGGGCAACCAGGACAGAATCCGGCGCCCCGACCAGGACTAGGACCCGGTGTGCCGGCGCCGCAAGGCGGAGGATTAGCCTAGTGAGCCGAGGCGCCGGCCAGTTCTCTACTTCTAATCTCCACTTCTGAGCCTAGGAAGGCAGTGGAAGATGGCCCAAGTACTTGGACCCCTGCCACCCACATGGGAGACCCGGACAGAGTTCCAAGCTCCTGGCTTTGGCCTGGCCCAGCCCCGGCTGTTGCAGCCATTTGTGGAGTGAACCAGTGGATGGAACATATCTCTCTGTCTCTCCTTCTCTCTCTCTCTCTAACTCTGCTTTCAAATAGCTTCCTGTTCACGTGTACCTGGGAGGCAGCAGGTGATGGCTGAGTTAATTGGGACCTGCCACCTGCATGGAAGACCTACGTTGCATTCCTAGCTTCTGGCTTCAGCCTGACCCCAGCCGTGGCACTTGGCTCTTGTGGGCACTTGGGGAGTAAGCCAGCAGGTGGGAGATCTCTCTCTCCCTCTGTGTCTAACCGCCTTTCAGATCAATCAATCAAATCAGACCAAATTCTATTCCTCAAGGTGGGGGTGGGCTGAAGCAGGAGAAAATGACCACCGTGTCCTTCAAGGTCAAAGTGAAGTGCTGGGTCTGAGGGACTCTAGGACTCGATGCCTCCTTCACAGGTGGGCCCAAGCCAGTGCCCACACCGGGGGGCCCTGGTACGTGCTATTGAGGGAAGTCTTGTTGCCTCTTCATGACCTCCACTAGGAAGCCCAAGTTAGGAACCCTGGCTTTTGGCACCAGTCAGACCAACCTCTGCCACTGCCTCGCTGTGTGGCTCTGGGCAAGCAACTCTGCCACTCTGAGCCTCACAGCCCTCACCCAGGACATGGTCCCACCTGCAGGGCTCCCGCAAGGACGACACGAGTGGGCCCATGTGAAGGCACAGGGCCTGGGGGAGAAGAGGGGCCGAGTTTGTTTACTGCCCTGCCACCACCCCATGCAGCCACCCCCAGCCTTAGATTCTGCTTCTGTGAAGTGGGGGTCACAACCGTGCCCCCCACCAAGAGCCCCTGTGAGGACGGCTGAGCTACTCCATGTACGCGTGTCGTAAATGCTCACAGGTCTCCTCTACTTCCGAGACAAAAACATGTGCAGAGACCCCACAGTCCACTTGTGAAACAGGAAAACAGAGCTCTCCAGAGAGGGGCAGGGACTGCCCCAAGGTCATAGATCACGGTCACAGCAGAGCCAGGCCCACCAGGCCCACCTGGGAACCAGGTGTCCGCAGGGCCCCTGTCCAGGACTTGGCTTCCTTGCGAGACTGACAACGCTTAAAGGGACGACCACAAGAACTTTCACAGCACCTGGGCCGTCGTGCTCAGGGCTTGCTGACCCAGGCCACTGATGTGCCCCTCCCTGCCCACCCTTGGCGATGCCAAGGCTGCTTTGACCGGGGCGGGGAGGGTGTGTCAGAGGAAAGGAGGGCTGACCTGCCTTCCTGGCCCACCTGGCCAGCCCCTCCACCCCAGGGCTGGCTGCAGAGACCTCAGAAGCAATCCAGGGGCCCAGGACCAGAATACCATTTGTCAGCTTTCGCCTGGTGGTGGCGGGCTTGTCTCCATAGCAACAGTGCAGTGTGAAGGCATCCTGGCATCATTAGGGAGCGCGCTGAGTAGTATAAACAGAGGCTGCAGTAGATTACACGCCTATTATGAGCAGTCTCGGGCTCTGAGCACTGGTAATTATGCCTAATTGTGCATTTAATTGTGTAATTGAAAACCCACATCTCTGGTTCAGGCTGGGGCTGCAGAACCTACCCCGCCACCCCCAAAAAGAAAGGCTTAGGAGCCAATTCCTACCCTGAAAACCTCAGGGCTGCCTTTCTTTCGAGGGCAGGGAGTGACAGAGCAGGCAAAGGGGAAAGGCCTGCGCTCGCCTGTTTCCCTGCCCCCTGTGCCAGGCGCTCAGTCGTGCTGTGGGATTGAAAGTGGGGGCAGGAAGCAAAGGGATACAGTAAGAGCACAAAAATGTTCACAGTTGTCATCACCCAGAATAAGATACCACTTTATGCCACTGGCACTGGCCCGAGGACCAGCATCTGGGGGCTCCAAGGGGCCTGGTGCCCACATAGTCATTCATCTTACACGTGAATTCTTACTCCTCGCCAGGGACAGGAGACTCACCACCTGCTCGTCAGCCCCACCCAGCCCTGCAGAGCCTCTGTAGAGTGTGAAAGCCACCCACGGACCCCAACTCCCTCCCCTGATTTCTCATTTCACAGACCATGCAAGGAAAGGCCCAGAGAGGTCCAGGGCCGGCTCAAAGTTGCAAGGCGAGCGACTACACGAACCCTGGGATTCTGACTGGCAGCAGATGTCACGTTTTGGGCCCTTTGGTGACCTAGCACCTAGAATCCCACCTGGCACTTACATTACACTTTAGCTGAGCTCCGCTCGGGATGGGGTTTTAGCCGGTAGCAATTCATACTCTCTGTGTCGGAGCCTTAGTCTTTCTGGAGTTCCAGAAACACCTGCGGTGCCCCAGCGGCTAGTGCGGGGCAGAACCTCCCGGCCCTGACTCTGCAGTCTGAGACGCGACATTACAAACACAGATGCCATCAAGGCCTTTGGGATGGTGACAGCGCCCTCATCCAGGCAGGCAGACAGAGGGAAGGAGAGGTCAGCTGAGGCCCTGCCAACCGGACTCCCAGGTGTGCAGCCCTGAGCAGGCCATCAGAGGCTGCGTATCCTCCCCGCCCCAGGCCCAGCTCCCCCATCCATCACCACTGCCTGCAGCAAGGTGAGAGCAGTGACTCTGACCTCCTCCTGGGAAGGAGGGAGCTCATTGCTCATTCAGACACAGCTGGCAGGGTGCTTTGAGGTGACAATGAACCCAGCCGGCTCCCTTCCCAGAGGGTCAGAGGCCCGGGGAGGACCATGCCTCCCTCGAGGTGACACCAGGCCCCTGCCCAGAGCTCCCCTGCCTTATCTCATGACTCTCCTATGAGGTGGGTGCTCTTACTATTCCCATTTTGCAGACAAGACCAAGGGACAGCAAGGCCAAGGTCACACAGATTAAGCAGAACCACTGCCCCAGCGAGGGCCTTCCACAAGTTGGGGGGGACTTGTTCTCCACTTCCCACCCCGCATGTGGCACCTGCTGTCTCACTGCCTGGGTATTTATGATTCAAAGTCTTTAGGAGCTCCCCCTCTGCATATCACTAAGGAGCCTCCCCACAACTCTCCCAGGCAGATTATCATTATCCTGATTTAGAGAAGTGCAGGTAGAGCTCAGAGAGGTCAAGTGTTTTACCCAAGGGCATCCAGCTACAAAGAGGCAGAGCTGGAACTCAAGCCACAGCCAGATCTCAGAGCCCAGGCCCTCCCTAGGCCACCTCCCTGCCTCTGCATTTGCCAGCCGCTCCAAGGGGCAGGGGAGGCTGAGGTAATCCATTCAATCCTGAAACCGTGGTGAACGGCTCTTCTGAACCTCGGCGCCCACTCCCCAGCGCTGGCAGACGCAGGTGACTCTTGGGGATGCTGGCTTTGCTGGCTGGGGCTCTCTCTCTCTCCCTCAGTCTCTGAACAAAGCAGCATCCCTCTCCAGCCTGAAGCAGGGGAAGACAAGGCACTGGGACATGGCCCAGAGTCAGCTCCACCCCTCCATGGCCTGGAACGACTTAAAAAAAAAAAAAAAATGCCTGTGGTCTCAGTCTGCGCCCCGTCACTCACCTCTCCTAACGCTGGAAGACAGGCCCTGTGATCACTGGTCACAGCTTGCTTGATCCACATTTTCTAACAGTTCTTCTCGGATCCTTTCCCCTGATGACTCATCGAGAGTTCATTTCCTGGGCCCTTGTAAGAAGGCACTCTGTTCTTCCAAGCCTCGGTATGTCCAGCAGTAAATGGGTATAAAACCCATACCTGGGGCCGACGCTGTGCTGTAGTGGGTTAAGCCTCTGCCTGCAGCACCTGCATCCTGTATGGGCACCAATTCAAGTCCCAGCTGCTCTACTTCTAATCCAGCTCCCTGCTAATGGCCTGGGGAAGCAGAAGATGGCCCAAGGCCTTGGGCCTCTGCACCCACATAGGGAACCTGGAAGAAGTTCCTGGTTCCTGGCTTCAGATCGGCACAACTCTGGCCGTTGCAGCCATTTGGAGAGTGAACCAACAGATGGAAGATGCCTCTCTCTCTCTCCCTTTCTCTGCCTATAACACTGCCTCTCAAATAAATAAATAAATCTTAAAAAACAAAAACAAACAAAAAAACACCACACCTAACTCACAGAGTAGTTATGGGAGTGACAAGTTGTCCACACAAGTAGTTTCTTCCCGGAGTTACTTTTTCTCAACCTGCACCACAGCTCCTTAAACCCAACACAGAGCTTGGGACGGGCTGAGATGGGGCGAGGGGGCGTTGGAGTAGCTCCGAGGATCCTCAGTCACCTAACAGGGACTCACGCCGGGCAGAGCCTCCACTCCAGCCTCGCTGCAACCCCCAGCAGGGAGCACTGGGGCACACAGGGCAGAGCTGGGAGCCCAGATCCGGGCCTCACTCCTCAGTCTGTTCCTACTGCTTACGTGGCAGTGGACAAGCCAGAGGGGACAAGAACCAAGGCATCCAAAGTGCCCGGCACAGGGCCCGGCTCGCAGCAGACGGAGGAGACCCTCACTGCTGTGCTTTCCCACGGCCCCGTATTTCTTTTCTTTCTTTCTTTTTTTTTTTTTTTTTAAGATTTATTTATTTATTTGAATAGCAGAGCTACAGAGAGGCAGAGGCAGAGACAGAGAGAGAGGTCTTCCATCCGCTGGTTCACTCCCCAAATGGCCGCAATGGTCAGAGCTGGCCCAATCTGAAGCCAGGAGCCAGGAGCTTCCTCCGGGTCTCCCGCATGGGTGCAGGGACCCAAGGACTTGGGCCATCCTCTACTGCTTTCCCAGGCCACAGCAGAGAGCTGGGTTGTAAGTGGAGCCGCCGAGCCTCAAGCTGGCACCTATATGGGATGCCGGCACTGCAGGCAGCGGCTTTACCCACTATGTCACAGTGCCACCCTGGGCCCCGTATTTTCCACATGAAGAAATGAAGCCTTGGAGTATTTACAGGGATGACCCTGATCACTAAAAGCCTCTCACGTAGGCAGAGATGGGGCTGAAGTGACTTCCCATGTCTGAGTCTCCAGGCCAACAACAGTGAGACAGAGGGAGCAGCTCCCCGGGCCGGGCGCCGTACCAGGTGCTGTCCGGCCATCATCTCACCAAATCCCCCCAGCTGCCAGGGGGTAGAGGCGGCTACCCCAAGTTGTGACTACTTTACAGGTGAGGAGGCAGAGGCTCAGAGAGGCTAAGGAACCTTCTGGAAGTCACAAAGCAAAGCAGCAGGGTCTGCCTGACCCCAGGCAGTGCTCTTAACCCCTTGTGGCAGATCTGAGAGCGGCTGCCGTTTACAGGGAACTGATTTACACGTCATCCATCCCCACTCCCACCGCCTGGGAGCAGAAGCAGGGCCAATCCCACCCCTCCTCACTCTGCCCACCTCCTAAGGGCCACGAGGGCTGTTGGCCTCAGGCTGTCCATCTGCACCAGGGAGTGGACAGTGTCACTTCACCCAACGGAGAAAGAAGAAAAGGGGCCAGCGGCCTGGACAGTCTCATGCTCCAGACTCTGCAGCCTGGCCGAAGGGCCTCGGGCGCCCAGCGCAGAGCCAGCTGTGCCGAGGCAGCCAGGAGCTGGCCCCCGCCGGAGCCCAGCTCCCTCTGGCCTTCACCATCACTGTGGCTAATAACGACATCAATCAGCTTGACCAGGCTTCACACCATTACTTGCAGCTCAGCTGGAAGCTGCACGCCCGGGCTCCTGTTGTCCCCCTCGTCCACCCACCACCTTCCAGAAAGCAAGGAGCTTTCCGGAAGGGGAAAGAATGAAAGCAGTGTCTTCCTGAATACCTACTGTGTGCCTGGCGTACGCCCAAGGAAGCCCTTTCTACAACTCTGTGAGGTAGGAACCAAGGCTCAAGGGTGCAGGAGAGCAGGTGCGTGTGTCCAAGGTCACCCAGAAGCTGGCGCCGGAACAGCCGTGGCAGTGACACGTTACGGAGCGCCCCTCGGCTCACAGCGCCAGGCACTAAGGCACAGCAATGCGTGAGCCTACTGAAACATCATTTTCATGTTCAGATGGTCCAACTGAGGCTTGGACCCGTTCGAGATGACACGCTGGTTAAAGATGTCTGTTCAGGCAGAAGAGCGCTCCTACCCTGTGCTGACACTGACCTTGGGCCAACCTCAGCGGCCCAGGGAGCCTCAATTTCCTCATCCGAAAAAGGGGGTAATAAAGACATCCACCCCGTTGTGTGGAATGACAGACAATAAGGACACAAACAGTCCAAGAGCTAAAGTTTATTGATCACTTAACATGTACCAGGCGCGTTGCCAAGCACTTTACATATGTAAGCTCATTTGGTTAAATGAGGTAATGCATATAAAGTGCTTAGCACAGGACTCCTGAGATGGGAGTGATAATGATGATGATGAAGAAATTGATGACCACTCCCTAGGGCAAAGCTCCCTGGTTCATCCCCTTACTGGAAGAACAGAGTAGCCTGGAAGGTTTCAGGAAAGAGGCAAACAAAGAAGAAAGGGCAGGGTCTGGCCAAGGGAGGGAGAAGGCAAAGGAGTAACAATTAGGACTCGTGTTAATAAGCCTTCAAGACACGGAAAAGCAAAGGTCCCAAAGGACAGAACCAGACCAACCAGGATGCAAAGAAACCTCCAGGGCAGGCCACACATCAGTTCTAGTCCCAGGCAAAGCTGGCAGGCTCTTCCCATTTTTCAGACAAAAAAACCAAGGCTCAGCATGAGGAAGAGACTTTCCCGAAGGGGCAGGATGGTAGTGGCCAAGCGGATCTGAATCCAGGCCTCCTGCCTCTCAGCTCAGTGCCCAACGATCTGCTGCAGGTGGCACCTGGACACGTGGGAGCCACAATTTCAGGGCATCTTCCCACGGTATGAATCATTACGATAAAAATAAAAAGCTACCGCTCACTCTGTACCTGGCACGGTGCTACCTCCATTGCGTGGGTTTCATCTCACCACAATGCGAACAGTAAGGAGCTATTTATTTTTGCTCTATTTAACAGACGATAAAAAACTGGTTCAGAGAGGGTAACTCACCTAAGACCACACAGAAGTTGCCAGAGCCAGGACTGGAATCCGGTTCTGTCCTGTTGAACTCCAGGGCCTTAACTACTATCCTACACTTGCCACCCGAATGACACAGGCCTGCCTGCTTCCCCAAACCTCCATAACCCCTC
This sequence comes from Lepus europaeus, assembly GCF_033115175.1. NCBI lineage: Eukaryota > Metazoa > Chordata > Mammalia > Lagomorpha > Leporidae > Lepus > Lepus europaeus. The sequence continues at coordinate 23,500,783 of NC_084831.1, forward strand.
ACCTCCTACTCCCACACCCAAGCAGATCTATCCCAACTACAGAAGTATAGAGAGCTGGCCTGCTTTGTCATAATGATGAGCTCCATTTGAAAAAAGTAAAGTGGGGGCCGGCGCTATGGCGTAAAGCCACCACCTGCAGTGCTGACATCCCATATGGGCGCCAGTTTGGGTCCCCACTGCTCCACTTCCAACCTAGCTCCCTGCTAATGGCCTGTAAAAGCAGTAGAAGATGGCCCTAGTGCTTGGGTCCCTGCATCCAGGTGAGAAACCCGGAAGAATCTCCTGGCTCCTGGCTTCGGATCAGCCCAGCTCTGGCCGTTGTGGCCATTTGGGGAATGAACCAGCGGATGGATGACCTCTCTCTCTCTGTCTCTCCCTCTCTCTGTCTGTAACTCAACCTCTCAAATAAATAAATAAAATATTTAAAAAAAAAAAAGCAGAGTGGCACAGTGTCTCCTCTTCCGTTCTCAGTTGCAAAACACTTAGTTCCGCCTCCCCCGACAACCCAGTTCCTGGGATGAGAAAACGGAGCCGCCCTGTCCCTCTCAGGCTGGGGACTTCCAGAGGCCTGGGGAACATTGTGGAGGCTGCCCGCAGCAGAGGCCCTCAGGGAGAGGGACCGCTGGAGGGTCTCCCTGGGCAACCGGCCTCCCCCCCCTTCTCTCCTGTAACACTCGCAAGCTGCCCAAAGCCACCAGGCCAGGCCATGGGAGAGCCGGAATCCCACACAGGTGTCCCCACTCCAGAGCCCCTCGCGCTAGTGAAATCAGGGGTAGGCAACCATTTCTCTGCCAGGGCCACTCGGGTCTGTTATGGCACCATCTGCGGGCCACACAGAATCACCAACTTAACACTGAGCCTGCTACAGATGTAGTGAATGTTGAGTCCCGCCTGCGGTTGCCTTGGCAAGGCCAGACCACGTGATTTCAAGGGGCCTTATACGGCCCACGGGCCAGACGTTCCCCACCCACCCCTGTGTGATGGGGACGAGTGGGTGCAGCCCAGCCAGGGAGAGCTGTGAAGGCAGGGAGGCTGCCTTCTCCGCAGAGCAGTAAGCACCCCAAGGAGCCCTGGACTTCCCAGGCGCAGAACCAACTACTTCATAACCAAGAAGGCAACAGAGGCTGTGGTCAGCCGCCTGGGTCCCCTCTGGGTCCCTGTGGTCACCACGTCCACAGGGACTGCGAGTGAGGGACACACTGTTAGCAGGTTTACCTTTGGGGGGGGACGCTCACCTTTATCTTCTGCTCCAATTATCTACTGATTTATTCATTTTTCCAGGATATATTTGTTTTCTAATTAAAGAAACCACCCTCATTCAAGGTCTTAGACACTAACAAACATAGAAACAGAATCTTCCGAGCAGTTTCTCGTTTCTTGGCATTTTTTGATCCTCAAAGTAGATAAAGCAGGTGTTTGTGCCATGATAGGAACTGTCAACTCTCAGATTCATTCATTTTGCAAATATTCACGGAGTGCCAGGCCCCGGCCCAGCGGCTGGAGATTTAGCTGCCAACAAGACAGGCAATCTCGGCGGCCCTTCTGGAGTTGGCGTTCTCGGCTCCGCAGGCCACGGGGACCCCATTTACAGACAGCGCAGCCCACTGACCGGAGGCACCGCTCAGCCTCCCACTGCGGGCAGCAGGGCTACAGTGCTCTGAGCCTGGGCTGTTTCTACCATGGCCCAAAAGGACAGGTCTGGGGATGGCGTGTTTGGGGCTGGGGTCCCCGAGCGGAGAGAGGCAAGAGGAAAGCTGAGATCTACACACCCGGGCTTGGAGCGTCCCACTATCGTTTGCACCTGCTGGGGGTGGGGGTGGGGCAAGAGAGGACACCCTGGCCGCCAAGTCCAGCTTCCCCAACACTCCCACAGAGTTCTGCCTCCTCAGGAGTCCCCTCGCCCCCCCACCCGCCATGGTTGGGCCTGAGCTGAAGGTGGGCAAGAGACCCCAGCTCTCCTTAACCACCCTCCCAAGTCCCACTGCCAGCGCCTGACCGGACCGGCAGCGTTGCTTTCCCTCGGCCTCCAAATTCACTCTTCAGGCCTCCTGAGACAAGGACCTGAGTTCTCTAAGCAGGGAGGAGGCACAAGTCCCCAGGACGCTCCCGGGGGGCACTCAAGTGTCCCCAGGCGATTGGTGCCAGCCCAGGCAGAGGAGCGGACCTGCCTGTCTCCACCCGGCTGCTCTGGGGGAGCTGAAGGCTGGCAGATGACCCACGGCCTCCGTGGCCAGGTGCACGCAAGCGGGGAGGGGCGTCCGGCGCCAGGTGAGGTCACGCCAGCCGGGACCTGGCAGTTCCTGGACACCTCCTCCAGGGGGGCGGCCCCGGCTGCCCAGCCCAGAGGATGAAAGGAGGCACAAAAGAAACTGCACAAAAGAGGGTTGAGGGGTTCTCGGAGTCTATGATGAGCATGGCCCAGAAATGGTCAACGGTCTGGAGACACATCACAGAGGAACCCGGAGGGAGCACTTTTGTGACACTCACGCCGGGGCGGCGACGGGCGGCAGGGGCCCGAGGAGAGAGCCACGCACACGCGCGACCTGGAGGGACACACCCCCAGCCCCGCAGAGCCAGCCCCTCAGCGCGTCCTCCAGCAGGAGGCCACTCGCACCGTGGGGCAGGCGCCGGGCGGGCAGGGGACCCGCGCGCAGGACGCGCTGAGCCGTGCGTGCAGTGCCGGGGGAGCGCCGGGCACAGCCGAGGAGCGCACACAAAGAGACAGCCGGGCCAGCAGGAGCAGGCTCCGCCCGTCCGCTCCGGGACTCCGGGCCACCCCCCTCCAGGCGCCCGCCCGGGACACACTCCGGGGGCCGCCACCCCAGCCGCACCCCCAGGACCCCGCCCCGCCGCGCCCCACCCTGCCCCAGCCGCGCGGCGCTCACCAGCTGCAGGCAGCAGAAGGCGACCAGCGTGCAGCGACCGCTGCACTTGCCCATGGCTCCGGGGCCGCGCGGGCCGCCCACCGCGGCGTCCCCTCTCGCTCGGCGGCCGCCGCCTCCTCCGCACCGCGCGGGCTCCGCGTCCTCTCCGCTGGGCGCCCCGGGCGGCGGGGCCGAGCGCCTAGGGCCGAGCCCGGGAGCCCCGGGTCCCCAGGGCTGGCGCCGGCCGCCCGCGCTCCGAGCCCATGGTCCGTCCGACCGCGCGCTGGCTCTGCCGCGCCGCGCCTCCTTTGTCTGGCGGGCCGGCGATCGGGCGCACCGCCTGCCCCGGGGCGGCTGGCGGGGAACGCAGAGCCAGGAGCGCAGACACCGAGCGCGGCGCGGCGCGGCGCGGCGCGGCTCAGCACTGCCCAGCTGGGGCAGCAGCCCGGGCGCTCGGCGACCGCGGTTTCCCGGCCCCACCACGTGGCTCCGCCGCCGCTGCCGCCAACGGGAGGGAGGGAGAGGTGGGTGGGGCGGGGCGGCCGCGGGAAGGGAGGGGAGAGGGAAAAGTGGGGGAGGGTGGAAGAGAGGCCGGGCGCGACATGGGAGAGTGCGGGCTTGGGGGCTGGCAGCCCTGGGACCAATGCGGACTTGGCCGCTGGCTCGCTGTGTGACCTTGGACAAATCGCGTCACCTCTCTGGGCGTCCGTTTTCTCTTGAACAAAGTGAAGAAACAATGCCCTTTTCCGTGTTGATGTGAAAAGGAAATGCGCTCCAGTGAGTAAACCGTGTAGCCCTTGTCTCCTGGAGACAGCTGGAGCACTGCTGGCACCCTGGGCATGTGGGTGCCCAGCCTCCCTGCTGAGTGCCCAGCCACATTTTCTTCCCCACCTCTTTCCTTTTACTGGCGCGTACTGTGCCCTGACTGCCTACCTACACCTTCCTGGGGGCCCAGGAGCCAGAGATGAGAGCCGCAGCTCTGCCTCAGGTCCCACAGCCCAGGGCCCTGCCAGGCGCCCAAGCACAAGCCTGAGATGGGTTGTGGCCAGGTCTGCCCTGGGCGTGGCCAGCTCCCAACCCGGTTGCCTGGAGGGGGGAGTGGGCCACGGAGGGGCAGCAGAAGACTGCCTTCTCCAAACACCAGGCAGACCCCAGCCCCACTCCATGTCATCCATCGTCCCTGCCTGCTCCTCGCTTCCTCTGATGGCCTGGACTACTGGCGTCACCCCAGTGGGGAGCCCGCGCCCCGCCCGCCCACCCAGCCTCCCTGCCCCACCTGCTGTCTTTAGCTGCCTAAGCGGTGCTTTCCATCGAGGGGCTGTCCTGAAAACAATGAAACAACTGAAGTTCTGCTGAGAATAAGGGGGACGTGATGTAGGCCCAAGGTCAGAGGGGACGCCTCCTCCAAGCGGTGGCCTTGATGCTGGGGGACAATGGGAGGGGAGGGGAGAGGCCGGGAGTTGAGCGGAGTGGTCTGCAGGGACACAGGCTGTTCCCTCTTCTGTCCGCTCTTGATTCGGAAGGCAGTACTGATGCGAGGACAAGCCTGCAGTTCCGGACCCACACAGCCTGGGCCCCAGGCCCGGCGCTGTCCCTTGCTTGCTCTCAAGTGCATCAGTGTCTTCTCCCAGGACTGGCTACGGAATTTGTGGGGCCCAGTGCAAGGTGAAAATGCGCGGCTCCTGGTTAAGAAGTTAACGTGGCGTGGCAGGCAGATGGCGCTGTGCTTGGCTCCCCATTTACCACGCCTGCATCTCAGAGTGCCCGCGTTCGAGTCCCGACGCCTCCGCTCCCGATTCCAGCTGCCCGCTGATGCACACCCTGCGAGGCAGCAGCTGGTGGCTGGAGTACATGGGTCCCCACCGCTCCCATGGAGGGCCTCGACTGAGGTCCAGGCTCCTGATATTAGCCTGGCCCGGTCCTGGCTGTTGTGGGCATTTGGGGAGTGAACCAGAAGATGGAAAAAAATCTGTTTCTCTGTCTCTCCACTAAGTGAAAATAAATAAATAAAAATTTTAAAAAAAGAGGGTGACACAGCAGAACACAAAAGCGAGCACGGGGGCAGCCCCGTGGGACTGCGGGGCCACACAGGCCCACTCAAGCAGCCTGTCCAGTGGTCTGTTCCAGTGGTCTCCCCATCCCCTCCCCCACCCCCTGGGGGGGCTCCCTCCCGCCTCATTCCTCAGCTTGCCACTTTGTGACTTCACACCCACCCGGAGCCTCCCAGCCTCAGACTTGAGCTGAGCTTTTGCCTTGCAATCAGAAGCTGAGATAAGAGTGGGAACTTCCCCGCGTGGTGCCCGGGGAGTCACAGCTGTGTCCAGCCAGGTTCTGTGACTGGACAGGCATCCAGCCTCCATGATGCTGCACGGCCAAGCAGCAGATGTGCCTTTTACTGGGAAGAGGGTCCATTGCTTCATCAGATCCCCCAGAGCCGGCTGCCCACAGAAGAATAAGAACCGCCCCACGAAGCAGGGGGATCCCCACGAGGGGGGCCAGAGGCAGCTGTTCTCTGACAGGTCCTCTGCAGGACCTCCTCCAGCTGGAGTCACTGCCAGTGCCCTCGCGGGGCTAACACCGCGGTTCAGTGATAGGAATGCTAGCTACCCTTTAGGAGTGCTTAGTCTGAGCCAGGAACTCGACACACATTGTCTCATTTAATCTTTCCAGGAACAGTGGGTTCCCTGGGGCCCTGGCCAGCCCTGCCAGCTCTTGACTCTCCCATTTTGCCTGTGACACCCTGTTCCAAGGCCCGGGACCAGGGATGGCCTGTCTGGCCTCAGCGGCACTGACCTCTGTCCCCGAGTCCTTCCCAGGGACTGGGTCCTGGCCTGGATGAATCCATGCTCACACCAGGCCATCTCACACTTCCATGCTTTAGGGCTACAATGCATCTGCCATCCACGTTCTTAGCCTAGTGTCACTTCCTCCAGGAAGCCTTCCTTGACGCTGTGGGGGAGGTGCACTCCTGTTAGCTCACTTGCAGGAGCTCTGGTGTAGCCTCTACTAGGATCTGCTGTATCTGTGATTTGTCTCTGGTTCCCTTAACAGACTGTGAGCTTAATGAGGAGAGTGACTGTGTCTCTAGAGCCCACAGGGCTTGGATGGTGGTAGGAATCAGGAAATGTGTGAACAAATGAATAATGACACATTGACCACACATTGACCACACTGACCACTCCCTTCTTTGCCTGGCATCCCTCATACCCTCTTTATCGCCTGGAAGTCAGGATCCAAGAGGAAATGCAACTGGATTGCAGGAACCAATAGAATCACCTTTGGCAAGACGTCGGGGTAGGGGCTAGGAGCCGGGGCTAGCATCAGGAGAGACGTGCAGCAGTCACCATGAGGGATGACTGACCCCCGGGTCAGGGCAAGGCCGGGGGCCGAGGAGGCAGGATTCAGAAATAAAGGACAGCGGTGATTCAGAACGGACCCACACTTCCTGCGTGACGAGGCAGAGCCACGGTCAGCCCTGGAGAGAGGCCAGGCGGTCCTGCAGAAGCAGTGAGCTCCATGGGGCCCTGCCCTGCCCCAAGGCTGCTCAGCGTCTGACTCTCCCGCCATCATGGCCCTCTGCAGGCTGAAACACTGGAGGTTTCCAGAAAGTTCTCTCCTAAGAGAGCAGAATGTTGCACCTGATAATTTCCCCCTCTTTCCAATTAGAGGACTGAACGCGCTGGCTAATCATAGCTTCTCGGATGTTTGCTGACACCAACCAATTCTTCACGTGAGCCGAGTGTCCAGCAATCCAATTCAGTTCTGACGCCAACTACTGGGAATCAGTGTAGACCCCCAGGTCAAGGGGTCAGTCCCACAAAACTGCCCCTACTCTTTTTATTTTTAAGATTTTGTTTATTTATTTGAGAGGTAGGGTTACAGACAGAGAGGGAGAGTTAGAGGGAGGTCTTCCATCTGCTGATTCACTCCCCAAATGTCCGCAATGGCCAGGGCTGGGCCAATCCAAAGCCACGAGCCAAGAGCCAGGAGCTTCTTCTGGGTCTCCCACGTGAGTGCAGGGGCCCAAGCACTTGTGTCATCTTCCACTGCTTTCCCAGGCCATAGCAGAGAGCTGGATGGGAAGTGGTGCAGCCGGGACTAGAACCAGGGCCCATATGGATGCTGGTGCCACAGGCGGAGGCTTAGCCCACTACACCGTAACTCTGGCCCCTGCCCCTACTTCTGATGCCACCCCTACTCCTGTCTAACCGCTCTAACTTGGGGGTCCCACAACCCCCTTCTCATATTTATTTTAAGATTTTACTTATTTACTCACTTGAAAGACAGAGCATTGGGTGGGGAAGATGGAGAGAGACAAAGAGAGAGAGATTGATCTTCCATCTGTTGTTGGTTCACTCCTAAAATGCCTACAAAAGCAGATCTGGGCCAGGCTGAAGCCAGGAGCCAGGAGCCAGGAACTCCATGTGGATAGCACGAGCCCAAGAACTTGGGGCATCTTCTGCTGCCTTCCCAGGTGCAATAGCAGGGAGCTGGATCAGAAGTGCAACAGCGGAGACTTGAACTGGTGCTTGATATAGGATGCAGGCATTGCAGGCAGCGGCTTAACCCACTGTGCCACAATGCTGGTTTGATAATTTGCTAGAATGGCTCACAGAACTCAGCAAGATCCTTTACTTACTCTTCGTAGTCTATTTTATAGAGGATACAAATGAACCACCAGAAGAAGAGGTACATGGGGTGTGGTCCAGAAGGGTTCCAGGCCCAGGAGTTTCTGTTCGGTGTGGTTGGAGTCTGCCACTCTCCCTGCCTGTGAATGCCTTCAGCAACCTGAACATTCTTTAAATCGCATTTGTCAAGAGTTTTCAGAGGGGCCGGTGTTGTGGCACAGAGGATTAAGCTGCTGTCTGATATGCCAGCATCCCATATGGGTGTCAGTTCCTGTCCTGGCTGCTCTACTTCTGGTCCAGCTCCCTGCTGATGGCCTGGGAAAAGCAGTGAAAGATAGCCCAAGTGCTTGGAACCCTGCTGCCCACATGGGAGACTTGGATGGAATTCCAGGCTCCTGGCTTCTGCCTGGCCCAGCCCTGGCCGTTGTGACAATTTGGGGAGTGAACCAGTAGATGGAAGATCTTTCTCTCTCTCTGTAACTCTGCCTTTCAAATAAATAAATAATCTTTTTAAAAAGGAAACTTAAATTCTCAAAAAAATAAAAAGAGAGTTTTCAAAGAGCTCAATCCCCAGGCCATCCCCGCCCGCCCCGACCCCCTAGAGGTCCACAGGTAGGCTGAAAGTGACCAGGCCCACACTGAGGTTATTGAAGGGAAATTCCAAGGTTTTAGGAGTGCTATTCCAGGAACCAGAGGCATAGACAAAATGTGTTCTTGTATGATACCACAATAGTTGAGATACACACACATACACACACACTCACACGGGAGGGAGGGAGGGAGGGAAGGAGAGAGAGGAAGAAAAAGAGAGATAGATCTTGCATTCATCGGTTCACTCCCCAGATATTTGCAACAGGTGGGGCTTGGGAAGGCCAATGTCAGGAGCCAGGAATGCCATCTGGGTCTCCCACATTGGTGGCTGGAACCCAAGTACTTGGGCCATTTTCTGCTGCCTCCCAGGCACCTCAGCAGGAAGCTGAACTGGAAGTGGAGAAGGGACTCTGCTATGGAATGCAGGCATCCCAAGCAGGGGCTTAACCCATTGGACCACAATGCCTGCCCTATGTCCACTTTTAGCTGAGAAAACTGCCGTTCAAAGAGATAAAATCGCCTGCCCAGGGTCACACAACCTAGAAGCAACCGTCAAGATTTGAATCCAGGCAGAACTACCGTACCTGTACCATTTCTCATGGTTTTCAAGCTTTTCTTTTGTAGCAGTAGCCACAGGTCCTTCTCCTCAAAAGGAAGCATGCATTTCTGAACAAACTGGTCTGGTGGTGCGGGGAAGAGGAGGGAGAGAAAGGGAGAATTGGAAGGATGGAGAGGCCGAGTGCATTCTCTGAGCCCCACGGCCGCCTGGGGGCAGAGCTGGGTGGCAAGATCGCCAGGTCACTTCTGTTCCACTGCTGAGCCAGGCGTTGTGCTAGGAGCTTAAGAGCCAAAGATGAACAGGACAGGTGCCCCTGAGGAACTCTGGGGTAAAGGCTGGGATTAGCGCTCTGGCCAACAGTGGAGCGTTGTCCACTTCTTCTTTAAAATAATGAACTGGGCTGGTGCTGTGGCACAGTGGGGTAAGTCGTTGCCCGCAACACTGACATCCCATATTGGAGTGCTAGGTCAAGCTCTGGCTGCTCTGCTGCTGATCCAGCTCCCTGCTAATGCACCTGAGAAAGCAACTGAGGGTGGCCCACGTGCTTGGGCCTCTGCCACCCATGTGGGAGACCCAGATGGAGTTGCAGATTCCTGGCTCCCACCTGGTCCAGCCCTGGCCGTTGTGGTCGTTTGGGAAGTGAACCAGCAGAATGGAAGATCTCTCTATTACTCCCTCGCTCTCTGTAACTCTGCCTTTCAAATAAATTAAATCTTCAAAAAGTAAATAATTAACTTGAAACTCAGAGAGAAACAGAGAGATATCTCCTATCTGCTGGTTCACTTCCCAAATGCCCTCAACAGGCAGAGCTGGGTGGGGCCAAAGCCAAGAGTCCAGAACATCATGTGTCTCCCATGGGAATGGCAGAGACCTGACCCCCTGAGCCATCACCTGCTGCCTCCCAGGCTCGTTAGTGGGCACCAGGCCCAGCACTATCAGGAGAGGGCCCCCGAGTGAAAATCGATGGCTGTGTTCCTCCCTTGCCTCACCCCTCATTTCCTTCAACCCTGTAGCTCCCTTCCTCCCTGGCCCCTGATGGTATCCTGAGCTCAAGGCTCTGGGGCCTACTGGAGCGGCAGGACACACCAAATGATAGCAACAAACAACACAAAGAGCTGCAATAGTACCCAGGAGGGATAGACGCAAAAGGGGGAAAGAGTGGGTAGCTTTGCCTGGGGCTGGGTCATGAGGCAGAATTTCCCAGAAAAGACGATGCCTGAAATAAGAGTTACCGGATAGAAAAACAGAGCCAGCAGGTGGAAGATCTCGCTCTCTGCCTCTCCCTCTCTCTGTAGCACTGACTTTCAAATCAGTCAATCAGCCTTTAAAAATAAAGACAGAGAGAGACAGAGACAGAGACAGAGAGAGAAGAAAGAGGTAGATAGGAAGGAAAGGATCTCAGGCCAAGAGCAAATCTTAAAAGGGGGGAAAAGACCTCTGATAAGAAAGAGCGGATGGGGGCTAGAACCCGGTGTGTGCGGAGAGCAGAGGTAAAGTCAGGGCACGCGGCAAAGCCCGGGCCGTGGAAGAGCGATGCTGTTTGTCCCAGCTCCGCGGTCTGGAGTCTTGAGCATGGAATCTGCCGAGAGCCACGGGATCTCCTGCAGCCCCTGGAGGCCACTTGGGCGTTCAGTCCTGGCAGCCCTGGGGCTAGCTGAGCTGGGGATGCTGCGAGATGGCAAGAGGCCCTCTCCAAGCAGCGCCACAGTGCCTGTGGCCTTCATTACCCTGCATTGAACTTGCCTAGGGGCCAACAGGGGACAGAAAGACAGATGGACTCAGCTCAGGCCTACCCCCTCTACAGGTCCCCAATGCCCTGATAGGATTTGCAACTCCCTGTGGCTTCACAGCCCTTGTCATTTTCCATAAGTCTTCACCAGATGTCCCTTCTCAGCAAACAGTTCAGAGAATCCGGATTGCCTTCTTAGTGTTGGAGATGAACCTCATCTTAAAATCACAGGACAGGAGCAGGACAGGAGCAGGCACTGTGGCACAGTGGTTAGGCTGTCGCTTGGGATGGGCATATCTCCTCCCATATCTGAGTGCCTGGTTCAAGTCCTGGCTTTCTTTCTTTTTTAGCATTTTATTTGGGACCAGCACTGTGGCACAGTAGGTTAATCCTCCACCTGTGGCGCCAGCATCCCATATGGGAGCCAGTTCTAGTCTTGGCTGCTCCTCTTCCGATCCAGCTCTCAGCTATGGCCTGGGAAAGCAGTAGAGGATGGCCCAGGTGCCTGGGCCCCTGCAGGCATGTGGGAGACCAGGAAGAAGCACCTGGCTCCTGGCTTCAGATGGACACAACTCTGGCATTTGAAGCCATTTGGGGAGTGAACCAACAGAAGGAAGACCTTTCTCTCTGCCTCTCCCTCTCACTGTCTGTAACTCTACCTCTCAAATAAATAAATTTAAAAAAATTTAAAAAAAAAAAGCATTTTATTTGTTGGGGCTGCTGTTGTGGCGCAAAGGGTTAAGCTGTAGCCTGCACTGCCCGCATCCAGCATCCACAAGGAACTCCAGTTCCGGCCGCTCCACTTCCCATCCAGCTCCCTGCTACTGTACCTGGGAAAGCAGTGCAAGGTGACCCATGTACTCTTATTTATTTATTTATTTATTTTAATATTTCTTAAGATTTTTTTTTTGACAGGCAGAGTGGACAGTGAGAGAGAGAGACAGACAGAAAGGTCTTCCTTTGCCATTGGTTCACGCTCCAATGGCTGCGCCGATCCGAAGGCAGGAGCCAGGTACTTCTCCTGGTCTCCCATGGGGTGCAGGGCCCAAGCACTTGGGCCATCCTCCACTGCACTCCCTGGCCACAGCAGAGAGCTGGCCTGGAAGAGGGGCAACCGGGACAGAATCTGGCGCCCTGACCAGGACTAGAACCCGGTGTGCCGGCGCCACAGGCAGAGGATTAGCCTATTGAGCCGCGGCGCCGGCAGGCTCATGTACTCTTGTGGGAGACCCAGATAAGTCGTGGCTCAGATCTGGCCATCACAGCCATTTGGGGAGTGAACCAGCAGATGGAAAATCTTCCTCTCTTCCTCCCCCTCTCTCTGTAAAGGCGGAGTGACAGGGGAGGGGGGCAGAGGCAGGGCCATCTTCTGCTGCCTTCCCAGGCACATTAGCAAGAAGCTGCATCAGGACTGGGGCAGCCGGGACTCTAATTGTTGCTTCAACATTAGATGCCGGACCCCTGGTTCCACTTCTGGTCCAGCTTTCCTGCTAACCTGAAACCTAGGAGATAGCAGATGATGTTCCAGGTACTTGGGTCCCTGCCTCCCACCTGAGAGACCCAGATTGAGTTCTGGGTTCCTAGCCTCGGCCTGGCTCAGCCCTGGTTGTTGTGGGCAACAGGGGAGTGAACCAGGAGATGGTAGGTTTCTTTCTGTCTCTATCTCTCTGCCTTCCAAATAAATCAAAATACATATTTTAAAAAAAAATACTGATAAAAAATAAATAAATACAAGAGAAATTCAATAAAGATAATAACATTAAAAAAATCCTAGAGTAGCTGCAAAGGACCGCAGAGAACATCTAGGGGACTGAGTGCCGCCTGTTCTGGTACAGCTACGTGCATGGCATCAGGGTCTCACACCACCCAATTCCAGCACAAGCTCTGGGGTGGGACCCGGAAACGCGTACGCTCTTAATATAGTCCCCAGCATTTTCACTAATCGTTACCACTGAAGACACAGGATCCATGTGGTACATCTTCCCTGAGTGTCAGCTGTACTTGGTGCTCAGTCATTTAAAACATTTATTAAGGGGCCGGCGCTGTGGCACAGTGGGTGAACGCCCTGGCCTGAAGCACCAGCATCCCATACAGGCGCCGGTTCTAGTCCCGGCTGCTCCTCTTCTGATCCAGCTCTCTGCTATGGCCCGGGATAGCAGTGGAAGTGCAGTCCTTGGGCCCCTGCACCCATATGGGAGACCCAGAAGAATCTCCTGGCTCCTTGCTTCAGATCAGCACAGCTCCGGTCGTTGTGGCCATCTGGGGAGTGAACCAGCAGATGGAAGACCTCTCTCTCTGTGTCTCTACCTCTCTCTGTAACTCTTTCAAATAAATAAAATATTTAAAAAATTTATTAATATTAAACAAACACATCTGTATTATGAAGCAGCAGCAAATCCACCTACATTTAAACAGTTAACTTTAGGTGCCGGCACTGTGCCGCAGTGGGTTAAGCCATAGCCTGCAGTGCCAGCACCCCACATCGGTACCGGTTCAAGTTCCAGGGCTGTTCTGCTTCCAATCCAGCTCCCTACTAATGTACCTGGAAAAGCAGCAGAAGACGGCACAAGTCCTTGAGTCCCTGCACTCACATGGAGACCTGGAAGAAGCCCCTGGCTCCTGGCTTCGGCCTGGCCCATTTTTGGCTGCTGTGGCCATTTGTGGGAGTGAACCAGTGGATGGAAGAGCTCTCTCTATCCCTCTGTCTACCTCTTCCTCTCCTTCACCTCTCTCTCTCTCTCTCTCTCTCTCTCTTCCTCTCCCTCTGTAACTCTGCCTTTCAAATAAATAAAGTAATTTTTAAAAAAAGGTATGGGGACTGTTCTAGACTAAGGGACATTAAAGAGACAGAATGGCCAAATGTATGAAACTTGATCGGTTCCAGATGGAAAAATAGGTATAAAAGACCTTCTTGGTGCTGGGCAAATTCAAGTAGGATCATTAGATGGCATTATGGACTTGCTGTTCATGTTCTTAGGTGTGATGATGGCATGGCAGTTCGAAGGAAGGTGTTTTTATGAGATGTTGGCTGGAATATTGAAGAGCATTTGCCAGGGGGTTGGCGCTGTGGCATAGTGGTTTAGGCTGCAGCCTGCAGCACTAGCATCCCATAGGAGCTCCGGTTCCAGTTCCAGCTGCTCTGCTTCTGATTCTGCTCTGTGCTTATGCGCCTGGGAAAACATCGGAGGATGGCCCAAGTGCTTGGGCCCCTGCACCCGCATGGGAGAGCAGGAAGAAACTCCTGGCTCCTGGCATTGGATCAGCGCAGCTCCAGCCATTGCAGCCATGTGGGGAGTGAACCAACGGAAGGAAGATCTTTCTCTCTGTCTCTTCCTCTCACTGTCTGTAACTCTACCTCTCAAATAAATAAATAACATCTTTATAAAAAAAAAAAAAAAGAAACCCTGATCTTTGCTTTCTTCTGCTCCATTCTGCCTTGTTCCCCAGCCTGAGAGCCCCTCAGAGGAGGCTATGACTTCATCATCTCTGCATTCTTGGAGCTCAGCACACAGCCTGCCAGAGGGGCGGCTCCCAAATGCCTCGTGGATGAGCAAAAATGACCTTGCCATGCACATGACCTTACACCAACTCCAGCTCTTGTCAGTTTCCCCTTGTGTAAACTGGGGTTGGACTTAGACGACCGAAGGCCCTGCAAGGTGCTTCCCACCTCTAGCCCTCTGGAGGCTGTACCTGGGGCTTTGAAGAGAAGTCGGGGCCTTTGTTTGCATAAAGTCCCACAGTCCCACCAGGCAGAGGTGACCACAGTGGAGCAGCCGCTGCACTCTGGCCACATTCCCAAATTTGAGCTCAGCCAGGGGCTATGGGAGAAGTGTTCTCCAGCTCACACAGAGCAAGTGGCTTCCTTGAGAGCCTAACGGGGTCACAGGGGAATTCAGCTTGGCTTTAAGCTGCCCTCTGGGCTATCGTCAAGGCCATGGCCAGCACCAGTGCTCTCAACCTTGACTGCACATTGGATAAAGCTACGGAAGATTTAAAAACTATTAATGCTAACCCAGAGATGCTGATTTAATTGGTCTGGGCTCCAGACCTGAGCATCTGGATTCTTTAAGGATTAAAAGGCTCCGTAGGTGACTCTAATGTGCACTTAAAGTTAAAAACCACCAAGGCCTGTCTTGCAGTGATGGGGTAAGAGATCCAGGTGAGGGGCCGGTGCAGTGGTGCAGGGGGTTAAAGCCCTGGCCTGAAGCGCCAGCATCCCATATGGGCACTGGTTCTAGTCCCGGCTGCTCCACTTCCGATCCAGCTCTCTGCTATGGCCTGGGAAAGCAGTAGAAGATGGTCCAAGTCCTTGGGTCCCTGCACCCACATGGGAGACCTGGAAGAAGCTCCTGGCTTCAGATTGGCACAGCTCAGGCCATTGTGGCCAATTGGGGAGTGAATCAGCAGATGGAAGACCTCTCTCTCTACCTCTGCCTCTCTGTAACTCTGCCTTTCAAATAAATAAATGAATCAGTTTTTTTTTTTTAAATCAGCACATTCTACTCTTTAAAAAGAAAGATTTATTTATTTATTTGAAAGGCAGAGTTACAGAGAGGCAGAGGTAGAGAGAGAGGTCTTCCATCTGCTGATTCACTCCCCAATTGGCCACAATGGCTGGAGCTGGGCCAGGCCAGGAACAGGAGCCAGGAGCTTCCTCCAGGTCTCCCAGGTGGGTGCAGGGGCCCAAGCATCTGGGACATTTTCTACTGCTTTCCCAATTGCATTAGCAGGGAGCTGGATCAAAAGTGGAGCAGCTGGGACTCAAACCAGCGCCCATATATGATGCTGGCACTGCAGGTGGCGGCGCTATGCCACAGTGCTGCGCACACACACACACACACACCCCACCAGTGGTTTCTTAACCAGTATGCCAAAGGCTTGCCCCAGGTTAGTTGTCAATGAATAAATGGGAGAAGCTGATGTGGCTCTCCTAGGAAAGATGACAACTCTCATGCCTGTGAAACAGCGGTTCTCAGACTTGCTAAAACAGATTGCTGAGCACAGCCCTGCCCGAGTTGCTGACTCCAAGAGGCTCTAGAATCTGCAGTTCTGGTAAGTTCTCAGGTGATGCTGATGCTGCCAGCCTAGCGACCACGCTCGATCATCCTCGCTCTAGAGCAGGGCCCCTCCACTGCATCACTAATGACGTCTGGCACAGCTGGTTCTTTGAGCACATCACATCTCTTGCCATCAAGTGCTGGCAGCATTCTTCTGATTTCTTGGCACGAATGCCCAGGTGGACACAGGTGCACAGGTTGCGAGCCACTGCTCTAGAGGAGCAGGGCCAAGTGAAGAAAGGCGTAGAAGCCGAGCTTCAGCTGAATCCGGACGTGCAGGTCTCGAGCCCAGACCAAAGAGGAGTTTGGTACAGTCCAGGGCTTGATGTGGGGAGACTGGGTGTCCAGCAGGACTCTCAGAGAAGGCCCATTGTGGTCTTGGGCTCAGACACAACTGGCCAGTGGACAGGCTCAGAATTCAGATTTGGCTTCATTTGGTCCCATTGGAACAGGGGCGGTCATCTTTCAGTTTGGCCCTCCCTTGGTCGTGGGACATCAACTGTCAAGAGTCCGTTAGGAAGAGCAACCTTGCCCTACCCCAAATGGCCCGACAGCCTTTCCTGAAGGCTGACCTGCCAGCAGCCCACTACCCACACCGCAGGCTCTAGGTTTGTCGGTGGGGAGCAAACACTCTGTAGTTCTGCTGAGGAGCGGCAGCTCTCCTGAGATCCTTGACCTGTCCCTTCCAGCCATTCAGACCCAGTCTCTGAATGTTATTCTTCTTCTTATTTTTTTTTTATTTTTGACAGGCAGAGTGGACAGTGAGAGAGAGACAGAGAGAAAGGTCTTTCTTTGCCGTCGGTTCACCCTCCAATGGCCGCCGCGGCTGGCGTGCTGCGGCGGGCGCACCGCGCTGATCCGATGGCAGGAGCCAGGTGTTTCTCCTGGTCTCCCTTGGGGTGCAGGGCCCAAGCACTTGGGCCATCCTCCACTGCACTCCCTGGCCACAGCAGAGAGCTGGCCTGGAAGAGGGGCAACCGGGACAGGATCGGTGCCCCGACCGGGACTAGAACCCGGTGTGCCGGCGCCGCAAGGCGGAGGATTAGCCTGTTGAGCCACGGCGCCGGCCCTATTCTTATCTTTTTAAAGATGTATTTAGTTATTTTCTTGAAGGGAGAGACAAAGAGAAAGAAAAGAGATCTTGCATCTGCTGGTTTACTCCCTAAATGGCCACAATGGCCAGCGCTGGGCTAGGCAGAAGCCAGGAGCCTGGAACTCCATTCTGACCTCCCATGGCCGGGGCTGGGGCCAGGGCCCAGGGACTTGGCCATCTTCTGCTCCTTTCCAAGTTGCCTTAGCAGGGAGATGGATTGGAATTGGAGCAGCCAGGATTCGAACCAGCGCTCTGATATGGGTTCCTGGCATTGCAAACAGTGGCTTAGCCTATATGCCACAATACTGGCCACAATTTTTGTCTTCAAAACCAGCAACTATTTATGTTCACTTGGAATAGAAGAAGGTCTGGGGACCTGGATGTGCCTTCCTGCAAGACTCCTCCTTGCATAACCAGGCCTATGAAGATCTCAGAGGAGTAGCTTCTCTCACTTGAAAATGGGTCAGCCATCCTTGCACAGCTAGGGGAGGTGGGCAAGGGAAGACAGCACCAACTTATGCTTTGATAGGTCAGTTTGTAAATAAGCTGTTTGGGGGGCATTTGGACTAGATGGGATTAGGGCTACAGGCTGAGAGGAAAAACAATTATAACAAGCAAGCCAAGTGGAAACGTGACCTGAAAATACACCTCCCTGACCATTCAGTCCACAAAAGCCATCCAGTGAAAATGAAATCTGGCTCTTTAAGTGCCAATGATATTAAGTGCTGGAGAGTGTGGAAGTCATAAAGAGAAATTAACTGAAAACCAGAGATGCCATTACTCATTCGGGAGCTCTCTCTCTCTCCCAAAGTGAGAATACAGTATGAACCCTCTGGGGATGTTTTAGTCTCAAATCTCTAGTCCCAGGGCTGAGGCTTCTATTCTTTTCAAATTCCAAGTGGTGCTATTTCTCAGTGGCTCCTACCCAGTCTCTTGAAGGCAGCACTTGGGAGGCCTGAAGAGGCTGTTAGAGGGAAGCCCCTGCCGTCTCCAGGGCCTCAGCTCTTCCCAGTCATTGCCAACTTCCCAAGGGATTCGTAGGCTTTTAAAAGCGCAGGGTCAGGGTTCAAGCCTTGTAGTTTTATCCCAAGTCAAGGAAGGTGCGGGCAGGTAGAAGTACAGTACTTGGGCAATCACCTGTGATAGGGTTGGAGCTTTTGTGCCATCTTTGGCCAAGTCTTTCCTGCTTAAGGGCAAAACCATACATGTGGTAACTGCTCAAGCCAGAAACCTGAGTCAGCTCTCTCTGGAGGTCTTACCGTGTGAGACCTGCAGTTAAAAAGACCAGTTCTTGGCCAGCGCCACGGCTCACTAGGCTAATTCTCCGCCTTGCGGCGCCGGCACACCGGGTTCTAGTCCCGGTCAGGGCACCGATCCTGTCCCGGTTGCCCCTCTTCCAGGCCAGCTCTCTGCTGTGGCCAGGGAGTGCAGTGGAGGATGGCCCAAGTCCTTGGGCCCTGCACCCCATGGGAGACCAGGAGAAGCACCTGGCTCCTGCCATCGGATCAGCGCGGTGCGCCGGCCGCAGCGCGCCTACTGCGGCGGCCATTGGAGGGTGAACCAATGGCTTTCTCTCTGTCTCTCTCTTACTGTCCACTCTGCCTGTCAAAAAAAAAAAAAAAAAAAAAAAAAAAAAAAAAAAAAAAAAAGACCAGTTCTTACTGAAGCTCCCAAATTCATTTGAGCATGGATCATTATACCCCAAAGTAGCTAACAACCTATGTGGGAAAGTGTTCTTTCGAACACACTTCAGGAAACCTCAGCCTGTAGGTCCAATACATGAAGCACAGGCATGAATCCTGTGGCTTTACCCTTTGTGGCTCCCCCTCTCTAATCATTGAAGTTCTTCTGGTTTCTGAAACGTGTGCCTGCTGTTTTCTTGGAACACACAGATTTTTTGTCTACTCGGCAAGACCTACTCATTCTCCGTGTCCCCATCTAAGCATAATCACATAATCTGTGAAACTTCAACTCTCCCAGGCACAATAAATCGCTTCCTCCTGCGTTTCCAGTGCACTTTATTCAAACTTCACTCACTGTATTAAAAGTAATTGGTTCCCAAGCTTTACCATCCCGCTGGTTCCTTTGTTAATGAGTTAAATAAATCTTTGGCATGTGCACTTAAAAAAAGTAATTCATTTGAGATGATCTTTTCTATCGGTCCTGTCCTTGGCAACAGTTCTCACGCCTGCCACACAATAAGGGTTGGAAGGTTTGTTGATGTCCCAAACTCAGGGAAACAGCCTCTAACTTATGAAGGTATAAAAGGCTCTTTTAAGATGAATACAACAGCTAGGGCTGCGCCCGGTCAAAGCCAGGAACCAGGAACTCATCCTAGTCTCCCATGTGGGTAGCAGGGGCCCAAGCACCTGGGCCATCTGCTGATTTCCAAGGCACATTAGCAGGGGGCTGGACTGGAAGAGGGGCAGCCAGGACTTGAACTGGCACTCTGATGTGGGATATCTGTATAGCTAGGAGCAGCTTAACTCACCAGGCCACAGCACCGGCCCTTCAAAAAAATTTTTTTGCATCAAAATAAACTCACCTTTTGTTTAAATTTCCTTTGAAGTTTCTGAAGAACCCTCATAGATGATTCAGGCGAGTTGAAAGTATAAAACCAAACATGCTCAGAACAGGTTGGAGCTGTGCAGACATCTTTGTTCTAACAGTAGACACAGAAAAAGCATTCTACTTCCTTGTGACAGATGGGATTCATAATTTCTGTCTGTGTGTTGGGCAGTTACCTAGGCATCCAGGAGACAGTAACCTAATTAAGTGGTAGAAGGCATCTAGTAGCATATTTTTCCTTTTTTGGCGGAGAGAGACTGTCCATTTGCCGTTTTACTTCCAAATGCCTCTAGTAGCTGGGGCTGGGCCATCATCTGTTACCTCCCCAGCTCATTAGCAGGAAACTGGATTAGAAGCAGAGTCAACAAGACTTAAACTGGCAGAATACAGGCACTCCATGCCCTTTGGGCCACAACGTCTGCCCATCCCCACCCCTTTTAAATGTTTGAGGGACAATAGCAGAGTGTTCTCATATTGGCTCACTCCCCATACTGGGAGCCCAGAATTCAATTAAGTCTCCCACAGTGGTGGCAGAAACCCAATCACACAAACCATCATTACTGCCTCCCAGAGTCCACCAATAGGAAACTGGGGTCAAGAGCAGAGCTGGGCACTGAACTCATGCACCAACTAGACACAGGTCTCCCAACCAGCGCCCTGTCAAGTCAAACACCTGACTCAACAGCATTTTCATTTCTCTTAACGTACTTGTGAGTGTAATAAAAGACATATAATAAAATAAAAACAATTTCATGTCATGGCCAAGTTCCATCCATTGTTTTTCCACAAGTTTATTTAAAAAAAAAAAAAAAAAAAAAAGATTTGAAAGGCAGAGTTAAAGAGAGACAGAGAATCTTCCATCTTCTGGTTTACTCCCCAAATGGCCACAATGGCCAGGAATCTGGAACTCCATCCAGGTCTCCCATGTGGGTAGAGGCTGAAACACTTGGGCCACCTTCCACCACTTTCCCAGGCACATTAGTAGGCAGCTGGATCAGAAGTGGACACCCATGCATGATGCCCACATTGTAGGTGGCAGCTGGCTCCCCACGAGTTGCTTTTTTTGTAGCATTCTGGCCAAGGTCATTTAATATACCCACTTTAAGAAATCTGAGCATAGGGCATCAAATAAATAATATCTTTGGCAGAAAAGTGCTTGTCAAGAGGAGTTGGCAAAGACCCTGTCCGTTAAAAGATCGTGTGCAATCAAGAAGCATGTTCTTTCACCTCTTCAGTGTTCTGCTTCCAGTAGGAAAAAAATATTTGTTACTAATAAATAATTATTCTGGGGCCAGAGCTGTGGCGTAGGTTAAGCCTCTGGCTGTAGTGCCGGCATCTGATATGGGTGCTGGTTAGAGTCCTAGTTGCTCCATTTCTGATCCAACTCCCTGCTGATGTGCCTGGGAAAGCAGTAGAAAATGGCCCAGGTTCTTGGGCCCCTGCCCCGATGTGGGAGACCTGGATGAAGCTCCTGGCTCCGGTCTGGCCCAGCTCCAGCCATTGCGGTCATTTGGGGGAGTGAATCAGTGGATGAAGATCTCTATTTCTGCCTTTCAAATAAATAAAACTTTAAAACTAACTAATTATTCTCTGCTTGTCATTTTCAGGGGAGTAAACCTAGAAACACAGAAAAGCGGGGCACCCTCAGTAAACAGCTTCTCAGAAGTTTAAATGGATTACATCCCATGGCCACACCACGCTTTGCTCTGAAGACTCAGACAGCAATAAAGGCAATCCACATGGCTCTTGTAAAAAAGGCATCTATTTGGCTTTTAATACAAAATGACTCAGAGAAACACAGGAAGCAAATATCACACACGCCAGTTACTGAATTAAGACAAAACAAAACCCAATCAACAAATTTCAGTCACATTCCCTGTCTTCAGCCTGGATTAGAAAACAGGAAACTACAAACCAATCAATATTTGTCCCTTTGAAGAATCTTATTTAAAATATAAAAAGAGTGAAAAACAAACAAGAAAACCAGTCCCTGAAATCTGGCAGGTGGTCTGGAGGCCACGAGAGCCTCCCCAACCATCCTGGTGACGTGGGACACAGTGGCTGCTGGAGGACGGCCACTGCTCCCTGCTTCTTGCTAGTAATGGCCATCTGGGGGCGGTGCCGGCCTGGGCACAACGTGGTGCCGCTCATGCAGACGGAGGACAAGCAGCCTTGGTGTCTTCTGCTCCGCATCTTCACTGGATCTCCCCCATGTACAGTCTCTTGTCACTGGATGCCGACAGAACTAAGATAAAAGGAACAGAGAAGATAACTGGAAATTATGAAGGCTCAAGTAGACCTGGTGCTCAAGGGCTCTTGTGTCAAGAGTCAATTTTGGGACAGAAGAGCAATTGGATTTAGCTTGAACTCCCCTCCTACACAGCACCCACAGGAAACGGTAGCCTGGTTTTTCAATCCAAGTCTTCTGAAAATCATGAGGATGACAGTGCTGTGGGAAATACATTATCAGGCTCTAAGTCCTGATGCCCTTGTCAGTCAGACCCCAGGAGAAAGAGCTTCCTAATCACACTGTAAGAGAGGAACTGCTGTCAGTTGTTTCATAAATGTGCTTCTGCTTGTTATAATGAATATTTACACCCTCACTTGGACACTTACCTTCTTAAATTCAAGGCTCATTATTCCATTTAGATAGCCAATAAAATTTAAGTTGCAACTTATGTCTAAATCTTAAGAAATATTATTTTTTTTCATGCAAATATACCACTGAGGCATAGACTTTAAGAAAATGCAAAAATCTGGAAATAAAAGGACTTGATCGATTTGAGATCAAGAAAATGGAACATTGCTCTTACCCTCACCACTTAAGACAAAATGGCGAGCCTGTCACTGATACCCATGAAGACTGCGTGAAATGCCTAGAAGCAGCTTTCCACTTCCACCTCTGTACTCCTGAGGCCCCTCTGCAGGAGACTGCCACAGGAGCCCCTTCCCGGTTTTTAGGACAGACTTACTGATGGGCTCGTCAGGATGGAAAGCCACTTCATTGATGGAGCCAGCATGGCCAGGCAGCTTATACAGTATTCTCCTGCTCGTGGTATCCCACACATACACAAACCTGCAAGGGGTCATAAACAGCAAGGATAAGGTTTCCCAGGGTGAGGAGTATGCACGCCCTTTTTATTTTTTAAAGATTCATTCATTTATTTACTGGAAAATTCATCATTTATTTGAGAGACAGAGATTGATCTTCCATACGCTAGTTCACTCCCCAAATACCTGCCACAACTGGTGGTGGGGGGAAGTCCAGGCCAAAGTCAGGAGCCAGGAATTCCATCTGAGTTTCTACGTGGGTAGCAGGAACTCAAGTACTTGGGCCATCATGCCCTGCATTCCCAGTAACTGGACTGGAAGTGGAGCAGCTGGGGCTTGAACTCCAATATGGGATGTGGGTGATTCAGGTCGGGGCGTAACCTGTTGTGCCACAATGTCAAACTCAAAGGCATGGCTTTTTAAGGGACACTTGAGCAAAAACTATTAATCTGCCCCATATTTACTTAACTGTGTTTTAGTCTTTTGAAACTAGGATTACAGAGTTTATAAGACATGGACCTTGAGCAACTGAGCAGGAAAAACAAGAATAGTTAAAAATAGAAGCATCATTGGTATGTCTAAACAGACACATCTGAAATGGCAAAGACCATGGAGAGGAAAAGAAACAGGTATTCTAGGCCAGTGCCGCGGCTCACTAGGCTAATCCTCCACCTTGCGGCGCCGGCACACCGGGTTCTAGTCCCAGTCGGGGCACCGATCCTGTCCCGGTTGCCCCTCTTCCAGGCCAGCCCTCTGCTGTGACCCGGAGTACAGTGGAGGATGACCCAAGTGCTTGGGCCCTGTACCCCAAGGGAGACCAGGAGAAGCACCTGGCTCCTGCCATCGGAACAGCGCGGTGCGCCAGCCGCAGCGCGGCTACCGCGGCGGCCATTGGAGGGTGAACCAACGGCAAAAGGAAGACCTTTCTCTCTGTCTCTCTCTCACTGTCCACTCTGCCTGTCAAAAATAATGATAAAAAAAAAAAAAAAAAAGAAACAGGTATTCTCGCAGACCCCATACGAAAACCTTCTTCAAAGAATATCTAGTGTAATATAATCATCCAGGAACGTGTTAAACTCATTAGCTCAACTCACGGCATGCTGAGAACCTAGATTATACCTACAGCTAAATTTCTTAGTATTGTATTCAATGTCTAGTACTGTATTTAAACAGAGCCCAGAGAAGGTACTGGAAGCCTTTATAATATACAAATAACCCAGTCACTTGAGCTAAATCTTGCAGTAAATTCATAGGCAGAAAGAATACTGAATTCTAGGGGTATTCTAGAACGGGAAGAGGTCAACCAAAATCAGCTAAACTTATTTATTTATTTATTTTTTGACAGAAGAGTTAGACAGTGAGAGACAGACAGAGAGGAGAAAGGTCTTGCTTTTTCCGTTGGTTCACCCCCCCCAAGTGGCCGCTATGGCCAGCGTGTTGCGGCCGGGACGCTGTAGCGATCCAAAGCCAGGAGCCAGGCGCCTCCTCCTGGTCTCCCATGCGGGTGCAAGGCCCAAGGACTTGGGCCATCCTCCACTGCACTCCCGGGCCACAGCAGAGAGCTGGACTGGAAGAGGAGCAACCGGGACAGAATCCGGTGCCCCAACCGGCACTAGAACCCGGGGTGCTGGAGCTGCAGGTGGAGGATTAGCCTAGTGAGCCACGGTGCCGGCCCTAAACTCCTCATTTTATAGACAAGAAAACTAGGGTACAGTGACTTTTCAGAGATGACATAGTTCATCAGTGGTAGAGTTAAAAAAAAAAAAAAAGTTGATATGACTTTGAAATTTGCCTGAGTTATTTTAGCTAACGGGTAAAAGTTATCACTTCCATGTGACTATGCCAAAGTATTCTACTGGTAAGTTAAGAGAGGTGGTGGGGATGGGTTTTGGCTCAGCAGTTTAGTCACTCTTTGACCGCTTGGAATGTCCACATCCCACACCGAGGTGCCTGGGTTCGAGTTTTGGTTCTGTTCTCCATTCCAGATTCCTGCTAATATGTACCCAGGGAGGCAGCAGATGATGGCTCGAGTAGTTGGCTCCCTGCCTCCCATGTGGGAGACCTGGATTGGGTTTGAGTCTCCTGGCTTCAGCTTGGCCCAACCTTGGGTGTGGTAGACATTTGGGGAATGAACCAGCATATGGAAGCTCTGTCTTTTAAATATGATAAATAAGTTTAAAAATTAAAAGGAGTGGTCATTTTCATGCAGCTATTAAAGTTTTTATGGAACTGGTATTGTGGCACAGCAGGTTAAGTTGTTGCTTGGAATGCTGGCATTCTGTATCAGTGCTGGTTCAAGGCCTGGCTGCTCCATTTCTTGTCGAGCTCCACTAATGTGCCTGGGAAAGCAACAGATGATGGCTCAAGTACTTGGGCCCTTGCTACCTATGTAGGAGACCTAGATGGAGTTCTGGGGTCCTGGCTTCAGCCTTGCCAGTCCTGGCTGTTGTGGTCATTTGGGGAGTGAACCATCAGATGGAAACTCTCTTTTTGTCTCTCCCTTTCTCTCTGTAACTCTTTCAAATGAATAAACAAATCTTCAAAAAATTATTTACATATTTATTCAATCAATAGCTCACCAGTACACAATTATAAAATGGTGAGTTCTTGCCCAAAACAACAA
The DNA here is from genome assembly GCF_033115175.1 of Lepus europaeus. Taxonomy (NCBI): domain Eukaryota; kingdom Metazoa; phylum Chordata; class Mammalia; order Lagomorpha; family Leporidae; genus Lepus; species Lepus europaeus. Next base: position 23,525,546 of record NC_084831.1, read on the forward strand.
TTTTGGTCCATAGGCAAAAAATTTTTTTAAGGCAGAGAGAGAACAAGAGAGCGAATGAGAGAATGAGCTCTGGAGTCACAAGGACCTGACTCATGTCTCCGTGCAGCTACTTACTAAGTAACCTTAGACATTACTATCTCCGAGATTCTTTCCTTAGTAACAATCATGTAGAAAATATCAATCTCATAGCTTTGATGAGAAAAATAAGGTCATTTATGTAAAGTTTCCAGCACAGAGAATTAATGATAGCTATTGTTATTGTGAGGACATTTATATCAAAACAGAATCACATTAAGTCCATAGGCTCAATCAATCATTCTTGGTCAAGACTGGACAACTTTTCTGTAATCCTTGATAGGGTGATTTCTGAGTAGAAAGGAGAAATGTGCCATACGCAGGCCAAGCTGAACAGCAGGTTTCTGAGGAGCAAAGGCAGGCTTCCCAGGCACTTAAGATTGCAGAACCCCAGATCTCCAAGGTTTACTTCAAGACCTTACCCTGGGAGGATGTGACTTAGTGCTAAATTTAGAAGGGTTCCTTCTCCTCTCTTTACTTTGGTGTGGCAACATGCAGCAGGAACTAGGGTCCTTATACAGAACTGCTTGCTGAGTTGGGGCTAAGTGGTGAGGCCAGCAGGGGGACAGAGCGGGGCAGGCATGCCTCAGACCAGAGTCATGCTTCCACACCGAAGTTTAAAGACGTCAGGGAGGGAACAAGGCAAGAGGGGAAACTGCAAATCAGAAAGCGTCAACTTCAGAAACAAACTGTTTTCAGAAAAAAAAAAAATGCTTATGTGAACATAATTAAATAATTACATAGGAAAGATACACTATTTCTGCTGAAAATTATATGAACTACTTCAATGAATGCAAGTCTGTTTCTTAAGGTCTTCCTATTATTTGACAACTGAAAATCCCTTCAGCCTCCCTCTTCAAGGCAGCTCTCTAACCACCCGGACTGAAATCATCAACGTGGCAGAGCTTCACGTGGACTCTGTCTTCTCCCAGAAAATACCTGAATACTGTCAGGAAGAATAAAGGGATGGGGCTTTCTGAAATTTTCAAGTATGTTTAGCATATTTGCAAACAAGACAGAGGCAGACCACAGCAAAGCCTCTCTATGGCAGTGCTAGGGCCCCAAAAGGCAGAAAGCCCTAGAACATTCTAAAGGCCCTGGCTAGCTCCAGAAAGGCTTCTCATTTACAGGATGGTGCTTGTTCCAGAAAGGAAGGAAGAGAATATATAAAGAAGACAAGAATGGGTTTAAAAAGGGTAAAGACATGTCTCAATGGGAGCCAAACCCACAATCCACCATCAAAAGGTCTTATCATTCTCTTTACCACCTACAAGTGTGGCCCATCAGTTGGCATTTAGACATCCCTGTTCAACCTGATTCCCTCCCAAGTAAGGGTCACTAAAGACAAACCAAATACATCAGCATCTGACAGATTCTCATTGTTTCTCATTCAGCATGTGATGCCTGAGTCAGTTTAAAATCACATTTAAGAAAACTCCAGTCTATTAATTCAGCAGATGACTGGAAAATGCCCAGAATCTGACCAGCAGCCATGAGCTAGGAATTTATTCCTGTAATATCCACTAAGTGCTTAGAATAGCTTAAGGAGTGGGGTTGGTGCTGTGGCACAGATTAATCCTCCACCTGTGGCGCCGGTTCAAGTCCCAGCTGCTCCTCTTCTGATCCACCTCTCTGCTGTGGTCTGGGAAAGCAATAGACAATGGCCCAAGTGCTTGGGCCCCTGTACCCACGAGGGAGACCCAGAAGAAGCCCCTGGTTCCTGGCTTTGGATTGGCCCAGATCCGGTTGTTGCAGCCATTTGGGGAGTGAACCAGCGGATGGAAGACCTCTTTCTCTCTCTCTCTCTCCCTCTTACTGTCTGTAACTCTTTCTCTCAATTAAACAAATAAAATAAATTTGAAGAACAGCTCAAGCACTATTAAACACTGCCCTGGGTTCACAGAAATGACTGAGACCACAGGTGTCCAATATGTTGGACTCTAAGATGTAATTAATATAAAGATTTGGTGTATGAAGTGTGACTACACCAAAGAGTAATTACTTATACCTAAGAGGTAAGGGAGAGAGAAGGCTAGGGAAAGTTATAGATGTAACACAGAGGTGGTTTACCAGAGATGAGAGTTTGGATAATGGAGAAGAGGGGCTATGAGAAGCTGGCAGTGAGGATGCAGAAGGGGGTTAGAATAAGGAGAGCTCCCTGAGTGAAGCACTGTGGTGATGGCGGGGATGTGTATTTGAATGAACTGAAGCATGACAGAAGATCAGATGAGGGAGACTAATTATGAGTCTGAATTTTACTTTGATGGTAAAGGGAATCCAATAGAATCAAAGAAATTGTTGATCCAGTAGGTCTAAAATTTTTTTTTTTTTTTTTTGACAGGCAGAGTGGACAGCGAGAGAGAGATAGAGAGAAAGGTCTTCCTTTTTCCGTTGGTTCACCCTCTAATTGCCGCCGTGGCTGGCGCACCCGTGCTGATCCGAAGCCAGGAGCCAGGTACTTCTCCTGGTCTCCCATGGGGTGCAGGGCCCAAGGACTTGGACCATCCTCCACTGCACTCCCGGGCCATAGCAGAGAGCTGGCCTGGAAGAGGGGCAACCGGGACAGAATCCGGCACCCCGACCGGGACTAGAACCCGGTGTGCCGGTGCCGCTAGGCGGAGGATTAGCCTGTTGAGCCACGGTGCCGGCCCTACCATGGTTTTTAAAATCCCCTTTTCTGCACACAGCTTCCATCTCTGAATACAGCTATAACTCTGCTTCAGCTCTGAATCCGCACCTCATGTATTGAACATGAGAAGACCTGCAAGCTACATCGTTCTTCACCTCACACGCAGTGACCCTTACCTGTCAGCTGAGCCAGCTGCTATTTTGCTTCCATCAGGTGACCAAGAACATCTCAGAAGATTCTGTAATGATTAATAAACAGGAATCTACTAGACAGTCATGTACCAAACTTCTCTTTGCTAGATTAGAGAATCACTGAGACTAAATTTCTGAGGTAGTTTTATTCTCTCTACAAAGATGATCAACAATTATACTCTGTGGTCCAAAACAGTACACTTTATTTTATATTACATAAAAATTAACTGTAGAAAATGCTTAATCAATGGCTAATTAGATTGGATCTGGCAATAAAATTTTGCTCTGCTCACAAATGGAGATGCCCCTTATCCTGATCCTCATTAAAAATTGTTTTTGGTTTACCTTGAAGAAAAATTAAAAAAATCCAACCCAACAGACTTCATTTATAAAACTAAAGTAAATCTCAATGAGCTCTCAAAAGAAAAATCATGTCTACAAACAAATTAAATGTAAGGAAAAGCTGGTTTCAACATACCTGATCTCAGAATTTGAAGGTCTGAGAAAATTTTCTGGCTCTCAGAATCCAGGCCATGGAGCTTAGAGAGGGACATTCTCTCAAGGCTCTAACAGATGGTCACTGGGAGGCTCAGGAAGACCATCTGGGTAATAGTCATGGAGCCTGGATCTCATATGAAGTACTGATCTGAGAGAGTTATAAGTCTAAGGAATTATAAGGAATACAAGTCTAAGGGTGGAATTACAAGTCTAAGGGTGGGGCCGGTGTTGTGGTGTAGCAGGCAAAGCCATTGCCTGTAATGACAGCATCACACACAGGCGCTGGTTCTAGTCCTGGCTGCTCCACTTCCAATCCAGCTCTCTACTATGGCCTGGGAAAGTGGCAGAGAGGCCCAAGTCCTTGGGCCCCTACACCTGTGTGGGAGACCCAGAAGAAGCTTCTGGCTCCTAGCTTTGGATCGGCCCAGCTCCAGCCATTGCAGCCATTTGGGGAGTGAACCAGTGGGTGGGAAGACCTCTCTCTCTGCCTCTCTGTAACTCTTTCAAACGAATAAATACATCTTAAAAAAAAAAAAAAAAAAGTCCTCACAGCCTTCTACACCTCACCTCTATGTGTTTCACTGTCAGCAAGATGCCTTCTGCTGAAGAACGTTACTGGAACACAGCCAACTCTGAGCAGAGCTACTCCTCTCTGTATTTAGTATCACCTGAAATGTTTCTTAGAACCAAATGGACAATAAAACTGTTTTGCCATGCAGAACTCACCTTTTCAAAGTTGTGCACGTTCCCTTGAAATATCTTCACACACCTCTCTTTGGGGGCAAAAGGCCGGACGTCCCAGACCCGCACTACAAAACAAATCCAAACCACAAAACAACTGTCAGCCAGAGGACTCCTGAGAACCCACTGGGACGGTTTCATGCCAGTGACAGATGGTGTTTCCTGACTGGAGAAGTTCCAACATGACACGTGCTGCACGTTAAGGCTTTTTTCCTTTTGTAGGGGAATAAATGTATCCAAGTCCCATTAGCTGGGGTTAAGGACACAGAGGAAAGACAACAAGATAGGAAAGAGAAATGCTAAACATCTTTTTAAAAAGATTTATTTATTTAAAAGGCAGAGTGAAGGAGACAGAAGAGATCTATCTGCTGGTTAACTGCCCAAATGGCTGCAATGACCAAGGCTGTGTCAGGCCAAAGACAGGAACCTGGGACTTTATCTGAGTCTCCCCCATGGGTAGCAGAGGTCCAAGTACCTGGGCCATCTCCCCAGCTTTCCCAAGCACATCAGTAAGAAGCTGGATTGGAAGTAGAGAAGCTGAGACTTGAACCTGTGCTCTGATATGGGATCCTGGCATTACAGGCAGAGGCTTAATGTACTGCAGCACCATGGTGCTGGCCCATTTGTCTTTTCTTAGAAACCCATTTTAAGGTTCAAATAAGACGATAAGGTTCTAAGAATTGGAGGTAATAAACAGAGAATTTCTTAATCATAATAAGAAAGTAAAGATGTTGACGCAACGAATTTGAGTACCCATGGAGTGCCTGGTACTCTTCTTTTAAACATTTTTTTACTTACTGTGATTTATTGAAATGAGGGGGACTGAAAGAGAAAGAGAGAGAGAGAGAGAGAGAGAGAGAGAGAATGAGAATCTTTCATCTATAGGTTTACTCCCTAAATGCTCGCAACAGAGGGGGCCTAGCCAAGCAAAAGACAGAAGCCTGAACTCAATCAAGGTCTCCCATGAGGATGGCGGGGACCAAACCACTGGAACCATGACCTGCTGTGGCCCAGGGCATGCATCTAGCAGGAGGCTAGAATTCCCAGGCAGGACCTGAACTCAGGTACCCTGCTAAGGAATGCAAGCATCCCAAGTGGTGTCTTAATCACTGGGCCAAACGTCCATTCCCAGGTACTGCTTTTGATAAGAAATGCCAGTGAATGCATTTTAGTTCCTGATAAGCCTGTGAATTTCAGTATCGGGGCACTTCCAAACTCTCCCAATATTAACTATGCGAGAACACTGCATAAAGTTCATGAAAAAATGGAATTAAAAGATAGTGCTTGGGCTTCTGCCACCCATGTGGGAGACCAGGATGAAGTTTCTGGCTCCTGGCTCTGGTCTGGCCCAGCCCTGGCTACTGAGGTCATTTGGGAAGTGAAGCAGTGGATGGAAGATCTCTCCCTCCCTTTCTCTGTGTTGCTTTGCCTTTCAAATAAACAAAGAAGGAAAAAAAAAAAAAACCTTAACAACAACAAACAGAGAATGGGCAAGAATATGTGTTTGTATAAATCTAGAACACTGAGATGTTTTAATGAGGACCTCTTCTCACTTCAGTATTTTTAGGGAGGGAAGATACACTGGCAGAAAACACAATAGGTCTATTGATCCCCCAAGCTTGGTACTCTCTGAAAATGCTTGTGAAATGCCTTGAATGGACCACGGGATTCTCATCTTCCATATTAACTAATCATTAGACTTTCTTGTATCCTGCATGGATTCACTGTGTATCAAGCTGAAATGGACCTTAAAAAGGCAAGTCTAGTCCTATAATTTCATCACTGTAGAAACTGATGCTCAGAAAGGAGAAATATTGTGTGCAAGTTACTATTCAGGGACTAGATGGCAGATCGGGGCCCAGAGTCCCAGATTCTTGACCATCTAGTCTATAATTTTTCCCTTTACAATGTCTTCTCCTAACTGCCTAGTAGAATACGAGAGCCATTCTTGACTTCTTCCTTGGACTCTTCCTTTATCCCAGTACACATTTCTAGCACTCAATGTTACTTTATTCAGAGTGACAATGATTGGGCATTGGGAGAGCTTCCCTCTGCAAAGTTACCTGTATTGTCCATTGCATTGGACAAGAGATAAGAGCCTTCAGAACTTAAACTTAACCCAGTCACTGAATCTGCATGGCCTCTCATGGTGTAGGTTAGCTTGTTTTGGCGTAGGTCCCAGACCTGCAAAAACAAAAAGGTGTTCCTAGAAATCAAGCTGAGAAATAGTAAAGAAACATTATTACGCAAGAGTCAATGGCCCGGGAAAACCAGTATTTTAATCTGGCTCTGGGCCACAAATTACTTTACCACAAAATATAGGATTTCTGTTAAAAAGAAAAGAACTTTTATTTTCTTTTTTTTTTTTTTTTTTTTTTTTTTGACAGGCAGAGTGGACAGTAGAGAGAGACAGAGAGAAAGGTCTTCCTTTTGCCGTTGGTTCACCCTCCAATGGCCGCCGCGGTAGCGCGCTGCGGCCGGCGCACCGCGCTGATCCGATGGCAGGAGCCAGGTGCTTCTCCTGGTCTCCCATGGGGTGCAGGGCCCAAGCACTTGGGCCATCCTCCACTGCACTCCCTGGCCACAGCAGAGAGCTGGCCTGGAAGAGGGGCAACCGGGACAGGATCGGTGCCCCGACCGGGACTAGAACCCGGTGTGCCGGCGCCGCAAGGCGGAGGATTAGCCTAGTGAGCCGCGGCGCCGGCCAGAACTTTTATTTTCTTAAAAAAGTCAAAGTTACTATGTTTGCTTAAATGTCAAATATTAAGATAAAGTTTAACAACAACAAAATTTATAGAGGTTCTTCAAGAAGTATTTTAAAAATTTATTTGGAAAGCACAGAAAGAGAGAGAGAGAGAGGCCAAAAGAGATATTCCATCTGCTTCTTCAGTCTCCAATTGCCTGCTAGGGCTAGGCTAGGACCCTCCATCAAGGTCTCCCATGAAGGTGGCAGGAACCCAAGGATTTTGGTCATCAACTGTTGACTCTCAGGGGTGCATATCTGCAGGAAGTTAAGAGTCAGAAGTAGAGCTGGGACTCAAACCCAGTTACTCTGAGAACTGGATGCGAGCACATCTAGTGATGTCTTAACCGCTATGCAATGTACACCCCGTGGAAGCTATTTCCAGATCACAACAAAATGTACTGGGCATTAGTGAAAAAATTAAATGTCATTTAAAACATTTAAACTGTGATTATCAGCCACCAGTTAATAGTGGCATATTGGTTAAGATGCTTCCTGGGATTCATCTGATATAGAAGTGCCTGGTTTGTGTCACGGCTCCCCTGTTTCAGATCCAGTTTCTTGCTAATGAGTGGCCTGAGAAGCAGCAGATGATGGCTTATGTATTTTGGTCCTTGCCACCTATGTGGGAGACTCAGTTTGAGTCCTGGGATCCTGGCTTCAGTCTGGCACAGCCTTGGTTGTTATGGCTATCTGGGGAGTGAATCAGCAGATGGAAAATCTTTTTCTGTCTCTTTCAAACAAAATTAAATCACATAAAAATTAAGAAATAAAAGGGAACTATCAGAACTACATAAAAACAAGTAACATTGTAATTTGAAAGCATCGCCATTACATGTAACAAGACAATATACAAAAACAGATGCTTAATTTTCATTTAACGTTATAGTATGTATGCACGCACGCACGCGCATGAACACACACACACACATAACATACACACAAACATATATAAATACAGTTTGGAAAAGTGCATTTATTTAAAAAAAAAATGCAGACTCACTATTGCCTGTATAGGCAAGGTAAGATAAACTGTTTAACTGGAAATAATCTAAATGTCAAATATAAAAACAGATGGTTTATTAAATTATAGTTCACAAGCACACTGGAGAGTTCTCTTACAGGAGACAGGATGGCATAGTGGAAACAATGGAGATTCAAGGTCAGAAGGAACTGGAGTTTATTGGGCCACTAAATCTTTCTAAGCCTGCTTGGGAAAACAGAGATTACAGTATCTACTTCTTTCGACTGCTCTAAAGATGTACAAATGAGAGTGCTCAGCATAGGACTGGCACATGGCAGGCCTGCAATAATTGGTAGCTATTATTAAGCAGTTCCTAACAAAAAAAAAAAAAAAAAAAAAAAAAAAAAAAAAAAAAACCTCTGGAGCCTGAATGTAAAAATATTTACATAATAAGATATTAAGCAAAAAGGAAAATACAAAGCACTATATTTACATTGACTGCAACTATATAAAATAAACATTAAGACCGACAGAAATAGTCTGGATGTCACATGGAAAAAGAACAGCAATTGTGTTAAGGTCAATGGTTTTATACAAAATTTATTCCAAATTTTATTTAACATTGCTACATAGTCTTCACAGAATAAAATTCTTGCTATTCCTTATAGCAAAGCACCTTCCCTCATTCAGAAATGAGTTAGGTATTGTACGCTAGAGCAATACACAAGTCCACTTTCTCCATCAATAACTCTTTCATGTGTGGAGCCCAACATACTTTATATACGATCATTTTGTGTCAGAATGTTTGCTGCCTCAGTAACCAGGAAAGCTTGAAATGGCTGACATTTTGTTCAAGCCACTGTTCCTCCCTTTAGGGAAGGCACTGTCAAAGCCTTTAGCTCAGTAACAACCAGGAGAGAATGCACTATGCAACCTCTCACAGCACTTGTGTGCTATTTCCAGACTTTCCTCCTTGAGGCCTGCACAACTTGTTTGTGTAGGGTCAAAATGTTTCCAAAGTTTGCCATGGAAAAGAGTATGGTACTAATCTAAGGAAAACATTTTTGCAAACCTCCTAATCAGTCATTCATAGAACATTTGGGTATACATTAGTGGTAAATACTGCTGTAGGTGAAAAACAGAGTCCCTGCTCTCCAGAAGCACACAGTCGAGCAGGAAAAACAGGCATGCAAACAAGTGAGAGAGGCTGCACCAGCAGCAGTAGAAAAGAGCAAAGAGGGATTGCTTCCCTTGTGGAACAGGGATGAGAGCAAGAAAAGGAAGCTTCCGGAGAGAATAAAGCACCTGAGCAGGGTCTGCACTAAAGAAGACATACAAAGTCGAGGGTATTTCCAGCTGAAGGTAATATGCAAAAGTAGAGCCAAAATGACAAAACTGCTGGACTATAGGGAATTAGGCACAGAGAATCAGCAGCTCACAAAAGATTTTCTTTTTTAAAAGATTTATTTGTTTTGGAAGGCACAGTTAGAGAGGCAGAGAGAGAGAAAGAGAGTGAGTCTTCCATAAGCTGGTTCACTCCTCATATGGCCACAATGGTTGGAGCTGTGCCAATCCAAAGCCAGGAGCCTGGAGCTTCTTTCAGGTCTCCCATGCAGATGCAGGCACCCAAGGACTTGGGTCATCTTCTACTGCTTTCCTAGGCCATAGCAGAGAAGATTGGAAGTGGAACAGCCAGGACCAGAGCCTGTATGGAATGCCGGTACTGCAGGCAGCAGCTTTACCAGCTATGCCACAGCGCCAGCCCCTTCATGAAACATTTTGAAATCCTGGCTTGGTATCCATTTCATAGGGGAACCAAAGGATTCAGAGTAGGGGAATGAGTTAGTCAGATTTGCATTCTGGAAAGATCCTTCTGAGCAAGATAATTCAAAGGATAAGAACAGAGTGTAGGAAATCAGTGAAGACCTACACTAGCCCTAAATCACTAGTTAACAAATAAAAATTATCAAATAAACTACTACCCTGACCACAGCTCAGGATGATAACATCAAAGGACAGCCAAACCTTCAAGCCCTCAAACACACCATCTTCTTTCTCATTTTTCTGACTCCTCGATCTTGTCACAGGAGACTGTCAGGAACAGCATATTTGCTCACAAATATCAACAGAATTCATTTACCTCAGATTCTAAAAGGAGTTCCCATTCCTGTTCCTCCTGTCTCAGAATAGCCAGTGCTATCTGAGAAGTAAACAAAAAGTAGGCTCTTTGATGAGCACCTCCAAATGCAATAGGGCAGTATAGTGATTTGCCAAGTGCTCCAGACAGGTAAGCCTGTAAATGCTTTACACTTGTTACCTGACATAGGCAACAAGACACAGTGGAACGATTATTAGTCCTCTGGAGATAGAGCTTTGATCCTGGCTCTACCACTGACTGATCAACAATGTAGTCTCAGCTAATTCAGTAAACCTCTTATAGGCTTTACTTTACTATCTATAAAATAAGATGAATAGACTAGATGTTTAAGGTCCCTTTCATGTCTGACACTCTGTAAGTCCATTTCTGATTCAAAGGGAGCCTCTCTTTTGTATATCTAAATAAATTCATGAGGGCCTGAGGACAGTGAAGAGTACCTTCTAGGGGCAGGTGTCTGGCCTTGTGGTTAAGGTACCTATTAGGACGCCTGTGTCCCACACAGGAGTACGTGGGTTTAGTCCCTGACTGCAGCTTTTGATTCTAGTCTCCTGCTAATCTGGACTTGGGAAGGCAGTGGTGATAACATCAATAATTGGGTGGCTATTCACATGGGAGATCTGGATTGGGTTACTGGCTTTGCTCCACTAACTCCTTTTATTTATTTATTTTTTTGACAGGCAGAGTTAGACAGTGAGAGAGAGAGAGAGACAGAGAGAAAGGTCTTCCTTCCATTGGTTCACCCTCCAAACGGCTGCCATGGATGGCACAGTGTGCCAATTCAAAGCCAAGAGCCAGGTGTTTCTTCCTGGTCTTGCATGCGGGTACAGGGCCCAAGCACTTGGGCCATCCTCCACTGCCTTCCCAGGCCACAGCAGAGAGCTGGACTGGAAGAGGAGCAACTGGGACAGAATCTGGTGCCCCAACTGGGACTAGAACTCAGGGTGCCGGCGCCGCAGGTGGAAGATTAGCCATGTGAGCTGTGGTGCCGGCCTGATCCCCTAACTCTTAACAGCCCCCAGTTGTGGGCATATGAGTAAGCCATCAGAAGGGAGCCCTCTCTTTCTATTTGTATATTTGCCTCTCAAAAACCAACTAAACAACAAACTGCTCCTCTGTATTCAGGGACAATTTAATCTCCTAAAGCACAGTATTTTTTTTTTTTTTTTAAGATTTATTTTATTTATTTAAAAGACGGTGTTAACAGAGGAAGGCAGAGACAGAGAGTGGTTTTCCATCTGCTGGTTGACTTCCCAAATGGTTGCAATGGCCATGGGTAGGCCAATCCAAAGCCAAGAGCCAGAAGCTTCCTCTGGACCTTCCATATGGGTGCAGGGGCCCAAGCACTTGGGCCATCCTCTGCTGCCCTTCCATGCGCTGGATGGGAAGTGGAACAGTTGGGACACAAGCTGGCACCCATATGGGATGCTGCTGTTGTAGACCGGGACTTTAACGGCTGCACCACAGCGCCAGCCCCTAAGCAGAATGTTTTTACATAGGGTTAGAAGACTATTTTCTTTTCTTTCTTTCTTTTTAAGATTTTTATTTATTTGACAGAATTACAGACAATGAGAGAGAGAGACAGAGAAAGGTCTTCCCTCCATTGGTTCACTCCCCAAATGGGTGCAACAGACGGAGATGTGCCGATCTGAAGCCAGGAGCTAGGTGCCTCCTCTCAGTCTCCCATATGGATGCAGGGGCCCAAGCACCTGGGCCACCCTCTACTGCCTTCCCAGGCCACAGCGGAGAGCTGGACTAAAAGAGGAGAAACCTGGACTAGAACCAGCGCCCACATGGGATACTGGTGCCGCAATGGAGGATTAACCCAGTGTGCCACAGCACCGACCCCATAAATAAAGACAAAGGTCAACTTTCCATCTACTGGTTCAGTCCCCAGATGCCTGCAATAGCTAGGGCTAGGCCAGGATGAAGCCAGGAACTCCACTGGGGTCTCTCATGTGGATGGCAGGGGCCCAAATACTTGGGCCATCATCCACTGCTTGCCTAGGTGCATTAGAAGGAAGCTGGACTGGAAGCAGAGCAGTCAGGACTCCAATATGCAATGCTGGCATTACAAGCTGTGGCTTAACCTGTTGTACTACAACACTGGTCCCATAGCAGCATAATCTATAATATTAACACATATGAAAAGCCTAAATGTCCAATAACTTGATGGTCACTTACTACATTATTAAATATTCTAATAATACTAAAAAATAATGATAATGCCATATATAGCTGACATATAGAACACTTACTATGTGAATGCCACAGTGCTGGCAATATTGTATCCTTAATTTTAACTAATATAACAATTGTGCCGGCGCCATGGCTCAACAGGCTAATCCTCCGCCTTGCAGCGCCGGCACACCAGGTTCTAGTCCCAGTCGGGGTGCCGGATTCTGTCCCGGTTGCCCCTCTTCCAGGCCAGCTCTCTGCTGTGGCCAGGGAGTGCAGTGGAGGATGGCCCAAATCCTTGGGCCCTGTACCCCATGAGAGACCAGGATAAGCACCTGGCTCCTGCCTTCAGATCAGTGCGGTGCGCCGGCCCCAGCGCGCCGGCCATGGCGGCCATTAGAGGGTGAACCAACGACAAAGGAAGACCTTCTCTCTGTCTCTCTCTCACTGTCCATTCTGCCTGTCAAAAAAAAAAAAAAAAAATTTTGTATGAGTTAGGTTATAAGAGTACTTCAAAAAGTTTGTGGAAAAAAGAAATCAAAACAAGTTTGGGGGCCAGAGTAGTGGCATGGCAGGTTAAACCGCCACGTGCAAACATGGCATCCCACGTGGGTGCCACTTTGTGTCCCAGCCACTCCACCTCTGTTCCAGCTCTCTGCTAAGGATCCTGGGAAAGCAGCAGCAGATGGCAAAATGCTTGGGCCCCTGAACCCACATGGCACGCCCAGATGAAGTTCCAGGCTTCTGGCTTTCGCCTGGCCAGCCCCAGACACTGTAGCCATTTGGGAGTGAACTAGGAAATGTCTAACTCTTTCAGATAAATAACGAATAAATATTAAAAAAAAAAAAAAAAAAAGAGAAAGAGAGAAAGAAAAGGAACAAGAAGAAAGAAGTGAAGATAGTGAAGGCAGAAAAATCTTCAGAGAATTTCTTATAATTGTTGAAAGCATGACTTTAGGCTGGTGCTGTGGTGTAGCAGGTAAAGCTGCCGCCTGCATCCCATATGGGCGCCGGTTTCAGTTCCAATCCAGCTCTCTGGTATGGCCTAGGAAAGCAGTAGAAGAAGGCCCAAGTCCTTGTGCCCCTGCACCTGCGTGGGAGAACTGGAAGAAGCTCCCGGCTCCTGGCTTTGGATTGGCCCAGCTCTGGCTGCTGCAGCCATTTGGGGAATGAACCATAGGATGGAAGACTTTTCTCTCTGCAACTCTGTCTTTCAAATAAAAAAAACATGACTCTGGAATCAAACTTGAGATTTTAAACTGAGGTTCCACCACTTATTAGCTGTGTAAGCTTAGATTAAGTTGTTATGCCTTTTCTTTTCTTTTTTTTTTTTTTTTTATTTTTGACAGGCAGAGTGGATAGCTTCTTAAGCATGAAATAACACTAGTAGCATTTGACAAAGTTGTTGTGGAGCTTAAATGAGTTAATGATGTAGAGCTGATACATGATCTGACACAAGGTAAGCATTATGTGTTAGATGACGACAATAACATTGTTTTTATCATCACCACCATCTTCTTTTTGCAAGACATTTGGCTGTGAGGAGGAAGAGTCACCAAGCAACAGCAATCTCCATGTGGAACTGAAGGAAGATTCCTCCTTACCTTACTACCATAGTGAAATTCTGATAAGAAATTAGAAAAGCAGGATAGAAGACGCTGAAAATAGAGTTTGGGGAAACTGCTGGCATGAGGTCCTTTAGAAGTGAAGGTTGAAATCTTTCCACTTAACGAGACATGCCATCCATAGTAACAGCAAAGGAAGCAAGCAGGAATGGGAATACAGAACAACTGCCATGTAGAGACACACAGGAAGTTCAGCATCGATCTAACAGTAATTACCTCAGTAATGCAAAGGGTAGGGCCAAAGTTTTTGAGATCCTTTAGGGAACCAGTAAGCAAAGGCTTGAATTGTATAGTCCCAAAATACCCCTTCACATTTATTGGTACTTGCTATATCCAGGAACACTGCAGGTGGTCTAAGGATAGGCTCATTTAATCCCAACAACTCTATGAGGCAGAAGTTACTGTTATTATTATCACCTTCACTCTTCATGTGAGAAAACATAAGCTTGAAGAAGTGAACAAGTTAAAGAACCCATATGAAATCACAAAAAGAAAAAAGAAGTGGGATTAGATCCCAAGTCAAATTAGTTGAAGGTTTAAGCTACACTGTACTGCCACACGGCCCACTGCCTCTTTCTCCAAAAGTATTACTTTCTCTCATTCTTACTAGAAGCTTAGAAAACTTAATTTAAATAGTGTCAAAAAGAAAAAGACAGCAAGAGTGGATGACACCCGTCCTCCCACCAGTCCTCCACCCAGGGGACTCATGCAGCACATGAACCGCCTGGTCCCTGACAGCATTTATATGGGCTGCAATGAAACCTTTGATTGAGGAAGACAATGAGGACAGAAGAGAAAGTAAGTTCCAAGTTATTATTGTAATTTCAGTTGGTATTAAGCACAAAGCTACCACAATCCCAAAAGTCTTCAAAGATTTGCTTCTGTAAGTGGATGCAGGTCAAAGTGAAATACAACACAAACATCACATACCTTGATATCGTTGTCTATTCCACCAGAAATAATCTGATCACTTGTGTCATTGAAGGTCACAGCTAACACTTGGTATGTGTTCTGAAATGTCTGGATGGCTGCTTTCTTCCGGATATCCCAAAGCTAAAGCAGAGGAGTAGGACAGTCTATCAGTAACATCTCCTTGAGAAGTAACTGCACAATATACTCCCTAAGTTCAAGGACTTGGTAGACATGAACACATCTGGAACAGGAACCTCATTCAGAAACTTTCTTGGATGTCCTAGCAACACATGGTAAAAAATAATCACAATTTTGCCAATTTATTTGAAGGCTGGTGGAATAAACTATTTTGGTTATATTTTCAGACTCCTTTGGTAATAAAGTTAGAATAAAATGCTGCTAATCAATATGCCCTTGGAAGAGAAGTCCTCTATAAGTTTACTTCGTATATTCTTTAGGAGAAAGATATTAGACCACTGCCTGAAAAAAAAAAAAAGAACACCACAAAACCACGTATTTACTATTTGAAAGGCAGAGTTACAGTGAGAAAGGAAAGCAAGGGAGAGTTAAGAGATCTTCCATTTACTTGTTTACTCCCCAAAATGGCTGAGGCTAGTACAGGCAGAAGCTAGGAGCCAGGAACTCTATCTGGGTGTCTCACATAGGTGGCAGGGGCAAAGCATTTGGCTCATCTTGTGCTGCTTTCCCAGGCACATTAGCTGGGAGCTGGATTGGAAGCCGAGCAGCCAAGACTTGAACTGGTGCTCACATGGGATGCCAGTGTCACAGGTGGTGGCTTAACCCACTGCATCACAGCTCTGACCCCACATTGTTTTGTTGTGTTTTTGTTTTTCAAAGATTTTTAATTTGACAGGTAGAGTTATAAACAGTGAGAGAGACAGACAGAGAGGAAGGTCTTCCTTCCGTTGGTTTGCTCCCCAAATGGCTGCTATGGCCAGCGCTGCGCTGATCCGAAGCCAGGAGCCAGGTGCTTCTTCCTGGTCTCCCGTGCGGGTACAGGGGCCCAAGCACTTGGGCCATCCTCCACTGCCTTCCCGGGCCACAGCAGAGAGCTGGATTGGAAAAGGAGCAACCGGGACAGAATCCAGCACCCCAACCGGGACTAGAACCTGGGGTGCCAGGGCTGCAGGTGGAGGATTAGCCTTGTGAGCCCCGGTGCCAGCCAGACCACTCTCTTTGTATCCCTACCTTTCTATGTAACTGTCTTTCAAAAAACAACAACAACAACAACAACAACAAAAAACTAAACGTGTTCATGTTCAGTTCTAGTCAATTTCATAACTACATTCATAGTAGATGGTTTACAGTTATAATTAAAGTCAGTTAGTATCCTGATCCTATCCAAACAGTAATTTTTTAAAAGATTTGTTTAATTATTTGAAAGACAGAGTGACAAAAATGGTGAGAAACAGAGAGATCTTCTATCTGCTGGTTCACTTCTCGAATGACCACAGCAGCTGGGACTGGTCTGGGTCAAAGCTAGGAGTTCAGAACTCCATCCAGGCCTCACACATTGGTCACAGGAGCCCAAACATTTGGGCCATCTTCAGCTGCTTTCCCAGGTGCATTAGCAGGGAGGTGGATCTAAAATAGAGCACCTGGGACTCAAAACAGCACTCCAAAATGAGATACCAGCATAACATATGGTGGTTAAATCATGTCACAACTCTGGCCCCCTAAACAGTAATTTTATTAATTCACTCAATAAATGTTTGTTGGCTCACCTCTCTGTCTCACCATGAAGGAAAAAACACTAAGATATAGTTCTAGCTCAGAGAGGAAATTGAGAACTGTTAATGAGACAGAACAAAATACTTTTACACAGATTTTTAAAAGTTATGTTATTGGGGGCCGATATTGTGACGCAGTAGATTAAGTCCCCACCTGCAATGCCAGCATCCCATATGAGCACTGGTTTAAGTTTCAGCCTCTCTTCTTCCAATCCAGCTCTTTGCTATGGTCTGGGAAAGCAGAGGAAGAGGGCCCAAGTGCTTGGGCTCCTGCATCCGTGTGGCAGACCTGGAAGAAGCTCCTGACTCCTGGCTTTGGATCTGCCCAGTTCTGGCCATTGCGCCATTTGGGGAGTGAACCAGTGGTTGGAAGACTTTGTCTTTTCCTCACTCTGTCTGTAACTTTGCCTCTCAAATAAATAAATAAATAAATAAATCTTTAAAAAAAGAAAGATCACACATGATCCTGAGGCACACTTGCACACTGCTGGTAACAGTGCCCCCTGGAGGTTTATGTTGTGTAAAACGGTCTGACGGTGATTTGGGTTTGTCTTGAAACCCTGCAGCTAAAATTTTTATTGCATGTCTTGATTTATCTTACTGCAGAGTGGAGACTCTGACCTAAATTACTTAGCTAGGAATCCTAGCTTTGTCACTTAGTACCCTGGAAAAGTATACTCCATGTGACTCAGTTTTCTTCTCTATGAAATGGCTCTAAGCATACATGCAGAGCCAATCTACAAAGACTGGGAGAGTTTTTTCACTTGTTCTAGGTGATTAAAGATTCACTAGTTGATTACTAAAATAATGGAACAAGACTTCAGTAGTTATGCAGGACAAACAACACAGTCTTCACAAAACTAGTTTAAAAAGTCATTAAACTGGGGCCAACACTGTGGCTTAGAAGGTTAAGCCTTTGCCTGAGGAGTTGGCATCCCATATGGGCCCCTGTACCCATGTGGGCAACCCGGAAGAAGCTATTGGCTCCTGACTTCAGCTGGGCCCAGCTCTAGCCGTTGTGGCCATTTGGGGAGTTAATCAGTGGATGGAAGACCTCTCTGTCTCTTCTATCTGGAACTCTGCCTCTCAA
Organism: Lepus europaeus; assembly: GCF_033115175.1. Lineage (NCBI taxonomy): Eukaryota > Metazoa > Chordata > Mammalia > Lagomorpha > Leporidae > Lepus > Lepus europaeus. Next base: position 23,543,098 of record NC_084831.1, read on the forward strand.
AAAAGTAAATAAATCTTAAAAAAAAAAAGAGTTGTAAAACAAACCAATAACAAGAACTACAATGGGTCTGGTGTTGGAGCATAGTGGGTAAAACCACTGTCTGTGACAATGCCATCCCTTATGGTTGCCGGGTGGAATCCCGGCTGCTCTACTTCCAATCCAGCTCCCTGCTAATGGCCTGGGAAAGGAGCCGAAGAAGGCCCAATTGCTTGGGCTCCTGTGCCCACGTGGGAGACCTAAATGAAGCTCCTGGCTCCTGGCTTTGGCCTGGCCTTACCCCGGCTGTTGCAACCATCTGGCAAGTGAACCAGCAAATGGAAGATCTCTGTCTCAAAAAAAAAGTTTTCAACAAAAAGTTATATAGCATGCAGATAGGCAAGAAATTATGGACCATATAGAAGAAAAGAAAAAAGAAATAGTCTTTTGAACAAATGGTGCTGAGACAACCAGATAACAAGTTAAAGAAAAAAAAAATGATGCTAGTACTCCATCCTCTAATCTCTAAAATATGTAAAAATTAACTCAACATGGATTGAAAACATAAATGTAGGTGCTAAAATCATAAACATTCTTAGAATATAGGGATCTTCATGACCACGATTTGACAATGAATTATCAGATATAACACACCAAAAGCACAAGAAATAGAAGCCAAAATAGGATTTTGCAAAATTAAAAACTTTTATACTGCAAAGGATAGTGTCAAGAAAATTAAAAGACAACAGAGTAAGAGCAAATATTTCCATATCATGTATCTTGATAAACAACTACCATCCAGAATAATGAATTCTTCTTAAGAAAATCCAAATAAATGGGCAAAGAACTAAAAAAAAAAAAAAAACACCCCATTCTTCCTAAGATATAAAAACAGCCAATGAAAAGCTGCTCACTACCATAAATCATTAGGAAACGTAAATCAAAAGAATCAGAAACTACTTTATACCTTAAGATGGCTATTTTATAAAAAAACAGAGACTGAGTGGCTAACACGCCACTGGGATGCCTGCAACCCATATCTGAGTGTCTGGTTTGTGTCCTGGCTCTGGCTCTAATCCAGTTTTCTGCTAATGCATATCCCTGGAGGCAGCAGGTGATGGCTCAAGCACTTGGGTCCCTGACACTCACACAGGAGACCTGGACTGAGTTTCCCAACTCTGGCTGCTGCTGCTTCTTTAAAATTTATTTTATTTCTTTGAAAGGCAGAATTAGAGAGAGAGGTCTTGTATCTGCTGGTTCACTTACCAAATGGCTGTAACAGCCAGGACTTGACTAGGCTGAAGGCAGGCATCTCCTTTGGGTCTCCCACATGGGTACAGGGGCCCAAGCACATGGGCCATCTTCCACTGCTTTTCCAGGCACATTAGCCGGGAGCTGGATTGGAAATGGAGCAGCCAGGACTCAAACTGGTGCTTATATAGGATGCTGGCATCAGACAGTGGCTTTATCCGCTATGTGACACCCCAACCCACTATGCCACAGATCCAGTCCTAACTCCTGGCTTCTTCCCCAGCTCTAGCTATTGAGGGCATTTAGGGAGTGAACTAGTAGGCAGAAATTCACGCTCTCTCAAGAAATCTACAGTAAGGGGCCAGTGCTATAGTACAGCAGGTAAAGCTATCACCTGCAGTGTCAGCATCCCATATGGGGGCCAGTTTGTGTCCCGGCTACTCCACTTCCAATCCAGCTCCCTGCAATTAGCCTGGGAAAAGCAAGAGAAGATGATACAACCATTTGGGCCCCTGTCACCCATTTGGGACATCAAATGAAGCTCCTGGCTTCAGCCTGGTCTAGCCCTGGCCTTGGTGGACATCTGGGGAGGGAGCCAGTGGATGGAAGATGTCTCTCCCCCTTCTCATAACGCTTTCAAAATAAATAAATCTTTAAAACCTATTTCATTCATGGAAATATGAGCTAAGAGCTAAAAAGGTCAAGGCTGGCACTCAAATAGTCCAAAAGGAGTGATTTACTTTTCTCCTCCAGACCCAGCATTCTCTTCCTTGTCCCCCAAACCCTCTGGCTATGGAATTAAGTCCAAACCTCTTAGCTTGGAATTCAAGTCCTTGATAACTTGGCTCCCACATATTTATAAGTCCTACTACAATCTACAAAGACATACCTCTGCTCAGGTTAAACCAATCTTAGTCTTTACCCAAAAAGTTAACCATAGCTACTTGAAATTTGGTTAAAATAATTTAGAATTCAGTGGAGCAGCTGAATCTTGAACCCGCACCCATATGGGATGCCAGCGCTTCAGGCCAGGGTGTTAAGCCGCTGGGCTACAGCATCAGCCCCGATAATCAACATTTTTAATAGATTATTTTATTTTGAAATAATCACAAACTTACAAAAAAGGTAGAGGTAGAAGTAAACTGAAATCACTTAAGTTACTGAGAGGCCAGTGTTGTGGTGCAGCAGGTTATCCATATCGGAATGCAGATTTGAGTCCTAGCTGCTCAGTTTCCAATCCAGTTCCCTGCTAATGTGCCTGGAAAAGCAGTGCAAGATGGTCTTGGGCTCCTATCTTTGGCCTAGACCAGCCCCAGCTTCTGGGGCCATCTGAGGAGTTAATCAGCAGATGGAATCTCTGTCTGATTTTTGAATAAAGAAATACATCTTTAAAAAAAGAAAAGGAAAAAAAGATTTAAGTTGCTGACCTAATACTTCATGAGTCCTAAATACGTTAGTGTTTTTCCTACCAAGATATTCTCCTAGATAATCTAAATATAACCATGAGAAATGAACATTGACATATTAAAGACCTCTATAACCCTACCTTTCAAATAAATAAATACATCTTAAAACATCAACAAAAAACCATCCTTAAGGTACTCTTCCCAGCCAAGCATCATGGGGGCCTCAGGTTGATTAGGCACAAAAGAACTATTCAGTAGGCTGGTGCTGTGGCGCAGTAGGTTAATCCTCTGCCTGCAGCACCAGCATCCCATATGGGCGCCGGTTCTACTCCTGGCTGCCCCTCTAGCCTGGGAAAGCAGAAGATGGCTCAAGTCCTTGGGCCCCTGCACCCACATGGGAGACCAGGAAGAAGCACCTGACTCCTGGCTTTGGATCGGCGCAGCATGCCGGCCATAGCAGCCACCGGGGGGTGAACCAACAGAAAAAGGAAGACCTTTCTCTCTGTCTCTCTCTAACTCTGCCTGTCAAAAAAGAAAAAAAAAAGAAAGAAAAAGAAACCCAAGGTAAAGGTCACATTCTGGCCCCTCTGAAACTGAAACACAGGTAATACCTACCTTAACTGTACCATCGTCACTCCCAGTGCAGACAAGCTGGGGGCCTCTCCTGGCTGGGTAACAGGAATTCACAAAGGAAGTATGTCCTTTCAGCCTTTTAACTCTCTCGCCTGTTTCACTATCCCACACTGCCACAGTTTTATCTGTGGATGCTGAGAAGAGCATACTAGAAAGAAGAACAAGAAAGAAGTGAAAACAAAGAATAACAGATCTACCTTTCCCACTTGCTAAAATGTGCCAAATTCTTTGAGACAACAGACCCGTTGTGCTCTGCCACTTTGCCATACGATGCAGGAATGCCTTTCCTATGTAGCAAAATTCTACTTATGCTCTAGATCAGACAAGGTCTACCTTACTGCTAGATAGGCAGCTAGAAATCAGCCTTATGTGTGTGAGAGGGGCCTGAGGAAACCCGGCATCTACAGAAGCCCACTTTAGAAGCAGCCCAGCATGTACAAAGTTCTGCCCAGAATCTGATAAACGTCCAGGTGGTCCCAGCCCTTCCTCCATGGGAAAGCTCTCTCCTCAGCACCAAATGGGTTACCTGGCCAGATAACACTGAGCAATAAAACCATTACAAAACCATTCCATCCTTCCTCCAATGCAGGCACCCCAGAGAAGTCCCCTGGCCCAGCACCAGCAAGACTCCCCCTGAATGATAAGAAACTTGGGAAAGAATTTTATTACACTCAGCAAACCCTTTGTCCTGGAGAAGGGGTAGGGAATAAAGATAGTCCCTTAAAAACTGGGAGTCTAAACAAAGACCCTGCACTTGGCTCTCTGCTCTCCACTGAGGCGCCCACCTGGCCTGCCAGGTGTATTCTCTCCACTCAACCATGTAACCTTGCTTTCCCCCAGTCTCAGTGACCGGGCACTCTCTCTGTCCCTTCTGTTCTGATGGATGCCCTGTCCCCAATAAAACCTGTGACTTTGCTCTCTGTCTCACACCTGAATTCTTTCTTGTGCGAAGACAAGAATCCCATGACTTCTCTCTGGTGATGTTTCGAAGTTCAAAAATTTCTTTCTGTGAGTTTCGATGACAAATTATGAATCTAATGCAGCATTTTCTCAATCTTTTTCTTCTTCCTTACACATTAGTTATCTTCTTATTAGGAAATGTTGTCACTCCCAAAGTTTAATTTTCTAAGGATGTTTTCTAGGCTATTACTGATTTTATCTTCTTTAAAGATTATTTTCCTGTTTATTACTTATCTGAAAGGCAAAGAAACAGGGACAGGGACTTTCCATCTATTGATTTACTTCCCAAATGCCCACAATGGCAGAGGCTGGGTCAGGCCGAAGCCAGGACTGCCATCAGGGGTCTTCCACATGGGTGGCAGCGACCCAAGTACTTGAATCATTACCTACTGCCTTTCTGGGTGCATATCAGCGTAAAGCTGGAATAGAGTAGAGCTGGGACTAGAACCCAGATGTGGGATGTAGTTGCTCCAAGCAGAATATTTACTGCTGTTCCAAATGCCCACCTCTACGGCTGATTTCATGGGGCTTTCTTACCTTAAAATGTATATAATACTATATACCAGCTGATAGAATACCCTCAAATTTTAGAAATCAAATTTAGAGATTTCAGAGACATAAAATGATGAAAGTTTACCAAAATACCTAACAGTGGCATAAACTTTGCAAAAACCAACCTTTATTTATTATCTTTAGACATGCAATAATAATGCAATCATTAAAACTTGCAGGTTTTGGGGGGAAGATTAAGTTATTTATTGATATGGAAGTCAAAGTTACAGAGAGGAGAAATAGAGATCTTCCATCAGCTGGTTCACTCCCCAGGGTGGCTGCGAAAGGTAGGGCTGGTCCAGGATGAAACCAGGAGCCAAGGGCTTCATCTGGGTTTCCCATGTGGGTGGTAGGGGCCCAAATAATTGGGCCATCATCCAATGCTTTCTTTCTTTTTTCTTTTAAAAGATTTATTTTATTTATTTGAAAGTCAGAGTCACATGGCCGCAATGGCTGGAGCTGTGCCAATCCGAAGCCAGGAGCCAAGAGCTTCTTCTGGATCTCCCACACGCATGCAGGGCAACAAGGACTTGGGCCATCTTCTACTGCTCTCCCAGGCCACAGCAGAGAGCTGGATCAGAAACGGAGCAGCCGGGTCTCCAACCAGCGCCCATATTCAGGCCAGGGCTTTAACCTGCTGTGCCACAGTGCCGGTCCCCATCCATTGCTTTCTTGAGGCCATTAGCAGGGCGATGGATTGGAAGTGGAGCAGCTGGGATATGAACCAGTGCCCACAGAGGATGCTGGCATCTCAGATGGTGGCATAACCCACTATGCCAGGCCCCAAATAATGCTTATTTTAAGAGATATTAAGTGGTGCCGGCGCCATGGCTCAACAGGCTAATCCTCCGCCTGCGGCGCCAGAACACCGGGTTCTAGTCCCGGTCGGGGCGCCGGATTCTGTCCCGGTTGCCCCTCTTCCAGGCCAGCTCTCTACTATGGCCCGGAAGAGCAGTGCAGGATGGCCCAAGTACTTGGGCCCTGTACCCCATGGGAGAACAGGATAAGCACCTGGCTCCTGGCTTTGGATCAGCGCGGTGCACCGGCCACAGCAGCCATTAGAGGGTGAACCAATGGCAAAGGAAGACCTTTCTCTCTGTCTCTCTCTCTCTCACTGTCCACTCTGTCAAAAATAAAAAAAAAAAAAAAGAGAGAGAGAGAGAGAGAGAGAGAGATATTAGGTGGGGTCAGGAGTTGTGTTGCATCAAGTAAAGCCGCCACCTGTAGTGCTGGCATCCCACATGGGTGCTGATTTGAATCCCAGTTGCTCTACTTCCAAACCAGCTCTCTGCTTTGGCATGGGAAAGCGGAAGATGGCCCAAGTCCTTGGGCCCCTTCATCCACATGGGAGATCCAGAAGAAGCTCTAGGCTCCCGGCTTCAGAACGGCCCAGCTCTGGTCATTGCGGCCATTTGGAGAGTGAACCAGTAGATGGAAGACCTCTCTCTCTCAGCCTCTGCCTCTCTGTAACTTTGCCTTTTCAAATAAAAAAATAAATAAATCTTAAAAAAAAAAAAAAAGATATTAGGTGAACAATGTTAAAGGAAAAAAAACGACGAACTAGACTGTACATAGTTCTAACAAATATGTGAAAACTAAATAGTTTTGAATAGAAAAAACGGCTTTCAAAATGTATAATATATAGGGTGAGCATTTGAGGCAGCAGTTAAAGCCTCTTGAGATGCCTGTATCAGAGTGCCTGAATTCTAGCCTTCGCTCCAATTCCAGCTTCCTGCTAATGCATTCCCTAGAAAGCAGCAGATGATGGATCAAGTAGTTGGTTCCTGCCACCTACATGGGAGACTTGCATTGAGTTCCAGGCTCTTGGCTTCAGCTTGGTCCAGCCCCCAGCTGTTGCAGGCATTTGGGGAGTGAACCAGTGGACAGAAAATCTGTCCTTTTACCTCTAAAATAAAATAAAAATAAAAATAAATGAACATGAATATCTTTGGAGTGATAGGAATATAAACTATTTTTCATCTTTCTGTTTTGGGTTTCTCAAATATTTTTATCACATTTGTAATTTAAATAGTTGATTTTTACATTTCTACAAAAATTACAGTTTGTTATATGTCTTTTTTTTTAAGATATATTTTATTCATTTTACAGGCAGAGTTACAGAGAGACAGAGGGAAAGATAAAGAGCTCTTCCATCTACTAGTTCACTCCACAAATAGCCACAAAGCAAGGAGCCAGGAGCTTCCTCCTAGTCTCCCAAGTGGGTGCAGGGGCCCAAGAACTTGGGCCATCCTCCGCTGCTCTCCTAGGCATATCAGAGAGCTGGATCAGAAGTGTTGCAGCTGGGACATGAACCGGCGCCCATATGGGATGCTGGCCACCCAGGCAGCAGCTTTACTTGCTACGCCACAGTGCCAGCTCCTGCTTTATGTCTTAAAAAAAAAAAGAGATAAGTTTACCTGGCTGTGGATATGCCAGATGACAAAAATAATGTCATTATACACAGATAACAAACACCTCATGTTGGGTGACAGTAATGAGAACAAAGCAGCTACCCAAAATGTAGTGGTTTGACAGCAGAGTTGCTTGAGGAAAAAAATTCAAGGATGAAAGGTGAAAAGGTGCTAAGAATTAGTATGAGAAGTAGCTGTCATTCCATTACAGAGGACACTCACCTGCCGTCTGTGTTATAATGCAGCTCCATCACTGCTCCACTGTGTCCCTTCAGTGTGGCATAGTTATCACAGTCACCATAGACATTCCACAACACTGTGAGGGAGAAAGGGCTTCTGTGAGCACTAACTAATACGGCAAAAGAAAATTCATTGCTGGTTGTAGAAAGTGTACTCAGGAATTTACCAGAGCAATGGTTCTCAAAGTATACTTCGTTGGAACAGTTTTGGTTTTACCAAGCAGACCAATTTTCCTGACAAAATAAAAATAATGGCAATATTTTTATAATTCATAAGGTTAAAAAAAGATAACAAAATTTTTGAAAATTCTGAACTTTTTTAAACACACTATTTTAAAACTTGGCATTCATTACTATTTCTTTCCTCTATTTTTTTTTTTTTTTTTTTTTTACAGGCTGAGATAGATAGAGAGAGACAGAGAGAAAGGTCTTCCTTCCGTTGGTTCACCCCCAAAATGGCCGCCACGGCTGGCGCACTGTGCCGGTTCAAAGCCAGGAGCTCGGTGCTTCCTCCTGGTCTCTCATGCAAGTGCAGGGCCCAAGCACTTGGGCCATCCTCCACTGCCTTCCCAGGCCACAGCAGAGAGCTGGACTGGAAGAGGAGCAACCGAGACAGAATCCGGCGCCCCAACTGGAACTAGAACCCGGGGTGCCAGTGCCGCAGGTGGAAGATTAGCCTAGTGAGCCGCGGAGCTGGCCTTTCCTGTAAATTTTCAAGCAGACTGTAAAATATGGTACTATGGAAAATCAAGTAAACTACAACTTGAAGATCTCACAGGAATGCCTTTATAATTCATTCCACTCATCCCACGTGTACTAAGCATCTACTATATTCCAGGTGCTGGAATAAATAAGTAGACATAGATCCTACCCTCAGGAGCTTGGTCTAGCAAGGAGTAAAGTTTAGTAAGCATTATTAAGGATTACCTATCCGCAATGGAGGCATTTAAACACAATAACTTTTTTGCTAATGAAACCGTTCCTATTTTTTCTGATGAAATTAAGCATATTAATAATTCATGAAGGCCGGCGCCGCGGCTCACTAGGCTAATCCTCCGCCTGTGGTGCCGGCACACCGGGTTCTAGTCCCGGTCAGGGCACCGATCCTGTCCCGGTTGCCCCTCTTCCAGGCCAGCTCTCTGCTGTGGCCAGGGAGTGCAGTGGAGGATGGCCCAAGTGCTTGGGTCCTGCATCCCATGGGAGACCAGGAGAAGCCCCTGGCTCCTGGCTTCGGATTAGCGCGGTGCGCCGGCCGCAGCGCGCCAACCGCGCGGCCATTGGAGGGTGAACCAACGGCAAAAGGAAGACCTTTCTCTCTGTCTCTCTCTCTCGCTGTCCACTCTGTCTGTAAAAAAAAAAAAAAAAAAAAAAAAATTCATGAATGTTCTGTAAAAATCCCTAAGCCTTCCAGATGCTTGACTCCTACTAAGTTTAAGGACCACAGAACTAGAACATCCAAATCAAAGTGAACAATAAAGATAGGTATTACCTACCTTAAGACACAGAGTTAACAGAAAAGAGTCAAAGAACTCATTTCATCTCATAATTGAGTAAATGAGGCCAGAAGAAACAAAAAGTCATATAATCGTGTTATCTTTTCTCTTGTTTTTTTCCCATGATGCCTCAAAAATGACTTTTTCTACTTATTTCTTAAATATGGCTAATCCTTACAAGTAGCTAAGAACTTGGTAGCAGATCCTAATGATGTACAAGTGCATTACTTAAGTGAGTTACCACTTTAGGATCCCCTCCTTCCTTCCTGCATATGCTATGATTCTGGGTATGGATCAAGAGGGTCTCATGCTTTGGGGGAAGTAATTTCTCTTAACTCCTATTAATCTCTTAAGCCCAGATAGCTTGCCTTACTGAATCCACTCAAGACTTACCTCCATGAGAAAGTATTTTCAAATTAGAGTAACTCAATTTCCAACTAGTAAACTTTCCGTATTTGGTAAACTCATTCCTGTTATCTGTATCACACAAACTGAGTTCTACATCCAGGAACATTCAGCCTTTTCATGCCCCGATTTTAGAATGGGGGAATGAACCAGCAGATAAAGACCTTTCTCTCTCTCATTCTCTCTCTTTTAACGATTAGATTTTTTTAAAAGATTTATTTATTTATTTGAAAGTCAGAGTTACACAGAGAGAAGAGAGGCACAGAGAGAGAGAGAGAGAGAGAGAGAGAGAGAGAGTCTTCCATCTGTTGGTTTACTCCCTAGATGGCCGCAACAGCCGGAGTTGTGCCTATCTTTGAAGCCAGGAGCCAGGAGCCTCCTCCAGTTCTCCCACGTGGGTGCAGAGGTCCAAGGACTTGGGCCATCTTGTACTGCTTTCCCATGCCATAGCAGAGAGCTGGATTGGGAGTGGAGCAGCTGGGACCTGAACCGGTGCCCATACAGGATGCTGGTGCTTCAGGCCAGGGCGTTAACCTGCTGTACCACAGCACCTGCCCCTCCTTCTCTCTGTCTGTAACTCAACCTCTCAAATAAATGAAATCTTTAAAATTTTTTTCTTTATTTATTTGAAAGGCAGAATGACAGAGAGGAAGAGGCATAGATCTTCCATTTCTGATCCACTGTTCAATGGTTGCAATAGCCAAGTCTGGGCCAGGGCTGAAGCCAGGAGCTCTATCTGGATCTCCCAATGGGTGGCAGGGGCCTAAGTACTTGGGTCATCTTCCACTGCTTTTCCATGTACAGTAACAGGGAGTTGTATTGGAAGTAGGGCAGCTGGGACTTGAATCGGCACTCAATCGGATGCTGGTGTTGCAGGCAGTTACCTAACCCACTGCTCCACAATGCCAGCTCTTAAACTAATTTTCTGTGGCACCCAATGTTAAAAAAAATAAAAATAAAAATAAAATTAAATGCACTATTTGGCAGACAGCAATTACTCCAGATTCCAAAACCATGCCTTACATATCAGTCGGTCAAATCCTGCAGATGCGAGGGTGGATCCATTGGGATGAAACTTGCAGCAGTACACCTCTCCTTCATGTCCCGAGAGCAGCATGATTGGGGCTTGAAGGGAGGAGCACCTTGGAGGCCCCTAAACAAAAGAAGTACAAGAAAACTATTGTATACAGGCAGAGGGGGCTGCAAAATTAGGGGACAGGCAGTGGAGGAAAAAGACCAGGGTAACAGTGACTGAACGGATTTTATTATTCAGAGAATGCAGCTTTGCTCTCATGCCTCCAATATGACACTCTCTTCAACCTCCAAGTATCTCTCCCTCATCCTGCTCTTGTTCCACAGTCAACTTCTGATTGCTCAGATCTTAAACTCATATTGGCCTTGGGATTTTTACACTTGCAATTGCCTCTGACATGAATTCATGCTCCTCAGATCTGGCTCCTTTCATATATTTCCTCTTTCAAAAATCTTTCCATGATAACTCAAATTTAAGCAGCATCCCACCTTCTACCTAAAATTCATGAATTCCACTATATTCTAGTACAATAATTAGCCTTAAGTGAAGTTACCTTCCCCATGCATTTGCTCGTATATTTGTCTTTCCCCTCAGAGAAATGAAGCTTGATGAGTACAGGGATCCTGCCTATGTCTCTTGACACTGTTTTCTCAGTCTTTGGATCATTTAATGAATGACTGGATTGATCTTCCCAACAACCCGAGAGTACAGATTATTAGGCAAAGCAATATCTATTTATTTATTTTTCTTACACATTGTGCAACCTACATCAGTGCTCACAGTCCACACACCAGGAAGCTGAACAATGGTTCGAGGCTGCTGTTTACTCTGGCATGGGTACACTATGAGAGGCCCACAGAGAAGGGCCCACCATAAATCCATTACCATGCTCCAAAGTAGTATTTATTTACCTTATTATTTGGAAGACAGAAAGATATATACAGAGATGGGCGCAAAACTCCCATCCACAGGTTCATTTCCCATATGCCTGTAAGTTGGTAACTCAATCCAGGTCTCCCACATGTGTGGCAGGAGGCTGGATTGAAAACATTGAGTACAGACACCCCAATGTGGGATGTGGGCATCCCAAGTGTCACAAAGCTGGCCACCTATGTGTTCTTTAAATTTTTAATTTATTTGAGAAACAGAGCTCATCCTCTTCTGCTGGTTCACTCCCCAAAGGATTGTAACAGCTGGGGCAGGCCAGGCCAAAACCAGGAGCCTGGAACTCAAGTTAGGTCTCCCATGGGGGCTGCAGTGTCCCAACTATTGAGCCATCACTTGGTGCCTCCCAGGATGCCCATGAAGATGGTATTGTAGTGTCAAAATCAAAATGGAGTAAGCATGGCTAAAAGCTAATTGCAGATCTCTTGCTTCTGTATATGTTAGTTTTGCCTGCCTACGGCTAAGGGTGTATCTTGTGAAACTATGTGGGCCCAAATTCCCAGGAACTAGGTTGACAGAAATGTGTCCTTTGCTGTTATCTTACAACCACATCTTGGATTTGTTACTGGGTTTGTTATTGCTAACTGTTATCTTACAACCATATTCTGGTTTTCTTTTTATTGTTCACTGCATACCAGAGGTTCGGTTGGAAATTGTGAGCCCTAGTGGACAGAATACTATAAAAAGCTGTGTAACCACTGTTGGGGGCCGCACTTTGGTAAGGAGTGTCAGACCCAATAGGTTACCGGTCCCGATTGGTTACCTTGCCTCTCATTTTCAATAAAATTCCTGTGTGACTGTCACTGGCTTTTCTAATATTCTGTTTTAGCTGGTGAGTGGATGCAACAGTATCAGGAATGCAACTCGGAGTCAAACCCAATGGAAGCAGGATCCTAAGCAGCACTATGCCAAATGCTAGTCCCTGGACTTTGGTTTTAACTCTGAATTGGAAAACCGCTGGAAAGTTTTCGGCAGAGGGAAAAGTGATCTGACATTTAGAAGAACTCCTCTGGCTGCTGGATTGTTAACAGACTGTCCCTAAGACGGCAGACACAGGAAGCCCAATGCGGACCACACAACAGCAATGCCAGACCAGGAGACAGGGATGGAGGCGGTCAAAGTGGTAACAATACCGGATATATTTTGCGGCAGATGCCACAAGGATTTGGTTGAAGAGTTGAGAGAAGAGACACAATCTCTGAGGCCAATATCACAAGCAAAGCGGGAGAGGTGTGCTCCCTGTCTCTATCTTACAAGAAATGGAGTGAAGGGCATGGAATCCGAGTTTAACATCGAGATAAGAGTTTGTTTTCCCGTCTGCAAAATGGGGTAACAGTTCCTAACCCACAGGCAGTTACCAAGATTAACGGAGATTTCCTATACAAGGCATCAGTACAGGGATCCATGAATGTTCGCTATCACCCAGCTGTTGTTAGCAACATTACCGCAGAGAAACAAGGGCTAAGTAGCTTGCCCAGTATCCCGAACCGAGCCAGCACCATCTACTTCCCGCCCTCATGCAGTCGTCCACCCACTCTACCAACTTCTCAGTGGATGTAGGACGCCCAAGATGGGCCCGGTCTCAGCGGTGGGCCCAAGACTGACCCCAATTCCATCGCTCCCTCACGGGGCAGCCGAGACGAACAAACGGACGTCAAGGGAGGAAACGTGTGGGGCACCCACAGGGTCCGGGCGCTCTTACAACGTTTAGCTCCCTGAACTCTAGGTAGAGCCCCCTGTCCCCGCAGTGCCGGACCGCCCAGTGCAGCGCTCGGAGGGAGCAGGAAGATTTACTGCGGGCCCGACGCCGCGTGCTACCGCACTTACCGCTTGCAGCAAAGCTCCCGGCGTTGCTTGCTGCTGCCCTGTTCCGGGGCCCGACCCCGCCGCTCCCAACAGCAACTCATGGCGCTGCCGCTTGACTGGGACCAGCGGCAACTCTGGGCCTTTTCGTTTCTGCTGTTCTATCATGGCGGTAGCCGCTTTCCTCAGAGCCGCCACTGACCACACCGACAGCTCTAGGCGCCGTGCGATTGGTTCCGATTTTGTCCTTCCTCCAGAACTTCCTGTTTGAATGAACCAATCGGCTTTCAGCATTCCCCGCTGCAACGCCCTCTGAATAGCCTCTTGTTATTGGTCATAGCCTTCTGACGCCACGGGAACGTGATTTCAGGATTGGTGGGTGGAGCTGGCGTCCCGCCTAGGCGCGCTGTGTCTTGTGGGTGGGAACTGGCTGACTGGGTTTGGCGTTTCGCGCGATGCCGCGGCTGGGAGACCAGAAGCTGACGCCAAGTGAGTATGAGGTAGCTGAGGGGTAGCTGACGGCTCTAAACTGGAGCCGACGCCACAGCCTTGCGGCCTGAGCCTGCCTTTTAGCCGAAGGTGTTGCTAGCAAAGGGCAGGGGGCGGGCCTCGAATTCTCAGCTTTGGTAAATATTCCCTTTACCGCGCTGAAATGGAGCTTTGGAGTCCCTGGCGGCAGGTCGCAGACGGCGCCGGTTGCCTGGGACCCTGCACCGCTGCCTTGATCGGCGGCCAGCCCTGGGTCAGGCGTTCTTAGGGGAGCAAGGCTTGTGTCCCCGCCGCCGCCGCCGGTGCCCTATGTGGCTGTGGAGGCTGACGTGTGTGTGCCTCTGATTCTGCAGTCTTTTATTAGGGCCTGCTCCATGCCCCGCGAGAGGCAGTGGCGACGGAAATGTCCGGCTCCTTCTCCAGATCGTGGTCTCGTTGAAGAAATTTGACACATAATATCTGTGAACCTGGGCCTCGCGTTGTCCGGCTTAGCATCCACTCTGCCTAGCGTTGAACCTAACGCAGTCCCCGATCTCAGGGCTTCTCAGTGCGGTGGGGATAACAGATACTACACGACGGCCTCCCTGATAAACGGAAGTGCTAGGGGAGAAGTCTGATGCTGTGAGTGAAATGAAAAAGCTTTTCTGAGCGAAACGTGCCTGTACTGCTGTCTACAGGCAAGGAATGTAATTGGGTAGAGAGAGGAAGGCAGAGCACCTTATTTAGAGCAACAAGTGCAGAGGTTCTGTGTCGTTTGGAAGGAAAGTGACGAGGGCTCAAAGAGCCAGTGTGGCTGCTACAGAGGAAGTGAAGGGGAGTATGGTACAGGGTGAAGCTGGAGGCTGTAGAGGCTGTGCAGGAATCTGTCGCTTTTCTTTTCAGACGGGGCTGGGAAATCGCTGAGGATCCTCTCTAGGGAGCAGGGCCTGGCGGAGGAGTGGCAGAGGTGGCTTGATCCCTCAGGCTTCGTGGTGTGAGCAGATTGGGGTGGGAGGGACCCTAATGGATGCCGAAAGGTCACTTAGGAGGATGTACAGAAATGCCGGTCAGAGATGTCGTCAAGAACGGAGAGAGCGGGGCATCTGTGGAGAAGTGGGCAGATTAATCTAGAGCTCGAGGAGGTACAATGGGTAGGGCTTGGTGGTGGATTGAATTCAGGAAGGAGAAAGAAAGGAATCAGAGGGAAGTCCTAGGTTTCTGGCTTGTATATTTGAATACTAGAAGATGACTAGAGTCCAATTTTTGTTCTTGATGTGTTTGGTTTTTTGGTGTTTGGTGGTCACTCCTAACATCCAGGAGGCGGTTTGAAATACAGCTTAGATGTGCAGAAATACAAATTTGGGCATACTGGCTATATATGTGATAACTGCACTATAGAGATTGGTAAGGTCACTCAAGTTGGAACTATGAGTAGTAGTTCTAACATTTAATGGCAAAGAACAGGCAGAAAAATGAAGAGCTAGAGAGGTAGACTGGTAGAATGTCTCAGAAGCAAAGAAATGGTCTGTGATACGAACTCTTGGAATTTAAATAACAGGAAGATCGACAAGTATCTGTTGGGTTTATCATCATGGTACTCCTATCAAGAATTATTTTGTTGGTGTGATGGGACCAGAAGGCAGACATGACTCAAGGATTCAGGCAAGGAAATGGAAGCAGTGAACCAAGACAGTATTTTTTAATATATGTGATTGCAAAGAGAAGGGGAAGATGTAATAGCTGATGGGGATGAGGATTTAACAAGGACCCAATTGAGAAGACACTGAAGAAATTGAATATATGAGTACAAGAGTGAAATTGGGTCATCAGTGAGAATGTGGGAATGGATGGGATCCAAAGTACAGGTTGAGTGGTCAGCTTGAGGAAGATGGATGATAGGGGAGGAAGGAAATGAGAACTGTAAGTATATAGAGTACTGTATGATTGGTATTGGCAAGGTGAGCTCCTATTTCATGGCTTTTATTTTCTGTCTTGAAAAGTGGGATCATATGTTTAGAATGAGAGGGGGTCAGAGACTTGAGAAAGCCATTGTGGAGTATAGGAGAATGAGTTTACTAGAGGAATGTAGGATTTCCAGGCAAAGGTTATTTGAGGTTGGAGATCTGATTTTTTTCAGCAGTGTATCAGCTATTTAGTGTATGCAGGGAGAAAACCTATCCTGGTATATCCTGGCGTGCTCAACATACGTTCCAACCTCTAGTGTCTTCTCTCACTGAAGAACCTGGAAAGCTGAAAACTTATTTCCTAGAGTACTTTGCACCTATGATTAGAATTTAATTTGCAACTGAATTAAATGAGAGAAAGAAAGTAAGAGACATTTGGTGACTTTCTGCGGTGATACCTATAACTTTCTTGATTGTGGCAAAGGTAGTGGTATTTTTTTCAAAGATTTAATTTTATTAATTTGAAAAGCAGATTTACAGAGAGAAAAGTAGAGACAAAGATCTTCCATGCACTGGTTCACTCAAATGACTGCAACCAGGCTGAAGGTGGAAGCCTGCAACTCCATCCAGGTTTCCTGTGCGGGTAGCAGGGGCCCAAGTCATCTTCCACTGTTTTCCCAGGTGCATTAGCAGAAAGTGGATCAGAAATGGAGCAGCTAGGACTCAAAACTAGTGCTTAAATGGGATGCTGGCCCCACAGGAGGCAGCTTAACCTGCTGTGCCTGCTGGTTGGTAGTGGTATTTGTAGTTTAGATGCTGTTTTTGAGTTCTGCCAAAGCTTGTTACTGTAGTGCTTCCAATAATTTTGGAATCCACAGAGTAGCAAGCATTAAATCTCTTTCTCCTTACTCTAGCTACAGGGGGATCTCTTGTCTGCAACTGTACCCCCCCAGAGTAGAGTATTGTCAGATAAGTAAGCTGTAAAGACAGAGTTAAAGGAAATTCAGGGTATTATTGGAATAAAGGGCTATGGAATCTAAGCTGGATTGGGAGAAAAGTGAAGGAAAAATAAGGGAAGGGCTAATAGATTCTAAGAATAGAGACCAATAGATTAGGGTTCCAATGAGATCAATGGACAGTATTCTCTGCAAGAGGACTCCCATGTATCCTTTTTAAAAATGTTTTAAGACTTATTTTTATTTATTTGAAATACAGAGCCACAGAATGAGGTAGAGAGAGAGGTCTTCCATCCACTGGCCCACTCCCTGAATGGCCACAACGGCCTGAGCTGAGCTGATCTGAAGTCAGGATCCAGGAGCCTCCTCTGGGTCTCTCACGTAGGTGCAGGGGCCCAAGAACTTGGGCGGACCATCCTCTACTGCTTTCCCAGGCCACAGCAGAGAGCTGGGTTGGAAGAGGAGCAGACAGGACTAGAACCAGCACCCACATGGGATGCTGGCGCTTCAGGCTGGGGCTTTAATCCACTGTGCCACAGTGCCAGCAACACCCCCCCCCTTTTTTTTTTTTAAGATCTGCTTATTTGAAAATCAGAGTGACAGGAGCCTGGAACTCCATCTCTGTCTTCCACGTGGGTGGCATGGATCCAAGTACTTGGGCCATCATCAGCTGCTTTCCCAGGCACTAGCAGGGAGTTGGATCACTCCAATATGGGAACCAGGTGTTACAAGTGGCAGCTTCATCTGCTGCTGTACCATAACACTAGCTTCTTCCATTTTTCCTCTTAAATTTCCCTGCTTCAACTCGATCCCCTCTTTCTTCCTAGATACTATCACAGTGCTTTGTATTTGGTCATCATTATCTGTGCTATACTAGGAAGTCTTTGAGGACAGGAACTCTGTTGAGAAGAGTGGTTTAGTGGCATGTGTGTGTGGCCCTTGGAGTGGCCAAAGGTTTGTCTCTAGCAATGTAGCTTTGGACAAATTACTTCATTTTTGTCAGTCAGAGTTAACTGCTTTGTAGATTTGTTTTAAGGATTGAAAGGTTTATAAAGTAGTTAATGTAGGACCTTACATATAAACATTAATGAATGTTGTACTGAGTTGATGAGTTAACTGTTTAAGATAAAATTAGGGGCCAGCGCTGTGGCATAGCGGGTAAAGCCTCCACCTGCAGTGCCAGCATCCCATATGGGCACTGGTTCAAGTCATGGCTGCTCCACTCCCGATTCAGTTCTCTGCTATGGCTTGGGAATGCAGTAGAAGAAGGTTCAAGTCCTTGGACTCCTGCACCTTCATGGGAAACCTGGAAGAAGCTCCTGGCTTCTGGCTCCTGGCTTCAGATCGGCACAGCTCCAGCCGTTGTGGCCAATTGGGGAGTGAGCCAGCGGATGGAAGACCTCTCTCTCTCTCTCTCTTTGTAGCTCTTTCAAATAAATAAATCTTTAAAAAAAAAAAAGATAAAATTAAATACTTTTTTTAAAAAATTTATTTGAAAGGCAGAATTACAGAGAGAGAGAGAGAGAGGTTCTTCCATCTACTAGTTATTCCCCAAATAGCTGCAATGGCTGGGGCTGGGCCAGGCCCAAGCTAGGAGCCAGCAGCTTCATCTGGGTCTCCCACGTGGATGTAGGTGCCCAAGCACTTGAGTCATCTTCTGCTGCTTTCGCAGGCACATCAGTAGGGAACTGGATTAGAAGTGGAATAGCCAGGACTGGAACAGGCCCCTGTTTGGGATGCTTACATTGCAGGCAGTGGCTTAACCCACTACGCCACAATGCTGGCCCCAAAATTATTATGAAGTATTAAGTATTATTAAGTATTTTAGTAGACAGTTACACATTTTCATGTTCTTTATACTACTAAGCACTGGAGATTTGGAGAAGACATATATGATTACAGACATGACAAGAATGTGTTCAAAGAATTTCACAATCTGGAAAGAGAGGGGAAAATATTCACAAATATGATTTGGACCCCACCGCCGACATTCATAAGTGGTAGGGACCCCAGTGCCTGAGCCATCATCTGCTACTTCCCAGGGTGTGCATCAGGATGAAGTGAAGAACAGAGCTAGGACTTGAACCCTGACATTCTGACTGGACTATGTATATCTCAGTGTTTTTAAAAAAATTTTAAAGCAAAATGTTTTACCTTTACCCAATGAAATTTTACATAGAAGCTTACTGGGTAATGTAGACCAAAACACAGTACTCTGTTAGGCACTCTTTCAGTAATTCCCACTTGCTTTGCCACCATGACCCACCCCAAATCTGGCAAGGTAAGTGGGAATTAGTAGTAATCAACCTCTGCCTAATTTTGCGGAGAACCTCCTTCCAGCTGCACTCAGTGGGACTTTCCCTAACTCTGATTTTTTTAGGGGTTCTTCTCCCCATCTTTCACTCATTTCTGGTTGGTTGGCTTATAGCCAACTTCTTTGGTCTTCTTGAACACTGTGGTGACCCAGGTTTCAGAGTTTAGTTTTAAAAAATAAACTTGAATTAATTAAGAAGTCTTTGAATAATTACCATAGAACCCGAGGTTTCTTCAGCACATTATTTGAAAAGTTTTAAAATCCTGTTTTTAAAAATGACAGCTGGAGAACAGCTGGGAAGATGCCCTTGATGGTGATGGTGGAAAATGTCTTGGATTTCAGAGGGTTTCTGGATTAGCGTGAGAACCAGGAGCTCCAGGCTCCTGGAAGAATTGCTCTAACCTTAGTGTATAGTCAGCTTCTAGTTTTACATTTGCTCCATATGACGTGAGTAATGCAAGGTATCTTTGAGAAAGGATGCCACCTGCTGTAAAGTCTGCAACTTCTGAGCTTGGGGGAATTTGGTTTAGTAGAACGAAGAATCACAGAGATTTCCCTGGGACCTGTGTAACCATCAGTGGTCCTAGACAGTCCAGCTAATCATCAAAGCCCTTAGATGCAACGAGATGAGACTTTGCTGTCATCTCTCAAGCATATACCTCAGTAATAGCTGAAAATTTTGTAGCCTTTATTGAGCTTCCTGTGGAAAAGGCTGTGAAAGGTATCTTAGAGCAAGAATGGCAAACTGACCCCACCATGAGAATGATGTTGCCCAAAAAGCCAACTGCAGGGACCTAGATGTTTCCTTTAACAAATTTATTTCCTTGTCAGAAGCCAGCCCCAGTTCTTCCAGTCCCTAAACAAGCAGCAGTTAACCAGACTAATTATGTGGTTTTCCTTGAAAACGGATTTATCATTCTTAGTTCAAGATCCTCCTCAGAATCCTGTAGAGTGACACATAGAGAAATGTATAATTTTTATTTTCAATTTATTGGCTAGATGAAGCACCTCAGTGTATTATATATATTTTGTCCTCAAACATACTGAGTAGTTTTTAAAACAGCTTCATTTTGTAATATTCAGTAATTTGGATGGAGCCCATCAGTATGATGCAGTTTGTTCATGTTTCCTAGTGACTCCAAGTAAGCATTCTGCTTCATGTAGAACAGTGGTTATCAATGGTCTTTTCTCTGCCCCAGTGCACCCCACAATCCTGTCCTGATAGTTGTTGTGACTGATTAGGATTTGAGGCGAACCATTCCTGCAGGCAGTGGATAGCTAGGGATTTTGATTCACTCTTTTTGGTGAATATACTCTTATTTTCTCCCTGCCTCTTGAGAATGATTAATGTGGAATACAGAAAAATAGAATAAACTTTCCCTTGATAGCCTTTGATTTTTTTCTCCAATATTGTGAGTATGTGCTTCGCTGGCAGCAGGAAGGCTTGCCATGAAAATGTAACTTATGGGAGACATTCATGGAAAGTATAAAGTTGTAACACCTCCTTTGGAAGAGAGGAAGAGTGTGGGATGCACTGTGTGAGGCAGGAAGCATTGAGATAAGTAATACCCTTTGTGGAACTATGCTGCAATGTTGGTTGCTTGTTTTTACCCCTCAGCTCAAGTTCTGCCATTTGGAGAAACAATGAACAAGTCTTTCATTCTTCCTGTGACAGCCCTCTGAATATTTGAAGTTCTTTATGGTATCATCAAGTTGAAACACTCCTTAGTTCTATTATTCTGTATTTGTTCAATAAATATATAATGAAATTACTTAAAGCATATTATTTATTCAAACGTCAGAGTGACCGTGAGAGGGAGACACAGAGATCTTCCATCTGCTGGTTCACTCCCCAAATGCCTGCAATAGCATGGGCTAGGCCAGGCTGAAGCCAGGAGCCAGGAATTCCTTCTGGTTCTCCCATGTGAGTGGCAGGGGTCCAAGTACTTGGGGAAATCTGCTGCTTTCATGGGTGCATTAGCATTGGAAGTATATTGAAAATGGAATAGCCAGGACTGAAACCTGCACTCCAATAATTAGAGGTTAATGCATTGTGTAGCAAAGCTGTCCCCTGTTTAATTCTTAAATAAAAATGGCAAACATTTACTTTTCTGAAGTTATATACCTGTTATTGTTATATTTCAGACTTTCCCTCAAACATGTACGCCCATTTCTTTCTTGAAGAATTGCATAGGGCTCCTCAGGCTATTGTTCTACAGGTAGAGCGAACAGCAGGGTTTTAAATTTAGCTTTTTACGCACTAAACTTCAGTAGAAGTCTGAAAGGGACCACATATGTTCACTTCTGCTTTCATTGCTCTTTCCATGGTCTTTGTGGGAGAGAACAGATGATAGACTAAGATATCTGAGCTCAGTTTAGATGTCCCAGCTGCATCTATGGATTCTGTATTTTACAACCTGTGTACCAAGTGTTGGAGGAGTAGGAAAATCATTGATTTCAGATTCGCTCCTGTTCTGGTATGGGAGGTGAAGGATGCAGGGCAGAGGGAGTGGGAGTCAGGATTGAACTAGAATGAAACATTTTGAATTAAGTTGTTTATCAGCCAGTTCTCAGGAACTGGCAAATTTGCCTCTATTCTCTATATGTGCTGTTTGTGAAGTAATAAACACCTCTGGCTGACTGAAGCCAAAAGGCAAGTTTATTTTAAGGATGCAAGGTTATCTGATGGAGGACAGAGGCATTCCTGGGCCTTGGGTTTGGAAGTCTGGCAAGGTTTGGAAGTCTGGCAGGAATTTCTTTGTTTCAAGTGAGACAGTCTACTTACTGAATGGTTACTTTAAATCAGGAAGATTGTCTTTTTTTTTTTTTTTTTAATGAAATATTTTCATATATTTTGGGCTCCTTTTTTTTTTTTTTTAAAGATTTATTTATTGATTTAAAAGATAAAGTTACAGAGAGAGGGAGGGAGGGAGAGAGAGATCTTTCCATCCATTGGTTCACTCCCAAATGGCTGCAACCGCTGGGGCATGGCCAGGCTGAAGTCAGGAGCCTGGAGCTTCTTCTGGGTCCCCCAGCTGGGTTGTAGGGGCCCAAGGACTTGGGCCATCTTCTGCTGCCTTTCCCAGACACATTAGCAGGGAGCTGGATTAGAAATAGAGCATCTGGGACTCAAACCGGTGTCCATGTGGGATGCCGGGGTTACAGGTGGCAGGCAGCTTTACCTGCTATGCCACAATGCTGGCCCAGGAAGATTTTCTAAAAGTACAACACAAATATCTCAAAGTGAGAGGGCCTGCTGGAGTTGAGGAGAGAGGTAAGTATTTGCCTATGAAAACTCAAGAAAAGTAGAGTTTTAGATGTCCAGCATAATTGGGAGAAAAAAAGAACTGATGATAGTGACACTAAATTTATCTTTAGCAGTGAGTTTTCCAACAGTGAAAAGGAGTTTAAGAGCCGCTAGACTGATGATTTCAGCTCTTTGAAACCAGAAGTCTGAGGGGCCGATGTTGTGGCGTAGTGGGTAAAGCCGCTTCTGGTGATGTCAGCACCCCAGATTGGTGCTGGTTTGAGTCCCGACTGCTCTACTTTAGATCCAGCTCCCTGCCAATGACCTGGGAAAAACAGCAAAAGATGGCCCAAGTAATTGGGCCCCTGCCACCTACATGGGAGATCCAGATGAAGCTCCTGGTTCCTAGATTTGACCTGGGCAAGCCCCAGCTGTTGTGGTTATCTGGGGATTAAACCAGTGGATGAAAGAACTCTGTCTTTCCCTTTCTCTTTGTAACTCTGACTTTCAAAAGAATAAATAAATTAGAAAAACAAACAGGAGGCTGAGCAAAAGTATGTCCAAGGTCCTTTCTGAATTCAGACTTTTTTTTGACAGAGTTAGACAGTGAGAGAGAGAGATAGAGAGAAAGGTCTTCTTTCTGTTGGTTCACCCCCCAAATGGCCACTATGGCTGGCGCGCTGTGCTGATCCGAAGCCAGGAGCCAGGTGCTTCCTCCTGGTCTCCCATGGGGGTGCAGGGCCCAAGCACTTGGGCTATCCTCTACTGCCTTCCCGGGCCACAACAGAGAGCTGGACCGGAAGAGGAGCAACCGGGACAGAATCTGGTGCCCCAATCAGGACTAGAACCTGGGGTGCCGGCGCCACAGGCGGAGGATTAACCAAATGAGCCGCAGCACTGGCCAACTTCAGACTTCTAAGCCTTGCTTCTTAGGCAATATCAGCATTGCCTGGAGCTTATTGAAAATGCATACTCTTGGGTATCATCTCAGACCTACTGATTTTTCATCTGCATCTTAATGTAATTGATAAATCATTAAATAAATTTGGTATCCAACTGGATTATTATGTACGCATTAAAAAAAGTGTGAGAATTGCTGTAATGTATTGAAACAGCTGTAAATGGTTTATAATTTAACGAAACAACTTAATTCCAAGTGTTTCATTTTTTTCTCTACATTTACATTTAGAGAAAAAAAGCACTTTGGGGACAGGTATTGTAGTGTGGCAGGTTCACTCTTGAGACACCCACATCCCATCTTAGGGAAAGACACTGGCACAGATCAGAGGGTGTTTAAGACTGCCAAAGTTTATTAGGGAGAGACACTGTTCCACATCCCATCTTAAAGAAGCTGGTTCAGTCCTGGCACCTCCACTTCTGATCTAGCTTCCTGCTAATGCATTCTGGGAGGCAGCAGATGATGGCTCAAATGCTTTGACCCCTGCTACACATGTAGAAGACCCAGATAGAGCTCCTGGCTGCTGACTGCTACCTGGCTCAGCCCTTTGGGATGTGACCCAGGAAAATCTCTCTGTGTCTCTCTCCCTGTTTCTGGTCACTCTGCCTATCAAGTAGATGAAAATAAGTAGTTTTTTAAAGATTTATTTATTTATGGTGGCCGGTGCTGTGGCATAGCAGATAAAGCTGCTGCTTGCAGTGTCAGCAAGCCATATAGGTGCCAGTTCAAGTGCTGGCTGGTCCTCTTCTGATCCAGCTCTCTGCTATGGCCTGGGAAAGCAGTGGAGGATAGTCTGGGCCGTTGGGCCCCTGCACCCGTGTGGGAAACCCGGAGGAAGCTCCTGACTCCTGGCTTTGGATTGGTGCAGCTGTAGCTGCAGCTGTTGCATTCGTTGGGGATTGAAACAGTGGTTGGAAGACCTCTCTCTCTGCCTCTGCCTCTCTGTAACTCTGCCTTTCAAAGAAATTAATAAACAAATATTTAAAAAAGAGATTTATTTATTTATTTGAGAAGCAGAGTTACAGACAGAGGGAGAGACAGAGAGAGAAGACTTCCATCTGCTGGTTCACTCCCCAGATGACCTCAGTGGCTGGAGCCAGGCCGATCTGAAGTGGAGAGCCATGAGCTGCTTCTGGGTCTTCCATGTGGGTGCAGGGACCCAAGCACTTGAGCTATCTTCTGCTGCTTTCCGAGGCCATAAGCAGAGGGCTATATCACAAGAGGAGCAGCCAGGACTCGAACTAGTGCCCACATGGGATGCCCGCGCTGCAGAGGGAGACTTAACCTACTATGCCACAGCGCTGGCTCTGAAAATAAATATTTTTTAAAAGATTTTTATTATTTATTTGAAAGACAGAGTTACAGAGAGAGGTAAAGACAGAGAGATGTCTTCCATTTGCTGGTTCACTCCCCAGATGACCGCAAAGGCCAGAGCTATGCTGATCCGAAGCCAGGAGCCAGGAGCTTTTTCCGGTCTCCCACAGAGGTGTAGGGGCCCAAGAACTTGGGCCATCTTCTACTGCTATCCCAGGCCATAGCAGAGAGCTGGATCGGAAGTGGAGCAGCTGGGACTAGAACCGGTGCCCATATGGGATGCTGGCGCCTCAGGCCAGGACGTTAACCTGCTGTGCCACAGCATCAGCCCCGAAAATAAATATTTTTTTAAAAAACCACTTTTACATATTAAAAAGTGATGGAGGGGCTGGCATTGTGGCATAGCAGGTAAAGCCTCCTGCTGCAGTGCTGGTTCCCATATGGGTGCTGGTTTGAGTCCCAGCTCTCCACTTTGATCCAGCTCTCTGCTGTGGTTTGGGAAAACAGTAGAAAATGGCCTAAGTCTTTGAGCCCCTGCAACTGCATGGGAGACCTGGAGGAAGCGCCTAGCTTCGGATTGGCTCAGTTCCGGCTGTTGTGGCCAATTAGGGAGTAAACTAGCAGATGGAAGACCCCTCTCGCTCTGCCTCTTGTCTCTGTGTAACCCTGACTTTCAAATAAATAAGTCTTTTTAAAAATCTGATGCAATATAAAACAAATTTAATTATGGATAGTTATTATTTTCTTTTTATTAATGTATTAAACTTTTACAATAAGCATATGTGTTATAATTTATTAGGAAAAACAGTAAAAGCTCTTTTTTTAAGATTTATTTATTTTACTTAAAAAGTCAGATTACAGAGAGGCAGAGGCTGAGAGAGAGAGAAGTCTTCCATCTGCTGGTTCACTCCCCAAATGGTCGCAACAGCTGCAGCTGAGCTGATCCAAAGCCAGGAGCCAGGAGCTTCTTCTGGGTCTCCCACATGGGTGCAGGGGCCCAAGGACTTGGACCATCCTCCACTGTCTTCCCAGGCCATAGCAGAGAGCTGGACTGAAAGTGGAGCAGCCAGGACTCAAACCAGTGCCCATATGGGATGCCAGCATTGCAAGTGGTGGCTTTACCCACTATGCCACAGCACCAGCCCCCTGTTTTTCTCTCTTTTTTGAAGCCAATTTGGATTTAATGCCTAACATAGTCACTAAGAGAATGGATTCTGGGGCCACAGTTTAACTCCACCATTTGCAGGATTTTTGCCATAGACTTAGTAATTTGACTTCTGGAAACTTGAGTTTTTTCGTCTCTAAATTATGATAATAATAGAACCTATATCTTGGAGTTTGAGGATGAAATGAGATAGTGCATGTCTGATGTTTTAACACAATGGCTGGACGTGAGTAAGTGCTTGATAAATGTTAGCCCTATTACTATTACATTTTTTAGAGATCTAGTCACTCGTACCCTCCTGCTCCATTTTAGGCTTCCCTTGGAAAAGAATAGCAACAGTAATAATAACAAAAAAAGCAGAAATCCAACCAAACAAAACCGGCAGTCTAATGGCCTTAGATAAATAGCAAACTGAATAGAAATGTGATCTAGGTTTCCAAAACTCCTCACAATTAGGATAGACAAAAGAGATCTGGATAAATGTACATGTGTTAAATCTGTAGAGATTGGTTGCTGGCTTTCTGCACGTTCCTATCTTTCATGTAGGTGTCTTTCTAATTGGTGTCTGTTTTCTTTCATTGTGACAGGACACTTGAATTAGCTCTAGCAGAAGAGAAATGGAGGAGCCGTAGAGCATTAAGAATGAATTCAGGGAGGCCTGAGACCATGGAAAACTTGCCTGCTCTCTACACTATTTTCCAAGGAGAGGTATGTTCTGTGCTTCGAAATTCTGCCATTTTTATCGAGAATAAGTTGGGGATGAAAAGCAGATGAGTGTGATATGTGTGTCCACTTCCAGTCATGCAACTGCTGGATGGGGCTGAAACAAGAACGCTGGAGCCCAATCCAGATCTCCCTCATAGGGGGCAACCTCTTGAACCATCACCACTGCCTCTCAGGGTTCACATTAGTAGAAAACTAGGGATACTAGCCAGAGCCAGGCATCAAACTTAGGTACTCCAACATGGGATGTGACTCTCCCAACCGGGAAATGACTGCCTCTCAAACCATTTTATAAGGTAGTAATCAATTCACAGGGGCAGAACCCTCATAGCTAATCACCTTCTAGAGGTCCGTTGTATGCATATGGTTTGAATGTTGGGTCTCTCCAAAATTCATGTGGAGGGGACGGCATTGTGAAGTAACAGGTTAAGCCACTGACTGCAATGCTAGCATCCCATATGGATGCCAGTTTGAGTCCTGGCTGCTCTACTTCTGATCCAGCTCCCTGCCGAAGTGCCTGGGAAGGCAGCAGAAGATGGCCCCTGCATTCATGTGGGAGACCCAGATGAAGCTCCTGGCTCCAGGCTTCAGTCTGGTCCATTCCTGGCCATTGCGGCCATTTGGGAGTGAACCATCAGGTTGTTCATTCCATCTTTCTATTTCTCACTTGCTCTTTCTGCAACTTTGCCTTTCAGATAAATAAAATAAATCTTAAAAAAAAAAAAAAGTGCTGCTTAGTTGGGCTGTTTTTTAAAAAAGCAATAAAATTCATGTGGATAACTTAATTCCCATTGTGGAACCTCTTAGGAAATCATTATGTTAGGAGAGCTCTGCCCTTCTGAGACACTTTACATGCTGACACCTGGAACTTGAACTTCCCAGCATTCAGAACTGTGAGAAATAAATGTCTATTGTTATAAATTACTCAGCATGTGTTATTTCATTATACTAGTAGGAATGGACTAGGGTACTGTTTTTTGTAACTACCCATTTTCCTAACAACTTACCTTCATCCTTCAAATCTTAGCCCTTATGTCTCCTCAGAGATCTTTTATCCATCATAAATAAATAGATTCATCCTGTATTTAACTGTGTACTTTTTTTTTTTTTTTTATTTGACAGGTAGAGTTATAGACAGTGAGAGAAAGAGACAGAGAAAGGTCTTCCTTCCGTTGGTTCACCCCCCAAATGGCTGCTACAGCTGGAACTACATCAATCCGAAGCCAGGAGCCAGGTGCTTCTTCCTGGTCTCCCATGGGGGTGCAGAAGCACAAGCATCTAGGCCATCCTCCACTGCCTTTCCGGGCCACAGCAGAGAGCTGGACTGGAAAAGAAACAACCAGGTCTAGAACCCGGCACCCATATGGGATGCCGGCGCTGTAGGCGGAGGATTAACTAAGTGAGCCATGGCGCCGGCCCCAGCTGTGTACTTTTTAAATGTCTACCTTCCTCGTAAGACACTATGCATCATGGGAGCAGAGTGCTCTCTGTTTTGTTGTATATCTCTATCTCATTCCCAAATAGATGGTTAGAAAATAGTAGGTGCTTGATATTTTTTGGATAACTGAATGAATGGTCAATCTTTGGGAGAGTAGGTGTATTTGTTTAGATAGCAAGCGCTTCCAGCCCAGGCAGAACCTAGTTTCTAGACTCAGCCCTTTTGTATACATTATCGTGTTGGTTAAATAAGCTATTATCTACAAAATATAATACCTAAGGCAATGGGAATTCATTAATGTTGTCTTCTCGAAGTTAATGTAAAGCAAAAATTGTTTTCAGTATCATACGGGTGCCTGTAGTATTTTCTTCTTATAGATTTATTTATTTATTTGAAAGGTAGATTTAGATAGAGAAAGGAAGAGATAGAAAGAGATCTTCCATCCACTGGTTTACTCCCCAAATGGTGGCAATGCCCAGGGCTGGGCCAGACCAAAGCCAGGAGCCGAGAGCCTCATCTGATCTCCCATGTGGCTACCGGGGCCAAAGTGCTTGGGCCGTCTTCTGCTGCTTTCCCAGGTACATTAGCAGGAAGTTGGATTGGAAATGGAGCAGCTGGGAATCAAACCAGTGCCCTTATGGGATGCTGGTATCATTGATGATGGCTTACCACTAAGCTACAACACTGGTCCCCTGAAGTATTCTAATTGTATTGTTTTTACAATGTTCATACTTACCTTATGGTTGACAAAAGTTTAATTTCTGAGTAATAATTGAGGCCTTTGAGGATAGACTTCTTGATTGTCCATTGGTTACAGATAATTATGGCTCTTGATTTGTATTAAATTGATCCCAACTTGTAATATAACATTGAAGGTACAAAGGATAATAACGTTCTAACAAATATCAAGTAACTTGGATCCTCTTTTTCTTTATGGCCAATGGTATCCCCAAAGGTTAGTGAGGTACCAGAGCTCAGAAAAAGGAAGTAGTAACTCTTAAGTGAACTTGATTTTTTTGGTGATGAGGCCCTTACTTATCCAGTGCTGCACAAAAGAGAGAGAACATTCTGCTGCCCACAAACTGACTCAGGTTTCTGGTAAAGTGACTCCTGGACCATCACTTTCTCTACTGTGAAATGAGGCTTTAATGATTGTAAGTTTTATATAGCATTATCAAGGAAGGATGGTTTGCTGTAATGTTGCTTTATATTTCCAACTTACTATTTCAGCGGCACATTTTTGAAAAAGGATGCCATGGGGCTGGCTCTGTGGCACAGCTG
Source organism: Lepus europaeus (assembly GCF_033115175.1). Taxonomy (NCBI): domain Eukaryota; kingdom Metazoa; phylum Chordata; class Mammalia; order Lagomorpha; family Leporidae; genus Lepus; species Lepus europaeus. The sequence continues at coordinate 23,571,973 of NC_084831.1, forward strand.
GTTAAACTGCTGCTTATAACGCCGGCATACCAAATGGGCACTGGTTCAAGTTCTGGTTGCTCCACTTCTGATCCAGCTCCCTGCTAATGTGCCTGGGAAAAACAGCAGAGGATGGCCCAAGTGCTTGGGTCCCTGCACCCACATCAGAGACCCGGACTCCTGGATCCTGGCTTTGGCCTGGCCTAGCCTAGCCCCTTTTGATGTGGCCATTTGGGGAGTGATGCAGCAGATGGAAGATCTCTCTTTCCTTTTCTCCCTCTCTCTCTCTAACTGTGCCTTTCAAATAAATAGATAAATCTTTTTAAAGGAAAAAAAAAAAGGGATGCTATATAAGTGACAATTAGGGGAAGAGAAATTACATGATAATTAGCTATTAGCCAACTGTTTTCAGAGTATTCTACCAGTGAACTTTTTTTTTTTTTTTTAAGATTTATTTATTTGAAAGGCAGAGTTACAGAGAGGCAGAGGCAGAGAGAAAGAGAGGTCTTCCATCCACTGGTTCACTCCCCAGATGACCACAACAGCCGAAGCTGTGCTGATCCGAAGCCAGGAACCAGGAGCTTCTTCCGGGTCTCCTATGTGGGTGCAGGGGCCCAAGGACTTGGGCCATCTTCTACTGCTTTCCCAGGCCATAGTGGAAAACTGGATTGGAAGTAGAGAAGCCAGCATTCAAACCGGTGCCCATATGGGATGTTAGCACAGCAGGTGGCAGCGTTACCCACTATGCCACAGCACCGGCCCCAGTGAATGTTTATTGAGTGCCTAGTATTTATAAAGAAGACCAACGACCTTAAAATTTTAACTATATAATTTATATTATATAATAAATTATATTTATTTTTAATAAATTTATTATATAATAAATTACATTAACTTTTCTGAACTTTCTGTGTTATTGAATCTCCAAAAAAATAATTGGTAACCTCACTTAATGGATAAAGACACTGTTCTCCGAAGTTAATTACCCATGGGGCTGGTGTTATGGAGCAGCAGATTCAGCCACTGCTATGACTCCGGCGTCTCATATCAGAGTGCCAGTTAAACTACTTTAAAAAATATATATATTTATTTTATTTATTTGAAAGACAGAGTTACAGAGAGAGGTAGAGACAGAGAGAGACGTCTTCCATCTCTTCTGGTTCACTCCCCTGATGGCCACAACAGTCAGAGCTTCACTGATCCGAAGCCAGGAGCCAGGAGCTTCCTCCGGATCCCCACGTGGGTGCAGGGGCCCAAGGACTTGGGCCGTCTCCTACTGCTTTCCCAGGCCATAGCAGAGAGCTGGATTGGAAGAGGAGCAGCCAAGACTAGAACCGGCACCCATATGGGATACTGGCGCTTCAGGCCAGCACTGCAGCGCCGGCCCCACCAGTTAGACTTCTAACTGATCTGTTTCCAGGGGAAGATGGCCCAAGTACTCCTCCTGCCATCCATTTAGGAGACCAGGGTGGAGTTCCAGGCTCCTGGCTTTGGCCTGGCCCAGCTCTGGCTGTTACTGCTACTTGTGAACTGAAGAAGTGGGTGGAAGATCTTCCACTCTCTGTCTTTCCTTCACTTTTTCTGCTGTTCTGCCTTTCAAATAGCTAACTAACTAAATAAATCTTTTTTTAGGAAAAGAAGATCATCACCCAGTGATTAAGGGCAAAGCTGGAATGCTGTTCATTTTATTTTATTATTTTTTAAAGATTTTATTTACTTGAGAGTAGAGTTACAGACAGAGTGAGAGACAGAGAGAAAGGTCTTCCATCCGCTGGTTCACTTCCCAAATAGCCACAACAGCTGGAGCTCAGCTTATCGAAAGCCAGGAGTTTCTTCCGGGTCTCCCACTTAGGTGTAGGGGCCCAAGCACTTGGGCCATCTTCTACTGCTTTCCCATGCCATAGTAGAGAACTAGATTGGAAGTGGAACAGCCAGGACATTGAACCAGCACCCATATGGGATGCTGGCACCACAGGCTGAGTCCTAGCCATGATGCCACATCGCCAGCCCCTGGAATTCTAAATCAGTCCTCTTTCCAATTAACTTTTTTCTAAACTTTTTTCTAAACTGCAGTTGGGATTGTCCAATTGTCCATAAATGTATTGGGGGGGGGGGGGGCGACATAGTGGCATAGTGGGTAAAGCCTCTGCCTGCAGTGCCGGCATCCCATATGGGCGCCGGTTTGAATCCCAGCAGCCCCACTTTTGATCCAGCTCTCTGCTATGGCTTGGGAAAGCAGTAGAAGATGGCCCAAGTCCTTGGGCCCCTGTACCCACGTGGGAAACCAGAAGAAGCTCCTGGCTCCTGGCTTTGAATCAGCGCAGCTCCAGCTGTTGTAGCCATCTGGGGAGTGAACCAGTGGAGGGAAGACCTCTCTTTCTGCCTCTCCTTCTCTCTCTGTGTAAGTCTGACTTTCAAATAAAATCTTTTAAAAAAATAAATAAATGTATGGAGTAACAAAAAAACTCATTAGAGAATTCTTTTTAGTTAATTGAGATATGGGAGGAAAACACGGGAAGTCTGATAGTTGCATAGTCAGTTGTTTTGTACGGCTCTATTATAACATTCATCACAGTCTGTCTCTTATTATTTTTACATATATATTTCTTTCTTTTCTTCACCAGATTGTGAGTTACTAGAGAATAGAGGCTCTGGTTGTCTCATATGTCTTGGTGACTACTTCAAATTCATTTTAAGATAGCATCTCTTAGTTAAAAAAAAAAATTATTCTCACTTTATTTGAAAGGCAGAGAGAAAGATCTTCTTATATTTGCTGGTTTACCGCTTGTATGTCCACAACAGCCAAGGGTAGGACAGGCTGAAGCCAGGAGCCAGGGACTCTTGTCTGGGTCTCCCAGATGGGTGACAGGGACCCAATACTTGAGCCATCATCTGCTGCCTCCCAGGATGTGCTTCAGCAGTAAGATGAATCCAAAGTGTAAAGCCAGGTCTTAAACCAAGCAGTCTCACTCAGGATGTGGGCATCCCAAGCCATGACTTAAACACTGTGCAAAATGCTTAAGCTTAATTGGTTTTTATTTCACAGTACCTGATGTGACATTTTGCATATAGGAAGTGCTCAGTAAATATTGGAATAAGGTTGAACCCAAGCCTTGTAGAACGAGTTGTTCTTGAGGAAACTAGTGGTACAGCCCATCTCCTAGCAGTTCTTCTCTTGGCAGGCCAAACAGCTTTGTGGGGCCCAATGACTGAATGACTGAGAAGCCAGTGTTCAGTTAAGCATGATAAGGAGTACAAGCATAGCAGCAGTAGATGTTGGGATCGTTTTTTAAAAAAATTTATTTATTTATTTGAGAGGTAGAGTTACAGAAAGAGAAAGAGAGAAAGGTCTTCCATCTGTTGATTTACTCCCCAAATTGCCTCAATTGCCGGAATTGGGCTGATGTGAAGCCAGGAGCCAGGAGCTTCTGCTGGATCTCCTACGCAGGTACAGGGGCCCACGCATTTGGGCCATATTCTACTGCTTTCCTAGGCCATAGCAGAGAGCTGGATCAGAAAGATAGAAACTGGTGCCCAGATGGGATGCCGGTGCTGCAGGCAGAGGCTTAGTCCACTATGCTACAGCGCTGACCCCAGGAGTTAGGATTAAGCTTAGCCTTGACGTAGCCAAAAAAAAAAAAAAAAACTGCTAAGAGGAGATTCAAGTCGGTAAGGTAGAAATAGCATTGGAATAAAAGTTTAAAAATTTTTTTCTGTCCCTGCTGTGCTACTTTTTAACTTTGTGACTTTGGACAAGTAACTTATGTCTTTGAGGCACAAATTCATCGTTTACATTATGAAGATAATGAGTTTCAAGGCTAGTGCCACCTCTAATCCTGAAGATGGGAAATTTATTTTACCCAAGGCTTGAATTCAGTTGAGATAATTACTGAATTTTCTCCCCTGAGCCATTTGACTAATTATTTTTGGAACACCAGGCAGACTGTATGATCATCTATGGCAGGTGCTATCCTGTTAATTTCAACTCTGACTGCACCCTAGGAGACATAGTGATGCAAACACCTGGTATTAGAAATGAGCAAGAGTGCCTTTTCCTAACTGAACAATTGAGTGCATCCATTCTGAAGCACATTAATCTTTCCTTTTGGGAGAGGCCAAATTAAGGCCTGTTGTAATGCCTCTGAAGACCATGATGTGACACTGGGGCGTCTGGATTGAAAAGTGAGGTCATCTTAATTTAAAGCAGCAAGTGATTTGGACTCCAACTTCCAGATGTTACTTTTAAGTTGATTAGGTAATTATGCTTTTTAATAGTGTTACCCATTATGAAACTCCTCAGCCCTTTTTGTAGAAACTTGAAACAAAAGCCAGACAAAGTACATTGGGGCAGAAGAAAGAAATTTGCTTTCACTGATTTTTAAGTTTTTTGAGAGGTAGAGAAAGTGACATATAGATAGGAAGAGAGCATGTACTCTTCCACCCATTGGTTTCCCTTTCAAATGCCTGCAGTGGCTGTGGCTGAAGCTGGGAGCCAGATTCAGTCCAGGTCTCCCATGTGGTGGGTGGCAGGAACCCAGTTACTTGAGTCATTACTACTGCCTTTCAGGGTCTGCATTAGTATGAAGCTAGAGACAGGAGCCAGAACTGGGAAGCAAACCCAGGTACTCTGGTATGAGATGTGGGTGTCTTGCCAGGCATCTTGACTGCTAGATAAATGCCTGCCCCTGCTTTTACTTTAATTAAAAATGAAAAGGCTTACCTTCTTTATCTGTATGGCCCTCCACACAGAACTGATTGTTTTGTGAGCTTGTATAAGCACATTTTGTCCCTGGTCTTCACTTTACTTATTTGAAAAATGATGTGGGCTGGCGCCTGCCTGCGACGCCAGCATCCCATATGGGCGCCGGGTTCTAGTCCCGGTTGCTCCTCTTCCAGTCCAGCTCTCTGCTGTGGCCCGGGAAGGCAGTGGAGGATGGCCCAGGTGCTTGGGCCCTGCACCCGCATGGGAGACCAGGAAGAAGCACCTGGCTCCTGGCTTCGGATTGATGTAGTTCCAGCTGTAGCAGCCATTTGGGGGGTGAACCAACGGAAGGAAGACCTTTCTGTCTCTCTTACTGTCTATAACTCTGTCAAAAAAAAAGAAAAAAGAAAAAAAAGAAAAATTATGTGATTGGACCAACAAATCTCTAAATTCCTTTCCCTAGTTCCACCTTGCCTTGTTTTTAATTATCTATATCATTGTGCTGTGTCTTTGGGACTGTCTAGTTCCTCTCCCAGTATATTTTATGCATTAGTCCTATGATTTGAATGTGACTTGTCCCTGAAGGGTTCGTGTGTTAGACACTTGGTCCTCAGTGTGACATTGTTAAGAGGTGGTAGACCCCTTAAGAGGTGGAGCCTAGAGAAAGGTTGTTTGGGGCACTGTTCTTGTAAAGAATTATTGTAGTTCTCATGGGACCCTAGTTAGTTCTCACGAGAAGGTTGCTTTAAAAGAACAAGATTGGCTCTTCCTCTGTCTCTACTACTTAATGTCTCACCATGTGATCACTCTGCATGCACTCTCCCCTTTGTGGTGCCATCTGCCATTAAGCCCTCACCAGAGGCTGAAACAGTTGGGGTACCCAATCTTGGACTTTCTGCCTTCAAAACTGTTAGTTAATGAACCTCTTTTCTTTATAAATATCCAGCTTCAGGTATTGTCCTAGTAATAAAAAATGAACGAATAGAGTCTGCAAAATAGGACTTTGGATCTTTGGCTTTATAGCCCATTCTTCATCACTGTGTTGTAGAGACAGCTTGGCTCAAGGGCTGTGTCTCAGTATCTTCATTTTTCTACACTGAAGTGAGTAATGTTGATGTCTGGTAAAGTGGGAAGTACTGAGTAGGTAGAAATCAAGGACGCAGGTTCTGTCCCTAGCTTGTATCTAAGTTAATTGTGTACCTTTCTTCTAGTCACCGATCTTGTTGTGCTTCATTGAAGTGTCTTGGGCTGCACATTTTTAAAAAGCTACACTTTATTGAATGTTATTGTCTGCCGGATATCAGTGCCAACTATATGTACATGATTTGTTATTTGCAGCAACACAATGAGAACAAATGAGAACTTAGGCTCAAAAGGCAAGTTGTGTTCAAAATCCCACAGGTAGGAGATGGCAGAGCTGGGATTTAAAACTACATCACTCACTCGAAAGCCTGTGTTCTTTCCACATCTCAACTATTCTGCCTTATCTGCAGCCTAGGGACCTAACTATATATACTTCCTAGGATTGTGGTTAGGAGCAGATAGAATATCAGATGTCACGTTACTTTTGGCCATTAGAATTTTGTAGCTAAAAGGAACCCATGAGCAATTCTAGTGTAGCTAAAACTCTCTGGGTTCACATCCTGGCTCTGCTACTTACTAGCTTTGGCACTTGGGTCACTTACTTAAATCTCCATGCATCATTTTGTCCTCTGGTGAATGAATGGGTGATGATACCAACTATTGAAGATTATGCAAAACATTTGGAGTAGTGTTTTGTATTCCGTCTATGTTAATGAATAGCAGTACAGCAGGGATCATTTTATTCTGTCCTCTTATTTTAGTTTTAAGCTGAAGTAGTGATAGTCCAAGAAAACAGCTAGTTAAAGGCACTGAAAATAATTTATATGTTTGAAATTATATACTATTTTGGGCATATTGAATATAGTGATAAATGCATTATGTAGTGATGACATTAATCCCAATTCAGAGATGGGGTGGTGTGGACTATAGAAGTGGGGGGATGGAGATAGAGCCTGGGATAATGATTTTCTGGCCAGAGTTCTGGGCCTTCGATCACTAACACTTATTGGTTACCTATAATAGAGAACTACCAAGCCTCTAACTTTCCATCTTAGATCATCTCTGCAAAAGTCGTAGGAACAAATCTTTCTAGGGGTCCATCTCTTCTTTTTAAAGTATAGCTCTTTTTCCTGGCTTAATTACTTGTCTCTTTCTCTGTTTATTAAATTTATTTGAAAGGCAGAGAAAAAGAAAGATTTCCCATCCATGGATTCATTCCCCACATGCCTGCAACACCTGGGTGTGGGCCAGACAGAAGCCAGGAACTTAACCCAGCTCTCCCTCAGGGTAGCAGGAATCCAAGTGTTTGAGTATCTCCTTCTGCCTCCCAGGGTGCACATTACCAGAAAGGTAGAATTGGGAGTGGAGCCATTACTTGAACCCAGATATTCTGGTGTGGGATGTGGACAGCCCAAGTAGCGTCTTAACAGCAAGGCCAAATATCTGCCCCCTGAGTGCAGCTTTTCAGGTTCTGTCAGATGTCTGTGTATCAGCTTTTCTTTAATTATCTTAATAAAAAACCAAGACTCAGATTTGTTTTAAAATATAACAAGCTGTATGGTCTGATTTGATTTGAAGTCTAGGGAAAAGGGATTCCTTACGTGATCTATCTCAAACTATTAGAGTTCTCATTATTGAAGTGGGAAAACTCAGTCCTAGCTAATATAAATGTAACTTTATTACTTGGTTTTCTGCCGTTCCTTTTGTTCATAAAATTCCTTTGATTTCAGTAGGTGTAAGATTGATTTGGCCTTTCCTCAGTTACCCTCATACCATGTGACATCCTCTAATCTCACCCCAGTTTTTACTGTGTACACACGTAGTTGTTAGTCTGAACTTCAAAAGAACAGAAAGAATGTTTGACAGAACATCACTTTTATGCAGTGTATACTAGATTCCAAGTGCAAATTCAGAGCGAGTAGATTAAGTGCTACAGATGAAAGATTCTCATTTATGTGACATTGGTTTTTTTCTGTCTCTATAGGTTGCTATGGTGACAGACTATGGAGCCTTTATCAAAATCCCAGGCTGTCGGAAGCAAGGTAGGATCCTATAACTTGAAATTAAGCTCTTTCATTTCACTCTCTCCACTGTAACCCCGGACATATACTAATTACACATTGTACCTTTTTTTTTTTTTTTTAATTTTTTTTTTTTTTTTTTGACAGGCAGAGTGGACAGTAGAGAGAGAGACAGAGAGAAAGGTCTTCCTTTTGCCGTTGGTTCACCCTCCAATGGCCTCCGCGGTTGGCGCGCTGCGGCCAGCGCACCGCGCTGATCCGATGGCAGGAGCCAGGTGCTTCTCCTGGTCTCCCATGGGGTGCAGGGCCCAAGGACTTGGGCCATCCTCCACTGCACTCCCTGGCCACAGCAGAGAGCTGGCCTGGAAGAGGGGCAACCGGGACAGGATCGGTGCCCCGACCAGGACTAGAACCCGGTGTGCCGGCGCCGCAAGGCGGAGAATTAGCCTAGTGAGCCGCAGCGCCGGCCCACATTGTACCTTTTTTAGAAAGTAGTTATTTTGATTGTTGTTTCGTTTCTAATGCAGAGATATGAATACAAACAAGAATTGACAATTCATTTTTAGCAGAACCTTTTATTTTTTTTTTTTAAAGATTTACTTGTTTACTTGAGAGGCATAGTTACAGAGAGAAGGAGAGACAGAGAGAGAGGACTTCATCTGCTGGTTCACTCCCCTAAATGGCTTCAATAGCCAGAGTGGAGCTGAGCTGATCCAAAGCCAGGAGCCAGGAGCTTCTTCTCAGTCTCCCATGCAGGTGCAGGGACCCAAACACCTGAGCCATCTTCTACTGCTTTCCCATGTCATCAGCAAGGAGCTGGATTGGAAGTGGAGCAGCTGGAACTTGAATAGGCGCCCATATGGGATGCCAGTGCCACAGACAGATGCTTAACCTACTATGCCAGAGTGCCAGTCCCTTTAACAGCTCTTACTTCAAAAGGGTGATGCTGTGACTTGGGGAAGAAAGGTAGAGTATAGCTAACTGAGTTTACTTCTCTCTAGACTTCAGTTATTACCTTCAACAAGTCTCTTGACCTCTTTGGATACAGGATTTGAGGGAGGGCAAGCTACTTCTCTGAGGCTGAGTTGTGGTATGTGGAATGGGAGTACTATTATAACCAATACAAATATTGTATATATAATGCTTTGAATTTTATTCATAAATAGGCATCTGTTAAATATTTTTGGACAGTCTCTTTCATGTCTTTAATCTTACTTGTTTCTCAAAACAGTTGTAATAAGTATAGAAGGCAGATTCCACAAACTGGTGGCCTACTAGGTAGTATCACAGCCAGGACTAGAACCCAAGCCTTTTGATTCCTAGCTGAGTGGGCTTTCTCCTATATCAAGCTGCTAGTGGACCCAAAGACTCAACTCACTAAGACGAATTAAAGATTTTAGCATACAAAATGCAACCATGGTGGGGAGGGGTGGCATTGTGGCACAGTGGGTTAAGCCACTACTTGTGATGCTGACATCTCACATGAGTGCTGGTTCGAGTCCCTGCTTTTCCACTTCCTATCCAGCTCCCTGCTGATGCACCTGGGAAAGGAGCAGAAGATGACTCAAGTACTTGGGCTTCTGAACCCAGGTGGGAGACCTGGATTGAGTTGAACTAGCAGATGAAAAAACACTCCTAGTCGCATGTTCTCTGTCTCTCCCTTTACAGTGCTCTTGTATTCTCCTTGTCTCTCTTTCTCTCTGTAAATCTGCCTTTCAAATAAATAAATAAATGCAACCATGAGAAAATTTAGGGAAATATTTCTTTTTTTTAAATTATTTTATTTATTTTTTTATTTTTTTGACAGGCAGAGTGGATAGTGAGAGAGAGAGACAGAGAGAAAGGTCTTCCTTTCTCTTCCTTTGGTTCACCCTCCAATGGCCGCCATGGCCGGCGCATCTTGCTGATCCGAAGCCAGGAGCCAGGTGCTTCTCCTGGTCTCCAGTGCGGGTGCAGGGCCCAGGGACTTGGGCCATCCTCCACTGCCTTCCCGGGCCATAGCAGAGAGCTGGCCTGGAAGAGGGGCAGCCGGGATAGAATCCGGCGCCCCGACCGGGAGTAGAACCCGGTGTGCCGGCGCCTCAAGGTGGAGGATTAGCCTGTTAAGCCACAGTGCTGGCAAGGAAATATTTCATTAGATAAAAATCTTAGGTTGATGTTGTAGCATAGTGGGTAAAGCCATCACTTGCAAGGCAAGCATCCCATATGAGTGCCAATTCAAGTCCTGGCTGCTCCATTTCTGATCCAGCTCCCTTCTAATGGCCTGGGAAAAGGAGCGCAAATGACCCAAGTGCTTGGGCCCCTGCTACCCATGTGGGAGACCTGGATGAAGTTCCTGGCTCCTGGCTTCAGCCTGCTCAGCCCTGGCTATTGTGGGCTCTTGGGGAGTGAACCAGTGGATAGAAGGCCTCTCTGTCTCTGTCTCTCTTTCTGTAACTCTGACTTTCAAATCAATAAATAAATCTTTTTTAAGTCAAACACCTAATTATGAAAATCATAATAAGCAAAGTTAAATTTGGAAAAAATTTACATTGCATATGATAAAGGGCTAATAAAAATGGTGGGAGAAGAGGGAAAGGGACCAAGGATATGAAAAAAACAACTCATAGGAGAAAAAAGATACCTTTGGTCAAAACTAACTCTCAGTATTGATTAAAAAGTAAGTTTGAACTATGATTCTTCTATAGAATGGAATATTGTTCACTCAGCAATAAAATGGAATGAGAATGAAGTGTTAATACATGCAGCAACCTGCATCAATTTCCAGATAATTGTGCTGAATGAAAAGAAGCTAACCCCAGGAGGTTCTGTACTTCTGTGACTCTATTTATTTATGTAACACTTTTCCACTGAAATTGCCTTATTGACATATAATTTACATTCCATACATGATACCCACTTAAAGTGTAGGGTTTTATGGTTTTTAGCATATTCACAGAATTCTAGAATCATCACTGCAATCTAATTTGAGAACATTGTCAAAATGAAACATTGTTGGCCCAAAAAGAAACCTTGTACCCTTTGGGAGTCACTCCAAATTCTATTTTCTGACTTTAGGCAGCCACCAGTTTGTTCATATGTTTGCCTGTTCTGAACATGTCTTATAAATGGAATCATAGTGCTGAGTGCTTTCAAGGTTTATTTGTAGCATGTACTTGATTCCTTTTTTTTTTTTTTCCTTAAATGCAGAGGAACAGAGAGAAGGACAGATAGAAATAGCTTCCATCTGCTGGTTCATTCACATGCGTGTGCATGCATTGAAATGTGTACACGCACACACACACACACAATAGAATACAAATAAAATGGGAAATTTGAAATGATCTAATAGATTGTACCTGAGATTTTTTTTCCCACACAAGAAAAATCCTCTGATTCTCCTGGTGAATTCTCTGATGTCCAACAGTTCAGTTTAATTCTGATCCTAATTACCTGGGAGTTAGTGCTAGGATTCCACAGATTTAAGAGCTCAATTTCCTAAGACTGACTTCACTTCAGATGTTAGTCCCAAGTATTGAATTCCAGGTTACTCACACTTTCATCTGACAAGTCTACAGTTTTGGGCATTCCCTCCCCATCCCTTCAACCTTCCAGGCACTCAGATTTGATCATTTGGTAGAACAGCTCACAGAACTCAGGAAAATGATATACTAGTAATTTATTTTAAAGGATACAAATGAGCAGTCAGATAAGGGTATACATAAACATATGTGTGTGTATATATATATATGTATAATTTTTTTGTTTTTTTAATTTGAAAGAGGGAGACAGAGCTTCTGTCTGCTGATTTACTCCAAACATCAACAATGGCCAGGACTGGGCCAGGCTGAAGCTAGGAGCCAAGAACTCAATCTAGGTCTTCCACTGGGTGGTAGGGATCCAACCACTTGTCATCACATTCTGCCTTCCAAGGTGTGCATTGGCAGGAAGCTGGAATTGAAAGCTGCAGCTGGGCATCAAACCCAGGAACTCCAAATAGGGATGTGGGCTTCTTTCCTGGGTCTTAACTACTAGACAAAATGCCTGCCCTAAATATGTATGTTTCTTATATGATCATATTATGCCCTTTTTTGATGGTATACTGTAGTTTTATAAAATATCACCATTGAAGAAAACTAGGTAGAGGGTACATATGAAGGATCTCTGTATTTTTTCTTTTGAATGTATACGAATCTGTAGTTATCTCAAATATTTTCAAAAGGGATTTGAAACACTCATCTTTGAGATGAACAAGTCTTTTTTTTTTTTTTTTTGACAGGCAGAGTGGATAGTGAGAGAGAGAGAGACAGAGAGAAAGGTCTTCCTTTGCCGTTGGTTTAGCCTCCAATGGCCGCCATGGCCGGCGCACCGCGCTGATCCGAAGCCAGGAGCCAGGTGCTTCTCCTGGTCTCCCTTGCGGTGCAGGGCCCAAAGACTTGGGCCATCCTCCACTGCACTCCCTGGCCACAGCAGAGAGCTGGCCTGGAAGAGGGGCAACCGGGACAGAATCCGGTGCCCCGACCGGGACTAGAACCCGGTGTGCCGGCACCGTTAGGCGGAGGATTAGCCTGTTGAGCCGCGGTGCCGGCCAAGATGAACAAGTCTTTAAAAAGGTTGCTATTAATACCTAGTGCTGGAAATGGACACTTTTATTCACTCTTAGGAACATAAGTTATCATAGACTTTGATAATGACTATCGACATTCAAAAATTGTTTTTCGGGGCCAGCGCTGTGGCTTAGCGAGTAAGGCTGCCACCTACAGTACCAGCATCCCATATGGGCACTGATTTGAGTCCCTATGAATCCCAGCTGCTCTACTTCTGGTCCAGCTCTGCTATGGCCTGGGAAAGCAGTAGAAGATGACCAAGTCCTTGGGCCCCTGCGCCTGCATGGGAGACCCAGAAGAAGCACCTGGCTCCTGGCTCTGGATCGGCTCAACTCCAGCCATGTGGCCATTTGGGTAGTGAACACCAACAGTTGGAAGACCACTCTCTCACTCTCTCACTCTCACTCTCTCTCTCTTTCTCTCTCTCTGCCTCTGTAACTCTGCCTTTCAAATAATAAATAATTTTTTTTTTTTGACAGGCAGAGTAGACAGAGAGATACAGAGAGAAAGGTCTTCCTTTACCGTTAGTTCACCCTCCAATGGCTGCTGCGGCTGGCGCACCAAGCTGATCTGAAGCCAGGAGCCAGGTGCTTCTCCTGGTCTTCCATGTGGGTGCAGGGCCCAAGGACTTGGGCCATCCTCCACTGCACTCCAGGGCCATAGCAGAGAGCTGGACTGGAAGAGGGGCAACGGGGACAGAATCTGGCTCCCCAACTGGGACTAGAACCCGGTGTACCGGCACCACAGGTGGAGGATTAGCCTATTGAGCCACAGCGCCAGCATCAAATAATAAATAAATCTTTAAAAAAATTGTTTTTCAATGTATTCACTAATTTAAGTTTTATTTGAGAGAGAGAGAAAAACACAGAGAAAGCCCCATCTACTGGTTTACAGCCTAAATGATCATAATGACCCTGGGCTGAGGCCAAAGCTGGGAGCTGTGAACTCTATCCTGGTCTCCCTCATTTGTGGCAGGAACCCAATTAATTGAGCTATCATTGATGCTTCTCAAAGGTTGCATTAGCAGAAAACTGGAATTGGCAGAGTTGGGTATGGAAGCCAGGCACTCTGATGAGAGATGTGGATGTTTTAATCACTAGAACAAACACTCACTCCTGTGTTTTATTTGAGAGAGAAAAAGAGCAAGAGCTCCCATCTACTGGTTACTCCTCAGACGTCCAGGACTGGGCCCGAACAAAGCCAGGGGTCGGCAACACAACCCGAGTCACCCATGTGCGTGACAGGAACCCAGTTACTTGAGCCTTCATTGCTATCTTCCAGCTGGAGTCAAACCCAGGTATTCTGATTTGGGACGCAGGCATCTTAACACTAGACTAAAATGCCTGTCTAATTTGTCTGATTTGAAAGGCTGAGAGGCAGGAGAGCCAAAAGCTGACCTTTGGCTAATGAAACCATGCCTCTAACCTTGCATACTACTAAGCTATAGTTTGAATCTTTGCATTAGAAATAGCTTACTAGGGGCTAGTGCTGTGACATAGCAGGTAAGGTTGCTGCCTGCAGTACTGGCATCCCATATGGGTGCCGGTTTGAGTCCAGGCTGCTCCACTTCCAATCCAGCTCTCTGCTGTGGCCTGGGAAAGCAATAGAAGATTGTCCAAGCCCTTGGGCCCCTACACCTGTGTGGGAGACCCGGAAGAAACTCCTGGCTCCTGGCTTTGGATCGGCTCAGCTCCATAAGGCATGCACCTCTTTGTGTCAAAGACAAAATTTCTTGTTATTTTACTTGCCATGGTTGCCAGTGTCTAAAAGTACCATTTTTACCTGGGCATTTATGTGACACTTTGCGGACTGTGGGGATTATGAGCCTGCTGCCTCCCAGCAATCAGTCTTCAACTCAGTTGTGTTTACATCTTGTCAGGTAATGCCTCTGATGTGTGACTGACAGCTTGCAAGGGAATCTGCCAGTCTGACAGCTGTGCTAGACAAGCCTCAGAGGATGAACTCAGGGAGCCAAATAATTAGGCTGAAACTGAGTTCTAATCTTGGGATTTCCTGCAGGTTTATTGGATAACTTGAGCAATTGACTTTCTTACAGTGTACCTTATCTCCTTTCTCCCAAAGAGGGGTATTATTAAGTCTCACCCTGAAAAGGCTGAGCTATGAAATAACTCAGGTCTGATCAGATCTTAATATCTTTGAGTCAGGAAGGTAGACTATAATTTGAATAATAAAAAATTTGAATTAATTTCCAAAGCTTTTATTCTCAGAATTCTTTAAGCACTACTGAGTTGAAGACCCACACCTACTATTCAGATTTAAACTAGATTTTGGGCCTAGCAGTTAAACTGCTGGTTAGGATAGTGGCAGTACTTGGATTTGATTCCCTGTTCTGGCTCCCAAGTCCTGCTTGTGTAGACCCTGGGAGGCAGTGATGGTGACTCATGTAATTGGGTTCTTGCCAGCCGCATGGGAGACCTGGTTAGCATTCCAGCTCCCAGCCTTGGCCTTTGCAGGCATTTGGTAAGTGAATATGCAAATGGGAGCTCTGTTTCTCTCTCAAATAAATTAAAATAAACAATAAAAGCCATTTTCTTTCCCCTCTCAGAGTTGTCCAAAAGAACTTTCTGTTATGATGGTAGCGTTCTGTATCTGTTCTGACTTATTTTCTGACACTAATCAATTCTGCAGTTGGGTATACAGTAACTCAATTCTGACGCTATCTACCTTGAGTTAGCATCAGATCCCACAAGTTAAAAGAGTCGGTTCCACAGGATTGCCTCCACTTCAGATGCCAGGTGCATGTCCTGGGCCACCTGTATTTCTGACCAACCAAATGTAAATTGGGGGTTCCTGCAGCCCCTTCATCAGTTTAATAATTTGCTAGACTGGCTCACAGCGCGGGAAAATGCTTTACTTAGCTTTGCAGGTTTATTATAAATGATACAACTGAGAAAGAGCCAAATAATGGAAGCAGTGCATGGGGCAAGGTATGGAAAGGGTGAGATGGAGAGTGTTTGTGCTCTTTCTGGACATCCTCCCAGGACTAGGGCTTGTTCACCAAACCAGAAGCTGAGTCTTAGCTTGTACCTTTCCCCTTCCAGGAGTGGGGAGGTTGGTGGGGGGACAGAAAGTTCCAACCCTTTATTCACTTTGTTTTGACCCACTCCATTCTGAGATTCTCTAGGGGTCCCACTCTGTCATCTGTCACCATATTAGCATAAAGACTAGAGTGATCAAAATGGGATTCTTTTTTTTTTTTTTTAAGATTTATTTATTTATTTGAAAGTCAGTGTTACACAGGGAGAGAAGGAGAGGCAGAGAGAGAGAGAGGTCTTTCATCCACTGGTTCACTCCCCAGATGGCCTCAATGGCTGGAGCTGCACCGATTCGAAGCCAGGAGCTAGGAGCTTCCTCTGGGTCTCCCACGCGGGTGCAGGGGCCCAAAGACTTGGGCCATCTTCTACTGCTTTCCCAGGCCATAGCAGAAAGCTGGATCGGAAGTGGAGCAGCCCGGACTTGAACCAGCACCCATATGGGATGCCAGCACTGCAGGCAGCAGCTTTACCGGCTAGGCCACAGTGCTGCCCCTTAAATGGGTTTCTTATGAATGGCAAAGGACATTCCTGTCCATGAGGAAATTCCAGAGGTTTTAGGGATTCTTTGCCAGGAATAGGGATAAGGAGCAAATATACCTTTATAACATATCAGTGCTATCTAATATAGTAACTGTTGACTTTTAAATTTCATTTAGCGGGGCCGGCGCTGTGGCGAGTGGGTTAAAGCCCTGGCCTGAAGCGCCGGCATCCCAGATGGATGCCGAATCTAGAGAGGAAGATCTTCCATCTGCTGGTTCACTCCCCAGATGGCCACAATGTTCAGGGCTGAGCCAGGCTGAAGCCAGGAGCTTCAGCTGGGTCTCCCATGTGGGTGGCAGGAGCCCAAGCACTTGGGCCATCTTCCACTGCTTTTCCCAGGCCAGCAGAGAGCTAGATCAGAAGTAGAGCAGCCAGGACACGAACCTGCACCCATATGGGATGACAGTGTCACCAGCACTTTGTGAGCCTTTCACAGAGCTGATATAAAGATCTAATGAATGGAAGGATAGACCCAGCACAGAGTCAAGGGGCCTCAACTCTTATTTGCTGTTTTCTACTATAAATACTTTATGCAACTCTTAGTAGTATGTGCGTGTAACAGTAAAGTACCTCTCTCTCACTGTCTTTCTTTCTCTTTCTCTCTCCCTCTGTTCTCTCCCTAAGGCACCATCCCACCCCCCCACACCCCCCCACACCTTTCAACTGAGTAAATATGAACAAAACAAAACAAAATAATGAGGCAAGCATTATGGTACAACTGGTTAAGCTGCCTCTTGGAACCCCACATCCCATATGGGTTTGCTAGTTTGAGATCCAACTACTATGTTTCCTACTAATGTGCCTGGGAGGCAGCGCATGATGGCTCAAGTGATTTGATTTTTTTGCCACTCACATGGGAGACTTGAATGGAGTTCCTAGCTCTTGGACTAGACCTGGCTGTTGTAGCCGTTTAGATAGTGAACCAGCAGATGGAAGATCATTTTCTCTCTCTCTCTCTCTCTCTCTCTCTCTCTGCTTTTGAAATAAATAAAGTACCTCTGTAGAGTTCAGACTGCCTTCTTTAAATAAAGATTTATTTTATTTGAAGGGCAGAGTTATGAGGTAGTCGGGGCAGGGGGAATCTTCCATCTGCTGGTTCACTCCCCAGATGGCCACATTGCTCAGGGCTGAGCCAGGCAGAAGCCAGGATCCTGGAACTCCATCCAGGTTTCCCACGTGATTAGCAGAGACCAGGTATTTGAGCCATCTGCTGCTTTCTCAGACACATTAGTAGGATTGGAAGTGGAGAAGCCAGGACTTGAACTGGCATTCAAATGGGATGCCAGTGTTACAGGCCGTGGCTTAACCCATTGCACCTCATTGGTGGCTCCCAGAGTGCCTTCTACAAATGAATCTAGTTATGAATTTGCATATATATTATGGGATTAACTATATTTAGAAATAGGCCAGAGGGCTGGCACTATGGCACAGCAGGTTAACGCCCTGGCCTGAAGTGCCAGCATCTTATATGGGCACCGGTTCTAGTCCCAGATGCTTTTCTTCCAATCCAGCTCTCTGCTATGGCCTGGGAAAGCAGTAGAAGATGGCCCAAGTTCTTGGGCCCCTGCACCCACGTGGGAGACCCAGAAGAAGCTCCTGGCTCCTAACTTCGGATTGGTTCAGCTGTGGCCATTGCAGCCATTTTGGGAGTGAACCAGCGGATGGAAGACTTTGCTCTCTCTGTAACTGTCTTTCAAATAAAAATAAATCTTTAAAAAAGATAGGCCAGGTTATTACGTTTAAAGCTATGACTGAGAAATTGAGACCACTTAAGACTTCAACAATTAACCTGGATGTGATTTCAGAGAAAGAGAATTAAGCTAGAATAATGGATTCTTTTATGAGAATTGATAGCTCATTAAACCTTCATGGGATGGAAAAGTATATCAAAACACTTATTTCCTTTTTGTTAATTCCATGTTGAAGCAGTTTCTGATCACTAATCTAATTTTCAGGCATTTGATATGGGGCAGCAGGTAGTCCAGGTGAGGAATCAGAACCTGGGCCGGCGCCATGGCTTAACAGGCTAATCCTCTGCCTTGCGGCGCCGGCACACCAAGTTCTATTCCTGTTTGGGGCGCCGGATTCTGTCCCGGTTGCCCCTCTTCCAGGCCAGCTCTCTGCTATGGCCCGGGAAGGCAGTGGAGGATGGCCCAAGTGCTTGGGCCCTGCACCGCATGGGAGACCAGGAGAAGCACCTGGCTCCTGGCTTCGGATCAGCAAGATGCGCCGGCCGCAGCGGCCATTGGAAGGTGAACCAACGGCAAAGGAAGACCTTTCCCTCTGTCTTTCTCTCTAACTATCCACTCTGCCTGTCAAAAAAAAAACAAAAACAAAACAAAAAAAAAACCAAAAACAAAATCAGAACCTTCCAGGTATAAGAAACATATACCCTATATATTAGCATTTCATCCAAATAGCTGACAAGCTGCATATAAAAAAAGGAATTTATTTTGGCTCATGATTTTGGAGGTTCATATAATCCGAGGTCAGGTGATTAGTTTGTGTTCATTATGAAACATAATTTTAAAAAAAATATATATTTATTTGAAAGGCAGAGAGAGGGAGAGAGAGAGATCTCCTGTCTACCAGTTCACTGCCCAAGTGCCCACAACATCCAGAGCTGGGCCATGCTGAAGGTAGGAACTCAATCTTGTTCTCCCACATGGGTGACCACAGCCCAACTAATTGACCTATTATGTGCTACCTGCCAGGGTGATCGTTAACAGGAAGCTAGAACTGGGAGCAGAGCCAGGAGCTGAACCCAAGTACTCCAGTATGGGATATGAGAGTCTCAAGTGGTGTCTTAACTACTATGCCAAATACCTGCCCCTTCCCCATCTTTAAGATTCTTTGCATAAACATTTGATGACACTATCATTCACATATATCACATAATCATTTTATGTTTTTTCTAATTTTTCCTGTTAAGCTTCTAGAAATGCCATATTTATCCAGGAAAGAGGTGACTGGACCAAAAAATATCATACTTAGGGATTTGGTGGGTGAACAACAAGTTGCTGATGCCATTGTTTCTTTGTTGATACTTCAGTAAATCTTCTGTTTTAAGGAAGAAAAATAATGTCCTCTCAAGTATAATGGTCAATATTAGTTTCCTTCACAATTTCCTTTAGCCATAGACAAGAGGTGTGAATTTTAATAATTCAACTATAATTGCAGGCCAAAATGTGTCAAAGTAAAAGACTTTTATTTTCATTAGGGGTTATGAATTTCATCTTTAAACTTCCCAGTTAGGCTAGTCTGCTCATTTCATTATCATGTAGGGAAAATCAAATGTATAAATTTTACTCAGCTTGGAGGTTATGTGTTGGTCTATAATTAAAAACATGGGGGAGAGGGTGTTGTGCTGCAACAGGTTTATCTGCCACTTGTGACACCAGCATCCCATATTGGAGCACTGGTTCCAGTTCTGGCTGTTTGACTTCTTTTTTTTTTTTTTTTTTTTTGACAGGCAGAGTGGACAGTGAGAGAGAGAGACAGAGAGAAAGGTCTTCCTTTGCCGTTGGTTCACCCCCCAATGGCTGCCGCGGCCGGCGCACCGCGCTGATCCGATGGCAGGAGCCAGGTGCTTCTCCTGGTCTCCCATGGGGTGCAGGGCCCAAGCACTTGGGCCATCCTCCACTGCCTTCCCGGGCCACAGCAGAGAGCTGGCCTGGAAGAGGGGCAACCGGGACAGGATCGGTGCCCCGACCGGGACTAGAACCTGGTGTGCCGGCGCCGCAAGGTGGAGGATTAGCCTATTGAGCCGCGGCGCCGGCCTGTTTGACTTCTGATCCATCTCTCTGCTAGTGGGCTGGGAGTGGAAGGTGTCCCAAGTGCTTGGGCCCCTGCTACTCATGTGGGAGACCCAGATAGAGCTCCAGGCGTCTGGCTTCAGCCTGGTGGTGTCCTGGTGAATGAACAGCAGATGAAAGATCTCTTTCTGTCTCTCTCTTTCTGTCTGGCACTCGGCCTTTCAAGCAAACAAACTGATAAATAAATCTTAAAAAAGAAACAAACATTGGGGGCCAGTGTAGTGGTGCAACAAGTTGCCACTTGCAATGCCAGCATTCTATTTCAGAGTGCTGGTTTGGATTTTAGCTGCTTCACTTCCAATCAAGATTACTGCTAATATGTCTGAGAGAGCAGGAAGATGGCCTAAGAACTTGGGGCACTGCCACCCATATTGAAGACCCAGGTGGAATTCTGGGCTGCTGGTTTTGGCCTGTACCAGCCTCAGCTGATGTATCCATTTGGGAAGTGAACCAATGGATGGAAGATATCTCTCTCACTCTGACTTTCAAATAAATAAGTAAATTCTTAAAAAGGGCAGGGGGGAGCAAAACGACTTGAGGCCAGTGTTGTGGTATAGTAGGTTAAGCTACTGCTTATGATACCTGCTTCCCATATCAGAGTGTCAATTTGAGGCCTGGCTGCTGTGCTTCTGATCCAGCTCCCTGCTAATATACCTGATAAGGCAGCAGATGATGGCCCAAGGTACTTGGAGCCCTGCCACCCGTATGGGAGACTATGATGGAGTTCCTTACTCTTGGCTTCAATCTGGCCCAGCCTTAGCTGTTGAAGCCATTTGGGGAGTGAATCAGTAAATGGGAAATCTTTCTGTTTCTACCTCTGTTTCTTTTTTCTTTTCTTTTTTGACAGGCAGAGTGGATAGTGAGAGAGAGAGACAGAGAGAAAGGTCTTCCTTTGCAGTTGGTTCACCCTCTAATGGCCGGCGCATCACGCTGATCTGAAGCCAGGAGCCAGGTGCTTCTCCTGGTCTCCCATGCAGGTGCAGGGCCTAAGGACTTGGGCCATCCTCCACTGCCTTCCTGGGCCATAGCAGAGAGCTGGCCTGGAAGAGGGGCAACCAGGATAGAATCCAGCGCTCCGACTGGGACTAGAACTTGGTGTGCCGGCGCCGCAAGGTGGAGGATTAGCCTGTTAAGCCACCGCGCCGGCCAAAAAAATTTTTTTTAAATGTAGCTTTTGTAGTATATAAAACATTTTGGAAGCCCCAGAATTATTCAGATAGGTAGGCTATCACCCTCCAGAATTCGATAATGTAGTAATAGAGATCCAGAGAGCATGGGTAGAGAAAGCAGGGGTTTCCAGGAGGAGCTCCAACTAGAAAGGGCAAATACTTTGGGTTTCACACACATATAGACACCTGAATACATGTGGTGTGTGTATGTGTGTGTGTGCGAGAGAGAGTGAGCAAGTGATAATAAAGATCAAATAATCTCACAGGCAACTTTAACGGGGGTCGTTTTTAGATATAATTCCTGGTTTATCATCATTAGAATAGTTTATTCTCGTTTTCTTAATAATATAATAATAGAATAATTACTTATTTTTAACAATGTTTTTAAAAGATTTATTTATTTATTTGAAAGAGTTACAGAGAGGCAGAGAAAGAGTCTTCCATCCGCTGGTTCACTCCCCAAATGGCCACAATGGCTGGAGCTGAGGTGATCCGAAGCCAAGAGCCAGGAGCTTCTTCTGGGTCCCCCACGTAGTTGTAGGGGTCCAAGGACTTGGGCCATCTTCCACTGCTTTCCCAGGCCATAGCAGAGAGCTAGATTGGAAGTGAAGCACTTGGAACTTGAACCAGCTTTACCCACTACGCCACAGCTCCAGCCCCCAAATTTTAAAAAACATATTAATTTATTTGAAAGGCAAAGTTACAGAGAAGCAGAGGCAGAAAGAGAGAGAGGTCTTCCATTCTCTGGCTCACTCCCCAAATGGCTTCAACAATCAGAGCTGGGCCAATCTGAAATCAGGAGTCTGGAGCTTCTTCCTTGTCTCCCATGGGCTACAGGAACCCAAGCACTTGGGCCACCCTCTGCTGCTTTCCCAGGAGCATTAGCATGGAGCTGGGTTGGAAGTGGAGCAGCTGGGATTTGAACTGGCGCCCGTATGGGATACCAGCACTGCAGGCAGAGGTATAAAACTCTATGCCACAGAGCCGGCCCCCATAATTGAGTTTGTTGAATACTAGGTTGTTCCTAAATTGTCTTGCCTCAAAAATATGTTGTTGTTGTTGTTGTTGTTGTTTTAAGGCTTACTTACTTATTTGAAAGTCAGAGTTATATAGAGAGGGAGAGAGGGAGAGAGAGAGAGAGAGAGAGCGAGAGAGAGAGAGCGCTTCCATCCGCTAGTTCACTCCCCCAATGGTTGCAATGACTGGGACTAGGTCAGGGCCAAGCCAGGAGCCTGGAGCTTCTTCCAGGTCTCCCATGTGGGTAGCAGGAGCCAAAGCACTTGGGTTGTCTCCCGCTGTTTTTTTCCAGGCCATTAGCAGGAAGCTGGATTGGGAGTGGAGCAGCTGAGACATGAACCGGTGCCCACATGAGATGCTAGCATTGCAGGTGGTGGCTTTATCCACTACACCACAATGCCGGTCCCATTGAGTGTTTTGATGTAGATCAGCCTTCCTGAAGCATGCAGGCTTTCCCATGTGTAAGATTATTTTCAAAGGACAGATTCCCAGAAACAGTTGTGGGTCAAGTTATTATTAGATAATTAATCCAAGGGGCAGAAATATAGTTGAGAAATACTTAGACCTATCTTACTGGGAGTCTCAGGGATAAATATACCTTCAACCCTGTCTGTATCAGGTGTTCAGATGACACCTTGAGGGCTTTGTCTTTTGTTTACCAGGTTTCCTTTGCTTCCTTCGGGCAAACTCGCCATCTGGTGGTGAAGGTGTGCAGTGACAGTTTTTTTTGTAGTTTATGATATTGACAAAAGTCTTCACAAATGATTGAGTTAGCTGGTTTCTTGTGTCTCACTGAACCAATTAACTGTTGCCAAGGAGATGAAGTACTTTGATTGACTAAGCCTGTATCATTCATTTATAATTAGGGGTTAGGTCGGCTCCAAGCAAATCACAGGAACTGACCAGAGTATTCTAGAGTTTAAGAGGTGGGCCTCGGCCGGCACCGTGGCTCACTAGGCTAATCCTCTGCTTGCAGCGCCGGCACCCCGGGTTCTAGTCCCTCTCGGGGCGCCAGATTCTGTCCCGGTTGCTCCTCTTCCAGTCCAGCTCTCTGCTGTGGCCCAGGAGTGCAGTGGAGGATGGCCCAGGTCCTTGGGCCCTGCACCCGCATGGGAGACCTGGAGAAGCACCTGGCTCCTGGCTTCGGATCAGCGCGGTGCACTGGCTACAGCGCGCCGGCTGGAGTAGCCATTGCGGGGTGAACCAACAGTAAAGGAAGACCTTTCTCTCTCTCTCTCTCACTGTTCACTCTGCCTGTCAAAAATAAAATGAAATGTTATTGTCTTTAAAAAAAAAAAAAAAAGTTAGGTGGGCCTCAAAAGGAAGGGACCAAGGCTGACAGTAAAAGAACATCTCAAATATTATTAAATGATTTTATGTACTTTAAAATTTTTATATATTAAATCAATATTTTTACCTTTTTTAATAGCCATTGCTAAGTGACTTTCCAAGGTTTGTTGTGGCTTAAGTAATATTATTACTTTTGCCAATATTGAGTTTTGTTGTTTTCTTTTTTTTTTTTTTTTTGACAGGCAGAGTGGACAGTGAGAGAGAGAGACAGAGAGAAAGGTCTTCCTTTGCCGTTGGTTCACCCTCCAATGGCCGCCGCGGCTGGCGCGCTGCGGCCTGCGCACCGCGCTGATCCGATGGCAGGAGCCAGGTGCTTCTCCTGGTCTCCCATGGGGTGCAGGGCCCAAGTACTTGAGCCATCCTCCACTGCACTCCCTGGCCACAGCAGAGAGCTGGCCTGGAAGAGGGGCAACTGGGATAGAATCCGGTGCCCTGACCGGGACTAGAACCTGGTGTGCCGGCGCCGCAAGGTGGAGGATTAGCCTAGTGAGCCGCGGCGCTGGCCAAGTTTTGTTGTTTTCTAAAAATACTTTGTTCATATTTCCTGTTTTCACTTAACATCTATCATTATGTTCTATAATTATATTTTAAATGTCTACTCATTCTTCATTTAACTGATTGCCATAGTTTGCCAACCTCTTTTTCAGTTATTGGTCATTTAGATTGTGTTATACTTCTTTTTTTAATCCTTATAAGTAATAATACTGCAGGTATAGTGTATTCATGGATTTTTGTCACTGTTGAGTTTTTTCCTTTGGAAACAATTCCAGTGATGATGTTTTTGCATCAAAGATAGAAACGTTATGCCTTGGCTTTCAAAACATTTTACCAATTTGTATTTCTGCCGGTATTGTATGATGTAGTTATTTTGTCAGATTTTTACTAGCCATAAGTATTATTTGAAAGCATGTTTTCTGGTTGATTACATTTTAAAACATTCTGAACTTGTTTTAATTTGCAATGTTAAATTAACAAATGTTTTTCAGTGAAAAATTCACTTCTCCATTGAATTCTCCTATTTGTCTTCTTATCTAGCCATTTGAAATATACATGCCAGCCATGTCCTTTTTTTCATTTTATTTCTCCTTGTGCTCAGGTCTGGTCCATCGAACTCACATGTCATCCTGTCGGGTGGATAAGCCCTCTGAGATAGTAGATGTTGGAGACAAAGTGTGGGTGAAGCTTATTGGTCGAGAGGTAAAGTTCTGTGTAGCTTTCATATAGTTACCAAGATAAAACACTGGGATTTTCTTGGTTTTATGATGGTGGGTGTGTAGGTGTTGTTGATTATGGCTGACAATTTTTTTTTAAAGACTTATTTATTTTGCTTGAAAGTCAGACGTCAGAGTTACACAGAGAGAGAAGGAGAGGCAGAGAGAGAAAGGTCTTCCTTTGCCGTTGGTTCACCCTCCAATGGCTGGCGTGCTGTGGCCGGCGCATCGCAATGATCCGAAGCCAGGATGTCTCTCTCTCTCTCACTGTCCACTCTGCCTGTTAAAACAAACAAACAAACAAAAAAACCAAAAACTACCTGCCTGGTAGTCTTCAGTTTGTGCCAAAACAAAAAAGGATACAGAGAGTTTAATGTCTGCCTGCAGTGCTGGCATCCCATATGAGCACGATTTAGTCCTGGCTGCTCCACTTCTGATCCAGCTTCCTACTGATGTGCCTGGGAAAACAGCACAAGATGGCTCAAGTGCTTGGGCCCCTACACCCATGTGAGAGACCAGGAAGAAGCTCCTGGCTCCTGGCTTCAGCCTGGCTCAGCCCAGCCATTGCTGTCATTTGGGGAGTGAACCAGCAGATGGAAGATCAGTTGATCTCTCTCTCTCTAACTCTGCCTTGCAAATAAATAAAATCAGTCTTTAAAAAAAAGGGTGGGGGGAGTTGAACAGACATAAATGATCTTAACTATTATGGAGTTTATATAAAATATGAATGGAGGAGACAATTTTTTAGAAAATAAAAATATTGATAAAATACTTTTTATCAGTTGTAAATTATAATAAGTGTTGTGTTGGTTTCAAACAGTATTTTCAGTAGATTTAGATAAAATTGTTTGGAAGGGGCTTTCTGAGTAGATGATGTATTAGCAGAGACCCAAAGGAAGAGGAAGTAGCTACCCAAAGTGAAGAGTTAGGATTACAACATTTCAGGCAGAGAGAATAGCTGATGCAGAGACCTTGAAGTTCAGAGCAGCTCCATGTGCTGCAGGAGATAAAAGAAAGCTAACATGACTAACATGTCTTTGTGCTTCGAGGAGTGGTCCAAAAGGAAATCTAGTCTCCAGGAATGTTCTAAAGCACATCTTAGGCTTATGGATTTCGGAACTGATTCCTATGATGAATTTACCTGGAAGAAACAGTTTTTATCTTATTATTTTATTTATTTATTTATTAAGATTATTTATTTGAAAGTCAGAGTTACACAGAGAGTAGGAGAGGCAGAGGCAGAGAGAGAGAGAGAGAGGTCTTCCATCTGCTGCTTCACTTCCCAGCTGACTGCAATGGCTGGAGCTGTGCCGATCCGGAGCCAGGAGCTTCTTTCAGGTCTCCCAAGCGGGCACAGGTGCCCAAGGACTTGGGCCATCTTCTACTGCTTTCCCAGGCTATAGCAGAGAGCTGGATCTAAAGTGGAATAGCCAGGTCTCAAACCAGCACCCATATGGAATGCCAGCACTACAGCTGGTGGCTTGACCCACTATGTCACAGAACCGACCCCCAGTTTTTATTTTATGCCCATTTACCTGCACAGGCCTTGAGTTTATTTTGCAATTTTTATTTATTTTCATTTTATTTGGAATGCAGAGAGACAGAGACAGAATTGTTGGTTCACTCTTCAAATGCCCGCAACAGCCAGGGCTGAGCCAGGTCAAAGCCAGGAGTCTAGAACTCAACGTAGGTCTCCCACATGGGTGACAGGGACCCTAATACCTACTGTCTCCAAAATTGCACATCAGCAGGAAGCTGGATTGGAAGAGAAGTAGCTGGAACTCAAACAAGTCACTCCAATATGGATGCAGGTGTCCCAAACAGTCACTTAACCACTGAGCCAAATGTCTGCCCCAAGGCCTTACATTTCTGAGCTGTCATTTCCCGTCTTTCTCTCAGAGGAACAGAAATGAGATGAAGACCATTTCCTAACTTCTTTTACCATAGGGTCTACGTATTATGCTGCTTTGTTTCCTGAAGGACTCAACATTTTGTTATGAGGATGGAAGTTTTAATTCTTAAATAATTCTAGATTTGGCAGTCTAAATGATACAGTTTTTGGTGACTTTGCTTTTGTCTTTTTCAGATGAAAAATGATAGGATAAAAGTATCTCTGTCCATGAAAGTTGTCAACCAAGGAACTGGGAAAGACCTGGATCCCAACAACGTTATCATTGAGTAGGTAGAAAGTTCGGATGAGCTAATAAAATCCTTCTACCTTCCAAAGCATACAGTGTTGTAGTAAACCAGACTGGGCTGGGAACTCTACCATATAGACTTTGTGACACTGATAAGTTATGCAGCCTCTGTGATCTGTAGTTTTTAGGGCTAACGAGCAAAGGTCTTGGCATAGGAGTTCTGCATCAAAGGTTTTGTTTCCTTCCACTTAATCTTTCTGTTTATTCCCTTTTTTCAGTTAACCAGTAATGGAGTAAAGATGGTTCCTGACTTTTGATGGTTTGATTTAGAATTTTTTGACTTTATGATGGTGCCAAAGCATACCCACACAGTCATTCTGTTTCCACTTTCAGTGCACCATTCCATAGGTTACATGAGATATTCATCACTTTATTATAAAAAAAAAAAAAGCTGTTAAATAATTTTGCCTAGCTGTAGACTAATGTGTTCTGAGCACATTTAAGGAAGACTAAGCTAAGCAACAATGTTTAGTAGGTTAGGTGTATTACATGCATTTTTACCTTAGGATATTTGTAACTGACAATAGGTTTATTGAGGCATAACCCATTGTAAGTTAAGCAGCACCTTTGCTGTTATTTCCCTTTCTTCTAGTGATTTTTGCATTAGATCTACAAAAAGGTAGCTACAAAATGAGAGTAGCAATTTCACTGGGGTTTAGATTCCCACATCTTGGCATACACTGTATTCTGAATGCAGCATCTTATTTAAATTGACTCTCTGACCTTTCACTTAGAAATGCAAGATTTTCTTTTTTTTTTTTCAATTGCATCTTCATTTGATGATTTTTTTTTTTTAGGATTTATTTATTTATTTGAAAGTCAGTGTTATACAGAGAGAGAAGGAGAGGCAGAGAGAGAGAGAGAAAGAGGTCTTCCGTTTGATGGTTCACTCCCCAATTGGCCGCAACAGCTGGAGCTGTGCTGATCTGAAACCAGGATCCAGGAGCTTCTTCCAGGTCTCCCACGTGGGTGCAGGGGCCCAAAGACTTGGGCCATCTTCTACTGCTTTCCCAGGCCACAGCAGAGAGCTGGATCAGAAGTGGAGCAGCCAGGTCTTGAACTGGCACCCATATGGAATGCTGGCACTTCAGGCCAGGGTGTTAACCCGCTGTGCCACAGCACTGGCCCTGAAATGGAAGATTTTTTTATTCATGTAAGATAATGTTATTTGTAGGGAAATGCTTATATGTATAGCTATGAAAAAACTCACTTTGAATATGAAGGAATTTATTGAAAAGGAAGGGAAATACTATTTATTGAATACATACTATGTACCAGACATTATGCAAAACAATT
Source organism: Lepus europaeus (assembly GCF_033115175.1). NCBI lineage: Eukaryota > Metazoa > Chordata > Mammalia > Lagomorpha > Leporidae > Lepus > Lepus europaeus. The sequence goes on from NC_084831.1 coordinate 23,599,996, forward strand.
TATCTACATTAGGGCTTACATTTCTCATAACCTGTGAAGTGGGTGTTTATCTCCATTTTACTTTACATTCCTGCTTTCTAGCTTGGTGCTTGCTAATAAGTAACTTGCTTGTGGTTACATAATAAATCATGGGTCAGAGGTTGAAAGCTAGATCTCTCTGACTTTAAAGCTACCCTTTTCACAATGTAATGCTTCCAGCTGTTGCATGTGACTTACAGAGTTTTTCATATTTCTGTAGTTTAATCTCTAAATATTGACATGTTTGTAGGGCTGCTTATTGACAAAACACTTTCTAGTTACAGTAGCAATCCTTTATATCTCAGAGCTCAGAAATGTTATTTAAGCCTGGCATTTGTTGATTGCATTATAATAAATTGCTTCTGCTCTGGAATCCTGTTCTGCACAGACTCATTAAAAAGTGATGAATTTCCCAAAGCTACCGTTCCAGTGGTAAAATATGAAGCAAGTAAGATAAAAGAGCTAACTCTTTTTCTCAGAGAAAGGGCAGGGAGAGGATCAAGGGCACTGTATGTGTCTCTGTGTTTAGGCTTTTTCTAATGACTGTCACATGGCTGAAATAGTAACTGTTGTAAACTGGGTCTATAGCTGCATTCAGGAAAAAACTTGGCTTAGTGAAACGATTATTGGTTTTAGGGTTAGATTTGAATCAGAAAGAGTCCTAGTTCTGCCGCAGGTAAGCATATAACCTTGACCAGATTACTTAGTCCCTGAACCTCAGCTTCATCATTATACAATGGAGATATTAGCAGTTGCGATGCCTGCATTGCACATCAGAGTGCCAGTTTTGGTTTTCCTTCTATTTTTATTTTTTTAGTTAATTAATTTGGAAAGCAGAATTAGAGAGAGAGAGAGAGAGAGAGAGTGAGCAATTGATTTTCTATCCACTGGTTCATTTAGAGAGAGAGAGAGAGAGAGCGAGCAATTGATTTTCTATCCACTGGTTCATTTACCAAATGTCCACAACAGATGGGGCTGGGCCATGCTAAAGCCAGGAACCTGGAACTCCTTCGGATCTCCCACTTGGGCCATCCTCCACTGCTTTCGCAGGTGCATTAGCAGGGAGCTGGATTGGAAATGGAGCTGCCTGTACTCGAGATTGGTGTGCATATGGGATGCCTGTGTTGCAGGTGCCAGCTTAACCTGCTGCATCACAACGCTGGCTTCCTGTTTTGGTTTCTACCTTCAGCTCCTGATTCCAGCTTTTCCACTGGTGCAGACCCTGGGAGGCAGCAGGTGATGGCTCAAGTGGTTGATTCCTTACTACCCAGATGGGAAATCTGTACTGAATTCTCAGTTTCTAGATCTAACCCTGGCTTTTGTGGGCATTTGAGGATTGGAATAATGTGTGGGAGCTCTGTTTCTCCAATAGAATCTATAAAATAAAAAAATAGAATGAAGTCATGACACATATCTTAGAGATGATAGAATGGGGACTGGCACTGTGGTGTAGTGGGCTAAGCCTCAACCTGTGGTGCCGGCATTCCATATGGGCGCTAGTTCAAGTCCACTTCCAATCCAGCTCTCTGCTATGGCCTGGAAAAGCAGTAGAAGATGGCCCAATGTGGGAGACCTAGAAGAAGCTCCTAGCTCCTGGCTTCAAATTGGCTCAGCTCCAGCCGTTGCAGCCATTTAGGGAATGAACCAGCAGATGGGAGACTTCTCACTCTCTGCCTTTGCCTCTCTGTAACTCTACCTTTCAAATAAGTAAATAAATAAATCTTTTTTTTAAAAAGATAGAATTATTTAAGAAAATTTTTGATAAGGAGTCAGCTTAGTATCTAGTCTGTAGATTATATAGGCAGTTTCTTGTAGTTACTGTTTTAAATGACTCTTTGTTTTTCTGGTAATATCGGAGGTCATCATACCTTCACTTTTTTTTGTTTTGTTTTTTACTAAAGATTTATTTATTTGAAAGATAAGGAAAGAGAGAGAGAGAGTGAAAGATCTTCCATCTAGTAGTTTATTCCCTAGATGGCTGCAGTGGCCATTAGTGGGCCAGGCCAAAGCCTTTGCCTTTTGTTCTTTTTAAAGATTTTGTTTTCTTTGTTTGAAAGGCCAGAGTATCAGTGAGAAAGAGGGAGATATTCATCCACTGGTTCAGTCCCCAGTGGCTGCAACATCCAGGGCCAGGCCAAAGCCAGGAGCTCAGAGCTCCATCTGGGGCTCCAGTGCGTGTGATGGGGCCCAAACACGTGGGCCATCTTCCGCTGCCTTCCCAGGCTGTTTAGCAGGGAGCCAGATCAGATGTCAGGCAGCTGGGACTTGAACTGGCATTCACAATATGGAATGCCACTGCTGCATTAAAGTGTCAGCTTAACCCACTGTGTCACAACACCAGCCCCTCTGCATAAGTTTTGTGTTTTTTTTTAAAGATTTATTTCTTTATTTGAAAGCGTTACATAGAGAGAGGAGAGGCAGAGAGAGAGAGAGAGAGAGAGGTAGGTCTTCCATTTGATGGTTCACTCCCCAATTGGCTGCAACTGCCAGAGCTGCGCCAGTCTGAAGCCAGGAGCCAGGAGCTTCTTCTGGGTCTCCCACACGGGTGCAGGGGCCCAAGGACTTGGGCCATCTTGTACCACTTTCCTAGGCCATAACAGAGAGCTGGATCAGAAGTGGAGCATCTGGGACTAGAACTGGCACCTAAATGGGATGCCAGTGCTTCAGGCCAGGGCATTAACCCGCTGTGCCACAGTGCTGGCCCCTATGTGTGAGTTTTGGAGAGTCAAATCCTACTCAGTCCATAACAAGGAGAAAAACTAGAGGAAGGCAGTAGTTAGTACTTTAGGTAAAACATGATCAGACCTAAACTAGCCTGCTAGCAATAAAGACAAGACAGGGAGGCATGTGGGTGAGTGATTTTTGAATGATTGTTAGGTGGGAAGTATAATTTATTTTGTAGTATGTTAGAATCCACAGAGTATTGGCTTTGATTACAACAGAATTTGTTTAAGCTGTACTTATATAAGGCACTCAAAACTCAGCTCTATAAATAAGGACACCTGAATGCCATTTTGTGTGTGTGTGTGTGTGTGTGTGAGAGAGAGACTTTCCTGCTTTATGTTTGTTACGCAAGTATTTTTTAAAAGGACCCTATCCCATAACTCATGCCAGACAATGGGCTTCTTGTCTTTTGAGTAAGATTCTTCTAGAGCAAAAACCAAGAATGTTGAGCAAACATTTAGGTAGCTACTGGTAGCATATGGCTATTTAAGTATATGAGCCACATGTTTGGGCTTTGTAGACTTACAGACATGAAGAATACTGCCATCATTGCTTTCTCTTGGGCAACAATGTGAACAGTGTGTTCCTGGAGATCCTACCTGAGATGCAAAGAGTGAAGCAAAATAAACAGGATGAAATGATGAGAAGGTAGGATGCTGAGGAAGCAGAGTACTGACAGAGTAGTTAATTAGCTCTTCCTTGTGATAGCAGGGAACAGTTCATAGAGCATGCCGTGTTGAGCCAGGCTTTGAGGAGGTTCAGAATTCAGTGAATGGGACAGGTTCTGGAGTATGTTTGTCCCCTTGAGCCTGCATGTCTCATGAAACTGTTGGCTGAAATATGTGAAGTGATTAACTTTGTTCTGCTTTTGAATAGCTGTTCTGCATTTCTCTGGGTAATGTGACAGGTTTGGCAGAATATTTCTCTACTTTTGCTGGACTATAGAGGTGTAGTGAGTGGTTTGAAAGTCTTAGGTGATTAAACATTTTCTGAATACCCTGCAGGTACTGTGTGTTATAGTAAAGGCAAAAAGTAAAAGTCCTGACAGCTGGAGCATTGACAGTCGGCTGGTCGGAGTGTGCGCTGTAAAGGTACTATAGAAGACTGCTGGGCATGTTTACTAAAGCTGAGTCCTTGAAACCCAGCAGTTCCACTCCTCTGTGGAACCAGGCCTTTCCTAATAGAAATCCACATACCAATCTGTGGACTAGAAAGTTCATAAAAGCACTCTTCTTTTTTTTTTTTTAAAGATTGATTTATTTTATTTGAAAGGCAGAGTTATGCAGAGGGAGAGAGAGAAAGGTCTTTTATCTGCTGGTTCACTCCCCAGATGGCTGCAGCAGCTGGAGCTGTGCCAATCTGAAGCCAGGAACTTCTTCCAGGTTTCCCACATTGGTGCAGGGTCCCAAGAATTTGGGCCATCTTCCACTGCTTTCCCAGGCCATAGCAGAGCTGGATCAGAAATGGAGCAGCTGGGACTCGAACCAGTGCCCATAAGGGATGCTGGCACTGCAGGCAGCTGCTTTACCTGCTATGCCACAACACCAGCCTCAAAAGCACTCTTATAGAAATTACTCAAATACCCATTGACTGTAGATGATCATATAGCAATGAGAATGATTGCTAATTACATACACAGGGATGGGTCTCACAAGCAAAAGAAGCCCAACACAGAAGTGTCCAAGTCTTTGACTCTGTTTACTGTATATGGTTTACAAAAATAGGTAAAATGGGGCCAGTGTGTTGGCACAATTGGTTAAAAGTTGCTGCTTGCAGTGCTGGTATCCCATATGGGCACTGGTTCAAGTCCTAGCTGCTCTACTTCTGATCCAGCTTCCTGCTAATGTGCCTGGGAAAAAAGCAGTGGATGGCCCAGGTGCTTGGACCCCTGCCACCCATGTGAGAGGTCCAGAAGAAGCTCCTGCCTCTTGGCTTCGACCTGGCCCAGACCTGGCCTTGGTGACCACTTAGGGAGTGAACCAGTGGATGGAAGATCTTTGTCTCTCCTTCTCTCTCTGTAACTCTGTCTTTCAAATAAATAAATGGATCTTTAAAAAAAATAAGTGAAATAAATCTATACTTTGAGAAACCAGAACTGGGGCCAGGACTGTGGCATAGTATGCTAAGCTTCCACCTGTGGCGCCAAACATCTCACATAGGTCCTGGCTGCTCCACTTCCGCGCTTCTGATCCAGCTCTCTGCTATGGCCTGGAAAAGCAGTGGAAGATGGCTCTAGTGCTTGGGCCCCTGCACCCATGTGGGAGACCCAAAGGAAGCTCCTGGCTTCTGGCTTTGAATCAGCTCAGCTCCAGCTGAGCCATTTGGGGAATGAACCAGCGGATGGAAGACCTTTCTCTCTGTCTCTCCTTCTCTCTGTTTGTAACTCTGCCTCTCAAATAAATAAATCTTAAAAAAAAAAAAAAAGAGAGAAGAAACCAGAATCGCAGTTACCCTGAGGGGGAGCCTGATGGCTAGAAATGAGCACGAGACTAGCTTCTGAGGCACTGGCGCCATGCTGTGTTTTCATCTGAGTGCTGGTGAAAATGAGCAAACTGTACACTTAGAACAAAAACTATATGCATATTCAACATATTCCAGAATTCTGGAATTTTACAAAAATGCCATGGTGTTGTGATCAAAGAGATTAATTCTGGCTGAGGTGCTCAGGGAGAAAGAGTGAAAGGAGGAGAAGTGATGCCTGAGCTGAGCTCTGGAAGCGCTCACGTAATAAAGTAGTAAGGTGGGAGCAAGGAGGCAAAGCAGAGCGCTTTGGAGAGAGGGAGCTGCCTGAGCAAAATCACTGAACCATCTGGGAAAGTGAAATAGTCTTATTTGGATACAACCTATTGTGTAAGTAAAGATGAGACTGGAAAAGTAGGTTAGTTAGAGACATACGGTGAAAGTCCTTGAATGCTGAAGCAGGTAATTTAGGCTTGATTTTCTAGAAAGCCTTTGGTGCACTTTTAAACCATGAGTAACCTGGTAAGGGTTATGGGGTGTTTATCATGGTGGGTAATTATAGCTTCATCCTCTGTGCATTAGTGAGATGAGGCCTAGTCTGATTCATGATTGTTAATTCAAAGCCTTGTCCTAAATTTTTTTTTTTTTTTTTTGATAGGCAGAGTGGACAGTGAGAGAGAGAGAGAGACAGAGAGAAAGGTCTTCCTTTGCCATTGGTTCACCCTCCAATGGCTAACGCGGCCGGCGCACTGCGCTGATCCGAAGGCAGGAGCCAGGTGCTTCCTCCTGGTCTCCCATGGGGTGCAGGGCCCAAGGACCTGGGCCATCCTCCACTGCACTCCTGGGCCATAGCAGAGAGCTGGCCTGGAAGAGGGGCAACCGGGACAGAATCCGGCGCCCCAAACGGGACTAGAACCCAGTGTGCCGGCGCCGCTAGGTGGAGGATTAGCTTGTTGAGCTACGGCGCCGGCCCTTGTCCTAAATTTTTAAAACTGGCTATTTCACATCATTGCTTTCACTGCCTGTCTCGTTCTGCACAACACTTTTCCTTTCCCTTCTTTTTCTCTTCTCCCTGCCAAAAATAAAATCCAATTCCGACATACCTGGTAATATCTTTGGGTGCATCTGTTTGGAGAGCCAGCAGTCAGTGTCTTTTTCATAACAGGCAAGAAGAGAGGCGGAGGCGATCCTTCCAGGACTACACTGGGCAGAAGATCACCCTTGAGGCTGTTCTGAACACTACCTGTAAGAAGTGTGGCTGTAAAGGTAAGAGGAACCCTTCACAATTTCCATCGTTCTGTCCTTGTAGATGGACCCTTTACTGAGTGAAGGAGATAGCCCAGTGTTCATTTAGCTCACCCTGTTTTTGAGCCAAATGATAACCTCATCTGCCTGTGCCATTGTTTCTGCCAGACCTATATCTGAGTTCATGGGTTGATGCTTTTTCTGTTTACTTTTCTGAATACTGGCCCTGCTGGATTCTGTATCACCACTCCCTGCTCTGCAACTGATGCCCTCCCTGGGCAAAGTACTTGTATACAAGGCCAGGAGGGATCAGAGTATTGGATTATGATTAGTACTCTAAACTTTTTTATCTCCAAGGATGGTTACTATTATGCAAAAATCAGGCAACTTGGAAGTAGGTTCCTTAAGGATCCAGGTTAAACCCTTTGTTTCTTAGCTTTATCTCTTTAACTTCAGAGTTCTGAATACAGTATCCTTTTAGTAATGAAGAATAGAAGATAGTCAGTTGTTTTTAGCTCTCTTTCCTCAGGTTTCCTCTAGTCTTACTCAAATATTAAAAAGCTCTTTCAGCCTGACTTCCTTTGTTGGAGCTATAGTGAGAAGGATTGCCAGCTTCTCATTTTCAGAGTGCCCTCAATTTGTCACCCCTTGTCCCTAGCCTGCCTTCTGTCCTGCTCTGTTGATTTTTCTACAACAATAAGTAACAGACTTGTACCTTCATTAAGTTGTGGAGTTTAAAGCCCCTTTATGGCATTAATATAGAAAGTGAAAGGGAAAAATGAAATTGAAAGAGCACCTTCTCAGGGGAACTGTGAGAGCATTCTAGACATTTGGAAACTGTTACTGTATCCCTTTCCAGGCACCATCTAGCTTATGGACCCAGAAGTGCATTGCTTTTTGATTATCTCGTGTAATTCCTCTGAGCCCTGAGACAGGATGTGCCACAAGCACAGACAAAACCAGCTGTGTAGAGCATAGCATCTCTTAAACGGCCCCTTACTAGCATTGTAGGCTCAGGGAAGGTAGAGTCTCTTACCTTGTGTCCATGAGGCAGAGAATGAGAGGTGTATTTTGTCCTAGTCAATAAAAGGCAGTTGGTTTTACTACAGCAGAGCACAGGGCAGGGAGGCATGATATGGGGTGAAGTATAGCTCGGCTGATCTCTCTGTAACCTTGAACTGCTTATCAACTCTGGGCAATCCTATCTTCTGTACATGCGGGATGTTGGATGCGAGGAATTCCAAGGGCCCTGCCAGACCTCACAGTCTGAATGTTCAGTGCCTTAGGTGACTGTGCCTCTCTGTGTGTTTGGATGTATGTGCCCACTTCCTGTCAGCTGTCTTCCTGTATGACTTGGCCTGCCACTCCGCTCCATCTGCTAAGCATCCTGCTTTCTGGATAAGCCTTTCATTGTCAGGAATAAGTTTCAAAATTGACGTTTAAAATTTAATGGGCCCTCGTGCTAATGGAAGGCAGCACAAGCCTCATATCCTCTACCGTTGTTTTTGTTTTTTGTTTTTGGTTTGTAGAAATTTATTGATATTTCGAAGATGTTTCTTCTATCCCATTCTACCATTTCTAAGCATTTCTAAGGCAGCACATGTGTTCCTCACAGCTGCAATCCCAGCTGCTAGTCTAGCTCTGAGTGAGTGGTGCGACTTTCAGGTGATGGATTATCTTCTGTGGTTCAAACAGCTGTCCTGAGTGAATTTATTAGTATGTTCTGAACCAGTGAGCCCCTTTTACATATGTCTGGGGGTTATCCACCTATTGAGGGGAGAGACTATTTCCTTTCTTTCTACTTTGTTCTACTCTTCTGCAGGTCACTTTGCAAAAGATTGTTTCATGCAGCCAGGTGGGACCAGGTACTCTCTGATACCTGATGAGGAAGAGGAGAAGGAAGAGGCAAAGTCAGAAGAATTGGAGAAGCCTGACCCCACAAAGAATTCTTCTCGAAAAAGAAAGAAAGTGAGTGTGTCTTGCTTTTATTTATAATTTTTTAGAAAGATTTATTTGAAAGGCAGCATTACAGAGAGAGCTCTACCCATACATATAAATGCAAAATTATGGTCATATAGGTATAGTTTATGCCCTACTGTTTTGGTTTTACTTAAAGGATTTTCTGGTTCCTCAAAAACTTGAGTTAAGAACAATTTAATCTACCCTATGGGTGTATGATTATTTAATTGCTAGATATTTTTTATTACTTCGAACTTGACTTTTTGGCTACAATCTCTTTTTGTTTACTTTGGATACATTTATTTGAAAGAAGTAAGATTACTGAGTTAGAGATTTAAGCCTCACTAATATATTTTACCAAATTACTTTCCAGAAAGTACTTATCTGTCTCCATCAGTTGTAAGATTGCCTGACTTACTGAGTTCTGTCTCTTATGTATTACTTAGAGCAGAGCAATTCATAAAATAGGCATATTTGCATATTCACATAATAGATGTAGTGAACAATGCATTTGTGGCATGCAGTGCAGTGAGGAAATAAAAGAACTGTGCTACAGTTTTTTGGTTTTTTTTTAAAGATTTATTTATTTGAAAGGCAGAGTTAGAGGCAGAGGCGGAGAGAGAGACAGAGAGAGAAAGAGGTGAGAGAGGTCTTCCATCCACTGGTTCACTCCCCAGATGGCTGCAATGGCTGGAGCTGTGCCGATCTGAAGCCAGGAGCCAGGACCTCCTCCAGGTCTCCCTCACGGGTGCAGGGACCCAAGGACATGAGCCATCTTCCACTGCTTTCCCAGGCCATAGCAGAGAGCAGAATTGGAAGTGGAACAGCTGGGACTTGAACCGGCGGGCCGTATGGCACCCATAGCAGCTTTACCCGCAACGCCACAGTGCCAGCTCTTGTACTATAGTTTTGTCAGGAATTAGTTGTTTTTCTATCATGTGGGATTTTTCTGATTGTGGCCAGTTACTAAGTTTTGTTTTAAGTCTCTTACAAATTTTAATTGAGTGGTCCTTTTTTGCCAAGGGTTGCAAATCTAGGAATACAAAAACTATTATGAGATACTTGTCCTCAATGAGCATTATTTACAAATTAGAAAAATAGCTCGGTGTAGACAGTTGCCCAACTCCCGAGGTAGATACAAAGCTTTGAAACGTACATTCCTAATGTTGACTGGTGTGACTGCCGTTGTCTCTTTCATCCCTCCTTGCTAAACACACATGTGCCCCCCTACCACAAATACAGTCACTAACATCAAAACCCTGCTTCTATCCTTATATCTTTTTTTTTTCCCTAAAGATTTGTTTATTTATTTATTTGAAAGTCAGAGTTACAGAGAAGGAGAGGCAGAGAGAGAGAATCTTCCATCCACTGGTTCACTCCCCAGATGGCCACAACTTTTGGGGCTGAGCCGATCCAAAGCCAGGAGCTTCTTCTGGGTCTCCCATGCAGATGCAGGGATCCAAGCACTTGGGCCATCTTCCACTGCTTTCTCAGGTGCATTAGCAGGGAGCTGTATCGGAAGTGGTGCAGCCAGGACTTGAACCGGAGCCCTTATGGGATGCTGGCTCTGCAGGCGGCAGCTTTACCCGCTATGCCATGTCGCCAGCCCCTCTATCCTTATATCTTAATATTACCTAGTTTAATGGCAGCAGTCCCCTCCCAGCCTCCCAAGAGGGAAACCTATATGTGGTTCTTCTTGTCTCCTTTTCATCCCACATCTGGTCAGTCATCGAGTCCTACTGTGTTACCTTTCCAGCACCTCAGTTGTATTCCCTCCTCTCAGGGCTGCTGTTTACTTTCTCTCTTCACATATCTCAGACTCAGGCAACTGAACTGGCCTGTGGGGTTTTGAAAATGCAGATTTGCGCTCCACCTCTGATATACCAACTTCACAGGGCCTCTGCCTAGGCTTCAGTCTTTTTTTTTTTTTTTTGTAAGGACCTTCACCTCATTGCCACTTCTCTTCACTGTTAATTTTTCACCCTCTGCTTTCTTTGTATGTTGAGTGCTCCATGGTAATCTCATCCTGTCTTGTGATTTTTTTTCTTTTTTTTTTTTCTTTTTTTTTTTTGACAGGCAGAGTGGACAGTGAGAGAGAGAGAGACAGAGAGAAAGGTCTTCCTTTGCCGTTGGTTCACCCTCCAATGGCCGCCGCGGCTGGCACGCTGTGGCTGGCGCACCGCACTGATCCGATGACAGGAGCCAGGTGCTTCTCCTGGTCTCCCATGGGGTGCAGGGCCCAAGCACTTGGGCCATCCTCCACTGCACTCCCTGGCCACAGCAGAGAGCTGGCCTGGAAGAGGGGCAACCGGGACAGAATCCGGCACCCTGACTGGGACTAGAACCCGGTGTGCCGGCACCGCAAGGCGGAGGATTAGCCTGTTGAGCCACGGCGCCGGCCCTGTCTTGTGATTTTAAATACTATCTATATACTAGTAACCCCCAAATTAAGTTTTTATATCCTTATTTTTATCCAAATCTGCATTTCTACCCCTGACCTGTTCTCTGAAACTCCAAGTTTAGACAACGAACTGTCAGTTGACATCTCCATCTGGCTTCAAACTTGATATACCCCAATACTTGATTTCTCTACTCAAAGGAACTCCTTCTACATCCTGCTCCTACTGAATGAATCACATTCACGCATTTGATCAAGCCAAAATCTGTAGCTTTTGGATATAGTGGCTTTTTTGTTTTTTGTTTTTTAAATTATAAAGTGCATAACATAGGGGCCAGCACTGTGGCTTAGTAAGTTAAGTATCTGCCTGTGTTGCCGGCATTTCATATGGGTGCTGGTTCATGTCCTAGTTGCTCCACTTTCAATCCAGCTCCCTGCTGATGCATCTGGGAAAGCAGTGGAAAATGGCCCAAGGGCTTAGGCCCCTGCACCTGCATGGGAGACCCGGAAGAACCTCCTAGCTCCTGGCTTCGGATCAGTCCAGCTCCAGCTGTTACAGTCATTTGGGGCATGAACCAGCGGATGGAAGACCTCTCTCTCTCTCTCTCTCTCTCTCTCTCTCTACCTCTCCTCTCTCTGTGTAACTCTTTCAAATAAATAAATAAATCTTTTTAAAATAAATGAATAAATAAAGTGACTTTAAAACTCAGTTAATATATAATTAATTACAAGAGAATTCATTAAATTTACCTTCATAACAGATTTCTAAAGCATATAAATAATTATCCCTTAGAAAATAGCAGAGTATTGGATTTATAAAAGAATGGCAACTTGGATGAAGTTGGATAGCTTTTAAGGCATAAATTCTTTTTTCAGTTGTTTCAGTATTTGAGCTTTGCTTGTAAATATCTCTAAATTAATAGTTTATAGGTCAAGTTGCAAAACAAATCTTTATTGTCTAGAACTACAGATACCCCACAAAAGATGCTCTTTTCTCATTTCTCTGTCTTCTTCCTGTTTTACACCTCTGATATAAAGGATATTATTATAACTTATTAAAACATCACCCAGATGTCCAGACAACACCCTACCTTGTGTTCTTCTTATTTGTAAGCTGCATTTTTCTGTCTTTCTTTCGTTTCTTTTTCTTTAGATTTATTTATTTGAGAAGCAGAGTTACAGACAGAGGGAGAGAGAGAGAGAGAGAGAGAGAAAGAAAGAGCTCTTCTATCCACTGTTCACTTCCCAAATGGCTGCACTGGCCGGAGCTGAGCCGATCAGGAGCCAGGATCATCTTCTAGGTCTCCCACACACGTGCAGGGACCTGAGCACTTGGGCCATCTTTAAGGCCATTAGCTGAGAGCTGGATGGGAAGTGGAGTACCCAGGTCTGGCACCACAGACATAGGTTTTACCTACTATGTCACAACACCAACCCCAGTAAGCTGCATTTTCATGTGGGTATCTATAGATACCAGATAGCCCTTGTACTCCATTCCCCACTTAATGGCTTTTCTTCTAATCCAGTGAGAAAAGGTTTGGAATTGAGGCCTAACCTCAGCTCCACTAACAGTGCAGGCTGCTTGTGGCAGACTATGCCTTGCTGACTCACCTGCCACCTGTCCCTCCTGCCTGGAAGCTGCTCCTACATGCCCTGAACTGGTGAGGTTTGAAAGAAATGCTAAACTTAACTTTTCATTCCATTTTCCAAAACCTTTTTGAAGTGCCCTCATAGAAGTGAACACATCTGGGTCTCTGCCATGTGTTTGGTCTGTGTGTGTGCTGGCAGTCAGCCACCTCTGTGAGTTTATTTTTTTCTTAATAAATTCATTTTGGCTGTGGAAAACAAAAAAGAAAAGAGAAATGAACACATCTCCTATTTCACGTGCTGTCCTCTGAAGACTGTAAAACTTCAGTATTGCCAGTTTAGCCCAGGGTTCTCACAAAGGCAGCTCTGGGCCTCCGGTGAGTCCTAACTCCAAACACAGGGTTTGACCTTGTGTGCCTTTATCATTGATGTTGGCGTTTCCAGAACCTTCCCTTAGAGACCTGCAGACTTGCTTTAAAGAAATAAAAGGGAAGTTTCCACTATATAACCACATTATTGAAATAGAAAAGAAAATCTGTTTATAATTCTGCTTTACCAGAATCTCCATTATTGTGGCTCGTATTTTCTGCCAGCTGTTTCCAAATAGAGATGTAATCAGAATATATGTGCAATTTTGTTTCCTGCCTTTTTTCATTTTGTCCTAAACATTTCCGTTTTGTCACATAGTATTATAGTCTTATAATACTCATTTGCAATGGCTACACAATATTCTTTCAGGTGCTAAGGAATTACTGTTTTGAGAGGCATTAGAAGGCAGTGCTTTGGAATCTAGGCTACAGAGACTGCCTGGATTCCACTCTCAGCTCTGTCACCTCCTCACTGTGGAACTTAGGTCAATTACTGATCTTCTCTGATTGTTTACCTATTTGTAAAGTAGAAATAATAAACATCTACTACATGAGGTTGTTGAGAAGAGGTGATATGTGTAAAACTCTAATTATCCATTCGCCTGTTAAAAGATTCTTGGGTTATGTCCACTTTTTGACTATATAACGCTGCTATCAACAATGGTGTACAAATACCTCTTCAAGGCCCTGCTTTCACTGCTTTTAAGTATATATCCAGAAGTAGAATTGCTAGATCATATGTTAATTTTTAACAATATTTTGCAGAACTGCTGTGCTGTTTCCCAGTATACCATTTTATATTCCCACTGGCAGTATACAAGACTTCTAATTTTTCTACATCCTCACCCACATTTATTAATTTTTTTAAAAAAGATATATTTATTTATTTGGAAGTCAGAGTTACACAGGGAAGAGGCAGAGAGAGAGAGAGAGAGAGAGGTCTTCTATCCACTGGTTCACTCCCCAGATGGCTGCAACAGCCGGAGTTGCACCGATCTGAAGCCAGGAACTAGGAGCTTCTTCCAGGTCTCCTATGTGGGTGCAGGGGCCCAAGGACTTGGGCCATCTTCCACTGCTTTCCCAGGCCATAGCAGAGAGCTGGATCAGAAGAGGAGCAGCCGGGACTTGAACCAGCGCCCATATGGGATGCTGGAGCTTCAGTCCAGGGCATTAACCCGCTGCGCCACAGCGCCAGCCCCCACACTTATTAATTTTTATGATAGTTATCCTAATTGGTAGAAAATATATTTCTTTATGGTTTTGATTTATATTTCACTAATGACTAGGGAAAGATGTTGAACATCTTTTCATGTTCTTGCTGTTAATTTGTTTACTTTTGGAGAAGTGTCTATTTTTAAGTTCTTTGCTCAATTTTGAACCAGGTTTATTTTTGTTGTTGTTGTTAGAGTTCTTCACATGCTCTGAGTATCTTTTCCATCTGGTATGTGATTTTCAAGTATTTTCTCCTGTTCCATGGATTATGTATTAATCTTTTGATAATTAGTGTCCTTTATTTCCCCTCCAAATTTACATTTTTAAAAAACTGTAGCAAACAACATAAACTTTACTGTCTTGACTATTTTTTAATTGTACAATTCAGAAATGTTAAGTATATTCGCATGATTTGTGTTCTTTGCACAAAAAAATTATAATTGTGATGACATTCAGCTTACCCACTTTTTTCTTATTGCCTGTGCTATTTTGGTGTCATATTTAAGAAATCAGTGCCAAATCCAGTGTCATGTACACTTTCCTCTTTTGTTTTCTTCTAAGATTTTTTATACTTAGCTCTTTGATCTTGATCCATTTTGAGTTATTTTTTGTATATGGTGTTGTATAAGGGTTCACATTTTCTTGCATGTGAATATTCAGGTTTCACAAACGATCTGTTAAAAAGACTGTCCTTTCTCCCTTTGGATGGTGTTGGCACCCTTGTCAACAATCATTTGACCATATGAGTGTTTGTTTATAAGTTCTCTCTTCTATTCCTTTTGTTGTATATGTCTGTCCATATGCCAGTACTGCACTGTTTTGATTACTGTATCTCTACCCAACTTTTCTCTTCTTTTTACAGGTTTTTTTTGTTTGTTTTTACTATCTGTATTCTTAAAGATTCTATATGAATTTTAGGATGAATTTTTGTTTCTGCAACAAATGTCATTGAGATTTTGAGAGATAGAATCTATAGATCATTTTAGGTAATATGGACATCTTAACTATATTGTCTTCTAACCTATGAAAACAGGCTGTCTTTACATTTGTATCTTTAATAGCCCTATTTTATAGATTTCAGTAGACTGATTTTTCATCTCCTTTTAAAATTTTATTCATAAGTTTTGTATTCTTTTTGATACTATCACAAATTCAGTTGTTAATTTCGTTTGTGGATTGCTTGTTGTTAGTGGATAGAAACTCAGCTGGTTTGCATGTTGGTTTATATCCTGCTTCTTTGCTAAATTCATTTGTTAGTTTATTTGTGTGTGAAATTTTTTACATAAGTCATGTCCTATGCAGACAGAAATACTCTTGCTGCTTTAGTACAGCTAAATTTTAACTGATCTTATTTATATTTTCCAAGGATTATTCTTTGTCTTTTAATCTTTTAGGAGGTAAATGGTGTTTGTCAGGTTCCTAAAGTGGCTATATGAATGATATCTCAGCTTTTGTGAGTCTTTAGTTGAGTCTTTTTTTTTTTTTTGCATTAATGACTTGACTTAGTATAACTAATTATTGCTGTCTTGCTAAAGCTGCTTTGAGATACATATTTCAGTTCACCAGAAAAACTATTAGGTTCTGTTGGGTATGAGGCTCTCTATGACCACTTTACTACCATTGACTGCCCTCCACTTAGTAGAAGAATGGTTTGACAAATAATGGCAGTAATAATCATCATACCTTATTACTCTTTATAGTACTTCTGTATATATGAACTTTTAACTCATGAGTCTTCTTTGATTAAAAAGTGTTCCAGCGGGGCTGGCACTGTGGCTTGGTAAAGTTGCTGCTGGCAGCGCTGGCATCCCATATGGGTGCTGATTCAAGTCCTGGCTGCTCCGCTTACAATCCAGCTCCCTGCTAATGTGCATAGGAATGCAGTGGAAGATGGCCCAAGTATTTGGGCCCCTGTACCCACGTAGGAGACCTAGAAGAAGCTCCTGGCTCCACCCTGGGCATTGCAACCACTTGGGGAGTGAACCAGGGGATGGAAGATTCTCTCTCTCTCTCTGCCTCTGTCTCTCTATAACTCTGCCTTTCAAATAAATAAGTAAACCTTAAAAAAAAAAAAAAAAAAAGCTTCAGGGAGTTGAAAAGGTTAAAACTTCCCTCTTGATGCCCATTGTTTCTACTGAAGCGTCCTTTGGCACCATTGTCCTTTTACCCCATTATTAATCCCTTCATCACGTTTATGCCTCACCTTTATTTAGTATAGTTTATAAAATACCTTCCTACTGTTATTTCTTTTTGTCCTTTTTCAGTCCTATGAGGTAGTTAGAGCAGGTATTAATACCATTTTAATTATGAAGAAATAGGGATCCAAGGAAATTGGCTGACTCCCCTAAAGTCACATGAATGTAAGATATAGTGCTGAAATAAGAACCCAGATCTTTGGATGGGCATTGTGGTGCAGAAGGTTAAGCTGCCACCTGCGATGCCAGATCCCGTATCAAAGCACTGGTTCAAGTCCTGGCTGCTTTGCTTCTGATCCAGCTCCTTGCTAATGTGCCTGGGAAAGCAACAGAAGGTGGCCCGAGTACTTGGACCCCCTGCCACCTGCATAGAAGACCCAAATGAGGCTCCTGGCTTCAACCTGGCCCAGCCTCAACCTTCACAGCCATTGGGGATTGAACTAGCAGATGAAAGAGTTATCTTTCTCTATCTCTCCTTTCCTCTCTAACTCACTCTGCCTTTCAAATAAATTAATTAAAAAACAAAAACAAAAAAAACCAAAACTCGGAGTGGGTGTTGTGACACAATAGATTAAGCTGCTGCTTGGAACACCTGCACCCCATATTTGAATGCCTAGTATTGAGTCCTGCCTCTGCTTCTGTCTTGGGTTCCTGCCATCCCTATGGGAGACTGGATGGGGTTTCTGGCTTCTGGCTACTGGCTTTAGATTGGCCCAGCCTATGCTGTTGCAGGCATTTGGGGAGTAAACCAGTGGATGGAAGATATTCATATTCTCTCTCTCTCTCTTTCTCTAACACACACATCTTTCTTTTTCTCTGTAACTGTGCCTTTTCAAATATTTCTGAAATTTTTAAAGATGTATTTATTTCAGAGGCAGAGTTAGAGAGAGAGAGAGGTCTTCCATTCGCTGGTTCACTCCCCAAATGACTGGACCCGAGCCGATCAGGAGCCAGGAGCTTTTTCTGGGTCTCCCTTGTGGGTGCAGGGGCCCAGGCACTTGGACCATCTTCTACTGCTTTCCCAGCCACTAGTAGGGAGCTGGATTGAAAGTGGAGCAACCAGGACTTGAACCAGTGCCCATGTGGGATGCTGGAGTCACAGGTGGACACTTAACCTATTATGCCATAGCACCAGCCCCTGTTTCTGAACATTAAGAGGAAGCATGTGCCCTGGGGAACAGACTGCTCATGGATTACAATGAAGTTTAGCTATAAGACAAATCTTCAGAAAGTTCACAGAAAATGCTTATTTTGAAAAAACTATGCATGTATGAGGTGGGCCTTATGGCAGAGTGGGTAAAACCTCCACTTGGGACACCCACATCCCATAGCAGGGTGCCTGGTTCAGGTCCTGACTACTCCAAGCTTCCCATCTAGCTTCTTCCTGATATACCAGGGAGACAGCAGATGATGGCTCAGGTGCTTGGGGTTCCTGCCACCTACATAGGAAACCCAGTTGGGTATTAGTTCCCCAAAGGCCATGTGTTAAATGTTAAAAGCTTGTCCCCAAAGTCTTATATGAGTGGTTAGTGGATTAAGGGTAGAAATGTAATTCAGTTATGAGGTTTGGAGGCCAGGCCTTTGAGAAGTGAAGAGTTGGATTAGGCTGTTAGGGTGGGACCCTGGCAATAGGATAATGGTGGCATTGTCAGGAAAGACTATATAGACATAGCTATAGACAAGTATGCACCTTCTCTGCTTCCTAGCTTGCCATGTGATTGTTCCTTACCCTCTTCGGAACTTTCCAGATAACCAAACAAATGGAGTCACCTGATCCTGGATGTTGACCTTCCAAAACTATAAACCTTCTTCCTTCATAAGTAGCCTGACAGATTTGTGTTACAGTAATGAAAATCTGACTAATACACCAGGCCTTTCTCATAAGGTATCATTTGAGTGGATATCTGAAGAAAATGAGGAAGCAAGATAGTCAGATAAGTGGAGAAAATTTTAGCAAGTGCAGTAGCCAGATGTTGGAAAGGAGCTGGGCATGACTAAGGAGTGGTAAGGAAGCCAGAGTGGCTGGAGTGCAGTGCATGTTAGGAGCAGAAGTTAGAAAGGTCAGAGGGAACAGGTTGTGGTGGGCCTGAGTGCTGGTTGTGAGGAATTCAGCTTCCACTGAGCATGAGATGGATGTTACTAGGGGATTTTGGCAGAGGAATAACATGATCTGACTTACTTGTAAAGAAATTATTCTGGCTGCTGTATGAAAACTAGATGGTCAGAAGTCAAGGGTGGGCGCAACAGGCCAGTTAATAGCGTTAATCATTCAAGTGGGAGATGGTGGCTTCAGCTGGAAGGACAAGGGTAGAGATGATGAGGAAGCATTTGAAATGTGAATATGTTTTGAACTTGACATAATTTGTTGAGGGACTGAATATGAGATAGGAAAGCAGGTGAAGATGGCACCAAGATTTTTGGATGGAATAACTGGATGGTTTGAGTTGAGGAGAAGAAATATAGAAGCAAGTGTAGGAGTGGGAAGCACACAGGAGTTTAGTTTGAGTTTCTGACTATGAAGATGAGAAAAAAGCTAGAGGGAGACTAGTTTTGGGAGAGGGTAGGACATAGGAATTGAGATGTCTATCAGATTTCCAAATATAGAGTAAACATTGGATGTATAGGTTGAAGTTCAAGGGAGAGGCCTGGGTAGAGATACAAATTTGGGATCATTAGGAAGGATGGTATTTGTATTCACAAAATATTATGATATTACCTGGAGAGGGATTTAAGGACCGAGCCTCAGAGTGCTCAGCACTTAGAGGTTATGGAGATGAGGATGAGCCAGCAAAGAAGACCGGAAAGGAACAGCGCAGGAAATTGACTGAGAAGTGAGAGAATGTAATGAAAATGAGGTAAGGAATATGTGCATTTAGACTGTTTCATCAAGAAAATGAGACCCAAGAGTTTGGCCATCAAGAGACCATTGATGACTTTGATAAGAACTCTTTCAGTAGTGGGCTGGCAACCTGAGGACAGCGTTCATGAGGTTGGCTTTTTTCTTTCTCTCTAATGGAAACTCTGATGGCATGCTTAATTATTGTTGAGGATGAGCCGGTACAGAGGAATAAAGTGACACAGGAGACAGTGCAATTTCCAGAATGATGGCTTTGAGTTGCAGAGAAGGGATAGGATTCTGTGTATAGCAAATTAGTAGTAATGTAGGACAGTTCACCACTTCCTGAAAGACCTTTCATGTCTTTACTTTGTGCTGTCTTCCCTCTGGCTTACAGGCCCTCACTTCCCTTCTCCCACCAGTACCACCATCACCACCACCACTTCCCCACCTGCCAAACCATGTTCATGCTTTGAAGCACAGCATATTACACAGCCTTCATAGTGCCATCCTCAGAGTCCTTGGACTTACATCGGTTTATTTCCCAGGTGTTATGGCATACTGTTTGTACTTGTGCTACATTGCCCTCTATGGATTACCTAGTATTTTAGTCTTTCTCCCTGCCTAGACACTTTGTTCCTTTAATTCATGATCCCTGATTTCTAACCTCATGTAACCATTTTTAACCATTATTATTATTATTATTTTAAGATTTATCTATTTGAGAGGCAGTTACAGAGAGAGGGAGAGATAGAGAGGTCTTCTATTCACTGGTTCACTCCCCAAACAGCCACAATGGCCAAAGCTAGGCCAATCTAAAGCCAGGATCCAGTAGCTTCTTCCAGGTCTTCCACATGGGTGCAGGGGCCCAAGCACTTGGGCCATCTTCCACTGCTTTCCCAGGTCTTCAGCAGCGAGCTGGATCAGAAGTGGAGCAGCCAGGACTCGAGCTGACATCCATATGGGATGCTGGCACTGTAGATGGCAGCTTAACCTACTGTGCCATAGCACTAGCCCCTAACCATTATTATGAGACAAATTAATGGATTTTCCTGCATGTTGGAAGGTACTCAGTAAATGTGTGTTGAGTGCATGTACTGTATAGCTGTTAGAGGTTATTCTTTCCCTTGTTTGATGAACTTGGCTCATGTTTGGAGGCGATGGTGTCAGGCTCCACTGCTGAGTGTTTACTTTGCAACTCCCTCCCCCATAGCACCTGCATAATGCTTTCCTCTAGAAGGCACTAAAGTCTAAGTGTTTCCCTCATCTTCTGAGCAACACTTTATGTTATTGTGACTCTTTAAAGTACTTTGTATTAGTAAATATCAGTAAATATTGTGAATTGATTGAAAAACCTTTTTTTTTTTTCCTTCTGATCCTTGCTTTTTCCTTTCTAAACTGTGATACACTGGTATGTTGTAGGCAGAGTATACCCATGAATCACCTTCTATCCTATATCCCAAAATTTATCCTATTTATTCTATTTATCCTATTTATTCTATCCTATATCCCAAAATTTATTTATGTGTTAATCAAATCATCTCTTGAGAATTAGTCATTTCTCAAAAATAAATGCTTGCTTGGAGCCAATGTTGTGGTACAGGAGTTAAGCTGCTGCTTGTAAAGCTGGTGTCCTGTATCTCAGTGCCACTTTGTATCCTGGCTACTCCATTTGTGATCCAGCTCCCTGCTGATGTGCCTAGAAGGGAGCAGAAAATGTCCTAAGTACTTGGGCTCTTGCCACTCATGTGGGAAACGCAGATGGAGTTCCTGGCTCCTGGCTTTGACCTGGCTCAGCCCTGACTGTTGTGGACATTTGAGGAGTGAACCAGTGGATGGAAGATCTCTATGTATCTGTCTCTCCCTCTCTGTCACCTTGCCTTTCAAATAAATAAATCTGAAAAGAAAGAAAAAGAGATGGTGGGATTGGGGAACAGAAGGGAGAGGAATGAAACATACCAACTTGATTGATTTATGGCTAAATTAGCACCTATTTGTTGGGAGGTGTTGTTAGGTACCAAACTTGATGTGGTTATGGGGCTGGTGTTGTGGCACAGTGGGTTGGGCTTCTACCTTTGATGCTGACATTGCATATGGGCTCCAGTTTGGGTCCTGGCTGCTCCACTTCTGATGGTGGCCAGGGAAAGAGAGGGAAAGGGGCAGCAGAGGATGGTGCAGGTGCTTAGGCTCCTGCTGTCCAGGTAGGAGACCCAGATGGAGTTCCTGGTTCCTGGCTTCAGCCTGGCCCAGCCCCAGCCCTGCGGCCATTTAGGGAGTGAACCAGCAGATAGAACTTTCTCTCTCTCTCTCTCTCCCCTCTTTCTCCCTCTCTCTGTAACTCTGCTTTTCATTTGAAATTAATTCATTTAAACAAATAAATAAATCCTGAAAGAAAATAAATTGATAGGACTAAAAGAACATCTTTGGGACCCACCATGAATCAAATCCAGATTCTACCACTTGGACAAGTCCCTTCAGCTCAGTCAACTTCTCTGAGGTTATACTTTTCTTTTCTGAAAATACATGGATAGTTATCCCCACTTTGTAGATTTGTTGTTGAAGGTTAGATGAGATATGTATGCAAAGGGCCCAGCATCCAGGTGAGCAAGTACTCAATAAGTGCTCACTTCTTCAGGTTTTTTTTTTTTTCTTTTTTAAAAAAAGTTTATTTATTTATGTTAGGAAAACAGTTGCAGATTGGTGCCTCCTCACACGGGGCACCAAAATGTTGGGAAGAGAATCGCAGAATAGAGAGGAGACAGTGTACGAATTTACAGCCAGACTGAATTTATTCAGAGAAAATAAATCCGTACAAGTTTCGTGACCAACTGCCCATGTACACACTGATGCTACACGTGGCAGAAGGCCCTGACCCCAGGGGCCAGGCCTTTTTATATTTTAGGAGGGCTGGGGATGGGGATTGGGTAGGGGGCAGCAGGCAGAGGGGAATTCCTGGAACTGGTCTTTCAAGTGTTCAGAGCAACTGGTCTTTCAGGTGGCTGTTAAGAGGTGGGGTATGAAGCAATAGGATGTGAGACCCAATTGAGTTTCAAGGGCAAGGAATACATTCCAAAGTTTATCTCTTTTGGGCAATGAGGGAGAATGGCTGAGGCTTATGTCCTTGTTCCATCAATTTATTAGGAAATCAGAGAGAGAGAGAGGTCTTCCATCTGCTAGTTCACGCTCCACATATGCCTACTGAGCCAGGCCAAACTCAGAAGCCAGACACTTCGTCTAGTCTCAAGCAGTTGGGCCATTAAATCTATCTGCTGCCTCCCAGGCACATCAGGCAGGAAGCTGAATCAAAATTGGATGTGGTAATTTTATCTCAGTCACTCAGCAATATGGAATATAGGCATCCCAAGCAGCATCTTAATCTGCTGTACCATAACGCCTGTCCCTTCCTTTCTCAGTTTTTGTGTTTGTTTTGTTTTTCTGTCATACTTGGATGCTGCTGTCAGGACTGTAGAGAAAATAAAGGGATTAGCTGCTCAAACAAGAGTATGTGCCTTTGAAGGGTAGTTACAGAGAGAATTGAGCAACAGCTTCCTTTCAGTTCTCCCTCCTGGCTTGTCATGAGCTCACACCTCTGAGTCTTTTTTCACCCTTTTCTCTTTCTCTTCTCATGTGAATACAGTCAAGGATCCAGAAAATTCTGGCTTTTGGGCTTTCTGGACCCCAACTTCCAATTGAAATGGCTATTCTTTTGTTCTCTCTCTCCTCTCTCTTTTTTTTTTTTTTTTAAGATTTATTTATTTATTTATAATTCAGAATTAGAGAGAGAGAGAGAGAGAGATCTTTCATCCGCTGGTTCACACCCCAAGTGGCTACAACAGCCAGAGCTGGGCCAGGCCAAAGCCAGGAGGAGCCAGGAGCTTCTTCCAGGTCTCCCACATGGGTGCAGGGGCCCAAGCACTTGGGCCATCCTCCACTGCTTTCCCAGGTGCATTAGCAGAGAGCTTGTTTGGAAGTGGAGCAGTCAGGACAGACTCACTGGCGCCCATTTGGGATGCTATCACTACAGATGGTGGCTTAACCCCAGTGCTGGCCCCATTCTTTTGCTCTCTAGCCCAGGGCTAGACACACATGAAAATGACACCACCTGGGGGAGGGTTGGACTGTCTTTGTTCAGGCTGCAAAAACACTTTCACATTGAGATAGAGGTCTACAAAGCCATCTCCCAGGTCTGCCTTGCTAGCTAGAGCTCACGTTTCAGCATGTCAGTTTTCTAGTGCTTCTTTTTCCTTCTAAGTCTATCTAAGAGAGTGAAAGGAGTACAGTGCCTGACTCTGTATAGCATTCTTGTTGCCTTAGCCTTTGTCAATTCACTTCACTTCTCTCTGAATTGCACTTAAAAAAAAAGTTACCATTTCTCCACTTGTCAGTTTTATTATTATTTGAAAGATAGAAACTCCTATCCACTGACTCATTCCCCAAATACCTGGAGCCAGGATCCCAGTAACTTGAGCCCTCATCACAGCTTTCTCCCAGGTTGGTTAGCAGAAGACTAGCTATGAACCAGAGCCAGGAGTCAAAGCCAGGTATTCAGATAGGAGACATAGGCATCTTAATTGCTAGGCTAATCGCCTACCCCAAGTTGCATTTTTTTATCTGTAAAATGAGAGTAATTTATGAGTTTTGGCTCTGACATATTATCAGATGAGGGATGCAAAAAGTTTGATAAGTGCTGTTTAGATAAGACAGTATTATTATCCTCATTTATCCAGGCTGGGCTCGGCTTGGAAGGAATTGGTGCCAAACTCTACATTTATTTATTTCCCAGGACACTGTATTACATAAGGTAAGGCCTGTAATACCCTGTGATGGACTTCAATGGTCTTGCCAGCCTGGAAGGTGCAATGCTACAAGCCAAACCATTGATTTGTCAGCTCTCGGCTCCTCCCGGCCATGGCTGCTACAGTACTATAATACCATAATGTGGGTCTGGGAAGCTTTGTTTCCTACTACTCCATTGAAGATGCCAAGAAAGAATTTAGGTTTAATCTCTTTTGAAAACATTGACTCATCTGCGGTAGATATTTGGCCAGACTGTTAGAACACCCTGAAATGAAAGAAAAATATTCCTAGATACCACTGAGTGCCTATGTTGTATCACCACAGTTAGTACTTATTAATCCTCATTGCATCCTTCGAAATAGGTACTTTATTTTCAGTTTACTGAAAAGAAAACAGGTTCAAAAAGTTAAGTCCCTTGTTAAGTCACATAAACAAGTGACAGAGCTGGAATTTTCTTTCTGTCTTAGTCCAAAATTGTTGTCCCGACCACCTTCCACAGGGCCTCCCATCACAGTACAGGAAGAGGGACCATATGCTACATAGAAAACTCTGGAGATTCCCATTGACACCAGCTACATGCAGATCCCTCTGCCTTGGGATCTGGGGCGAGTGGCTTTCACGTTCTGCAGGCCGTAGGTTCTGTCATTAAATCATCACAGCCATATGACTAAGGTGCTATTCTTATCTGTTTTCCATTCGAGGAGACGAGGCCTCTGTGGGGTGAGATGACTTGCCCAAGGTTACAGAATAGTAAGTGGTACAGCCAGAACTGAAGTCTAGGTCGGTCTACCACCTGCCTCAGAGTTCTTTCCACCATTTCTCAGAGACAGCTGATAAGAGGAACAAGTGCAGGAGCCTCACTTTCTTCTGTTCTTTCCCCTTCTCTCATAATCTCTCCCTCTTTTAGAAACCTTACCAAGGCAATAAAGATCTTTGAAACTTCAGGAAAAAGGTTTATGAAGAGCTTAAAAATTGCCTGGCCTGCTCCATATAAGTCAGGGAAACTGCTTCCTGTCCTTTGTATAGTGTTGTATTGTTACTTTCAGCACGGTGTGGTGGGTGTAGCATTGGGAAAGTTCTTTCTGAGCTTTGTTCTTTATCAGTATGATATCTTCAAGGTACTGTAAATATTAAGATGATAAATATTCAAAGGTAGCAAGTAGAGGCTCTTTAACTGACAGTGGTTCTTTTCCCTGGCAGCAAGGTCTAATAGAAACCAGTCTGGGAGTCAGGAGTCCTAAGTCTCTCTCTCTGGTTCTGTGACCTTGGATATGTGAGTCATTGTCTCTAGATGGAACAGGTAATCTCTAGGGACTGCTTTCAACCTTTATGTCCTGCTTTTTACTAATGTCAGTAATAGATGGTTGGCTTTTTGTTTTTAATATTAATTTATTTGAAAGGCAGAGGAAGAAGAAAAGAAAGATCTCTCATCTGCTGATCACACCCCAAATGCCAGCAAAAGCTGGGGCTGGGCCATGCCAAAGCTGGGAGCCAGGGATTCTTTCCAGATCTCCATGTGGCTGGCAGGGACACAATCAACCACCTGAGCCGCCATCTGCCACCTCCCAGGTGCATTAGTAGGAAACTGAATCAGAAGCGTGGAGTAGCCAAGAGCTAAACCAGGCGCTCCAGTGTAGGATACAGATAGCTTAACCTGCTTTGCCACAGTGCCCACCCTGGTTGTTTTTTTTTTTTTTTTTTTTTCTTTTTTTTGTAGATCAAACTGAACAGGTTATATGAAAAAGACTTAATGAACTAGAAATTTTTATTCTCTACCTCTTCCTCTATTCAGTTCATTCCCAAGTTAACACTTGTTACTAGTTTGTGCCCTTTCCAGTGTTTTCTGTATTAAGTGTATATAGGTATGTATAAATACATATACACCACATGATGTGCACATATAATGGTACTTCAAAAAAATTTTTGAAAATGAAATTAATGGGCCAGAATTGTGGTATAATGGGTTAAGCTGCTGCCTGCAATGCTGGCATCCCATATAGGGGCTGATTCATGTCCTGGCTGCTCTACTTTTGATCCAGCTCCCTGCTCGTGGCTTGGGAAAGCAGCAGAAGATGGCCCAAATCCTTGGGCCCCTGTCACCCATGTGGAAGACCCAGATGAAACTCCTGGCTCTTGGCTTCGGTGTGGCCTAGCCCAGTCATTGCAGCCATTTGGGGAGTAAACCAATGGATGGAAGATCGCACTATCTCTCTCTCTCTCTCTCTCTCTCTCTCTCTAATTCTGCCTTTCAAATAATAAAATCTTTTTTTAAAAGATCTATTTATTTATTTGAGAGAGTTACACAGAGAGAGAAGGAGAGGCAGAGAGAGAAAGAGGTCTTCCATCCAGTGATTCACTCCCCAGATGGCCTCAACAGCCAGAGCTGTGCCGATCCAAAGCCAGGAGCCAGGAGCTTCCTCCAGGTTTCCCACCTGGGTGCATGGGCCCAAGGGCTTGGGCCATCTTCCACTGCTCTCCCAGGCCACAGCAGAGAGCTGGATGGGAAGTGTAGCATATGGGATTCGAACTGGTGCCCATGTGGGATGCTGCACTGCAGGCGGTGGCCTTACCAGCTACGCCACAGCACTGACCCCTCAAATAATAAAATCTTCTTAAAAAATCAAATTAAAAGATACTTATTTTGATATAAAAATGTGAAAATCATGCATAGTTTCTTCATAATCATTTTCCATGAGCTTTTTTTTTTTTTTTTAGATTTATTTATTTGAGAGGCAGAGTTATAGTCAGAGAAAAAGGTGTTTCATCAGCTGGTTTACTCCCTAGATGGTCGCAACAGCTGGAGCTGGGTCAATCCGATGCCAGGAGCTTCCTCTGGGTCTCCCACTTGGGTGCAGGGGCCCAAGCACTCGAGCCATCTCCTACTGCTTTTCCAGTCCATAAGCAGAGACCTGGATCGGAAGAGATGCAGCCAGGCCACGAATTGGCACCCATATGGGATACTGGCGCCACAGGCAAAGACTTAACCTACTATGCCACAGCACCGGCCCCTCCATGAGCTTTTTAAAGACCCCTTGTGTGTGTATGTAAAAACCCATATGGGGTCAGAGTTGTATAGCTTGTAAGGCCTCTACTTGCAATGTCATCATCCCATGTGGGTGCTGGTTTGTGTCCTGGCTGCTTCATTCCTGATCCAGCTCCCTGCTAATGGCCTGGGAAAGCCGCAGAAGATGGCCCAACTACTTGGGCTCCTACCACCCATGTGGGAGACTTGAATGAAGCTCTTGGTTCCTAACTTTAGTCTGGTACAGAGCTGGCTGTTGCAGCCATCTGAGGAGAACCAGCGGGTGGAAGATGTCTCTCTCTCTCTCTGTAACTGATTTTTCAAATAAATAAATAAATCTTTAAACCACACACACATATGTCATATACATTGGAATCTAATACATGATGTCTTTTTCACTTGAAAGGGCAGAAAAGCAGTAATCTTCCATCCACGGGGTTCACTCCCCAAATGCCTGCAATAGCCAAGGCTGGGCCAGGTTGAAGTCGGTAGCCCAGAACTCCCTCAACTCAATCAAGACCCGAGTATTTGAGCCCTTACCACTGCATTCCAAGGTATACATTAGCAGGAAACTGAATTGAAAGCTGAGCAGCTGAGACTTGAACAACCCAGCCACTGATGTGGAATGCAGGCATCCCAAGTAGCATCCTAACCACTGTGCCAAACACCCAAACCCTCTGGTTAGTTCTTCAATATTTGCTTTATTGCTTTTAATTAATGCCTCATAATGTACTAAGTGACCTATTGATTGGCTATATGCTATTATTTTTAAAACCAGATATACCCACACAGTGTTGAATTTTTAAATTTTCTTTTCAGGAAAAGAAGAAAAAGAAACATAGAGACAAGAAGTCATCTGACTCTGACAGCTCAGACTCTGAGAGTGATGCAGGCAAGAGGGCCAGGCACACACCCAAAGACAGTAAGGCAGCAAAGAAGAAGAAAAAGAAGAAGAAGCACAAGAAGAAGCATAAGGAGTGAGACTAGGAAGAGCAGAGGGGGTGGCTGAGAGAATCAGGAACCAGGAGCCTAGTGCCAATGAGCCCTGGGTCCTGAGCAACTTAATGTGGCCTCCCACCCCGCTGACTCTGCTCCCATGGGAGATGGCTTTCCTCATGTAGCAGGCAGGTTTGGGAGTTAAGAGTTCAAAAGCAGCTGCCTAGCTGAGTTACTGTTTCCTTGTCACACCCAGATCCTTTGCAGTGACCTCTGTGTCTACCCATTCATTCACACAACTTCTTCACTCACTGGGAGGTCATGTTACCCTCCCCAGCTGCCACTGCCAGAGCTGGATTCCTAGGGGTCTAGGCTAAATCCACAGGTCCTGCTGTGGAGGTGAATCTGGCTGTAGTTGGACACAGAGTGATTGGCCCCTTCCTCCTGTTGGTCTGTGTTGGGCCAATTGGTGGGTGGTCTCTGCCGCATCCAGCACAGGAGCAGGAGACCGGCAGCAGGAGGCAGAACACGGTAAGAAGTGGTGCTCACTTCTCCCAGTCCCCCAACACCGTTCGCCTGTGCTGGAAGTGACAGCCAGTGGCCACCGTCAGAAAGGAGCCATCCAGCGTGACTGAGCTCGTGTGTGACATTCCAGCAGAACACTGAACCAGACATCTGAAGCCAAGATCATTGCTCTACTTTGTATCTGCTACCGTGTGAGTCAGTCGGTTCCACTTCAGATCTCTGCTTAAATTCCTGGCACTAAATGGAAGTGTGTTTGGTTTTAAACTTACTGAAAGTTCTTACACCTGTAATCCTCTTCCTAGGTAACTTACAGGCTTAAAGTCACTGAGCCTGCATTAATTGACAGGAAAATACTTAATATGTTACCTTAGACCTTGGAGAGACCAGCTGAGGTACAGAGCCAGAGGCACTAGCAGGTGCCAGCCTTCTTAGGAGATCACTTATAAGCCCTCCTGTAAGGATTGGGTGACCTCTTCACACAGTCAATGAGAGAACCAGTAAGAATTGGTAACCATGATGACCAGCCTGGCTCATAGGCAAGAGCTCAGAAGTCATCTTAGGCAGTGGGCATTCTCTCCCACCACCATGGCACAGCGTGGATCCTGTGTCCTGAGAAAGGGAAGGACCACAAGAAGAGCCAGTGCAGGGTGGGCCCACGGTGACAGGTCAGTAGTCACACCTGGGGAAGCCTCAGCACTGCCTGGACTAGAGCTCAGCTGACCGTGAGGAGGGTCAGTGTGAAACAGGTATAGGTACAGCTGTGCTGTTACTCAGCGTGGAAGGGGGTCAGCTGACAACCATCTGAGACCGTCCACGTCAGGCTCTCGTCTAATGCTTCCCCTTAGTGACCTTCAGGCAGCCTCACACAAAAGGAAACTGAGACTTCTGGCATCCTATCACCAGAGGAAACAGACAACTGGGTGGCCTTAGCTCTGCTTTATTGACCTCAGAGCACCCTTTGGATGCAGTTAAAAAAAGAAGCCACATACACAATGAGAACTGGAACTGGATCCAGGCTGATGCCACCTGACCCCAACTAAGGCAGATTTATACAAAACACGAGAGGAAAAAAATGAGGCAATGTGGTGCTGAGTTGAGGGGTAGCCGGCTGGCAGAGGAGCAGTCAGTGACGGTGCGGGCAGGTCATGCTTCTTTCTCGTAAGTGCGCGTGCTAACTGTACTGCCGTGGGTGAGCGTCTGGAAGGAAAGACAGAGTTAGATGGGGGCGGGCAGAGCAAGGGAAGCTGTCAGGAGCACCCTTCACGTTACTGACTATAGTAATCGTCACTTCAGTACTATGTGCCAGGCACTTGACACATATTCGTTAGAATTCCTCTTTTAGAAATTTGGAAAAATGAGCTTTGAGAGAGGAAGTAATTTGGTTAAGATCCTGGAGTGTTTATCTTTCCCCTACACCATTCAGCTTCCTTCCTCCTTAGTGCAGGCACATAGCAGACAAATAGGTGAGTAAAAATGGCCTAAGATGCTTGGGAAAAGGCCTTGCTAGGCTACCAACTTTCCATTCCCTTCCTGTCTTGGGATAGTGCCTGGGCAGAGCTCCAAGCTTCCACCATCCGGCCTGGTTTAAGAGCCAAGGCTATGTCCTCACCATGGTGCAGTTGCCCAGTGAGGATTTGTCTTTCTCATCACCAAAGCTAAGCACCTCATTCTTATTTAAGAGTCAGTGCAGGTTACACTCACCCAAGAAGAATATGCTATGGAAATGCCACAGTGAGAACTTGATGCCGTACGGTTAGAAGGCAGAGACCAGGTTATGGGGAGAGTTCAGTCAAGGCTGTGTTTTCCAAGTGAAGTCCCCAAGCTTATCCCAAAACAGACTGCACTGAGAGGAGGGGGGACTGCAATGGGGGAAAGGCTTATGCTGTTCAGACAAGGGCCTACCCTTATGTGTGACCATGCAGTCCTAGGGAGAAAGAAATGCTGCGATGGGAGATGGGAGCCTCCCCTAAGCATCTGGGATCATATTTGGCC
This sequence comes from Lepus europaeus, assembly GCF_033115175.1. Taxonomy (NCBI): domain Eukaryota; kingdom Metazoa; phylum Chordata; class Mammalia; order Lagomorpha; family Leporidae; genus Lepus; species Lepus europaeus. The sequence goes on from NC_084831.1 coordinate 23,630,270, forward strand.
CTGCTTTCCGCCTCTTTCTGGGGCAAAACAAGGTGGAAACAGAGGAGGGGACAAAAGATACGGAGTACCTGCTGTACTCCTCCCACCTCAGCTCTGTGCTGTGCATGTATGATCTCTGTAGCTCCCAGAGTCCAAAGGTTGGTGTTACTGATGCCGATTTTACAGCGGCACTTGGAGAATTTGCTTGTCTCAAGTCATACAGCCTATATGCTGAGATTTGAACCCAGGCCTGTGTTGAACCCAAAGTCACCACAAAAAACTCCCACATCTACTCTTTGTCCTCTGCCCCCACCTCTTTTTCCCAGCCTCTGGGCACCCAGGGAAAGGCCTTAGCTTTTTAAAGCAGGCTTGGGTAAAGGGGCAATCTAAAGGAGCAGAAGTAACCAATTAGGTGAGGCTTAAATTTGCCCATCTTACCAGGATGAGTTTCCCGTCACTGAGCTCCCGCACAAGCGTTGTCTCCTGGCCATCCCACTTCTGCAGGTGGACAAGTTTGCCTCCATCCAGTGTCACAAGGGACTGTGGAGAGAGGGTGGAAGCCTGAGCAGCGATCTGAGCCAGGACTGAGGTGCAGAATGGGTCAGGATACTGAGGACACAACCTCTGACCCAAACTAGGGAGGATGCGGGAAGCAGAGCTCAAGCAGCCCACCTCCAGCCTGTCTTCACGGGATGTCCAGTTCACCTCCAGCCTCTGCCCCACTGCTTCCTGGTTGGGGGAGGGACTGTCATACATTGGGTGAGTAGGGAGATACAAGGAGTTCAGTGGGGCTAGACAGCCTGGCCCTGAGATGGGGCAGGAGTCTTCAAGGTGAGGTGATCCACAAAATGTCTAAAAGACCCCCAGTGATGGAAAGTATTGATTAATTAAACTTCTCTCCCCTCCTTGCCCCCATCATGTGACTTCTACGGCTAAGGGCAAAAATGGCAAGAACCTAGGACTGGGTGTCCTTGCAGTGATCTCAGCCCTGGGTCAAATGCCCACGTCATCCCCCGGCTGCTACTGGCATGCATCAGCTAGTTCTCATTTGGCAGCTCTCCCAGGTCTCTTGAGGAATTTGGGGGCGCTAGGCCAGACTAAGGAACCCTGACTGAGCAGGTTCAGTAGGAGAATTTGGGAAGACTCTGTGTGCTTGGGGATGCTCATCTCTGTGCTTTCCTAATCTCCTTATTCCTCATCCTCTTCCCCCAAGTCTTTTTGCCCACTTGGAACAGATTATTTTTGGCCTAGACATCCCAGGTGACTGCTGTTACGTTTTACCTTGAGAATTGGGCAAGTTTGGGAAGGTAGGGGAATGTGGTAAGGTAGCTTCCTTTGTCAAAGGGAGGCTGCCACTCATGGATACCATCCCTAGCTCTGCTGCCTGCCTCCTGTGTGATCCCAGACTGGACTTCAGCTCCTCTCCCTCTGTGAGAAGACCAGACCCCACCCTGTCCTTCCTAAGGGCAACTGTGAGGAAGAGGGGACAGCAGAGGGGCTGAAACAGGGTCATGATGGAGAGGATTCTGTGGGGACACCCTGTAGGAGTCAAAGCACCTCAGTTCTCATCCATGGCCCATTGCTGGGAGCCTGAGGCACGATGCCAAGATAGGGCCACCACAGGGTGACAGAGCCCTGAATCTGTGGGTAGATGTTCACTACCCCAGCCTGGGAAAGTGAGCAAAGACTCAGACCCACAATGCAAATGCCCCATCCAGAACATCCTGCCTGTCATTGGACTCATTGGAAATCGTTCATCAGGGTCAACAGCAAAGCCTGAGAACTGAGGTTGCAGAAGACACACATCTGAGCAGGTCTCAGCTGCTTATTCCTGGCTGCCGCCTTTGGTGTGGGAAGCAAGGCTAACCTCACACAGTGAAGGCCCTGATTTCTCCTGGGTGTTGTTCCTAAAGCACTCAAAATCACAGCTGTGGCCACATAACCGCCCCATCTATGGAAGAAAGAAACCCAGAGGTACTCCATGCCTTGTACAAGTCACCCAGCTGGAGCTGGGGTAGACATGGAGGTCAGAAGAGCATCCTAGCTCTGCTGCCCACTCCCAGAGGCAGCTGGCAGGTGTTTGCCAGTGAAAGAAAATGAGGATAGAATAAATGCGTATCTAGCACCTGGAACTTCGGTAGCCTGCACCTCGGGGTGCAATGTCAGGGAGTCAAGACTGCCAGCCCATTTCCCTTCAGGGCCTCAGCACCCTCCATTCCCCATGCCACGTTCCCTGACGCACCTTGACCTTCCTGTCATCTGCTGTTGTCTCATCGAACTCCACCCCAATCTGAAAGCTGATCTCCGTGTTCTTGAAGGTGCTGTGTGTTTTCAGGGTGATGATGTCTCCGTTCTTTTCGATGATCGTGGTAGGCTTGGTCATGTTGGCCACTTGCCTGGTAGCAAAACCCACACCTGAGGACAAGGGGCAGGTTACACTTAATAGCTGCAATGTACAAGCTCTGAATAAGTTCTAGGCACAGGTGTCGAGAAGAGGAAAAAGGGTAATCCATTGCTTCAAAGCCTTTTATGGCCACTTTTAAAATTCAGTCTTCCCCTTAGCTCTGTGGTGAATAGAGACTACTGATCCCATTAGATGAGAAACTTTAGAAACAGTATACCATAGCAACTCGGTCAGAACTGGGGTTAGTGTAAGCTGTTGCTAAGTGCCTTTCCTCTGGGAGGATTCTGTACATGGGTGATCTCGTTCACTTCTTCCTGTCCCCTTGAAGAGTGATACTCTTATCCCCTCTTTACAGATGGAAATACTGAGTTAGAGCTAAAGCTCAGGGTCCCAAATCTGGGTTGGAAGCCCAGATTGGGGGCTGGTGGTGTGGTACAGTGGGTTAAGCTGCTGCCTGCAATGCCAGCATCCCATACTGGAGTACTAGTTCCAGTCTTGGTTGCTCCACTTCAATCCAGCTCCCTGCTCATATGCCTGGGAAAGCAGCAGATGATGGCCCAAGTCTTTGGACCCTGGCCATCCACATGGAAGACAGAGATGGAGTTCCAGGCTCCTGGCTTTGGGCTGGTCTGGTCCCAGTCATTGTGGCCACTTAAGTGAACCAGCAGATGGAAGATCTCTTTCTCTGTCACTCTGCCTTTCAAATAAATTTCAAACAACAACAACAAAAACCCTCCAGAGCTTATATCACTGCTCAACCACACGACCTCTCAAGATTAGAGCCTTAGGTTGTCTTCCAGGACACCTCAAGTCAGGCACTAATGGAACAAGAGACAGACTTGGCCTTCCAAAGCCTCAGGAACAAGAATTTTCCACCTTTGGAAGTTTTTACTCTGAACCATGAGAAACATTAATGCTTTTGTCCCCCACATATGACAAGGCATTTTCGAAGCCTCCTACCTATGATCCAGGAGGTGGATTTAAAGGGAGTATATCCCATTATGCACATACACGTAAGAGAGGCCTAAAGTAAGAGCAGCAAGACTCAAGCCCAGGTCCCCTGATTCCTATTGTAAGATCCTATAAGAGGGGCCAGCATGGTAGGTAAAGTCGCCATCTGCAGTGCTGGCATCCCATGTGGGTGCCAGTTCAAGTCCTTGGCTGCCCCACTTCCAATCTAGCTCCCAGCTAACAGCCTGGGAAAGCAGTGGAAGATGGCCAAAGTACTTGGGCCCCTGTACCCAGGTGGGAGACCCAGAAACAAAAAACTCTATAGGAACTCTCTTGACCCAAGCATGGCTTCCCTGGATGCTGGGCAAAGCCCAGGTGTCCTACAAGCAGTGAAGAACAAAGAACTCTTAGGCTAAGGCTTGACTACTCCATGAGGTTATCCTAGGATCTGTCCTTTTGTCTCCAACCTCCCATCACAACTTCACTGTCCCTTCATCCCCAGAGCCTATGCTGGCTGGCTTCTATGAGGCAGGAGGGCAGCCCAGTATGGTGAAGTGGTATGCATCAAGTCTCCAAGCAGCGCAACCCCGTGCCAGCTGACACCTAGGTACGTTTTAAAAAAAATTTGTTTGAAAAGCAGAGTGACAGAGCTCCTATCTGTTGGTTCACTCCCCAAGTGCAGCAACAGTTGGGGCTGGGCTAGGCCGAAGCCAGTAGCCTTCCCAGGTGCATTAGCAGAGAGCTGGATTGGGAGTGGAGCAGCCAGGACTCAGAATCGATGCTCTGATAGGGGATGCTGATGTCAAGGCAGTGATTTAACCCACTGTGCCACAATGCTATCCTGTGCCTAGGTAGTTTGCATGAGCCCATGAGTTGCTTTGCTTAATGCTTAGGACAATGCTATAGGATAGCTTTATTATCCCCAATTTATAAATGAGGCCCAGTGAAGTATCTTGGCTGAGTTGAAAACAGTCACTGATTAACCTGGATTTGAACCTAGGCTCCAAAACTGTTCTATGCCTTGGGTCATTCTGCCCAGCACGTCCTCAGTTCAGGCACTCAGACCACCAGTTGTTTGTGGTCACTGGTACCACGTTTTTGCTCCCTGAGAACCCTTGGTCTGTCTGCAACAAGAGGGATGGGCTGCCTAGCCAGTGAGGGACCCGGCCTTGCCTGCTGGTGTCAGAGTGACCCAGGCCAGTCAGTCCCCAGCACAGAGCAGGGTCTTGTCACTGCACCTGGAGCTCTGTTTGCTTAGGACCTGCCCAGAGGTGTGGAGTGTTTGAGGAGGGAAATCACTGTGGGATGAGTGTAGGAAAGTAAGAACTGGGCAGAGTTTAGGAGACTCGGGAAGAGCTGGGTTTCCTTAGAAATGAAGCCAAAGCCATTTACTGAGAACTGAGGGTCTTTTCTCTGTAATGAGGAAAAGCAGGCTGAAGGGAGTCTCAGCCCCTCACGTAAGAAACTGCCCAGGAACAGGTCTCCAGGGATACCTGCTCCCTGGCTGAAGCTGAACAGGGTGGTAAGGCTGGTGTAACTCAATTCAGAGATTCAGCTCCTTGGCCCTAATGTCTGCTTCGTGGGAACAAACAAAACTTGGGCCCTCCGGCTTCCCCAACAGCTGCCGTGGGCCCCCGCTTCTCCGAGAACGCAGTCTTCCTGGAGTCACTGGCATAGAGCCCGGGCAGGGGCAGGGGCAGCACTCTGGCCCCAGGAGCTGTATCTGGAGGCCCTGTTCCAGGAGCGAGTGAGGAGCAGAGGTGTAAGAGGTATAGGAAGTGGGCTTCCCTACCCCTGTGCAGCCCTCCTGCCTTGGGAGGAAATCATGGACCGAGCTCAGCCATGAGCACCATTCCAGTTGTCCCTATTCCAGCCTGCTGGACTAGATTAGTCTCGTAGCTGGGAATTGTAGAGAAAGGGTGACATGCTGTAAGCCCAAACCAGGAGCGGAAGACCTGCCAGCCGCTAATCCCTTCCCCTACTTCCTACTCACAATGCCTGTAGGGTAGTGGGAAGAGCTCTGGGTTGTGGATCTAGAAATCTTGGGTCTTCCTAACAGTTTAGCTGTGGAATTGGTAGGAGATCCTCCGCTGTCTGGGTCTCGGTTTCTCTTTCTGTTGAGCTAAGCAAGCTATAGCCGTGTCCACGGTTCTTGCCTGTAAGAATCTTTGAGTCTTTAGTCTTCATCCCAACACCACACAGCAAGCCAAGCCCTCCTGGACCAACACACCTCACCCTCTGCTGTACCCTAGAAGGCTATGGCTTTCTCCACCCTGACCCTCACACTGCATTGGTTCAGCGTCAGGTTGTAGAAAAGGCCCCAGCTGGTGATGGGCCTCTTCCCCCACTCTACCACAGCTCTCACAGCGACCAAGACCTGTGTACATACCTCTGCAGGACAAGGTCAGACTGGCCGGCGAGAAAAGAGGGCCTCCAGCGAGAATCCTCTACCCAACCCCACATGGAGGGGCAGGGGTTGTTGCTACCTGAGCAGATCCCGGCCTCACCTCTTCCCCTTATCAGATTCACCAATTCACCTTTTCCCCAACTCAAGCTCCCTCCTCCCGGGTATCTCCTATATCCAGAGGCCATAGTACACTCCCTGTCAGCCCCATTGCTTTTCTAGGTTCAGTCACCGGACATTTCCAGACCACCCATGCTCCTGGTTTTCTCGCCTCCCCAGCCTCCCACCTGCCCATCTTCCTCGAAAGCACCGCCCTGCCCCCACATCTACAGGCACAGCTGCCTCTCCTTCCTGTTCCTCCCTACCTGGAGAGCCCTCTCCCAGGGTGGGACCAGGACACCTCCTCCCGACGGGCCCCTCATGCCCCGGCCCGGGCTGCCAACCTCGCGTTCCCCTGCTCTCCGACCTTAATGAGGCAGGATGCCGGGGCACACAGGGCAGTAGCCACGCAAGGATCGCTGTGCCGGGCTCGGCGTGTGGACAGCGTCTTCCCAACCCAGCATCCTGAGCCCCGCTGGTCACTCACCGATTGACTTCATGTAGTCATCGAAATTCTTGCTGTCCACCAGCTTCCAGGTTCCCACGAAGGCGTCCACCATGGTGAGAGTGAGCGAGGCTGAGAAGCTGTGAGAGCAGGCGTGCAAAGACTCCCGGAGCGGCGGCTCCCTAGCCGAGCTGCCGCTTTAAATAGCCCTTGCATCACATGATGAGACGTGGCCCACGCCCCCCAATGGCTCCCGAAATAGGAAGCCCCGGGCTGGCGCTCACCCGCGAGGGGCTGGCCGCCCCTCCCCCAGCCCGCCAAGAGGGGAGGAGACAAACCCGTGGCACTCCGCTCTCCTGCGTCAGCGCGGGTGCCTGGCTTCTGACTCCCTGCCCCAGGCTGGCAGGACTTGCCCCCTTCCCTGTCTTCGGCGCTCTTGGGAATCCGAGAAGGAAGCCCCTGGAGCGGGTGCGGCGAGCCAGGACGCACGCCGCGCTAGGGCGCACGCCGCGGACCTCCTCCACCCCACAGTCCCACCACGAGCTTGGAGTCCGAGCAGAGATGAGAATAGGGAAGAAAGGAAATTCGCCCTTGGGTTGGTACTCACTGGGGAAAGCTCTGGTTGACCCTTGTGACACAGGTATCTGTCCTTTTACGAGGAAGGAGCCTGCGACTCAGGGCAACTGACAAGGTCACAAGAATACCTAGGAGAGGGGGAATTGCAAACCGGGGCTAGCAGGCTCCAGGGCTGGCGCTCTCCCGCCGCTCCCACTGCCTGGTGGCAGAGGCAACATCTGCGGCCGAGCTGCCCTGCGTCCTCGCCTGCTCCCGGTGAAAGTATGACCCTTACCTGGCGCGGCGCCCGCACCGCGCCCGCTCTGCACCTGCTTGCCCCGCCAGGTGCCTTTCCCCTGGAGCCCAACTCCCCACCCACCCCTGCCAGCATTCCAAGATTTTCTGATCTCTGAGTTTTTGTGCAAGTTGTTCTCCTCACCCTCTTTCAGAAATGCTGTCGATTCCATCAGCCCGAGGCCCCCTCCCCCACCTGTGGGACTCCACCGCCTGCCTTCTGCACTCCGCACTCCTGCAAGTCAGCCTACACTACCCTTATATTTTTTTCTCGAAGATTTATCTGAAAGGCAGAGAGAGGGAATGACGGACAGAGATCTTCCATCTGCTGGTTTACTCCCCAAATGGCCACAATGGCCAGCCGGGCCAGCACAAAGCCAGGAGCCTGGAATTCCAGCCAGGTCTGCCACGTGGGTGGATGGGAGTGAGGCTCCTATGGAATACTGACATTGCAGGTGATGGCTCAACCCACTGCCCCACAACCTCAACAACCTCAACCTCGAGGCAGGACTCACCTCCCTTAAAGAACCTGTGCCAGTGTTTGACACTTGACAACTTAAAGAACAGAAAGACCTATGGTAGTGTTAGTGTGTATTGATCCTTATTGCACACCCCAAAGGGCCTTAAGAACATTGTGTCCTTGAACTTTTAAAACAAAATCCCTGGAGCAGGCATTAAGGCGCAGCAGGTTAAACTGCTTTAAACCCAAGTCTGGGTTCACAGCATCCCATGTCAGCACTGGATGGAGCCCCAGCTGCTCCACTTCAGATCCAGCTCTCTGGGAAAGCAGCAGAAAATAGCCCAAGGACTTGGGCCCCTGCCATGTGGGAGACCAGGATGGAGTTCCTGGATTCAACTTGGCCAAGCCCCTGGCATTGTGGCCATTTGGGGAGTGACCAGTGAATGGAAAATCTCTCTTCTCTCTCTCTCTCTCTCTCTCTCTCTCTCTCTCTCCCTCCCTCCCCCTCCCTCCCTCCATTACACAAACAAAACAACAGAATCCAGAAGCAGATGTTATCATTACCCCTCCCCCCCCCTTTTAAATGGATGAACCAAATGGAGCTTTGGAACAAGACACGTGCCTAAGTCCAAGGGGACTTCAAAAAGTTGGTGGAACGTGGCATTAGAAGATATGTTCATTTTGGCGCAAAATTGCTTTAATTCCACGTGTAGTTTTTTTCATAATATATGTTTCTCCTCGAACCTTTTGAAGACACCCCCCCCCCCATAGTTAGGGGATGGGAGGGGGTATTTTTGCCAGAGACTGTGTGGTATGAATGAATTCCTGACAGAGCCAGCCCTGGACATGAGGCCACGAGGAAGCCGAGCTGCACTGAGCGTGGGCTGTCCAGGGTAGGTGTGCGGGAGCTGGCACGGGAGCCCTGGGGCCTGACCAGCCCTGCCACATGTACAAGCTGGTCCTGCCTTCCTGCCTCTCTGGGCCTCTGTTTCTCCAGGCGGAAGTCCCTGCCCCTGCTCTTCTGGGAAGGAGGCTGAGGAGGAGGAGCCCTCTTTCTCTTGAAAGTCTTGGAAAAAAAGAGATTTTGTTTATTTATTTGAAAAAGTTACACAGAGAGAAGAAGAGATGGAGATCATCCATCCACTGATTCACTCCTGGCTGGGCCAGGCCGAAGCCAGGAGTCAGGAACTTCTTCTGGCTCTGCCATGTGGGTGCAGAGGCCCAAGCATGCAGACCATCTTCTGCTGCTTTCCCAAGCGCAACAGCAAGGAGCTGGATCAGAAGTGGAGTAGCCAGGTCTCGAACCGGTGTTCCTATGGGATGCCGGTGTCACAGGTGGCAGCTTTACCAGCTAAGCCACAATGTAGACCCTCTCCTGAATGTTTTGGTTCCTTTGAATAGTCCAGTGGCCAGAGGACCAAGAGGCCAATTTCTGCCAGAGCTACTGGCACAGGCTTCAAGACTGGACATGGAGCCCTGGTGACCTCACTGTGGGAGCAGGTGCCAGGAGTCGGGGGAGTGGGGTGGTTTCTGACCCAAGGTCACAGCCTTTAGACACAGGGCCACCTCCTAAAGGACTGAGTGGCTGGAGACCTGGGGCCCGGAGCTGTTTCCCTGTGTGGTCCCTGGGAGGAGGCAGAGTGTGGCGGCTGGGCTAACAGCTGCTGGCAGGTGAAGCTGCGGCCCCATCCCAATTCACTTCCGGCGATTCACTCAAGCCACTCTGGATCTCAGGTTCATCACTGAGAGGGAGACGTCTGGGGACCAGATGAGAGAATACATTTAAAACGGTGCCAGGTTTGACTCAATCATTGCTCACTGCTTCCGCCAGGCTCCCACTGTGATCTCCAGAACACCTGAAGACTGAATGTGTGCTCCATCCCTCCCAGCTGAGTCACCAGGCAGGTTGCTTTGGTTCTCTGCTAATAAGGGTTTGACACTGCAGCTGGGGTGGGGTGGGAGGCACGGGGGAGCTGTGAGGTCTTCAGGATGGGTGGGGGGGGTAAGATATCACAATGTGCATTTCTGGGCTTTCATCCATGGCTCCTGGCTCAGAGCTCCTTCCCCAAGGAGGGCCATAGAAGCTAGAACGTCCCTTCTCCACCGGCAGGTCATAGGAGCTCTTCCTTTGCCCTTGCACCTTGGAGCAGGCCCTGAAGGGATTCTTGGACTTACCTTTGGCCGATAGTAGATCACAAGGCCCTCCTCATTCCGGAGAGGACTGGCCTCGGAGCCCGAAGAGCGGAACCTTGCACCGAGAGGTCATGAAGCACACTGAAGCAAACAGCCGCGTTGGGCTTCCCCACCCAGTCTGTTGGCAGTTAAGTCCCTGCAATGAAGTTCCCATAAAAACCCGCAGGGCTGGGTCTGGGAGTTTCCAGAGGCTCCTGGCGGGCGGCGTGGCTGGGAGCTCCCGGCTCCTCCGCTGTGCCTCATCCCGAGCATCTCTTCGTCTTCGCCCTCTGTAGTAGCCTTCACAAGAAGCCAGGGAGGGTGCTTCTCTGAGTTCTGTGAGCGACTCAAGCAAAGCAGTTGACTCTGAAATTTGGGGGGAGAGGCAGCGCTAGCAGGAACCCCAGTTTATAGTGAAACAGCCTGGGGCTGGGGACAGGTGGCAGGAGTGAGAGGCCGGCTTGGGGGCTGAGCTGTCACCCCGTGGAATCCGACCCTGCCTCTGGGTGGACTGGGTCAGAATGAACCAAGTCAGGGCACGGCCAGCGGGTGTGTGCAGTGCGCACCTGATGGCTTGCTTGCTGGTGGGGAGAAACCCTCCCACGTCTGGAGGTTGCAGAAGGCGTCTGCATTTGCTGTGGTGTCAGAGCAGAGGGGAGGGGGCTCAGTGTTCTCCTGTGGGGTACACTGCCAGAAAATCCTTCTGTTCCTCCTCTTGGGCCCTGTCTAAGCTAAGCAGTACAGAGCTCTGAGAATCTAGACAGACCTCAGACCGACCACCTCTGCTGCGCTTCCCCTCCTTTGCCCCACCCACCCCCAGACCTCACTGCCACGGTTGACTCCTAAGTGGCACCCCACCTCCTGTACACCTGGTTTTTATCCTTTCCCTTCTAAGTGTGTGCAGTTCTCTCCTTATCCCTCTCAGTACCTGCACCTTCCTTGCCCTCTTATGCCCACTCCACTCGGGGCCTGTGGATGTGAGACCTGTCCCCTCGTCCTGCTCTCTGTCCTTGACCTGGCAGATCCAGATGTGGGTATTAACAACTGGCAGGCAGCAGGACCACTGCCTGCCAAAGTGCAGCATCTACCCTCAGCCCTCGTCCTGTAGTGATGTCAGTGTTCCGTGTTTCCATGGCAATGGCTGGCAGAGAGGATGCAGAAGAGGAGAGATGAGGAACCAGGAGCCAGCCAATGAGAGGGCCCAGCCGCACCGGGTGATCCATGAGGCCATGGGGAGGGGGGAGAGGGAGCCTCCTCAGCATCTTCTGCTGTTTCCTGGCCCCTCCCTGCCATCTGTGCTCTTGGCACAGGGAGAAAAAGCCTGAAGGTAGAGGCCAAGCAGCCTGAGCGGGAGGCTCTGCTGATGGACGTGCGGGTTCAGGGCCCGAGTCTGTGGGCGCTGACCGCCTCCCCCCCACCCCGTGCCCCACCCTCCTTTCCAGCCTGATACCGCTCGCCAAGATTAATTTTTTTCCTCTGCCTGCCATGGAACCATCTTAGGTCTGTTTTTTTTTAACACTGAAAATGTGAGCAGTTTATTATAATTTATTTAGCCATCTAGGAAGTGCACAGCCGTCAGCAGCTCCAGTGCCGTTGGGCATTTGGGCTCAGCAGTGGAGCTGTCAGCGCAGGGCAGGTGCAGGTGAGACATGCACGGGCTTCCGGTTGCACCTGTGAAGGGATCGCCCCCAAACCGACCTCACCGGTTGTGGCTTTAGCTGTTCCTGATGTTAGTGAGTGTTCTTGCTTTTCACAACAAATACAAGGCCATGAGAGGACAGCAACCTGACCTTCGTGGCCTCATAGAGTCACCCCTCTCCATCCACTGTGTTCTTACAGAGTTCTACTTTGCTTCCACAGGAACTTTAGAAGTTTCTCAACAGCCCCGCAGCCCCTCCTCAGGGCTGCTCCCTACCCCACCCCCACCCCCAGCGGCCTACCTGTACACACACACACACCTGCGTCTTAGGTCCTAGGCTGCACTTCTTTGTGCACCGACTGCTCTCCCGGTGCTCGGGCTGGTTCTAGGTCCCAGGCCTGCCTCTCCCCAGCAAGAAAGCTAGGCCCGTCTTCCTCCGCCTCTCAGTCTCCATTCGCCATGAATGGAGAAAGGCGACCAGCCGCGCAGAGTTGTGGCCAGCGTTGCGGAACAGCGGGTTAAGCCACCGCGTGCAACACCAGCGTGCCGCATCCAGCTTCCTGCTAATGTGCCTGGGAAGGCAGCAGAAGGTGGCCTGGCCTGCACCTGCCAGGGGCAGCCATTTGGATAGTGAAGCAGCGGATCTCTCCTCTCTTCTCTCTCTGTGGCGGTGGGGGTGTGGGAGCATCCTCTCTCTGTGTTGCTCTGCCTTTCGAATAAATAATAAATAAATCTCTCAATAAAAAACCTCTCAGGGTTGTCACAGACTTAAAGGAAAGCCCAATAGACGCTCATGTTCAATGAATAGTAACTCCCTTCTCCTTCCCCTCTTCCGGGTCTCCTTCCCGGGACAGGGGAGTGAGTGAGCCAAGTTCCTCTGAGGCCCTGAGTCACCAGGCAAGCGTAGGCCAAGTCCCGTTCACTGAGGTCCTGGAGAGTTCCTGGGACATTGCAGATCACGCTCCGGTCTCTCCCTGAATGATTCACCCATTCTCCCAGTCTCAGCGGAGGCCCTGCCCTGCCCTGCGCTGTGCTGTGTGCACAGGACACGGAGCCTGCAATCCAGCAGTCGGCAGGCAGGGACACGGGGCAGAGCATTCCACCGCCGCCAGGACATCGGCTTCCTTGTTACCCAAGAGTCCTAGGGGCAGAGAACAAGTGATGGCAGCAGCCGGCAGTTTGTCCCACACCAGCGTGCTTCTCGGGAGTGGCTGCCCGTGGCACAGTACTCCCTGGAAGGAGGACAATGGCACTCACTGCCCTGGGCAGAGGAGGTAGCCCCTGGAGGAGGACAGGCAAACAGTCCAGCCTGGTCTCATCTGCTGTGTGGATCTAGCTTGTTCCTGTTCTGAGAAATGTGCCTGGCAGACAGACAGCTCAGCGCCTTGAGCGAGCGAGGGCGTCAGCTGGTGTGACTCCGCCTCTCTAGCTTGGGGGACTCTGCAGGAAGACTCACTTGGGCTCCAGTCTTGCCCTTGTTGCTTATACACCAGCTGTGTGACCGCGTGGGCAGGGCCGGGTCTTCCTGGGCCTCAGTTGTTCTTCTGTGTAAAGCACATCAAGTCCCCGCCTGGCCAGCCTCCCAGGGGCTCCGGGACGACCCGGAAGGGAAAGGGGGAATGCGGGTCAAAGGTTGCTGACGTCTCCTCCAGCCTCTGCCCTGGGCACCTGACTCTCGGCACACGCCCACTTCCCTCGGTACAGCTGGCGCTCAGCCTTGCCTGCCTCTCCCAGTGCTCCACGCGGCGCCACTCTGGCCTTTCTGCACCTGTGGGGGTGCCATGTTTCTCTTTAGCTGTTTGCCTTCAATGCTTTTTTTTTTTTAAAATGCCTTTTAAATTTTTATTTATTTATTTGAAAGGCAGAGTTACAGAGAGAAAGAGGCAGAGAGAGAGAGAGAGAATCTTCCACTTGGTTCACTCCCCAAATGGCCACAAAGGCCAGGGCTTGGCCAATCCAAAGCCAAGGGCTTCTCCTGGGTCTCCCACCGGGTTCAGGGGCCCAAGCACTTGGGCCATCTTCCACTGCTTTCCCAGGCCATAGCAGAGAGCTGAATCAGTAGAGGAGCAGCCAGGACTTGAACCAGCACTATATGGGATGCTGGCACTGCAGGTACCGGCTTTACCCACCACAGTGCCTGCCCCTTCAATGCCTTTTTTTTTTTTTTTAAAAAAGATTTATTTTATTTATTTGAAAGGCAGAGTTACAGAGAGAGAAAGAGAGAAGATAAGGAGAGAGAAACAGCATCCGTCCACTGATTCACTCCCCAAATGGCCACAATGGCCAGAGCTGGGCTGGGCTGAAGCCAGGAGCCAGGAGCTTTTTTTCTGGGTCTCCCACATGGGTGCAGGGGCCAAGCACTTGGGCCATCTTCTGCTGCTTTCCCAGGCCATAGGCAGAGAGCTGGATCAGAAGCTGAGCAGTTAGGACTCGAACCAGCACCCATGAGGTATGCCAACACTGCAGGTGGTGACTTTACCTGCTTTTCATAACAGGGCCCCTCTGCATAAAAAAAAAAAATTAAAGACTTTGTTTATTTATTTATTTGAGAGGCAGAGTTACAAAGAGAGAGAGAGAGAGAGGCAGAGAGAGAGAGAGAGAGGTCTTCCATCCTTTGATTCACTCCCCAGATGGCCACAATGGCCGGAGCTGGGCCAATCTGAAGTCAGGAGCCAGGAGCTTCTACTGGGTCTCCCATGTGGATGCAGGGGCCCAAGCACTTGAACCATCTTCCACTGCTTTTCCAGGCCTTTAGCAGGGAGTTGGATCAGAAGTGGAGCAGCCAGGACTCAAAGTGACACCCATGTGGATGCTGACGCTGCTGGCAGGGGCCTGGTCTACTATGCCACCACGCCGGCCCCTGCAGAAATCTTCCTAACCTGTAGTACTGGGTCAGGTAGAGCATTGTTAGAGAGGTAGAACTCATGCTTCCAAAGCCGCACCTGGGGCCTGTTCATGTGCTGATGCCTGGCCGCCATCCCCTCCACTGGCACCAAACACTTGCGTCAGTGGTCGAATCTCAGAGTGTTGTCTGTTCAGAAGCACCGTGCCCAAGGTTCTGGAAGCCTCATCAGGGGACCTGATGAGCCTGCCAGTGTGGACAAATGACCATTGTGTGTCGGCACAGGGCGAGGTGTTCCAGGAAGCAGGTGTGCAGCCAGGTTGTCAGCTGGCCCTGGGCTTCTTTAAGGGCCAAGGACCTTGGGGGTGTCTGGGGCCAGTGGGAGCAGCATCCCTGGGCTCCACAGTGGAAAAAGAAATTGGATGGGAAGAGGGAGGCTCATCTGTAGGAAGGACTGGGTGGGCTGAGAGTAGGACTGGCGCCCAGGGGAGAGACTTCCGCTTCTAAAGATGGAAGGTTGGGGATCCAGGGTTAGAGGGTGGGGTCAGGGAGAGGTGAGGTCAGGTGAATACAGTTGCCCTCCCTAGAATGTAACATTCCACGCGAGGCCAAGAACTGCCTGAGGACCAGCTTGTGGCCTCTGTGCCATCTCCCTCTCCATTTGGTGAGTTTACTATGATCCGCCAGGGACAAGAAAAAGGCGGTGTCAAAACCACTGATGGGGCCGGCGCTGCGGCTCACTAGGCTAATCCTCCTCCTGCGGCGCTGGCACCCCGGGTTCTAGTCCCGGTTGAGGTGCTGGGTTCTAGTCCTGGCTGCTCCTCTTCCAGTCCAGCTCTCTGCTGTGGCCCGGGAAGGCAGTGGAGGATGGCCTAAGTGCTTGGGCCCTGCACCCGCATGGGAGACCAGGAGGAAGCACCTGGCTCCCGGCTTCGGATCAGTGCAGCGCCAGCCGTAGCGGCCATTTGCGGGGTGAACGAATGGAAGGAAGACCTTTCTCTCTGTCTCTCTCTCTCTCTAACTCTGCCTGTCAAATAAAAAAGAAAAAACACTGATGGGGCACCGGCAGGTTTAAACCACCACCTACAACACTGCATCCCATGTGGGCACTGTTTCCAGCCATGGCTGCTCTACTTCTCATCCAGCGCCCTGCTATTGGGAAAGCTGTGCAAGATGGCCTGAGTGCTTGAGCCCCTGCCACCCACAGAGGAGACCGTGACAGTGTTCCAGGCTCCTGGCTTCAGTCTGGCCCAGCCCTGGCCATTGTGCATTGGCCCTCTCTCTACATCATAAAATAAATTTTTAAAGATTTACTTATTTATTTGAAAAGCAGATTTATAGAGAGACAGAGAAAGAGAGATCTTCCATTTGCTGGTTCACTCCCCAAATGGTTGCAACAGCTGGAGATGGGCTAATCCAAAGCCAGGAGCCAGGAGCTTCTTCCAGGTCTCCCCCACGGGTCCAGGAACTTAGGTCATTTTCTACTGCTTTCCCAGGCTGTAGCAGAGAGCTGGATCGGAACTGGAGCAGCCAGGACTTGAACTGGCACCTATATGTGATTCTAGCACTGCAGGCAGCAACTTTACCCGTTGTGTCACAGCACTGGCCCCAAAATAAATCTTAAAAAAAAAAAAAAAAAACACTGGCAGGGAAGTTGGCAGACATGCCACCTGTGGCAACATTGGTAAGTCGGTCTCTGCCTTCTTCCTCCTTGTGCGGATAGCAATGTCTAACCTCTCATGGTTGTCAGGAGTAAATGAGATTGTGGGTTGTGTCAGTCCACTTTGCACCATGGTAACACGTGCCTGAGAGAGAAACTACTCAGGAAGGAATCTTGGGGTCTCACAGTTCAGAGTAGGGCAGTACCTGATGAGGGTGGCAGTGGTCAGGTGTGGAGTTCGGGCAGAGGACGGATCACAGGGCGAGCCAGGAAGCCACGGGACAGATTGGGAAGACACATATTTCCCCCTCTGGGTGGTATCAGTTCAGTGCCATCACTTCCTAATGGCCCCACCCTCAGACACTACAATGGGACCAAGTTTCTACCCTTAATTCCATCAACTTAGCCCCCGGTTTAACGGCTGCCTGAGCGGGGGAGCCATAGCGTGGGTCTGAGGGCTTCGTGTGCTGCAGAGTATGGGCAGAGAATGGTTGCTGATGTTCAGGCTTCTTGTCTTTCCACTCACGTCATCTTTCTATTTAAAATAAAAAAAATTATTGGGACTGGCTCTGTGGTGCCGGCCCCCCATATGGGTACCAGTTTGAGTCCCGGCTGCTCCTCTTCCGATCCAGCTCTCTGCTGTGGCCTGGGAAAGCAGTAGAAGATGGCCCAAGTCCTTGGGCCCCTGCACCCACGTGGGAGACACAGAAGAAGCTCCTGGCTTTGGGTCATCCCAGCTCTGGACGTTGTGGCCATTTGGAGAGTGAACCAGCAGATGGACGACCTCTCTCTGTCTCTCTCTCTTTCTGTAACTCTGCTTTTCAAATAAATAAATCTTAAAAAGATAGTTTATTTTATTTGAGAAGAGAGACAGACACCGAGAAACCTCCTAGTTGCTGGTTCACTCCCCAAATGCCTGGGAGCTGGGCAGTCTACCTGTGTCCCCAACGTGGGTGACAGGCACTCCCATACTTGAGCTGTCACCTGCCGCCTCCCAGGGCACACATTAGCAGGAAGCTGCACTCAGCAATGGAGTCAGGATTCAAACTCAGGAGCTCTGATGTGGGATGCGGGCTTCCCAAGTGATGTCTTAACTACCATGCCTGGCACTTGCCACTCATGTACATTTTTTTAAAATATTTATTTATTTGAAAGAGTTACAGAGAGAGAGAGAGAGAGAGAGAGAAATCTTCCATCCACTGGTTCATTCCCCAAATAGCGGGAACTGCTAAGTTTGGGCCAGGCTGAAGCCAAGAGCCTGGAACTCCATCCTGGTCTCCCATGTGGGTGCAGGGCCCAGACACGTGGGCCATCTTCTGCTGCTTTCCCAGGTGCGTTAGCAGGGAGCTAGATGGGAAGTGGCAGCAGCCAGGACTTCAACCAGTGCCTATATGGGATGCTGTTGCTGCAGGCAGTGGCTTAATGGAGCGTGCCACAATGCCAGCTCCACTCATATAGTCTTTTTTTTTTTATATTTATTTATTTATTATTTGAAAGGCAGAATTACAGAGAGGCAAAGGCAGAAAGAGAGAGAGAGAGAAGAGAGAGAAAGAGGTCTTCCATCTTCTGGTTCACTCCCTAGATGGTTGCAATGGCCAGAGCTGTGCTGATCCGAAGCCAGGAGCCAGGAGCTTCCTCCAGGTATCCCACACAGGTGTACGGGCCCAAGGACTTCCACTGCTTTCCCAGGCCACAGCAGAGAGCTGGATCAGAAGAGGAGCAGCTGGGACTTGAACTGGCACCGACATGGGATGCCTGCACTGCAATTGGCAGCCTCACCCACTACGCCACAACACTGGTGCCAACTCATGTACTCTTGAGAGTGACCTAGTGATGTAGGTCCTTTGTCACCATCCGCAGTGTAAAGATGAGAGGCAGGATTAGGCCATGGCCCTGGGGGTCACGTGGCCTGACCACTGCCCTGCCCTGACTTCCCTCCGACGGCTCCTCTGCTGTGTCCGTGACCTTGCATCAGGCTTTTTCCGCAGTGTCCTTGACTCCAGGGTAGGGGCTTGGGCCACATGACTGCCTCCATGCTTCCAGCTTTGGCAGTGGAGGTTCACGTCAGGAAGGGGGCTTCCAAGTAGGGAAGAGAGCAAGGTGGGGCCAGAGTGGACAAGGACAAATGTTTCCAGTGTCCCTGCCTGCGCCTGCCCCCTCATCAGAGCGGGGCTGGCAGGCTCCCCTTTGCCCTACAAGTGGGGCCAAGGGAGCAGGTGATGGTCAGTCTGGGCCTGAAATAGTCCCTGGTCACTGAGGGTCACCAGCACTCAGGCAGGGCATGTCAGCCTTGACTCAGGGACGCAGGTGGCTCGTGGCCCAGGCAGCAGGGCACAGCCCGCCTCACTCACTCTTCAGTCTGCACACACCCCCATCTGGGGGCTCCACCCCTCACCTAGGATCAGTTTATCTGGGCACCAGGCCTGGTCTGGGGCTCAGCGACGGGGCTATTTCTGGATGCTCTCTGTATCTCCTTGGCCCGGGCCTCTGGCCAGGTCAGGCAATTCACACACACACACGCGCGCGCGCACGTGCACACACACATGCACACACACGCTTTCTCCCTCCCTCTCACTCACTCACTGAACTTGACTGCTGTTGGCAGGGTGCTTGGCTCCATGCTGGGCAGTGACAATCAGGATATGACCTCGACTTGGTCCCCAGTCCCTGGAGAGATGGGAGAGGTGGCAGCTTCTACAGACTGAGACAGTTCAGACAGGCGCCACCCACGTGGCGTGGAGGAGCAGAGGAGCCGCCACTCACTGCACCAGGAGGGTCGGGCCAGGCTTCACCTGGAGGTGATCCTGGGGTTGGGTCTGGCAGGGGCGCTGGGAGTCTGTGGTGTGGGAGGGCAGCTGGGAAGGCGGAGGAGGGGACAGTTGAGGAAGGAGGGGCTTTTCCTGGCGATCGGCCCCGGGACTAGGCAGAGGACGAAATGGCGCTGGGAAGCCGGTTGGAGGCCGGCTGGGGAGGCCCTCCCTCCCCTGAGGAGTCTGGCCTTCTTTCTGGAGGTGGTCAGGAGTCATTAGGGCTGCAGGGCAGGGGAGCGCCATGCTCTGCCTGGCATTACAGGAAGAAGCTGTGGTGTGGAGGCTGATGGGAGGTGGGGCGGAGGCTGCGGCAGCTGTCCCAGTCTGTAGGACCGGGGCGGGGGGGGGGGGGGCAGCCTCACATGGCAGCCAGCGGGACAGGGGTTGGGGTGGGGGCACACACCCCTTATAACGAAAGGCGTGGCTGGGGCCCGTGCCGTGGCTCACTTGGTTAATCCTCCGCCTGCGGTGCCGGCATCCCATATGGGCGCCAGGTTCTAGTCCCGGCTGCTCCTCTTCCAGGCCAGCTCTCTGCTGTGGCCTGGGAAGGCAGTGGAGGATGGCCCAAGTGCTTGGGCCCCTGCACCCCATGGGAGACCAGGAGGAAGCACCTGGCTCCTGGCTTCTGTAGCTCCGGCTGTAGTGGCCATTTGGGGAGTGTACCAGCGGAAGGAAGACCTCTCTCTGTCTCTCTCTCTCTCTCCTTGTCTCTATCTCTACCTGTCAAAAAAAAAAAAAAAAAAAAAAAAAAAAAGCGTGGCTGGCAGCTGCAGATGAGCCAGCTCCGCATTCACAGCTGCGGGCAGACGGGACTGAGAAAGGCGTCGCTGTCCTTTGGAGGAAGAGAAGAGGGGGTCCAGGAGCCTCAGTGACAGCCCAGCCGAGCCCCTTCCCTCGGGGCGGGTGAATAGGAGGGGCGTGGCTAGGTCTGAGTCGAGGCGAGGTCACTCGAAGCAGAGCTCTCACTGCGGACACCTTTGCCTCTCTCTGGACCTTGCTCTCTCCATCTGCACTCCGGAGCTCGCGGATCTGACCACCTCCCTGCCTTCCTGCTGGGTGATTGTGAGGATCACGTGTCCTGATCTGGAATTCGGTGGCACCTGGCAGGGCTGAGGGCCCGGGAGGGACTGTGCTGCGCATGACAGCGCGCCCCCTCCTGGGAAGGAGAAGAACTGCATCTCTGTCCTGCCTGGCTCCCCATGCCAGCCTTTGGCCTGCGCTCCTGGTAAGAGGTAAGAGAATGAGGCCGACGCCCGGCTCAACAGGCTAATCCTCCGCCTTGCGGCGCCGGCACACTGCGTTCTAGTCCAGGTCGGGGCGCCGGTTCTGTCCCGGCTGCCCCTCTTCCAGGCCAGCTCTCTGCTATGGCCCGGGAGTGCAGTGGAGGATGGCCCAAGTGCTTGGGCCCTGCACCCCATGGGAGACCAGGAGAAGCACCTGGCTCCTGCCATCGGATCAGCGCGGTGCGCCGGCCGCAGCGCGCCTACCGCGGTGGCCATTGGAGGGTGAACCAACGGCAAAAGGAAGACCTTTCTCTCTCTCTCACTGTCCACTCTGCCTGTCCAAAAAAATGAGAGGGAGGGGCGAGCCTAGAAAGATTGGGGTGGGAGGAGAAAGGGGAGAGGAGGGTAGCAACTTAGGGAAGAAGGCCGAGCCGTGAGTGGGGCTTGTGCCACGGAGAGTAAGTCTAAGGTGAAGGGGGAGCCCTGGAACCAGAATTCGTGGATTGGTACCAGGCTCTGTGCCTTGCTGGGCCTGTGTGAAGCCTCCCCACCCAGCCCTGAGCAGGGGACGATGCGAGGGCAGCCCTGCCCCGGGAGCTCCTGGCCCACCTGAGCCTGAGTGTGGGCTATCACAGAACCCTATCTGCAAACCAGTTCTTGGGTGGCAAAAGGGAGCTGCAGTGGTGGAAGCCGAGCCTGGGGAGCGCCTGCTCCCAGATGCCAGCATGGCTGCTCCCCTTCCGGCCTCTGCCCTGCCCTTGGGCCACAGGCTCTCTCCCCCTCCTGCTCTCTGTGCTCCAGCCCCCACCCCCCACCTCACCCTGGCCTGCCCGCTGGGTCAGGGCTGGAGGACAGGTTTATAAAGCAATGGAACGGTGCCTGGTGCCTGGAACGTGCTGGGTTACTGTGTTGTTGGCATCTCCTTGGAGTGGCTGGAGGGCCTGGCATTGCCCCTCCTCTAATTCAGGTAATCCCAGCCCTATGAGGGCGGTATTGTTTTTGTTATTTCCATTTTTCATACAAGGAAACTGAGGTGCAGAAAATTCAAGTCACTTGGACAAGATCCCACAGCTATAAGAAAGGGGGCCAGGATTTTTTTTTTTTTTAAAGATTTGTTTATTTATTTGAAAGGCAGAGTTACAGAGAGACAGAGGTAGAGAGAGAGAGAGAGAAAGGGAGAGAGAGAGAGAGAGAGAGAGAGAGAGAGAGGTCTTCCATCCACTGGTTCACTCCCCAAATGGCTGCAATGGCCAGAGCTGTGCTGATCCAAAGCCAGCAGCCAGGAGCTTCTTTCTGGTCTCCCATGTGGTTGCAGGGGCCAAGCACTTGGGCCATCTTCTGCTTTCCCAGGCCATAGCATAGAGCTGGCTTGGAAGTGGAGCAGCCAGAACTCAAACTGGTGCCCATATGGGATGCTGGCACCGCAGGCGGCAGCTTTACCTGCTATGCCACAGCGCCGGCCCCGGGAGCCGGGATTTGAGTCCAGTCTGTCTGCTGTGTCAGTTGCTGATGTGACTGTACCCAGCGTGTCTGGCACGGAGGACTCTGGTTTCAGAGCCTGACTCTGAGATGCTTGGAGTCTCTTGCGAGGTGAAGAGGTGATCACAATGTCGCCTCACTATGACTAGGTGCCATGTGCACACTGGGAGTCTAGGTATGGTCACCACATTGAAGAAACAGAGATGGTTTTCTTTTTCTTTTCTTTCTTTCTTCCTTTTTTTTTTTTAACACTTCATTTTATTTTGAAAAGCAGAGTTACAGAGAGAGTTACGGAGAGAAAGAGAGACAGAGAGAAAAGATCTCTTCCACCTGCTGGTTCACTCCCCAGGTGACTGCAATGCCTGGGGCTGGGCCAGGCCAGAGCCAGGAGCCAGGAGCTTCTTCTAGGTCTCCCATGTGGCTGCAGGGACCCTAGTACTCGAGCCATACTCTGCTGCTTTCCCCGGGGCACATTAGTGGGGGAGCTGGATGGGAAACCAAGCAGTCAGGACTCGAACTGGCGCTCCCACGTGGGACGTTGGTGTTGCCGGTGGCGGCTGGACCTCTGCAGCACAGCACCAGCCCTGAGATGATTTTCCTTTATTCTGATCTGTGTTTGCTTTCCCCTCAGGTCTGTGTTTTCTTTTTCTTTCTCTTTTTCTTGCAGTCTCAATATCTGGAAAACGTTTCAGGGGAGACATCTTCCTTTTTGCTTTTTGCAGACAACATTGTCAAGCACAGGAGGAAGGTATTTCCACTGACAGCACTGGGCGTGTGGTCAGGCAGTGGGCAGCCCCAGGGTGGCCTGTCGCCTCTGGGCAATGAGTCCAGCTGAGCCCACCTACGCACCAGACCATGGACTCAGTACAGGAAGGAAGCAGAAGGTGAGGCCCCCCGCCCCGAGGTAAGAGGAGTGGGCACCCAGACCCATTGTTGGGCAGATCGAGGGGGAGGGCTGGGTGCGTTACACTGTGGTTGCCTGGTTGAAACTGTTTGGAAGTTAGAAATTAGTGTATGTGCGGGGCCAGCGCTGTGGCATATCGGGTAAAGCTGCTGCCTGCAGTGCCGGCATCCCATATGGGCGCCGGTTCTAGTCCCGGTTGCTCCTCTTCCGACCCAGATCTCTGCTATGGCCCGGGAAAGCAGTAGAAGATGGCCCAAATCCTTGGACCCCTGCAACCACATGGGAGACCAAGAAGAAGCTCCTGGCTCCTGGCTTCAGATCAGTGCAGCTCTGGCCGATGTGGCCTTCTGGGGAGTGAACCAGTGGATGGAAGACCTCTGTCTCTCTGTCCATCTCTCTCTCTCTCTCTCTCTCCCCTTCTCTCTCTTTGTGTGTGTGTGTATAACTCTGCCTTACAAATAAATAAATAAATAAATAAATCTTTAAAAAAGAAATTAGCATATGTGTGAGCAAGGGCCTAAAAACAAACTTTTTTTTTATAGGCAGAGTTAGTGAGTGAGAGAGAGAGAGAGAGAGATCTTCCTTCCGTTGGTTCACCCCCCAAATGGTTGCTACGGCAGCGCGCTGTGCCGATCCGGAGCCAGGAGCCAGGTGCTTCCTCCTGGTCTCCCATGCGGGTGCAGGGCCCAAGCACTTGGGCCATCCTCCACTGCCTTCCCGGGCCATAGCAGAGAGCTGGACTGGAAGAGGAGTAACCGGGACAGAATCCGGCGCCCCAACCAGGACTAGAACCTGGTGTGCCGGCACCACAGGCGGAGGATTAGCCAAGTGAGCTGCGGCGCTGACCCTTCTTTGTTTCTTAAGATTTATTTATTTATTTGAAAGCAGAGAGAGAGAGAGCGAGAGAGAGAGGTCTCCCACCCACTGGTTCACTCTCCAAAGGACCTCAATGGCCAGAGCTGGGCCGACCCAAAGTCAGGAGCCAGGAGTTTCCTCCAGGTACTTCCCAAGTACTTAGGCCATCTTCTACTGCTTCCCCAGGCACAGTAGCAAGGAGCTGGATCGGAAGTGGAGCAGCGGGATGCATAGGGGATGCTGACATTGCAGGCGGTGTCTGAACCCTCAGAAGGTAACCGCTGTGGAAGTGCACCGCAGCCCAGTATCTTACACTACAAAGTCCTGCCCTTACCCCGAGAGCTCTGCAGGTAGTCCCAGCCTTCCGCCAAGAGGCGACTGAGCCATGAAACTTCTGCGGCCTCTCCCCATCAGACCTCTCTTCCTTGCTGAACCTTTGTCACTCACCTGCGCTGAGCGAGTTCCTCATGGCTGCACTTGGTCTAAGCTAAGTTCTCATGAAAATGGAGCACTGGTTCACATCCGGCACACCCAGCCCGGAGGACTGGCAGGAATGAAAGGAAACTCTTCCGGCAGGTGACCTTCGGGAGCCCTGCCCCGCCCGTGCCCCCCACCGCCTCCCCACGAGGTTCGCCTGCGCTCACACAGCCCGTGTGTGTGTCCTGTGACTCCCCTGCCCCTCCAAGGTCCTGGCTGTGACCGAGGCCCAGGAACGCCTACCGGATGAAGCAGGGAAGTCAGAGTCTTCAGACTGGGTTCTGGCCATCAAAACGTGATGGGGTGCAGCTCGTGACCAGGTGCTCCCGGCGCCAGCCCCAGCCTCAGCACCCCTGTGTCACACCCAGCCCAGCCACTGTCTGCACTGCGGGCACCCACACGAGCAGCCCTTACTGCCCAGCCTTTCCCGTCCGATCCAACTTGCCTGTTCTCTTCCGGCAGAGAGGAGGGACTCTCCCTGATACTGACAGGGAGGCGGCGCCCTTTGGCCTGTCAGGCTCCTCTTCACCCTTCAACACCCTCCCTCTCCCCCAGCCCCTCCCTCCCGACACCTCACCTTCCAAGAGTGACAGCTGAGACCCTCCCTGCTCCCCTGTGAATGGTGCAGCCTGGAGTGTGGACTTTCATCCACCAATCAGCGCTTCCCTCAGGGCCAAGGGCCTCGGCTGCCTGTGTGCTGTCCTGCGGCCAGTGCCCAGGGCAAGGCCTGCCACCAAGTGTCTTCTCCATTCCTTGGCTAAACTAAAAACCTGCAGGTGCGTTCCAGGCCCTGCGGCTGCCTGTGAACCCTGGGAGATGAGTCTGACCCAGTCCTTCACTCAGGAAACTCTTCTTGGGGTCCCTCGCACCTCCTCCTCCGGCCCCCACTGGGACTCTGAATGTCAGAGCCACAGGGGCCCCGAGGCCGCCCACCGGAACCATCAGTTTATTGTGCAGAAGGGGAAGCTGAGGCCGGGCAAAGGCAGGGGTTTGCCTGGGCTCACACAGCCCATTGGCGCAGGTGCAAACCCAGTCTCACACCTC
The DNA here is from genome assembly GCF_033115175.1 of Lepus europaeus. Classification (NCBI taxonomy): domain Eukaryota; kingdom Metazoa; phylum Chordata; class Mammalia; order Lagomorpha; family Leporidae; genus Lepus; species Lepus europaeus. The sequence continues at coordinate 23,654,966 of NC_084831.1, forward strand.
CCAGTGCCGACTCCTCTTGTTAGAGCTTCTCAGAGATAGGGAAACCGGCTCAGAAAGCAGGAAATGAGAGCAAACACAGAATCATTTATTTTAAATTTAACTTTATTTTGTAAAGGTATATTTGTTTGAGAAGCAGGGTAACAGACAGAGAGAGGGAGAGAGAGAGAGAAAGAAGTCTTCCATATTCTGGTTCACTCCCCAGATGGCTGCAATGGCCAGGACTGGGCCAGGCCAAAGCCCGGAGCAAGGAGCTTCTTCTGGGTCTTCCACGTGGGTGCAGGGGCCCAAGGACTTGGGCCATCTTCTGCTGCTTTCCCAGGCCACAGCAGAGAGCGGGATCAGAAGTGGAGCAGCCAGGACTTGAACTTAGAGGCAGAGCTTAACCTAGTACACTACAGCACCAGCCCCCAAACACAGAATCAGGGTCTGGGAGTTCTCCTGGCTCACCCAAATAGCCACAAATCATTCCCTTTCTTTTTCTTTTATATTTATTTGAAAGGCAGACTTACACACACGAGAGTAGGGGAGAGAGAGAGAGAGAGAGAGAGAGAGAGAGAGAGAGGGGAGAGAGAGAGAATGCCCCAACGGCTGGGGCTGGGCCAGGCTGAAGCCAGGCGCCTGGGCAGGGAGCTGGATGGGAAGTGGCGCAGCCGAGATCCGAACCGGGGCTCACATGGGATGCCGGCGTCGCAGGTGGCGGCTTAACCCGCTGCACTGTAAGGCCGACCTCTCCGATTCCTCTTGAGCCCCGGAAATGAGGCCTGCGGGGGTCTCCCCACGCAGCCAGCCCCGCGCCGCGACTGCGAAGGGCCGATTCCGGCGGGGCCCTTCCCCGGGATGAGGGAGGCGCTCACCCGTGTGTCCGCCAGGCGGCGCTAGCGGCCCAGCTGCGGGCTCCTGAGCCTCCGCGCCCTGACCAAGCGGCGCTCTGGCCAGGGCGCAAAGCGGGCGGCCCGGGGCTTGCTGGGGGCTGGCCCGGGGTCCTGGGGGTGTTCGCCCCGGGAGCCAGTGACCGAGAAGGCTTTTGAGCCTCCCTTTCTGAACAAGCCCCTCCTCCACCTGTGGGGGCGGGGCTTCCTTTCCTGGGCGCTGCGCTCCTGGATCGGGCTGTGCTGTGCCCACGCCCCAGCTGGCCTGGCCTCGCCCCTGCACCCTTACGATGACCGGCGCTGTGCCTCGCCCGGCCCCATCCGCACCCTGTCCAGGGCCGTCCACCCTCCCTGCCCGCTGCCCGCATCAGTGCACGGCTTTGCGCTTTAGCCGACGCGGTCACAGGCTCTGCTGGAGTGGAGCACAGCGGGCCTGGGGTTACACAGACCTGGGCGGCAGTCTCGGGCCAGCTACTCGACTTCAGATCTGGTTGCACAATCCTTTGTGCCTCAGTTTCCTTATCTGTAAAACAGAAAGAAGACGAGGGTCTTCAGACCGTTCATGGAGAGTGCACATGACGGAGGGGGCTTTGGCTCAGAGATTCAGAGGCCACCGAGCCGCAGGGAGACCGACATCCCGCCTGGGGTACCTGGTTCCAGTCCCTGCGCCTGAGTTCAAGTCTCTCGGAGCCAGCAGGTGTTGGCTCAAGTACTTGGGTGTCTGCCACCCACACGGGAGACCCAAACGGAGTTCCTGACTCTTGGCTTTGGCCTGGTCCAGCCCTGGTTGTTGTAGACATTTGTCTGTCTCTCCAGCTCTCTGCCTTTCAAATAAAATGAAAATATCGGCCAGGGCTGTGGCATAGCGGGTAAAGCCGCCACCTGCAGTGCCGGCATCCCGTATGGGCGCCGGTTCGAGTCCAGGCTGCTCCACTTCTGATACAGCTCTCTGCTATGGCCTGGGAAAGCAGTAGAAGATGGCCCAAGTCCTTGGGCCCCTGCACTCACATGGGACACCTGGAAGAAGCTCCTGGCTCCTGGCTTCAGACTGGCGCAGCTCTGGCTGTTTCAGCCAATTGTGGAGTGAACCAGTGGATGAAAGACCTCTCTCTCTTCTCTTTCTGCCTCTCCTCTCTCTGTGTAACTCTGACTTTCAAATAAATAAAATAAATAGATCTTTTAAAAAAAAGATGAAAATAACTGTAAAATATTTTAATCACACAGAAGAATATTTAAAGACAGAGAAAAATTTTTTAACAGAAGAAAATGTGTATTCTAAAAAAATGCATAAATTTCAATTTTTTTTGCACCAATATAAACTTGTACTAACTTGTACAGGATCTAGTCTAGGTACTAAGAAGGCTAAGGATATCACTTTTTTTTTTTTTTTTTTTGACAGGCAGAGTGGACAGTGAGAGAGAGAGACAGAAAGAAAGGTCTTCCTTTTGCTGTTGGTTCACCATCCAATGGCTGCTGCGGTTGGCGCATTGTGCTGATCCGAAGCCAGGAGCCAGGTGCTTCTCCTGGTCTCCCATGCGAGTGCAGGGCCCAAGCACTTGGGCCATCCTCCACTGCACTCCCGGGCCATAGCAGAGAGCTGGCCTGGAAGAGGGGCAACGGGGATAGAATCCGGCACCCCAACCGGGACTAGAACCCAGTGTGCCGGCGCCGCAAGGTGGAGGATTAGCCTATTAAGCCACGGCGCCAGCCAGGATATCACTTTTGAGAAGAGCTGCCGTCAGAGCAATGTGAATTCTGCTAGAACTGAAGCACGAACAAGCATCACATTGAAGATGAAGCCTGGGTGAAAGAATGGTGACGTCACTGATGCTTTAGGAAGAATTCATGGGGGAGGGGCTGTGCTGGGGCACAGAAGGTAAAGCTGCCTCTTGCAGCGCCGGCATCCCTTAGGGGCACTGGTTTGAGTCCCAGCTGCCCCACTTCTGAGCCAGCTCTCTGCTATGGCCTGGAAAGGCAGTAGAAGATGGCCCAAGTCCTTGGGCCCCTGCACCTGCGTGGGAGACCTGGAAGAAGCTTTTGGCTCCCAGCTTCAGCCTGGCCCAGCACTGGTTGCTGCGACCACTTGGGGTGTGAATCTCTCTTTTTCCCTCTTCCTCTGTAACTGTGCCAAATAAACAAACAAACTAACAAATAAATAAATAAATTTTTTTAAAGAAAAGTTTATGGGGGCAATGCCCTGAAGAAATCAGATGCTTCCCTCGTGGGTTTCTGAGCCCTGAAAGTTGGGAACTTCTTCGCACCCAGGAGGCTGCACCTGGTGGTTCTAAGGCCACAAAATGAATATATTGAATTACACCGTAAATGCTATGGGGACCGTTTGGATTACCATGAGAAAAAGAGAAAAAAGGAAAGTTGGGAGGCTCATGAACGTTCAAAGAAAGCAAAAAAGATGATTGGTCTGAAGGCCAAGCTCTACCACAAGCAGCGCCATACTGAGAAAATACAGATGAAAAAGACTATCAAGATGCATGAGAAGAGAAACACCAAACAAAAGAAGGATGAAAAGACTCCCAAGGGAGCAGAGCCTGCCTGTCTGCTAGACAGAGAGGGACAGTCCCAAGCTTTCCAAGATGATTAAACCAAAACGAAAAGAGAAGGCGGGAGAATGGGAAGTCCCTCTGCCTAAAGTTCGTGCCCAGGGAGAAACAGGAGTATTAAAAGTTATCCGGACAGGGAAAAGAAAAAGAAGGCGTGGAAGAGGATGGTTACCAAAGTCTGCTTTGTTGGAGATGGCTGTACAAGAAAACCACCTAAATATGAAAGATTCATTAGACCAATGGGCTTACGTTTGAAGAAGGCCCATGTAACACATCCAGAACTGAAAGCCACCTTCTGTCTGCCAATACTTGGTGTAAAAAAGAATCCATCATCCCCATTATACACAACTTTGGGTGTGATACTAAAGGCACTGTCATTGAGGTGAATGTGAGCGAGCTGGGCCTTGTGACGCAAGGAGGCAAGGTTATTTGGGGGAAATATGCCCAGGTTACCAACAATCCTGAAAATGATGGATGCATAAATGCAGTCTTACCTGTTTGATAACAGGAACTTCTAACCATTATTGAAGACTACAAACTAAGTGGGAAAACTGTCTTTACTACGATTTTTCTGAATACTGCCAAACAGCCTTCATGTCTGCCGTCAGCAAGAGAATTATTTTAAGGTGTAAAAAACATTAAAAAGATGCACTTTTACTGACTGTTCTTTTTTGGAGTCTGCTTAAGGTTTACAAGTTAATAAAATGTGAACAATTAAAGCAAAAAAAGAAATCAGATGCTTCCAAATGGTAACACATTTTAAGAAGGTATCAGGCATTATTAAGGGTAAACCCTCAACGGCGAACTAGCCACATCAGTGTGCTAGGAAAACATTAATCTAATTCATGCCTTCACTGAGGAGGGCTAATGTTTAACACAGAACCAACAGCCAGCACCCTAGACGGAGCCCTGGGTTCAGCTGCCACAATTCTGACTACAGAAAGTGCGACAAAGCTGCTGTGCCTAGATCAGCTGCAGGCAAGAGCAGATCTTTCTTTAAAAATATTTATTTTTAATCTTTAAAGATTAATTTATTTATTTGAGAGGCAGAGTTCTGTAACGAGAGAGGGAGAGGCAGAGAGAAAGGCCTTCCATCCACTTGGTTCACTCCCCAGATGGACAAAATAGCCAGAGCTGGGTTGATCTGAAGCCAGGAGCCAGGGGCTTCATCCGGGTTTCCCATGTGGGTGCAGGGGCCCAAGCGCTTGGGCCATCTTCTACTGCTTTCCCAGGTGTGCATCAGAGGTGGATTGGAAGTGGAGCAGCTGGGACTGGAACGGGTGCCCACAAGGTAAGCCAGACACTGCAGGCAGTGGCTTAACCTGCCAGCCCCAAGAGCAGAGCTTTTTACCAGAAATGGAAAACAAGGGAGATCAAGACCCTGGAGCATTTCCTGGAAGAATTGCAGCAGGAGGTGGAACATTGCTTCAGCAGTGCTGCCCTGAAGACAAAGCGCAATCAAAGCAATGGCTCCTAAGAGGGGGCTGTGGCTGGACCAGAACAAGAGGGTCAAAAGCCAAGGTCACGCAGCAGTTGGGATGCCCAAGGCATTCTGCTGTTGACTTTCTGGAGAACCCTAACATGTGCTTATTAGGAGAGTGTTTTTGAGAAAATTAGCCAACGCTTTAGCAGAAAACTCCCCAGAAAGCTTCGCCGGAGAGTCCTTTTCCATGACAGTGTTTCTGCTGGCCTCTCTCACGGAGTTTCAGTGGTGCATCATTACCAGCTGGGACTTGAACCCGTGCCCCTGTGGGGTGCCAGTGCCGCAGGCGGCGGCTTAACCTGCTACGCCACAGCACTGGCCCGATAAATAAGTCTTTTAAAAATGTCCTTAAAGGCATCTGTTTTCTTTAGTTAATTATGTGTAGAAGGGGCCTTGTGGCACAGTGGGTTAAGCCACAGTCCCAGCTGCTCCACTTCCGGTCCAGCTCCCTGCTAGTGTGCCTGAGAGAGCAGCAGAGGACGGCTGAGTGCTTGGGCCCCTGCACCCATGTGAGACCTGGATGAAGCTCTGGCTCCTGCATTCGGCCTGGCCCAGTCCCAGCTGTTGTGGCCATTTGGGGAGTGGACCAGAGAATAGATAGCTCGCTCGTAGATAGCTCTCCCTCTCTCTCTCTCTGTAGCTCTGCCTTTCAAATAAAAATTTTAAAAATAAATTTAAAAACATGTAAAGGAGACTGTAATGGCATGATGAAATTCCTAGGAACCATGGTTTTTCAGAAATGGATGAACTGGTGGGTATCATCACTTACAAAAGCATCTTTTTTTTTTGTGGACAGTGAGAGAGAGACAGAGAGAAAGGTCTTCCTTTTTGCTGTTGGTTCACCCTCCAATGGCCACTGCGGTAGGCGCGCTGCGGCCGGCGCACCGCGCTGATCCGATGGCAGGAGCCAGGTGCTTTTCCTGGTCTCCCATGGGGTGCAGGGCCCAAGGACTTGGGCCATCCTCCACTGCACTCCCTGGCCACAGCAGAGAGCTGGATGGAAGAGGGGCAACCGGGACAGGATTGGTTCCCCGACCCGGACTAGAACCCGGTGTGCCGGAGCCGCAAGGTAGAGGATTAGCCTAGTGAGCCGCGGCGCCGGCCTCAAAAGCATCTTGACCTTGAAGTAGCTTATGTTGAGAGAGAGATTTTTATACTTACCTGGCAGGGCAAATACCACGATCACGAGAGATAAATTTTATTCTTTATTTTAAATTTTAGTTATGTTTATTATTTTATTATATTATTAATGTATTATTGTCATTTTAAAGATTTATTTATTTAGGCAGAATTACAGACAGAAGGAGAGAGAGAGAGAGGTCTTCCATCCGTTGGTTCACTCCCCAAATGGCCACAATGGCCGGAGCTGGGCTGATCCAAAGCCAGGAGCCAGGAGCTTCTTTTGGGTCTCCCACATGAGTGCAGGGGGCCCAAGCACTTGGGCCATCTTCCACTGCGTTCTCAGGCCGTAGCAGAGAGCTGGATGGGAAGTGGAGCAGTCGGGTCTCGAACCGGCGCCCATGTGGGATACCAATGTCGCAGATGGAAGCTTAGCTTTATTTTATTTATTTGTTTTTTATATTTATCTTTTTAAAAGTTTATTTTTATTTGAAAACTAATAAATAGATAAACAAGCAATAGAGAGAGAGAGAGAGAAGGATTTTTCACCTGCTGGTTCACTCCTGAAATGCCCACAACAGCCCAGGCTGGGCCAGACTGAAGCTAAGGGCCTGAAACTCAATCCAGGTCTTCTTCACAGGTGGCAGGGGCCCTAGGACGTGAGCCATCAACCATGGTCTCCTGGGTGCTCATTTGCAGGAAGCTGGAACTGGCAGCAGAGTTGGGTCTTGACCACAGGCTCTGTGATGTGGTTTGCTGGAGTCCGAAGTGCTGACCTCACCACTCCGCCCTCAGGCCCTCACGGCTGGTCACATCTGACAGGTTTGTTAAGAAGACCTTAGGAGATAGCCCCTCAGGTCCATGGGGTCTGACTCTCATGTCTGAAACCTGCACAAGCATCCTGGGAGAGAAACAGGACTGCCTGCCCCTCACAGGTGACAGCTGCGACTCTGCGTGGTCTTGCAGGGAGCAGGGATGGTGGAACCTTCCATCTGGGTGCAGGTGTGAGTGCCAGGCCACAACCAGAGATTTCTGTTTCTTCATTCCAGGGCTGTGTCGACATTGGGGTGGGAGAAGCTGAAGCCTGGTGGATCCACGTGCTTTCTGGTCGTGTGTCTGAACAGGTCACCTTGGTGACACCATTGTCCTTTTGACCTAGAGTGGCCTTTCTGGGATGGACATCTCCTTCTCTTCTCCTGGGCATCCCCGGAGGGCACACGAATGCTGCTGGGTAGGAGTGAGGCTGAGGCCGGGGCCATTCTGATCAGTGTCCCTCTGGCTCTTGCTGGACCAGGGATGCACTCACCGCTGGCTCCACCCCCTCTTCCCCTGCAAGCCTTGCCTGCTCTAGCCTGCCTAACCAGCCACCTTCTTGAGTCGGCAGAGGCAAGAGTAGAAAGATGGCAAAGTACCTGGAGAGAAATGAACAGATCAATGATGTGATACATATTTCAGGAGGGCCCTTTTTTAAAGAGATTTATTTGGGGACGACATTGGGGTGCAGTGTGTTAAGGCACCACCTGCAATGTCAGCATTGCATAGAAGCCCCAGATCGAGTCCCAGCTGTTCCACTTCTGATCCAGCTCCTGCTAATGCACCTGGGAAAGCAGCAGAAGATGACCCAAGTGCTTGGGCCTCTGCCACCCATGTGGGAGACCTGGATGGAGTTCTGGGCTTCTGGCTTCAGCCTGGCCCCGGTTGTTGCAACCATTTGGGAGTGAACCGGTGGATGGAAGATCGATCTCTCTCTCTCTCTCTCTCCCTCTCTCTCTCTCTTTACCTCTCTGTTGCTCTACCTGTCAAATGAATAAAATACACCTTTAAAAAAAAAGAAAGAAAACGAAAAGTTCTGCAGTGATAAGAAAAAGGGGCAGCATTTACAGTTAGCTACGGTGTGGAAAGTCAGGCTGTTGAGAACCTGTTACGTGCGAACCAGAAGCTGCTCTGTTTGAGTGTGGTGTTGGAATGACCTGAAGGAACAGGATAGATTGTTGACGTTCAGTGCTGAAAGCATTGAACGAGAAGTTATGAAAAATAGGAAAGCACTTCAGGAAGCTAAAAACCAGCGCAGCGAACGTGTGCCACTCAATGGTGTGCCGCTCATGAGACGAGCGGAAGTCTTGTCGACAAAGGAGCTGCAAGCTGAGACAGCTGAGAATTTTCAATAGGCTGGTTGCAGAGTTTTAAGAAAAGGCTTAGCATGAAATTATTAAAGACTTGTGGGGGCAGCGTTGTGGCATGGGGCGGAAGCAGCCATTTGAGATGTTGGCATCCCGTATCGAGGCACTTGTTCGAGTCCCTGCTGCTCTGCTTCTGATCCAGCTCCCTGCTAACGCACCTGGGAAAGCAGCAGAAGATGGCTCAGGTACCTGGGCCCCTGCCACCCACGTGGGAGACCTGGATGGAGTTGTAGGCTCCTGGCTTCAGCCTGGTTCAACCTCTGCCATTGAGGCCATTTAGGAAGTGAACCAGTAGATAGAAGACCTCTCTCTCTCTCTCTCTCTCTCTCTCTCTCCTGCTCTCTTGGTCACACTGCCTTTCAAATAAATAAGTAAATAAATAAATGAAAAAAAAATTTTTTGACAGGCAGAGTGGATAGTGAGAGAGAGAGAGACAGAGAGAAAGGTCTTCCTTTTTGCCGTTGGTTCACCCTCCAATGGCCTCTGCGGCCGGCGCATCTCACTGATCCGAAGCCAGGAGCCAGGTGCTTCTCCTGGTCTCCCACGTGGGTGCAGGGCCCAAGCACTTGGGCCATCCTCCACTGCCTTCCCGGGCCATAGCAGAGAGCTGGACTGGAAGAGGGGCAACCGGGATAGAATCCGGCGCCCCAACCGGGACTAGAACCCGGTGTGCCGGCACCGCAAGGCGGAAGATTAGCCTGTTAAGCCACGGCACCAGCCATAAATGAAATTTTTTTGACAGGCAGAGTTAGAGAGAGACAGAGAGAAAGGTCTTCCTTTTCCGTTGGTTCACCCCCCAAATGGCTGCTGTGGCCGTTGTGCTGCACTGATCCAAAGCCAGGAGCTAGGTGAAGGGCCCAAGGACCTGGGCCATCGTCCACTGCCTTCCCAGGCCACAGCAGAGAGCTGGCCTGGAAGAGGAGCAACTGGGACAGAATCCAGCACCCCAACCGGGATTAGAACCCAGGGTGCCAGCACCGCCGGAGGAAGATTAGCCTAGTGAGCTGCAGCGCCGGCCAATAAATGAATCTTTAAAAACCTAACGATTCACGGTGACAAAGCGTGCATGGATCATAAAGTGGAGGGAAACCCGTTGATGGGTTGCCCAGGTCCTTGCTGGTGAAATCTGATGCCAGACGAGTCTTGGGGCTGATGAAGCGTCCCTGTTTCGCTGGTGTTGGTCCAGGAAGGTCTGCATGTAGGTGATGAGAGGCCCCCAGGAGTCAAGGCTGCTGAGGACAGAACAACGACTGAGGCAGGATGGGCGGATGCAGCAGGCACACGTCAGTGCCAGCTCACCCAGTGAATTTCCTACCAGTCTGTTTTTAGTCTAACCAAAAGGCACAATGGGCGGGGATGTCTTTGCTGATTGGTTTCTCCAGCGTTTTGTTCCTTGGCTGGTGCCCTCTGCAATGGAGGCAGACCGAGTGATGACGGCAAGGTTTTCTTACTCCCTGACAACTATTCTACTCATCTTCCAGCTGAGATTCTCATCAAAAAAGAGTGTGTATGCCGTGTTCTTTCTCCCAAAAGTTACCCCGCCAATTCAACCACACCACCAGGGTATCCTTAGATCAATGAAGGGAAGATGCGCCAACGTTTTTCTTGAACATCGTGCCAGCAGCAATGAATAGACGTGTGGCTGTGGACAGTTTTCAAAAGGAGTTTAGCATAAACAATGTCCAAATGGCCACAACAGCCAGGGCTGGGTCAGGTCAAAGCCAGGAGTCGGGAGCTCCTTCAGAGTCTCCCACATGGCTGCAGCGACCCAAAGACTTGGGCCATCTTCCACTGCTTTCCCAGGCGCATTAGCAGGGAGCTGGGTCAGAAGTGGAGCAGCCAGGACTCGAGCTTGCACTCATAGGGGATGCCAGCGTCTCAGGCAGCCGCTTTGCCCGCTGTGCACAGTGCCAGCCTCTTGAAGACGCTTTTAACACCGAAACTGTGTCTCCAATGGGTCATTCCCTGATGGATGGTGAAATAGCTGAAATGGTAGCAGGTGGTGACGATGGCCGTGTTAACGCTGCAGAAAAATCGCTCTAGGCGACACGAGAAACTGTGATGAGCACTGTGCATCCATACAGAGTAGAAACCATACCAGTTTATAAAATCAAAGTCAGACTTCCTTTTTTATTGATGGATTTATTTATTTGAAATGAAAGAGAGAGAGAGAGAGAGGCAGAGAGGCAGAGATCTCTCATTTGCTGATTCATTCCTCAGATGGCCACAACAGCCAGGGCTGAGCAAGGCTGAAGCCAGGAACTAACTCCATCTGGGTCTTCCAAGTGGGTAGCAGAAAGCCAAGTACTTGGGTCAGCACGCGCTGCTTCCCAGGTTCATTGACAGGGAGCTGGATTGCAAGCACAGGGTAGCCAGGACTCAAACCAGGCACTGCAATAATGGATACCGGAGTTTCAAGCGGCAGTAACCTACTGCGCCACAACGCCCACGCCAAGAGACTTCGAAGATAAGATCAGTCGTTGCTGAAGCAGGTGACTCTTGAAGGAAACATTTTAAAAATTCGTCCAGCAGAAGGCTCAGTCATCCGTGGAGGACCCACTTCCTGCTTCTGATCCTAAAAAATAATAAACCACAGTGGCCAGGAGCTTTTGCGTCAAAACAGCATTGCAGGTGCGGACTGAAAGCTGCCACTGTTTGTTGTCGCTACTGTAGAACACCTGATAACAGGTGTTCTGGGGATGCTGCTGGGATGCACAGTGACCCCGAGCACGTTATTTTCTCATTGTATTAATAGCGTGTCATATTTTACTTTCCAAGTGCTTGTGTGAATAAACGTAAGAAAATGATTGCTTATCAGCAACAGCTAAATGCAGCGTCAGGAATGATGTTGGTGCCAAACACACACACACTGTCCCGTGGGTGGCGGGGGCAGTGGCCTCTTGGCTTCCTGCTGGCTCAGTGTACACAAACTTTGCTCCCTGCACAGCATTATTAGAAATACGGTGTCAAGTTACCTTCGGGATAAGTGTGTCAGGTGCAGATGAGACAAGTGTGAGTTTTGTATTCAGACTTGGGGCCCATCCCCAAGTTATCTCATTTAGTTTCTGCAAATATTCCCAGATCGGAAATGGCTGGATACTGGATCACTGCTGGTCCTGTGCGTTGCCCATACGGTGGGCTCAACGTGCATCAGACCTCCGCGGGGGTTTTCAGCCATCTGGGCTCTTCCCTTGCCAAGCCCTAAGCCCATACACCCCAGGAGGTCACACCTCCCTGTCCCTGGAGGCGCTGCCTCTGACCTCCCTTTGGTCTTGGGACCCTGGTGACTGTCAGCTTCTAGGATGGGGTAGACTGGGGCCCCAGAAGCACTTTCAGCAGACAGGGGCCTCAGGCAGGAGGTGCTGAGTCAGTAGCCCAGGGGTGACAAAGGTACTTTGACTGGGGTCATTAAGATCACCACGCCTTGATGGCTGGAGCCTGTCCCATTGACACCCCCGACTTCCTGGCCTGACCTCTTGCCACCCCCCAGGGACAGCAGAGGCCCTGTGGAGGGCACTAATTAGCACCTCCTCTTCTGGATTCCACAGCTTTCTCCCTGCTTCCAAGCAGGGGAGCAGCTCCTCCTGGGGACCTGCCATTGCCCATCCCTCCTGGCTCTCCAGCTCCTGAGTCCAGTGCAGCCACGTTGTCGTACCTAAGGCGAGCACATGCTGCTCGGGAGTGGGGGGTCTTTGCCCAAGCTCTTCCCTGCACTTGGAGTGCCCTCTCCTCTTGGTCTGCACTGAGAACTCCTCCCGCCTCGCTCTTCACGGGGTAGCAGGCTCCTTCCTTTCGGAGGCTTTTGCCAGGCACTGGGGCCGCATGAGTAGCCGGGTCAGACCAGAGGTTCAAGAGTGAGCTATTTGCTGCCAGAAACGGAAGGTCCCAATGCAGAAGGAACACATGGGGCCCCTTGCTCAGAAGAGAATACGATTTCAAAGTGGTGACAGTGGAGAATTAAACCAAAGGGCCCCGTTGCTGAGGTCGCAGGTCGCCAAAGCTGTTCCCGCACACGGCTATTCCAGCAGAGACCGGGGGCAGGGGCTGGGTAGGAGCCGATGTCCACGGTTGCTAAAGCCTGGAGGAAAGAGGTCACACGGCTATTTTTGGAAGCTGCAAGTTGCCCAGACAGTGAGCAGGATGGGGGCCAGGAGGAGTCAGAGGTGCAGGGCCCAGGGACCAGTGTTCGGGGTTGGGGGGCCTTTTCTGTGCCAAGGGCCATGTGGATATTTATACCATCACTCGCGAGCCACACTACCTTACTAGCTTACCAAGCTAGTGTGCTACAGATGTCCTGAGTCTCAAGTCCCACGTACGATTGCTCGGATGACCTTGGTCCCAGCCCTGCTAGGGACCTGGCTCTTTATTCACGTGCAGCGGGAAACCAAGAGTGCTAAACAAGGGTGTGCTCCGATTGTTCTTTTATGAAGATCATCCTGGCACCAAATAAGAAATGCAGGCAGGGCTGCCCGTGGGGCTGTTGTAGCTGCCACTCCTTCCCTCGCCCAGCAGCGTCTCTCTGACTTGGTGACTGCTGTGCCGATTGCACAGTCACCGCTGCAGCTGTCCTGGTACCGAAAGTGCGAGGCGCCAGAGCCCCTGGGAGCTGCCAGGCTGGCGGCCCAAGAGGGAAAAATGGTCAGCTCCCTGGCATCCAGTCCATCCTTGCTGACAGCCCACAGTGGCCCTGCACGCAGCCCTGGCCCAGGGCTGGGAGTGCTGGGATGAGTGACCACCCTGGTGGCAGCCACTCCAAGGGCAGGCATCCTGCCTAGGCGCAGAGCTGACCTTGGGCTCCTCTTGGTCAGGCGCTCAACCTGCTGCAGATCCAGAGGAGCGTTCTCCTCCTCCAGGTGGGCCCCTCTCATCGTGGGATGGTGCTGGTATTGGCTTGCTCTGCCCAGGTGACCACAGTCTCCTCTGAGAAGCCCCAAGTCTAAGAGGAAGCAGAGCGGAGCCGTGCGCAGTTTTCGTTGGCAGCAGCTGCACTGTGCTGAGCTGCATTTGCAACGATGTGCAGCTGTCCTTGGCTTTGGCACCCTGGCTTCGGGCCTCCGGTGGACACTTGCTCATTCAAGAAGCAGCCTTAGGCTTGGGATCCCAGTAGCCTTTTGAGCGCCTCTGATCCCACAGTTTCTCATGCACATGGTGTCTATCACTAAACATCCTCAGATTTTCTCTACATTCATTCTTAGCTCCTATCTGTATTTTTCTTTACATTTTTTATTGTTTTAAAGATGTATTGATTTATTTGAAAGGCAGAGTTACAGAGAGAGAGGGAGTTTCCATCTGCTGGTTCACTCTCCAAACGGCTGCAACAGTTGGGGCTGGGCCAGCCCGAGGCTGGGCCCGGCTGAGGCTAGGAGCCTGGAACTCCATCCAGGTCTCCCACATGGGTGCAGGGACCCAAGCACTTGGGCCATCTCGGGCCGCTTTCCCAGGTGCGCTAGCAGGGAGCCGGGTGAGAAGCGGAGCAGCCAGGACTGGAGCCGGCCTTCGTATGGGATGTTGGCATTGCAGGCGTGGCTCACTGCGCCACAGTGCTGGTCCCTCCATCTGTATTCTTTCTCGGATTTCATCCTGTGAAACACAGGACGGCAGTTATGGGTATTTCTGAAAGGCTACACAGCAGTTAAGTCTTCAAATCCACTGATTGTGAAGAAGGATTTGGGATGAAAATCTGTGATCCTGGATTATAACAAAGATGATCTTTTTCCTAAATAATTGGCTTAGATTGGACTGACTATAGACAGGAGTCCTGAAAAAAAATATTCCTTTGATCCAGCATAGCAAAGTGGACAAAAACACTGCTTACATTGCAGTCTCCCCTTAACCAACCACACTTGTACCTGTCTGCACTCTGGAACATTCCCTCCCAGGCTCTGTGCGGGAGTCAAGGCAGGGGGCAGTGTCCTGAGTACTAGAGTGCACATTGCCATATTTTTAAGCTTTTTGCTAAAACTTAACTAGCCACTGAGGGTTTTCTACTGGTTCCCAAAGGAGGAGGTTGAAGGCACTTCACAAAGATAAAGCGGTATAATGGGAATAATACTTGTCCAAATGATTTTTTAAAGATTTATTTCTTAATTTGAAGACATAGTTACAGAGAGAGAGAGAGAGAGAGAGAGAGAGAGAGAGAGAGGTCTTCCACCTGTTGGTTCACTCAAAATGGCTACAATGATCTGGAGCTGAGCTGAGAGATCCTCTGGGTCTCCCTCGTGGATGCAGGGACCCCAGGACTTGGGCCATCTTCTGCTGCTTTCCCAGGCACATCAGCAGGAACCTGGATGGAAAGTACAAAGTAGCTGGGCTGAAACCAGGCACCCCAGTACAAGATGCAGTCGCCCCAAGTAATGGCTTAACCCACCGATTACAATGTCTTCTAAAATTTATTTTTAAAGTTATATATTTGTTTATTTTTACCATATTTTAATTTTTACTTATTTGAAAGGCAGAGACAGAGAGATGGAGGGAGAGAGAGTCCCAGCTGCTCCACTTCCGATCCAGCTCTCTCTTATGGCCTGGGAAAGCAGTGGAGGATGGCCCAAGTCCTTGAGCCCATGCACCTGCATGGGAGACCCAGAAGAAGCTCCTGGCTCCTGGCTTCGGATTGGCCCAGCTCCAGCCATTGTGGCCATTTGAGAAATGAACCAGTGGATAGAAGACCTCTTTCTCTCTCTCTCTCCCTCTCTCTGTCTATAACTCTGCCTCTCAAATAAATAAATAAAATCTTTTTAAAAAAGAAGTGGATCCAGGACTTAAACTCACGCATCCCAATGTGGTATTTGAGCATCCCAGTGGGTCTTCACCCCTGCCCCAAGCATCTGCTCCACACCAGCATTTCATGCTGCAGTGAGCGGCACACTCACATGTGTGCATGCGTGTCCCCAGGAAGGGAACTCTGCTTTTCATTCTGCCCGTGGACTTTTGTGTAGACCAGCTTACTGAGAACAAAAGGCAATGAAAAGTCATTATTCCACACCGTGACACATTGAAAAATTCACCTCTGTTTAAGAAGGTTTGTGCCAACTCCATGATCATCTCAGAGAGCCACCTGTCTGCTCTGTGTACCGATATCAGTGGATCAAAACCATTTGTCTCTTTGTTACTCCAGAATGGAGATGCCGTCTTCCTCCAGAGCCCAGTGAAATTAACAATCTGTGATTGCCTTGTGAAAAGAGGAGTGCGTATGTCACGCCATTCAGTATATGCTGTTTCCAAATGTCCCAGGGCATTGCCTTAGTGGCAGAGGCCGGAGTAGACCTACTTTGTAAGGATTGGGTCCTGAATGTCAAGGGCAGTGTATTTGAAAATGCAGCAGAGCCGTGTGTTCGTGAGACCGGCTCTCCACTCATCTCGGTGCCTCATGGAGGCGGGACCCAGCCATTGTTTGCTTCGTTTGTGAAGCTGCTCTGTTGTTACACCTTCCACTGGGCCCTCGTGCTTTGAAACACTCCAGTTTTGTGAGCTTAATGTTTTTTACTTAGAAATTCACTCTTTTTTTGTATTTTGCAATTTAAAAATTTACTTATTTGAAAGGCAGAGCATCAGAGAGAGAGAGAGGGATCCCATCCATTGGTTCACTCCTCAAATAGCTGCAACAGACAGGGCTGTGTCAGGCTACAAGAGCCTGGAACTCCCTCCAGGTCTCCCGCATGGGTGCAGGGGCCCAAGTTCTAGGGCCATCTTCTGCTGCCTTCCCAGGCCCATTAGCAGGAAGCTGGATCAGAAGTGGAGCAGCCGGGACTCAAACCAAAGTGGCACTCATTGGATGCTGGTGTCGTAAGTGATGGCTTAACCCACTGCACCACAGTGCCAGCCCCTGTACTTTGCAATGTTAATGTTTTGGTGTATTTAAATTCTGCGAAAGTGGCTTGATTAAAAGACTCCTTTTAAATAGAAGTCAACCGTCAGCAGAAGAGAGACTCAGACTAACTTGCACGTGAGTGTTGATGTTTGTATTTGGCTTCATTTATGTGCTGACATGCTGTTTTGTTTTGAGAAAAATATTTTGGAGTGAATTTTAGGTTAATTTGTCTTACAGGAATTTTGTTTAAAAGAAAATGGATCATTCTGAACTAAATTACCTGAAAATGCAAACAGATTATCAGTTACAAAACAAATTTTTCACTGAGAATGTCAGCGCTTCATGAAAACTCAAAAGTTATTTAATGAGGGACTGGTGCTGTGGTGCAGTGGGGTAAGCTGCTGACTGTGACGTCGGCCTCCCATATGGACACCAGTTCAAGTCCCAGCTGCTCCATATCCAGTCCAGCTTCCTGCTAATGGCTTGGGAAAGCGGTAGAGGAAAGCCAAGTGCTTGGGTCTCTGAACCCATGTGGGAGACCTGGAAGAAGCTCCTGGCTCCTGGCTTCCGACTGGCTCAGCCATGGCTGTTGTGACTATTTGGGGAGTGAACTAGTGGATGGAAGATCTCTCTCTCTGCCTCTCCCTCTCTTTCTGTAACTCTGCCTTTTAAATAATATAATAAATCTTCAAAAAAATTTATTTGATGAAAGCAGCAAGTGAGTCTTTCAGATATGCTTGACTGTGCACAAACAAGTATTTTTCCTCTGAAACTGGGAGTGAATTTGCATCTGTTAGAATTAATGTAGCATAGCACTTGTACTGTGCCTACTTTAGTTAGCTGAATGGCGGTGGCCAAAGTGGCCCACCCGCCCCTCCCTGTTCCTCTCTGGGACGCTCCCCGTACCAGGCCCAGTACACACAGCCAGCTGGTGGGAACACAGCTTTCTCCCGTGTAGGTCTGTGTCCAGTGCCCAGGCCCAGTTCCCACTCCTCTTGGAGCCAGCGTTTGGCATCGCCTATGCCTCTGCCTTGCCGCAGCTTGGCTGGTGGGGCTGCACGTTTCCATCCTGTTTGCCTCTTGTTTTCCGTGCCAAAGCTGAAGCCAGAGCCATCTTCCTTCTGTTGGGTTTCAGCACTGCGGGCCGGCTCCCTGCCCCAGCACTGTCCCCTGGCCAGGCCCAGCGCCCACGGCCTCTCGGGGCTCAAAGAAGGCTGGGTTGCTCAGTCTCATCATGGCTCTTGCTAATGGAAAGCAGCATGGATGTGCTTTAAAAATATTAATTCTTTGAAAATAACTGAGAGGAGAAATGTATAATTTTATCCCATTTTTAATATTTTTGTCTAGCAACTTGTGATACATAGATGGCAATTTTTCAAATGTGTGTACAGATTTTTGTAAATACAACTTTTGTGGTTAACTCGTGGACAGCCTTATCCTGTGTAGTTTAATGAAGAAGGTGCAGGGACCTGCCTCGAGCTCTATTGGTTCCATGGCCTGTGGCCAAGCTTGTGTGGCACTCCCGTGACTGGTGTCTTCCCACGTGGACTGTGGTGTGGCCGGGGTCCTGCACGTCCCACTGTCAGGAGCAGCCTGGACTGTCCCTGTCTATCGGAATGCAAGGACCTTCCTCATCCACTGCCCGCATTCCCTCCCCAGTCAGGCACCTATGCCCTAAGCCGCAGATGTTTGTCCTAAGTGTGTGTGTATATAGCACTAAAAAGGTGAATCTGAAGAATTTGTTGCCAAGAGTTTTTTCGCAAATATAAAATCAAAAGGATTTGAGATGGTGAACATGTAAAACAGCATGAATAAAATTTGCATTATACCAGATTGGAATATCTGGTGAGATTCACTTTCACATTAAGTTTTCAACATGGTCTGCTTTGAAATAAACTTTTTTTCTACTTACTTGTTGATTTGGGAGACTGAGGTAATCAGAGGAAGACAGACACACGGAGACTGGTGCCTGGATCAGGTGCACAGACCTCTACCCAGCTCTCCCATGCTGGTGACAGGAATCTAATCACTGAGCCATCACTGCCTCCTCCCATGGTCCACATTAGCAGGAAGCTGGAGTCAGAAGCCACAATCAGCTAACAGACCCAGGCACCTCCATATAGGATACACGTGTCTTAACTGTTTTCTTAATTGCTAAGCCAAATGCTCACCCAACATTGTGTATTTTTTGTATTTATTTTTAAAGATTCATTTAGTTCTTTGAGAGGGGGAGAGAGAGAGAGAGAGACAGATAGAGAGACAGACAGAGAGAGAGAGAGAGAGAGAGAGAGGGAGAGAGATCTTCTATCCACTGGCTCACTCCCCCGAATAGTTGCAATGGCTGGAGCTGGGCCAATCCAAAGCCAGGAGCCAGGAGCTTGACCCAGGTCTCTCACATGGGTGCCAGGGCCCAAGCACTTGGGCCATCTTCCACTGCTTTCCCAGGCCATTAGCAGAGAGCTGGATCAGAAGTGGAGCATCCAGGACTTGAACTAGCACCCATGTGGGATGCTGCAGTCACAGGTGGAGGCTTAATCTACTATGCCACAGTGCTGGCCCCTCATTTTTAACTTTTATTAAAGATTCAAAACAACAACAATAAAAAAGCAAATAATAAACATGGAAAAATGCAAATTGGGTCTGGTGTTACAATGTAACGGGTGAAGATGCTGCCTATGATGCCAGCATCCCATATCAGAGTGCTGACTTGAGTCCCAGCTGCTCCACTTCTGATCCAGCTCCCTGCTCATGAGCCTGGGAAAGCAGTGGAAGACGGCCTAAGTGCCTGGGCTCCTGCCACTCACAGGGGGGACCCGGATGGAGCTCCTGTCTCCTGGCTTCAGACTGGCCCTACCCCAGTCATTGCAGCCATCTGGGGAATGAACTAGCGATGGAAGATCTCTCTCTCCCTTTCTGTCTCTCCCTCTCTGTTGCTCTGCCTTTCAAACAAATAGATAAATAAATCTTAAAAAGTTGCCTCTTCTCTGTGTGAGTTTTTAAAAATACAAGTAAAACTATATATGAATAATACAATAAATAAAAATACAGATAAAAAGTGTGAATTCACCTGCAATTAGAAATATTAAAATAAGACACTGTGGCAAAAAGAAAAGAACAATGTAGGCAGGAATGTTGAACAGGAAAGTTCCCTGCCACGGTGAGCTCATCACCTGATACAGCTTTCCGGTACCCGTGTGCTTCGAAAGCGTCAGAAATGTGCAGCCTGGGGCCGGCGTTGTGGCGCAGGGGGCTGAGCTGCCTCTTGTGATTCCATATCAGAGCGCAGCTTCAAGTCCCGGCTGCTCCTCTTCTGATCCAGCTCCCTGCAATGCACGGGGAGGAAGCGGATAATGCTCAAGTAGTTGGGTTCCTGCCACCCTCGGGTAGCCCTGCTTGGAGTTCCTGGCTCCTGGCTTCGTGCCAGCTGTTGTCTGTTGTGGGCAGTTGCAGAGTGAATCAGTAGATTCACTTCTTTTTTTTTTTTTTTTTTTTTTTGACAGGCAGAGTGGACAGTGAGAGAGAGACAGAGAGAAAGGTCTTCCTTTTGCCATTGGTTCACCCTCCAATGGCCGCCGCGGTAGCGCGCTGCGGCCGGCGCACCGCGCTGTTCCGATGGCAGGAGCCAGGTGCTTATCCTGGTCTCCCGTGGGGTGCAGGGCCCAAGCACTTGGGCCATCCTCCACTGCACTCCCTGGCCACAGCAGAGAGCTGGCCTGGAAGAGGGGCAACCGGGACAGGATCCGGTGCCCCAACCGGGACTAGAACCCGGTGTGCCGGCGCCGCAAGGCGGAGGATTAGCCTGTTGAGCCACGGCGCTGGCCAGTAGATTCACTTCTTTTGAAGTTTTCCTGGGCCATGAGATTTTCAGCATTAAAACCAGAGAAGTAGAGCTGGCACCGTGGCGTAGCAGGTAAAGCTGCTGTCCACAACACTGGCATCTCTTATGGACGCTGGTTCAAGTCCCAGCTGCTCCACTTCTGATCCAGCTCCCTGCTAATGTGCATGGGAAAGCAGCAGAAGGTGGCCCAAGTGCTTGTTCTCCTGCACCCATGTGGGAGACCTGGATGAAGCTTCTGGCTCCTGGCTTTGGGCTGGTCCAGCCCTGGCTGCAGCAACCATCTGGGGAATGACCTACCAGATGGAAGATTTCTCTCTCCCTGTATTGTCCTCTCCATAACTCTGCCTTTCAAATAAACAAAATAAATAATTAAAAAACAAACCAGGGGCCAGTGCTGTGGCATAGCGGGTAAAGCTGCCTCCTGCAATGCCAGCATCCCGTATGAGCGCTGGTTCAAGTCCTAGCTGCTCCACTTCCAGTCCAGCTCTCTGCCAATGGCTTAGGAAAGCAGTAGAAGATGGCCCAAGTCCTTGGGACTCTGCATCCGCATGGAAGAAGGAAGAAGCCCCGGCTCCTCTCTTTGAATCGGTGCAGCTTTAGCCATTGTGGCCATCTGGGGAGTGAGCCAGCAGAAAGCCGGCAGACAGAAGACCTCTCTCTCTCTCTGCCTCTCCTTCTCTCTGTGTGTAACTCTGACTTTTTTTAAAAAGATTTATTTATTTATTTGAAAGTCAGAGTTATGCAGAGAGAGGAGAGGCAGAGAGAGAGAGAGAGAGAGAGAGAGAGAGAGAGAGAGATCTTCCATCTGATGGTTCACTCCCCAAATGGCCACAAAGGCCGGAGCTGCGCTGGTCCGAAGCCAGGAGCCAGGAGCCTCTTCCGGGTCTCCCACGTAGGTGCAGGGGCCCAAGGACTTGGGTCATCCTCTACTGCCTTCCTGGGTCATAGCAGAGAGCTGGACAGGAAGTGGAGCAGCCGGGTCTTGAACCTGCGCCCATATGGGTTGTCTGCGCTTCAGGCCAGGGCGTTAACCCACTGCGCCACAGCACTGGCCCCATAACTCTGACTTTCAAATAAATAAGTCAATAAATCTTAAAGAGAGAGAGAGAGAGAGAGAGAGAGCGAGCCTGTGCTGTGGCTCACTTGGTTAATCCTCCACCTGCGGCGCCGGCACCCCATATGGGCGCCGGTTCTAGTCCCGGTTGCTCCTCTTCCAGGCCAGCTCTCTGCTGTGGCTGGGGAAGGCAGTGGAGGATGGCCCAAGTCCTTGGGCCCTGCACCCGCCTGGGAGATCAGGAGGAAGCACCTGGCTCCTGGCTTTGGATCGGCGCAGTGCAACAGCCGTAGCAACCATTTGGGGAGTGAATCAATGGAAGGAAGACCTTTCTCTCTGTCTTTCTCTCTCACTGTCTGTAACTCTGCCTGTCAAATAAATTAGAGAGAGAGAGAGAGAAAGAGAGAAGTTCCTGGAAAAAGGATGAGTGGATCACCCTGCATAGATGCAAACTTTATATTTCTTTTAATGGTAAAATATGAAGCTTGAAAGGCTTTCCTGCTTGCCGTTCATGAGGGGCATAGTGGAGGGAAGGGTTAAGGAGCAGTGCCCTAGACATCCAGTGGTAGGAAGTAGTGAGGTTTATTCATTTACTCATTCATTCATTCAAATTCTGTGAGGATTAAGGTTATTGTCTGTTTTTGTTTTTTTTTTTGGTTGCTGTTGTTGTTAAGATTTATTTTATTAATTTGGAAGATAGATTTAAAGGGGGGGGGGGGAGTTCATCTGCTGGTTCACTCCTCAGATGGCCACAATGGCAGGGCTTGGCCAGGCTGAAGTCAGGAGCCAGGAGCTTCAACTGAGTCACATATGTGGGTGGCAGGGACCCAAACTCTTTGGCCATCTTCCTCTGCTTTCCCAGGCCATTAGCAGGGAGCTGGATCGGAAGTGGAGCAGCCAGGATTCAAACCAGTGCCCATATCGGATGCTGGCTTCCAAGGCGGCAACTTTACCCACTGCACCACAATCCTGGCCCCAAGACAACGTTAAACAGCAAGGGAAACTGCTGGTGCTGGAGAGGCAGGTGATAAAGGCAAGACTCAAACTGCGTCTGAAGTGCAAGTCCTGACTGTTTTTTGAAAGTGTTTAACCATTGGAATAGATTCAATAAGGTACATTAAAACATGTTGAAGATGGCAACCCAGAATTCTTTTGAATTTTTAAAAGTGTTTCTGTATTTTCCAAATCTTCTGCAATTCACTGACGGACACGTGTAAGGCCCACGAGATGTGGGTCTGGAGCTGGGATTCATGGAGAACCAGATAGATGAGGTCCCTGCTCTAAAGCAGAGAAAAGTTATTTTTTTTTTCTTTTTTTTTTTTTTTTGACAGGCAGAGTGGACAGTGAGAGAGAGAGACAGAGAGAAAGGTCTTCCTTTTGCCGTTGGTTCACCCTCCAATGGCCGCCGCGGTAGCGCACTGCGGCCGGCGCACCGCGCTGATCCGATGGCAGGAGCCAGGTGCTTCTCCTGGTCTCCCATGGGGTGCAGGGCCCAAGAACTTGGGCCATCCTCCACTGCACTCCCTGGCCACAGCAGAGAGCTGGCCTGGAAGAGGGGCAACCGGGACAGGATCAGTGCCCCGACCGGGACTAGAACCCGGTGTGCCGGCGCCGCAAGGCGGAGGATTAGCCTAGTGAGCCGCGGCGCCGGCTGAGAAAAGTTATTTTTTAAAAAGATGGGCGAGGGGGCCAGCACGGTGGCACAGTGCGTTAAGCCAGCACCTGTGATGTCAGCATCCTGTATGAGCGCTGGCTTGAGCCCTGGCTGCTCTCCTTCTGATCCAGCTCCCTGCTAATGAGCCTAGGAAAGCAGCAGAAGATGGCCTAAGTACTTGTGTCATTGCCACCCGCTTCAGCCTAGATGGAGTTCCAGGATCCCAGCTTCAGCCTGGCCCTGCCCTGGCTGTTGTGGTCATTTGGGGAGTGAACCAGTGAATTGAAGATCTCTCTCTCTCTGTCTCTCTCTCTCTCTCATTCCCTCTCTCACTCTCTGATGCTCTGCCTTTCAAATAAATAAATAAATAAATAAATTTTTTTTGACAGGCAGAGTGGATAGTGAGAGAGAGAGATAGAGAGAAAGGTCTTCTTTTTTGCCGTTGGTTCACCCTCCAATGGCCGCTGCGTCCAGTGCATCGCGCTGATCCGAAGCCAGGAGCCAGGTGCTTCTCCTGGTCTCCCATGCGGGTGCAGGGCCCAAGCACTTGGGCCATCCTCCACTGCCTTCCCAGGCCATAGCAGAGAGCTGGCCTGGAAGAGGGGCAACCGGGATAGAATCTGGCGCCCCAACCGGGACTAGAACCTGGTGTGCCAGCGCCGCAAGGCAGAGGATTAGCCTGTTAAGCCACGGCGCCGACCTAAATTTTTTTAAAATAAAAAAGCATAGGGAAGTTTCATTTTTGCCGAAGAACCACCTGGAAGCTTAGAGTCCCCTTGGCAACCCATTGCCACAGCTGGGCAGTCTATGTGTGGGGTGGGCCTTGTCTGGGAAGGAGCCAGAAGCCCAGGAAACTTAACACAGACTCATGTGCACTTGGTTTCATCTCTTCCCCCGTCTTGGCCTGCCTCAGTTTCCCCATCTGTTAAATGAGAGAAGGCCCTAGGTATATGTCTGCATTTTCTCTTTGTTATTCAAATTAGGAAAATTAGACATGTTTTAAATTGACCAATAAAAATGTGTACATTTGTGACATCCAACATGGTGTTTTTAAAAATGATTTATTTATTTATTTATTTATTTTCAAAGATTTATTTTATTTATTTGAAAGACAGTTACAGAGAGAGGCAGAGACAGAAAGAGAGGTCTTCCATCCGCTGGTTCACTCCCCAGATGGACGCAACGGCCAGAGCTGGGCTGGTCCGAAGCAGGGAGCAGGAGCTTCTTCCTGGTCTCCCACGTGGGTGCAGGGGCCCAAGGGCTTGGGCCATCTTCCACTGCTTTCCCAGGCCATAGCAGAAAGCTGGATCAGAAGAGGAGCAGCCGGGACTACAACCAGTGCCCATGTGGGATGCTGGCGCTTCAGGTCAGGGCTTTAACCTGCTGCACCACAGCACTGGCCCCAAAAAGATTTATTTATGTATTTGAAAAGCAGAGACAGAGAGAGAAAGAGAGAGAGAAGTCTTCTATCCACTGGTTCACTCCCCAGATGGCCACAATGGCCGTAGCTGTGCAGATCTGAAGCCAGGAGCCAGAAACTTCTTCTAGGTCTCCCATACAGGTGGTGGGGCCCAAGCCCTTGGACCATCTTCTACTGCTTTTCCACCCCATAAGCAGAGAGTTGGATTGGAAGTGGATAGGATGCCGGCACTGTAGGCAGCAGCTTTACCCGCTATGCCACAGCACCGGCCCCACAATGTGGCATTTTGAAATATGAATGCATGATGCAGTGGCTATCAAGCTATTTACTATGAGCATGGCCTCACAGTCCTACTGAGTGTTGGAGGTGAGAACACTTGAAATCTCTCTTGGTGACTTTCCAAGTATCCAGTGCATTGTTATTAGCCACAGTCACCACGCTGCACAGGAGATTGGAAGTTGGTCCGCCCATCTGAGATTCTGTACCCTTTGGCCATCATCTCCCCTTGTGCCCACCTCAGCTCCGGGGAACCACCATTCTACTCTGCTTCCCTGGCTTAACTTTTTTAGATTACACTCACGAGTGAGGTCAAGCAGTATTTGTTTTCCAGTGCCTGGCTTATTTCCCTTAATGCAGCGTCTGCCAGTTTCATCCATGTGGTTGCAATTGACCTCCCTCTGTTTAAAGGCCAGCAGTATTCCGCTGTGTAGATACCTCGTGTTTTCCCTAGGTCAACCGATGGACACAGGTTGATTCTGTATCTTGGTTGTTGTGAACAGTGCTCCAGTGGACATGGGAGGGCAGGCATATCTCTGACATGCTGACTTCATTCCGTTGGATGGATACCCAGAGCTGGGACTGCCGATCAAAGCGTTTCTCTTTCTAATTTGCATTCCCAGCAGCAATTTCTCAGCGTGTCCTTCTCCCCTTCCTTGACTGCACTTGGGACTTTTGACTCTGCTGAGCGCCACTCTAGCAGGTGTCCCTGGGTAGCCATGGGGCCCTGGTTCCCCTCATGGATACCAAAGCCAGCAGCTGCTTAGTCCCACATGGAGAGGGGTGCAGGGGTTGCATCTACTCCATGCACGGCCTCCTGTAGATTTTAAATCCTCTCCAGATGATGTGAAATAGCGAATACCATGTAAATGCTATATAAATAGTGTCAGGCTGTGTTGTTTCTTAGATTTGTGTTCATTATTATGGTGTATTCTTTAAAAAATCCTTTCCATCTGTAGCTCATTAAATCCACCAAATGCAGAACCCATGGAGAGGGAGGTGGGGATGCTGGTGCTCTAACGATTTCAGGAACCGCTATGCTGTCTTCCACATGCTGGGCTAATTTCTGTTGTGACAAACAGGGGACAGTGTTCCCTTTTTTCCACGTCCTCTCCAACACTTGTCCCTTGTCTTGTGTTTTATGTTATTTTATTTTTAAAGATTTATTTATTTATTTGAAAGGCAGAATTATAGAGAGAGAAGGAGAGACAGAACAAAAGAGATCTTCTGTCCACTGGTTCACTCCTCAAATGGCTACAACAGCAAGGGCTTGGCCAGGCCAGAGCCAGGAGCCTCTTCCAGGTCTCCCACTTGGGGCCCAAGGACACGGGCCATCTTCTGCTGCTTTTCCAGATGCACTGGCACAGCTGTGGTGGAAGTAGAGCAGCCAGGACTTTAACCAGCACCATTATGGGATGGTGGTGTTGCAGGTGGCAGTTTAACCCACTATGCCACCAGGTTGGCCTCCTGGTGTTTTTTAAGTTTTTTTTTAAAGATTTATTTATTTTACTTGAAAGTCACAGTTACACAGAGAGAGAAGGAGAGGCAGAGAAAGAGAGAGGTCTTCCATCCGATGGTTCACTTGCCAATTGGCCACAATGGCCGGAGCTGCGCCAATCCAAAACCAGGAACCAGGAGCTTCCTCCGGGTCCCCCACTCAGGTGCAGGGGTCCAAGGACTTGAGCCATCCCAGGCCATAGCAGAGAGCTGGATCAGAAGCGGAGCAGCCGGGTCTCGAACCAGCACCCATATGGAATGCCAGAGCTTCAGGCTAGGGTGTTAATCCACTGTGCCATAGCACTGGCCCTGTTTTTTTAGTTTTTAAAGATTTATTCATGTATTTGTTTTAAAAACATGGAGAGGGAGGGAGAAAGAAAGAGAGAGATCTTTCATCCACTGGTTCACTACTCAAATGACCACAACACACAGGGCTGGACCAGACCAAATCTAGGAGCCAAGAACTCCATTTGTGTATCCTACATGGATTGCAGGGGCCCGAGCACTTGGTCCATCCTCCTCTGCCTTCCCAGGTACATTAGCTGGGGGCTGGACAGGAAGCAGAGCAGCCACGACTTGAACCTGTGCTCCAGTATGGGACACTGGCATTGCAGATGACAGCTTAGCCTGAGGCACAGCATCTTGTATTTTTTAATAACTCCCCCATCCCGTCTCTCATCCATCTCTGACAGCCATCATTCTTTCTGTCTCTGTGAATGTGATCCAGGGAGCTCACATACGTGCAGTCATACAGTATTTATCCTTTTGTGCCTGGTTTACTTTCTTAGCCCAACATCTTTGAGATCTTCCCATGTTGTCACATGTGGCCAATTTCCCTTCCTTTTTAAGGCTGAATAATATCTTTTTTTTTTTAAAGATTGATTTATTTATTTGAAAGTCAGAGTTACAGAGAGGAAGATGGGGGGAGAGAGAGAGAGAGAGAGAGAGAGAGAGAGAGATCTTCCATCTTCTGATTCACTCTCCAGATGGCTGCAATGGCCAGGATTGGGCCAGGCTAAAGCCGGGTGCCAGGAGCTTCTTCCGGGTCTCCCACATGGCTGCAGGGGCCCAAGCACTTGGGCTGTCATGCACTGCTTTACCAGGCGCATTAGCAAGGAGCTGGATCACAGAAGTTGAGCAGACGGGACTCGAACCGATGCAGGCAGAAGCTTTACCTGTTATGCCACAGCGCTGCCCCCCTGAATAATATCTTATTGTGTGCACAAGGCGCACCTGAGATCAGCTCTGAGGCTGTAGGAGCCTCAGTGCCAGGTCTCTGTCACCCTTCAGGGCCGACTGGGGTGAGGGAAGAGTAGGGGCCCAGCCTCAGGTGGATTTCTCCTTCCTGCTTGTGATTCCAGGCACCCCAACCCAGTGACCCTGGGGAAAGCCTGGGGGAGGCCTTCTGGGAATGAAAGGCTGGCTAAACACCTGCTGTCTCCTCTCTGTGCCTTCCACAGCGGGGTCAGGGCCTGGGGCTGAGCTGGGGCGGGATGCTAATGATGGCCTGCCCCAGCCTTGCAAGTCTCCATGAAACGGGCCCTGCTCTGAGGACAGGCCTGATTATAGGGAGCCGTGCGCTTCCCCAGCCCAGGCCCGGAGCGCGGGCCCCACCTCGTAGCAGCCCCTGCGTGCCCAGCTGTTCGGGAGCAGCTGCAGAGATAAGCAGCGCTGAGGGATTTGGGGCAACAGTTGCCAAAGTGCATTGGCTTCAGGGTCCGTAACAAAAACAACTGGTGGGGAAGCCAGGAGTCTAGGCATGGGACTCATCGGGGTAGCTAGGAATAATAGTGTGGCCTAAAGTCTCAGCACTAAGAGATTGGCAGTCTTGCCCCCATTTTATAGAGGAGTAAGTGCAGGCTCGGACAGCCTGGCCTGGGTCCTCAGACAGTTTTATACTGAGGACTGACCTCACCCACTGGTTCTGCAATTGGGTGGGATTTTCTCCAGCGAGCTGCGATTTTCTCTTTCGGCTTCTTCTTTTTCTTCTTCAAAGATTTATTCATTCATTTGAAAGGCAGAGTAATAGAGAGAGGGGAGAGACAGAGAGAAAGAGATCCTTCATCCAGTGGTTCACTCCCCATATGGCCACAACAGCCAGGGCTGGGCCAGGCTGAAGCCAGGAGCCTGGAATTCCATGGATCTCCCACATGAAGGCAGGGGCCCAAGCACTCAGGCCACCTTCCACTGCTTTCCCAGGTTAGCTGGATCGAACTGGTGGTCTGATACGGGATGCCTGCCTTGCAAGGAGCTCAACCCTCGGTGCCACAATGCCAGCCCCTCCAGCGAGCTTCCTGAAGAGTGGATGCGGTGGCTGAGAGGTGGAGTACCCCTGTCTTCCCTCCATGGACCAGGGCAACTCTTCTTGTAGCTGCTTACTGGTTCAGCTTCTAAACACTGGGCAAAGGCCACTGCTGTAGTTCAACCCATTTTTTTTTTAATTTTTAAAATTTGTTTAAAGATTTATTTATTTATTTGAAAGTCAGAGTTACATAGAGAGGAGAGGCAGAGAGAGAGAGAGAGAGGTCTTCCATTCACTGGTTCACTCCCCAGTTGGCCGCAACAACCGGAGGTGCGCCAATCCAAAGCCAGGAGCCAGGAGCTTCTTCTGGGTCTCCCACATGGGTGCAGGGGCCCAAGGACTTGGGCCATCTTCTACTGCTTTCCCAGGCCACAGCAGAAAGCTGGATTGGAAGAAGAGCAGCCGGGACTAGAACCGGCACCCATATGGGATGCCGGCGCTTCAGGCCAGGGTGTTAACCCACTGAGCCACAGCGCTGGCCCCCATACCCATTTATTTTATAGATGGAGAAGTCGAGGCTCCGACAGGAGTAGAGAGGAACCAGGGTCACTCTGACAGGGCCCCTGGCAGAGCTGCAATTAGTCTCAGCCGCCTGCTGTTCCTGCCACCCCATCTCCTGCTGGGTCCTGCAAGTGCCCCACACAGGCAGGAGGGCACTCTGCGCCTTCCCTGCTGGCTTGGTTGCTGGGCCCCTGTGGTCCTGGGACTGGTGGGGGATGACTGAGGAACAGGACCCCTGGGCTGGCTCTGCTGCTACCTTGCCGTGCAGCCTTGGCAGCTGCAGTCTCTCCAGGCCTCCACTTCCTCATCTGCACCGCGGGGGGCTGTTGACAGCCTGGCCCTGCGGGCACCGGGCCAAAGAGGATAAGTGGCCTGGGCAGGAAGTAAGGAGTGTATGGGGAGGAAGGGAGGAACCGCTGGGCTCCAGGGTGGCTCCGGACACCTGCCCTTGCCCCACCCTCCTCCAGGAAACTCTCGAGTTTAGCCGCCCACACTCTCGCTGCTAGCCAGGGGACGCCGCTTGGCCTGAGCGTGTCCAAGCCTCAGATGACAGAGTTCCTAGGCCCCAAGGCTGCCCTGGGGCTGCTGGCTTCCCTTTCTCTCCCTCACCCCAGGAATGGGGGCTTGCAGGAGGCTGAGCTCCCAGTGTAGGCATGCGCACGGGCATCAGCCTGAGCCATCCGTGTCCACGCATGTTCCTGATGCTGGCGTGTGCAAGAGTGGACCTGGCACACCAAGACAGGCCCGGACTCTTGCTGTGTGACCTCCTGGTAAATTTATTCTATTTTTAAAGATTTATTCATTTATTTGAAAGAGTTACACACACAGAGAGAGAAGGAGAGCCAGAGAGAGAGAGAAAGGTCTTCCACCTGCTGTTTTACTCCCCAGTTGGCCACAATGGCCTTGGACCATCTACTGCTTTCCCAGGCCACAGCAGAGAGCTGGATCAGAAATGGGGCAGCCGGGACTAGAACTGGCGCCATTTGGGATGCCGGCACTGCAGGTGGCAGCTTTACCCACTACGCCACAGCGCCGGCCCCGCTTCTGGTAAATTTAAAATGAAGGCTTAAACAGGATGTTCACAACTGTGGTGTGTTCTACGTGTTTTGGTTTAACAAAGATACATTCTCTCTCTCTCTCTCTCTCTCTCTCTCTCTCTCTCTCTCACACACACACACACATACACACATATTCACTCATACACTCACATACATCCAATGCAATGCAACTGAGAGACTCAGAAGATATTTAGGGAACTTAGAAAAACAATACGTGAGTTCCCAGTGCCGTGTGGTCCAGCAAGGGGACACAAGGGTTAACGTGGTGTGGGAACCTGCTGTTCGTTCCAACTCATTCACAGTACTCTCCAGGACTAGACGCACAGTCCACCCTGTGCACGTCATGGCAAAAAGCTTGAAGCATCCAGAAAGGTTGAAAGAATTGTGCAGCGAACACCCACCTGCTCACCCGCCGTGGTCCACAATGAACATTTTGTAGCATTGGCTCTATCACCTACCTACCCATCCCTCTGTCCACCCTTATCCCCCATCCATCCACCCTGACCCCTGCCCATCCCTTATCCATCCATCAATCTTTCCATCCCTCACTCTGTCCTTCCATCCACCTCACTTTTTAAAAAAGATTTATTTATTTGAAAGGCAGAGTTACAGAGAGAGGGAGGAAGAGACAAAGAGAGTTATTCCATCTGTGGGTTCACTCCCCAAATGACTGCAATGGCTGGGGCTGAGCCAGGCCAAAGCAAAGAGCCTGGAACTCCACTTGGGTCTCCAATATGGGTGGTAGGGGCCCAAGCACTTGGGCCACCTTCTGTTACTTTCCCAGGCACATTAGCATGGAGCCAGATCATAAGAAGAGCAGCTGGGACTTGAACTGGCACTCCTAAGGGGTGCTGGTGTCACAGGCAGTGGTGGCTTAACCCACAGTGCCGGTCCCCATGCATCTCATTTTTTTTGGCTGCATTTTTGAGGCTTATGAATATAAGGCCTGTGCCAAATGACACTCTTTTCTTTTTCCCTTACAGTAACAGGGCCTGCTACACACACATGCACACACCCACGCATTTGCATATAAAACCCACACATGCAGATCCCACATGTGAATCAGTACCAGTCTGCATGTGTGTATGTGGCAAACACCACACAGCCACCTGTGCGCCCACACCCGTGCTCAGCCCCATTGCCCAAGCGTGCGTCCACAGCAGACTCCTGATGTCTGCACGGGAATCCTCAGCCCCGTGACCCTTCGCGGGGTCTTGGCTGGGGCCTGGCTATCTCCCCATCACCTCTCTGGCAAAGGCCAGGGGCTCCCTCAGCTCCCACCTTCACCCTTGTCTCCTCCCTCACCCCCATCTGTCTCCGTCTGGCCACTCCACGTGGGCAGAAACCATGTCAGCACCGCTCACCCTGCACCCCACAGTGTACCCTCTCCAAGTGTTGGTTGAGAAAGGGCACAAAAGTTGCACAGAGGTGGGCACACTGGGCAGCCACACATGCCTCCAGCCAGGCACACACAAGCCCCTGTGTGTGTGCCCATGCTCGGACATGCAGCACTGGGGGCCTGTGGGTGCGGGATCACTCACTGTGCAGGAACACTTGTCTGCCTGTCTCTGTGCCTCCCGGATGGAGTCACTTCCAGGGTCCTTTCCCAACCTTTGAGGTCCAGATGTGGCCAGAGGTGCAGGGCTCCTGGCCGACCCTGGGCAACTGGGCAGCACGGGGTGTGACTGATGTGTGAGTTCGTTAGCTTTGCAGAGTATCAATTTCCTTACCTGCTAAATGGGGAGATATCTCCTGGCTTAAACCCGTCTTCCAGGAGAGGCTCTTAGCAGGGTGCCTGGAATGAGGTAAGCACTTAAGCCATGGTTGCTGTGGATCTTATTGCTGTGACTTCAGCCTTTGTCCAAAATTTCCATGCACCCTCTTGGAGTGTTATGCATGGGGAGAGCCTGGTGGCTGATGCCCGTAGAAACGCCTCTCCCCAGAAGCTCCCCCAATCCCAAGCTCTCATTATCCTACATGCATATTCATGAGGTCTGGCCTCAGCCCCGCTCTGTAAATGAATCAGTAGCAGGAAGTGGAGGCCAGTGCAGAGAACAAGGCCCAGGGGACAGGAGGCTCGAATCCAGAGTGCATCTGAGTCCTCATGGATGGGAGGATGGTGAGAGGGCCTGGGCAAGAGTTGGGGGGGAGGTGTTGGGGCCGCGGGGCTCCAGGCAGGGGATCTTTTATTGCAGAGTTGAACACTGAGGCCTGATGCCATCAGGTTAGAGACACTCTGGTGTGTGTGACCTTTGGGGTCTGGGAAGTTGGGTGAGCACCGGGAAGTTGAGTGACGGGCAGCTGACAGGGGCATGTTCCCCTCGATGGACACCGCTTACCCAGCACTGGGTGGATGAGCATGGGATTCTCAATCCCAACCCGCCAGGGAGGCTCAGAGAGGCTGGGTGACTTGTTAGGGTGACACAGTGGCTATCTGTCACCTGACTGTTGGGAGTGTGAGAAACAGTATTCTGGCCCCCTGCAGGAGGTCCAAGACTGGGAGGAAGGTTGACAGGCTGGCCAAGGCATCAAGAAACGACACTTCCTTGTCCACTGCCTCATTTCATCTCCGGGTGGTCCCCTTAGATAGCAGGAGCAAAAATGACTCTTTCCATTCCACAGATGAGAAGCGTGAGGCTGAAAGAGGACGAGTCGCCGGGACAAAGCGACGTGGTGAGTTCTCCGCGGCATGAGCTGTCCCCTCCACGTTGGGTGTCAGGAGTGGGGTGGGAGCCCCGCTGGCCTCGGGCTGGGCAGGGGTGAGCCCAGGACCCTGGTAGCATGTTGCCTCGCTCCCTAAGTTTTCGATTGACAAGCGGGGGGCTGGCTCACCACACATGGTCACACTGATCCTTCACGATTCCTCTTTCTCGGATGCTTCCAATCACACCCCTATTTCAGGGGGGAGAGGATCGGGTACGAGGGGTGAAGTACAGCCCCCTCTACCCCCAACTCAGGGCGGCACAGGGCGGAGGAAGCTGTGACCAGAACACAGCTCTCCTTTGGGTCTCAGAACCAGAGGACAGGAAAAATGGGTCTTTGGGGAAGAGGCATCAAAGGGAGCTAACCTTGGGATGGGAGGCTTAGAGGGGGGCTGATCCCAGAGTGGTCAGTGGCTTCGGGCATCTGTGACTGCAGAGTGGGAGGTGACCATGCAGGGGCTGTTTGGGGATCAGACTGTTGGTCACAGCAGAATAAGGAAACTAAGCTGTGGTAAAAAGTTCAGTATTCCTTGTATAAGCACTTGCTGCCATACTATGTGCCAGGCTCTGACCTGTGCCCAGGGTAGGGAGGGGCAGCCAGAGATGATCAGGCAGTCCCAGGGCAGCTGAGAGTCCCCTAAGGGACTCAGACTAGGGGGGTACAGAAGAGGACACAGACCAGATATTGATATTGTGACCTCCACTTGCCAAGAGAGGCAGTAAGATACCAGGAACAAACGTTGGGGTCCGGGGACGGGGCCACACCTGTGGCTTTCCAGCTCTGCCCCTTTCGATCTGTCTGGCCTGGAGCCAGAGCGACAACCGTCACCATCACCATAGCCAGCGTTCACTGTCCAGCATTCAGGTTACTTTTTTGAGCCTCAGTTTCTTCATCTGCGAATTGGGCTGGAGTGAGGAACTAACCTACTTCCCGGGTCTCCGGGGGAGAGTCTGGCACACACCGGAGCTCCGCAGGGAGGCCCAGGTGGCCTTGGAAACAGCAGAAAAGCAGGAGTGGAATGATTCCCGGCGGGGCGGGGGCAGTGGGTGGAGTGACCCAGGGGTTCTGGAAGGAGAGCGAGGGAACAGGAGGACTCGGGGCTGGGCCTGACATGGGCACAGGTGTGGAGGAGGGGGAGTGTGGAACCGTCCTGGCATAATTCCTGGCTGAACCTGGTGCCCTGTGACCCGCCTAACCATGCAGTCCAGCCGGACCTGTGGCCCCAGGGCCACTGTGAGGCACACAGACTTCCTTCCCTAACATTATCCCGTCCGGAGTTGGGGAGCTGAGCGCTGGGGGGTGAAGAGAAAGGAGTTAATTACACAGCTCTGCTCTGGGTCTCTCCCACCCCTGAGATGAGGCAGGGATCTAGGAATGTGACTTCCTCCGTGGGCATCCCTAGGGGTGCAAGAGCTGGCTACAAGCAGGGGGTGGCCCTGGGAAGGCTCCTGGGAGTCTGTGGAGTTTGAAGAGAAGGTGGGTGGAGGAAGGGCAGGTTGAGTGTGAGGCTGGGGTCTCACAAGGGACAGGGGCAGCATGCGGTTTGCATCCATCAAGCACCTGCCAGTCCCATAGGGCCCTCGGAGGTCCTCTGCCTTTACAGCTGGGGACTGAGCCTCAAGAGAGGAAGCGACTTTCCGCGGGTTCTTTACCCAGTCGTCATCATTCAACACCCGTGTGCTGAGCAGAGGCTCCGCGCCCCGGCGGAGGGTCAGCAGGGACCACCTCTTGCATTCTGCCTCCAGGTATGGCAGAATCTTGAGGTCGCACGGTAGCCAAACCCGGACTCACATCCAGGTCCCACTGTGTCCAAAGCTGAGCCGGGGCCACAGTTGGGTCATGTTGCGCGGCTAGTAGCGGCGGGAACCCCGGAAGCTCCTGCCAGTACGGTCTTGCCCAGCGCACCTGCCCCAGGTGAGTCCTGGCAGGCCCCGAGCGCGCTGCCGGAAAGTATCGAGCGGCTTCGGCAGGTGGGGCGGGGCCGAGGCCGGGGCGGGGCGGGGCGGGGCCGGGGAGGGGCTAAGCCCCGGCACCCAGAGCCCGACTAGATCCCGAGGCCCGAGGCCCGCGCCCCGCGCCCCGCGCCCCGGCCGCCGCCATGGGGGCCTGCCTGGGAGCCTGCTCCCTGCTCAGCTGCGTGAGTCCCGGGCCAGCGCCCCGCGCCTGCTGCTGCCTGCTGCTGCCTGCGCTCTTTTTCGAGCCGCTTCCTCCAAACTTGTGTTTCCCGGCCGGCGCCCGGCGCCCGGCTCTCTCGCCCTCGGGCCCCTCCGGCTCTGGGCTCCCCGCAGCCGCCGGTGTCGCGCTCAGGTCGCCGCCGCGGGGGTGGGGAGTGGGTGCCCTGCCGAGTCCCGGCTCGCGACGGGGTAGGGGGAGCGCCGCGGGCCCCCTCCCTGAGAGCCCAACTTGGTGGGAGTGGTCCTCGGGGTGCGCCTCTCCCCGACCCCCACGCTCTTTGTGTCCTTTCCGCCGCGCGCCCCTCTGCCCCTCTGGCCGGCGGTCTGTCTGTCCCTGTCCTCTGGCTCAGTTCGTTTGTCCGTGCCGTAGTCTTTGTCCATCTCTCGCCTCCGCATGCCTCGCTCCTGGCTGCACGGGTTCGGGATCTGTCCACCCGCGTCCGCGTATCTGCCTCCTTCAGGCGGGATCGCTAACTCCTGGACATTCGCCCCGCAAGCCCTGGACCCAGCCCCTGCGGGCCCCGGGGCTGGCTGGGTGGGCTGGGGTGGGGAGGAAGCCCCCCTGGCCGGCCCTCTCCTGCCGCCCTCGAGTGACAAGGTGGAGCGACCCGACCTGGGCCGAACTTAGAGTACTTAGAGTTCGGAGACCCGGGAATCCAGGGAGGTTTGGGTGTGCGCGGGAAGTGCCTGGTGGCCTGGGGTGGGGTCTGGGGGAGGGGCGGCCAGCACCGTTTTGGGGCGGCAGCCAGCCAGACCCCTGCCGGAGGCCCCTCTCTTCCTTTCTCCCGGCCGCCCCTTTCCTCTCCTTCTTCCCCTCATTAAATCTGAGGTTCATTCAGGCAGCCCCTCCCCCTCGGCCCCACACAAAGAGGCTGGGGAGCCGCGAGGGGCGCCGGGCTGTGGAGGAGAGCTCGGGCCTTGCTTTCCTTTGTCCCCGACTTGTGGGCTAAGGAGGGGGCTTGGGCCAGAGCTGGGGGTCTGGGAGTTACTTTCCAGCGGCTCTGAGAATGAGATGGACAGAGAGGATGTGGTGTGGGTCCAGGACCTGTTCTTGTCCCTGTGGGCCTCCAACTCCCATCAGTGCAGTGTTGGTGTGTATGGGAGAGTGTGTGTGTGCATGTGTGGATGTCAGTGTGTGTACGTGTGTGCGTGTTTATGAGTGCACGTTTGAGTGTGTGTGTTTGTGTTTGTATGTGAGTATATATGTGTTAGTGTGTTTGTGTGTGTGCATGTATGTTTGCATGTTTGGATGTCAGTGTGTGAGTGTATGTTAGTGTGTGTATATATGTGTTTGTATGTGAGTATATGTATGTTAGTGTGTATGTATGTGTGTGTTTGTGCATGCTTGGATGTCAATGTGTGTATGTGTGTGTCAGTGTGTGTTAGTGTATATGTGAGTATATGTGTGTTAGTGTGTGTATGTGTGTGTGCATGTTTGGATGTCAGTGTGTGTATGTGAGTGTGTGTTAGTGTGTGTATCTGTGTGTATGTGAATGTGTTTTTGTATGTGAGTATATGTGTGTTAGCATGTATGTTTGTATGTGAGTATGAGTGTGTGAGTGTGTGTTTACATATTTGGATGTCAGTGTGTGTATGTGAGTGTGTTAGTGTGTTTGTGAGTGTGTGTGTGAGTATATGTGTGTTTGTGTATATGTGAGTATGTGTGTGTGTTTGTGCATGTTTGGATGTCAGTGTGTATATGTGTGTGTATGAGTGTGTGTTAGTGTATGTGAGTGTGTGTATGTGAGTATATGTATGTTTGTGTGTATGTGAGTATGTGTGTGTTTGCATGTTTGGATGTCAGTGTATGCGTGGGTTAGTGTGTTTGTATGTGAGTATGTGTGTTTGTATGTGAGTATATGTGTGTTAGTGTGTGTTTGTATGTGAGATGTGTGTATGTTTTGTGTATGTGAGTATATGTGTGTTAGTGTGTGTTTGTATGTGAGATGTGTGTATGTTTTGTGTATGTGAGTATATGTGTGTTAGTGTGTGTGCATGTTTGTATGTAAGTATGTGTGTTTGTATGTGAGTATGTGTGTGTTTGTATGTGAGTATATGTGTTAGTGTGTGTGTTTGAGTGTGTGTGTGTGTACCCATTTGCAGAAGGAGGGACCGGGCCAGTGCCTGGATCCTCCCAGTCCAGTGAATTGGAGGTCTGGGCTGGTCTCCGCCCAGGAAGGGTTTGCTTCCTGGTGAGGAAGGGACAGCTGCCCACGGTGGACCAGGTCATCACCGGCTTGTGCCTGGTTGAGGCCCAGGCCCTGCTGGGCTGGCCTGGGAGTAGGGGTGCTGAGAGCAGACCTGCCAAGCTCTGTGCCCTTGTGTCCCGTCTGTAAGATGGGAACAGTGACAGAGGCTCCCTCTCCATGCGGTGGTGCCCAGCACAGCTGCTGGGTGCCGTGGGTGTGCACTGGGCGCTGCCGTTACCCAGGGAAGGAAGGTGGAGAACTCCCCTGGGAAAGAACACAAAGCCGCATGTAGGGCTGAGTCATGAGCCCTACCAGCCTGAGCCCAGGCGCCTCGATCAGGCACTCAGGTTACAGAGGAGGACACTAGCCCAGAGAGGTTAGCCAGCTTGTCTAAGGCTGCACAGCCAAGGACGGGGACTACACAGTCGGAATTAGATCCTGGTTCAGGCATCTGCCCGCACCTCCCCTCCCTCCCCACAGCCTGGCTGCCTGAGGGGGCAGGGGTGCCCCAGGGGGAGCTGAGAGGTCACTTAGTGAGGGTCTGAGATCGACAGGCCACTGTCCACGCGGTGCCTTCCCCTGGGGGTCCTGAATGTGGACATCACCGTGCAGGGCGCTGTGCCGAACCCCTCCCCTGTGCTCTCATCGCCCTGCAGCCGTGTGAGGTTGCCACCCCACGTCACGGATGCCCATAGCAACAGCTGCCCCAGACTGTGTCCCTACCGCAGGCCTAGCCCTGGGGCACAGAGCCGTGCTGCAGGCTGCGCACTGCAGTAAGCAGTGTGGACCTCGCTCCATCCACTGCTTCTCTCGGAGATGTGCCATTTCATGGATGAAGAAACTGGATCAGAGAGGGCAGGCGATTGCCCAGTGGCCACACAGTGTGAAGTGTGGACCAACGCCCTGGGCACCAATAACATCCAGTTTGAGTGAAGATTTGCCCTGCAGGAGTGAAGCTCTTAGAGGGGCTCTCAGGCACCTGGGGGAGGACTGTTTCTGGGTGCATGGGCTGCTGGGAAGATGTTTGTAGGCTGCCAGCAGTGACATGTTTACACCTGCCCACTGGGACTCTCAGCATTTGTTCGGGGCCAGAGGAGGACGAGGGGCTGGGGGTCTGCAGGCAGGCCTGGCTTGGCCTCCTCTGCTCTGTGTGGCCCTGCACAGTCGCTTTGCCCCCCTCCTTGCCCATGACGTGGAGGGGACAAGGGCCCCTGCCCCTAGCCTGTTGTGAGGATGAACTAGGGCCGAGAGCAGCACAGCAGTGTGTGGAGCATGGAGCGGGCGTGCGGTGGCTGCTCCATCAGCGCCCCAGGTGGAACATTGCTCAGGACCACAGGCGAGGAAGTGGTGCAGTCGGCGACACCCAGGGCTCCGAGCCTCGGTGCTGTCCTGTCCCAGGGCCCATTTTATAGATGAGGAAACTGAATCCCACCGGGGGCGGGGAGAGACGTAACTGAGGTCTAGGTGCCAATGGGCAGAGCCAGCACGAGGACCTGTGTTCTTGGCACCACACGGGTCGTCGGTGGGCCCTGAGGGGTCTCTCCTCGGGGTCAGATTCTTGCAGGTGTGGCTCAGCCGATGATGGAGTTGTTCGTGCAGGCGTGTTTTGGTTTTCACCTTTAGGTTGTGTGACGAAGCGTAGATAATATAAAATTGACACTTTTAACCCGTTTTTGTCTTCAAGGAGCTTATAGTTTATTTTAGGAGACATGCATTTTAAAAATGACCTTGTGACACATTCCGCTCCCCCCTACCTGTCCCAGACGCATGGCATCGTCCGCAGGAGTCCGTCCTGCCGCCCAGGGCGCACGGGGATGGCTGCGGAACCCACTTTCTTCCCAGAACACCAGTTCTCACCCAGATGGGCAAAGAGCCCCGACTCCGCCCAGCCCCCGCGGTGCCGACCGCCACCCCCCGGCTGTCTCCCCTCCCCTCCGGCAGCCAAAGCCATCTTTCTCGCTGCCCGTCGGTGCCATTCCTCCTGTTTCGCAATGACTCCCGGCTGCCTCCGGGATAAAGTCCAGACTTCCTGGCCTGGGCTGCGGGGACCTTGGCCGTCACTTCCATTGCCGCTCCGGTGGCCTCCCTCGCTCAGCCGCCCAGGAAGTCACGTTCCTTCTCACTTGGCTCCCTGTCCTCATCTCGCTGACTTCCTGCTCTTTGAAAACTCTGCTCTCCGTTTAAAAACTGTGATGGAAGATACGGGCCTAAATGTCCCCCTGGCATCAGGGGGACTCGCACGGCTGTGCAGGTGTCCCCCCACCCCCCGGGCCCCGGCCACGACCCCGTCCGTCTCCTGCGCTCTCCCATCTCCCCAGACTGACGCTCCCCTGAGGCAGTACGTGCCCAGCCCCACGCAGCCCTCATGCGAGTTTCTCTCTGTGAACTTGGCCAGTGAGGTGTCTCCTGCGAGCGGAGTCGCACGGCGCTGGTCCTCTGTCCGGCGCGTTGCACTCCGCCTCGTGTCCTTGGGGTTCGTCCGCGCTGCGCATGTGCTGGAACGCCCTCTCTTTTGCAGGCTCGGTAATATTCGGCGGCTCGTGTGGACCGCATTTGGTTAATCTGTTCAGCCTGCAGTGGGCATTTGGTCGCTGCGGAAAATGCTGCTGTGAACGTGGCTGTGTAAATGTCCCTTGGAGTCCCCGTTTCCTGTTCTTTGGGTCACATTTCGGGAAGTGAAGTGCCGGTTTGTTGTAGACAGAACAGCTCCCTTAGCTGTGCCACCCAGTGCCCCACATTCTTGGCCCTGGGGACCGCCGGGGGAGAGTGGTGCCCACAGTGACACCTGTTCACACCCCGCCAAAGTACTCAGGGCCCTGGAGCCGGCCAGCCTGCCCTGGGAGGAAGTGAGATGCGTGTGGCTGGCTGAGTGCGAGCCACAGGGGTCGGCCAGCTCCTGTCTGGCTGACTCCTCGCTGGAAAACCACTGGGTTGGTTGGTCACCAAGGAACCTCGCAGCTTTAAGACTCCAGAGGCAGGGCTTCTTAGATTCTGAGTTCTCCCCTCCACGCATCCGTGCCTACCATTCCACCACAGGCAGGTTCTGATGCCTTTCCCTGGCTGCCAATCCCGAGAGAAATGGGGTGAGATCTTAGGGCAGGGACAGTGGGAGGGTCTGCCCTGGCCTGTCACACTGCGTCACCAGCCTCAGACCAGGTCGTTCTGCAGCCTGGCCACTTTCCCCTGCTGTGCCCCCGCGCCACCTCATGGAGTAAGCGGCCCCCACCTGCCCCAGGGTTTGGACACTTGGATCACTCACAGTTCCTTGAGACTCTCTCAAGCTCACGAAACCTAAGGCTTTGTGCCTATTTTAGTATTTTTTTCTTTATTTAAAATCGAAAAAAAAGTGTAAAAATCAGCAGTTACAGCTTATTTACCATTCAACATTCTCAAGTTAAGTGTTTGCTACTCCTTGTCCCATTCGGCAGAGATGTCCCCACCAGGAGCACTGTGCCGTGCTGATGGGCACTGGGCTACTCTCAATGTCCCCTGTCATTTTCCTGTGACGAACGGGGTCCCAGGGGGCCTGTGTGTGTGTGTGCGCACGCGTATGCATGTGGGGGGGGGGCGTGCACCTGTGCCCGCCCCTGCCCCCGGGGCTGGGATTTCTGTAGGAAGGACTCGGAGAAGCCACTCCAGAGATGATGAAAGGATCCCAAGGCATGAGCCTTCCCAGGGTGCTCTGGGGCTGGTGCCTGCTTCTGTGCTGGTCTCTCTGCGGTTGATCCCTAAGAACCAGAGTGGAGCGGAGGCCCAGCCCCCTGGAAGTGGGGCAGCTTCTCCTGTGTCTGCAGTGGAGATGGGAGCATGGCAGGCTCAGGGCCCCAGGGCAGCTGGGCACCTGCTTGCTGGGGTCAGCGCCTCTCGGGCTCCCTTGTGTTTTTCAGCTAAAGGAGACTGTGTGAGTGAGGCCGTGGGCTGGGGGCAGTGTGGCTCTGCGGCAGAGCCCAGCCTCGGTGCACACAGCGCCAAGCTGGCTCACCTGCTCTGTGACCTTGGGGTGGCCCCTGACTCAGTCTCCCCATTTGTAGTTGAGAGGTGAATCAGCGCCTGCCACCGTGCCCGGAACTAAGTAGGCTTTCACAAATGGTGGCTGGGATCTCACAACCGGCTGTGTGACATCCGGTCAGCTTCATTTTTAAAACGTTTTATTTATTTCTTTTGTAAGGCATGGGGGTGGTGCAGAGAGAGAGAGAGAGATCATTCATCCGTTGGTTTACCTCCTAAATGGCCATAGCAGCCACGGCTGGGCCAGGAGAGCCGGGAGCCAGGAATTCCATCTGGGTTTGCCCATGGGTGCAGGAACCGAGTACTTTAGGCCATCCTCTGCTGCCCTCCCAGGTGCATTAGCAGGGAGCTGGACTGGAAGCTGAGCAGCCAGTACCTGAACTTCCAGCCACAAGCAAACTCTCTCTCTCTCTCTTTTTTTAATTTATGTATTTATTTGAAAGAGTGAGAGAGAGAGAGAGAGAGGGAACATTGCTGGAGGCGGACTGTTCTGATTTGGACCATGAGAATTTCATTCCTCTCTGAGCATTCCTTTAGCATCCGTGTTGTCCTAGACCTTGCGGGTGAGAGGACCATGGAGAAGACAGTATTTCCAGTCTGGGGAGGCGTAAGAGGAGCTGGGAAGGCGGAGCCCCGTGGAGACTGTGCTGTGGGCTTCGGCCGTGCAGGAAATGGGGGAGGGGAGCAGCCAGCTCTCCCCAGCGCCCGTCGTTCAGCTTTGTGCCTCCAGCGGCTGCCATTACTCATAGGGAGGAACACCTAGGGCCTGCGCCGCTGCCCAGCCCTGCGGGGTGTGGCCGTGCCAGCTCACCAGGCTGCCGCCACGGGCCGGCTCCCCTTTGCTCCAGCGCCCAGCTCCGGTGTCCCAGGGCCGCCTCTGCGCGCACCGCGCCTGCCCTCTCAGCTTCGGGGCACTTCATCAGGAAGGCCGCCCTGCCCCCGCCCCCCTCGCCCCCGTGGAAAGTGGGCGGCACAGCGTCCGTCTGGCGTCTGGTGTCGCCTGCGGGACTTTTCTGTGCCGTCTTTCCCGCCATGGGGGCTGAGGCTGTTTGGGAAGAGAGCCGCCGAGGGCCGGATGGGTCTGGAAGGGGGACCCGTGGGCCGGGGTCCCCGAGCCCTGAGCTTCCTCTGGGCCCCAGCTGCGGACCGTATGGGGTTGCCAGCGCTCGAAGATCTCAGCCGGCCAAGGCGGGACGCCCGACAGCCGCGTGGGCTAGACCGCCACCTGCTGTCCAAAGGTGGTATAGTCCTAGAGCAGGAAAGTCCGCTCACGGTGCGCTCCACCCATCCAATCTGCTTTTGTTAGGCGCCGGCTGCCTTTTGAGGTCTTAACATGTGTCACACTGCGCCACACGCTTGGCACTCACTTAACAGAGAGTCCCTGAGCTCCTGGGTGCCAGGCACTGTTCGGTGTCTGGGAACAGCTTCCCAGTGAGCACAGCAGGGAAGACCTGGTGTGCCGGGGGAGTAGAGGAAACCACTGAACTCTAAACTTCTGCAGGTGCTCCTGGTCCCGTGGGCCGGGGACACGGGGCCAGCGAGAGCTCCTGCTTCAGGTCCACCACCGCCGCCTGTGGTCCCCGTCTTACAGAGCAGGAAGCTGAGGTTCAGAGAGGCCGAGTGAGTTGTTCAAGGCCACCTAGGGGATCGGTGGCAGCATTGTCCTGAGCTCCTAAAAAGATTTATGTGTTTACTTATTTATGTGATAGGCAGAGCGAGAGTGAGAGAGAGAGAGAGAGATATCTTCCATCTGCTGGTTTCCTTCCCCAAATACCCATAACAGTCGGGGCTGGACCAGGCTGAAACCAGGAGCTCAGAGCTCCATCCAGGCCTCCCACGTGGCTGCAGGGGCCCAGGCACTTGGGCCATCCTCCGCTACCTCCCCAGGCGCATTAGCAAACGGAGCAGCCGGGAGTCGAACCGCGGCTCCGATGTGGGATGCCGGCATCACAAGCAGAGGTTGCACCTGCCGCTCCACAGTGCCAGCCGCCTGATTTTATATATATATATATATATATATATATATATATATATATATATGCCACTTTCTCTTCTCTTAAATAAGAAACCATGTGACTCCAGCGCCCTCTCTCCAAAGCCGCATCTCCTGGGGAGGGACCCGGCTTTGAACCCTGTTTCTGTTGCTTAGGCCCGCGCCGTCCTCTGCGGCAGTCTCCGCGGCTCGGCCCCCTCGGCCCCCTGCTCGGGCTGCGGGGTCACCCAGGGAAGAGTGTCCCGCCTGGCTCAGGGCAGCCGGGGAGCCGGCGGGCGGTGGTGCCGGGGCGGGGAGCGGCGCAGTGACAGACCCTCCCCGTTCACAGGCGTCCTGCCTCTGCGGCTCTGCCCCCTGCATCCTGTGCAGCTGCTGCCCCTCCAGCCGCAACTCCACCGTGAGCCGCCTGCTCTTCACCGGCTTCCTCTTCCTGGGGGTGCTGGTGTGCATCATCATGCTGAGTCCCGGCGTGGAGAGTCAGCTCCACAAGGTGAGGGGCGTGGCCGGGGCCGGGGCGGGGCGGGAGGAGAGAGCGCCACAAGGTGAGGGGCGGGGCCGGGGCGGGGCCAGGGGCGGGGCGGGACGGCGTGGAGAGTCAGCTCCACAAGGTGAGGGGCAGGGCCGGGGCGGGGCGGGAGGAGAGAGCGCCACAAGGTGAGGGGGCGGGGCGGGGCGAGGCCAGGGGCGGGGCCGGGATGGAGAGCCAGCGCCACAAGGTGAGGGGCGTGGCCGGGGCCGGGGCGGGGCGGGAGGAGAGAGCGCCACAAGGTGAGGGGGCGGGGCGGGGCGAGGCGGGGCGGTGTGGCGAGCTCTACAAGGTGAGAGGCCGGGGGCGGGGCCGGGCTGGGGTGGAGTCAGCTCCACAAGGTGAGGGGGTGGGACCGGGGCGAGGCCAGGGGCGGGGCGGGACGGCGTGGAGAGTCAGTGCCACAAGGTGAGGGGGCGGGGCCGGGGCGGGGCCAGGGGCGGGGCGGGAGGAGAGAGCTCCACAAGGTGAGGGGCGTGGCCGGGGCGGGGCGGGGCGGTGTGGCGAGCTCTACAAGGTGAGTGGCCGGGGGCGGGGCGGGAGGAGAGAGCGCCACAAGGTGAGGGGGCGGGGCCGGGGCGGGGCCAGGGGCGGGGC
Organism: Lepus europaeus; assembly: GCF_033115175.1. Taxonomy (NCBI): domain Eukaryota; kingdom Metazoa; phylum Chordata; class Mammalia; order Lagomorpha; family Leporidae; genus Lepus; species Lepus europaeus. The sequence continues at coordinate 23,698,772 of NC_084831.1, forward strand.
GGGGCGGCGTGGAGAGTCAGCGCCACAAGGTGAGGGGCGTGACCGGGGCCGGGGCGGGGCGGGAGGAGAGAGCGCCACAAGGTGAGGGGCGGGGCCGGGGCGGGGCCAGGGGCGGGGCGGGACGGCGTGGAGAGTCAGCTCCGCAAGGTGAGGGGCGTGGCCGGGGCCGGGGCGGGGCGGGAGGAGAGAGCGCCACAAGGTGAGGGGGCGGGGCCAGGGGCGGGGCGGGGCGGGATGAGAGAGCTCCACAAGGTGAGGGGCGTGGCCGGGGCGTGGCGTGGCGTGGCAGTGTGGAGAGCTCTACAAGGCGAGTGGCCGGGGGCGGGGCGGGATGGGCTGCCCGGCCTCCAGTGGGAGGGACTCCAGAGGGAGGTGGCAGCTGCTCCAGAACTGGGGTTGCAGTTAATCAAGAAGAGGTGCCAGGGTGTTGGGTGCCCCAAAGATCTCAGGGTGGAACTGGGTGGGGGCTGGGCAAAGCGACAGAGAGAGAGCGCGCTTCCCTGCTGGTTCACTCTCCAAATGTCTGCAGTGGCCAAGATGGGTCAGGGTGAACCCAGGAGCTGGGAACTCAGTCCAGGCAGGGACTCAGCCACTTGAGCCATCACCTGCTGCCTCCCAGGGCGCACCTGCGCAGGAAGCTGGAATAGGAAGGGGAGCCAGAATTCATGAACCCAGGCGCTCAGTGCTGCACTACATGCCTGCCCCACCGTGTGGGAAGTTTTGTTTCTCTTAAGCCATGATCCCCTTGGATTTTTAAAAAATATTTCTTTAGTTTTACTTAAAAGGTAGAGTGACGGTGGCGGTGGGGGGAGATCTCCCATCTGCTCGTTCACTCCCCAAAGCCAGGAGCCAGGGACACCACCCGGGTCTCCACTTGGGCCATCCTCTGCTGCCTTCCCAGGTGCATTAGCAGAGAGCTGGATGGGACACAAAACGGCACCCAGATGGGATGCAGGTGTCCTGAGCGGCTGTGCCACAGTGCCCACCCAGCCCCGTTGCCCCTAGACGCCAGCCCAGGAGATGCTCTTCCCTGCTTTGATTACGCACAGTTTGGAGCTCCTGGTCCTTCTCACGGCCCAGTGGGGCAGCTGGCGGTGCCTCTCTCGCTGTAGTGCAAGCGAGCAAGCATGGGCCCCTGGGGAGTTAGCAGAGAGCATGGGCCCCTGGGGAGTTAGCAGAGAGGCGGATTCTCACCCCCGCAGGGGGGCTCAGCTCCGAGGGAGGGGCCTGCGAGCCTCTCTCCCTCCCTTGCATCTCCATAGCTCTGGAGTCTGTGGGGTGGAGGCAGAACCTTTGGGAATCCTGGCTCCGACTGAGGCCCTGGGGCTCAGGTGATGGTGGGGCCGCGGGGAGCCACACAGGAGCCCAGAGCTGGGTGGGCGTGGAGCTGGAGGCAGGAGGCCTGGCCCTGCGCATGCCTGGAGCCCCTGGGGATCAGGCCGGGTGGGGCCATCCAGCTGCCCTGTCTCCACAGCTGCCCTGGGTGTGCGAGGACGGTACCGAGACCCCCGTGGTCCTGCAGGGCCACATCGACTGTGGCTCCCTGCTCGGCCACCGCGCCGTCTACCGCATGTGCTTCGCCACGGCCGCCTTCTTCTTCCTTTTCACACTTCTCATGATGTGCGTGCGCAGCAGCAGGGACCCCCGAGCTGCCGTCCAGAACGGGTGAGGCTTCTGTTCCCAGACCCTGCCCACAGACCCAGGAGCCGCTGGGGCTTTGAGGGCACAGCACATCTAGTTCAACCCATTTCTCAGATGGGAAAATAAGGTTCAGAAAGCGCACGCACACACCTAAGGCCACACAGCACGTCAGTGACACCTTAGCTGGCTAGAACCCTGGCGCCCCCTCTCTCCCTGGCTCGGTGCTTCCCCCTGCCCCTCCGGGTGTTTCCTGGGCCAGGACAGACTCCCAGTGTCTCCCACACCATCGGGAAGCCCCGCCTTCACCTCTCCCGGTGTCGGCTTGGGGGAGGGGCTCTGGGCCAGGCTTGGTCTGGCTTTCCGTGTCCCTCCCCCCACTCAGCCTCTCTCTCCCCATCTCTCATCATAGGTTTTGGTTCTTTAAACTCCTGATCCTCGTGGGCATCACCGTGGGTGCCTTCTACATCCCTGACGGCTCCTTCTCCAACAGTAGGCTGGGGGGGGGGGTGGCCGCTGCGGGAGGGGGCGGGGCCTCAGGTGGGAGGGCCCCATGGGGGCTGCTCTTTGCTCTGGCACACAGACCCCAGGTTGCTGGCTACATCCTGGTCCCCCTGCATGAGAGAGCACTCTGGTGCCCGGGTCATGGCCTAGGGCAGCTTGGGTGGTCCTGAGCCAGCCCCTGCCGTGCTGTGTGCCCTCCTGTGCCTGCCTGCAGCCTCCCTAAGGCCAGAGACTGCTCTGTGCCCCCAGTGCTGGGGTGGCTGTGAGCGGGAGCCCAGGGCAGGGTCCCACCCAAGGACCCCCAGGGGCTGCTGCTCCCACCCACGCGGGGTCCTCCTTGCCTCACTGCCCTCCCCCCCCCCCCCCAGTCTGGTTCTACTTCGGCGTCGTGGGCTCCTTCCTCTTCATCCTCATCCAGCTGATCCTGTTCATCGACTTCGCGCACTCCTGGAACCAGCGGTGGCTGGGCAAGGCCGAGGAGTTCGACTCCCGCGCCTGGTACGCAGGTCAGTGCCGCCCACGGGCCTCCTCTGGGTGGGGGGCGGGATCGAGGGGTCCCTGCAGTGCCAGAAAGCCCGGCCCACTAGAGCAGCTGCCGCCGGAAGCAGAATGACCCAGGGCAGATGGGGTGGGAGGGCGGGAAGGGGGCCGCGGATCCTGGGCCAGCTTCGGGGATGCAAGGACAGCTGAGCCGGAGAGGGTTCAGTGGTCCCTGTGGGATGGAGCGACCTTGGCTGAGGCCCGGGCCCCACAAACCCTGGGGACGGAGTGAGCGCTTGGCCAGGCCTCGACCTTCTGCTGCAGGGAATGAGGCTTCCTGGAGGCCCCCTGGGGGTGGTGCGACCACCACCCCTCTCAGGACTTGTGGGCCCCCTAGGGGTGGCTCTGGCCTCCACCCCTCTCTGGATTCATGGGTTCCCTGTGGGTGGCGTGGCCTCCACCCCTCTTGGGACACGTGGGCTCCCTGGCGCAGGGCGGGCAGGCCCGCAGTTGGCCGCCACGTCCAGACTCCGCCGGGTGCTCGCACCTGTTGCCCTTGTTGTCAGGAGCAGGTGCGGGCCGAGGGCGCCGACACCTCCGACTAGGGGGGGGCGGCCCTGTGCCCCTGACCCGGCCTCCACGGCCTCTCCCGCCCAGGCCTCTTCTTCTTCACCTTCCTCTTCTACACGCTGTCCATTGCTGCCGTGACGCTGCTGTTCATCTACTACACCCACCCTGACGGCTGCTACGAGGGCAAGGCCTTCGTAGGCCTCAACCTCGTCCTCTGTGTCTCCGTGTCCATTGTCGCCGTCCTGCCCAAGGTCCAGGTGAGCCCCTTGGTGGGGGGACTCTGGGCCGGAGGGCTGTCACAAACTCACAAAGCCTTGGGCCACACGTAGGGCTCCCAGGCTGGCGTCCCCAGGCAAGAGCCCCGCATTCACACCTACATGCTGGGTGTCCTTGGAAAAGTGCCGTACCCTCTCTGTGCTCTCTCCTCAAGGGAAAACTGGAGATGATAGTTGCTAGCATTTGGCGTTATCCTCAGAAGTGACATCCTTTTCCTGAGCTCTTAGAGCCGTGCCGGCGTCTGGCTATCCCCCACATCAGCTGTTCCTGTTATCGTCTTCATGCTGACGTCAGGCAGTTACTGAACAGTGATTCCTACGTGCTCACGTGGTGTTGGGGGATTCAATCCCAGTTCCAAATCCCAGACCGTCTGAAATAACAGGGGTCCCCCAAAGTCATCGGGGGTCCCCAAAGTCATCTTTTGTTCCTGACTTCAGTTAGGGGCCCCAGGCATTCCACAGGTAGCTGAGGTAATCTTTAGGGGTCGTTAGCATAAACACAGGGACCCACCCTTCTGGTCAGAGCCTCCATTTCTCAGCAAGAAGGCTGAAGCCCAGAGAGCGAGATGGCTCTGTCCTGGGTCACACAGCAGTTGGTGTTCAGATACTCCTTGAGCTCCTACTGTGTGCGGCTGTCTAGCGTGGGGGAGGGGGGTCATCACAGCAGCCAGCGGTTACTGGCGTCTGTCCTGTCGTTTGGTCCTCAGGCCATTATTGTTCCCGCTTGACAGACAGATGGAGGCTTGGAGGAGTAGAGAGACTTAGCCAAGGTCACAGGGCTTGGGAACGACGGAGGTGGGAGCTCTGCTCTCGGTCCATGGCCCAGACTCCCATGTCCGAGTGCAGGCGTAGCCTGGGGCGGGGTGGGGGTGGGGGGAGAGATGTGTTTTCTGTGGCCAATGTGCCACACACGGGGGGAGTGACAATGGAGGTGCAAGGTCAAGGGGTCACAGCTGCCGTAGCCTTGCTGGCAGAGACTCACAGTGGCACAGGGAGTCGTGTGTGTGTGTGTGTGTGTGTGTGTAGCATTTCCTGGTCTCAGTTCTGGGGGCTCCACCCCTGGGGACCTTGTCTCATCTTCATCCCCTGCTCTGACCGCCGGCGTGGATTTGGTGTCCACCCGCTTAACATGACTCATGGGGTTTAAGCGTCAGCACACGAGGCCCTGACACCCCACTCAAACACAGCCCCGTGTGGCCAGAGCTCCAGATGGGAAGTGCTGCTTGGGGCGTGGGGGAGCGCAGGTAGCTGGCAGGGCGGGGCCTCGCTGTGTGGTGTGGGGAAGAGGGGAAGGCACTGCAGGTGCCAAGGGCCTGCGGCCAGCCGAGAGGAGGCTTCCAGGGCTGGAGCACAGGCTCAGGGAGGGGCATGGCGGCGAAGGCAGAGCCAGGCTGGGACTAGAGGCTGCTGGGAAAGGGCTGTGCACAGGGGCGGTGGGGGCCCGGCACTCCGAGGGGCATTGAGAGAAGGTGGAATTAGGACCCTCTGTTTGGGTGGTGAGCAGGGTGCTGGGTGACCTGGTGGGCGCGTTCTCCCTGAACGGAGTGGGGAGGGGCGTCCCAGTCTCCTGGCTGGGTGCTGGTGGGCGTCCCTGGTCTGCCAGGTGTCTCACTGACGAACGGTTTTTAGGATGCCCAGCCCAACTCGGGACTGCTGCAGGCCTCGGTGGTCACGCTTTACACCATGTTTGTCACCTGGTCAGCCCTATCCAATGTCCCTGGTGAGTGTGGGCCCCAGCCTGAGACACCTGCCCTCCCCCACCCCCGCGGGGCTAGCCCTACTACAGCCTGTGCTGGGCTCGGTCCTCCTGGGAGGGGCAGCCCCTCTGTTCCCGGAGCTCTCTCTGCCATTTTGCCTGCCATGGGCTGGCGCTGGGTTGGCTCTGCTGAGCCTCAGGGCCACCTGGCTCCCCAGCCCAGGCTGTGTGTGCTGACAGCCCCTGTGCTCCTGTCCTCAGACCAGAAGTGCAACCCGCACCTGCTGATCAGCTACGACAATGAGACGGTGCTGGCAGGCCCCGAGGGCTACGAGACCCAGTGGTGGGACGCCCCGAGCATTGTGGGCCTCGTCGTCTTCATCCTGTGTACCCTCTTCATCAGGTGCTGGGCTGGGGGGGTGCTCTCTGGGGAGGGGGGACATGCAGTCCCTGCGCTGTTCTGGTGGGGAAACCAAGTCACTTAGCGGGCACAGCAAGGGTGGGCAGCAGCAGAGGTGGGCTGGGCCCTGCACACAAGGCAGCTGTGGGGTCAGGAAGAGCCTAGACAGGGGCCCGCGGGGCCAGGCGGTGGTCCTCACTGCTGTGAGCCTTGGGGTAAATGAATTAACCTTTCTGAGCCTCAAGACAGAGGAGAGAGAGAGAGAGAGAGGAAGAGAGAGAGAGAGAGAATCTTCCATCTGCTGCTTCACTCCCCAAGTGGCTGCAACAACTGGCGCTGGGCCAGGGTGAACCCAGGAGCCTGGAGCTTTATTCGGGTCTCCCACGTGGGTGCAGGGACCCGAGAGCTTGCTGCCTACCCAGGCACGTTAGCAGGAAGCCGGTCTGGAAGCAGAGCAGACAGGACTCCAACTGGCGGTCTGACACGAGATAAGGGCGTCCCAAGCAGGGGCTTAACCTGCTGTGTCACTACACCCTCCTCACAGCAACACTTTTTAAGGAAATTTATTTATTTTCATTTTATTTGACAGGCAGAGAGAGAGAGAGAGAGATTTCTTCCTTCTGCCTGTTCACTCCTCAAATGCCCATAGCAGCCAGAACTGGGCCAGGCCGAAGCCAGGAGCCAGGGACTCAGTCTGGGCCTCCCATGTGGGTTTCGGGGACCCACGTACTTGAGCCATCACCTGCTGCCTCCCAAGATGTGTCTTCCTGGGGTAGGAAGTGGAGCCGGGAGTTGAACCTGGACACTCCGATATGGGCTGCAGGCAGTGTCTTAATGGCGGCACCATGCACCACCCAACACGTGGATGTTTTTAAAAGGGGCATTTTAGCAAGTTCCTGCCAGTGTGGACTCTGGCCAGACGCCTGCCTTTGAACCTGGCATTGCCGCTTACGAGCTGTGTGATCTCGGGCGACTTGCTTAGCTTCCCCGTGCCTCAGTTTCCACATCTGAAAAACAGGGATAAAAGGGTACCCTCCTGGCTGGCTTGTCGATGGTTAAAACGTCCAAACCACTGAGAAAGGCACTTGGCGAGTGGGCGGTACCCGGTGAGTGCTTGATGTTGCTGCCAATCCCCGTAGACTGGCACGGCTTTTTCGTGGGGGTCTGTAGGTCATGGTGCTGGGCATGGGGGACTTTGCACACGGAGTCTGCACCCTTGTAGGCTGCTCCCCGGGGTGCGTCCCAAGCACTTTCTATCATTGTTCCATCTACATCCCCCAACCCCCGCAGCCTCAACAGACAGGTACGGTTACCCTTGATTTCACAGGAGGCTCAGAGAGGTTAAGTGTCCCGCTCAAGGACCCACAGGAGGGAAGGCTACGTTGGCCTCCGAGGCTCTGGGACCATCTGTGTCCAGCGTTATGACCAATGCCACGGCTTGGGGGCCCCCGCTGCTCTCAGCCGCCCACCTGGGCGGCAGTGGCTCTGACCGCCCACCTCCTCGCCCCCGCAGCGTGCGCTCCTCGGACCACAGGCAGGTGAACACCCTGATGCAGACGGAGGAGTGCCCGGCCATGCTGGAGGCTGCGCAGCGGGAGCAGCAGCAGCAGGCCGCCTGCGAGCACCGAGCCTTCGACAACGAGCAGGACGGCGTCACCTACAGCTACTCCTTCTTCCACTTCTGCCTGCTGCTGGCCTCCCTGCACATCATGATGACGCTCACCAACTGGTACAGGTGCGCACCTTCCCCACCCCTCCCCCGCGTGGTCCTGACGCCTGCCTGGGGGACGGAGTCTGCCCGACGCCGCTTCCCAGCCCAGTCTCCCTGCCAGCGCTCGCTCCGCCCCTTCGGAGGATGGCTGAGAGGTGGAGCGCCAGCCGGAGGCGGGGCTGGAGCTGAGTGGGGCCGCGGTGTAGGAATCAGGGGCAGGTCACAGGCCAGCTTCGGGATGCAGGATTGCAGGGTTAGGATTAGGGTGCGGAGGGCAGAATTAAAGTCAGAAAATCAAGAACAGGAGTCATGAGGTTTGAGTTGGGTGCCGTGTGGAATCATAGCTGTTACATCACTCAGGACCGCGGGAAGCAGTAGTGTAGTGTGCACACACACACCGTGTTTACACACATGCACATACCACACACGCCACATTCGCACATATGTCACATCCACGCACATGCACATGTGCACACACATATGCCCACCCCACACTCACACACATGAGTGCGCACACACACATACACACACGCACACACCCCATATTCTCATGCCCCGGAGCTGGATCACTTGGTTAGTGTTGGAGTCAGGAGGCCATGAAGCCAGGATTGAAATGACGAAGTTAAGAACAAAAATCCAGGGAATAAGTTCAGAGGCCAGGAATCAGTTACAGGTTCAAGGGTCAGAGGTCAGGAGGTCTGTCAGAAGCTCCAGGGCCCTAGTGTGAGGTCACAGAAGTAGGGTTGCAAGGTTAGGGACCAGGAGTCAGGGGACAATTTCAAAGTCTGAAACTGAGGTCAAGATTGGAATTGAGGTCAGGGTCAGATCAGTGGTGTGTCTGGGCTCATCAAATGTCAGCAGTGTTGGGGACAGGGGCTGGCATCATGGGTCCTAACCGGGGCATAGGGCCGGGCACAAGCTGCGGGCCAGGTTCATGGCGTGGCCGGTGTGTTGCAGCCCCGGCGAGGCCCGGAAGATGGTCAGCACGTGGACCGCCGTGTGGGTGAAGATCTGTGCCAGCTGGGCGGGGCTGTTCCTCTACCTGTGGACGCTGGTGGCGCCCCTGCTTCTGCCCAACCGTGACTTCAACTGAGGCAGCCCTCAGCAGGCTGCCAGCCAGTGCCTAGGGGCTCAGTGACAGCAGCCAGGCTGAGCCCCAGCCCTGCCCCTCCTCCGGGACTGCCCCCGCCTGGACCCACATTCTGGTGCCTTCAGGGTCAGAGAGGCTCTCGCCCCAGCCTCCGGCCACCGCCTCCTCACCTCCTCTTTCCCCTGCCACACCCACCCCCTTGTTCTCGGGCCCCCCCCACCCACGGGGACTGAAGGAGAGCTGCTCAGAGAGCAGGGGGTGCTTGGAGCCCCCTCACCAGTGCCCACCCTGAGGCCCCACCCACCTCCAACAGTAACCATGGTCCCATGATGTGGGGGGGGTCTACCACGTTCCCCGGCCACATGTGCCTTAACTAGTTTCTAAGACTGCCCAATAAACAAGCCAGCGGCACGCCTCCCAGGCTCTGTGTCTGCCACCAGTGGGGGTGGGGCACAGCATGTCAGGGCCGTGGAGGCCATGGGGGACTCGGGAGGGAGGGAGGCCAGGGCTCTGGGGGAGGCAGCCTGGAAGTCAGAGAAAGAGAGCCTGAAGGCTGGGGGACCAGCTTGGACCCATCACAGGGGTGCAGAGGAGGAGGGATGGTGCAGGGGGCTGCAGTCTGGCCTCTGGGCTCTGCCACCAGTGCCTGTCCGAGGTCCTGCCCACCCCACGCTCCCCCTGAGGAACTCGGCACCACCACCCTCCCCCCCTTCCTGCTACATCTGCCTTGGGCCAGGGGCCCTGGGGAGGGCAGAGTTTCAATCAAGCCCCAGGCCACAGGGCCCCATTCCAGTCACCAAACTGGTCAGATCGCTGCACCACAGCCACTGTGGGGCCTGCGTGTGTCCATCCCTGCTCTGGGTCCTGCTTCCCAGTCATGGGGCAGGACCACACCCCCCTACACCCGCCAGGCTGCTGCGAGATGGATGAAACACTCTCCCCCCGCCCCCACCGAGTGACTGGCTCAGCGGGCACTCAGTCCGCCGGTCTGTGCCCATCTCTGAAGGGTGCAGTGGTGCAGGCGAATGGGTAGGCTCCTGGCTGGGCCCTAAACCTGGTCCCTCGCTCTGTTGACGGCCTGTAGCCCCTTCCTCCCCTCTGCCTGTGGTGTCATGCTGAGGGTGGGGTGGGGACACACCCCACTTCCAGGGTCTCCTGGGTTGTGGGCTGAGTCCAGTGGCGGAGGCAGTGCAGGGACCCAGGGGGTCCCCACGGGGCCACATGACAGGAAGGACATCCTGGAGAACATGAGTCATCAGGCCCAGAAGGGTGTCCGTGCTCACAGCAGCAGGTGGACACGAGGGCGTGGGGGTCTGATCAGAAGAGCAAGGCGGCTGCCGGTGCAAACTGCAGCGGGCAGGGGGCCAGAGTGAGCTGGGTGCAGTGGGCGGGGCCTGAGTCACACAGGCCCCTGGGGGCCGGGGAAGGCGAAGGCGGGGAGCGGGGAGTGAAGGTATGAGCGGAGGATCCGGGAGCCCTGGCTGGCTGAGGGCAGAGCAGTGATGAGAGTGTGTGGTTACTTTAGGGAGAACTCCCTGGCTGAAGGCGGTGGGCTGTGGGTGGGGGGATTTAAAGTGGAGGCGGGTGCCAGGGCACGCTGAGGGGTGGGAGCCTGGCTGGGGCAGGGGCTAAAGGAGGCTTCTGTCACACGGAGGGCAGATCCTGTGACAGCTCTCTTCCTGAGAGCTGTCCTCGGGTGCACAGGTTTCGCTGTCTCCTGGCTCACTCTTGCATTTGGAGAAGTGGGCCCTGCCATCCTACCTGTATGGCCTTCCCTCTCTCTCTCTCCCTCTCTGGGCTTCGTGTTATTCATTCAACACACATGTGCTGGGCACGAGTTATGTGCCAGGGTCTGCCTGGCAAGGGCGTGGCCATTCCCTGTGTGGGATCCCCACCTCAGACCCCTGATGGCCAAGGGTTTTCCCATGTGTCCCCTCAGCCCCCCGCTGCCCTCCAGCCAGGCTCTGGTCACTGTTGTGAGCCGGGCGCTCACATCAAGCCTGACCTGCTGCCCACCCAGGGCCTGGGAGTTCCTCTCACAGTCACGGGCTGACCACCCCATGGGCCTTGCCCCTTTCCGTCCCTCTCCTCCCCCACCCCCACCTTTCTCCACCTCTGCTCCATCCCCTCCTCCTCCTGGTCACCTCTCTCCCCTCTGGCTCTCCTAGGCCCCTCCCCTCCTTTGTTAGTCTCTGGGGTGAGCCTTCAGGACCCCACTTTTTTGTCTACCAGCCTGGGCATCCCTGCTGGGCCTGTGGTGGGAACAGGGCTGCCCTCAACCTTGAAGACCTGGCTCTGTCCCTGCCTGCCCACTGCTGCTGTGCCCACACCTGTCTGTTGTCACTGTCGGGGGAGCACTGTGGCGGCCTCAGCCCCGCCTGCGCTGGAGTAGCCTCGCGCCCAGGCTGTGGCGCCAGGCTGTGGCCAGAGTGCGTTCAAAGCCCATGGAACCCCTGTCTCAGCAGCGGCAGTGTGGTGCCCCCAGCACAGCCTGGCATCCCCCCCTCCTGCTGTCCCCAGCACCAGAGCTGGAACAGCCGGCAGTCACTTTGCACCCTCCCTGAGTGTCCTGCGCGGGCCCCTGACAAGACGTGGACAGGTGGATCTCGGTGAAAATGTTAAGGAGCCACCTCTGGAAAATGCTGCTTTCCTGTTACAAGGCACTGGTTTCCCCCTTTAAACAGAAAACACAAAATAATGCCTGGAGCTGCAGCAGCTCTCTTGGGACAATGAAGCAACAAGTCTGCTGACGAGCAAACAAGGTGAGGATGGGGGCAGAGAGGGAGAAAGGATTACTTCCCCTTGCAGTCTGGCAGGTTCACAGGTAAGATCCAGCCACCCAGTTGGTTCGGGCATCTGCTGAGGCCAGAGGGTGGCAGAAGAACCATCACGTGGTGGAACAGGAAGCAGAGCGACCAGAGAGCACGCTCTTCCTCCCCAACTCTGTAGTCTCGCTTTCTTTTTTTAAAAACAAAATTTATTTATTTGAAAGAGAGAGGCAAAGGGATCTTGCATCCACTGGTTTACTCCCCAGATGGCTACAACGGACCAGACTGAGGGCAGGAGCCAGGAGCCAGGAACTCCATCTGGGTCTCCCACGTGGGTGACAGGTGCCCACGCACTTGAGCCAGCCTCTGCTGATGGTTCGTTAGCAGGGAGCTGGAAGCAGAGTAGCAGGACTTGAAGCTGCGTTCCAGTATGGGCTGTGGGCATTGCACGTGGTGCCACAACACTCACCCCACCCTGTGCTCTCCCCTTGTTAAGCCCCCGTGCGTTGATCCCGGGGCTCCCCTCACAACCTAGTCCAATCCAGTCACTTCCCAAAGGCCCAGCTCCCCACTCTGTGACAGGCCAACTTTCTACCTTTAGCCCATCAACTGCTACTGTCATCTATGAACCCGTGACCAAGGGCTGTGGAGGCCTCCCGAGCTAACATCCCAACCGCACCGGCCAGGTCCATGATGCACCTTTGAACTGCTCCATGGGCTCACCGGCCAGATCCTTGATGCACCTTTGAACTGCTCCATGAGCTCAGCTCTGCTCTCTCCAGCCTTCCGTCATGTAAGGGAAAGAACCTCCCGTGTGTTCAAGCCTCTGTGAGTTGTGTGCTTACTCCCTTGCAACTGGATGTATTTCTAACTCATGCCCTCTGAGATGGTAGCTAATTTTAGTGACAATAAAGATAACCAGCAGGAGAAACTTGTCTCCCCAGCTCAGGACTAGTGTAGTCATGGAGGTGTATATATTTATATATACAGCGATAAGATCGTCTTTAAAAATTTACTCATTTACTTGAAAGGCAGAGAGAGAGAGAGAGCTCCCATCAACTGGTTCCCTCCCCAGATGCCTGTGGACCTGGCTGGGAGCTGGGAACTCAGCCCAGGTCTGACACGTGGGTGGCTGGAACCCAAGTGCCCGAGCCATCGCGGCTCCTCCCCGCCAGGGTGTGCGCCAGCAGGAGGCAGGGACTCCTGCTCGCTCTGCTTCTCTTTCTTCCGCTCTGTTGTCCAGGAAGCACCTGCGCTGCCTCCATCACTGCTCCTTCCCCCAGCTCCTCAGCGAACTCAGGCTTTCGGAACCCAGCACCCGGAAGGGAGATAATGCGTGCATGTGCACGTAACCTCCGTCCTGCTCCCACCCCTCCACACCACCTCGCCCATGCCCCCCACCCCCTGGAAGAAAGGAAACCCAAATCTTTCTTTTTTCAAAAAGATAGAGATATTTTTTAAACAATTTTATGTGGAAGGGAGAGGGGAGAGATACCTCTGCTGGTTCACTCTGCAAATGGCTGTAACAGTTGTGGCTGAGCCAGGATGAAGCCAGGAGCCAGGATTTCCATCCAGGTCTCCCATGTGGGCAGCAGGAACTCAAGTACTTTAGCCATCGTCCGCTGCTTCCCAGGTGATTAGCAGGGAGCTGCATCGCAAGGGGCAGCCAGGACTCAAACTGGCATGCTGGTAGTGGATGTGGTGTCCCACGCAGCGGCTTAACCCAGTGCACAGCACTGACTCCTGTCCCCGGAATCCCAAAATCTTAAACAAACAAAAAAAATGAAACAAAACTATCTTGGGGCTGGATGTTTAGCCAATGCAGATCCTCAAGTGACAGCTTCTGCCACCCCTTTGGAGACCGGGACTGAGTGCCTGGCTCCCAGCTTCAGCCCCGCCCAGCCAGCTCTACGGTTTTGGAGGGAACAGAATCCGCAAGACCACCTCACTTCTGACACCAGGAGCAAGTTCAGAGGTGGTTTTGGAAACCACCCTCAAGCTCCATCATTCCCTGGACGCAACCTGCATTCCCACGCAACCAGCCGAAAGCTTTTTTTTGTTTTAAAGATTTATTTGAACGGCAGTGTTACAGAGAGGGAGAGGCAGGCATGGGTGTTGGAGAAAGAGAGAGAGAGAGAGAGAATCTTCCATCTGCTGGTTCATTCCTCAAATGACCACAAGGATGGGGCTGGGTCAGGCTGAAGCCAGGAGCCTGTAGCTTCATCCGAGTTTCCCACGTGGGTGCAGGGACTCACAGAATTGGGCCATCTTCTGCTGCTTTCCCAGGCCATTAGCAGGGAACTAGATTAGAACCGGAGCAGCTGGGACTCGAACCGGCGCCCATATGGGGATGCTGGCACAGCAGGCAGTGGCTTTACCCCTAGGCCACAGCGCCAGCCCAGAAAGCTCTTTAGTACATTCTCACAGTTATAGCTTGTTTCAGGGAAAAGATCAGGATCAGGATCAGCCTAGGGAAGGCTCACAGGAAGTGGGATCAGCCTAGGGAAGGCTCACAGGAAGTGAGCGCCACAGTGGGGCCCCTGGGTCCTCTCCCCACACACTCTGCACTGCTTTCCAAGGCTCCCCTGAGCCTGTGCTGTGAGTTCTCCTGGGCCTCTGGACGCCGGCACCATCGCTTGCCTGCCCAGCTCACTGGATGTCGGTCTCTGTGTGGTCCAAAGTCCCCCGCTCAGTCACGAAGCCGAACCCCCACAATGTAAAAGCAGGTCCCAGCCTCCCGTCAGTCTCCCTTAGCCCGAGGTGTCCTTGCCTGCCCTTTATCAAAAGGAATCCACTGACCTGAGGGAGCGACGCCGCTGGCCCTACAAGGTCCTGATCACCGGCGAGGAGTCATTTGCTTCTCCAGCAGATAAGAACCCTGATGGCCAGTGATGTCCTGGGTGGTTTGTGTAGGGGAATTCCAGGTCCAGGCAGAATGCAGCTGCCTGCCCGTACCCCCAGACCACCTGGAGCCGCCTGGGCACCATAAATTCCCTGCAGAGCACAGCATCACCGACCAATCAGAGGACGGGCATGAGCTCCACTGACCAACCAGGAACCTGGACACCTGGACACCTGTTCACGCACCTCTCAGCGCCGGTTTCCACCTGCAGGAGCCTTCACCCCTGACTCCTCGGGGAGCCCGGGAATTAAGCAACAGCTGCCCAGCTCCTTGCTCTGCGCTTTGCAATAAATACCTACTCTCTCCCACCACCCTGATGTCAGCGATTGGCTGTCTGTGCATCAGGTGAGTGGGCCCAGTTTGGGGGTTCTACAGTAACTCCCCAGCCAGTTTGGGGTGTTTGGCGACAGTCACATGATTGGTTTTCCCATCTGACATTGCTGCTGTTCCCCCCTAGCCCAAGACCCCCAAGCAGAGGTGGATACCCTGCCAGGAGCCGAGTGCAAAAGGCACACAGCTTAAGTCCACGCAAAGTCAGCCTGGCCAAGGGAAGTGATTTCTACCCCTTGGAAGACCCCAGAGGAGCCCCTTGCTTCTGCCCTCTCACAGCCTGAGCCGTCCAGGCTGGCAGATGGAAGACCCAGGGTGACAGAGTTGACCCACCGAGGACCTGTGTGCCAGGCACTTTCCAAGCACCATCATTTTTTTAAAAATTTTTTTAAATTTATTTTCATTTTGTTTGAAAGGCTTGGAGGCTGACAGAGAGAGAGAGACAGAGGTCTTCCTTCTGTCTGCTGAGCCCCCCAACAGCGACACAAGGCTGGGCTATGCCGAAGCCAGGAACCAGGAACTCCATGTGGGTCTCCCACATGGGTGGCAGGGACCCAAGCACTTGAGCCATCACCTGCTGCCTCCCAGGGTCCACATTAACAAGAAGCTGGTTTGGAAGCGGAGGAGCCAGGACTTGGACCGGGCACTGATACGGGATGCAGGTGTCCCAAGTGGCAGCTCTATTGCTGGGCCAAACGCCTTCCCCAGTCATCCATTCTCTTAGCCAACTCTCCACCACCTCCACAGGCAGAAGTACTCATAGCGCATTTTACACGTGGGGAAATCAAGGCAAGGAGCGGTTTAAAATTCACCCAAGGCCCCTGGCTAGAGTGACTGAGCCTAGACTTTGGACATAGATCTGGGCAACACCCAAGTCCACACTGCCTTGTACTGCCTCTTGTATTCCAAAAGCATGGCTTTTGATTCACGTGTATTGGGTTCAAATTCTGGGCTCAGCCTCCCCGGGCTGTGTGATCTTGCCAGGTCGTGAGTCCCTGCCTATCTCAGTCAGGACACCTGTCAGGGCCTGGCTCTCGTGGGTCTCCTGGCTGCATGGTGATCCCTGGCTGGTGCCCACACAGATGGGGGTTTGCTCAAGGGGGTGGGGACGGCAACCTGCACGTGCACCCACCCCACCCCCATCCCAGGGCCTGCTGTTACTGAAAGACAGGCCTACGAGGCCACGGGGCCCAGGGTGCAGGTCCTGCTGCACAGTTGGAGGGTGAGAGAGGCCCAGCACAGCACCGGGGTCCTCAGGGCCAGGTGCCCAGTGCAGAAGGACCCCCAGGTGAAGCTCTCCCTGGGATTCTGGTGGTAACTCAGGTGGAATGCACAGGACCTACCCCCAGGGACCTACCTAGCATAAAGGCCATTGCCACTGGCAAACAGGGTGACCTTGGGCAAGAGCTTTTACTCTTCTGGCCTGGCTTCTACCACTAGTAAAATAAGGGATGGTTCTAGAACCATTTGACAGTTCAAGTCCATTTCCCCTCTTGGCTGAATGGCCTTGGGGAGGTCCAGAGCCGATCATCATAGAGGCAGCGTCTGTGACGGCCTTTTGAGGATGCTTCCTTCTCTCGGGTCTGGATGGGCTCCCGTCACACACAGGCAGGGTGCAGGTACACATGTACATGCACACACAAGCTCACTCACATGCACGTGCTCACACAAGCTCACACACGTGCCACCGTGTCCCCACACGTGCACACAGCAGGAGCACACAGGAGTGCATTTGATTTCAGGCCGTGCAGATCCGCCCACCCCTCTTCTCCAAGCCTTCCCGGGCTGCAGATGGTTCTTGGCTGGAGCTTGGGTTCTGGGTGTACACATTTGGCCAATTGGAGGTGCTTGCATAAACGCTGGAAGGCAGAAGTGAGGCAGTTCTGTCAACAGCATCATCTGGAAGCACCTGTCTTCTCCTGCGGCCGTCTCGGGGGGCTAGCGGTGGGTTTGCTGGTGTGGGTCACGGCAGGCATGGCATGGTTCCACAGGGGCTCTTGGATTGTGGGAGCACAGCAGGCAGAGGGGGTCTACTGCTCCCGCAGGAGCCCACCTCTAGGGAGAGATTTGGAGGAGCCTCTCCCGAAAGCTTGACCTCGAGTTGGCAAAGTTCGGGTTCTCCCAGTTATTTTACGGCGCGTGACAGCCTGTGATAAATTCCTCCCTGTTTTCTGTCATTCGCACCTAAATTCTTCAGGTCCTGGCTCGGATGTCCCGACCCCAGGCTGGACTCAGTTCCCGACTGTGCTTCTGCTTCCCGGGTCCACCTCATGTCCATCTCTGCCTGGACCATTATCTGCCTGCCTTCAACACGGGGCACTTTCCTCCCGTGGGCCCTGCTCATGGTGCTGGAGATAATGGCCCAATGCACGACAGGTCAGCATGTTAAAGAAGCAGACACGACATAGATCAACAATGAATGCGTAAGTCCAGAGAGTGAAACGTATTATGGAAATAGAACTGCACGAAGCAATGGAGTTGGAAGTCTTTCGACCAGGGCAGGCGTGGTTGAGAAGGGGCTGGTTGCGGGGTCCATTAGAACAGAGACCAGATGGAGAAGACGTCAGGCATAGGACAGTCTAGAGGAGAGAAGTTCAGGCAAATGCAAAGGCCCTGAGGCCACAGGCTTAGAGCATTTGAGGAGTAGCAGAGCAAGAGGAAGAAAGGGACTGGCCGGGCTGGATAACACACGAAGGGGCCTGGAGGCCGTGCTGAGGAGTCAGAGTTCGTTCTACCTCTGTTTATTCTGTGATGAAAGGCCTTGCAGCAGGGGCAGGCTGAGGGTGATTCATGTTTTAAGAGATTGCTATGATGCCAGGGGTGGGGAAGATCGGGGCAGGAGCAGAATGGCCATTTAGCAGTCCCGGAAGGAGCTGACTGGCTGGGGACAGCAGCCGAGATGATGGGAGCTGGAAACACTTTGGAGATAAAACCAACAGGACTTGCTGAGGGGGTGGACACAGAGTGAGAGTGCAAGGACGCCCCCTAGCGTTTGGCCTGAGCAGTTGGGTGCATGGTGATGGTAGGATGGGAGGAGGCTTCAGCGGGGCAGGAATGGAGCTCTCTGCTTGTGGTGCCCATGAGAACTTTCAAGGGAGATTTTGAGGGGCTGCCTAGCTCAGGGTTGGGAAGGCAGGGCTCCGCAGTCAGACTGTTGGGCTGGATTTGGGCTGTGTTACAACCACGTGGGCAAATCACTTTCCTTTTCTGTGCTTTCCTTTGGTGGTCTGTAAGTAGGGATAGCATTGGCCGCTGTATTGTAGGGTTAATGTGGTCTAAGTGAGGTGGTCTGTGAACGGTGGTCGGCGGGGGGCCTGGTCCAGGCAGGCACGACACGTGCTGTTGTGATTACTGTCGCGATCATTCCAGGCAGGAGGCTGGACAGATGAGTCAGGCACTCTGGGGAGAGGGCGGCTGGGCCTGTGCCATAGCAAAGATCCAAGTACGGCCACCAGGTTGGGTGCATTTTCCCCGGAACCGAAGGTAGCAAGGCATGTGGTCGTGCCATTCTGCAGCTTCCAGGAGGGCCCAGGCCGTGTCGTCGTCATCACCATGGCCTCCCCAGCGCCTCACACAGAGCCTGCACCCAGCAGGTGCTCAGCAACTGTGGTGACAGTCCCTCAGTGGAGGACTCCTCTCTAGTGGCCAGACTGACCACGTGACCCCATCTAGCCCTCTGCAGGAGCTTCTGTCTCCCTTGGACATGGCACAGAAACTGTGCCAGGGGCTTTGGCTTAGTCACTGCTGCTTTGCCAGGGTGCGGCACAGGGTCTGACCCGTAATAGAGGCCCTCAGCCAATGGCAGCATTTGGTAAAAGAATGAAGGCAGAGCGCCCTGCGTGTCTAGCCCAGCGCTGTCCCAGAGCAGTGCAGGGGGTTGCCAGTTGACATCTGGCAGCCAGGCCACCCGCCGCAGGGGTCTCCTTTGCATCACTGGGGGCCGGCAGCCTGTGCATTCCGCTCCCCAGAGATGGACAGTGAGAGGGGGAGGGGTACAGGTCACAGGAAGAAATCATGGCCGAGGGGGTTTCGGGAGCACTTACAGCGGCGGTGGAACTCCTGGGGGGATGAGTGCAGCAGACTGACAGGAGGCACCATTTTTTTGACACTAGGGGGCAGCAACAATTACCTGACTGTTCATAAGCTTCCCAAGTGGCGACTCTAGCAGCCAGTGGGGTTTCCTGGCGCCCTCTTCGCAAAGGCCTGATTCCCTGGGTTCCATTCCTTCCTGCATGAAATTTCTAGAATGCCATTTTTTTTTTAAAAAGACGTATTTATTTAATTGAAAGGCAGAGTTATATATATAAAGGGAGAGACACAAGGGAGAGAAAGAGAGCACTTCTAAATGCTGGTTCATTCCCCAAATGGCTGTAATGGCTGGGGCTGGTCCATGAACCAGGAGCTTCATTCTGGTCTCCCACACGGGTGCAGGAGCCCACGCACTTGGGCCATCTTCCGCTGCTTTCCCAGGCCAGAATAGGGAGCTGAATTGGAAGTGGAGCAGCCGGGACTCGAACTGGCCTCCATATGGGATGCCGGCACCACAGACAGCGGCTTTACCCAATATACCATAGGGCCGGCCCCAAAATCAGTTTTGTTTTTTTTTAAACTGAGGAAAAGTTAATATAACAAAGCTAACAGTTTTAAAGCGTTTAATCTATGGCATTTAGGACACCTGTAATGTGCAACCATCACCTCTCCCTGGTTCCAAAACGTTTTCCAAAGAACGCCCAGCTGGTGAGGCAGGGCCTTCGCATTCACACCACTACCCACCTCGGCCGCGGCAGCTGCCAGACTGTTCCCCGTCTCTGCGGACTTTCTGGTCCTGGGCCCTTCATGAGAATCGGGTCATAGGCTGAGGGCCCCTGTGGGTCTGGCTTCTCTGGCGCAGCCGGGGGCTTAGAGGCTCATGCCCGCCACAGCTCGGAGAAGTGCTCCGTGGCGGGTCGCAGCTCACCTGGCTGCTTATCCAGCAGGGATTGCTTGATGGACATTTGGGCTGTTCCCACTTCTAAACTTGAAAAAAAATTTGTACTTATTTATTTTCATAATATTTGAAAGTGAGACAAAGAGAGAGATCTTCCATCTGCTTGTTCAGTCCTCAGATGCCTGCAATAGCCAGGGCTCGGCCAGGCCAAAGCCAGGAGCCAGGAACTCAGTCCGGGCCCCCCGTGTGGGTGAGAGGGACCCAAGTACTTGGGCTGTCTTCCTCCGCCTCCCCAGGTGTATAGCTGGGAAATGGATTGGAAGTGGAGCAGCCAGGACTCGAACCAGCGCCCTGATATGGAATGTGGGTGTTCCAAGTAGAGACTCACCTGCTGTGCCTCAAGCCTGCCTCCCCCTGTTTTTTAACTGTTCTGAATACTGCTGCTATGAACACGCATGTGCAGGTTCTCATGTGAATGCCCGTGTCGAGTCTCTTGGGTATTTATCTGGGAGGGGGAGCTAAGGTGGTGTTTGCGGATGTGGGGGTGTCCCACATGGACCCAAGGCCAGCCTGGGCCCCTGGCACCAGGGGAGGAGCCCAGCGGTGCCCCAGGACCTCCTCTCACCCTGCCTCTCCTCTGGGCGCACAGCCAGCAAGTGAACGATGTAGTTGCACCTCTGGGCTAAGAAATGAAAATAGCACTGAACTGGGCTTGTCCCTGGTGACAGGCCGGCCTGAGCCAAGACTTCAGCTTATGCTTTGCAGGCTTTCCTGTCAGATCACGCGTCACAGTTGGAGTAAGACGTCCCTGCCCAACTGGGAGTCTTTGGAACGTTCGGGCGCTAAGGCAGGGCATCCCATCCACTCCCCAGAGGCACCTGCACCCAGGGCACACTCATGGCTGCAGGTGCATAAGGTGAGCTCGGACACGGTTCTAGGGCAAAGGGAGACCCACGTTCCCCACTTGTAACAGGATGGTGACAGTGCCTCCCTCACTCACTCACTGGTCCACTTACGCACCCACTAGCTGAGTGTCACTTACCCATCGTGCGCTGGCCTTGCGCAGGCACAGAGGGTGCAGGGGTCAACAGCAGGTGTCATGTCTGCCACCAGGGGGCTGGCCGCCCTGAGGAGGGACTGCACGCGAACATGGGAAGTTGGAAAAATGTCAAGGGCGGTGATGGAGAGGTAGCCGGTGTCCTGGAACAGGAAGACCCAGCCTGTCTGGAAGGCAGTGGAAGGCTTCTTGGAGGAAGCGAGCCTTCACTTGGAGATGGAGCAGTAGCTTGTGGCCTTAATCTGCTTTTTCCTTTTGACTGTTTTTTCCCCCCGAATATTTCATTTATTTATTTGAGAGGTAGAGTTACAGACAGAGAAACAGAGAGATAGAAAGGTCTTCCATCTGCTGGTTCACTCCCCCAAATGGCTGCAATGGCTGGCGCTGGAACAGTCCAAAGCCAGGAGCCAGGAGCTTCTTCCAGGCCTCCCACATGGATGCAGGGGCCCAAGCACTTGGGCCATCTTCCGCCACTTTCCCAGGCACATCAGTAGGGTGCTGGATTGGAAGAGGAGCAGCCAAGGCAATGCCCATATGGGATGCTGGTGCCTTAGGTGGAGGCTTAGCCTGCTATGCCACAGCGCCGGCCCCATGTGGTGACCTTTGGGTGGGTTGTTTCAGATACTTCTTGGACTACTGCATATGCTTTTTTGCTTTGTGTGTGTGTGTGGCGGGGGGAAGTGCCTGTTTAACTCTTGCCCATTTTTAAATTGAGAAGTCTGGGGCAGACGTAGCGCAGCACGTTAAGCTATCGGTGATGCACAGGTTCGAGTCCCTACTGCTCTGCTTACAATCCAGCTCCCTGCTAATGCACCCGAGAAGGCAGTGGGTGATGGCCCAAGTGCATGGGCCCTGCCACCCACATGGGAGATCCAGGTGGAGTTCCTGGCTCCTGGCTTCAGCCATACAACATAACCCATGTTAGCTGATTGCAGCAGGGAGAACTTGCCAGGGTATTAAATGACCCACGGCATCACTGCGTCCGTCGGCTGTGAGTTAAACTGTCAGGAACGCTCCTAGGACTGGACCACAAGAGAAATGCACTCATCAGGAAGCCCCTGTTCCAGAGTCCCGGCACTGCCCCCAGCAGGAAGCCACACCGCCAGGAGGCTGCTACTGACTGGCTACAGTCCTTGGCAGCACAGGGAATGGGTGTCCAGGTCTTCTCCGTGGAGTCCACTAAGGTGGGGAAATCACTCCTCTACTAACTGCAGCCAGAGTCCCCACAGCCTCATTGAAATAGGGCAGGCAACAGGAAGCTGGTCTCCACCTGTCTTCTGTTTTCTAAATCTTGTGTAATGAATCGGAGTGGCCAAGCTTAGCCAGGGGTTCTGGGCGAGGGAGCACACAGGCCCATTGCTGCCACCACACAAAGCCTGGTGGTGATGCTGGGGTCCTGTCCATGTCTCCTAATGCACAAGGTGCATTCCAGGACACAGGGTTCTATCAACCTTTGGGTATGGCCAGGGACCAGGTGGAGGGTAGGTGCTGGTTAAATGTCTGTTGCATGGGTCAATTGAATGTGTTTCTGATCACGGCTTTGTATATCCCCTAAGAGGCTTTCTGGCATATCCAACAGAAAGCCCAATGCAGAATGGTTTAAAAAATACAGGCTCCAGTAAGTAAGGCGGTCAGAGCAGGCTGGCACCAGATGAGGCTGGATCAAGCTGTAACAATGTCGCCGCGAGCCTGATGGCTTGTCATCTCCCTGGTCTCACTTCTCTGACGTTGAATTTGAGGATTTTCTTCTTAACTTTAAATCCAGGCCTTTATGATTAAATCTATAGGCTTACAACCAACACCATATTCCATGTATGTTTGTACATAATAATGCTACCACCGATTGAGTAACTTCTAAGTGACAGGTGCAGCGATGAGCTCTTTAAGAAGCTTGTCAAATCCTCGTGTAACTCCATTAGGCGCTGTTATGTAAACTCCTGTGGATGAGAGTCTGAGGTCTGAAAGGTTGCTTAGTCATAGGCTCCGCCAGGGTTTTATCAGCTGCCAGCTCTCCTGCACAGAGAGCTCTAACCAGGACAGCCACCGGTGTGGGTGTCATCCAAGCTCATGCCTCTGCTTATTCGTGCCTTCAGCCAGCAAGATCTTGGTCCATGAGGACCTGCAGTGGGCATCTCTCTGTGTCCTAGGGAATGGAACAAGACAGACCATAATCTCTGTCCTCATGGGCTTTATTTTCTAGTGGAGATGGACAGACAATTTCAGCATGCAGAATAGATTTACATTAAAATGAAAGAAATGCTATGAAAAATGAACAAAATGGCCAAAAGTGATAAAATGAAAAAGGCCAGCCAGTCTTCCTCCATGCCAGGGGCCTCAGGCAGGCTGGTGATACCTGAGGATCTCTCCCCAGATTTATGTTTACATTTTTATTTATTTAATTGATTTGAAATGCAGAGAGAGACAGAGATCTCTCATCTACTGATTTACTCCCTAAATGCCTGCAACAGTTGGGGCTGGCCCAGGACAAAGCCAGGAGCCAGAAACTCGATCTTGTCACTCACTCAATCCATGTGACAGGGATCCCAGCACCTGAGACATCACCACTGCCTCCCAAGGTCCATAACGGCAGGGAACTGGAATGAGAACTGGAACTAGGAGTTAAACCTGGGCACTCCAGCATGGAATCCGGGTATCTCAACCACTAGGACAAACACCCACCCCTAGGATGTTTTTAAATGCACAAAATAAAATATGTAAGGTCACAAAAGAAACAAATTATATTAAAGTAGTTATCAGAATAATGAATAAACTTATAATAGAGTAATGTGCACTTTTAATAATACATTACCTAATCAGACTGTATAATTTAGGCATTGTGACAGTTTTGCCACCACACAGGAGGCCCTCATTCCATATTGGAATGTCAGTTCGAGTCCTGGCTACTTTACTTCTGATCCAGCTTCCTGCTCATGAGCCTGGGAAGGCAGTGGAGGATAGCCCAAGTGCTTGGGCCCCCGATCTGGGTGGCCAGTGAGAGGACAGGGGACATCACTGCCCGCTGGCTGAACATCCAAGCGTTGCCCTGTCCTGGCGGCAGCATTTCGGGGACACAGATGAAAAGGCTCTGATCGTGTGAGAGCAGCAGCAGACAGCACGGTTACCTTAACGCCAAGAGGTCGGCTGGCTGCAGCTGTCCCGTGCTATGAGAACCTGCGGTTTCCACTGGTGACCTGCTAATTGTGACCGGGGCTTGCTACCTGTATTTATGATAGAAGAAAATGATACATTTCCATGAGAGCCTTGTGGAGACAAAGGTGTGACTACTTCCCTGTGGGAGCTCGTGGACCCTTAAACTCTCTCTGTATTCCTGAGGTCAAGGACGTCAGTCAGCACCACCGCATGCAGAGGAGAGATCAGAGTGACCTAACCTCTAACGACCGGAAGATTCTGGTCTCAAGGTGGGCGATGGACGCTGGGAGGCCACAAAGTTGGGTCCACCACACCCCACTTCCCTGGACCATGCGCGAAAGCATCACAGCCCATCACAGACTCTCCTGGTCTTAGCACAGAATGGTCCTGTGGCTTGAGGCGCCCCCGAGTCTGGGGCAAGCCAGGGCAATGGTCTCCCTACTCTAGCAGCTTCCTCTGGGACCTGTGGGCTTCCGTGAGTTTGTGAACCCAGCCTCATCCGCCTGAACTTGCCGTGAACCTGCTGAGTCATTGCCTGGGAGGCTGAGTGAGCGGCTGCCAAGCTGTCGTCACGCTCAGCTCCCGTGCTTCTGGGTTTCATGTCAGCGTTCTCATGAACTCGCAGATCTGGTCTCACATGAAACTCGCAGGCGGGCCGGAGCGGGTAAAATGTGCTCTTCCTTTGGGGATGGAGTGCGGGCAGGTCTGTGTTGTCAGAAAGCGCTGCAGCTCCTTTCTCGGCCCGTGAGCATCAGCAGAGGGCCTTTCCCCACTGGGAGCAAATGTCTGAGTCGGAGTCCTCAGTTTCCTTCCCTGAGAAATGAGAGAGAGAGAGAGAGAGAGATCTTCCATCTGCTGGTTCACTCCCCAAGTGGCCACAACAGCCAGGGCTGGGCGAGGCCAAAGCCAGGAACCAGGAACTTCATCCAGGCCCATGTACTTGACATCTTCTGCTTTCCCAGGCTTTTTAGCAGGGAGCTGGATTGGAAGCGTGGCCGCTGGGGTTGCAATCTGATACGGGCTGCTAGCATGGTAGGCAGAGGATTAACACAATGTGTCACATTGCTGGCCCCAGGACCCAGTTGTTTTTTTTTGTTTTGTTTTGTTTTTAAGATTTATTTATTATTTTGAAAGAGTTACACAGAGAAAGGGAAAGGAAGAGACAGAGAGAAAGATCTTCCATCTGCTGGTTCATTACTGAGATGGCCACAATGGCCAGAGCTGGGCCAGGCCTAAGCCAGAAGCCAGGAGCTTCATCCAAGTCTCCCACATGGGGCCCAAGCACTTGGTCCATTTTCTCCTTCCCTTCCCTTCCCTTCCCTTCCCTTCCCTCCCTCCCTCCCTCCCTCCCTCCTTCCTTCCTTCCTTCCTTCCTTCCTTCCTTCCTTCCTTTCTTCCTTCTTTCAGATTTATTTATTTATTTGAAAGGCAGAGAAACAGAGACAGAGAGAGAGAGAGAGAGAGAGAGAGAGATCTTCTATCCGCTAGTTCACTCCCCAGATGGCCATAATGGCTGGAGCTGGGCTGATCTGAAGCCAGGAGCCAGGAGCTTCTTCTGGGTCTCTCATGTGGATGCAGGGGCCCAAGGACTTGGGCTGTCCTCCAGTTTTCCAGGCACATTATCAGGGAGCTGGATTGGAAGTGGAGCAGCCAGGACTTGAGCCAGCACCCATGTGAGATGACAGCAGTGTGGCGGTGGCTTAACCTGCTGTGCCACAATGCGGGTCCCTCAGCACAGCTTTTACAGCAAGTCCTGAAGTCTGTGGATGCCCTGTCAAGGGCAGCCATGGACAGCCAAATAGCCATAAAGCATACACTGGCAGAATAAAGAGGAACATGTCCAGTGACTGACAAAGCCTCTCATGCTTACCCATATTTACTGCTGTTAGCAGTACGTTCACTACAAGAAACACTGCAAAGTTTTATACACAGGCTAAGTAAGTTTATAATTTGAGTAAAAATTACTATCAATGCCCACTATTTTCTGAAAGGGAACTCTACCTGCAACGTATTCTTTTCTTTTCTTTCTTTCTTTCTTTTTTTTTTTTTTGACAGGCAGAGTGGACAGTGAGAGAGAGAGATTCAGAGAGACAGATCTTCCTTTTCCGTTGGTTCACCCCCCAATGGCTGCCGCGGCCGGCGCACCGCGCTGATCCGAAGGCAGGAGCCAGGTGCTTCTCCTGGTCTCCCATGCGGGTGCAGGGCCCAAGGACTTGGGCCATCCTCCACTGCAGTCCCAGGCCACAGCAGAGAGCTGGACTGGAAGAGGAGCAACCGGGACAGAATCCGGTGCCCCGACCGGGACTAGAACCCAGGGTGCTGGCGCTTCAGGTGGAGGATTAGCCTAGTGAGCGCGGTGCCGGCCATGTATCCTTTTCTAATTATACCTATACTGACTGATGAACTTGTCTTTTTCAGAGTTTGACAGTTTTCAAAACAATGATGGCCATGTGGGGGCCACAGCTATTGACAGTGACCAACGAAAGCTCTAGAGCTGGTGAGATGGGTCCATTAGATAAGATAGAAGGAGATTCCTGGACCTGGAACAGGCAGGAACCATGGCCCTGATCAGCAGAAAGTAGACGCAGAAGGGGAATCATCTCCCTTCCACACCCTCGTAAGATTAAGGGCTGTACACCTCCGAGGAGGCAGTGATACCGGGTAAGCCATCTAGCTGAGCTGGAGGTCAAAGCCAAAGCCCCTGCCCCATATAACTCTATACCGCTTATCAACCAGAACACCCCCTTTTCTGAAATGCCTGGGGAAAAGTTGCTGTGTAATTATGCACATTAATTCCACACGGAATTTTCTGGAGGTAACATAAAACTCCCCAATGATGACCAGACATCATTAACAGAGGTGCTGGGAGGTGCTTGTTGCTCTTTTGTCAGAGACCAAGACTAAAGGAGGTGCCATCTCTGTATTTCCCCTCCTCCACCCCTTCTCTCTCTGGCCCACTCCACTCTTCAACTATGCCCATGCCCTTGGGCGTCTGCTTTCTTACCTTCTAAATGAACTTGACCACTGTGCCCTGTGTACCTGCCTGTGCTTAGGATGCTTCTCTAACTAGAAGGCAAGGATCTGGACTGAAAGCCAGACGCAGCAACCTCGCTGCGGAGGTTTTATTACCCAGTCTTATCAGACAGGGAAGCCCCTTGGCACGGGGCAGAGTGGATTCTCCTGAGGTGCTTTCCTTGGGTAGGGGGAGGCTAGGGTCCCCTGTAGAGTTATTGGGGTGCAGGCAGGACTTTGCGGTGTGAAATACTGGGCTGCTTCCAACGTGTGCTTTGAGGCTGCTGCATTCCTCTTCTTTCTGAAGAGACTTTGTTCTCCTTAGGCCCCTCACACACACACAGGCTAATTCCTAACTTCCAAGGTAATGGTTTATTTATTTTTTGATGATTTATTTATTTATTTGGAAGTCAGAGTTACCCAGAGAGAGAAGGAGAGGCAGAGAGAGAGAGAGGTCTTCCATCTGCTGGTCCACTCTCGAATCAGCTGTAGCAGCCGGAGCTGCGATGATCTGAAACCAGGAGCCAGGAGCTTCTTCGGGTCTCCCACGTGGGTGCAGGGGCCCAAGGACTTGGACCATCTTCTACTTTCCCAGGCCACAGCAGAGAGCTGGATCAGAAGAGAAGCAGCCGGGTCTTGAACTGGCGCCCATATGGGATGCCAGCGCTTCAGGCCAGGGTAATTAACTTGCTGTGCCACAGCATCGGCCCCCTACCTAATGGTTTAATTTGTGGTTACACATCCTGATAAAATGGGAGCTCAGCCTAACCAGAAAAGTCTAGTCTACAGCAACATGTGCAGAAAGCCCAAAGGTTAGTGACTCCCTGATGTCAATCACAAATGCCAATCATGGGTGTCACAGCCACATCAGTCACTAATCAATGCCCCTCCTACTTTAGGGCTAAAAGCCCCAACCCAGGAAGACAGGATGCCATGTGCTCTCTTGACTGGCTCCTTCCTCCCTTGGGACGTACTTCAATAAACGTGTGCTCTCTGCACTACAAGTCCTTACTCTGTTGGTGAACGGGAACCAAGGGAAGCTGTCGCTGTGACATCCTTGGTGCTGTGGCTGGGATCTATGCCTCTTAGCTTACAGTCCATGCGACAGCAGCCAGCCTGCCCCCGCTGGCCTCCCTGCCCTGCTGCTCCCTCACAGCAAGTCTGATAAGCCTAACTCTGCTAACGCTAACTCCCGTGAACGCCTCCACTGCCCGTGATGCTGGCCTCGGTGGTCACTTTCTGTGATGCTAGGATGGCTCATAGGGGGCTTCTCCTCTTAAGCTTAACAAAGACATCTTCCCTTCCCCTCTTTTCATATTTAAACAAAACCCAACGCCTAATCTTGTGAATCACCTGTGACTAGTCTTCTGAATAATAATATTTGCATGAGAATTTCAGGAGCCTACCGAAAGGGGATGACTGGGGTAGCAGGCCTCCCACCCCGCTAAGGAGGAAACCTGCAATAGCCAACCACAGACGGTGAAGCGCGCCCTGTCAAAGAAACCCAGCTGAAGCTGTGCAAAGCCTGGACATACACCTGTTACCGACTGATTAGACTCAAGGATTTTTTCACCCCCAGCTACCTCTTTCCCTTTAAAAGTCCTTTTGCCGACTTACTGGGTAGAAAGAGCACGATCCGGATCCAGAGACCCACTCTTTCCCAGGAGCGACTTCTTGAAATAAACTCCTTCCTCTCGTCAGCTCTGGTCTCTGGTGCGTCGACTTGAGCAGGCAGAGGCTGATATTTGTCTGCTTACAGTCTGATCATGGGAGCCGCACCATTGGCCCCCTGATCACTTCTGGTCCAGGGGAAAATGGTTTGCCAGGGCGGGGGCAGCTGATGGCGCCTGGCCAGGGCCACTCTCTGGCAAAATTGGAAGGCCTCTGATCTTAGATGCCCAGTGTCCACTGCCCTTACAGGTGAGGACTTCATTCCATCCCGTCTGTTCTATCTCTGCTCCTTGTGACATGGGAGAGGCAGGCAGCTAGGGTAGGATCCGCTGAGCCGGAAGCCGCAAGTCCCCGCCCCAAGTATGCGACTATCTTCCTACTTGTCAGTCAAAATGCCCCCTTTCCCGGGCCACATCTGGTTCATCATCCAGGACCAAGGGGAAGACACCCTGGACATATGTATATTAAGATCCACATGGAATTTTATGGGGGTATCATAAAACTCCTAGGTGGTTTTATGTCCGTAGACACACTCTCCTCCGACCTCATAAGCATGGCCAACAATGTGGGGAGCTCTCTCTACTGCCAGAGACCACTCTCCTCCCTTCCCACCCCCACTGCCCACTCATGATGGGTATTTCTCTGTGTGGGGCAACCCATGCTCACGTCTGTGTGTGTGTGTGTGTTTAAATAAAACGTCATCACTTTGTGCATCTTGTACATGACTGTACTTACAATACTTCTCTAGGTACAAAGCAGAAGCCTGGAAAAATTCAGTAATCCACTCCCCACTCCACTCAGGGGCACAGCCTCCCAGGGCAAAGCAACTAACAGTTCCTAGCCAGGGCCATCTCTGGTGGAACTAAAAGGCCTCTGTTCTCCAAGGCTTAGTATCTGCCACCCTTAGGGTGATGACCCCTCCATTCCATCCCTGGGCTCCCTTTGTCCTTCACAAAGGTGGAAAGTCGACCGCTCCCCCCTCCCCCGTCCCCTCCTTTCAGGTTCACCACCCATTCAGATCCACCCTGGACTGAAAGTCCTGGCGCTTGCAGCGTGAGCAGTTGCCCTAATTGGATCAGTTTGGCTCCCAGACCCTTAAAAAGCTGCATCATATTTTCCATGTTTAGCTCCAATATAAAATAGAGACCTGTCCCTTTAAGAAGCCCAGCGTGACCCTGTGCTTCACCTTGATCTGGTCTGTGCAGTCTTGAAGGTAATCTCCTGTGTCCTCCGCTGTCGCTGTCGGGGTGAAGTCATGACTAACTGGGAAAGCTGAGTCTTAGGAGAGTTCAGCTCGTGATCCTGAAAGGAGCCTGGAGGCTGCTCCTGGGTTTCCCATCACCGTGGCTGAGCCTTGGGTCCCCAGGGGTGTGGCAGGTACTGAATGGATTCTTAGTAGACACGGGAGTCACATACCTGCCCTTCCCATGGGCCTGAGGTCAAGGCAGGACAGCTGTGTAAAACTCACCAGCCACTTTCTAAAAGTATCTTTTAAAAAGATTAATTAATTAATTTGAAAGAGTTACAGAGAGAGAGAGATACTGAGAGAGAGAGAGAGAGAGAGAGAGAGAGTGAGCTTCCATCTGCTGGTTCAGTCCCCAGATGGCCAGAATGACCAGGGCTGGGCCAGGCCAAATCCAGGTACCAGGAGCCAGGAGCTACATCCGGGTCTCCCATGTGGGTGGCAGGGGCCCAGATTCTTGGACCATTTTCTGCTGCTCTTCCCAGGCCATTAGAAGCTGGATTGGAAGTAGAGCTACTGGGAATCAATCCAGAGCCCACATGGGATGCCAGGATCCAGGTGGCGACTTTGCCTGCTCCACCACAACACTGGTCCCAACAAATATTCTTTTTTTTAAAATGATGTCTTTTTAAAAGAGACCTTATTTATTTATTTGAAAGTCAGAGTCACACAGAGAGAGAAGGAAAAGCAGAGAGAGAGAGAGAGAGAGAGAGAGAGAGAGAGAAATCTTCCATCCACTGGCCCACTCCCCAACTGGCCACAATGGCTGGAGCTGCGCCGATCTGAAGCCAGGAGCCAGGAGCCTCTTCCCAGTCTCCCGTGTGGCTGCAGGGGCCCAAGGACTTGGGCCATTGTCTACTGCTTTCCCAGGCCACAGCAGAGAGCTGAATCAGAAGTGGAGTAGCCGGGACTTGAACCGGTGCCCATATGGGATGCTGGTACTGCAGGCGGGTGGCTTTACCCACTGCCCCACAGTACCGGGCCCCAATAAATATTCTTGAATGACAGCTTTTCTGACTGCATTAAGGTCGATGGACTAAACAGTACTTTCCAGGACTCCCTAGAAAAAAAATGCAAAATCCACAAATGGAGCAAAAAATAATTATTGAGATGGAATGAATTAATGAAATTTGTAAAATTTGATGTCTATTATTTAAAATTCTGTTGGTTCTCTATGTAAGCCTCTCATCTCCTAGATTCAGAGAAACAATTTTTTCCTGTGATTTTATTGTTCGCAGCGCTTTGGCAAAATGTGGTCTTGTGGACAGAGCAAAGGGCTCAGCTTTTCCGCCGTAGTTGATACGGCTGAACTGTGGCACTTCTATAAGATGCTGAAGCTCCAAGCGGGGATCTTTGCTGTCCTTCCTCAAAAGCCAAACCTCCCCTTCCTGGATGCTCCCTCTGCCTCCTCCCATCCCACTTCCCTGCTGTGTTTCTGGGCTTTTCAGCACTGTTGCCTTTCTACAGCTTTTCTCCTCGCACCCCACTCAGAGATCCCCACGCTGGCCTGACCGTCACACAGCAGTCCGCATGTCTCTCTCCCTTATTTTTCATTTCAACATTTGAGGAATCAACATTGCCCTCGACTGGTTGCTTTGGCCAAATATCAGACTGCTCCCTTCCTCCCTCTCGTTTGAGCCGATTCTGATTCCCTCTCCAGAGCAACTACGCCCCCTGGGTAATCATTTCCCAAACTCCACTGGGTCTGCTGGGAAGGCTTCCAAAGTCCCTGTCTTCCCTCTCGCCTCTGCCTCTGTCCTGTCTCAGCTGAGCAAATCTCTCCTGCTTCTGCTCCCGGGAGCACCAGACACCAATGCCAGCACCAGAGGCCGTTGGTGAGCCCCTGCCTGGAAACCCTAAGAGGACATCAGTACCACCTGCTGCTCATTAGACTGACGGGGGAGGTGCCCTCTCTCAGCCCCATGGGCATTGAATGCCACCAAGCCTCGGCGTTCTGACCCTGGGACACCAGGTTCTCTCACTCCCAGACTTTTCCTGTTTTCCAGGTGGGCACCACACAGTCCATCCCTGGTGGGCACCCCTAAGGCTGTGCCTTGACCATCCATCCCCAGCACTGCCTGGCCACAATCCAAGCTCCCTGACGGGGGACCTTGGCCTCTGAATGGGAGCGTTAACTACGATACCATACTCCAGTCAGATCTCTTCTGCTAACGGCGGAGCAAATGGGCAGAGATCCCCTGTGTCCACACTTTACCCCTGCTAAGGGAAAGAGAGGACCTCCTGGGAGGATGCAAAGGGACCACTGTGGCCATTGTGCAGCCCAATACAGAGGTCCTCTCAGCCCCTGCTCCTACCCCTAGCCTTGCCTCACCAACCCCTACAGAACCTACAACCCCTACACCTCCTCCACACCCTGGGGCAGCGGCACTGCCAACCCCCTCTGAAGCCTGCAGCTGGTAGACGCGCCCGGTGGATCTCGCCCACAGCTCATGCACAAGCCTTTCTCACGGACAGAACTTAAGCAGGTTAAGGCAGACCTTGGAAGCATCTCTGACAACCTGATGGCTACATGAAGTCTTGCAGCGTATTACTGGGGCTTTGGCCCTGACTTGGAGGGATCTCTGAATTACCCTTAATCAGACTGTAACTGGTGCAGAACAAGAGCAAGGCTGTGGAGAGGCTGGGAAGCCTGCTGACAGCCTAAGCCACATGAATCGTGACTCCCCCGCCGGGGTGCAAGGCGGGGCCGTTCACAGAGTCCCGTGGGACTATAACACCAAGAAAGGCACTCGTTTTAGGGATCACTATTTGTTACATATTTTTAAAAAAGATTTGTTTATTTATTTGAAAGAGTTACACAGAGAGAGATGGAGAGGCAGAGAGAGAGGGAGAGAGAGAGAGAGAGAGAGAGAGAGAGAGAGAGAGAGAGAGAGAAGAGAGAAAGAGAGAGGTCTTCCATCCTCTGGTTCACTCCCTAGTTGGCTGCAATAGCCAGAGCTGTGCCTATCTGAAGCCAGGGGCGAGGAGCTTCTTCTGGGTCTCCCAGATGAGTGCAGGGACCCAAGGGATTGGGCCATCTTCTACTGTTTCCCCAGGCCATAGCAGAGAGCTGGATCGGAAGTGGAGCAGCCAGGACTCCAACTGGCGCCCATATGGGATGCTGGTGCTGCAGGCAGTGGCTTTACCTGCTACACCACAGTGCCAGCCCTTAGTTGTTACATATTAAGAATGGCCTTATGGAGCCAGCATCCTGGTGTAGCAGGTTATGCTGCTGCTTGCAATGCCAACATCCCACATGGACGCTGGTTCATGTCCTGGTTGCTCTACTTCAGATTCAGCTCATTGCTGATGGCCCAAGTGCTTGGGCCCTTGCCTCCCATGAGGAAGACCCTGGCTCTTGGCTTCAGCCTGGCCCAGTGCTTGGCTGATGCAGCCATCTGGGGAGTGAACCAGTGGATGGAAGATCTCTCTCTGTCTTTCTCTCTCTCTCCCTGTCTCTCCCTCTCTCTAACTCTGATTTTCAAAATAAATAAATAAATCTTAAAAAAAATGACTTCAAGACCGCTAAAAGGTCATCAACCATTCTAAGGTAGCAGCCGTCAGTCAGGCGCCTGGGGAAACCCTACCACCTTCTTTGAGCATCTGCATGAGGGTCTTGGCAAACATAAACCCAGACTTGTCCTCCTGTGAGGGACCAATAATTCGTAAGGACACATCTGTAACCCAACTTGCCCCTGATATCGGACAGAATTTCCCAAAGCTTTTTCAAAATCCCCAGGTGACTCCGGATGAGTTGCCTAGTCCAGCTACATGAGTCTTTCAGAATCAAGACCAGGAAATTGAGGTCATGGCTTGGAGAAGAAAAGATGAAGAGATAGTGGGCACACCCAGATAATAGTGGCCCTTCAAGACCATGTCCAAAGGTACCCCAATCCAGGCAAACAAAGGTGACTCTAACTGTGCCATGTGCCACTGACATGGGCATCGGGGAAAAGAATGCCCTAACAAGGACAGGCAGACCGCCTCCCACCCCCAAGTCTGCCCGCCTTCACCATAAGCAGACGGGTCATTGGGCTGGCCCTCTGCCTCCTGCGTCCAAGGACCCTCAGGTCAGACACCAGCACCAGCGCCCAAGTTGTTCAACACTGAGGATGCCCTCTCCAGCTGGCCCCCACATAAGAGGTCACCATCACTGGACTGGAACCAAGGGTACAAATGGGTGCAGAGGGGAGGACAATGGCATCCTTTGAGGACACGGGGCCTACTCTGTTCTGACCTCCTTCTCTGGAAACTTCTTACTCCTGCACAACTTCAGGAGAGTCTGTGAATCTGTCTCTAAACCTTTTACCCTACCACTGATGCTGTGTGGGATGGATAGAGCTTCACTCGTGCTTCCTGATAACGCTGGAATGCCCTGCCCCCTAGTTGGCAGAGACATTCTATACGAGCTGGGGACAAAACAGTTGTTTGGGAGGAACCACCTTGAAGCTCCCCTCCGATTCTTCCTGTGCTGTTCTCTCCTCTCTCTGGTCCTTCCCTGCCAGTGGAGAGGACGCTGTGCAATCGCGTTTACCCCCCTCTGACTCCTTTACCAACCTAGCACCCTCTGGGCCTCTCATCCCTTCACTTCCTTTCCTGTTGGTTTTTTGTGTATTTGGACCATGTCTCTTCAACATGTTTGTTCACTTTGTCTCTTCCTGCATAGAATCCATCTGGCTCCAAATGATCCTTCAGGAGGGATACGACCACGTCACTTCCAACGGTGACATGTACTTTGGATTCCTAGATGGATATAGATAAACCCTCACTGATCAACAGACAGCAAGTGTGGGAACCCCAGACACCCAATATCAGCATGAAGCAGCCAGAGTGTCACTGCTAAAGCTCCCCCAAAGAATTGGGGTCGTATCACTTGAGGGAGGAATTGCAGGTAAATAACTAGACATGAGTGGCTGGGAGGCACCGCAGGACTCTCCTCCAGGGCTGAAACCAAGGACCCTGCTCTCCTCCTGAGGTCCTGCCAACATTGCCCACTTTGCAGCTTCACTGTGGCTCAGTTATCTGGATAAAACGGGAGCTCAGCCTCACCTGAAAAGTCTGGTCGATAGTCGATAGAGAGAGCCCAAAGGTATGCAACCCCCAGATGTCAATCACAAATGCCAATCATGAGCATCACGGCTGTACCACTCGTCAATGGCCCTCATACTTTCGGGATAAAAGCCCCAAAAGGGAGAAATGTTGCCACGTGCTCTCTCTGCTGTCCCGTCCCTCCCTTGGAACGTGCTTTAATAAACTGCTTTACTATCCCTACTTTCATCCCTCTGAACTATACTTCATTACGCCACAGGCAGAATGGGACGGAGGCAAGCTGGCCCTCCCCTGGTGACGGGTTGGTGAGTTTCTCCCAACGGTCGTCTTGGTCTCTTTGCCAGGAAGGTCTCCTTGTTTCTGTTGCTAACCTCTCTTCCATCTCTGCCTTCTAACTCTCCCTTCAATAGGTAGCTCTCAGGGATGGCCAGATCACACCCCTGCTGGCTGAACCTGGAGCACCCAGCGGCTGCAGCCTTTGAGGCATTGAAGCTCAGGCTTGGAAAATCTCTGCGAGCAACCCTAGATGAAGGGGCCTGAGCCGGGGTAGCAGGGATCGTATCTGAGATCTGGGGGGCCCTGCAAGGGAGTCCTGGGGATGCCTGGCAGCCAAGGGACACGTGCAAAACCCTATGACGCCAGGTCTGAACCAATCCACTCTCACTCTAGCTCACGGGAGGCTTTCTCAGCCGTGGGGAATTCCCCATCGACTCCATGAACTGACCCCCAGCTCCGGCCCACTGTGGCCATCTGGGGAGTGAATCAGCAGATGGAAGTCTCTCTCTCTCTCTCTCTCTCTCTCTGTCTCAAACTCTCTTTCAAATAAATAAATAAATCTTTAAAAAAAAAAATTGGAAAACACCATTGAGAAATAACCAGGCGAAGACGTAAGTCCAGGCAAAAGGCAGCCGTGTGTTGATAAACAAGTCAAAGGGAGAAAGACCTTCAAGGCCTCCCCCTCTTTGAGGCTACCCCTCCCATCACTGCCCAGAGACTATCTTCCAGGGAGTCCTTTCAGGAAGGAGTTCCAGGTGCGCCCCCTGTTGGTGGACGGTCTTGGTGCTGGTTTTGGAGGTGGACAGGACACAAAATGTAGGGGAGTGTGACAGAGAGGAGCGTGTGAGGATGGGCCTGTGTGTGAGGTGTGAGGCTGCGAACGCGGAGCTGCAGAGGAAACCCGGTAAGAGCAGAGGTGCCAGCGGCGTGCAGCCTCCACCCAGGAAAGCTGCGAGCAGTGTGGCAGGCCAATCTGGGACCGCACCGGCAGGTGGGGCAGCAAAGGAGGCTGCCACACAGGAGGCTTTGGAAATGGCTCTAATGCCCCAGCCTCTAGCGCAAACTACTGCCCATCCCCTTCCTTAGGAGCAGACGGCACCCAGGCTCCCGCACAGCTTGGCCATCCTGACATGTTTTATGAGAAGCCCTTCCTTGCCCCTGACAGTCTCTTTTATTCAGACACCCAAGAGCAAACAGAACATTATCCATTTAGGTCAGGTGCAGGCTCTGACAAAATATGGCAGTAAGATTCTTCTAGTGCCAGATTCCAAAGGTCATGAACAGCTAATCTCCCCAGGAGATCTATTTTTTTTTTTAAAGAATACCTTGGCGAGAAGGAGCCCCCTCTGAAGAACTGC
The DNA here is from genome assembly GCF_033115175.1 of Lepus europaeus. Lineage (NCBI taxonomy): Eukaryota > Metazoa > Chordata > Mammalia > Lagomorpha > Leporidae > Lepus > Lepus europaeus. The sequence continues at coordinate 23,734,879 of NC_084831.1, forward strand.
AGCTTAAATGGAAAGGATCCCACATGGTGCTACTAGAACACTCACTGTGGCTGTGCTTCTTACTCCTGCTCCTTTTCCATCCCGTATATACTCATTCTCATTGTCACATGAGTCTCCTCCAGAATTCAGCCATTCCATGTAAAAATGATACTCGTCCAGGGATTCCTGCCATCGACAATGACTGGTGGCGAACTTCTAGCTGTCCAAACTGGATCTCCAGGTTAGTTAGAAAGGAATTTTGCAGGCCAGCACTGTGGCCCAGAGGGTTAAGCCACTGCCTACAGAGTCAGCAGCCCATATTGGAGTGCCAGCTTGAGCCCCAGCTGCTTCACTTCCAAGCCAGCTCCCTGCTCATGTGCCTGGGAAAACAGAGGAAGGTGCCCAAGTTCCACCCACATGGGAGACCCAGATGGGGTTCCAGGCTATTGATTTTGGTTTGGACCAGCCCAGCTTTGAATGTATTTGGGGAGTGAACCAGCGGATGGAAGATCTCTTCCTGGGGGGGTCGGCACTGTGGCATAGCAGGTAGGGCCACCACCTGCAGTGCTGGCATCCCATATGGGCACCAGTTTGAGTCCCAGCTGCTCCACCTCCGATCCAGCTCTCTGCTGTGGCCTGGGAAAGCAGTGGAAGATGGCCCAACTCCTTGGGCCCCTGCACCTGTGTGGGAGACCTAGAAGAAGCTCCTGGCTTTGGATCAGCTCAGCTCTGGCCATTGCACTCATTTGGGGAGTAATCCAGTGGGTGGAAGACCTCTCTCTTTCTCTGGCTCTACCTCTCTCTGTAACTCTTTCAAATAAATAATTCTTAAAAAAATCACTGCTTCTCTCCCTCTCTCTCAATGCCTTTCAAGTAAATAAAATAATTTTTTTTTAAAAGAAAAGGATGATTATTCCCTTGCTAGGCAGGGAGAAGCCCTGACACTGCATGAAGAAGTTATGAAAAACAGACATTCCTCCCTCAATCTCCCATAAAGATTGTGGCTGGGGGCCGGCTCTGTGGTATAGTAGGCTAAGCTTTCACCTGCGGTGCCAACATCCAATATGGGCATTGGTTCTAGTCCTGGCTGCTCCACTTCCGATCCAGCTCTCTGCTGTGGCCTGGGAAAGCAGTAGAAGACGGCTCAAGTCCTTGGGTCCCTGCATCTGCATGGGAGACCCGGAGGAAGCTCCTGGCTCCTGGCTTTGGATTGGCCTAGCTCTGGCCATTTGGGGAGTGAACCAGAGGATGGAAAACCTTTGTATCTCTGCCTCTCAAATAAATAAATAAAATCTTAAAAAAGATTATAGATGAAAATCTCTGAGTGGGGATATGGTGTAGGAAGCAGGGAGCTAGCTAAGAGCAACAGAGGACGTGTGCTACAGTCCTGTAGAGCTGCAAATTAAAACCCAAGAAGCCAACTTCCGACCTCCACGGGCACAGATAACTTTATTCCTCCCAGCTCTGGTAGATATTGGGCCAGGTAAGAGTACTCCCAGGTGGCATTGGCAGATATAACTGGATCCTTGCTGGTGCTCCCTCATAGCCCCTTGGGAGGAGGGCCTAATACACAACCCGATGGCAACCCCCAAGTTGCAGGTGAGTGGGGCAAATAAGTAGTGAGAGAACCACTGCAACCTCCCTGCGGCAGTCCAGAGCTCTGCCTTCGGTATTTCCCGTAACAGCCCTGCCTGGATTTGGTAACCCAAGAGCCTGGTGCACCCACCCAGGAGGGCTCCTTAGGGTGTCACAGTATGGTGTCAAGGCCGGTCACTGCTGCATGCGTTCTACCTGATGATCATGACTTGTCCCTACTAGTACCTATTCAACATCTTTCACCACCCCTGGCCCAATTCTAGGCAACAGTCTTTTAGAGGGGTCTGGGATCCGGCTCTGGTGAATAACGAGTCTGCCTGCTGGGAGTCTGCCACCTCTGGTCTGCCCTGGTGCTGCCACAGTGAACACCATTGATTGGACCCTCTTCTGGAAGTGGAACAAGAGCAGGGGCCCAGGGCGGCTGGCCGGACACAATGAAACCAGCTAGCATGTTTGCCACCTCTTCGTTGGGCTGCTCTGTTTGGGATGCACTGGGGTAGCTCGTGGCAGTAGTTATTGATGTTCAGGCTCTTATTTCAATTGTTGAGAGTGTCTTGGTGATGTCCCTTTCTTGTATCTGGGAGATCTGGACACAGTGTGCCTCATGGGTGCCCACCCCAGGGACTGTGCAGGACATGAATGGAACGTGAAGGGGGGTGGAAGGGCACCCAAAGGGTGGAGTATGGGGAAGGCTCATAGCACTGCCCTTCCCTGGGGAGAAAGAACATTGCCGGCACGGGCTGGCCTCTGGGCTAGGCCTCCCGTGTTATCCTCCCCGGGTGAACGACTTAGGTGGGATCTGGGGAGGAAGGCAGAGGTAAACCCGATGCACCTGTGGCTCATGTCTTTGCGTAGATAGCAACACCAGGGAACACACGTGGCCGCTTGACCACAAGCCAACCGTGCTTGCTGTGCCCTCTGGCCGAGTACTGGCCAGCCCTGCCACCACGGGCTCCCCCGTAAGCAGAACGAGCCCCTGTCTCTCCCAGCCAGACTTCTGAGTGGCTTCTCTGGAAGAGAGGACCACTGTGCAGGGACTCTCTCGGCCATCAGTCTCGCGTAGCGTCACGAGTGACCTATGATAAAACAATGCATTATGGTATTATTCAAAGAAAAATTCTAAAAAATAAGGTTCAAAGAGTGAGACAGAGATCAAGAAAACTAGGTTGGTGTTTTTAGCTGAGAAAAGAAAAGAGAGGAGAAGCTCAGAGAGAACTTCAGAAGCAGCTTCTGCCCATGTTTTCCCTTTTGCTATTCTTCTCTACACATCTGATGCCCGGAGGCCGTGTGTGACACGAGATGCCCTTGGTCTACGTCTTCTCTGGGGTTCCCCACGGCCCTTCCTCCCCGGTTCTGAAGAGTTCAGCTCCTCCTCACTCTTTCCTGTCAGCCGGCAGAGCACAAGGCTTGCATTCATCAACATCTCCTTTCCAACTATCCTATTTGAGCTCCATGTCATTCTGTTTTCACAGTTTGTAGCTCATTCCTGGCACATAGTAGGTACTCACCAAATATTTTTTGAATGAATGACTGAATCACATGTAAGAGAGAAGTTATGGAAATATCATGTTCTTGACCTGGTTATGTGGCCTATGCTGTTTTAATCCCTAAGAAAAGCAGTGTCCTGGGTAGTTTCCCATTTGGCCTATGCCTTGGTCCCATTCAGAGCTCCTCCTCCTGGGGCCTGGCAGTCATGAAGTCTTCCCAAAGAGGTCTGTGTTGAGCTGCATGGGTGACACTGGAGTAGCAAACAACCCTCTTATCTCAGGATAACAAGGTTGTGGCTGCCTGCAAGTTCATGTCCACGAAGGGGTGGGTAGGGGCTCTGCTGTCTTCTGCCCTCACGCCGGGACCCAGGCTGAGAGCGTGACCGTGACCGCCACCTGCTGATTGCTGCTGGGAGGGAAGCAGCGCTGGTGGGGAAGCAGCAGCGGCTCTCACAGCTCCCTGCTGGACGGCATGGAACAGGTTAGCTCCCATTTTGTTAGCCGTAGCTCGTGTGCTAGTCCATTTTCTGTTGCTATAACACAGTACCTGAAGCTGAGCTCTTGACAAAGAAAAGAGGTTGATTTAGCTGAGTTTTGGAGGCTGGAGGGCCAAACAGCATGGACCTTGCTCTGCTGAGGGCTTCTTGACACATGGCATCCAGGCAGGAATAGGATCGCCAGGTGAGAGAGGAAGCCGGACAGGGGGAGGGACAACCTTTTCTGAGAACCCACCAGAGTCACTCTTTCCAAGGGCACAGCCCCCAGCAACGCCCCCCACCGGAGGCTATCCCCTCTTCCTGGCCACACTGGGGACCAAGTTGCCAACACACGAAACTTTGGGGGCCACACTTACACCCTACCCAAAGCAAAGCAGCACATCCCATGGTGGTATCCAATGTCAAGGGTGAGGAGTGTGACAGCCTATCTATTGCCAAAATGTTCGCTGTTGCTCCCTGTGGGAGACTTCCAATCCTCCCCCACTAACTCAGGCTTAGCCATGTGACTTGTTGGGTGACTGCTCTTTGAGTAGACATGGGCCCTGGGACACCGTTCCTTCTGCCTGATCCTGGAAATGGTGAACAGATCTGACTCATAACGGTGTAACAGGGAGTAGGGGGTGCAGGTAACGAGCCAGGGCGCAACGGGGTGCACAGTGAGCCTTAACAGCCACAGACTCCAGGGTGAGTGGGCCTCGTGATGGTTAATGAAACGCTGGCCCCTTCCAGGAGCAGCAGGTGGAGTTCTGCAGCTTTCACTCGGGCACAACATGCTGTTACGTCCCACCCAGGTCAGGAGCAAGTCGGCAGTGTCCCCGCGCCATGCTTCTCAAGAAACTGCACTGACGTTTGAGATGTATTCAAGACATCCTGTTATCAGCGCCGCAGCCGGTTTTGGGGTTTGGCCGTTCACTCCCGAGCCCCTATATCTACTTTCTGATGTCCCATTAGTCGTGGCCTCCCAAGCGCACCTTCCCCTTCTGAACTCCTTAAAACTCTGAGCCACCCTCCCTGGGGAGGAGCCGCTGACCGAGGTGTCAGTGTGCTTGCTCCTCACCTATCAATAGATCAAACTTTCAATCAATAGATTGCAATAATAACTGATTGAAATAGACATCAATAGATTTCTCTTTCCCTTGCCTTCAAACCTTATCTCCGCTGTTCTGAAACAGCACCATCGACAAGGACCAGACTTTCAGTAACAATGGGAGTGTGGTGGTAACTCAGTGTAAATGAACTGAGTGGGTAGCCAGCACCATTTCACCACACGCTCGGGGACACACTGGAAACGACACTGGGGCATTCGAGGGCAACACTGGGGTGAGGGCCACTGGCCAGGCCTCAGGAAAAGGGTTTCAGGCAGAAGGAGAAACATCAGCAAAGGTTTGGAAGAGAGTGGGATGTGGGAAGAGGGTGGAGTGGAGGGTCTTGGGGTTGGGAGAACAGGAGTACTGGCTGGGAGAGGTGGCCACTCTGTTCGCCCAGTGTTGATCTGCCCTAGACCCAGTGCTGAGGTCGCCTTTGGAGATCACTTTTCTGAATCCTGGAAGTCACTGGGTTTAGGTGGAGTCCTGCCCTCTCTGACTACCCCAGACCTCTGCACACGCAGGTCGGAGCCCTCTGAGTAACTAGAGCTGTCAGTGCTGTTACCGAGTGCTTTCTCCTGGTATGTGTGTCAGGCAGGGGAGGCCGGATTATGCCCAAGGACAGCCCTCAAATGCTAGTGATGGAAACCAACAGTGCCGCAGCCGAGTCGCTCCCTAAATTATCTTATTTAGTCTTCAAACAATGCCAGTACCTGGTACCAATATTATGTCCAGCTTTTAGTTTTTATTTTATTTATTTGAAAGGCAGAGTTACAGGGGAAGGTGGAGACAGAGGGAAAGAGACAGAGAGAGGTCTTCTATCTGCTGGTTCACTCCTCAAATGGCCTCAATGGCTAGAACTGAGCTGATCCCACACTGGTGCAGGGGCCCAAGGACTTGGGCCATCTTCTACTGCTTTCCCAGGCCGTAGCAGAGAGCTGGATCTGAAGTGGAGCAGCCGGGTCTTGAACTGGCACCCATGTGGCATGCCGGTGCTGCAGGCAGGGACTTCAACCCACTGCACCATAGTGTGAGCCTATTTCTGGTTTAGATGAGAAAAGGAGGCCCAGGAGTTGGGATTACAAAGAATATAATGATGGCGCAATACTCCCTAGTGTTTTCTAGATGAGAGAATCAAAATCGGAGCAGCAATGACTCATTCAGGCCCCACTGCCGTGCACACTACTCCCCCACCCTGACTGCCGTTCTGACTCCCAGGAAGAACGGAGTCCGTGTTTATGAGTGCGCACGACTTCTCAATCTGGTGCCACCAACATGTCCCTCCCTCACAGGGCCAGCTCTTCTGTCCCCTGCCAGCTTAAAAAGTATGAAGATGTGATACATGATGATCAAGTCCATGTTTAAAGAATTTCTATGGTGTGTTTAAAAATAGCCATTCGACTCTGGAGCCCACTTCACGTTTATTTTAGTTGGAAGCAAGGAACCAAGTGGACCTCACTTTCCAGTGGCGCAGTGATCGCCCGGCCCCGCTGTTCCAAGGTTTTCCCTTCTTTGTTTGGGGCTCCATGGCTGCACTGTCCACTCCTCAGCTGTTCTGCCATTGCTCTATCTGCTTCAGATCCCAGCAGGCCAAACAGGAGCCAAACAGGAGCCAAACAGGCCTTGAACTAAATCGCAGACTGCACAGGCATTAGCTGTGCCAGCCGTCTGTTTATTTACTTGTTCTACAATCATATATATGCAGATATAATTTTCATAATATATAATTTTACTCAAAAGGCAGAGTGACAGAGAGGTTTTCCGCCCACTGATTCACTCCTCCCAGATGCCTGTATCAGCCAGGGCTGGGCCAGGCCAAAGCCATAGGAGCCAGGAACTGCTTATGGGTCTTCCATGTGGGTGTCAGACACCCAGGAACGTGGGCCGTCATCTGCTGCCTCGCAGGGTACGCATTAGCAGGAAGCTGGGCCGGAAGCAGAGGTTGGACTTGAACCCATGCACTGCGATATGGATGCAGGCAAACCAGGCAGCGTGTTCACTGCCACACGAAATGCCCACTCGTGTCCTACAAACATGTACTGAAGTGACTCCTCTGGCAGTCGGCCAGCTTGCCCAGTCAGGCAGCTTGTGAGTGGGAACCCAGGCTGGCGTCACCCCGGGGAGCTCACCCCTGTGCTGGAGCTGGAGGCAGCTGCAGGGAAGGCGGGGAGAATGATGGGCCCAGGGCCACGGAGAGAGCGCGCTTTCCTCTTCCTGAGCCGGGACTCCCATCTCTGCTGCTCTGGGCCCAGGGAGCCGTGGGCCCAGCCGTTCTCCGCCATCTCTGCCGTGCTCCCCACCCCACGCCCCACGGTCTTTCCCGAACAGGCACAGGCTCTGGGTCACCGCACAAAAGTGGGGTGTCAGCTTGCAGGAGGTGACAAGTGACATCTCAGTGGTTTCAGCCTGGGGACCTGCAGGTCACAGCAGGAGGGCTCAGCAGCCTGTATGGGCGGGGGTGGGGGAGTGGGGGGAGGATGTGCCTGGGACACAGTGACACTGGCAGGCTTGTGTTCCCATTTGCAGAAACTTTCAGTCTGACACTTCAATCTGCAGCAGACGGCAAGGCAGCAGAACTGGCTCACGTTGGGGTCTGAGGTCTTGATTCCACTGCCACATCCACTTGTGGGTAGCTGCGTGACCTGGCGATCTCTGGGCGAGCTGGAGGCTGGTGGGAGTGTCCTCAGGCTCCCTCCGCTTGGATGGCTGCTGACACTCATACACAGCAGGAGTCCGCCTCCAGCTTGTGCACCTGTCACATGGCCAGATCTGGGAAGCTATATTCTCCTGCCTTGGGAGGTGCGGGCTGGGCAGGCAAGGGGAGCCAAGGTTTGGAGGAAACACCTGGGAGGCACTTCCCCTACTCACTGAGATCCAAGTAGACTGTGCTCTTCCCACAGGTATCGACCTGAAGCCCAGGCTCACCATTGACCCACGAGGTGAGTCTGTGCGGAGTGGGGCTCCCAGCTGCAGCCCCGACTGCCTCTGACTCAGGCTGACCCCACTTGAATCCGGGGACCTGGGCTCCAGTGGCTCCAGTGGCTACTCTAGGGAGCCCAGCTTCTAGTTCAAGCTCTGCCACCGTCCACTGACTTTGGCCAAGTCTCGTCCTCTCTCCTGGTGCCTTGTCCCTGTTGGTAAAGGTGACTGATGGACACAGACATCTCCCAGGGCCTAGCTCTGTTGTCTGGTAGTCTGGAGGGTCTTGGACTCCCCCTTCATTTTTCCTGTGTCTCTGGTGCAGGCTGGGCTGGGGCCAGGTAGGAAAGTTCCCGCGGACTGCATGGAGCGCCATGCTGCTCTGTGGAGGGGACATGGGTTCACTGACCTGGGCTCTCCTGGGGCTGAGGTAGTAGGGGTGGGGGGGAGAGAAGAGGAGGAGGGTGGGGAGCAGGAGGAAGCCAGGTCCTCAGAACAAGCTCTTTCCAGGATGTCGGGACAGTGCCCAGTGGAGGACTCCGTTGGAGAGTCGGGGATGAACACCCCTCTGGGGAGCCTGCAGGAGAGTCTGGGGCCCCTCCAAAGGCCATGGACAAAGGAGCTGATCACCCTGGGACCAGGGGAGTCTGGGCAGCAGGTGGCGCTGAAGAGGATCCAGGAGCTCCGTGCTGGGGTATGGAGGGGAGGGCAGGAACAAGACCCTGCTTCGTGGTTTTATGCATCACTTAGGTGAAGTCTTCTCCAAGGCTCCCTTCTGCTGGGGGTGGTGGGCCAGTTCCTCTGCAGCCCTCTGACCCCAGACTCCAGGGATTTTACCCAGTGCCATGCCATCAGGATGGCTGCCAGACCCATCTTGTCCCCAGCTTTGGTCTACAAACTCGTTTATCTTCTTGCTCTTTGGGTTCAGATCCCATCTTTCCACGCCCTTGCTGTGTGACCTTGAGCCAGCGACTTCACGTTTCTGAGCCTTCGTTCCCCATCTGTAACACGGGGATAACGAGAGCGGTCACCTTCCAGCGCCGTGAGGTTAGATGAGCTAGCTCACTACCAGCTTTCCCGCCCACAGGACAGCCGAGACCCTTTCATGGTGGCCGACCTGGACGTGCTGGCCCGCCGCCACCAGACCTTCTGCCAGGCCCTGCCGGGAGTCTTGACCTTCTATTCAGTGAAGTGCAACAATAGCCCCTGGGTGCTGCGAGTCCTGGCTGCCCTGGGCACCGGCTTCGACTGCGCCAGCCAGGTGAGTCTGTGCTTGCTGAGGGTCGGGTGGGACCTTCCAGGAAGAGGCTGATCTCATCAAGCTCCAGGGTTGTTAATAAGCAAGCGCCCCCGGTCCTGGTGAGCAGGGCTGTGCACGAAGCACCCTGTAGGGGCCTTGCCTCCACCTTTCTCCTGGACCCTCCCAACAACTCTGCAGGGTGGGAGGAGTGAGGGCCCCAGTTCGTGGAAGAGGAGGCAGCCTGAAGGGACTCACCTGCCCTGGGGCTTGTGTAGAGTAAGGAAGAGAGATGCCTGCCCCGTTTGCTTACACTGGGAGGGAACCATTCCCGAGGCCTTAAGAGAGGGAATTTGGGGGCGGGAGTTTGATGCAATGGTTGAGACACCTGTTGGGACATCCCCATCCCATACCTGAGCGCCTGGGTCTGAGTCCTGGCTTCACTCCCGATTCCAGCTTCCTGCTAGTGTGCACCCTGGGAGGCAGCATGGGGGGCTCAAGTACTGAGTCCCTGCCAGCCACGTGGGGATCTGGATTGAGAGCTGGGCTTCCCGACTCTCAGGAGAGTTCCCAACTATTGTGAACCAGCCGATGGGAGATCTCTGTCTCTGCTATTAAAATAAATAAGTAAATAAATAAGACTAGAGGGCGGCTGGGGTGGCGAGGGATGCTGGAGCAGGAGCCCGGCGGTGGGAATGGGGAGCAGCTCTCCGGCTGGGAACAATTAGCAGAACCTCACTGCTTCTGTACTGAGGACCCCCTCCCCCCAACTCAGTAGGGATCGATTAACAAGTTGCTTCCAGACAGCCACCTGGATTTCCTCCTGGGTGGAAATGTAAGGCATTGGTTCTGAGCTGCAACTGCCTTTAACACCAGGAATGCCTGGCACATCACAGGACTCAGCAGTGAGCACCCCACCGGCCCCACCCTGGGCTCCTACCCAAAAGTAGGAGAGCGGCGGGGACGTGAGTGAGTGACAAGCCTGCTGTCAACTCTGCCAGGTGGAGATGGAGCAGGTGCTGGGCCTAGGTGTGGCCCCCTCGCGCATCATCTATGCCAACCCCTGCAAGTCCATCTCCCACATCCAGTACGCTGCCCGCCACGGGGTGCAGCTCCTGACCTTCGACAGTGAGGAGGAGCTGATCAAGATGGCCCAGCACCACCCTGGGGCCAGGTAGGCTGCAGGCAGGCTGGGTGAAGGGGAGCCATACGAATGACCTACCCTGCACACCACGTATCTGCCAAAAGCTGGCCTGGCCCTGTTGAAGGTGTCCTGGCAGCTGGTGGGATCTGGAAACAGTCCTTCATTGGGAGTGGCACGGTGCAAGTTCAAATCCTGGTGTGCTCCCTCACCTGGTGTAAATGAGTAAGGGCAGGTCTTTCACTTTCTAACGCTCGGCCCCTTCCTCTACAACACGTGGGCATGCAGCTGGGCTCGCGGTGCTGGTATCTGCTTCCACCATGCCCCTATCTGCGTGTATCCTAGGAAAGGCAGCTGTGTCCGCAGGTGCACCCTTGGGCTGGGCTGGTGGCCACACGGTGGCATTGTAAATCCTACCAGATCTGGGGTCTACTGGGCCTGGAAGGGGTGCTGTCTGTAGGTCTCTCTCCCAGCCTTCCTCGTCCACTGTGCCTCTCCTCCAGGCTGGTCCTCCGGCTGTGGACCCAAGACAGCCAGAGCATCTTCCCCCTGAGTGCCAAGTTTGGGGCCAGTTTGGAGGCATGTGGGCATCTGCTCACGTCCGCCAGAGACCTGGGCTTGGCTGTGGTTGGAGTCAGGTGAGTGAGGCCAAGACTCCAGAGCTAGGGGCAGCAGGGGACCTGGGTTCTAGTCCTGCCTTTGCTGAACCTGGGGCAAGCTGCAGCCCCCTGGGGATCTGGGGGATTCCCACCTGTCAGAAGGAGCAAGGACGAGACAAGATGGTTCCTTCAGCCCTCCCTGCTCTGGGAGGGGCTTAATGTGAAATGAGGGGCCAGGGGAACCCATGCAGCAATGCTGGGGTCCGGGGCTGCTGGTTGCAGTGTGCTCGTGTGGGACTGAACACGTGGGTCAGAGCGAACACACCTCGGTGATACACTGTTTGATGGCTCAGAGACCACTTCTTGGTGATACACTGTTTCATGGCTCAGCCTGGGTGTGCAGGAGACCTTGAGCACACAGCGTAGGTAGGTATGTTTCCAGTTGTTTGTTTCTTTCTTTATTTGAAAGAGAAAGAGACAAAGAGAGACCTTCCATCCGCTGGTCTCACTCCCCAAGTGCTTACAACAGTCAGGGCTTGGCCAGGCTGAAACCAGGAATCTGGATCTGCCTGAGTCTCCCACACGGCTGGCGGGGACTCAAGTGCTCGAGCCGTCACCTGCTGCATCCTGGTGCGTGCGTTCGCAGGAAAACAGAACCAGGACCGGAACCCAGGCGCTCCGATGTGGGATGCGGCTGTCCCAGGCTGTGGCTTAGCCACTGCACGCAATGCGCACCCCAGTCGTTTGTTGCCGCATCTGGCACGGTGGCTGCATGCCCTGTGTGTGGCTGGGCCCCTTTCTTCCTCTCTCATGGTTATCCTCAGCTTGTGCGGCTCTGTGGTTCTAACTATGTCTTCCATTCTCTCCCGTGTCACATGATTGGTGCACTCAGCTTCCACGTGGGCTCCAGCTGCCAGACACCCACGAGCTACGCACAGGCCATCACTCACTGCCGGCAAGTGTTCGAGATGGGTCGCGGGGCCGGGCATGACATGAGCCTCCTGGATCTTGGTGGCGGCTTTCCTGGAGCGGAGGGCTCCCAGCCCTTGTTTGAGGAGGTAAACCAGCGAGGGCCCTGTGGTGTCCCCAGGAACGTCAGTGTGTGTGTGTGTGTGTGTGCGCACGCGCACGCATTCACACACATGCTGTCTGTGTGAACAGGGGCCATGTGTGCAAGCATGTCCATGTGACAAAAACAGGTACAGGTAGTCCCTTTAGAGCCGATCCCTGGCAGTGCCCCTGAGAAGTCAGGTCATAAATTCTTGAATGAGCTGCTTTGCCCTGTGGGGGCCAGAGCACCCCTCAGCATGGGCCAGTGTGGGACAGCGAGCTGGGGTGCTATGCACTGGCTCCTGTTCCCGTCGGGCTGAGGGCTGCGGACTAGGGGTGCTCATTGCCCCGCACCCTGGAGAAGACCCTCAGGGAGAGAAGAGGGAGGCAGGTGCTAGAGGCAGGCAGGTGAGTTCAGGTAGGCTGGGGGAATGACTTGAGATATCAGCTGAGCTGCTGCAGGTGTCCGTGGGTCCATGCATCCTATGTCCTGTGAGTGTCCATGCTCATATGTGTTGACCTGTGGATTTTTCTGGGTTTCCCCTCCTTGGGCCCAGGGGGCAACCTGCCTTCTGTTGTGTGTGTGCTGTGTGTTGGATTAAATACGTGCACGTTTGGACTTCCTGGGGAGCCTGGTGGCCCTGCACACACACACCACCACCACTTCCCCCCGACATATGGCCATGTGACTTCACACAAGTGACCTGCTGTGTCCCAGCTTCCGCGCCCTCTGTGCTGAACAGAGGATCATTCTCTAGCCTCCCTGCAGGCCGCCGTGGGCCAGAAGGGCTGATGCGGGGAAGGGCTTGGCTCATCCGCGTGCACCTGCGTAGGATGAGTCTTAAGCTCTTCCCACTGCCCTACCTCTGCCCCAGTTGGTGAAAGGGATCAAGGCCGCCCTGGCCCAGACCTTCCCTGAGGGCAGTGGCGTGGAGGTCATCGCAGAGCCTGGCCGCTTCTACGCAGAGCCTGTCTTCACAGCCGCTGTCAACATCATTGCCAAGAAGTCTGTGCTGGAGCCCAGTGGGTGGCCAGCCCTGTATGGGCAGGGACGCCCCTGGCCCAGCCCCAGCAGCCCCAGCCCTGGGGGTGAAAGGGGCAGAGGGGCTGGGCCCTAGCCAGGAGCTGGGGTCGGATCAGTGACTGAGCTCCCCTCACTCCCTGCTCCAGGAGGCCGCAGGAAGTTCGTGTATTATCTCAACGATGGCCACTATGGCTCTTTCCGCGTCTTCCTCCGAGAGCCTGCTCCCAGAATTCCCATCGTGGTGAAGGTAAGAGGGCCCCATGTGTGGCCCTCCAGTCCCAAGAGGCCAGCCTGGGACCCAGATGCCCCAGGCCTCCACAGTTGGGAAGGGTACGTGGAAGCCCTCACAGGCCCTCCCTGCAGGTTCGTGCACTCTGGGATGGGCCCACCTGCACACGCAGCTCAGGGACCCTGCAGCAGCCAGGTGTGTGCACTGGGGTGGCCTGTTTTCCAATCATGGAAATTCTTCTCCCTGGTTGCTAATAGCCACTCCCTGGCCTCCCAGCCACCCCTGCTACCGCGTCCCTCCCTGATCCACTGTCCTACCTGACCTGTGGGATGCAGCTCGCAGGCAGCTGTGACTGTTGGTGGTCAGGCCACACAGCTTTGGGCATGCTGTCACTCTGTGTCTGTTTTCTCCTGCTATGATGAGACATCCGAGGCTGGCTGCTTCATGAAGAAGCGTGTGTATCTCACAGTTTGGGAGGCTAAAGCTCCTACTGGTTCAGCCTCTAGTGAGGCTCCCCTGGTAGATGGACACGTGGCAAGGGTTCAAGAGGAGGAGACTGGGAGGGGGCCAGGCTTGCTCCCTTGTAACAACCTCCCTCTCCCAAGAAGTGACCAGGGTCCCATGAGAACCGTACCAATGCCTCCAAAGGCATGCCCACAATGATCCAGCTGTTTCTCACACGGTCACATCCCCCCACCCCCAAGTTTCCCCACCACCTCCTGCCACTGCCCACTGAGGACCAGGTCCTTTGGGCACACACTCAAAGCACGTGCAGGTGCAGTAGTCTCTTTCTTGGCCACTGCAGGACTGATCATGTGCCAAATTGCTTATGTATGTATGTGTGTGTGTGTCTGCATGTGTGCACATGTGTTTGTATGTCTGTGTGTATGTCTGCGTGCATGTCTGTGTGTGTGTGCGTGCGTATGTCTTTGTGTGTCTGTTTGCCTCTCATCTCAACAAGATAGAAACAGAAGTTTCCCGGGTTTCTTTTAGCTCCCACAATAGTTCTAAATTTTAGTGGCCAATATTAAAAAGATCTAGACAAACCTCACAAATGCCTGAATTTTCTCAACTCCTCTCAAAAGTCTGAGAGATCCGATGAGCTAGGACCTGCAGTCCAGGGTGGCCAGCAGTAAGCCAATAAACCCGAGTCACACGTCCAGCATGTGAGGGCTCTACTAATATGTGCTGGAATTGCAGAGTTGCCCCAGCCCCTCTGGGCAGACCATGGTTATCAGGCCCACTTCACACCTTTTTCTTACCTGCTGGATCCTGCTTTATGGCAATAATCAGAGCCCACAGCCCCATGTTACAGATGAGGAGCCTGAAGCCCCTGTGTAAGCAGGCCAGACGCAGCCAGGCCGCACCGGGGCAGTGAGCGTGTAGCCCTGGGATTGTGCTGATGGCTTCCAGGAAAGAGTGGGGCGAGGCCAGCCCTCTGTCTGGCTGACCCCCACCCCTCGCACCTGCAGGAGTTCAGCTCAGAGCCACCCCTCTTCCCCTGCACCCTCTACGGCCCCACCTGCGATGCTTTCGACAGGCTTTTTGTGGCAGAGTTGAAGCTGCCTGAGTTGGATGTGGGTGACTGGCTCGTCTTCCCCTCCATGGGTGCCTACACATCTTCGATGAGCTCCACCTTCAATGGCTTCCCTCCTGCTACCATCTGCTACACCATGAGCCCCCAGCTCAGGTATGTGGGATGAGGGGTGGAAGAGGAAGCCGAGGGTCACTCGATAGTTTGAGCTTCTGCTGGGGACCTGGTCCCAGGGAGCCTCCCCCTCCTCTCTCCCTCTGTTGACAACAAAACCGATGTGCCCACTGGCCTTTGGCTCTGGTCTGCTTCAGGGCCTTGTCCCGGGGAGGGGACCAGCTGCAAAGCTTGGCCTCTGTTGGAGCAGAAGTGGGCAGCAGGAGGCTCCCTGGGCCACACCTGCTTCAGACACCCTACTGCCCCCAGCTCTGCTGTGTGCAGCTTTGGCCAAGGACCAAGGGCTTTCATTTGCCTCACCCTGCACCACCGCCTTTTCCCAGGAGCCTTCTGGAGACAAAAGCAGCAACACCTTAAGCCCCGCCAGGCTGGAGGCTTTCGGACACCATGGCAGGTAGGTCCGTGGGCCGGTGTTGAGCCTGGTGGGCAGAGAGGAAGAAGAGGACCGGGCAACTCCCAGATCCTATGCAGACCCAAAAACATCTGTGCTCCCATTTGGGTCAGTTCAACACTGAATTTTCCCAGCAGGTGCCTGGCCTGCCACCCTCTTCTCGCCCTTATCTCAGCCCTCCTTTCCCACCCAGTGGGCTGTGGCTGAGGGGACACATTGGAGGAGACTTCCACTCAGTGACAACAAAACGTGGACTGATTTTTTATATTTAATCATGCAGCCTACATACTGTGCAATTTCTACCCAGGACTCTGAGGCATTTGGCACCGAGCTGCATCCTTAAACTCATACTTCTGCCTCCTCGTTCCTTCCTTTTACTTGCTCAGACCCTGCCTTGTTCTGGAAAAGGTGTCTATGGCCCATAACATCCTGGTTAAGAGCACATCATTGGGATGAGCTAGAACTGGGCTCAAATTTAGGTGCTCTCTGGCTGTGAACTTGAACAGGTTAACCAGCTCAGAAAGGCACCCCAAAGAGTTCACTAGAAAATGGAATTAAAAGATAAGTTCATTTTGATACAAAACTCTTGAAATCCATTCGTTGCTTTTTGTTTCATAATCTGCATTTTCTGTGAACTTTTTCAAGACCTCCTTGTATGCATGACTTTCTAAATTCTTTTGCACCAAGATAAACTTGTCTTTTAATTCCATTTCCCATGAACTTTTAGAGGTATCCTCATATTGGAACTCTAGCCTTTAGTGAACCTGGGACGGTAGAACCTTCCCCCAGGGGTTGTCGGGAGGAGTAAGAGAGCAGTGACTGACACACGTGGGGCCGAGATTTCCTTGGCCATCCTGTTCTCGCTGGCTTCCCTCTTGGGGTCTGGATGCCTCAGACAGCCCACCTGCATCGTGGGCCTTAGCATGGCACATGGTCGGGGGTATTACACAGGCCAAGCCAGGATGTGTGCTGACACACGGGCACTGACAAGGCAGATGTGCACCGAGGCCACTGGGAGTCCTCAATGCCATTCGAAAGACAAAGCCAGGCCCCACTGGCTGCAGTGCCAGGAGGGGCAGGAGATGGTGCCCAGGGCAGCTCAGGTGGGGGCTGACTCCTGGGGGGTCCGAGGAGGGAGACTGTTGGAACATGAAGCCACAGCAGAAATCTTGGGGTCAATGCATGCAGAGAGGTGGCTCAGGGCGTGAGGGCAGGGAGGTAGGAGCTCAGTGTTTACCAGAACAGAGGACTGGTCAGGATTGGAGGTGAGAGGCAGAAGTTGCAGATGCTGGGGACATTCCTGGGGAAAGTGGCAAGCCCGGGGAAACTGCAGACCAGAGGGTTGGAGAGTGCGGAAGGAACCCGTCAGCACCCCGGGGGCCACATTCCTGCCGGGACAGCCAGAGTTGCAGCCCAGCGATGTGATGTCGACAGCCACCTGCTGGCAAAGGCAGGCACCGCCCCTCCCCCAGCAGGAGCTGTCAGATTGTCACCCCTCTCTGCTCCTGCTCCTCCACTCAGCCCGGAGTTCCCAGGAGCCCAGAGGTTCCCAGCTTCCCTGGGGCTGCCAAGAAATCACTCTGGACCCTTGGAAGCCAAGGGCAGACGGAAAAGCTACAGGAGCACAGCAGCCCATGCGTGAGCTCAGGCGCCCACGCATGCGGGTGTCTCGGAACACCCAGCGCCCCAGGCGCCCTGCTGTGCACCTGGCATGAGGAGCCAGGTGCAGGAGGGATACTAGGGCTTTGGGAAGTGGGAGCGCCATCCCGATGGACATGTTCCAGGGAGCTTTCCCTGCCTGGAGGCGGTGGTGGCCAGGTCTGGGTATGCAACTCTCCAGCCTTGGAGCCCCGCCAACCTGTGCCAGGCCACAAATAAGATATTTGCTCTTTATTGCCAATGAGGAGAGCTCTCTCTCTCCTCTCTCTTCCCCCCCTCCCCTCCCTCTCCCTATTCTACTCCCTTTCCCTATCCCTCGCCCTCAATGATTTTATTTATTTATTTGTGAGGTAGAGGTACAGAGAGAAGGAGAGGCAGAAAGAGGGAGAGGCAGAGAGAGAGAGAGAGAGAGAGAGAGAGAGAGAGAGAGGTCTTCCATCCATTGGCTCACTCCCCAGATGTCCGCAACAGCCAGAGCTGAGTCCATCTGAAGCCAGGAGCTTCTTCCAGGTCTCCCACGTGGGCGCAGGGGCCCAAGCACTTGGGCCATCTTCAGCTGCCTTCCCAGGCCACAGCAGAGAGCTGAGTAGGAAGAGGAGCATCCGGGACTTGAACCGGCAGCCGTATGGGATTTTGGTGCCACAAGTGGAGGCTTAGCCCACTATGCCATAGTGCCAGCCCCTCTCTCTCTTTTAAAGGTTTTTTTTTTTAAACTAGGTATCCCTCCACAAGGAGACACTGGAACCCTGCGGCCCTGCGCAACGTCCCCACGGCCATCCCTGCATCCCCTGCCGCATGTCCCCTGCCCCCTGCCCCCTGCCCCTCAGCCCCTTCTCCTACCTGCTTCTTCTGGGTTCCCCCAGCCTGTCAGTTCCTGGAGCCCCGCCTCTCAGGACCATGCCCCCCACCGGCTTTCCCAAAAATCTGTTGAAGAAAACCACCGTTATGTTTCCGGGCAAGCAGCTGGAGTTTTCTGAGCCCTCTCTGTGCTTTCCTCCTCGGGCTGGTGGGAGGAGCCCAGGAGAGCAAGTGTAGAAATAAACTCCTGCTTTAATAAAGGTCAGAGCCCTGCATCACAGCCGCCTGCCAGCCCACATGTGTCGCTATGCACCGACTGTGCGGGCCCTGGGCTGGGCCCTGTGGGGCTCAGCGGAGGAAATGGGCTCAGGCAAGGCCACGAGGGCAAACAGAGTGGCAGGATTCCCTCAGAGCCGACCCTGGGACAAAGACTTGGAGCAGCAGGGAGTGTGTGTGTTGAGGGGAGGGAGGTGAGAAGGGAAGGGGAGGAGGCCAAGAAGGAGCAAACACCAGGGCTCATCCCAGTGGGTGACCAGAGCTGAAGCCCACGGGAAGCTTGGAATTTCAAATTCCTGCTAGAGGCAGCCCACCAGAGGGGTGAGGGAGCTGCAGTGTTTCACACCAACCCTCAGGAGTCACCGGGTGAGGGCCCCTGGGGAAGGGGTTTGGGGCTCCTGCACTTCCGGCCTGCCTTGAGCACAGAGAATGCTTTGCCCAGCAGAAGGTCCTGGCCGTTGGACGTGGGCAGGTGCACTTGCCGGCAGATGCCGGGAGTCGTGGGCGCCCCCTACTGTTTGAAGGAGTCAGTGCGGCTGAGCCCACAGTCCTTGCTCCTGCACTGTAAGGCCTCCATCCAGCCACTGCCACTGGGAGAGCAGAGTGTCCAGCCGTCCAGCGCCTCTGCTGCCCCTGCAGGAGCTGCCCGTCCCAAGGCGGGAGCCCCTTTCCTGCCGCCGCAGCGAGCTCCTACCGTCCCCAACCTGCCTCTCCAGCAGGAGTGCCTCCCACCGACAGCATGTCGCTGAAACCCAACTAGAAAGGGAACCTGGGCCAGCGCCGCGGCTCACTAGGCTAATCCTCCGCCTTGCGGCGCCGGCACACTGGGTTCTAGTCCCGGTCGGGGCACCGATCCTGTCCCGGTTGCCCCTCTTCCAGGCCAGCTCTCTGCTGTGGCCAGGGAGTGCAGTGGAGGATGGCCCAAGTGCTTGGGCCCTGCACCCCATGGGAGACCAGGAGAAGCACCTGGCTCCTGCCTTCGGATCAGCGTGGTGCGCCGGCCGCAGCGCGCTACCGCGGCGGCCAGGGTGAACCAACGGCAAAAGGAAGACCTTTCTCTCTGTCTCTCTCTCTCACTGTCCACTCTGCCTGTCAAAAATAAAAAAATTAAAAAAGAAAAAAAAAAGAAAGGGAACCTGGGAAATGCAGTGTGCAGGCTTCCAGCCTCACAGCATGGAGGAGAGCGTGGGAAGGAGAAGAAGGGCAAGGGCGGGGCTGCCGACAGCCAGGACCCAGTCTAGAGACCCAGAGGAGCATGAAATCACCAGGACTTGCGTTTCCACACCATGAAAGCCTCCCAACACAACACCTAGATTTGCCGGCTGACGCATAACCCACCCCCCTGTGGATGCACATAAGAAAGCACTAAAATCAAGAGGAACCCACGGGTAGAGCTGACTTTGGGGTTGACTTGGGGGTAAAGAGGTAGTTGGCTTTTTACTTTTTATTTGTTTGAAAGGCAGACACACACAGATCTCCCATCCATGGCTTCACTGCACCCACCACCCCTGAATACCACATAGCCAGGCCTGGGCCAGACCCAACCAGAGCCTGGAACTCATGGGTGGCAGAGACCCAGGTACTTGAGTTATCACTGCTGTCTCCCAGGATGTAACCGGAAGTGCAGCTGTGACTTGAACCCAGGCACTCTGACATGGGGCGCAAGTGTCCCCAACAGTGTCCTGACTGCCGTGCCAAACTCCTGCCCCCCAGGTTGGCTTTTTTTTTTTTTTAAGATTTATTTATTTGAAAGCCAGAGAGAGAGAGATAGATAGATGATAGATAGATGATAGATAGATAGATATCTTCCATCTACTGATTCACTCCCTAAATGGCCTCAAGAACCAGAGCTGGACCATGTGGAAGCCAGGAGCCAGGAGCTTCGTCTGGGTCTCCTACGCAGGTGCATTTACCTAAGTATGTGAGCCATCTTTTGCTGCTTTTCCCAGGCACGTCAGCAGGGAGCTGGATCGGAAATGGAGCAGTCAGAACTCGAACCACTGCCCAAATGGGATGCTAACATCACAGATAGTGGCTTTACCTACTGTGCCACAATGCCCGTCCCCTAGGTTGGCTTTTAATAGTCATCTGGGGACCAGACAGGAGATTCCTGGCTTGAGGGAGACAGGGTAAGTGATCTAACACAACACACACACACACACACACAGAATTCTAAGCCCCCGGCAGAGCTACATCTTCAGGAAAAGAATAAGCTAGAGGCCGGCGCCATGGCTTAACAGGCTAATCCTCCGCCTTGCGGCACTGGCACACCAGGTTCTAGTCCCAGTTGGGGCGCCGGATTCTATCCCGGTTGCCCCTCTTCCAGGCCAGCTCTCTGCTATGGCCCGGGAAGGCAGTGGAGGATGGCCCAAGTGCTTGGGCCCTGCACCTGCATGGGAGAGCAGGAGAAGCACCTGGCTCCTGGCTTCGGATCAGTGAGATGCACCGGCCGCAGCAGCCATTGGAGGGTGAACCAACGGCAAAAAGGAAGACCTTTCTCTCTGTCTCTCTCTCTCTCACTATCCACTCTGCCTGTCAAAAAAAAAAAAAAAAAAAAAGAATAAGCTAGAAAAAATATCCATTCCCCGCCCACTAGCATACAGAGTAACAGGAGAGCTTGCTCCCCTTGACCTGTGTCTTGATTGGGGAAGGGAAAAAAGTCTCAGAGAATGAAGAGCCACAGACCAAGCCTCCTAAAGGTTTAGGATCAGAACCGCGTGTTCTTTGGGTTCTGAGAAAGCTCCAAGCTGGGGAGAAAGCTTACAAAGCCATCTGTGACTGGTCCTATCCCGGGGACGCCTGGCAGGAGCAGAGAAAGTGCTGCACAGAGTCACAGCCTCGGCCCAGGGAAAGAGGGCGCCTTGAGCAAGTGACAACAGGTCCCGAGACAGCGCGATTGACTGCCCCACCCCGACCTGTGCATAATAGAACTGGGAGACACAAATCATTCCAACTGTGCTGAAGGGACAGCTGGATCAGTGTGCCCAGGGAGGCTGTGGTCCCAGGAGAGTGAGGGTGGCCCGGCTCAGGGCGGTGGCAGCTGAGCAGGCTGTCCCTGGCAAGCGAGCAGAGGAAGAGCAACTTGCGCGTTTAATGACCGGAGACCTTCAGCTTCGAGTCCCCCGGGTTAGCTTCCTAGGGCCACTGTACAAAAGTGCCACAGGGGTGGACGTTGCAGTGCAGTGTGTTAAACCACCGATTGGGACACCACATTCCGTATCCAAGTGCCTGGTTACAGGCCCAGTCAGCCTCCTGCTAATGCGCAGTCTGGGAGGCAGCAGGTGATGGCTCAAGCGCTTGTTCCCCACCATTCATGGGGGAGCTCCAGATGGAGTTCCTGGTTCCTGGCTTCAGCCTGGCCCAGCCCTGGCTGTTGTAGGCATTGGAGGGAAGAGTGATGGAAGAGCTCTCTATCCCGCCCCTTTCTCCATTGCTCTGCCTTTCAAATAAGTAAAAATAAATAAACTTTTTAAAAAGTACCATTAACTAGTGACTTAAAACAGCATCAACATGTTCTCTCGTAGCTTCGGAGGCCACAAGTCTGAAACCAAGCCGTGCTCCCGTCTCTGCCTCATGAACTTCTCAGCACCTGCGTCTTCTGCCTATGCAGACAGCTGGCGCTGGGTTTACAGCGCACCCTGAGTCCAGGACGGCTTCATCTTGAGCTCCTGTACGTCTGCAAGCTCCTTATTTCCACTTAAAGTCACGTGCTGGGACTCCGGGGGACATGGACTGGGGGACACTATTCAGCCCTGACGTGGGCCACCTGCCCCATGTTTTCCTTTGGCGGGTGTACGGCAGCCTTTGGTGCTGTCTGCTGCCTCGGTTCCCTCCCAGGCTGCCAGCCTGGCCTGTTAGACGTCTTCTCTCCATTACGCCATGTGACCTTGCCTCCCCCGATCTGACCGGCTGGGCTCTCTCTCGGGTTCCGTCTGGAGAGCTCCCACCCTTTCCGACGGATGCTCCTGTCCCCATTACACCTTGCCACCTTGCTTCCCACTCCTCTGGATCTCACGCTTGAATTCTTTCTTGCACAGAGACAAGAACCTCTATCCTGCCCATCTCTGCTAACAAGGTGACAGCCCTAATGGCCTCCCTTGCTTCCTCTAATCCGTGCCCACACAGCCCCTTTGTACCTGCTTTACTGAGCCTGATGCTGCCCTCTGGCAGCCCATTCCAGGGAGGATGAAGGCCAAGCGCCTTAGCCTGCCTGTGAGAACCTTCCAGAATTCACCCTCCTGCAATTCCAAACCCTCTGTGCGCCTCCTCCACACCAGTGCCAGAGGGCTTTTTGCAGCTCACCACCATGCCTTTGCATAGCCTGCTCCTCCACCTGGAATATTCTTCTCCCCTGTCCAAATCCCACCTACCTGCCTGGACAGCTGGCTCCAGCTCTGAGAACCTACCATGTGTGTGCCCCATGCTAAGATCACACCTCATCGTGCATCAGCACAGGGCACATCTGT
Source organism: Lepus europaeus (assembly GCF_033115175.1). NCBI lineage: Eukaryota > Metazoa > Chordata > Mammalia > Lagomorpha > Leporidae > Lepus > Lepus europaeus. The sequence continues at coordinate 23,757,020 of NC_084831.1, forward strand.
CCCCAGATTCATTCTTGTCACCCTCGCTCATCTGACTTCCACAGGCTGCCCTCCTGTCCTGGCTCGATGTTCCCTCTATCTGCCGGTACAGACAGGTGAGAGTGGGGGCAGGAAGAAGAGAGAGGCCAGCGTCTTCCTCCCCTGTCCTCTCCGCCTTGGCCAGAGGCTGGAGCTCCTCCTGGCCACAGTTCCCCTGCTCGATTCTGGCTCTGATGCCAGCCTTGTCCCGCCAGCCTGGCGAGGCAGTGCCCCTTTCCTTGCATTTCCTCAACACCTCTGCGAGGTGGAGGGGGCGCTCTTACTCCCACTTCCTGGAAGAGAGACGCAGGGCCGTGCCCAGACTTGCAGCTGGTCACACAGCTGGTGACAGAGCTATCTCAGCCAGGGCTGTCTGACGCCAAGTCCCTCCTTCCCCTGCACGACCCCCAGCCCTCCCACTGCCCCGGGGGACCGCAGTGTGCAGAGAAGGCCCCGATTGAGGTCGATGCCCGGCCAAGTGCTTGCTTCCAGCTGCTTCCATGCCAGAGGTGGATTCACCATGAAGTGGATGAAGCTCAAACCTCAGCGTCCTCACTCTGCCTCGAGTCCTTTTCAAGCCCCAGCATTTTTGTATCCATAATTTGGTCCCTCGCCCCTTAGAGAGCCCCCACTGTGGGTAGCTCAGATGCCACCACATGCCAGGGCTCTCAGGGGCCTCTGAAGGGGAGCCGGCCACCGTGCACCTGCGAGGGAGTCAATGGGGGCCCAAGAGCCTCAGCCCCCGGCCGGCGCCACAGCTCAATAGGCTAATCCTTCACCTGTGGTGCCGGCACACTGGGTTCTCGTCCCGGTTGCCCCTCTGCCAGGCCAGCACTGATCCTGTCCCGGTTGCCCCTCTGCCAGGCCAGCTCTCTGCTGTGGCCAGGGAGTGCAGTGGAGGATGGCCCAAGTGCTTGGGCCCTGCATCCCATGGGAGACCAGGAGAAGCACCTGGCTCCTGGCTTCGGATCAGCGCGGTGTGCCGGCCACAGCACACTGGTCACAGAAAAGGACGACCTTTCTCTCTGTCTCTCTCACTGTCCACTCTGCCTGTCAAAAAATAAATAAATACAAACAAACAAACAAAAAGAGCCTCAGCCCCCAAGGGTGAGCATCCCCGGACACTCCGGGGCTTGGTCCTCAGCAGCAGTTCCCCTTCTGGACCCTGTGGTCCACCGGGGAGCAAAGCCAAAGCCAGGAGGAAGGGAAGAAAGAGAGTGGCAGCCACCTCTGCCCCACCCCCCCACCCCCCCACCCCACCCCACCCCCACCCCCCCACCCCCGCGCGCCTTCCACTGCCTGGCTCTGTTTTCCCCCAGGCGAGGCTGAATTCCTTTTCACCAGGACACTGCCCTGTCCTGCCAGGAAATTCCCTCTTCCTTGCATCAGTGTGGGGCGGTTCCCTTGCAGCCAGGAGAGCGTGGCTCAGGCTGTGACTACACATGGAGCTGGTGTGTGACGCTGCGGCTGTGTGCGGAGTGGTGGGGGTGAGTCACCTGCTCGGGAGCCTGCGCTCCCAGGAAACCATGGGGAGATTGAGAAGAGCTGGAAAGTCTGGAAGAAAATGCAAACTTGATTGGACTCACTACATTTTGATCTGGTTTAAACTGGTTTAAGCTGATTTGAGCTGGTTTGACCCAATTCACCATGGACCCTGGAGGCAGAGGAAGGTCTTGGCAGAGTTGGCCCAGTGTTCCCCATTTAAGCTGAATGAGGCTGGCTTGAGTTGGCTGCTGGTCCATCATGGGGAGACAAATGTTTCGAGGAAGAAGCAGCCCTGGGCAGGTGCACAGGCGGAGGTGGGTGTGGCCTGTGCGCCTGGTGATGGCTGCATCCTTACCACCGCCAACGTATACCACCACCTTTAAAATAAACACCATGCACACTCTTGGACCCTCGGCCCTACTCCTGGAATCTGTATAGCAGAGATTAAAACAAACACGGGGCCGGCGCCGTGGCTCAACAGGCTAATCCTCCGCCTTGCGGCACCGGCACACTGGGTTCTAGTCCCGGTCGGGGTGCCGGATTCTGTCCCGGTTGCCCCTCTTCCAGGCCAGCTCTCTGCTGTGGCCAGGGAGTGCAGTGGAGGATGGCCCAAGTGCTTGGGCCCTGCACCCCATGGGAGACCAGGAGAAGCACCTGGCTCCTGCCTTTGGATCAGCGCGGTGCGCCGGCCACAGCGGCCATTGGAAGGTGAACCAACGGCAAAGGAAGACCTTTCTCTCTGTCTCTCTCTCTCACTGTCCACTCTGCCTGTCAAAAAATAAAAAAAAAAAATTAAAAAAAAAAACGAACACGGAAAGATTAAGTATAAAACATTTTTGGTTGGCAGCCTTGTCCATGCTAGCAAAACTGGAAACAAAATAAATGCCTATCCGGAGAGGAATAATTAATAGTTAAATAGATGGTAGCACTCCTTACCATGGAATGCTACGCAGCTCTTAAAAACCATGAGTTTGGGGGCTGGCACTGCGGCACAGCAGGTTAAAGCCATGGCCTATAGCACCGGCATCCCATTGGGTGCTGGTTTGTGTCCCAGCTGCTCCACTTCTGATCAAGCTCCCTGCTATTGCACCTGGGAAAAAGCAGAGGATGGCCTGGTTCCTTGGGCCCCTGCACCCACGTGGGAGACCTGGAAGAAGCTTCTGGCTTTGAATCAGCTCAGCTCCAGCTATTATAGCCATTTGGGGAGTGAACTAGCAGATGGAAGATCTCTCTCTCTCTCTCTCTCTCTCTGTGTGTAACTCTGCCTTTCAAAAAAAAAAAGTTCCTTCCATTCAGTACTGGAGTCATCTTAAGTCACGGTATTTGAAAAAAAACAAAACATGAGCCCAGGCTGGCTCTGCTGATTTGGAGAAATTTTCATGCTGTATTGTAAGACCAGCAAACATAAAGAGAGGCGGGGGAGTGCTTCCATCACTGGCTCACTCCCCAAATGCCCACAGTGGCCAGAGGCAGGCCAAAGTCAAGAAGCAGGAAATTCAGTCCAGGTCTCCTATGTGGGGTGACAGGGAGCCAACCACGTGAGCCATCCCGGCTGCCTCTCAAGGTCACATTTGCAGGAAGCGGAGTCAGGAGCCGGAGCTGGGACACAATCCCAGGGACTCTGATGTAGACACAGGTGGTTAACTGATGCTGTGCCAGCCCCTAGGGTATGTATTTTTAATGTTATCTGATTGTTATTGTGCAGGCAATCGGTCATTCTATGCATGCATTTCTATGATTATGTGAGCCTGGTCGTTCTTATGGAAGGATACCGAGTAGCTTGTGAAAGAAAATTAACTGGATTCGGAGGGGGGGAGGTAGGGGGGATGAGAGGGAAAGGAAAAAAGACCAAAAGGAAGCATTTTGAAGGAATTCCTGATACTGCAGAGCAAACACGGTTAAGGCTCCACGGTGGATATATTTTTTTTTAGAGATTTATTTATTTATTTGAAAGTCAGAGTCACACACAGAGAGAAGGAGAGGCAGAGAGAGAAAGAGAGAGAGAGGTCTTTCATCCGCTGGTTCACTCCCCAGTTGGCCACAATGGCCGGAGCTGCGCCAATCCGAAGCCAGGAGCCAGGAGCATCTTCCAGGTCTCCCACATGGGTGCAGGGGTCCAAGGACTTGGGCCATCTTCTACTGCTTTCCCAGGCCATAACAGAGAGCTGGATTGGAAGTGGAGCAGCCAGGACTTGAACCGGCACTCATGGGATGTCAGCACCACAGGCAGTGGCTTAACCCATGACACCACAGCGCCGGCCCCTCCAAGGTGGATATTAGAGTCAGGAGGATTTGTTAGAAGCACAAACAGGTGCATGTGGAGCTGCCGCTGAAACACGAAGTGTTCCCCTTTGTGGGGAGGGGCTCCCGGGTGGTTTAACTTATTTTCTTTTGGTTTTCTGTGTTGTTTAAATGTATCACAGCAAGCACATACTATTTATATAGGCAAAAGCAAAGCTGTTTCAATTGTGGAAGAAAAAGATGCTGTAGCTTTAAGTTCAAAGAGTGTCCTCAAGGCTCTGACTCTTAGCTCCCTTCTGCAGAAGCAGCAGCCAGAGGGAGGAGGTCTGGGCTGGGTGCTTAGCCCGGTGGAGAAGATGCAGGTTCAGATGCCCATGCCTCACAGGCAGATGCCTGGGTTCAGTTCCCCGCCTGGCTCTGGATTCCATTTCCTGTCCGTGCAGACCCTGGGAGGCAGCAGTGATAGTGCAAATGGTCAGCTTCCTGTCACGCACCTGGGAGACCTGCGTTGAGTTCCTGGCTCCTGGCTTCAGTCTGACCTAGCCCTCACTGCTACAGGCATTTTGGGAATCAACCAGCAGATGGGAACTTTGTCTGTCTGTCTGTCTTGGTCTCTGCCTCTCAAATAAATAAATAGGGAATAAAAATGAGTTGGGAAGTTCAAGATCAAACCACGGAGACAGAGGTTTGAGTTCAGAGGTTCAACACCCCAGTCCAGACCTTGTCCACTCCTCTGCCTTCTGCCTCCCACCAGGTTAACTTCTGGAGTCAGACAAACCCGGGCTTAAAGCATGGTACCCATAAAAAGAGAAACTACGACATGTTCACCAAAGCTTGAGCTATCTGCGCTCCGCTCCCCTGGGGTCTGCCCCGCTCCTCGTGCCGCCAAGCTGTCCGCACTCAGGGTCAGGGCCAGAGAAGTCGCCAGCACGCAGCTGCCGCTGCAGGGCAGTGCCCTGGGTTGTTTCCTGTCTCTGCTGTGGCGAGCAGAGGCCGTCACCTGCTCTGTCCCTGTAGATCCAGTGGGGAGAGAGGCGTCTTCTGGTCTTCTCGGGCCCCTCTCCTCCTGGTCGCTGGAGAACTTGCAGCCACCTCCGAACACCCACTTCACAGGCGTCTGTGGACCTCCCCAGGCTGGGAGTGAGTTCCAGGGAAGGTGGCCAAGAAGCCAGGCCTCGTCCCAGCCCCACGTCATTGGCTCATTCAGTCCTCCCCACATCCCCGAGAAGCAGCGTGTCTTGGTCTCCACGTGGGACCAGGAGGAGCGGAGACAGAGAGGGGTCAGCTACTTGCCCAGCTCAGCAGCGGAGCAGGCTCAGACCTGGGCGTTCAGGCTGCAGAGCCCAGGAGCCCAGGAGCTTCTCCACCGCGCTCCATGGCAGCTGTGAGACCTCGGAGCTTTAAGTTCATTGCCGTAAATAGGGATGCTCTTACCCTGCCCACATTGCAGGCACGCGACCAGACCTGGACCCACTTGACCTGGTCTCGTGCATCTATCCCCACCTGACCGTGCACCTGACTCCCAGGAGCTGGCGTTGGCAGATCTGGACGTGGGTAGGAAGGAACAGGCCCCAGGGAGGCCAGGGCACAATTTCTGCTTGTGGTGGGGCAGGGAGGCCAGGTATGGCGAAAGTGGGTGTGGGACAATCCTCAGATGACCCTCTCCAACCTCCCGCAGGTCACCCAGGGAACTGAGTCACTCCATAGGGGACTTCACAGACTCAGGGGGTCTCTGTTCTGTTATCTATCAAAGGAGCCCTGAGCTATGACTGGTGGACTTTGACACCCACTGTCTGTGTGACTTATATACCGTCCCATGTGGGAAGAAAGAGGGTGGTGGATGGCATACAAGGGTGTTTGACCCAGAGCAAAGCTAACTTGGGGTGGTGAGAACTCTGTCTGTAGTTTGCTAAAGGGTTGCCATGGGGACAGGGAGTTTTTTTTGTTGTTAACAATGCATTCATTAAAAAAAAAAAGATTTATTTTATTTATTTGAAAGGCAGAGTTACAGAGAGAGGGAGACATAGAGAGGAAGAGGTCTTCCATCCTCTGGTCCTCTTCCCAAATGGCCACAATGGTTGGGGCTGGGCCAGGCTAAAGCCAGGAGCCAGGAGTTTCTTTCACATCTCCCACATGGGTAGCAGAGACCCAAGCACTCAGGCCATCTTGGGCTGCTTTCCCAGCTCATTAGCAGGGAACACGATCTGAAGTGGAGCAGCCAGGACTTGAACCAGCACTCGGATGAGATGCTTGTGTCTCAGGTGGTGGCTTAACCCGTTGCACTGCAACACCAGCTCCAGTGCATTCATTTGTAATTGAATGTTTTTGCCATTTCAAAATGTTCAGTGGAAATCATCCACAGATACAGTCAATAATAAAACAGTTATGAGGTGGGGGCGGTGCTGGGGTGTAGAAGGCTAAGTTTCTGTCTGCAGTGCAGGCATCCCCTATGGGTGCCAGTTCGAGTCCTGGCTGCTCCACTTCCAATCCAGCTCCCTGGTAATGTGTCTGGGAAAGCAGCAGGAGATGCTCCAAGTCCTTGGGCTTCTGCACCCGCATGGGAGACCTGGATGAAGCTCCTGGCCCCGGATTGGCTCAACTCTTGCTGTTGTAGCCATTTCTAGAGTGAACGAGCTGATGGAAGATCTCTCTCTCTCTCTCTCCATTTCTCTCTACTTTTCTCTCTGTATTTCTGCCTTTCAAATAAATAAGTAAATCTTTAAAAAATAGCAGTGAAGCACAATGAAGAACTGCACGCAGCTCTGCCACATTCCTGCTCCTCTGGGTTAACGGCTCTCACCCTTGTCTGCACACTTGGAGAGTTTTTACAGAATCCATGTCTGCAGGTTCTTATGGAACGGAGTTGCAGGGGTTCCGGGCATCAGGGTTGTGGTTAGTTCCCCATTGATTCTAAAAACACAGCCCGGACCAAGAGCCACACCCTGCAAACTTGTTCCTTTATTTTCCTTCCTCATTCCTCAAGGTCCATACCCTTCTTCCCCGACTCATCGCCTTCTACACCACTCCCTGACTTCCTCCCAGATCCGGTTACCCACCTGGCAGCTGCTCACGCCCACCTGGGAGGTCAGGCTGAGCATGAGACACGGATTTTGCTGATGGGGAAATTTAGCCCCACGCCAGAGGTCTCCCCATGCAGAGAGCACAGAGCCGCATCCGGGCTACGCTGGGAGTCAGGGGTCTCCAGAAAGCCGGGAATGTCACCTTCTTGTTTGCAATCACCGAGCCGAAGGCCTTGTCTGGTTCCGCTTCCTCTCACCCCACCCTCGAAATTCAGGAGCATTCTAGACGCTAAGGCCGCATGGCGAGTTCCTCCCCCAGTCCTGGTTCTGCCTGGACTTTAGAGCCCCAGGCCCCTGTGGGAGAGATAAGGGCTGGTGGCCCCAGCTGGAGGATCTGCCAGCTCTCTCTCTCTCTCTCTCTCCCAGCTCAGCAGGACACCAAGAGCTGGTGTTGGGCCTGGTGGTAAGACGCTGGTTAAGATGCCTGGGGCCCACTTCGGAGGGCCTGGGATCAAGTCCTGCTAGCGCCCTGGGAGACAGCAGGTGAAAGCTCAAGCAGTTGGGGCCCTGCCACCCCCGTGTGGCTAACCAGGATGGAGTTCCAGTGGATGGAGCTTCCCCCCTCCAAATATATAAAATAAATAAATGCAACCCCATGTGAAGTAAAGAATTCTGAAATGTCCCACATTCAGTTATAGGTGGGAGGATGGGGGAGAGGAAAGATAAAAGGAGTTACTGCAACTAGCATCTTCAGGCTCAACCAACAAAAAATAAATAAAATGGGATTGGCACTGTGGCTTAGTGGGTTAAGCTGCCATCTGCAAAAATGGCATCCCATATGGGCACCAGTTCAAGTCCTACCTGCTCCACTTCTGATCCAGCTCCATGCCAATGGCCTGGGAAATCAGTGGAGGATGGCCCAAGTGCTTGAGCCCCTGTACCCACGTGGGAGACCTGGATAAAGCTCCTGGCTCCTGGCTTCAGCCTGGCACAGCCCTGGCTTTTGCAACCATTTGGTGAGTGAATCAGCTGATGGAAGATTCCTCTCTCTGTACCTCTCTCTCTCTCTCTCTCTCTCTCTCTAACTCTACCTTTCAAATAAATAAATAAATCTTTATTTAAAAAAAAAAAAAACGAACCTGCAACGTGGGGGTCATTCTACCTGCATGGGTATAGTTAGGAGATTGAGAGGTCAGTTCTGTGGTGTAGCAGGTAAACTGCTGCCTGTGGTGCCGGCATCCCAAATGGGCACCAGGTCGTGTCGCGGCTGCTTCACTTCCAATCCAGCCCCCTGCTAGTGGCCCGAGAAAAGCAGCAGAGGAAGGCCCAAGTGGTTGTTCTCTGCCACCCATGTGTGAGACCTGGAGGAAGCTCCTGGCTCCTGGCTTCCACCTGACCCAGCCTGGCTGTTGTAGCCATATGGGGAGTGAATCACTGTGTGGAAGATCTCTCTCTCTAACTCTTTCAAATAAATACAATTTTTAAAGATTTGCTTATTTATTTATTTGAAAGAGTTACACACAGAAAGAAGGAAAGGCAGAGAGAGAGAGGCCTTCCATCCACTGGTTCACTCCCCAATTGGCCACAACAGCCGGAGCTGCGCTGACCTGAAGCCAGGATCCAGGAGCTTCTTCCACGTCTCCCATGTGGGTACAGGGGCCCAAGGACTTGGGCCATCCTCCACTGCCTTCCCAGGCCTTAGCAGAGAGCTGGATGGGAAGTGGAGCAGCCAGGTCTTGAACCAGCCTCCATATGAGATGCCAGCACTGCGGGCTGTGGCTTTGCTCACTACACCGCAGTGCCGGCCCCTCAAGTAAATAAACTTTTAAAAAGAAGAACATAACAACAAAACCAAAGGAGAGATTAAAAAATAAAGAGGTTGAATAAAAAAATGACAAGTAGGGAGCATAGGACAGTGTCCGAGCAAGAGCCCAGTGTGCAGTTGATATTGTTAGGGCTCTGCTGGGAGGAGCAGAGGGGCATAGGAGCCCCGAGGACAGGCCCCTAACCATGCACAGGGGCGAGGGGCAGGGAAAGGAGCTACCCAGCCCTGGGCAGAGGGTCTGGGCCTCTTCCAAGGCTGCTGGGGCTCAGGCATTGAGGGTCAGTGGTGAGACTTGGCCAAACACATCTCAGTCCTGCCTCTCCCCATCCTCGGGGGGCCCCCAGAAGCAGATGCCCTATCTCAAGCAGGGCCAGTGTGGCACCTCCCTTGTCCTCCCAGGGAGCCTGTCCCCAGCACGCCCATCGGGGTGAAGGATGGGCTCTCGGGTGTCTCTGGCATCTCCAGGCCCCACCAAGTTGAGCCCCCTGTGCTGAAGGCGGGGGTGGTGAAGGACCCTCGTTAATCTACGGCTCTGCACATGGTCACACCATTGCCTGCACCCGCACCTATACCTATGCAGGTGGGCGGGGTACGTGTCCCCGCGAGCATTCCCGCGTGGGCTGCTGTAGGCGCTGTAGGCCTGCTTGTGTTTCCGGAACTTCCGGAGGCTGGAGAGTCAGGTGACTCTGAAAGCAGAGGTCCTAGGCCTGTGCTTCACGCCTGGCCATGCCCCCAGGCCTTTTAAATCAGAATCTCTCACGGCTTGGGGGCTCTAGCATCAGTTCTTGGTTAAAACTCCCCACGTGAGTCCTATGTGCAGGTAACTTTGAGACCTAGGACTCTGTGTGATTATTGAATGACATCGTCCCATTTTTTTTTTTTAAAAAAGATTTATTTATTTATTTGAAAGGCAGAGTTACAGAGAAGCAGAGGGAGAGAGAGAAAGAGAGATCTTCCATCCACTGGTTCACTCCCCAGATGGCCACAACGGCCAGGGCTAGGCCAAGACAAAGCCAGGAGCTTCTTCCATGTCTCCCACACAGGTGCAAGGGCCCGAGCACTTGGGCCATCTTCTACTGCTTTCCCAGGCCATAGCAGAGAGCTGGATTGGAAGTGGAGCAGCTTAGACTCAAACTGGTGAGCTTTACCTGCTATGCCACAGTACCGGCCCACATTGTTCCATTTTATAGATGGGAAAACCGAGATCCCATGTGTGCCTGCACCTGTGGATTGGCAGGACCGGATGTGTCCCAAACACAGAAGTTCCACAAGAGAAGTGTCTTTGCTTAGTTCAGCACTGAGAACAGTGCCTGGTTGACAGTCGTCGCTCGGGAATTGGCCACCCTGGTGGACACGTGCTGTTCTCGCTGTGCTAGGCACCTTGGCCCTGGGGCGTGTCCTGCAGCCTGGGTGGGGTGTGTGTGTGTGTGTGTGTGTGAGAGAGAGAGAGAGAGAGAGAGAGAGAGAGAGAGAGACCCCTCCTTCAGTGATTCCCCACCCCTTTGCTCCAGCAGGAGTTGGCCCCCAGCCGCCCCTCTGTGACTCTGCTCCCTCTATGGCCCCACCCCCAGTGCCTTTCACAGGATCCTCTGGTTGGCCACAGGCACCCACACATCCCCATGAGCCCCGCCTTCACGGCTTCCCACCCGCTGCTGTCCACCAGGCTGTGGGCCCCAGCTCAGCGGCTGGGGGAGGCTGTCCCCTGGAGCTGGGCCTGGCAGGGGAGCTGCTGGCTGGGCCCTGAGGTCCAGGTCTAGGAGACACCCCCCTCCCGGTTCACCCCAGCAGGGCCCACTGTGTCTGACTGAACTGTGACACTGGCCGCTGTTGTGGGGCTGTCCCTGTCACAGCCTGTCCCCAGGGGAAGTCCCAGGCAGCTGAACAGCTCTGACAGCTCTGCTGTGGGGGTGGATGCCTTTGCAGGCCCTGAGTCAGCCCCATGGCCGCGTCTGGCCCTGATCCCCCAGGAAACCCCTGGGGCTCCGATCATTTGCCAGAAATCCTCAGTTCCGTGCCTCCCCGCCAGCCTCGGGCTCCCTCGCAGCCTCTGCCCTGGACATTCCTGTGCCCTCTCTCTGCCTGGGGCTCTATAACAGCCCGGGACTGGCACAACCTTTCCAGAGGAGTGTGGCTGGAGTGGAGCAACCGCGGACGCCCCAGGGTGCGCCAGCCTGAGGCAAGCAGGTACGGGGACAGCACCACGCAGGAGTCATCCTGCTGCTTGTAAGGCTCGGGGCGTGTTTCCTCCCCAGGTGGGCCTGAATCGCCGGCTTGCTCGCTCTTCCAGGCAGCCCCCCTCCAACACCCGCCCCCATCAACCTGCTAGACCGTGAGCGGGCGTGGCTGAGAAACTCCAGCTCTTGCCACGCGCGCCCCCTGCAGGCCGCATCCTAGAACGCAAGGCAGAGGAGACTGACCAGGACAGGGGATGTCTTATTTTCTCCCACTTAGTGGCCAGGGCGTTGTATGCGAACCGTAGCTACCTACTCTAGCGCGTGGGAGCGCTGGCTTTGCAGTCCGACAGGGCTGGAGTAAGTCGGGGCTCCACCACATACTAGCAGTGTGGTCAGAGCCTCAGTGAGGACGCCATTAGGATCCCTCTTGCTGGGTGGTCCAGGGCATGTCCAGGTCTCTGGCTGGCCCTAATCCTGGGCCTGGCCCTCTAAGACCCCAGCCCCTGCCCCAAGGCCCTGGGTGCTCAAGGGCGTGCACAGCCCCGGGCCACACGCTGAGCAGCCACGCATGGCAGAGCCCCAGACCTGGCCCTGGCCTCAAGAAGAGAGGAAGGTCGGCTGCGTGAGGCGTGGACGGGGACAACTCTAGATCAGGGCAGGTGCTACTGTGTGTCCCCAGATGCTTTACAAACAAGACCTGGGGACCGCTGAGCTCAGAAAGGGAGTGTGTCCTGTGGGAAGGAGTTGGCAGAGGCGGGGTGGGAACGCATGGACGGCCTGCCACGTCCTGCGGTGACAGGGAAGGCATAGGCCCACTGCCTGATGGGGGTGCCCTGCCCCACGCTGCCATGCATGTCCTCCCCGTCCACCCCAGGCAGCCCCCCAAGGCTGCTCCAGGCTCCTCAGCTCAGGCAAGGGCAGAAGGAACTGTCCGGCTTCCCTGGGCTGGAGAGCAATCTCCCCCAGACATGATGAACAAAGGGAGGGCCTGCAGACCAGAGCGTGTAGCCTGAGATGGGAATATCTACCTCTGCCCTTCAGGTGCTCACAAGTCCAGATACAAGTGAACTTTAGGGGCAACACCAAGTATAATTCAGATGCAAGAGATGTTGATTTTTTTTATCCTGTGGGATTGTGGGCATCCACCCTTCTACTCACCCACTCATCCATCCATCCATCCATCATCTGTCATCCATCCATCACCCATCCACACATGCATCCATCCATCATCATTTATTAGCAATCTATCCATCATCTGTCTATCACCCATCATCCACCCACCTGCCCATCTGCCCATCCGCTCATCCATCTATTCATCCAGTCGATAATGCGAGGGCCTCATCTGCCAGGCACTGTTCTGGATACAGGAGCTGCGTGATGCACAAGACAGGCCAGAGCCTCTGCTTGTGGAGTTTACCTTCCAGGTGAGGGAAAGAGCATAAGTGTGCACAACTAAATAGCAGAATGTGAAGTGGAAGCCTAGGCGCTGTGAAGGGAAATAAAATAGGGCAGGGGTATCCAGGGACAGGGGACAGGGCTACCTTAGTGCGAGGGTGGGAAAAGGTCCCTCTGGGGAGGCGAGCTGTGTGGTGAGTGGGGCAGAGGCTTCTAGGCATTGGGAACAGCAAGTTCCAAGAACAGGCAGGAGGGGCAGGCACTTGGCACCATGATGAAGCCACCACGTGGGAAGCCTGCATCCCATATTGCAGTGCCTGGGTTTGAGGCTCGGCTCTACTTCCAGTTCCAGCTTCCTGCCAAGGCACACAGCAGGCCCCTGTGAACCACAGGAGAGATCCTGATTGAGTTCCAGGCTCCTGGCTTCAGCCTGGCTCAGTCTCGGCACTTGTGGTCACTTGGGAAGTGAACCAGTGTATGGAAGATTGTCCACTCTGTCTGTTTTTCTTCCTTTCAAATAAATAAAAAGTTGTCAAAGGCCAAGATGGGAAGCTGACCAGAACAGGCAGGCCCGTGTGGGTGAGCAGAATGGGCGGGGCGGGGGGGGTGTCTTAGGAGGTGAGGCAGGAGAAGGCCTGGCTGACAAGCCTGTGGCAAGGCAAGACCTGGATTTTGTTCTGAGTGCAAGAGTGAACCCAATGACACTAGTAAGCAGGCTGCTGCCCAGCCCAGCAAGGGAGATGGGCACTCGTGGTGGAGGTGAGAAGTGGTTGTGGTGGAGGTGAGAAGTGTTTGGCTCAGCACAGATTTTCAAGATAGAAGGAAGAGAATTTGCTGGGGAACTCGAGGTAGAGTGTGGAACAAAGGGAGGAAGCAGGTGGATTCTGGGGTTTGAGGTCAGGGTGACCGCTGCCTGTCGCAGAGGCTGGGAAGGTTGGAGTCAAGGTCTCGGGTTTGGCCAAGTGTACTTTGGGAAGAGTGTGAGGCCTCCACGTGTGGGAAGCCGGTCTCCAGGGAGAGGTCAGGATGAGAGGTGCACGCGTGGGAGTGACGGGATGAACTCTCAATTCCTGGGGCACCGACAGCAGCCAGCGCATGACCGCAGATGCACAAGAGCTCAGGCTGCAGGAAGTAAGAGAAGAGACGTTGAAAGAGGGACTGCTGCCCTGTGTCAAATGCTGCTGAGCGGGGAGCGAGGGGAGGACCGAGAACGGAACTGGGCGACCTTCACAATGACCTTCACCGTGGGGTTCCGTGGCAAAGGGGGGTGGGCTTGTGTGAGGTCCTGAGGGAGGGGTGCAGCACTGGCGCCTCTCCCAGGAAGCTGTGGGGTGGAGGACCTCAGGGAAACGGGGTGGGGGGAGTGGCTGGGAGCAGGGGGTGCCAGGTAAGGCAGGGCTTGTGTTAAGGTGAGCCTACTCGGCTTGCTTATAAGCTGATGAGGATGATGGAGGGAGAAGGGAGAGGTGAGAATTTCCAGAGCTGAATCCTAGGGGGGAGGGGAGCGAAAGGGCTGACACCCCCTACACAAGAGGGCATGCATAGCAGGGGGGCAGGCAGGGAAAGCAGGTGCAGGTCGGTGGAGATTCGGCACTGGGGGAATCTGGAATTTTCTGGTGCTTCTCTTTTCTCAGTGAAATAAGCACCAACATCAAGGCTGAGCACAAGAGGGCAGGAGGCAGTCTGGGTGTTCAGAGAAGAGAGGAAGAAGGGGTGAAAGTCACAACAAGGGCCAGAGAGTGAATGGACCAAGAGCAGGCGCACAGAGGCCCACCCGAGACTGGGGGGTCGTGGTAGAGTTGTCTGGTGCATTGTCTTCAGCCACGTCCCACTGCGTGGGTGCAGGTGCAGCCTGAGCACGGTGGCTGGGAGAGCAGAGGGAGGCAGGGACGGCCTGCAGTGGGAGGTGACCACATGTCGCTGCAGGTCCGGGCTCCGCTGTGGATGCTACTCCCTGTCCCCCACTCCCCAGCGGCACATGCTGTCTGTCCACAGCGAGAGACTCATGGTGATCTCATCTGGTGACCCTGGGTCACCTCACCAGGAAGGGCAGAGCTGGAGTTTGAATTTCTACATAGGTTCAGGGTTCTCCACTCAGGGGTGGAGGGGAGTGAGAGTTACATTTAAGAAAACCTGGCCCCCCGGGGGCGGGGAGTGGGTGGGAGGGGGTAGGAGTGGGGTTGGAAATAAACAAACTGCTGATTAAACAAACTGCAGGGATTAAACTCCAGCTATTGGGCACACTGGCTGGTCTAGGCATTGCCACAGTTCAGCCACAGTGACTTGCTGCCACCCACTGGCCACCACTAGGGCTGCACCCGAGTGGAGCCCGCCTGAGCTCTGATCCTGGTCTGGGTCTAGCGATGCCTGGGGGAAGGGTGGACAGTTCTTGCTCCCCTTGGACAAATGAGGAAATGAGTGCCTAGAGGGGTGGCTTGAAGTTCTCTCCTCCCTGGGCTTGAGTGACTCCAACTTGCAGCTGTAGGGGGAACGACCAGGATTCTTCTGTGAAAATGAAGCCTCCGGTTTGAAGAAACTCATGGGCATCCAGCGAAAGCCAGAGCAGGAGGAACGGGCAGTGAGCCTAGTGGTTAGGATGCCTGTGTCCCAGATGGGAGTTCGGTTCCCAGCTCCAGCTCGTACTCCAGCTTCATGCCAAGAACAGACCCTGGGAGGTGGCAATGACTGATTGCTCAAGCAATTGGGGTCCTGGCCCCGACATGGGACACCCGGATTGTGTTCCTGGCTCCCAGCTCCAGCCTTGGCCCTGTGGACATTTGGGGGTGGGAGGTGAACCAGCAGATGAGAGAGCGAGCTTGCCCTGTCTCTCTTATCTGCTTCCCAAATAAGAAAACATCTCTTCTAAAGCCAGAGCCGAGACCAGTGCTGTCAAAGGTCAAGGTTGCCATTGCCAGGACAGTGAGCGGCCGCTTAGGAGAGAGTTGTCCAGATGGAATCAGCCTTGCTTGTAGCTGGGGCCACATTATAAGTGTGTGTTTGCTGCTAACGGCGAGCTATTCTTGCAAATAAAATGAATATTTATCAAGCTGATGCATATATAGTATAAGCATGCTTTATTCAAATCCTATGAGCCGTGTTCCAAGAAACAAATTGTGGAAGCAAAATAAGCCCCGAAATTGGCAACTTCAACATGTTACTCAAATGCCGCCCAATTATGTGAGCTGCTATGAATATTTGCTAAAAGCTCCAGCTCTTTGTAAAGCAAAATGTTTTCATCTTTTAAAAAAGTATACGAAGCAAAGTGTTCTCTAATAGCCAACTGGAAGATGTGTTAGGACACACTTCAAACTCCAACCAGCCACAATGGAAAGGAAGAAACGTTTACTGCATAGGAAGCAGTTAAGACTCCCACACTCCCAATCAGAGGCCCTGGCTTCAACTCCCCACTCTAGCTCCTGACCCCAGCTCCCTGGCCATGCAGACTCTGGGGAACATCTAGCGATGGCTGAAGCGCTTGGGTCCCTGCCAATAACCCATGTGGGAGACCTGGATTGAGGTCCCAGCTTCTGGCTGTGCCCCAACCAACCACTGTAGACATTTGGAGATAAACCAATGGATGTGCGCTCGCTCTCTCTCTCTCTCTCTCTCTCTCTCTCTCTATATATATATATATATATATACATATGTATGTATATATATTTAGGAGTATATATTTAGAAGTATATATATTTCTAAAATAATTTTTTAAAAATATTTTAGAAGTTGAAGACTACTGGGTAAGGCAAGCATGTGTTTTAGAATTTCATTTTAAGAACTTTTAAATGATAAACATGTGTGATATTGTTTTTCCATTTTAAAATGATTTTTACTTGGCATTAATTTTGAGCTCATGTTGTCTTCTTTTAATGTCTTCTATTCCCAAACGTCCACCTAAGGGGCATGGATTTAAAAAAAAAAAATGCATCAACATAAAGTTCTTTTTTAATGCCATTTGCCACGAACTTGCTGACGAGTCCTCTTATGGAATAATGTATGACTTCAGGAATTTCTGAGAATTTCCTGGATTCTGATTTTTTTAGTATACAAATCCCAGCGGTGGGTGTCTGGTGGGAACCTGGAAGCCTTGTCCTCGACTGCTCCTCCGTGGCGTGTCTTGAAGCTGATCCGCGGGGCCCCAAGGCCACTGCCCCATTGTCAGACTTTGCCTTCTCTTTTCTGAGCTGTGTGTCGGCTGCCTGTCCCCTCCACCTTCCTGCACCTGCCCAGGCCCGGTGTTCCTCCGTGCAGAGCGCTTCCCGGGTCCCCAGCACCTTTACCTCTCGATATGCATGCTTGGGTTTGTGCATCAAAGCATCTAGGGGTTTCTTCACGGTGGCTCTTTGGGGTCTCACCCAGATGCCCTGAGTCAAACCTCTGGGAACTGAAGTGTAGGAATCCGCGTATTTCACGGGCTGTCGGGAGGGTTCTTTTCTTTTCTTATATAAACATTTTTATGATTAAATACAACACAAACACAGAGAACCACATAAAATGAATCTCTGCACAGATGAATGAAGCATCATAAGGCAAACTCCCTCATAACGCCACCCCTGCCTGCAGGCAAAACTGCCACTCACCCCAGGAATCTCCACGGGCTCCTCCCATCTCTGCCCCTCCCCTCGCCCCACCCCAGAGCAACGTAGTGCCACCCACCGCTCTGCTGGGAGTCTGAAAGGTGCTGCTTTTCTGTGGTTTCGTTTTTTGGCTGGTGCTGATGATGCGTCTTCTTTTCTTCCTTTTTTTTTTTTTTTTAAGTAAGATTGATATTTATCTGTTTATTTATTTATTTATTTGAGAGGGAGAGAGATGGAAAGAGAGCTCCTGTCTGCTGGTTCACTCCCCAAATGCCAAGGCTTATCCGGGCCTTCATCAGGAGCCGGGAACTCACTCCAGGTCTTCCGTGTGGGTGACAAGAACCCAGCTGCTCCCCGGCTCTCTCTGCATGATAGAAACTGCGCTGGGGAGCTGGAGCCAGGAACCGAACTCAGACCCCCCACCCAATACTGGATGCAGGTGACTTGACCGGCATCTCGGCTGCTGGGCTAAACACCCACCTCTGGTGTGTCTCTACAGCTGGTGTACTCTTTGGCTCCCCTTCCACCTCCTGTCTTCTTGTGATTCATTCTGGGAGTAGACTTGCTAGTTCCCGCAGTTAACTTTCCAAGAATCCACCGTGTAGTGGTGGAGGTGGGGGTTGGGGGAGAGTGGTGGCTACTTAGCAATACTCCCCCGGGGAGGATATAGAAGTTCCAGTTGCTCCAAATCTTAGCCAAGATTTAGTGCTGTTCATCTTTTTCTTTTTTAAATCCAGCCATTCTAGTGGTACGTGGCATTTTTCATTGGCAGTGTCCTTGACGTTGGTGATGCTGAACCCTGTTCATGAGTTCCCAGGCCACACGTATATCTTCTTTTGTGAAATCTCTGTCCATGTCTTGTTTCCACAGTCTGTTCCAGTGTCACGCGCCACCACGAAAATTCGTGGCTTGAGACAAAGCCGCACAGGTGCTCACTCTCCTGTCATCTGAGCTGGGCACATCTGGGTTGTTCCTTTGTGCCCGTGGTGCTGCCCGTAGTTGTCCACAGGCTCAAGAGGGGCTGGAGCTCAGAGCTGGCTGAGCACGCTGTCCCGTGCTGCGGCTGGGACGGTGGAGGAGCAGGAGGCCGTCTGGGCATCTCCCCTGTGGTCCCGCGCCCCTGCGGCCGGCGGCTCAAGGTTACCAGGTAGAGCACGCCAGGACAACACCCAGTGTCTGAGAGTTCATCTGCTGGTATCACGCTAGCTGATGTCACAGGTCACAGGTCACACAGCCAAGCAAAGTCACATGTCCAAGTCCCAAGCAAAGTGGGGAGGGACCACACCAGGCATGAATGTCGGAGGCCTGCTTCCCTGGGCTGGAAATGTTAAGTCTGCACGACTCTCGTGCCCATTTCTAACTGGACAGCCCTTGCATGCGGCATTAGCTCCTATGCACTCTGAGCACAAGTCTTCAGATAGGTGTCTCAGCAGTGCCTCCTGATTTTTTTTTTTTTTTTTTTGACAGGCAGAGTGGACAGCGAGACAGAGAGGCAGAGAGAAAGGTCTTCCTTTTCCGTTGGTTCACCCTCCAATGGCCGCTGCGGCCGGCATATCGCGCTGATCTGAAGCCAGGAGCCAGGTGCCTCTCCTGGTCTCCCATGCGAGTGCAGGGCCCAAGCACTTGGGCCATCCTCCACTGCACTCCCGGGCCACAGCAGAGAGCTGGACTGGAAGAGGAGCAACCGGGACTAGAACCCGGTGTGCCGGTGCCACAGGCAGAGGATTAGCCTATTGAGCCACGGCACCAGCCAGCATGCCTCTTGAGAGAAGAAATTTTTAATTCTGATCAAGTCCAATTTATATATACATTTATCTTCTTTTTTTTTTATGATAGTGCTTTTTGGGTTCCAAGCAACTTTTGCAGGATTGGTGTTATGGGGCAGTGGGGTGAGCTGCTGTTTGCAACCTGGCTGGCATTCCATACTGCAGCATTGGTTCAAGTCCCGGCTGCTCCGCTTGCTACCCAACTCCCTGCTGACACACTGGGGAAGATAGTGGAGGATGGCCCAAGTGCTTGGGCCCCTGCACCCACATGGGCTCCTGGCTTCAGCCTGGCTTAGCCTGAGCTGTTGTGGGCATTTAGGGAGTGAGCCAACAGATGAAAGATCTCTCTCTCTCTCTCTCTCTCTCTCTCATGCTCCTTTTCATATAAATAAATACATCTTAAAAAAAAAAAAAAGAAAGAAAAATTTTGCCAGTCCCAAAGTCATATTCTCTGGATTTTTTCTATAATCTTTATAATCCTAGCTTTTTCATTTAGGCTCATCATCCATGGAGAATTGGTTTTATTTATGGAAAAAGACAAGGATTGAGACTAATTTTTCCCCAGGGTTCCAGCACCGGGTACTGAAAGTGTTTTCTTTCCTCCATGGAATTAACTTGGTGCCTTGGTCAAAAACCCACTAACTATATTTACTGTTATAACTAGTGTTTCTATTTTGTTCTCTAATTGATTGTATACGATTTTTTATTTTTGTATGAACTTTGTATACTGTGACCTGGATAAATTAACTGTTAATTGTAGTAGATTTGGAGAACAGCGGGGGAGGAGGTATGGATTCCATCAGGGTCACTGTGTATGTGGTCACACAGTGTGTGACGACTAATACTTCTCCCCCAGGCTTTATGATTTCTTTACCTTGCTTTGTAGAATTGCCCAGGACTTCCTAGCACAGAGTTAAAGAACAGAATCTCTGCCTTAGGGCAT
The DNA here is from genome assembly GCF_033115175.1 of Lepus europaeus. Lineage (NCBI taxonomy): Eukaryota > Metazoa > Chordata > Mammalia > Lagomorpha > Leporidae > Lepus > Lepus europaeus. The sequence continues at coordinate 23,776,461 of NC_084831.1, forward strand.
CTCCATGAAAATCTGGCCAGTGTTTCTCCATTAATTATGATGTTAGTCATAGATTTTTTTAATGCTATTTTTTAGAAGTTAATGTCTATTCCTAGTTTGCTGAGATTTTTTTTGTTATTGTGCATCTGTGTCTGTGTGTGTATGTTGGTCCAGTCTTTTTTTAATATTTATTTATTTATTTGAAATTCAGAGTTAGAGAGAGAAGGAGAGACAGAGAGAGAGAAAGATCTTGCATTCACTGGTTCACTCCCCAGATGACTGCAACAGCTAGCTCTGGGCCAGGCTGAAGCCAAGAGCCAGGAGCTTCTTCTGGATCTCCCACATGGGTAGCCGTGGCCCAAGCACTTGGCCCATCTTGTGCTGCTTTTGCCAGGTCATCAGCAGGAAGCTGGATTGGAAGAAGAGCAGCTGGGGCTTGAACCGGTGCCCAAATGGGATGTTGAAGTCGTAGGCAGTGGCTTAACCCACTGCACCAGAATGCCAGCCCCATTTTTATTTTTAAATAATGAATGGGTGTCAATTTTTGTAAAATGTTTTTCTGAATCTTTGTGAGATTATTTTGTGACTTTGATCATTTTGTGCGTTAATATAATGAATTATAATAATTGATTTTTGAATGTTAAACCATTCATATTTATGGTTTAAACCTCAATTGGTCATGTTTTATTCTTTTATTTATCACCAATATGATAATATTTTATTTATTTGAAAAGCAGAATTACAGAGAAACAGAGGCAGAGGCAGAGACAGGAAGATTCCATCCATTGGTTCACTCTCCAGGTGGCCACAATGGCCAGGGCTGGCCAATCAAAGCCAGGAGCCAAAAGCTCCTTCTGGGTCTCCTTCGAGGGTACAGGGGCCCATATGGGATGCCGGCACTGTAGGCAGAAACTTAACCTGCTACACCACAGCGCCGGCCCCCCGTGGTTTCAGCTTTGTTCTGGGGCCTCCTTGCCCTCTGTTATAATAACACGAGGGTGTTCTTCATTGTTTTCAACAGCAGAATTCCTCTGAGTAGCTCAGCCTGGCATTCCTATGAAAAGGAAGCCTGCCAGATGCCACACTCCGTTTTACAGAGATGGAAACAGTGGCTCCGAGAGGTGAGGCCACTGCTCAGAGTCTCTCAACCAATAGGAAATAGAGCTAGCGGGCAGGTGCTGTGGCATAGCAGGTAAAGGTGCCACTGAAGTGCCAGCATCCCTTAGGGGTAGCGGTTCAAGTCCCAGCTACTCCACTCCTGGTGCAGCTCTCTGCTAAAGCCTGGGAAAGCAGCAGAAGATGACCCAAGATCTTTGGGCCCTGCACCCACGTGGGAGGCCTGGAGGAAGCTCCTGGCTCCTGGCTTCGGATCAGCACAGCTCCATTGCGGCCATTTGGGGAGTGAACCAGCAGATGGAAGACCTCTCTCTCTCTCTCTCTCTCTCTCTCTCATTCTCTCTGTCTGTAGCTCTACCTCTGAAATAAATAAATACAATATTAAAAAAAAAAAAAAAAAACGAACTAGAGGCAGACTGCAGCTCTTGGGCTGTCAGGCACCAGATCTAGGATCTCTTCTCCACTCCCAGGTGCCGGTTCAGCCTTGAGTTCCCAAATCAGCCACCAGGGGGCAGTGGTGCTCAGCGAGCGGAACAGCCTAGGGCTGCTTCTGGGAGGCCGTTGCTTCTCACTGTCAGAGTAAAGCAAAAATAATTTCGCTTAGGATTCCAAGCCCTGTTTCACTTCTGCTTCATTTCATTCATCAAACTCTGGCTGAGGCCTCCTCTGACACAGAGGAGAGGGCACGGAGATCAGTCACAGCCTGTCCTACCCTTGAGGACCTCCAGTGCAGTCAATCTTCTCCGGCCTGGGTTTGTCACCTGCTGGGCTTTGCTCCCTGCACTGAAGCACCTCCCCTCCCCATCACTGCCTGGACCACTCTCTCAGGCCCAGCTCAGACACCAGCTCCTACTGGAGTCTCTCCACCGCCACCCCCACCCCCAGCATCAGAATCCTCCCTCCCTCTCCCGCGTCTCCAGCCCTGATTCTGAAAATCCATCTGGCCACCTGCTTACTTCACCCTGAAGGGCAGGCCCACCCCACCCCACCCCCACCCCTGGAGCCCCGGTGCCAGCCCAGGATACAAGCCAGGACCCAGGGAGATCTGCTGGCTGGGGCTCCTGGTAAGGCTGTGGGAGGAGAGACAGCGGCTCTGCCCCAGTCCTAAACCTTTGGGAGTCCAGCTTCCCACCCATGGCTGAAAAATAAGAGAAGTTTCCAGCCGCAGGAACCATTGGATGTTTGAGAGAGAGAGAGAGAGAGAGAGAGAGAGAGAGAGGAGAGAAGCCATCACAGCAGAAGAAAACGCAGGAGTTTCTGGTTAATTTTGGAGTTAGGAAGACTTTTCCATGCCTCCAAGCTAGAAGCCATAGGAAAAAAAGTAGCCATAGGTCTCTCATGCTTTGGAAGGACTGCTCAGCCTTGCTCCTACGGAGATACTCACAAATGTAAGATGCATCGAGATGCTGTGTTTCGGCTCTCAGATGGGCAGAAATGCAAAGGTTTTGTAACAGTCCTCGGGCAGCCCCGAGCAGCGGGGGCCTGTGCTTGGTTGCTAGGGGCAGGGAGGACAGCGCAAGCCTGGCAGTGTCTCCCGAAAGTAACAAATACCTGGGGCGGGCAGAGCCTGCAGGTGGCCTGCGCTGGCTTTCATGGCTGCACAGTGCCCTGTGCTTGCCTGCGCATGGAACCTGTAAGTCTGATGCGAATGTGTTCCCGGTGATTCTAAGGGCGGTCCCCAGTCAGGAAGGTGACCCCGAGGGGGCTGATCCAACCTGATCACGTGGATCCTTTTCAAGCAGCAAGTTCATGCTGGCTGGAGACTCCAAGGGTGGGAGGAATCCATCGCAAGCCCCATGGCAAGGAGTGTGGGGCCCCAGGGACGGCTCCCAGCTGACAGCCAGCAAGGACACAAGGACTCCAATTCTGCAAAGATGAGCGTTGTAAGCAGGTTCTCCTCCAAAGCCTCCATGGTCCGCGCCGTGGTTTTGCCCTGCGCAGAGAGCCAGCGGCACCACTGCAGGCCGTGAGCTAACCCAGGGGATGGTCGCACACTGCCGTGTTGCAACCCTGTCTTATGTGGCCATAGAAACAGACAGTGACGTCATTCCACTTTGGGGGATTTTGCCTGCGCATGTATGAAGCAGTGACCATTTATCGTAGCACATTTGCGACACCAAAAACCAAAGCCAAAGCAAAACTAGAAACAACATCCATCAATAAGAAATTGGTTTAATGAATTATTTCCATCTATATTATAGGATATTATTCAGCATTATAAAAGAAACTGGAAGATCTTTAATTACTGGTAAAGATCTCTGAGATTTGTGATTGATTAAAAGCTACAACAGGGTGTAGGCAATTGGTGACCTTTTCTGTGGAAATAATCGTTAAAAATATAGTCACTCTGGGGGCGGATGCTTGGTGCAGAGGTACGAGGCCACTCGGGACAGCCGCCTCCCATACTCGAGCGCCTGGGTTCAAGTCCCCGCGCTCCTGCTGATCCGGCTTCCTGGGAGGCAGCGGTTGGGCCCCTGCCACTCCTGTGGGCTCTGGGCCCCTGGCTTTGTCCTGGGCCAGCTCCAGCTGTGGCAAACAATTGGGGAGTGAGCCGGCTGATGAAAGACTCTGTGTGTGTGTGTGTGCGCGCGCGCACGCATTTGTGTGTGTGAAAGAGAGGGAGAGAGAGGGAGACTCTGCCTTTCAAATAAGTAAAAATTTTAAAATATTTTGAGGACTATAATCACTTTTGTACTTGTGTAAAGGAATCCTGAAAGAATACAGAAGGCCGTAATAAAAAGCCATCACCTGTAGGATGGGGATGAGGGCTCAGGGCACAGCAGATGAGGCACAGAGGCCAGAGCGTGGCGGGGGCCAGGAGCCTGCACTGCCCTCTCTCTCTCTCTCTCTCTCTCTCTCTCTCTCTTTATATATATATATATATATATATATATATATATATATATATAATTCTGAGCCACAAGAACATCAATAAATGAAAATCAAACAAAGGTGATTGTTTTAAGATGAGCTGGTGGAGTACTGTCCTCCCAGCTCCCTCCTGGGCCAGCCTCTGCAGGTGGACGTGAGGGTTAGTGCACGGAACCCTTGCCCTCTGGTGCCCGTCTCCCCCATCCACGCTCTCTCTCCTGTACTAGGGGAGCCAGAGAGAAGAACTCACTTAGCTGCATCTGAGCAAATCTCTCTGGGACTCAGTTTTTCCCATCTGCAAAATGGACATGATAATGCCCGGTTGGGGGTGAGATGTAACCCCGTCCTTGCTCAGTTCACAGGTGCCCAGTCCATGTGCTGGCTGGGATGCAGGAAGGATCATCCCATGCAGAGGGGCTTCAGCAAGCACCTCATAGGTGGGCGAAAAACAGTAAGACCCTCGGCTTCCTGCTCCTCGCCCTGTGGCTGCGGCCCCATTCCTCTCCCTCCCTGTCTCTGTTCCTTCGGTCACAGAAGAGAAGGCGGGACTGAATGAATGAGCTCTCTTGGATTTCTGCGACTTAAAACCCTCGGTGACCGTGGAAGACACCTCGGCAGCAGCTGTTTGCTCAAGGTCACATGGCACATCAGAGGCGGGAGGCCCCGACTCCCAGCCTGGCCCCGGCCCTGCGCGTCTCTTTCTGCCCAGTCCATCTGCAGCCGGGCAGCCACATGGTGACCCCCGGTGACTCTCCCGGGGGCTCTCCTAGCATCCCAGGTTCAGCTCATCACTACAGAAGAGCTGCAGCCACCCAGCCAGGCATCTCCCTTGGCCCCTCCCCGGCTGCACCTGCCCCCAGGGAAGTGTGGAGTGACACAGGTGCATTGCTGGGGCTCCCTGGAGAGGGCACCCCAGGGTGGGGCGAGGCGGGCTGGGACTTCCAGGCACCCACAAGTTGGGGCTCCCAGCTGCCCCAGGACAGCCTCCAGCTTCCAGACCCTCCCCTGCAGCTCTGCCCTGCTGCGCCCCAAGCTCCCGGCCTGGAGGGAGTTCTTTTGCATCCCAGTGCCAGAGAGATGGGCCGCACCCACCTTGCAAAGCCTCAAAGGGTCCTGGGCTTCATGGCTGCCTTGGGATCCCTGGGGTGCAGCCCAGCTCCCAGTCCTCCATGTGCCCGCCTGACACTGAGCCTTGGTGTGGCCCACAGTGTTGGAGGCCACGCCAACACTCGTGTGTGTGCTTCCGACAGTGACGCAGGCCTGTCCATGGCAATGGGCACCAGAGGCCTCTGCTCCGAGAGGCGGGGCTGTTCCATGCCGTTCAAGCGGACACGACAGAGGCCAGAGAGGGCCCCGTGCCAGTGCAGGCGGGCGTGCAGAGATTCTAGACTGACTCTTCTCATCCTGTTTTGACTGCCTTTATCTGGTTTTAGCAGGGGTTGACTCAAGAGGTTCGAGCCGGTTCACACCAGTTCCAGCCAGTGTTCAAAGCAGTGGGCTTAGCCGGCGCCGCGGCTCACTAGGCTAATCCTCCGCCTTGCAGCGCCGGCACACCGGGTTCTAGTCCCGGTCGGGGCACCGATCCTGTCCCGGTTGCCCCTCTTCCAGGCCAGCTCTCTGCTGTGGCCAGGGAGTGCAGTGGAGGATGGCCCAAGTGCTTGGGCCCTGCACCCCATGGGAGACCAGGATAAGCACCTGGCTCCTGCCATCGGATCAGCGCAGCGCGCCTACCGCAGCGGCCATTGGAGGGTGAACCAATGGCAAAAGGAAGACCTTTCTCTCTGTCTCCCTCTACTGTCCACTCTGCCTGTCAAAAAAAAAAAAAAAAAGATTAAAACAAAAAACAAAGCAGTGGGCTTGAGTCTGCGCTCAGCGTTCATCTGTGACTGCTTCGATCTGGGCGCGTTTCAGGACAGCAGGTGCCTGTGTCCCTGTGTCGTCAGAACGGCGTGACAGATGTGAATCCGTGGAATGTCGCTGCTGTCCTGCGGGTCGGGGCTGTCATTTGTGTCTTCATGCACACACGGAGAAACATGCATGGAGCGTGTAAGAAGCTTGAGAGGTTGCACAGGGGCTGAGTGGTGCAGCCAGGGCCTGGCCCTGCCTCGTGTGGCTTTGAGGCCGAGCTTCTGTCCTCGGGGTCGCACTCTCACAGTGCAGAGTGCACGCATGTGGAGCGCTTGGAGACCTTGCAATGTTCTCTGGGAGGCTTTGTTCTGCTGGGGGCACCACAGGCTGCTGGGTGCTGGCTTGAACTGTACGTGGCCTTGACACCAGCACACACTCACCTTGACGCATGCATCTCAGGCCCCCTGGGTCCTTAACCTGGAGAACCCCGTGTTAATTTTCCAGGGCTGCCCTAGCAAACTGCCACAAACTTGACTGCTCAACGCAACAGGATTTTGCTGTCTCCCAGGTAACTGGAGGCCAGAAGTGCAGCCTCAAGGTGTGGGCGGGGCTGCTCTGGCTCTCTTGGGAGGCTGGGGGCGGAGGGGGGGGTCATCCTTGCCTCCTGCAGCTTCCGGCTGCAGCACAGCTCTGTGCATTCCTGGACTCCAGTCTCTGCCTCTGTGGCCACACAGCCCCCTCCCTGCTCTGTCCTCAGGGAATATCCTCTGAGGTCCCTTGCCAGTGGGTGTCGGAACCACCCACATAATCCAGGATGATCTCCTCTTAACTACATCCACGACTTCTCGTTTGCCAAATAAGGGTGCATTCGCCAGTTCTGGGAATGAGGACTTGGACGAGTCCTTTTCAGGGCCTCCCGTCAACCCCACCCCCACCCTGAAGGCCACATCGGGGGCATCTGTGCGCTGACTCAGCTCTAGGATTCTTCCTGTCCCTGCCTGGGGATGGAAAGGGCCAAGGGTCAGCGTGCTGGCAGCCCAGACGAGCCTCTAGCACCTTCCGAGGCACCCCTGTTACTTGGCCTGGCTGGAAAGACCCAGGTGTCTGCAGCAGGGGCTCGAAGCCAGCGCAGCTCCTGGAGGCACGAGCTGGCGCCAACAGCAAGCTCACCCTCCCCACGGAAAGTGATCTTGAACTGAAGCCCGGCAGATAATTAGGAGCCGAGAGGGAGCCTTAACCCCGAATCCTTCCAGCGCAGGGTTTGCAGAAGGCCAGCGATCCAGATAGACAGGACGGAGAATGACCTCATTACTCCGCCAACAGACTTCACAAGGAAAAGGCGCTCAGCGGCCTTCTGTCCCCCGCCAAACAGAACTTAGAGGAGAGGGGGCAGCCGTGTCTCTTTTCTGCACTGCCCTCTGCTGTGGTTTGGCACTGGTTGGGGGTCCCCCAAAGATCCACGTGCTAAAGGCTGGGCTCCCAGGGTCTTACCTTAATGGTGCTAAGAGGGTGGACACCAGAGGCAAGGGCTTTGGGACCAGACTACCCTGGGTTAGGTTGTTGGGGCGGAGCCCCCATGAGCCAATCATGGTGGCTCTGAAAGGAGTGTGCCTTTGCCATGGGAGGCTCTGCACTGCCTTGGGGTGCTGCCAGCAAGAATGCCTCCACCCTACGCCCAACCCCCTGAGCCTGACTGTGACCGTCCAGAGCAGCGAGGCAGAACCAGCCCCCGCCCTCTTCGGGAGCTTGTTTGAGCCGTTTAGTTACGGTGATGAAAAGCTGGCTCCGAATCCCACTTCTGGTCACAGCTGGCGGTGCGAGCTCTGCCGGGCGTGAGAGCAGACTTGCCTCTCAGACAGCAAAGGCCAATGCCCACGCCCGGTGGCTGGAGCCGTCTTGACCCTGGGCAAGCCACAGGGTCTTGCTGAGTCCTGACCCCGCCGTCTGTAAACTGGAGACACCAGTTCCCCAGCACACGTCCCACGTGTGGCACCCGCAGTGTATGGTCACAGGCTCTCAAGTGGACTGGCAGGCAGGGACATCACAAGTTCATGATCACGACCCAAGCGCTTGCCATGCACTGCCAGATCCCTGCTCATTCTCAAGCGACCTTGACAGTGATGATCATCTCACTCCCCGTCCTCCTGCCTTCATCCCCTCCGTTTTCCCTCTCTTTGCCTGTGACCAGTGTGTACCCCACAGGAAACCAGAAACCCCGGGGTTGCCAATGTGGTACAGTGAGTTGAGCTACCACCTGAGACACGGGCATCCCCATACACGCCCCAGTTGGAGTCCTGGCTGCTCCACTTCTGACCCAGCTCCTTGTTAATGCATCTGGAAAAGCAACAGAAAATGGTCCAAGGCCTTAGACCCCTGCTACCCACGTGGGAGACCCGTATGGAGTCTCAGGCCTGGCTCAGCTCTTTCTCAGTAACTCTGCCTTTCCGGTAAATAAAATGAATCTGAAAAAAAGCAGAAAGCCTCAGCGGGAAGCCCCTCACCTCTGCACGGCTGGTTCTCCAGCCTCATCACCTCCTCCCTTCTGCGTCATAGGTGACCGTCCCTGCCGCCATCAGAAGCCAGCCCCAGCCTCCTGGCTCCAGGTGCCCCCGCCTCCCCCCATCCAGAACTCGGTTCCTTGGCAACCCCTCCTCTCCACGGCATCAACTCCGTCCTGTGTGCCGGTTGCTCGTGTCTGCACAGAGACTGGCCATGCCTCTCCCTCGCTGGACAGCTCCTTCTTCCCCGGGGGGGGGGGGGGGGGGGGGGGCTTCCAGCCTGTGCTCCGTTGTTCTGCCTCCTTTCCACTAACGCCTCCTAAAATATCATCTCTGCTTGTCCTTGTCCCCACTTCCAGCCTCACTGTCCCTGCGAGCCTGCCCTCATCCCACTCGCCCCACTTCCCTATGGCCAAACCCAGGGGACATTTCTCTGACCTCATCGTCACTACCTGTCAGCGGCAGCCCACACAAACCATCTCGCCCCCACTTCCTGCCGGCTGCTGCTGCTTCTTAAAAATTCATTGGTGAGGCAGAGCCACTGGTTTCATTTCCCAAGTGCCTGCAACGGCTGGGACTGGGGTGGACCAGAGCTGGAAGCCAGGAGCCAGGAATTCCATCCAAGTCTCCCATGAGAGTGGCAGGGATCCAATTACTCGAATCCTCACTGTTGCCTCCCAAGGCCTGCATTTGCAGGAAGCTGGAGTCAGGAGCTGAGGGTGGCTAGGAGCCCAGGCCTCTGATAGGGGGCGCAGGTGTCCCAACTGGTGGCTTAAGCTCCGGGCCCCTGACTCCTCCACACAGTCCCCACCTACCTCTCCCAGCTCCCGGCCACACCTGCTGGGTTCAACAACCCCTCCTTTCTGCCAAGTTCTTCACGTGGGAGCCTCCCAAGGCCCCGACGTCCTTCCTTCTTCCAGGCTGATGGAAATGAACACAGGCCCCATTGTACTCCACTCGTCGGGTCCCACCCAGATCCGAGGGTCAGGGCTAGTCTGCGCCTGTCAGGGGAGCAGGAACAGAGATCTGTAGCCGTCTTTAGCCACCCCCCCACCTCCGCCAAGCAAGACACCAAGAAGCCTTCCGTGATTTTTCCTCCCTCATGCCCAGCACGTCTGCCCCTTCTTTGCATCTGTCAATTCCACCTCCAGAACGTTGTCTCGAGCAGGTACATCTCTGCCAGCTGGCACTGCCGCCAGCCTCGCTGGAACCTCGGCATCTCCAGCCGCCTCGTCACTCCTCCCTGAATCCACTCTGTTGGCTACAGGACTTCTGCACGTGCAACTCAGACTATTTCATACTCACTTAGGTTTCCATTTCTTCCGTGTCCAGAAGACAATTTAAGGGGCCAGCAGTGTGGCACAGCCCGTTAAGCCTCAGCCTGCAGTGCCGGCATCCCATATGAGTGCTGGCTCAAGTCCTGGCTGCTCCACTTCCGCTCCAGCTCCCTGCTCATATGCCTGGGAAAGCAGTAGAAGACGGCCCAAGTGCTTGGGCCCCTGCCACTCATGTGGGAGACCTGGAGGAAGCTCCTGGCTCCTGGCTTTGGCCTGGCCCAGCCCCAGCTGTTGTGGGCAATAAGGGAGTGAACCAGCAGAAGGAAGAACCTTCTTTCTCTCTGTGTATGTGTCTCTCCCTGTCTGTAACTCTGCCTCTCAAATAAATAGATCTTTAAAAAGAAAAGAAGAATACGACAATTCAAGCTCCCAAATACAGCCTGAGGGTCCTGTTCCATCTACTCCAGCCTCCTCCCAGCCCTAACTCTCGCCTGCCTGCCTCCCTCACAGAAGCCGGGTGCCTCTGTTTCTCCAGTAGACCAACTTGGTTGGGCCAGGCCTCCGGGCTTCTGCTCCTGGAAACCCTCCCCTGGGCCTAGGGTTGGCCGTTGCCTCCTCATCTTTCAGGTTTCAGCTTACACACTATTGCGGGGCTGGTACTGTGGTGTAGCGGGTAAAGCCACTGCCTGCAGTGCCAGCATCCAATATGGGCGCAGGTTCTAGTCCCGACTGCTCCACTTCAGATCCAGCTCTCTGCTATAGCCTGGGAAAGCAATGGAAAATGGCCCAAGTCCTTGGGCCCCTGCACCCATGTAGGAGACCTGGAAGAAGCTCCTGGCTCCTGGCTTTGATTGGCGCAGCTCTGGCCATTGCAGCCAATTGGGAAGTGAACCAGCAGATAGAGACCTCTTTCTCTTTCTCTCTCTCTCTGCCTCTTTCTCTCTCTCTGTGTAACTCTGACTTTCAAATAAATAAATAAATCTTTAAAAAACACTATTTTCTTCCTTTTTTTAAAAAAAGATGTATTCATTTATTTGAAGGGCAGAGTTACAGAGACAGAAGGAGAGACACAGAGAGACCTTCCATCTGCGGATTCACTCCTCAAATGGCTGCAACAGCCAGGGCTGGGCCAGACAGAAGCCAGGAGCCAGGAGCTTCGTCTGGGTCTCCCACACAGGTGGCAGGGACTCAAGGATCTGGGCCATCTTCCACTGCTTTCCCAGGCATATTAGCAGGGAGGATGGGAAGTGGAGCAGCCGGGACTCGAACCAGTGCTCATATTGGATGATGGCATCGCAGGCGGCAGCCTAACCTGCTGTGTCACAGTGCCAGCCCCTCAAACACTATTTCCCTGAGGCCGCCTTGGCCACCACCTGCTATGTGCGTGTACACTCGCCATTGGGGATGATTTCTTGATCCGTTTCTTCCTATTTATCTGTCCATCTCCCACTCAAGTGCACACCTCACCGAAGCAGGGGCTGTGTCCATGTGGCACCTTGCACGGAGCCTGGCACTCGGGAAACACTCCACAAACACTGGTGGGATGAGCAAGAAAACGGTGGAGCACGCCACCTGGTAAGTCACAGCATGGCCTGTCACTCTTCCGCATGGCCCAGAACCTTGTCTGCCACAAGTTCTGACATGTTCCAGCGCACTCATTCTGCCTGTCATGCAGCCGCTCCCCCACCCCCACCCCTCGGGGGGGGATGCTCTTCATGACGTCATGTGGGGAAGCCCAACACATCACAACATGGCCCAACACGCAACAACGTGGACCTGGCCTGGATCGCCCACTTAGGCCCAGGTGTCACTGCTCTGAGCTCTGGCCATGTCCAGAGGACCCTGGGGTCAGCTGAGCCCCCAGGCCCCAAATAGTGGATCCTGGGCCAGTGATCCAGGTAGGGGCTTTGTCTTCTTAGAGGAGAAAGGTCCATTCTGAGCACCCTGAGCCTTCAGGGGTAGGAGGGGCTCTGGGGCTCCAGGGAGAGGAGGGGAGGCCTGGGCCTCTGCTGTGCTGGGTCTCCTTAGGCTGCCACTGCCTCTTTCTGGCCTTATCTCCCCCATAGAGAGAAGAGATGGCAGGAGGACCTCTAGGAAGCATCTGGATACAGACGAGAAACTGAGGCTCAGAGCCAGGCAGCACTGCGCAGCCCTCAGCGAGGGAGCACGGAGTCACCACGGTGACCGAGGTCCCCCGTCTGGGGAAGGCTGAGGGTTCCAGGCTGGAGCCTGGCTGGTGGCTCCCCACCTGCTGTTCTGCTCCAGGCTATTAGACAGCTCCTGCCCTGGACAAGACAAAGATGGAGGCTGAGTCACCAGGAGGGAGGGGTCATGGAAAAGGAAAGTGGGGTGTCCGGCACCCAGCCCTGCCCTTTTCCTCTCCTCCTTGGCCAAGGAAACCAGTGAGTCACGGGATTCCACTGGGGTGGGCTCAGCGCCCAGCTCTGCAATGACAGGGATGCTCTTGGCTCTGCTCTCGTCCCCTGCTCTGTGTCCCTGCCTCCTACACACTGACAGACAGACAAGGACAGGCAGACAGCCAAAACCTCCATCAGACACAAGCAGGCATCACCCAGACACACAGCACCTAGCAGACACCCGGACACAGGGACAGCCAGGAGGCTCCAACCAACACACAGACATCCCTCCCAAAGCCAACAGAGACAGCACCCAGACAGACACACACACAGAGACAGACAAAAGGACAGGCAAGCAGACAGACTCACAAGGACACAGAAAATTGGGAGGGGGTCACGGGAAAGAAAAAGGGGGAGAACGGCACCCCAGCAGACCCAGATGCACAGGCACACCGCAGAGACAGGGCGCAGGCAGGCAGACACAGCCCACCGCCACAGACACAGCTCCGAAGACACACACACAGTACAGTCGTAGTCCGCAGGGGGTGGACCACGTCTCCCTGGGCCAGCCCCCACCCCTAGGGCCTTGGAGCTGATGGTGAGCTCCAGGTCTATGGGCATGAGGGCTCTGTCGGCAGCCTCCACTCCTACCCAAGGGATAGCCTTGCGGAGGTTAGACCTGAAAGGGACTTCCCAAGTGGGAGGGGGCTGGGACCCACAGTGGGTACTGAGGGGCATTGGGAGGCAGGGAGTGGGGAGGGGCGGGGAGGCACAGCTGCTTGTGCTGTGGGGCCTGGGGCAAGCCTGCTGCTCTGAGCCTCGGAGCTCCGTCGTCGAGAGGGAGCAGCCGGGCAGATCAGTGTGTTGGTGCCAACGCAGAGGCCTCAGGGCGTTACTTCTTGGGGACTCACCCCCTGGCTCCCCCCCGGCAGTGGGGAGCCCAGGCACAAGCGTCCCGTTGTCCTGGTCGCTCTCTGCTCCTGCAGAGGTTGGCCAGCTGAGGGGAGGGTCAGGGAGCGGGCAAAGGGAATCCCCCACATGCAGGGCAGGCCTGGGGACCCAGAGGGCGGTCCGGGTGTGTGGCTCTCATCCGCCTGGGAGATCTGCTGGCCCCGGCCCAGCCTGTTGGAAGGAACATTGCGCAATGACGGGGAGGTAAAAGGTGACAGCAGGCAGGCCTTGGTGGGACAGAGGCCTTATTGTTGGGGCCCAGGCCAGCCTGGGCAAAGGGAGGGTTTGTGCCCGGGGCAGGAAGGGGGGCTCTGCAGGGGGCACCAGCTGGCAGGGCTCTTGCCTCTGCGCCCTCGGAGGGAGACAGGTGCCAAGCAAGATGCCCTTTGCTTCGACATTGGGGGCGGCGCGGGGCGAGGTGCCCGGAGCAGCCCGGGGTCGTGGGGTGCAGAGGCCGCCCCCACACCACGCCCACCTCCGGGCCAAGCTGCCCCCGGGCGCCTGCAGGTTCCCCAGCCATCCTCTTCGGGATTCCAGTCATTCCTAGGAGCTGAGGCAGCCACGCTGGACGCCCGAGGTCCGGGGGTGGGGGTGGAGGGCGCTGTTACCCGGGGCGCGCGCGCCCGCGGGTCCCAGCGAGGCTTCGTTTCCTTGCCCCCTCTCCCATACACACACACACACACCTTCCCTTTATTTCCCAAACCCAGGATCGCGGCTGCTCCGTTTCCCTCCCCCAAAAGCGTCCCTCAGCCCCAAGGAAGTCCTTCCTGGTGTCCGACCACACGCCTTTCTGCTTGAGAGGCAGTTCCGCCGCCTGCGGCTTCCGCCACAGGTCTCCCCTCGCCCCTGCCCCACCCGGGTCCCAGCTGGGTGACTCCAGGTGCGAACGCGCCGGTCCCTCCCTCGCGCGGCGGCTGGGGCGGGCGCGGCGGCCGGGGCGGTACAAAAAGCGGTCCCGCCCCCGCTCCTCACTTGACTTTGTGTCGGGCGGTCGGCGGGCCGGAGGCGGAGGCGCGCGGGTAGCCCGGGCCCAGCCCACACCCCTCGCCAGGTAGGGCCGCTCCTCTGCTGTAGGGCAGAGGGTGGAGGCAGAGAAGGAGCAGACAGGTGGCGGGGCCGGGCCGAGGGACGGAGACAGAGGGGACAAGGCAGCAGAAGAGGACAGCAGAGGGGGACCTGGGGGTACAGAGTCAAAGGCAGGGTGGAGGCTGATGGAAGTGTAGGTGCTGGGCAGGGGGCACCAGGAATGCCACAGCCGCCAGCTCCACATCTTTGAATGGCCCTAGGCAGTCAGGGAGGGGCCCCGTCTCTTGGCCCTACAGTTCCTCTGCCCGTGCGCCACCGGGGGCACTCAGGGGCCAGGGTCTCCGGCTGCTGGACACCTTGGACTCACAGTTCAGGAAGCCAGAGGATCAGCACCTAGCCTGGGGTGAGGGTGAGGGGGAGCGTGCAACACACACGGCCTCTGACCCTTAACCTCTGCCCTCCCTAGGCCCAGGAGGCGCCATGTGGCCGCGTCCACGGGGGCTGCTGCTGTTGCTGCTGCTGGCTGGCCAGGTGGCTCTGGGTGCCCGGCGGGGTCGTTGGCGCAGGGAGCTGGCGCCAGGTCTGCACCTGCGGGGCATCCGGGACGCTGGCGGCAGCTACTGCCAGAAGCAGGACCTGTGCTGCCGCGGCCGCGCCGATGACTGCGCCCTGCCCTACCTGGGCGCCACCTGTTACTGCGACCTCTTCTGCAACCGTACCGTCTCCGACTGCTGCCCTGACTTCTGGGACTTCTGCCTGGGCGTGCCGCCTCCCTTCCCTCCTATCCAAGGTGCGCAAGGGGATGGCCGGGAGGGCGGGTCGCTTGGTGGACCCTAGCTCAGCGCGGCTCAGGGGCGAGGCCGATGCGGTGACGTGCCCAGGGAAGGCTTTGTAGGACAATCTGGCAAGTCCTCCGGTGGTCTAACTGGACTCTTCCCAGCAAGGCTGGAAGAGAAACTCCTTAATTGGGATTCGGCGTGGGCCCAGAGACAGGCATCCGCCCTTGCTCCATTCCTGCCGGACATGGAAGGTGCTGCCCTGCCTGCTGACTCAGCCGGGGGCTGATAAAGCGCACAGGGTTGGTCAGGGTCATCGGAGCCATTCTTCAGCCTTGGCTTAGGATCCTGTGCCCGTGAGGTGGCTGCCCTTCCTGGCGGGTGGGTCCAAGCTACTCCTGCCTTCAGCTCTCCCCACCATCCTTTTCCATGCACCTGCCTGTCCCACAGGAGAATCCTTTGAATTCCCTCTCAGGGTTCCATGGGTCTTGGGGCTAGGAGATGGAGTCCCTGAGTTGTTAGCCCAAAGTGCTGTGCTGTCTTAGGGTAGCTGCTTGCCTTCTCTGGACCTCAGCTTCCCCAGCCCCCTTCAACTCCCCATCTCCCAGCCCCAGATCATTTCAATGGCAAAGGATCCCAGGAATGTTGTGGCTGGCATCCAAGTGAAGCGAAAGGGATTCAAATTGGAGTTGGTGAAGAACTTCCCAAGGAGCAGTAGGCGTGTGACCCTGCAGCAGATGCTTAAAGTTGCAGGGTGGCTTTGGTTCTAGAGAGGGCTGGTGTGTGTGTGTGTGTGTGTGTGTGTGAGAGAGAGAGAGAGGGGCGGGGGGAGAGAGAGATGGAGAGACTAGGGTGACCTTGGGGAGGGCCGGCATCTGACCTCTGAGAACCTGGCCATCTCTGGCCCTGGTTCCATTCCTCACTTCCCCTTCCCTCCCACCAGGATGTATGCACGGGGGCCGTGTCTATCCTGTCCTGGGGACGTACTGGGACAACTGTAACCGCTGGTGAGTTTTTGGGGCTGGGATGAGGGGCTGTTCTTGCGGGCTGGGGGGCCAGCACACTCGATTCAAATCCTGAACCTGCCAGTCATTTGCTGAGGACAAAGTCCTTCCCTTCTCCGAGCCCCAGGGTCCTCATCTGGAGCCTCATGGGAGCTTTAACAGCAGCCGTGGCTATGGGCACAGCAGCCCTCTAATCACATTCCCCAGGAGCGGTCAGCTGGGGCTGCCTGGCCCGGCAGCCACCCCTGAGCGGGGAGTCCCTCCCCACCCCTCCCGGCTCAGGCTGGGCCACTGCCCCTCCCAGCTGTTCTTGCTGTCACAGGAGACTCCGAGAAAGGGACGCCAGGAAGGAAACCTCTGGCTGCAGCATCTGCGGCCCCAGGCCGGATAGGGTCAGGGACAGCTGGGCTGGTGGCCAAAGGCGCCCGGTACAGGGCCTTCCCTAGAATGCGGCCCCTCCCCACTGTTCCTGGCAGGAGGGTGCCCCCCTCTCAATCTGGGATGGGAAGTGGAGCCGGCTGGGGTCGGAAACCTGAGCGCTTTACTGGAAATAACAAGAACTCGGCACCCACCCCACCCCCCAAGCCTCTGCCGGGGACGGCGGGGCCCCAGGGAGAAGGCACGGGGACCTCGTGGTTTCCATTGCCTCACTGGGGTGAGAGGTGCCTGGGTCAGAGCGAGAGTGGCCGGGCGGGTGTGCATGCGTGCAGCTCAGCAGGCGCTTGGATGTGTGTGTGTGTGTGTGTGCGTGCGCACGCGCACATGCGCCTGTGTGCCGAAAGCACACAACTGCACGTTCCTTGGGTCCTGACCAGGCATCTCTGGGCCTTGAGGGGTTAACACTCCCACTCCAGTGCCTGGGCCCTGGCCTCCCAGGCCCCTCTGGAATGCTGGGACTTGCTGCCACCAGCCCAGTCTAGACCTGCTTGGGCAGCCCCGGGGCCAAGCGGACAGGGGCCAAAAACCTCTGAAGAACCCAGGCCCTTCCTGGGGGACAGGTCCACGGCTGTGTTATCTGGGCGTGGGCGTGGGGAGTATGTACGACTGGCTGGGGGGCTCAAGCCCTCCAGGGTGCTTCCCGAAGGTCTGGCGGGTGCCAGCCAGCGAGTCTCCCCCCCCCCCCCCCCCCGCCACTCCTGGGCCCTCCCAGAAAGTGCGCAAGCAGCTCCAGGGCTGGAGCGCCCAGCCATACTGGGGCTTGGCTCCCCTGGAGACTCCTTAAAAGGCCACACTGGAGGCGGGAGCCCCTGGCCAGGCTGGAAGGAGGCAGCTTAGTGGATTGTAATTGCAGTTAGGAGCTTGTAAAAGCATCACAGGACTCCTAGAAGCCAACCCTTCGGTCACACCTAGCTGTTAAAGATCTATTGGGCACCAGTACAGGCACCAAGCTTGGGGGAGGAGGAGGCGCAGGGAGAATTTAACAGACATAGCCCTTGTCCCACCGGGCACAGGACTGGACAGGGGAAAGCAATGGATTGATCATTACGGGGGTAGGAGGGGAAGGGACCGTCATGGGCTGAGGGAGACACATCCCTGCGAGCCAAGGAAGATGAGTAGAACCGAGGCCTGAGTGGGGAGGGGATGGCTGGGAAGGCCCAGCGGGAGGTGGGACCCATCCACTTCAGCAGGAGCTGGGCGAGGGGTGAGAGGTCCTGCAGGGTCAGCTTAGGGTTTTATATTTTGTTCAGAGTGACCTGGGATGCCACTCAGGGACTTCCACTGTTCAAAGATCTCTCTGGCTTTAGAGGAGGTGGGCCATGGACTGGGGGGTCGGGCACACAGAGGTAGGGGCTTGATTAGGAAGCCATTGCCCAGGGCCAGGTGGGAGTGCGGAGGGACTGGCGCCAGGTGGGCAGTGGAGGGCGGGAGGCAGATGGGCAGGTGGGCAGTGGAGGGTGGGAGGCAGATGGGCAGGTGGGCAGTGGAGGGTGGGAGGCAGGTGGGCAGGTGGGCAAAGGAGGGAGGGAGGCAGGTGGGCAGGTGGGCAGTGGAGGGAGGGAGGCAGGTGGGCAGTGGAGGGCGGGAGACAGACGGGCAGGTGGGCAATGGAGGGAGGGAGGCAGGTGGGCAGGTGGGCAGTGGAGGGAGGGAGGCAGGTGGGCAGGTGGGCAAAGGAGGGTGGGAGGCAGGTGGGCAGGTGGGCAAAGGAGGGTGGGAGGCAGGTGGGCAGGTGGGCAAAGGAGGGAGGGAGGCAGGTGGGCAGTGGAGGGCGGGAGACAGACGGGCAGGTGGGCAGTGGAGGGAGGGAGGCAGGTGGGCAGGTGGGCAGTGGAGGGAGGGAGGCAGGTGGTTGCACCGTCCCCAGGAGCTGCTGATGCCGGGGAGGGGGAGGAAGTGTCACACCACTATTCTGATTTGATTGTAGGCTGCTCTTAGGGGGAGCAGCCTGGAAGAAGGCAGCCTGGCACATTTTAAGTTTGAGGCAGCTTTGCACTTTCAGGGTGTCCAAAGATCAACTGGACTTGAGTCCAAAGCTCAAGAGAAAGGGGTGGGCCCAGGGTTCCTGCAAGGAGAGAGCTCACAGCGGATTCCAGGACTCTGAGCGCCTCCAGTGGCCCAGACTCCATGCTGCGTGGGTCACGTCGTCTCTGCCCTGGAAAGTGGTGCTGTTACTCCCACCTCATTTGACAGTCAAGGACACGGGGCAGGAGAAAATTCAAATCCCTTTCCCAGGATGACTGTGGGCAGGACTGGAACCCAGGATTCAAATTCCAGAACCAATAGTCACCACTTCCCTGCACTGCCTCCGTCAGGACTTGAAGGTTTCAAAAGACACCTGCCCTGGAGGCACCGGAAGTCCTGGAGGGAACATGTCAGACTGGGGGATGACAGCTGGGAAAAAAATACAACAGGGACGCGGGACAGGAAGTATGGAGGACGTTGAATTTTAAGACAGGGCGGCCAGAGGCGGCCTGCCTCGGCAGGTGATGTTTGAAGGACTGGAAGAAAGGAGAGAGCCTTGAGCATGTGGGAGGAACAGCAGCTCCGAGGCCCTGGGACAGGCGGAAGGAGCGGAAGGCTGGTGGGGACAGTCAGAGGGACAGTCCAGCTGCAGGAGGGGTCAGCGGGGAGGCAAGAACTGTGGCTCTCACCCCGCGAGGGGAAGCCAGGGGGAACGGTGATATGACTGAGGTGTAGCAGGTGACCCTGGCAGCTGCGTTAAAAATATTCCAAGGGGTGGGGAGTGACGCAGGGCAGGCAGAACAATAAGGAGGTGGCCTCCGTCATGGGGGGGGGGGGGGGAGGTTAATGCGCCACAGCGGCTGGCGAATGAGAGACAGGGAAGTCTTTAAGGCCACTGGATCTGCAGAAGAGACAAGGGTAGCCCGAGCTTTCAGCCTGAGCTCCAGGAAAGGTGGAGTTGGCATTTTTTGAGGACCAGGAGTAAGGGACATCAGGAATTCATTCTGTTTTGGGGTGTAAATTTGGCCTGTTGTTGGGCACCCAGAGCTGATATTGGGTAGCAGTGAGATCCATGGCAGAGATCAGGATGAGGCAGAGCCGAACTTGAGAAGGGTGAACTTGAACTTGACATTTAAAGCCACCGGTCTGGATGGGATCCTTTAGGGATCCTCCCGTGGTCACTGGTACAGAGTCCCAGACTCATGTCGACCTCCGAGGCTCTATCCCTTCAAAGGCTCCCTATCCCACCCACCCCACCACTCACCCTTTCCTTCCCTCTTTTTTTCTTTTTTTTTTTTTTTTTTTTTGCCAGCACCTGCCAGGAGAAGGGGCGGTGGGAGTGTGACCAGGAGCCGTGCCTGGTAGACCCAGACATGATCAATGCCATCAACCAGGGCAACTACGGGTAAGAGGCCCTGGAATCACCCTAGCAAGCACACACACGTGCATTTACACACGTGCACACACGCACGCCCTGCCACTCTGATTCTTGAGTGCACTTAGCCACTGCACAGCTCTCCCGCCCACATGCGCGTACCCCCAAAGCCCCAGCCCAGAAGGGGGTGTAAGTCCTTCCCATGCCCCTCCTTCAGGTGGCAGGCTGGGAACCACAGCGCCTTTTGGGGCATGACCCTGGAGGAGGGCATTCGCTACCGCCTGGGCACCCACCGCCCCCCTTCGTCCGTCATGAACATGAATGAGATTTATGTAAGTCCATCTTTGCCCACAACCCTGCCACATGCCCCCGAGAACGCAGGTTCCCAGGGACACTAGCACCCTGTGTCCTGCTCCTCTGAGGGCCTGGACATATCGCCTATCAGTAGGCTGTGTGTCCCTGGGAAAGTCACTCCCCTGTTCTGGGCTTTTGCTTCCTGCCTGTAATAGGATGTGCTGTGCTGGCAGAACTGAAGTTGTGATTCTAAGTTTTGTGGCTCCAACAGCGGCCCTTTCTGGCCCCTTTAGCCTGGGAAAAATGCTGTTGGTCCCAGTACAGCTGGGTCAGGGCCCAAGGGGCCGAGGGGTCACCTTGGTATTTTGGGAAGGGAGGCACAGACACTCTTCCAGCTCTGGCCGGAGAGCAACAATTCAAAGAAGCAAATGCTGGCTCGGGGGGATCCCAAGGGAGGAGGGGGCTTGTCTCTTCCCAGGGATCCTCTCGGGGGGAGTGGGGAAGAAACGGGAACCAGACCCAAAGAGAAAGGGTACAGAAGGGAGCTTCACTGAGCAGGCCTGGACTGGGGCGTGCGCCAGAGGACCTGCCCGGCAGCCACAGGCAGGGGGAGCAGAGCTGCCGGGGGGGGCCATCCCGCAGAGGGACATCAGCCCAAGGCGAGGGGGACCAGACCCTGCCCCTGCCCTTGCTCCCCCGAGCCTCTGGCTATTTTCTACCTCCTGCTGTTTGCCTTGGCAGCCTGCCCGGTCACGGGACCCTGCCGCTCCTTCCCTCCCTGTCCTTTGTGGCCTGAAGGCCATAGCCCTGGTGGGAAGAAGGGTGTGGCAGATCAGAAGGTGCGGAAGAAAGACGCAGGGTTGAGAGCCAGGGAAGCTGAGCGGCCCTGGTCTGGCTACTTCCTTCTTCCTGGCCTCACGTGCTCCATCCGTACAATGGGACTAGTCACCCACAACCAGCGGTCCCTGAGAGGCGGGGGCACGGAGGACAACCTTTGTCTTGCAGACGGGGCTGGGCTCTGGCGAGGTGCTGCCCACGGCCTTCGAGGCCTCTGAGAAGTGGCCCAACCTGGTCCACGAGCCTCTGGACCAAGGCAACTGTGCGGGCTCCTGGGCCTTCTCCACGGCAGGTAGGGCGAAGGGCAGAGGCTGGCCTGGTGGGAGACGGACACCTGGCCTGAGCCCGCTCACGGCACCTCTGCCTCCTCCCACCAGCCGTGGCGTCTGATCGCGTCTCAATCCATTCCCTGGGACACATGACACCTGTCCTGTCGCCCCAGAACCTGCTGTCCTGTGACACGCACCACCAGCAGGGCTGCCGCGGTGGGCGTCTCGACGGTGCCTGGTGGTTCCTGCGACGCCGAGGGTACGCATTCTGGGGGTGTGGGCAGAGAAGTGGGCAGGGCGCCCTGTGGGCGGGGCCTGGGCCATGCTGCCCCGCATCACCTTCCTGCACCCTCCTGCTGCCTCCCCAGGGTTGTGTCTGACCACTGCTACCCGTTCTCGGGCCACCAGCAGGACGAGGCTGGCCCCGCCCCGCCCTGCATGATGCATAGCCGGGCTATGGGTAGGGGCAAGCGCCAGGCCACTGCCCGCTGCCCCAATAGCCACGTCCACGCCAATGACATCTACCAAGTCACTCCTGCCTACCGCCTCGGCTCCAACGTAAGTGCGCATGCTGGTGAGGGGGCAGAGGCAGGAGAGGGAGTTGGGGGTTAGCCCAAGGCTGGAGCTGCCCACCCTGATGGATGCCCTCCTTCCCCAACCCCTGGCTTCCAGGAGAAGGAGATCATGAAGGAACTTCTGGAGAATGGCCCTGTGCAAGGTAGAGGCCCCGCATCCGGCCCTGGCTCCGGAAGCAGCCAGGTGTCTGTAAAGCACCAAGCCTCTAGGCCACTGGGACTGGGTGCAGTGAGGCCACGTCCACTCCCCTTGGCAGCACCTGGAGGGGGCACCTGGCAGGGGCACCTGTGCCTGCACTGAGGGCTGAAGGGGTCCTGCTTTGCCCTCTGCCTACAGCCCTCATGGAGGTGCACGAGGACTTCTTCCTGTACCAGGGTGGCATCTACAGCCACACACCCGTGAGCCTCGAGAGGCCGGAGCACTATCGCCGGCATGGGACCCACTCGGTCAAGATCACAGGGTGAGGGGCTCGTGCGCAGAGTGGGGCTGGGGGCTCTGGAGTCTGCTTGAATCCTTCGCAAAGCCAGGAATGCTCCCTACCACCCCCACCCACCCACCCCTGTTTAAAAAGGAGGAAGCTGAGACCCTTGCTTGGAGGTCATCAAAGAACAGTTCCTTCCTGGCACGCTGGGGTGAAATGACCCCAGTGAGATGCAGCGAAGCAGTCCAGAATCGCTCAGCCCCCAGCCCCAGCCCTGCCGACTCCCTGAGTGACCCGGGCAAGGTCACGGCCACGGGGGCCTGTGATGTTGGAGTCTTTGGTTTCAGTGACATTGGTGAAACGTCCAGCCAAGGACGTGGACTCAGCAGTGGGCAGCTGGGACCTCCGCGGTCCCCACACATTCGCTGAGTCCCTCCCTTCCCATCCCCAGCACCTGCCCCTCCCTGGTCCCCAGGTGAGGGAGGACAGGCAGATGGGTGAGGTCCTACGGACCCTTCCCACGATGGGGGTCCCTGGATGACGCAGGCCCAAGCTCCCTCCTCCCCTCGCTCTCCCTCTGTCCCCTCCGTGCCTTCGCCCCACGCCACTCTTGGGGCCGCACTCAGAGCTGTGGAAAGGGAAGGAGGTGCAGACAGATACAGAGACCAAGTCACAGCCAAGCTTGGGGTGCATCCAAGCTTCCAAAGGCAGCAGGGGCCCGAGTTGGGTGGCGCCAGGGATGCAGCCCCTGAGAGCAGGTGGATCAGCGCCCGGCCCTGCTCTGCCCGCAGGTGGGGCGAGGAGACGCTGCCTGATGGAAGGACCCTCAAGTACTGGGTGAGTCCTTCGGGGCAGTGTGCCCGAGCCCCTGTCTCCCACCCCTGCCCCTCTTTCCCCTCCTCATAGGCTCCTCCTCTTTCCCAGACGGCGGCCAACTCCTGGGGCCCCGCCTGGGGCGAGCGGGGCCACTTCCGCATCCTGCGGGGCACCAACGAGTGTGACATCGAGAGCTTCGTGCTGGGCGTCTGGGGCCGCGTGGGCATGGAGGACATGGGTCATCACTGAGGCTGTGGGCACTAGGCCAGGCCTGGCCCCAGAGTCCCAGGCAAGAGCAGCCAGTGGGGGAGCCCCCCAGGGTGGGGGACAGCCGCTCCCCCCCGCCCTGAGCCCGATGGAGCCAGGGGCGCAGGCGGGCGCCAGGGCTTTAATCCCCACGGGTTCCGCTGACGCAGCGCCCGGCCTGGGAGCCGCGGGCAGGCAAGGCTGGCGGAGCCCCCAGACCTCCCAGTGGGGACGGGGCAGGACCTGGCTGGGGAGCAGCTGGGCCTGCAGATCCCAGGGCCCTGGCTTCCTCACCCAAGACCACCCAAGCCAGGACACCCACCCCCAAGTCTTCAGCCCCACTACCCCACTCCACCCTGTATTCTTATTCTTCAAAGATATTTATTTTTCTTTTCACTGTTTTAAAGTAAAACCAAAGTGTTGGGGCTGGCGATGTGGCACAGTGGGTTAACCCACTGCCTGCAACTCATATGAGTGCCGGTTCAAGTCCCAGCTGCTCCACTTCCGGTCCCACTCCTTGCTTATGCGCAGGGACAGCAACAGAGGATAACCCAGGTGCTTGGGCCCCTGCCATCTACGTGGGGGACCCTGATGGAGTTCTAGGCTCCTGGCTTCAGTCTGGCCCAGCCCTGGCCATTGCAGCCACTGGGGGGGTCTCTCTCTGTAACTCTGCCTTTCAAATAAATAAATAAATCTTTTTTTAAAAAAAAAAAAGCCCAAGTGTTGGTAACTACAGTGCCTTGGAACCTCCAGGAGTGGTAGGCTGGGCCAGCAGTGGGGTGGCACAGGGTTAGACAGCAGTAAGGACTGCCTGAGGCGCTGCTGGCTGGCAGGGTGGGTGGCCGAGAAATCGCAGCCTCCACTGAGCCTGAATGTCTGCCTGGGGTATTGACCCACTTGGAGGTGGGGCCTGGGTGGCATGGCTTTTGGCCTCTTGAGAATGGGAGCCATGGGAACCACCTCTCAGACGCTGAGTCAGCGCTGCCTGGAGGAGCAGCCCAGCCCACCAATCAGAACGGGAGCCAGTGCCCAGCAGGCAAGGGGGCCAGCTCCGCAGTCCTGAGCCTCTGTCTCTGCACATCAGCCTCTCCAAGCCACCCAGGCACGGGGCCCCCTGTGCTTCCCCTGCCCTGGATCAACCCTCCCGCTCTCCCCAGCCCTCCACGCCCTCAGCTCAGCAAAACAGCATAGACCTCAGCCTGGCTGCGAAGCCATTGCAGCCCGCCCAGCCAGCCTCCTCCCGGGCGTCCTCCCCCAGTGCCAGGCAACCCCAACATCCTCACTGCGCCTCACCTGTCCAGGACACAGTCAGGCACAGTTTCATGCTGTTCCCCAGCCCCGTGCCCTTCCATGCAATCTCCTCTATTGCAACGTGTGGCTCAGTACCTGCGGAGGGCAGCCATGCGCCAGGATTCACCCTTCCGTCAGGACCCACGCTCCCCCAACCCCACCCAAACCCCACCCACCACTTGTCCCAACCCATCTGCCTACTGCCCTTTCACCCAGTGTGTCACCTCCCCCACTGTGCTGGGCAGGGCTGGGTCTGACTCAACCAGGGTCCTGGGACCCACGCAGGCCGTGGAGCGCCTGGGTGGACGCGACCCGTTCCTCCACCTCCACGTCCCTCCAAGCCCCTGGCCGGGACCCTGTCTTCCCGCCTCGGGGCCCCAGAGGGAGGGAGGGGGATCCCTGCCAGCACCGAGGCGGGGCAGCCGGGTCTGCTCCAGGGCTGCGCGGCCCCAGCACGCGCAAAACCTGAAAGGAATGCGGGCGGCGCGATAAGCGGCCGCCATTGTCTGGCTTCCTGTTTGCCAGGACGTCCCGAGCCTGCTCCTCCGGCCGGCCCACCCGTCCCCAAGGAGCCAGGGCCAGCCAGCGGCCTCGGGACGAGCGCAGCCCCTGCCCCGGACGCGCCCCCCTGGAAAAAACCCCGCGCAGGGGCCGCGGGGCAGGGCCAGGCTGGAATTTTCTACAAGGACCTGGGGCGGAAGCTGCGGGAGGCGGGGCAGGGAGGGGAGCCGGGGCGCGGCCGGACTGGGCTTCTGGGCTCCCTACGGGCCGGGCCGGGCCGTGTGGGCTCGGTCCAGCCCGAGCCTGGATCTCGGGCCCAGGAGCCAAGCCCTGCAGTGGGAGAGGGTGCGGATGGAGCCTTGGAGGCCGAGCAGGTGCATGGCCTCCTCCCGCTGCCATGCAGTTCTCTGCCGCTCCTAGTGGATGTGTGAGAAAGAACCAGGCGAACCCGGAGCGCCCCCAGCCAGATGACTGCCCTTGGGTGGCCATCAAGAAACGGATATTCGGCCTAGAGGCCAAAATGCCCTCCTCCCATGCGCAACGACCGGGGTTCGAGTCCAACTCCAGATCTGGCTCAGGGTTCCAGCTTCCTGCAGACGCCCGCCCTGGGAGGTGGCAGGTGCTAGCCCAAGTACTTGGGCATCTGCCATCCACGTGGGAGACCTAGAGTGAGTTCCTGGCTTTGTCTTGCCGGGCCCTAACCGTTGTAGGCATTTGGGGGGGGGGGTTAGCCAGAGGATGGGAGATCTCTCTCTCTCTCCCTCCCACAAATAAAAATTAAAAAAAATAAGAACCCCTGCACCCCAACCCCTTGTGGGATGTCCTGGGGCTCATCCATTCCTCTCTTTGGGCCAGGTTTGGGGCTAAGACAAACCTAGGTTGGAACCCCTCCTCCGCCAGCCCGACGCTGGCTGTGTGGGAGACGGGGCTGGCTCCCCATCTTTAATAAAGATGATGGCGCGCACCTGCCTCCTGGGGTTGGTGGGAAAATTGGAAGCGACAGGCATGCCACGCATTTAGCTCAGTGTTTGAGATTTGATAAGCGCGCGATGCATGGGAACAGCTGTGATCATTTGAAGGCCTTGGACTTCATCATGGGAAGGCTTTTCAACATGAGCTCAGTGTTTACTGAGTGCTTAACCATGGGTTTCTGCTGGCACATTGCTCTGCATGCTTTATGTACATTTATCTTATTTAAGCCTAAATAAAAACCCTGTTTGCCTATTTCGCAGATGAGGGAACGTGCGTAGAGAGAATGAGGTGCCTGAAGGTCATATAATTGAGACAGGATTCAAACCCCAGGGCGTCCAAATCTTACGCCCATAAACAGTACACTTAGAGTAGTGGTTAAGACTGGAAGTGGGGGCTGACATTGTGGCGTAGTGGGTTCGAGTCCTGGCTGTTTCACTTTTTTTTTTTTTTAAAGATTTATTTATTTACTTGAAAGTCAGAGTTACACAGAGAGAGAAGGAGAGGCAGAGAGAGAGGGGGAAGTCTTCCATCCAATGGTTCACTCCCCAATTGGCCACAATGGCCGGAGCTGCACCGATCTGAAGCCAGGAGCCAGGAGCTTCCTTTGGGTCTCCCACATGGATGCAGGGGTCCAAGGACTTGAGCCATCTTCTACTGCTTTCTCAAACCATAGCAGAGAGCTGGATCAGAAGTGGAGCAGCCAGGTCTCAAACCGGCGCCCAAATGGGATGCCAGCACCGCAGGCGGCAGCTTTACCTGCTACGTCACAGCGCTGGCCCCAGGCTGTTCCACTTCCAATCCAGCTCTCTATTATGGCCTGGGAAAGCAGTGGAAGATGACTCTAGTCCTTGGGCCCTTGCACCCGTGTGGAAGACCCAGAAGCAGCTCCTGGCTCCTGGTTTTGGATCGGCCCAGTTCTGGCCATTGCAGTCATTTGGGGAGAATACCAGTAGATGGAAGACCTCTCTGTAACTCTGCTTTTCAAATAAATCTTGGAAAAAAAAAAAAAAGACCGGAAGTGATAGCCCAGTGTCCCTCCCCAAGCACTTCCTCTGTCTGGCAAACTTTTATTCATCCTTCAAAACCCAAACCAAATGCCCCTCTTCTGAAAGCCTTTCTGGCATCCATCTTCTGGATCCCAGGAATCCCAGCACCAAGGGAATGCCTGCTGACAGCTTCTCCTCCCACACAGGGGGGTGGGGCAGGAATATTTCTTTCTCAGCTTCATCCTTTCCTAACCACCGAATGTTCTGTTTGGCCATCCATTCTGTCTCCCGTGGTGCTCTGTGGGGTCCCAGGGCACCTGACTCTAATCTCCCAGGGGCTGCTAAGTTGCATCACTCCACGGGTGCTGATGCCTCACATCTTCCTGACGTCTTGCCAAACCTCCGTCCCTGCCTGGTGCCCATTAAGGGAAAGGAATTCATGCCCACTGAGCTTGCAGTAGGACCGGCCTGGGGCCGAGCGCTGTGTCCACTTCAGCTTGTTCGCTGCTATCCGTGGCCCTGGGAGGAAGTGGAGCCCTGGGAAGCCCCTGCCAAGCAGCTACGCGGCCCCCAGAATCTCGCGGGGGTGAGGCTCCAGACTGTGGGGAGGGCCAGACACTGCCAAGATCCAGGAGCCTCGCGCGCTTGCTGGCTCTCTGCCTTCTTCTCTAGGCTCACCCTGCCTCAAGGAAGAGCAGGTAGCTGAGTGTCTCAGAGCAAACCGCTTTCTCAGTTCGGCTTCAAAACATGGACACCTCCTGGTTAGCCTGTCTGGTCAGCTGTCCACCTGTGAGCGTGTCGGCCTTGGCCAAGAGACAGGGTCATGGCGGCTATGGCAGCCCCTGCTGAGCCCGTGTGGAAGGAGGAAGGAGAGGCTCGCTGACCCTGGGAAAGGAGGAGCCCTGGACAGGCGACAGTAACGTGTCCACAGCCGCAGGGGCGACCGCCGCCTTCCGTTCACAGGTGACGGGAGACCCAGGGAGACCCCCACAGCGGCGGGGTGGCCGAGCCAGACGCAGACCACGCTGCATTCTCCTGAACTTGAAGATCAAGCCAGGCACAGGGGTGAGGGATTCCTCCCCCTGCCTCTCTCCGATGACTCACTCCTGGGCCCTGAGAAATGCATTTTTTTTTGCTAGAATTCCACTCATTTCACGAGAATCCTGTGGCTCTGACGCGCACACCCGAGGTAGCGTCTTCCCAAAGCCAAGGCCAAGCGGGTCTCCCAGGGGAGCGCCCTGCTTCCTGCTCCGGGGGCTGCAGTGTGGCTCCCCCATGGGCCAGGATGACATATAGGACAATAGGGCAGCTTCCAGACCCAGGAGAGGGCCCGGGTGAGCCCACTGGAGATCAGGGCCTGTTGTTGAAGGCAGGGAGGACAGTGGGGCTGGGGCTGGGGCTGGGGCTGGGCAGCAACCTCCCCGGGACGCTCTCCTGGGAAGTGCTGGGAGCCCGAGCTTTCCCTAAGTCATGTCCAGGTGTCCACACAGCTGCGCAGCACAGACAGCTGGAGTGCAACTCACGGAAGCAGGTGAGCCAGGAGGATGGTGATGGCTGTGCAGCCCTCAGGTGGGCGTGCCAGCAGGTGTCTGGGTCTGCAGAATGGGAGCTGACTCACTGCTCATCCTGGGGAGTCAAGGTCAAAAGCCTCATCCTTGGAGTCCCCTGGTGGTCACCACCCACGCTGACCCCAGTTCCTCCATCACGGTCTGGCCGGGCTGTGTCCACACCCTTCCTGACGTGGGCCTCTCCAGAACAGGGCTGCGCCTCGCCCTCTCTGCTCTCAGTGTTATTCAAGACAGCACAAGGTGTGGAAAAGAGTAGATGGTTGGGAGAGTGAAGGAAACAGCTCAGGAGGTGCAGAGGCAGGGTTTAGTGGCTGTGGCACCCTTGGCTGCAGTGCCCCCTGGTGGACGATCCGCTCCTTACTCCACCGCAGAGAGAAGCCCAGGTGCTTAGTTTCTGAGGCCTGAGCCCCTACTGTGCCTATTACATACTTGCCCTGATGGAGTCAGACCCGCTCCAGGAGGCCTGGATGCCCCCGGGGGGGGGGGGCCGGAAGGTGCGGTGCTCTGCCTTCCAAGACCACTCGTTGTTATTCCACGCCACTCCCCAACACTCACCTTTCACCCAGCATCCAGCCTGGCCAGGAGAGGGTCCAAGTCTGGCTTCAAGGTTCTGTCACCTCTGACATCATCCTCAATTTGGGGTCACGCACACCCGTGGGGGGTTGCAGTGTGCCTGCAGTGAGCCTCCTCCTTCCACACACATCCCTCAGAAGTCTTCTCACTTGGAGTCAGGCAGACGCAGGTTCAAGTTCAAGTCCAGCCTTGCTGGACTCCCTGAAGATCACTTTCCACTCTCAACCTAGGTTTCCCAATCTATAACATTCAAACAAGGATTCTGTTATCAGCAGAGGGAGGAATTCCCTAAAAGTGAGGAGGTGGGAGCAGAAACCACGCCCACTGAGTAGGACCGAGGTGATCTAGTGAATGAGAGCAGCCGTGTGCAAGGTCACCCTGAAGGGCCAGGCTTACACTGGGCCCTGCAGACACTGGCAGGTACCAGGGTGAAAGTGTGGCCCCGTCTACAAGTGGGACAGCATCCATGGACAAAGCTGGGTGTCACCCAGGGAGCGGCAGCCCTGGCTGTCAGACTGGTGGCCAGCAGAGCCTTGTGTTGAGATGAACACACGGGGTGACCACTGGACTTTGAGAAGCCCATTTCCCCATGGCAGGATGGTGCTCTGGAGAGCTGGATGTGGTGGGCTCTTGTGCGAGGGCCATGAAGCCAGGGGCTCCGCCTCAAACACCCGTGGGACTAGCCGGGGTCGGAGCGGGCAGCAGCAGGGTCAGCGTCCAGCACATATTGGAGAGCACACGCTTGCCAAAGGGTGTTCAGGATCAGTGACTTTAGAAAACATGATGCCAGCCTGCATCGCTCAGGGTCTCAACAGGAAACAGATGGTGAACTCTAATGAGGAGAACTTGGGCAGAGTTTCTTTGCAAAAGGACTCATGTCAGGGCAGGGTGCAGCGGGTCACAAGAGCTGACAGCTGTGGGGCCGGCACTTACCTGGGGAGGGAGAGGTCCCCAGGACCAGGGAGTAAAGTGACTCACACTTGCCCCCTCCTCTCATCTCCCCCTGGGTTCAAGGGTTAGCAAACCCCAGGGCATGCTGGGGGAGGGGGTGCACACGCCTGTGCACTTTCACATGAATGAGAAGTAAACACTGAGCTTTTAAAAAGATTTCATTCACTCACGTATGTATATATGTGTGTGCCTTAAAGGCAGCAGGACAGAAAAGGGGAGAGAGAGAGATCTTCCGTTTGCTGGGTCACTCGGGTGCTGAGGGACTGGCCCAGCCCTGGCTGCCGCTGCCTAATGGGGTGTGAACCAGTGGATGGAAGATCTGTCTGTGGCTGTGCCTTTCAAATAAATAAAATAAAATCGTTTTAAAAAGAAGGAAAGAAATGCAGACTACTGAATCAGAACCTGCCTTTGAATACAAAGGAAACCTCTGTCAAAATTTCACAGAAAATGTGTATTAAGGGAAAACTACATATGGATTTCGGAATGTGCTTGTGCCAAAATGAACTCATCTTTACATTTTTGAATTTTTGTTTGTTTGAAAGACAGAGGGAGAGAGAGATCTTTCATCTACTAGTTCACTCCCAATTGCCTGCAAGAGCCAGGGCTGAGCCAGACTGAAGCCAGGAGCTGGGAACTCGGCCCAGGTCTCCCTCATGGGGGGCAGGGACCCAGGTACGGGAGCCTTCACCTGCTGCCTCCCACGATGCGCATTAGCAGGGAGCTGGATTGGAAGTGGAGGAGCCAGGACTTGACACAGGTTCTCCGATATGGAATGCAGGAGTCCCAAAGGACATCCTAAATGCTTTGCTGAAGTCCAGCCCAAACCCACCTATTAATTGCATTTTCCAATAACTTTCTGAAGTGCCCCCCTATGTATTCAGCAGTACACGTGTACTTCAGTGAAACATAAAAAGCAAATCTGGCAGAATTGTAAGAGGAAACTCAGGAATCTATACACAAAGTGGAAAATTACAGTTAATTCAATGAATGAGGTAGCAAAATATTAGTAAGGATACAGATGTTTAAATAATATAGTTAAGGGGCTTGCTCTATTGCATAAACATAAACTTTACACCCCCATGCCCATTGTATTCAAGCTCACACAGAACTTTAAAAAAATAAAAGACTGGATGCTTGGCAATCAAAGAAGTCTAAAGTTTTTCAAAGAATCAATATTAGGGCTGTGGTGACGCGGTGGGTCCAGCCACAGCCTACAATGCCTGCTTCCCATACAGGCATTGGTTTCAGTCCAGGCTGCCCCACTTCTGATCCAGCTCCCTCTAGTGTTCCTAGGAAAGCAGCAAGAAGATGGCCCATGTGACTGGGCCCTTGTCACCTACATGGGTTGACCAGATGGAATTCTTGGCACCTGGCTTCCACCTGACCTGGCCCTGGCTATTGTGACCATTTGGGGAGTGAACCAGGGGATGAAAGATATTTCTCTCTGTCTCTCCCTCAACCCCCACCCCATGTGTGTGCATGTGTATAGGTGTGTGTGTGTGTGTCTCCTTCTCTCTCTCTGTAACTTTGCCTTCCAAACAAAAATAAAGCTTGAAAAAATCAATATTGTTTAGTCACTTTCTCTAATCTCAATGTAATAGAATTAGAAATCAACAATGAGAAGCTGACCAAGGAAATCCAATAGATTAGGTAATTTAAAAACTCATTTCTGAATAAATCATAGGGAAAGGAGAAAATTATAAAGGAAATTACAAGATGTTTAAGATTGAGTAATAATAAGTTAAAGTGGAACTCGGAGGAAAAAATTATAGCCTTAAATGCATTTATTAAAAATAGGAACAAGCAACAAATGAATTCAGCATCCAACTGAAGATTCTAGAAACGGACAGTCAGAACGCCCAGAGGGAGCAAAGCGAGGAAACGAGCCACGGAAAGCAGAAAGTAACGACCTGGGAGACAATGAGAAGCTGAGTTGATCTTTTAAAAAAGCCTGAGTAAACAAATCGCTAGCACACAAGACACGATATTGGGAACAAAACAAAGGACATGACTGGAGATGCAATCAAGGTTATAAAAAAAAATCACTAGAAAACACCATGGGGACCTCTGGTTCTGGCAAGATACCAGGCTAAGGGAATTTGAAAAGCCCAGGAAGTAAACAGGGAAGGAGACTTAGCTTGCAAGGACACGTGGAGGGGCTGGCGCTGTGGTGGAGGGGCCGGCGCTGTTCTCTTACGTGGAGCGCCTATCTGGATTTCCTGTTTTCACACACCTCCAAACAGTGAGATTTATATTTTTCATGCTCATCAGTGTTTTAACATTTATTTCCACCATCTCGCTTTGTGTTTCCCATTTACCACGCAGATTAGCAATATGCAGGGTTAAAGCGGGTTAAAGTCCTGTCCAGCATCCCATGTGGGCGCCCATTCTAGTCCCGGCTGCTCCTCTTCTGATCCAGCTCTCTGCTATGGCCTAGGAAAGTAGTAGAAGATGGCCCAAGTCCTTGAGCCCCTGCACCCACGTGGGAGGCCAGGAAGAAAC
Source organism: Lepus europaeus (assembly GCF_033115175.1). Lineage (NCBI taxonomy): Eukaryota > Metazoa > Chordata > Mammalia > Lagomorpha > Leporidae > Lepus > Lepus europaeus. The sequence continues at coordinate 23,808,744 of NC_084831.1, forward strand.
TCCTGGCTCCTGGCTTCGAATTGTCACAGCTCCGGCTGTTACGGCCAATTGGGGAGTGAACCATCGGATGGAAGATCTCTCTCTCTCTCTCTCTCTCTCTCTGCCTCTCCTCTCTCGGTGTAACTCTTTGAAATAAATAAAATAAATCTTAAAAAAAAAAAAAAAGGACACGTGGAGAGCAAAGACCTTACTCAACACAGGAAATTCAAGCAAGCACAGAATGTTAGAAGAAAACGCTAGGGTCAGATTTCCAAGGGGAGACTCAGAAGCTGTGACACCACAGTACGGTGGCAGCAGAGAGCTCCAGTTAGCGCTCCCGGAGTTCCAGAGGACTGAGCAGCACCAGGCGTGCCCACCTGCAGCAGGTGAGCCGGTTAAGGGTGACTCGCGCACGGTCGGAAGTTAGAGTCCTCACAAAGTTCAGGCAAAAGGCATCTCACGAAAGAGCTGCACGTGGATTTCAGTATTTTTTACACTGGCCTAAACTTACCTTTTAATTCTGCTTTTCTGTGAACTTTTTCAAATGTCCTCCTAGAAAGCACACAGGGCTCTGTGTCACACTCTGCTCTCATCAACTTGAAATTCTGAATTCCATTTTAATCAGGGAGCCCCCCCCCCATCATACAGACAGGGCTGTGCCCAAGATTAAGTTATAAATAGGGTTACCAGGCGAGACACACAAAGCCCAGCCAAATTTGAATTCTAAATGAGCAATGAATCATTTTTTAGTGTGTTTCCTGTGTAAATATTGAAACTTAATGAGCTGCTGATGTAGTCTAGTGAGTTAAGCTGCGGCCTACAACTCTGCCATGCCATGTGGGTGCCAGTTTGAGTCCCAGCCGCTCCACCCATGATCAAACTCCCTGCTAATCCACCTAGGAAAGCAGCAGAAGATGGCCCAAGTGTTTGGGTCCTTATCACTCACATGGGAGACTTGGATGAAGTTCCTGGCTTTGGCTTAGCTCAACCCTAGCCATTGCAGCCATCTGGGGGTGAATCAGTGGATGAAAGATCTCACTCTCTCTCTCTCTCTCTCTCCCACCCCCATAACTCTGACTTTCAAATAAATAAATAAAGCTTTAAAAATTTTTTAAAATAGGAGCCGGCGCTGTGATGTAGTAGATAAAGCCACCGCCTGCAATGCTGGTATCCTATACGGGTGCCAGTTCAAGTCCCAGCTGCTCCACTTCCCATCTATCTCTCTGCTATGATCTGCAAAAGCAGTGGAAGATGGCCCAAGTGCTTGGGCCCCTGCACTTGTGTTGGAGACCTGAAAGAAGCACCTAGCTCCTGGCTTCAGATTGGCACAGCTCCAGCCATTGTGGTCATTTGAGGAATGAATGAGTGGATGGAAGACCTCTCTCTCTCTCTCTCTCTCTCTGTGCCTTTGAATTAACTCCACCTTTCAAACAGATCTTTAAAAAAAATTAGAAAATAAAAGCAGATTGCTGTATAAATCAGAATGTCATTTATATCAAAATCTGAAGACCCTTGGCTTCCACAGTGGTTGCGTGCTCTCCTCTCTCTGTCTTGGATCCTCATTACGGGGACGCCGTGTGCTGAGCGGCCCTATGGAGAGGTCTATGCGCCAAGGAACTGAATCCTCCTCCTCCTGGCCATGTGAGCAAACTTGATGCAGATCTGAGGGACCCTCGCGATGGCTGCAGCCCTGGCCAGCAGCTTGGTTGAAACCCTCAAGACCTGCACCAGGATTGCGGAGCCACACAGCTCCCAGATCCTCAACCCCGAGGAACTGTGTGAACAGACAAATGTTTGTTGTTTTGAGCTGTTTAGTTTTAGGGTAATTTGTTACCCAGTAGTAGATAACTGCAAATTGTAAATCTCACTGTTTGGAGGTGCGTGACAACACGCAATCCAGATAGGTGCTCCATGTAAGAGATGCATCTAAAACAGAAATACACGCACATATGGCCGGCGCCGCGGCTCACTAGGCTAATCCTCCGCCTTGCGGCGCCGGCACACCGGGTTCTGGTCCCGGTCGGGGCACCGATCCTGTCCCGGTTGCCCCTCTTCCAGGCCAGCTCTCTGCTGTGGCCAGGGAGTGCGGTGGAGGATGGCCCAAGTTCTTGGGCCCTGCACCCCATGGGAGACCAGGAGAGGCACCTGGCTCCTGCCATCGGATCAGCGCAGTGCGCTGGACGCAGCGCGCTACCGCGGTGGCCATTGGAGGGTGAACCAATGGCAAAAGGAAGACCTTTCTCTCTGTCTCTCTCTCTCACTGTCCACTCTGCCTGTCAAAAAAAAAAAAAAAAAAAAAGAAAATACAAAAAAAAAAAAAAAGAAATACACGCACATTGAATGTGAAGACGTGAAAAAGACACCCCAGATGTGGCGGACCCCATCCAGTGCTTGACCAACCATGGGCTGTACGCCTCCTGAGCTCTGCTACAAGGTCCCGGTTTTTGTCAGTTAACAGGCGGAAATGTGTTGGGCCCAAGAAGGTGTCTCTGTTTATATCTCAAAAAATACAAGTACCAGTCCCAAGGAATGAGCATGAGCTGGTCGAAGCCAGTCACGGAATCTCCTGTCTCTTGGTCAGTGATTTGGGAAAAGGTGTGTATGGGGCCCAGTTCTGCACACCAAGATGTAGCAGAGAATCTTCTGGAAAGTGTTGCCTCCTTGTCTCCTTGCTCCACCTTGATCCAGGGACTCAATGCCTGACAGTGCAGTGCCCTTTTTACAATCTCCATTTTGCAAGCAAATGTATAAAGGCCCATTAGCTAACGGCTCAGCTGTGACACAGCATGCCTGTTCACCGACCGCAGTGCCAGGCAGTTAAAATAATGGCAGTGGTGCTCACTAGTAAAAGTGATCAGTTCAAGTTCACAATTGATCATAAAGATAGGATTAAGTGTCAAAGGGATCACATAAACAAGACCAGTGTCTGTTAATAATAACTGATAGAATTAAAAAGGAGAGAACAACCCAACATGGGAAGCGGGATACACAGCAGACTCATAGAATGACAAATGCCCTAAACAGCACTCTGGCCTCAGAATCAGCCCTTAAGGCATTCAGATCTGGCTCAAAACCCCACGAGAGTTTCTCAGGCATGGAAAGCCAAGACACTGTGCCCAAAAAAAAAAAAAAAAAAAAAAAAAAATGACCTAAATGAAAGATCTCTGTAAGTGAGATCTCAGCGGAAAAAATGGGCCATCGAAGAAGGAGGTACCTTTCTCTGAAGGGAGGAGAGAACTTCCACTTTGATTATGGCCTTGTCTAAATAAGGTCAGAGTTTGTGAACTCAAGAGGCTTCCATAGCTTTGGCAGCTCATGACAAGAGACTTGGGTGATTACTTACGTCATAACTAAGAATGTCAATTGTTAAATCAACAACGAGAGTCACTGTGCATTTACCCCCTTGTAGAACCTCTGTCCTTAATGTGTTGTTCATGTGAATTAATGGTAAGACTAGTATTCAAACAGTACTTTTTACCTTGTTTGTCTTTGTGGGTGCAAACTGTTGAAATCTTTACTTAGTATATACTAAATTGATCTTCTGTATATAAAGATAATTAAAAACGAATCTTAATGAAGAATGGGATGGGAGAGGGAGTAGGAGATAGGATGGTTTGAGGGTGGGAGGGTGGTTATGGGGGGAAAAACCGCTATCATCCAAAAGTTGTACTTTCGAAATTTATATTAAATAAAAGTTTAAAAAAAATAATGGCAGTGGTGGCCAACTCGGGAACTTTTGTGATTGAAAGAAAACGCACGCCAATGTGTTCCCGTCATGGTAGCTGGCTTCGTTAGCCTACAGCTAAATGCACCCCTGACGGACACAAGGGGATAAGAAAGCTGGTGCCACCCTATACTCATCGGGCAAATGAGCTTTAAAGCACGATGAGAAAGAAGAACGCTCCGAGGGAAGTGTAACTTGGAGCTTCTTTGCTTGCAGTTATAGGTGCCCCTTGATTTACAGTGGAGTTAGGTCCGTCGAAGGCTGAAACCACAGTAAGTGGAAAACGTGAGCGGTGCGCCTGGCCCCCAGCATCCAGCTCAGCGCCACGGCCCGCGGCAGGGGTAATTGTTCCCCACAGAGTGTCAGCTGTGGCTCCCTGCCCAGTCTCGCGACATTCACACTGCCTGTAATGAGCCCAGGAAGAGATCAAAATTCAAAACTCAAAGTACACTTTCCCCGGCATGCGTATCCCTTCACACCATCGGAAAAGAAGGTCATAAACCCGGCCATACACACAGCCTGGGCCTGTGTGCATGCCCAACAGAGCCAGCCAGCGTTTCCTGTCAAAGGACACAGAGTAACTGCCCCAGACCACGCGGGCGGCACAAGCTGTCTCAGCCCCGCAGCTTTGGCACCGCGGCCGTGGTGCAAAAGCAGCCCCAGATAACCCACAAACAAAAGGATGGCTGTGTTCCAACAAAACTCTGCAAAGATAAGGCTCGGGCCAAATGCAGCCCAGAGACTGTGTTCTGATGACCACTGATATGAAACAAAACTTGAGGCAGTTGCCAAGGCCACGGGCTTGATGTGTCCTCTCTGCAGTCACAAGCGGAGCAGCCAGACGATGAGAAACACACACCGTGATTGGACGGCGCTGCAGAGACCCAACATTCTTTCCATGCCATGGGAACATTTACGAAAATTGGTCACGTACTGCGCCATGAAACAAGTCTGCCGGCAGAGTGAAGGGTCCACACTGTAGAAGCCATTTTTTCCTGACCATAAAACAAGACAACTGCAACAAAAAGCTAATCTGATGTTTGAAAGCTAAAAATCATCTCTAAAATACTTACTAGGGCAGGGCCGGCGTTGTGGCAAAGAGGGCTAAGCCGCCGCCTGCAGTGCCAGCACCCCATACGGGAGCACCAGCGGGAGCCTGGCTTTGCCTCCTATCCAGCTCCCTGATAAGGTTCCTGGAAGGCAATGGATGTGGCCCAAGTACCTGGGGCACTGCCACCTGCATGGGAGACCCCAAGGAGCTCCAGGCTCTGGCTTTGGATTGGCCCAGCCCTGGCTGCTGTGGCCATTTGAGGATGAAAGATGTGTCTTTCATTCTCTGTCACTCTGCCTTTCAAATAAATAAATAAATATTTTTTAAAAAACTTCCTGAAAAACAAAGATTTTATAAGGCAAAGAAAAATAGAAACTGCCAGGAATTGGTAATGAAAGCTGCACAATGTGACATTGAACACAGCTAACACGGGGATTGGGCGGTGAGCTGTACCCTTCTTTCTGTTTTTTAAAGATTTATTTTGTTTATTTGAAAGACAGATTTACAGAGAGAGGTAGAGACAGAGAAAGAGAAAGAGAGGTCTTCCATCTGCTGGTTCATTCTCCAAATAGCCTCAATGGCTGGAGCTGTGCCGATCCAGAGCCAGGAGCTGGGAGTTTCTTCTGGGTCTCCCACGCAGGTGCAGGGGCCCAGGACTTGGGCCATCTTCTGCTGCTTTCCCAGGCACTTTAGCAGGGAGCTGGATCAGAAGTGGAGCAGCAGGGACTTGAAGCAGAGCCCATATGGGATGCTGGTGCTGCAGGCCAGGGCTCTAACCCACTGCGCCACAGCACAAGCCCCAAAGTGTACCCTTAACTGCATGTATCAGAGAAGAATAAACACTGTATAACAGAGTTCAGTACCCAGCTTAGGAAATCCAAAAAAGACAACATAATAACACTCCCCAGTGCAGGAAATAATAGAGGAAAAAAATCAATAAAATGGAAACCAAAGGAACAATAGAGATGATCAGTAAAGAAATGACTAATAAAATAGATGCATTTCTCTTATTTTTAAAAAGATTTATTTATCTACTTGAAAGTCAGAGTTACACAGAGAGAGAAGGAGAGGCAGAGAGACAGACAGGTCTTCCATCAGCTGGTCCACCCTACAGATGGCCAAAACGGCCAGAACTGCACCGATCCAAAGCCAGGAGCCAGGAGCTTCCTCCGTGTCTCCCACTTGGGTGCAGGGGCCCAAGGACTTGGGACATCTTCCACTGCTTTCCCAGGCCATAGCAGAGAGCTAGATTGGAAATGGAGCAGCTGGACTCGAACCGGCATCCATATGGGATGCCACACTGCAGCCGGCAGCTTTACCCGCTATGCCACAGAGCCAGCCCCAGATGCATTTCTAACAAGATTGATTTAAAAAAAAAAAGGCCCAGATAATATTAGAAGTGAAAACAGGATAGATAGATTTTGATTTTTTAGATTTATTTTATTTATTTGAAAGGCAGAGTTACCAAGAGAGGAAGAGACAGAGAGGGAGAGATCTTCCATCTACTGTTTCACACCCCATATGGCTGCAATGGCCAGGGCTGGGCCAGACCGGGGCCAGGAGCCAGGAGCTCCTTCTGGGTCTCCCAAGTGAGTGCAGAGCCCGAAGGACTTGGGCCATTTTCTGCTGCTTTCCCAGGCCATTAGCAGGGAGCTGGATCAGAAGCAGAGCAGCTGGCACTGAAACCAGTGCCCATGTGGGATGCCGGTGCTGCAAGTGAGGCTTAACCTGCTATGACACAGTGCTGACCCCTATAGAGTTTGTTTTAAATTATGAATGGGGGCAGGCATTATGGCACAGTGAGTTAAAGCTGTGCCTGCAGTGCCAGCTTCCCGCGTGAGTGCCGGTTTGAGCCCCAGCAGCTCTGCGTCTGATCCAGCTCCCTGCAAATGTGCCTGGGAAAGGAGCAGAAGATGGTTCAAGTACTTGGGCCCCTGTCACCCATGTGGGAGGCCTGGATGGAGTCCTAGGCTCCTGGCTTTGGCCTGGCCCAGCCCTGCTCACTGCAGCCATTTGGGAAGTAAACCAGCAGATGGAAGATCCACCCCCACCTCCGTAACTCTGCCTTTAATAAATAAATAAAATTAATCTTTAAAAAATCAGGGATCAGAGTATTAGGCCTAGTGATTAGGATGCCAGCAGGGGCACCTGCATTCTGACTGAGCGTCTGGGTGTGAATCCCAGCTCTGCCCCTGAGTCGTGCTTCCTAGTCGTCCGTGCCCTGGGAGACAGGGTGATGGCCCAAGTAGCTGCGTCCCTGGGAGACAAGGATTGGGTTCCTGGCTTCTGGTTTCAGACTGGCCCAACTCCAGCTGTTGTGGGCATGCAGAGACTGGATCAGCAGGAGGGAGCTTGCTCTGTCTTCATGTCTGTCTCTCAGACACAGGGATTTAAAAAGCAATCTTTAAAAATTTTGAACAACTGTGTGCAAATAAATGTACCTGTATGGATAAAGGTGTACAAAAATATAGCTTCTCAAAACTGACAAGAAATGGAAATGAGAGATAAATAATAGCTCTAAAGAAACAGCTATTCCAATTTTTCTGTTTTTATCTTTTAAGTCTCTTTTGGATCTGTAGCTATTATGTCCTATTCATTCTTCTTCCTTTTTTTTTTTTTTTTTTTTTTTTTCTGACAGGCAGAGTTAGACAGTGAGAGAGAGAGACAGAGAGAAAGGTCTTCCTTCCGTTGGTTCACTCCCCAAAATGGCTGCTACGGCTGGAGCTGTGCAGATCCGAAGCCAGGAGCCAGGTGCTTCTCCTCGTCTCCCATGGGGTACAGGGCCCAAGCACTTGGGCCATCCTCCACTGCCTTCCCAGGCCACAGCAGAGAGCTGGACTGGAAGAGGAGCAGCCAGAACTAGAACCCAGCTCCCATATGGGATGCTGGCGCTGCAGGCGGAGGATTAACCAAGTGAGCCACGGCGCCAGCCCTTGTTCATTCTTTACATTTATGTATTTGTGCTTTTCATTTTTAATTTTTAAATGTTTATATATATATATATTTACTTATTTGAGAGACAGCATGACAGAGAGAGAGGGAGAGATAAAGAGGGTTATCTTCCACCTGCTGGTTGACCCCACAAATGGCCAGGGCTGGGCCAGGCCAAAGCCAGGGGCCTGGAGCTCCATCCAGGTCTCCCACATGGGCTGCAGGGGCTCAAGCACTTGGGACATCTTGTGCTGCCTTCCCAGGAACATTAGCAGGGAGTGGATGGGAAGGGGAGTAGATGGGACTTGAACTCACTCGTGCTCTGATACGGGAGGCCGGCTGGCAGGTGGCTGCTTAACCCGCTGTGCCACAATGCAGGCCACCCTGTACATTCTTAAATCGGCTTCACAGGTTTGGCAGTTTCATTAACTTTTTTCAAATAATCAATTTTTGGCTTTGTTAATCCTCCCAAAGGCATCTTGGTTTTCTACTTTATTGATTTTTGCTCTTCATTTTCCTTTTCCTACTTTCTTTGGGCTTATTCTACTGCTCTTTTTTATTTTCTAAGCCTGAGCCAGATAGAGAATATTTTCAGCACCCCAGCCAAGTTTAATCGTCCCCAATTTCCCAGGGGCAAACATGATTTCAGCTTCCATCACCACAGATTTCGTTTTGCTGCTTCTGAATTTCATACCGATGGAATTATAGAGTATTTTCTATTTCTGGCTTATTTCACTCAAAAGTATTTCTTGGAGGCTCTTCTACATTGTTACTGTCCCCGTAGCTGTGTGTGTGTGCGTGTAACCCGTCACCGTGGGACTGCACTGCGACGTCCCTTGTTGCTCAGCATTTGCTTCCAATGCATTTAAGTTTCTACACACGGGAAGTGCTTGTCTTCGTTATCAACTCTAGCCTTAATCGATCTGAACCAAGAGGAGAGTGTGTGTGAGTTCTGGAGTTAAGGCTGGGGGCTGGCGCTGTGGCACAGAGGGTTAAGCCACGCCACCTATGACACTGGGCATCCCATACGGGCACCGGTTCGTGTCCCAGCTGCTCCACTTCTGATCCGGCTGCTGGGAAAGCAGGGGAGGATGGCCCAAACACGTGAAAGACCCAGATGGAGGTCCAGCCTCCAGGCTCCTGGTTTGTGCCTGGTATAGCCCTGGCCACTGGGTCCATTTGGAGAGTGAACAAGTGAACGGAAGATCTCTCTTTCTGTATCTCCCTTTGTCTCCGTCATTCTGCCTTTCAAATAAATAAAATAAACCTTTAAAAAAAAAAGGAAGGAAGGCTGGCTTTCAGGCTTGGTGGGTGGCCAGTGTTTGGCAATGCTCCACGTGCACTTAAGAAGTGCTGTTCACGATGCTAACATCCACACCTTCGCTGACTGCTGTCTGATGAGTCAGTTGGTAAGGAGACAGGCATTTGAACACTCCCACTTGGAACAGTGTATTGTCGACTTATGAGCACTGCAGAGGTGTTGGGCATGTCCTTAACGTTTTCTGGTCTTCGTTTTCTCCAGCCTTGCCTTTTACAAAGCAGACGGGTTTATTTGCTTTCTTTTTTTCTTTCTTTTATTTTCTTTATTTGAGAAGGAGAGAGAAGGAGAGGAGGAGAGGGGGAGAGGGAGAGAGAGAGAGAGGGAGGGGTGAGAGAGAGAAAGGGAGGTCTTCCATCCACTGGTTCACTCCCCAGTTTATTGTAACGGCTGGAGCTGCGCCGATCCAAAGCCAGAAACCAGGAGCTTCTTCTGGGTCTCCCACGTGGGTACAGGGGCCCAAGGACTTGGGCCATCTTCTACTGCTTTCCCAGGCCATAGCAAAGAGCTGGATTGGAAGTGGAGCAGCCAGGTTTCGAACCGGTGCCCATATAGGATGCCTGCGCTTCAGGCCAGGGCGTTAACCTGCTGTGCCGGCCCCCTGAGTTTTATTTTTATTTTTAATTTTAGTGTATTTTCCTTCCTAGTGTTTTTACACATCTGCGTGAACATTTTTGGTAGTCTCTAGTTGCTTTTGTAATTTTATATTATACTCATTAAAACATTTCACATACAACTATTTTTTATTCTGTACCCAATCATACAAAGATCTGAAGGCACCTGAATTTATTTTTAGTTGTGTCTACCTGGCTGTCAGTCCTGGTGACTTGATTCCATAGGAGTTTTGTGAGCAACATGATCCAAGCATGGAATTCTCTTTTTCCCACATGGAAAACTGATTTCCCCACCACCATTTCTTGAAGGAAATTGGTTTAAGTGACACCTTTTTTTAAAAAACTTTTATTTAGTAAATATAATTTTCCGAAGTACAGTTTATGAATTACAATGGCTTCTCCCTCCCATAACTTCCCTCCCACCTGCACCCCTCCCATCTCCCGCTCCCTCTCCCATTCCATTCACATCAAGATTCATTTTCAATTATCTTTATATTCAGAAGATCGATTTAGTATATATTAAGTAAAGATTTCATCAGTTTGCAGCCACACAGAACATGAAGTGTAAAATACTGTTTGAGTACTAGTTATAGCATTAATTCTCTTTGGACAACACATTAAGGACAGAGATCCCACATGAGGAGTAAGTACACAGTGACTCCTGTGGCTGACTTAACAATTTGACACTCTTGTTTATGGCGTCAGAAATCTCCCTAGGCGCTAGTCATGAGTTTCCAAGGCTATGGAAGTCTCTTGAGTTCACTGACTTTGATCTTATTTAGACAAGGTCATAGTCAAAGTGGAAGTTCTCTCCTCCCTTCAGAGAAAGGTATCTCCTTCTTTGATGGCCGGTTCTTTCTACTGGGATCTCACTCACAGAGATCTTTCATTTAGGTTTTGTTTTTGTTTTGTTTGTTTGTTTGTTTGTTTGTTTTTGCCAGAGTGTCTTGGCTTTCCATGCCTAAAATACTCTCATGGGCTCTTCAACCAGATCCGAATGCCTTAAGGGCTGATTCTGAGGCCAGAGTGCTATTTAGGACATCTGCCATTCTATGAGTCTGCTGTGTATCCCACTTCGCATGTTGGATTGTTCTCTCCCTTTTTTATTCTATCAGTAAGTATTTGCAGACACTAGTCTTGTTTGTGTGATCCCTTTGACTCTCAGACCTATCAGTGTGATCAATTGTGAACTGAAATTGATCACTTGGACTAGTGAGATGGCATTGGTACATGCAATCTTGATGGGATTGTATTGGAATCCCCTCGCACATTTCTAACTCCACCATTTGGGGCAAGTCCGATTGAGCATGTCCCAAATTGTCCACTCCTCCCTCTCTTATTCCCAGTGACACCTTTGACATGTGTCAAACTTCCAGTCTGCACGGCTCTGTTTCTGAACTCTAGATTCTGCTCCCATTATTTATGTGCAGGGGTACTTCAAGAATTTCATTGAACCAGAATTTATTTTTTTTATATTTATTTATTTATTTATTTATTTATTGCCAGAAAGAGTTAGACAGTGAGAGAGAGAGACAGAGAGAAAGGTCTTCCTTTCATTGGTTCACTCTCCAAATGGCTGCTATGGCCGGCGCGCTGTGCTGATCCGAAGCCAGGAGCCAGGTGCTTCCTCCTGGTCTCCTATACGGGTGCAGGGCCCAAGCACTTGGGCCATCCTCCACTGCCTTCCCGGGCCACAGCAGAGAGTGGGACTGGAAGAGGAGCAACAGAGACAGAATCCAGCGCCCCCAACCAGGACTAGAACCCGGGGTGCCGGTGCCGCAGACGGAGGATTAGCCTAGTGAGCCGCGGCGCCGGCCTGAACCAGAATTTTGACATCAAAAAAATTCTGCAGTCCATGCATAGCTCTTTCACAACGCACGTGATCTATGAACTTTTGGAAGACTCTCCATATTAGCTTCGCATCACCATGACAAAATGCCTGAAGCAGCCAACCTAACAAAGAGGAAAGGTTTATTTAGCTCTGGGTGTGGGAGATCCAAGTCCAAGATCAAGTGTCCCTGTTGGCTTGGCCTCTGCAGAGGGAGGTAGCTGGCAATGGCCGGGCAAGTGCACAGAGTCGCATGGTGAGCCAGGAAGCAGAGGGTGCTGGTGGGCCTCACTCAGGCTTTCTGAGTGACCCTCTCTGGGAGACACGCCCAGCGAGCTAAGCACCTCCCACCAGGCCCCTCTTCTAAACACCACCAATGCAAGAAGTTCCACCCTCTTGGGACCATTGGTTTAGGACATGGGGGTTTAAATGTCGCAGTTTGGGAGGTAAATCGTGTCAGAGCACAGCGCCGGTCCGTCCCTTGGCCAACACCTGCCCGTCTCCGACACTTCCGTGGTGTGGGAAGTCATGATAACCCGCGGGTGAGCCTCCTGCCCTTGTCTGTCTGCCTCAAACTCCTTGACTACTCAGGCTTGGCTGTTCATTCTTTAAAGACAAGCCATCCTTATGGTGTGCTTTAGATGAGCGTGGCGTGGCTGCCAAAGCATGAATTTGTAAAGCCCTTTGTTTTACCCTCTACTGAAATAGAAATCGCTGTCTGGCGTAATTCGTGGGGACCTGCCATCCTCACCAGGGAGCCTCGCCTTCTCCTTCTCCATTCAGCCGCGGCTCCCAGACAAGTGTCATGATTTTCCCCCACAAACATCTCGCGCATCTCGGGTTTGTTCAGAGGGAACTCGTGGCTTTTTACGCTTTGATACGCAGCGTTTTCGATGTGTTGCTGGTATTCGGAGAGGAGATGGCAGGACCGTGAAGGATGGGACGCATCTGTGATTGCGCCCTATGTCTGTGATTGCATGCTACTCAGACCCGGCCCCGAGCACCGCAGGGCCACGGCGGGGTGGGGGCGAGCTGGATGATGTGCGCGCAGTTACTCTGCATAGCCGCCAGTGAACCCCGGGCTTACAGACCTCCTGTGCCTGCTGTTTGCCACACAGGGAGATGCTGTCTTTACTGGACAGTGAGCTTAGCTGCCTTCGACACCATCTCTATATTCCAGAGGCAGCTGCTACACAGGAGATCTTCAAAAACCTCGTGAAAAACGTGTACTAAGAGGGCAGGCACTGGACCTCACAGTGAAGCCACAGACTGCAACGTGCAAGTCTTCTCTCCAAGTGTCAGGAGCCAATGCCACCTCCAGCGCCCAACTCCCCTTCCTGCTAAGTTGCAGACCCTGGGGGGCAGTGGTGATGGCCCAAGTTCCTGGTTCCTGCCACCCATGGGGAGACCTGGATTGATTGAGTTCCTGGCTCCTGGCTTTGGTTCCTCAGCCATTTGCAAGCATGGTGGGTGGGAGCCCTCTCTCTCTCTCTCTCTTTCTCTCAAATAAGTAAGTAAAAATTGATTTTAATGCACATTATGAAAAAAAATTATGTACGGATTCCAAAATGTTTACTCCAAAAACTTATCTTCTTAATTCCATTTTTCTGTAAACTTTTTGACTTTCCCTCATACGAATCTCCTAAAGGAATTAGCAAAAAAGAAAAACAAAACAAAACAAGGTCCCGGGCAAAGAGGCCATGAGTGCCGCTGTGACAAGGGCCCCAAGGGACAGCGGAGTTCGGGACATCGCCTCGCGACAGGAGCCCTCTCAGCTCTAACAGTTTGCCATAGAAGTCCCGATTTCTGGATAGATGATCACATGATACACAAATACGTAAGGGACAATTTGTTTCTCCTTTTCCAGTGGTTTGTGTCATTCGCTTATTTTCATTTTTTTTAATTGTACACACCAGGAAATCCAGTCCAGCCTTTGAACAAATGAGGCTAGTATAACTTTTTGAGTTTCTGATTTTTTTTTTTTTTGACAGGCAGAGTGGACAGTGAGAGAGAGACAGAGAAAGGTCTTCCTTTTGCCGTTGGTTCACCCTCCAATGGCCGCCACGGTAGGTGCGCTGAGGCCGGTGCACCGTGCTGATCCAATGGCAGGAGCTAGGTGCTTCTCCTGGTCTCCCATGGGGTGCAGGGCCCAAGCACTTGGGCCATCCTCCACTGCACTCCCTGACCACAGCAGAGAGCTGGCCTGGAAGAGGGGCAACCGGGACAGGATCAGTGCCCCGACCGGCACTAGAACCCGGTGTGCCGGCGCCGCAAGGCGGAGGATTAGCCTAGTGAGCCGCGGCGCTGGCCAAAACGACAATTTTCTAATGTTGAAATATTCCTGCATTTCTGGAAGAAATTAAACATATATATATGTGTGTGTGTGTGTGTGTGTATGATTTTTTCTTTTTCTTTTTCTTTTCTTTTCTTTTCTTTTTTTTTTTTTTTTTTTTTTGAGAGAGAGGGATCTTCCATCTGCTGGTTCACTCCCCAAATGGTTGCAACTGCTGGACTCTGCCATCCGTCCAGGTCTCCCACGTGGGTGGCAAGGTACTTGAGCCATCTTCTGCTGCCTTCCCAGGCATGTTAGCAGGGAGCTGGATCAGAAGCAGAGCAAACGGGACTCAAACCAGTGCTCCAACATGGGGTTTCAGCACCACAAGCAGGGGTTAACTTGCTGTGCCGCAATGCTGGCCCCTCATTCTATCTTTTTAGATGTCTGTTTATATTTCGTAAAAGGCGAAAGATGTATACGATCTGAAGAGAAACCAGAGTATATCTCTTTTTGTATTTAGTTTGATGACAATGCATTTAGGATATGTGCATCTATGTTCATAATTGAAATTGACCTAAAATCTTCCTGTTTCAAAACATCTCTGTCTAGGTTGGATGCCAAGCTAGACTTGCTACATAAATGCAGTGCGTAGTTTTCCCTCTTTTTGTGTTATTTAAGGCGATTTGTATCTGATATGGACTGTCTGCTCCCTGAATCTGTACCGGAGCTTGGGGCACCTGACTTTCATAGCTACATGCTGTTCCCCCAAACCTCCCCCTGTGACGACCACGGCTGGACCCAAGCTCTCTGCGTTCAGTTCTTTGGTCTGTTGGGAGGGTTCTGTCTCCTAGCAGCCTCCTCGGCTCCTGCACTCAGGCTACTCCCCCAACACAGGAGTGGACTGGACAGGCCTGGCTGTAGCTTCAAGCCCACTCCTTGAGAGACCAGGCCCAGCCATCCACTTCCCCCGGCAGCGGTGGCCACAAATGAGGTTCAGTTGGCACAGCCCTTAGCGCTCGCTCAGCTAAGACCTCTCACTTGGTACCATCAGTTATAAAAGGATATTTGGGGGCAGGCATTTGACCCAGCCATGAAGACACCAACTGCAACACCCACATCCCACTTTACAGTACCTGGGTTTAGTCCCCAGCTCTGGCTCCTGACTCCAGCTTCCTGCTAATGCAAACCCTGGGAGACAGTGGCAATGGCTCAAGTAATTGGGTTCCTGCCGCTCACATGGGAGACCTGGATTGAGCTCCCAGCTTCTGGCTTTGCTCCTCTGGCCCACACTGAGTGTTGAATTAATCAACCTCTGTTGTCTTAGTAATTCGTGTTTATTTTAATATAGATTAGGAAAACAACTATATAATTACAAACTACAAAAGACTTATCTAAAACCTCAAACTTGCCAATTTACAGATATGGTGTAGGACTAGGAGAGTCAACTTAAAGAAAAATGATACCTTAAGTGAACAATAATAAAGAGATGGTAAAAACTGAAATGTGAGGAGCTGGCATTGTGGCATAGCCGGTTAGGCTGCTACCTGCGACACCAGCATCCCATGTGGGCTCCAGTTTGAGTCCCGGCTGCTCCACTTCCAATCCAGCTCCCTGCCAATGTGCCTGGGAAGGCAGCAGAAGATGGCCCAAGTGCTTGGGCCCCTGCACCCACATGGAAGACCTGGATGAAGCTCCTGGCCCCTGGCTCCTGGCTTCAACCTGGCCAAGCCATAGCTGGTGCAGCCATTTGGGGAGTGAACCAGCAGATGGAAGAGCTCTTTCCCTGTGTGTCCCTCCTTCTTTCTCTTTGTAAGTAATCTTAAAATAAATAAATAAATAAATAAATAAACAAACAGAAACTGAGATATGACAAGAGAATAGCAAAAGTTTGGAAAACACCCAAGTAAAGGCCAATTTAATGATTAAACAACCAGTGTCAGCGGCCAACTCCCTCTCCCCGCAAACACACAAGGAAGGGGAGAGATGCAAAAACAGGAAAGAACAATTTTCCCAGGAAGTGGAAGTGGAGTGCTCTTTCTCCTAGGGACCAGAATTCCTCCCGGAAGCGCTAGTGTCTGGAATGGAACCTTCCATATCTTGGCCCAGGTGGGAGCCTGGGGCATTTGCTTGCCCATCTGCCCCCTTCCCACACACCTGAAACTGAAGCCACTGAGTCAGCCCAAGGAGAAATTCACGATGTTTTCAGACATGCAAAGCTTCAGCAACCTGTCCTCCCATGCACCCCTTCCACCAACGTCACTGGAAGATATATTGCAGCACTACAGAGACGTAACCCAAGCAAGAGGGAGACAACAGATCCATGTGGGGGGATTAGCCCAAGAGTTAATGACCAGAAATACCAGTGGCCCATAAAGCTGTCCGTCAAAATTAGAACAGGAAGTCAGCGGGCAGGAAGAAGAGCCTCTCGAAGACGAGAATGGGCTGCATTCAGCAAATAATGTAATTAAGAAGCTGGAATGTTTTTAACGACCTGATTTAACAGGCATATGTTTCTCCTCTCCAGAAAAGTGATTAGAAATTCCAGGAGAACAAAACGTTGTATAAGAAAGTCATAGGCCAAATATGATGCAAATTAAAATCTAAGACGTCTGAGTATCTGAAGGAGTGTAGGAGAACACACTTGAACTTGAAACCTGGAAGATTTCCCTTCAAGGAGCATTCGAACCGTAAGATGACAATGCCTTCTCTGTGGGTCCCAGGAAGCTGCTTGGTTCTGCTGAGAATAATGTTTATGTAATTGAGAACAATTTAAAAAAAAATATTATTGATTTTTCAATATTTGAAATTCAGAGACAGACAAAACAGAAAGCTAGAGCATTCTAATATGAGCCAGAACTAGATTCAAGCATAAAGGTGTAGAGAGAGGAGGGAGGGGAAGAGTGACAAAGGGTGTCTCCCCCTCCACCACGGGAGTCAAGAATCTTGCACAAAATCAATGGCACAAAAAGAAGAGCTGGGAAAACATTTCTCCGACCCAGCTCTGGAGGGAGGCTACTTTCCTAAACTTCTCATCTCTCTTTCTCTTTTTAAAGAGACTTATTCATTCATTCATTTATTTGAAATGCTGAATTACAGAAAGAGAAGGCAAAGCAGAGAGAGAGAGAGAATCTTCCATCCTCTGCTTCACTCTCCGAATGGCTGCAACTGCCAGGGCTTAGTCAGGCCAAACCCAGGAGCCTGGAACTCCATCCAGGTCTCTCACATGGGTGGCATGGGTTAGCACGGAGCTGGATCAGAAGTGGAGTAGCCAGGACGTGAACCGGCAGCCGGCGTCACAGGCAGCAACTTACCTCACTGCACCACAGCGCCGGCCCCTAACGTCTCACCTTTCACGACAGGAATTGTACCAGACACTGTCAATGCGTCGATCACCACTGCTTCTGCCTCCTTCAGTCCTAGAACCTTTATATTTGAACTGGGCACCAGCTGAGATGGCTATCCAGGGGGAATTTATGTTCCCCACCCTCCCTTTCAGCTACAGGTGATCAGTTGTCCAAATCCAGGCCAACCGGATGTAGATGGAACTGTCTGCCTTTCCACTGATGGGAATATGGAGGTGAGCAACCATCACTGCCCCAGGCCATGAATGATAATAGCTAACATATATGTATATGCTAACTACGTGTGCATATATTAACCTACTTGGCTCAAGAGGATGTATATTCCTTTCCTCTTGCTACCATAGTAAATTACTACAAGCTTAGTTGCTTAAAGATAAAGCCCACTCATTTACCCTCTTATAGCTCTGGAGGTGAGACATTGAAAATCAGTGTATCACTGGCGCCGCGGCTCACTAGGCTAATCCTCTGCCTTGCAGCGCCGGCACACCGGGTTCTAGTCCCGGTCAGGGCACCAATCCTGTCCCGGTTGCCCCTCTTCCAGGCCAGCTCTCTGCTGTGGCCAGGGAGTACAGTGGAGGATGGCCCAAGTCCTTGGGCCCTGCACCCCATGGAAGACCAGGAGAAGCACCTGGCTCCTGCCATCAGATCAGCACGGTGCGCCGGCCGCAGCGCACCTACCGCGGCGGCCATTGGAGGGTGAACCAACGGCAAAAAGGAAGACCTTTCTCTCTGTCTCTCTCTCACTGTCCACTCTGCCTGTCAAAAAATAAAAAATAAATAAATAAATAAAAGAAAAGAAAATCAGTGTATCAACCAGGGTTGAATCCTCGTGGAGACGCAGGGGAAGTCAATGTCCTCGCCTCTCTATGGTTTCTGGGGGCCATGTGCATCCCTTGGCTCGTGGTCCCTTCCCCCGTCTCTACAATTGCATGCTTCCACGATCACATCTCAGTTGCTGCTCCACATCTGCCCCCCTCTCACAAGGACACTTGAGGTTATTCTGGGTCCACCTGGGCAACCCAGGCTCCCAGCCTCATCTCAAGATCCCTGAGTTCACAGCTTCTATGCAGTTCTTTTGGCCGTATAATGCAACATTCGCAGATCCCAGGGGCTAGGACAGAGACGTCTTCAGGGGCACGTTAATCCCAACCCCAGGTTGGTACTTGGTACTATATTATGCTCATTTTAGAGATGAGGAGACCCAGGCACAAAGAAGTTAAGTAGCACGACCATGATCACATAGTTGGTAAGCGAAAGATTCATAATTTATGTGTGTTTCAACTTTTTATTATTATTTTCTTGAGACAGAGAAACAGAGAGAGAGAGAGAGAGAGAGAGATCTTCCATCCACTGATTCACTCCCCAAATGGCCGCAACAATTGGAACTGGGCCAGTCCAAGACCAGGAGCCAGAAGCTTCTTCTGGGTCTCCCACATGGGTGCAGGGGGCCAAGCACTTGGGCCATCTTTCACTGCTTTCCCAGGGTGTTAGCTGCGAGCTGGACCAGAGTGGAGCAGCCGGGACTCAAGCCTGTGCCTAAATGGGATACTCGAATCACAGGCAGTAGCTTAACCTGCTACACTATAGCGTCGGCCCCCAGACTTCAAATTCAGATAGCGTGGTGCTTGCATCCATGTACATGATGGTAGTCTTTTGTCTTGGCAGAATTCTGGCTTCCTGATGACTGTGGAGCTGAGGTAGCAGCCCTGGGTGGCCTGCAGAAAGAAACTTCCATGATTCTAAACTACTGCCTTCAGGCAGGCTGGGGGAGTAGTTTCTTTGTGATAGCAGCTATATTCCACTGCAGAAGTCAATAGCTACTCTACAGAATTAAAAAATTAATTTATTTGAAAGGCAGAGTCACAGCAAGAGAGAAAGAGACAAATCTTCCATCCACTGGTCCACTCCCCAAATGGCTGCAACAGCTGAGGCTGGGCCAGGCTGAAGCCAGGAACCCGGAACTCCATCTGGGTTCCCACACTGGGTGCAGGAGCCATCCTCCACTGCTTCCCCAGACACATCAGCAGGGAGCTGCATAGGAGGCAGAGCAGCCAGGACTCAAATGGGCGCCCACATGGGATGCCGGCGTCATAGGCACAGACCCAACCCACTGCACCACACTGTCGGCCCCTGCACTATGTAACTAAAAAGCAGGGACTTTGTTTTCTTCTGCATGGCTGGAATATTTTACAATGAAAATATATTATTTATTCATGTCAAATGTGCACCAATTGTAGGGCAATGTGTGTCAGACCCTTGCTAAAACCCTCTGGGGACTCCACTGCCTTTGGGGTGACTTGAATCCAAGCCCCCAGCCGACCCTCGAGGCCAGCCCCTCCCCCGGCTTCTGCTTTCCCACTGCTCCTCTTCCTGGCTGCACCACGAGCACTTACACCTTTCACGGGGCCCAGCCTGCCCCCTCCGCGGGGAAGACCACCCTTCAGCTCCTGCTCACAGCCCTCTGTGAGCGCCTCCATCCCTCAGAACCAAGCCCGAGTTGCATCTGGAAATGTTTTCTATTTATCCTGGTCTTTCCCTGTCTTGTTCAAGATTTTCCTCAAATGTCTGGTGATTCAGGACATAGCCGGAAACCCCCCAGTCCCCCCACCCCACAAATGCACACACATACACACACACACACTCCTTCCAGAAGATTCCAGAAGGACAGGCTCCTTTCCCTTCCCACAGTGCACTGCTGTAAGGAAATACCCACACAAGCACACATGCCCTCTGTCCATCGCCTATTGCTGACCTCATGCACATCATAGGAGCTATGCCTCCGGCAGCCCGCAGCCTCAGTGCAGGACCCCAAACGCAAACAATCCCCAGAGTCCAGTGTCTGGCGGTCTTACAAAGTCCCAGCTCTTCCCAGCAGGACCGCTTCGATTTTGTAAAACATGAAATTCTTGCTAAGATGTGGTGAGCATGCCCATGTCTGTCCCGCCTGGCCACTGCCCCAACACCAATCTCAGTGAATCCTTACCCAACTCTGCATGGCAAAGGCTCAGGGAAAATGAGGCGCAGAGGGCTTGTGTTGGTTTCTTGTCGTCTCAGACTTAGGGCTTAAAACAACACAGGAGTGTTCTCCTGCAGTGCCGGAGATGGCAGTCCCGAAGAAGCATTACGGGCCACTGCTTGACACGTCCACAGTGCATATCAGAGTCCTGACCTGAGCCCCAGCCACTCTGCTTCAGTCCAGCTCCTTGCCAATGCACACCCTGGGAAGGCAGCAGATGAGGGCCCCTGCCCCCCAAGTGGGAGACCCCGACAGAGCTCCAGGCTCCTGGCTTCGGCCTGGCCAGCCCTGGCTGTTGTAGCTATTTGGGGAGTGAACCAGTAGATGAGAGATCCATTGCTCTCCCTGCATCCCCTGTCCCCTGTACTGACTTTCAAACAAATAACTGTTTTTTTTTTAAAGTGGGTAGTTTTTTTAAAGATTTATTTATTTATTTGAAAGTCAGAGTTACTCAGAGAGAGAAGGAGAGGCAGAGAGAGAGAAAGAGAGGTATTCCATCCACAGGTTTACTCCCTAGATGGCCACAACAGCTGGAGCTATGCTGATCTGAAGCCAGGAGCCAGGAGCTTCTTCTGGGTCTCCCACACGAGTGCAGGGGCCCAAGGACTTGGGCCATCTTCTACTGCTTTCCCAGGCCCTAGCAGAGAGCTGGATCAGAAGTAGAGCAGCCGGGACTTGAACCAGCGCCCATATGAGATGCCGGCACTGCAGGTGGCTGCTTTACCCACTACATCACAGCACCGGCCATTTGGTTTTTTGTCTAAATGATCCTTACGGGTAACTGGTAAAGCCACTGCCCTTATGAGTGCCAGTTTGTGTCCCAGCTGCTCCTGTTCCTTTTTTTTTTTTTAATTTGACAGAGTTAGACAGTGAGAGAGAAAGACAGAGAGAAAGGTCTTCCTTCCGTTGGTTCACTCCTCAAATGGCCGCAACTGCGCCTATCTGAAGCCAGGAGCCAGGTGCTTCTTTCTGGTCTCCCATGCGGGTGCTGGGCCCAAGCACTTGGGCCATCCTTCACTGCCTTCCCAGGCCACAGCAGAGAGCTGGACTGAAAGAGGAGCAACCAGGACCAGAACCCGGCACCCATATAGGATGCCAACACCGCAGGCAGAGGATTAACCAAGTGAGCCACGGCGACAGCCCTCCAGCTGCTCCTCTTCCAATCCAGTTCCCTGCTCATGGCCTAGGAATAGCAGCGGAAGATGGCCCAAGTGTTTGGACCCCTGTATCCATGTGGGAGACCTGGATGAAGCTCCTGGCTCCTGGTTTTGGCCTGATAAGGGCTTGTGTGGTGAAATTTCATCTCCATATGAGGAACCCAGAGGACAGAGACCTGACCCAGCCATGGTGCTGGAGTCCTTGGGAGGGACCTAGAACCAGGCAAGTTTGTCAGGGTGGGGCCCCTGTAACTGAATTCCGGCAGCTTTATCAGGACACACGTGTGCCATCCCTGCCCTTGCCTGGGGCTCTGCCAGTGAGAAGACCACCACCAGCTGCGGGCCCTCAAACCCCCAGAACTGTCAGCCCAACAAACCCCTCCTCTTTAGAGTTCACCTGGCTCAGTGTTTTGTGAGAGTAAAGAAAAATGGGTCGATCCCCGTAACATATTCACGGTTCCAGGCGTAGGCTGTGGACCTCTCTGGGGACCGTGTCAGCCTGTGAAAGGGGTGGGGGCAGGGACCCCAGTCAGAGCACCGGTAAGGGGCAGAGCGGGCAGTCCCAGCCAGGGCCCTGGGGCCCCACAGCCTGTGTCCTGACCTCCACACTGTTGCAGCGTTGCTTCGGTTTCTCTTTAGGTTCAGGTACACTGTCACTGTCAGTCCCAATGCTGCTCCACTGCCTCCCCTGGATGCACGGACTCCTTACGATTTTGAGAGCACCCAGAGGGTCTGCAGCTGCCCAGCGGGGCCTCCTCTCTGCAGCCTGCCGGCCTCCAGTGCTCGCCGAGTGCTGCTGAGGGAACAGCTGTAAGGCTGCAGTCTCCCGTCCCCCAACCCCACCTCCCCACAGCTCTGGCTCTGGCTGGAAGGTGTGCTCTGGCCTGTGTTGTCACCATGGACGCCTGACTCTGGGCCTTGGGGCCCTGCTCTCCCGGTGGATGCTGGTCCCTTCAAGTGACCTGCACCTGAATACGGGGCCACCCTGAGCAGAAGAAGCACAAAGGCCTGGAGGTGGAGGACCAGGGTTCTGGGGTCCCTCCCCGGGCATGAACCCTTTGCCAGGAGTTCCCGGAGGCTGGTGCTGTAGGGCCCAAGGACCACAAAACCACAGCCGCTCCAGTGGCCTCCCTGGACTTAGCCCTCAGATCCCCTTCTCCAGGCCCACGGATGTCCCTGGGCCGCACCCCTCCCCTCGGCGTCTCTTCTCATCTCCATTCTCCCCTGCCCTGTCTAGAGTTTTCCCATCTGCAGTCCCAGCCCTGCAGCAGCATTAGCAATAGAAAACCCAATTACCTGTCAATTACTGGATCCAAGCCAGACAGGGGTTACTGTAAGTCACACTGGAATTGGGAGGGGGGGCCAGGGAGGTAGCACTGGGGCCAGTGCCCCATGGCTGACACTCGAAGATGGATGTGACAGGGACCTGTGGCTCAGAGGCTTGGGATTAGATCAACACGGCTGGGGCCGGCTGGTTCCAGGAAAAAGGTCGCATGGGCCCTGGCTGATAGACAGCTCAGGCAGAGCCAGGCTTCAGGCAGGCCCTGCCTGGGCAGAGAAGGCGCCAGGCTGAGGGCCCAGCCTGGAGATGGAGGACCTGTGCTCCCTGGGTCTGACCCCTGGGCACAGGCACTTGGCCAGGAGTTCCCAGAGGCCAAACAGCCGCAGCTCCTCGTTGGGCCCCTAGGAAGTCCTCTAAGCACCCATCCAGGGGTGTCGCTCCTGCCCAGCCAGGCCCAATAACTATTGAGTTGTTCAGACTCAGGCCCAGAGGGCCTGGGGTCCAGGGGCTTCTTGCCCAGCCAGGGCCTGAAGCAGAGGAGCCGCTCAGGACCCATGGTTCGGGGAAGCAGCCCTCTTAGGGATTCTAGGAGCTAAAGGTGGGGGTGCAGCTCTGTGAAACGGGATCCGGGGGGATCATCAGCCCGGATTCCCTCCCCACACAGACATGTGTGAAATGCCCATCTACAGTGATCTGGGGACACCCGGGGTCCTTTGCTCTCTCCACCCCAGGGAGGCCCTGATTTGCAGCTCTGGGCTGCGTTCTAAGCCCGGGCTGTGCTGGGCTCAGTGGGCGCCCACCCACCCACCCACCCACACACACACACACACACACACACACGGATCTGCACCTTCCGCACCACTGGCTGCACCTTGTTTGCTGCAGCTATCATTTGAGTGTCCCTGCGCGATCTGCTACCATCCCCCTCGTGCTCAGCCCCTTCCCCAGCCCCTACACAGCGAGCGGTGGCAGTCCTGGTGGGGGCGGTGATGAGGGGGATAAGATGAGTCATCGCATGGAAGCAGACACACCAATTCCCACCTCACACACTCTCAGAGCCCTGGACACAAAGGCATGCCACACACACATGCCCACACGCACAGGAAAACGCAGGCCAGCGCTGCGCAAAACCACGGCTGCACACTCAGACCCACGCAGACAGACAGACTGACACAACTCCCACACGCGTTCCTTAAAGACACAAACACCAAGCCCAGACAAACACATCCCGTGCGGGTGACTCCCAATCTCCAATCCAGAGCCTGTCTCCTGTCCACAAGCAGAGAGAGAGAGATGTAAACGCACACACATACACACACACAGTCTCGCAACAGATCCCCTAGACACACAGCCCTCACTTGGGTACACACGTGCGCGTGCACACACACGCACGAGCCAGCCCTCTTCTCTCAAGTCCCCTCCTCCATCCCCTGCCTCCGCCATCACCGAGGGCAGGCAGCACAGAGTTTTGCAGTCACGGGGGTCTGGGACCCATCACCCACCACAGTCTGACTCAGGTTTAGCTTCGGCCTCCTGCTCTGCAGAAGGGAAGGTCACAGGCCCCATCCCTGGGCCCCCTGCTCCCCTCCCATGCATTCTGTGCCTCACAGTCATCTCCAGCGCCCCTCAGTGGGGTTTCAGCAGGGTGGACGGTGGCCACACCCTGGGGATCGCCTTCCGGGAAGGAAGGAGGGAGAAGGGGTCCAGCACGTTGGCGAGGACTGTCCTGAGGCAGGAATGGCCAGGGTGACTGGCGGATGCCCAGGAGGTCACCCTTCAGCTACCTGTGGTCCTTGGAGGGCCCAGCCTAGAACCCTTTGCACCTGCTATTTCCTCCACCTTGAGTACGGCTCCTGCGATACCTAACTCCTCTTGCCGGGCTTCCTTCTTAGGTCTCCCTAGAGGTGCTCAGGCTCCAGGAGCCTGTCACCGGGCCCTGGCTGGGTCGTTCTGCCCCTCTGGGCCCTGCAGTCCCGGCTGCACTCATACCACAGGCTAACGGCCTGGTTGTGCACCTGCCTCCCCTCACCCCCAGCTACCCTCTGAAGGGCAGGGAGCCTCTGTGTGACGGTGGTGGGGGGCGGGGGCTGGGAGATCTCAGAATAGCACAGGTTTGAGCTCCAGCTCGGCCCCTGCACAGCCCAGGGTCCTCGGCTGTAAAATGCAGACAATCACAACGGCCTCACCAGGTTGGTGTGAAGACTGGGTAAGATCCTTGACACTATCGGAACCGGCTGCCTGCTTAGTAAATATTTGCTGAATTAACGAGCCTTTCCGCCCCCATCCCCCACCCCCGGTCCAGCTCCCGTCCCTGTCTCAGGAGAGGAAAAGTAGGGATGCAGGAGCAGGATGTGGGGGCAGGTGGAATTAGCGCGCAGGACTGTGCGGCGTGCGTGGCTGGCCACAGCTACCTGGTCCAGCAGAGGCGGAGCGGGTACCCTCTCACCCCCGTGACCCACCTGTGCCTCGGTCCTCGTCAGCCAGGTGAGGCGGCGGGGAGAGGTGGGGCCGGGATCCACCTCCGCACTGTGCCCTCCGAGGCACCCACTAGGCGCACCCTGAATGCAGGGGGCTTAACTGTTGAATGAATGCGGACGGTGTGAATGGAGGTGGGAAGCAAGCAAGCGAGCAGGGGGCGGCGAGGAGGGATGAGCGCGTCCCTCCGCCCTCCCGGTCTCGGGGCCGGGAGACACGGAGCTGAGGCCGGCTGGGGGCTCCCCTCCCCGCGGCGCTCAGCCCGGCGGAGCCCGCTCTGAGCCACAACCAGAGCTGGAGCCGAGGCTCACGCCCAGCCCAGAGAGCCGAGGCAGCGCAGCCTTGGGAGGGGGCTGCCCCAGCCCCCTCCGCGGGCCCTGGCCCCCAGGGGCCCAGACTCTCCCGCGGGAAGGCAACATCTCCGGTGCCAGGGCCTGGGACCAGCGGCGGCGAACGCCTGCGTCCCGAAACCAACAGGTGCGGGGCATAAGGGACCACCCGGGCCCGGGATGGGGGGATCCAAGGGACCCGCGGCGAGGGTTGGGGGTGCCAGGAGTCTCGGCGGGTAACCTGGGTGCTGGAGCCTGGGCCCCTCGCCGGCCCTGCCCACCTCTCGGAGGGCTCCTGCGGAACCCCTCGCTCCCCGCGCCGCAGCCCCCGCAGCCCGCGAGGCGCTGGGAGGTCCCAGGGAAAGAGCAGGTCCCGCGAAGGGAGTGGGTCCGCAGGCACTCGGCGGATGTGGAAAGGCGTCCCTTCCCCCTCTGCCGGGGGTCTCCAGGGAGCGTCATGCCTGCTACCCACGTCAGGGGTCTTCCGGGCCCAGCTCGAGAGGGAGGGGTCTGCAGGAGGGAGGCGCCGGGAGCGAGGCCGGATTTATGAATGGGAAGTGGCCTGTGCGCCGGCTCAGCGACCCCTGGCGGCCGCAGGAGGGACAGCGCGGCCGCGGGAACTCAATGGGTGCCAAGCAGGGGGCCTGGGCACTCCCCGCACCCCTTCTGGAGTGTGTGTGTGTGTGTGTGTGTAACATCCCCCCATGACCCTTTTCCCAACCAAAAATGAAGGGATATGAACTGATCCAAGAACACTCAAAGTCGAGATGGCTTCCCCTCCCAGCCTGGGGTGTTCAACAGCTTCAGACAGACCTGGCTCAGTAACAGTGACCTTGAGCAGGAGGCGCAACCCCTCTGAGCTTGCATCTCTCTCTGTAAAGCAGGGCTGTTGCCTAACGGTGGCTGCTGGCCGTGAAGCCCGCCTCCCCAAGGCCCGGGGGCCGTGGGTGAAGCCCTGGCTTGCCCGGGGGCTCATAACTCCTCACTGCAGCACCGTGAGGTAGGTACTTCATCGAACAGATGGGGAAACTGAGGCGCAAAGAGGCCAGGTGAGTGACACAGGGCAGCTTGCATGGAGTTGGGTTGCACCCCGGGTCTGTCTTCGTCCACTGATTTCACAGCTGTGAGAATCTAGACAGAGCTTACAGGCAAAGGGCCTGGCGCCTCCCCTAGTGCCCCCACCCTCCCCCCTCCCTTCAGGAGGCTTGGGGCCAGAAGCCAAAGACTGGGTGCAAACCTCGGGCCCCATGCAGGAAGTGGGCTGAGGGCTGGCCTGGGCCCCTCCCTCCACAGAGCCCAGGATGTCCGTCGGTAGCTGCAGCCCCTGAATTCATGGAGCCATCAGCCACCCCAGGGGCCCAGACAGGGGTCCCCGCTGGCAGCAGGCAGGCATCCCCCAGGCCTCCAGACTATGAAGATGAGTTTCTCCGCTACCTATGGCGTGATTATCTGTACCCTAAGCAGTACGAGTGGGTCCTCATCGCAGCCTACGTGGCTGTGTTCCTCGTGGCGCTGGTGGGCAACACACTGGGTAAGTCTAGGCCTCGCCCAGTGGTGCTTCTGGGGACTCTAGGGGGTCCTGGGCCTCACCTGCCACCCCCTGCCTCCTGCGGGCTGGGGGGGCATCGGGGAAGGACTCATGGGTGGGGCTGTACCCACTGTCCCTCACCCTAGCCACACCTTGCAGTCTGCCTGGCTGTGTGGCGGAACCACCACATGAGGACGGTCACCAACTACTTCATCGTCAACCTGTCCCTGGCCGATGTGCTGGTGACAGCCATCTGCCTGCCGGCCAGCCTGCTGGTAGACATCACGGAATCCTGGCTCTTTGGCCACGCCCTCTGCAAGGTCATCCCCTATCTACAGGTGAGCTCGGCCGGGGCACCCCTCAAGACCCTGTCACGGGGCCGGTGCCGTGGCTCACTTGGTTAATCCTCTGCCTGCGGCACCGGCATCCCATATGGGTGCGGGGTTCTAGGCCCAGTTGCTCCTCTTTTAGTCCAGCTCTCTGCTGTGGCCTGGGAGGGCAGTGGAGGATGGCCCAAGTGCTTGGGCCCTGCACCCACATGGGAGACCAGGAGGAAGCACCTGGCTCCTGGCTTCAGATTGGCACAGCGCCAGCTGAAGTGGCCATTTGGAGGGTGAACCAACAGAAGGAAGACTTTTCTCTCTGTCTCTCTCTCCCTGTCTAACTCTGCCTGTCAAATAAGTTAAAACACACACACACACACACACAAACCTGTCACATCCGCACAGAACCCACAGCCTCTCGGAGGCCTTGAGACAGGCCACAGTGGCTCAGGACCCTGGCAGTGTGGTCCCCTACTGCCAGGGACAGCAGGCCACCGGACGGACTCAGGCCCACACATTCTTGCAGTGATCCCCCCCCAGTCACACTCACAGGCTCCTACAGTCACCCCCAGGGACCTGGCTCACGTTGGAGGAGAAAGACCGAAACCCCCAGGGACACAGATATGACCCTACACCCTGATCCCAAGGAGGGCAGATGTGGAGAGCCCCAAGGGGAATGGTCCCCTCCTTCTACCCTGACCAGTCCCTCTCCCCGCAGTGGTGGGGAACACAGTGTCTAGATGGGGTGAGTGGGCAGAAGGAGGACCTCTCGTGTCCCTTGACATCCTGCCTGTACCCCAAAGCCAGGGCCCACCCCTGGAGGCAACGCCCACCCCACAGCTGGCCCAGACTCACCTCTGCTGCCCAGCGTGAGGACTCTGCAGTAGCCTATCCCGATGGCCTGGGAGGGATGGCGCCCAGGCAGGCAGAAACGCCTCCTGGATGGTCCCATTGTTTGGAGGTTCTCCACTCAACTGGTTAACTGGTGACTGAGCATCAAGTCAGACAGGTGAGGGAATTCCATGCCTGTTTTCTTGTCTGTAACGTGGGGGCACAGCTCCACCTTGTCGAGTTGTGAAGACTATGAGAGTAGTACCTGGTACCCAGAAAGTTCTAAATCCGTAGGAGCGGCACCCTGACTGCGTGCCGCATCCCACACTCACATTTGCCATCCATGATTTCCTTTATCCTCCCAAGAATCCTGCCAGGTGGACGGTATACTCCCATTGTGCAGGTGAGGCTCAGAGAGGGTGAGTGACTTGCCCAAATGCACACAGCCAGTAAGTGATGGAGTCACAGCTTGCACTGCACCCGGCGGTCTGGCATCACTGGGCTGTGACATCCCTGGGCAGCCCCCAGGGGCTGACACTGTGTCCCCGCCGGGCAGGCCGTGTCCGTGTCAGTGGTCGTGCTGACTCTCAGCTCCATCGCCCTGGACCGCTGGTACGCCATCTGCCACCCGCTGCTGTTCAAGAGCACTGCCCGGCGCGCCCGTGGCTCCATCCTCGGCATCTGGGCGGTGTCGCTGGCTGTCATGGTGCCTCAGGCTGCTGTCATGGAGTGTAGCAGCGTGCTGCCCGAGCTGGCCAACCGCACCCGCCTCCTGTCTGTCTGTGATGAGCGTTGGGCAGGTAATGGTGGGGGCCCTGGGCAAGCATCCCGGAAGTGGGCACCTCTGGGGCACAGGTCCCTAGGGTGGGCTCTCAATCTGGGGCATTGCCAGGCTGGGTAAGTCCAAGAGGGTGCCCCTTTTTATATACATTTTCCAGGAGTCTCTTCAGGATGGGCACTGGCAGGCGAGACAACGCCAGGGTCTCTCTGCCCTGGTGGCTGTGTGGGACCCCCTGGGCCTTCCATGGCCCATGTCAGGACAGGGTGGCGTTGCTGACAGGGCAGGCGGGGACTCCCAGCCTTGGCCTGACTTTGCGTCCCTTACCCCTGCAGATGACCTGTACCCCAAGATCTACCACAGTTGCTTCTTCATTGTCACCTACCTGGCCCCACTGGGCCTCATGGCCATGGCCTATTTCCAGATCTTCCGCAAGCTCTGGGGCCGCCAGGTGAGGCCCGCTGGGTCTGGGCTGGGAGGGGCGGACAGTGCTCTGCCTTCGGAACATGCCATCCCGCTGCAGCTAGCCAGAGACGAGGCCCAGGGACAGGTCACAGATGAGGCCCAGGGACAGGTCACAGACTCAAGGCCAAAAGCGCCAGCACGCCCCCTGGCAGGGAGCAGTAGCTGACATCCTTCTAGCAGTAGGAGCTGGCGCTGGCTGGGCTGCTCACACCCAGCCGGTCTCGTGTCCTCTGGACCACCGTACTCAATATGTGAGCAAACTGAGGCCCAGTCTCCCTCACATCCTCGGCTGCTAAGGAGCCAGCCAGGGACTCGCAGATGTGTGTGGGGCCGGCGCTCAGCTTCGTAGCCCCACGATGGCAGCAGCTCGGCCTTGCTTGCTTCACCCCCACGTCTTAACTGGCTAATGACAAAGCAGCACTGCTCTGTCCGCCCGCCGGGGAGGGGCAGCCCCTCGCTGGGGCCCCTGAGAGGCAGAGTCCTCTGGTTCCAGGGCTTCCTCCTCTCCCCTATGACGAACCGGCCCGCAGCAGGTGTCCTGGGTGGGTTCTGTGGGAAGGAGATGCTCTGAGCCCCATGGCGCTAGTGGGAGCGAGTGGCAGGTGCACGCCTAGGAGGTGAGAGGGTGGCCAGGCCCTTGCAGGAATGCTCGCGATGCGGGCTGTCACGTGTCACTGCACTGACCTGCACACTCAGGCCACGCAGGGGGCAGGGGCGGAGTGGTCACACCAGCCCCAGCCGTGGAGGAACACCCAGCTCAGCAGGGCCCTTCCTGGCTGGCCAGCCTCGCATTGTGCCAGCACGTGCCACCTGCTTCTCACGCATCCCCCGTCCAGCAGGGCAGACAGCTGACAGACGGGAAACCAGGACTGTGAGCTCACACAGCTCATGGATGCCTGCACTGGCCCGAACCCAGAGTTCCCTGAGCCCTGTGTGGGGCGATTAGGGTGTCCAGCGGTGGGAGAGGCTTCGGGGGTGTCTGTGGCTGCTCCAGGCATAGGCAGCAGGCCACAGACCCAGGTTGGGACCCACGCTCTGAGGCCCAGGCCATTCCACACTGCTCCCCTGCCCACCCCTTGATCAGGCCTCCTCATGGTCAGGGGTTGGCCCAACTCGCCGCCCCCCTCCCCTTCCCCTAAAGAAGGAGATTTAAGGACAGAAGAGCAGCTGGGAGGATGGTCAGAGCCCAGGTCGTGGCCAGGGCCTGGTCAAGGGGCCCCACCTGAGACTCAGGTGCCACATCTGTAATTAAGGACTAGCAATCCCCTCCCGGAGGCACGTGGCCGGTGTGCTCGCAAAACGCCAAAGGAAAGCGGCCGATGGCCAAGCCCAGATCACGAGTGCCGGGCTCCCGACCTTCCCCCTGCCTTGGGGCACAGCCCCTCCCTGAGGAGCTAAGCCCCTGCTGTGTGTGTGTGTGTGTGTGCCGGACAGATCCCCGGCACCACCTCGGCCCTGGTGCGCAACTGGAAGCGGCCCTCAGACCAGCTGGACGACCAGGGCCAGGGCCTGAGCTCAGAGCCCCAGCCCCGGGCCCGCGCCTTTCTGGCCGAGGTGAAGCAGATGCGAGCCCGGAGGAAGACGGCCAAGATGCTTATGGTGGTGCTGCTGGTCTTCGCCCTCTGCTACCTGCCCATCAGTGTCCTCAACGTCCTCAAGAGGTGAGGCCCGCGGTGGGCGGGCAGGGGCGGGGATCCGAGGGAGGAGCTCTGCCTGCTGCACGGCTTCTCCTCAGCGCCACCTAGGGGCGGGCCTCGGAGCCTCGGTCTCCTGGTGCATAAAATGGGAATAGCAGAGCAGCAGGCCTGCCCTCCCAGGGCCACTGAGAACATTCATGCGGGCGATCACCCAGTTGTTGGCGGCTGGGAACCCAGGGCGCAAGAGTGCGCGGGACAACATCCCCGCCTTCCTGGAGGTCACACTGCGCTGGGAGGGAAGGGAAATCCACGCAGTGGTCGGGTCGGTCAGTGGTGGTTGCCGTGAGGAACAATGAGCTAGGAAGACAGCGTGACAACGCGGATGCTGGGCTTTTTGGTTTTGTTTTTTGTTTTTAGAAATAATGGCTTTTGTCAATGAAGCAAAAGAAAAGGCCCCTCTGAGGAAGTGAACTTCAGCAGAGGCTTGAAGGAAGTGAGGGTGCTGGAGGCAGAGGCACACAGGGACCCCCAAGGAAGGCCCCCAGGGGTCAGGGCTGTGGCACAGGAGGCCACCTCAACCGCAGCTGGTGCTTGGCCGCTTCCGGCTGCGTGGTCTTGCACCTGTCACTGCCTCTCCGAGCCTGTTTCCCTCACTGAAAATCAGGTGATGTCTCTGACCCACGTGATCCCAGGAAAGTGCCACCTGGTGGTCAGAGTGGGCAACAGGAGCTGCCGCAAGTTTTGTGAGCGCGCGCACACACACACTCACAGACAAACATAAACACACACACGCACACACTCACAGACACCTCCACACTCACACACACGCAGCCACCGAGTTCCTGACCGTCCTCCACCCCGGCCCCTAGGGTCTTTGGGATGTTCCGCCAAGCCAGCGACCGAGAGGCCATCTACGCCTGCTTCACCTTCTCCCACTGGCTGGTGTACGCCAACAGC
The DNA here is from genome assembly GCF_033115175.1 of Lepus europaeus. Classification (NCBI taxonomy): domain Eukaryota; kingdom Metazoa; phylum Chordata; class Mammalia; order Lagomorpha; family Leporidae; genus Lepus; species Lepus europaeus. The sequence continues at coordinate 23,840,604 of NC_084831.1, forward strand.
GCCGCCAACCCCATCATCTACAACTTCCTCAGCGGTGAGTGGGCTGAGGGGGAGCAGCGGAGCCCAGGACCATGGTCTCCCTGTCCCCCAACCCAAGGTCCAAAGGATGGCAGAGAAGACAGAGCTGTTCTGGGAACCGGGGTTTCAGTGACCGGCAGCCTGGGGCAGGCTGGCAGACTGTGGGAGTGAGGGGCAGGGGCTGCGCCCCTGTCTGGGAGGCAGAGCACAGGTGGAACCAACTGTCTTCCCCAGATGGCCCGCCTGCCCAACAGCAAGCAGGGTCAGGGCAGAGAGAGGGTCACGGACAGAGGCAGCCCAGGCCAGGACGGGGCTTCCCCTGCCCAGCCAGATTCACACTGGCAGAGTGGTCAGAACCCTAGGGACTGTCCCTGGACCCACCTGACGCTTACTCCACCTCCCCCCTGGAAGTCCAGGCCTCCATGCGCCTACCCCGACTCCTAGCCTAGGCCCCGCCCCTTCCTCTAGCTCCCGGTCCCAGGTGGCAGTGGCCTGGTGCCCCTAGCTCACCTCAGCAGTGTAACTCGCCAGGCCTCTGACCTGGGCCTAGGCTTCTGCAGTCAGTCCACCTGACTGTCCCAGCCGAGATGCCGTTCATCTTGGAGAAACAGTTGAAAGGTTAAAGAAGGGATCAGGGGACAATGGCCTAACTCCCAGTGAGACTCCAGTTACTCGACAAAGGCTGGCCAGCTGGCATCCGGCTCAGAGGAGGAAACAGGAGCGCTAGCCCTGTCGGGAGCAAAGGGTGGGCAGACCTCTGATGCACACGCCTTGGGGGGCCCACGTTCACTGAGTGCCTGCTGTGTGCTGGGCCCCGGACTGTGACACACTGAGGTCGGGGAAGTTCAGGTTCCAGCAAGGCCTGCGTCCCTGGCCCACCTGGGCTGAACAAGGTGGTGCGGTGCCCCCGCCTTCCCCTTTAAGAGAAGGGTTTGGAATGAGAACAGGATTCAGCTTCCAGCTGGGTGGCCTTGGGCAAGCTTCTGTACCCCTGTAGCTCATCTGTGAAGATAAAGGGCTCCAACCTCTCACAGCACTGGGAAGCCCTGGGGGACAGGAGCTGAGCCACCCAGCACAGTGCCTGGCACAGCATGACTGCCGCATCCCAGGGCAGAGCTGGGAAAAGCCTAGCACATGAGTGAGCTTGGAGCCCTTCCACCTACACATCAGTGAGGGCAGAGGTGACGCGAGGCCCCTGAGCCAGAGCAGTCAAGGAAACAGATGACAACTGCATCTCTCATGCCGTTGGGAACCTGCTCGGGGCCTCTGGCGCCACGCCGTGGCAGTGCCGAAGTCGCCCTGGGGCTCCCAAGCCCACTCGGCCCCCATCCCAGCGCCTCGCTGCGTAGGTGTCCCTGGGCTCAAGGCCTCTTCCGGTGCATTTGTCTCCTTATGGCTGTGTCTTTTGTCTCCCAACCAAGGCAAATTCCGGGAGCAGTTTAAAGCCGCCTTCTCCTGCTGCCTGCCCGGCCTAGGTCCTCGCTCCTCTGCCAGCCACAAGTCCTTGTCCCTGCAGAGCCGGTGCTCCGTGTCCAAGGTGTCCGAGCACGTGGTGCTCACCAGCGTCACCACGGTGCTGCCCTGAGCCAGGATCCGCCCCTTCCCCTCGTGGATGTTGCTGGATGCGGTGAGAGGCCAGGGCTCCAGTCCTGGTTTCCTGCCTGTGCGCCTCTGGGCAAGTCACTTCCCCTCTCTGCGCCTGTGTCCCCTACACAGGGCTAACTTGAGGATGAAGCATGCTCAACAAAGTGAAACCCCTCTGTAAAGTGCTGTGGACATGATTATTGTACTGCTCACGCTTGGCCACACCCCCACAGTATCACTCACCTCCCATCCTGCCCTACCTCCTAAAAACTCCTCTTCTAGCCAATTACAGCCTTCCCTGGACTCTGCCCCCTACAGCTCAGGGCTGCACTTGGCCTACTTGGGCTGAACAAGGTGGTGCCCCAGTGGGAATTACCTGTGCCCAGCCCCCCCGGAACAGCCCCCCCCACCAGGTGCCGAGTGCAGGCACCAGAGTGGGCCTTGTTGGCTTTGTGGCGTGATAGAACTCTCCAAGTGGCCGTTTGGCAGAGGACAGCAGCCCGAAGCAAGTGTAATTAAAAGTCTGGCACGGAATGTTCCCTTTCCTTGTCATTGCACAAGATCGCGTGTGCAGGTTAGGAGTGGAGGAAGGTGGGGAAGCTGGGGGAGGGGAGACACAGCGGTGGCGCTGGAATTCTGGTATCTGCTGACCCTGCCCCAGCCCACCAGTCCCAGGTGAACTCACAGCCAAGGACCTGAGCCCTGGCACATCTGTCTGCCCAGGGGCCCGTGGCAAGTCCGGGACGGGGGTGGGGGCTAAGGCAGGTACATGCCAGGTTAATGGACTGATTTACTGTTCTCTTCACTTTCTTGGAAATCTCTGGGCTTCATTTATTTTCTGTGAGCTCAGGATAAAAACAGAAAGCTACAGACTTGGCCAGACGTGCTCAGTCTGCCACTGAGATGATTACGGGACTGCCAGAGGCCCTGATCCTACGGCCAAGGCAGCTCAGGAGCGCGCTCTGCAGTGCTGCTCTGCTGGGAGGAGCGGGGACGGCTGGCAGGGGCCCACGCAGCAGAGCGCGCCACCAGCTCTGCAGTGCTCCTGGAGCTAGGACGCCTTCTGACTTCACCTGTCAGGAGGGCTCCAGCGCCGCTCCCCCACACACCTGCTTTACCCACTGCAGGTGAAGATGGGGTCTGTCACTCTCTGTCCACGTGACTCCTGACCCCGCTCTCTGAGGACAGTGAGCTGTTGCCAGGAGGGACAGGCTGTCCATGCTCCCGGTGGCCTAGGGCTCCAAAGCTGTCTGCAACTCTCCCAGGCAGGCCCGGAGGTGCGGTGTGTGGAAAGAGCATGAGGGCTGGCCCCAGGCCCAGCACCAACCATGCCCTCAGGGAAAAAACCAAGGTCCCTGAGAAACAAGCAAAGGACAGTGGTTGGCCCCTTCTCAGATGGACATCGGTGCACCCTGGCTCCATGGGAACGGGTGACAACAGCTTCCCCTAATGGCTACAGCTCTGCTCTGCTGTTAGCTGAGCGCAGCACCTCAGTGGCCTCAGGTGTCTGATGAACTGGAGAAAAGTGCGGGGGAGTGACGCTCAGTGAGGAGCTGCTGTGCCGAAGAGCCCAGGGGGAGCCGTGGAGGCCAGCCCTATGCCCGACACAGGGATGGCGTGCAGAAACGGTGAGGGGAGTCCCTGCAGCCCAGGAGCGAACCTGAGCCAAAGGCGGTGTTTTCAAGGCGGCAGGATTTGGAACTGTCAGGAGATCCCTGTCAGTGATGGAGGAAATGGGTACCTGGAAAGGGCCCAAGTGTGGTTTCTTGATAGATGTTTCTTATTTTAATGTGAAAGGCAAAGAGAGAGAGAAGATAGGGAACTTCCATCCACTGCTTCACTCCCCAAAGGCCTCCAACAGTTGGGGCTCAGCCAGGCTGATGCCAGGAGCTCAGAACTCAATCTGGGTTTCCTAGGCAGGTGGCAGGGACCATATACTTGAGCCATTACCTGCTGCCTCCTAGGGTGTGTGTTAGTGGGAAGCTGGAATCGAAGTGGAGCCAGGTCTTGAACCCAGGCACTCTGATATGGGATGTGGGCATCCCGCGTGGCATCTTAACCATTGTGCCAAATGCCCACCCCAGCATTGAGTTCTGTCACTGGAGGTTGCCTAACAGAGTGCGGACTCACAGGGGCCCTGCAGGGGCTTCCAGCTCTGGATGGGGACTGGCCCCTGGGAGCTGCATTCCATCTGACTGGATTCTCGAGTGTCAGCAGCCCAGAGCAAAGGGGGCTGCATGGCCAAGCCCGACTTGCCTGCTGGGCCTCACTGACCTGCGGAACAGTCCCAGCCACTTCCCCAGCCACGCACTGCAGGGAGAGCCCTGCTTAGGATGCACAGCTCTTATCTCCATCCCAAAGAGCCAGGGGATAATCACACCATCACCCGCGATAAGGCCCCCTGGCAAAGCGGCACGTCTGGTGTCTTCCGCTTTTGACTGACATTTTATCAGCTCGCCGTAGACACTCAGTGGAGACTGGGTATCACGCTGATCTAGGGATCTGACAGGCAGGTACAGACGTCTGTGCTTAATAACAATGGGGGAAAAGTTATGACTTCATAAGCGGAGTTTGTCTGAAAGATAAAACTAAGGCCGGAGATAATAAAAAAGCCATGTTGTGCCAAGTTTGGGGTGGCTGTTTCCAGCCCAAAAACTGTTACCTGACAGTCAACTTGAGTTAATCTCCAAGCTATCCTGAGCTGAACCTGGCTGCCCCACAGTGCAGCTTCACGCTGGCCAGTGAGAACAGCCCATGGCGGCCACGCCCGCCCCGTCCCTGCCACGTTCTGCATGGCTTGTATCTTATGTACTTAAGTATTCATGGAATGAAAGAACAAATCAGTGAATGAATGGGCAAGTGTAGCTGGAAGTCGTGATGGACAATGTCGAACTTGAGAGTTTCATCCTTTTATTGAAGCTTACAGTTTCACTGGACTTTTGGCCCCAAATGAAAAAACTAGAAATTAAAAAAAAGCATTGGCAGTGAGAGGTGACAACTGTCCCCTGGGGATGAAAGCTGAGCATAGCCTGGCAGGGAATGAGGGGTCCAAGATGCCCAGAGAGCAGACTGTGCGAGCTCCCTGAGCCTTGACTGCCCCAGGCAGCGAGAGGTAACTCACAAGGATTTGTGGGTATGGGACAAGGCAAGCCACCGGTCCCATGGGCAAATCTCTCCCGTGCCTGATCAACTCCACTTTGGCCAAACTGGGCTCATCCAATAGGACAGTCTGGGGGAAGGAACATGGGTGCAAATGCTAAGTCGGAGAGCCTCAGGGCGTAGATGGGAAAGCCGGAGGCAGAGGCCAGCAGGCCACACTAACTCCACTGTAATGACTGGAGCACCTGCTCCTGGTGCCAGGCTGTGCCACTAACTGCTCAGGGTTGTCAGGACTTCCAACCTCTTTCTCTCCTACGTCAGGTCCCCCATCTGTGTGGCCTCAACCTAGGTCCCCACTATTTGGTGGCTGTGACACAAGACTCCTACCCCTCTGAGGGCTGTGTCAAGCAAAGGAGAATCTTTTTCTAGGAGAGGCAGGAAAAGAAGAGAGGCCCACATGCTTCTCCCACTCTAGGGAGCTGGGAGAGGCCCCTGGCGCACTCCACACCACAGGTGGGCTGGGTCATAGCATCCGAGAGGCTGTCATGGTAACGAAGTCCTCAAAGCTGAGCCGAATGTTGCCCTGTACGGCGGTGTCCTTCTCCCGGAAGGCCTCGGTCAGCACCTGCAGCTGAGTGCACACCTGGATGAAGCGGTCGAGCTGCATGGCGGGACTGGCAGAACGTGGGCAGTAGCGGGAGACCAGAAGCTGGGTGAACTGGGGGCTCAGGTTGTAGCCCATCTGGGACAGAGCTGGAGAAGAGGGGCACACAGAACACACAGAAACCTGCTGTGAGCCCCTGCCCGGAGCAGCCGCAGCTCAGAGAACACGGAGGGACCGACACAGGAGCGTGAAGAGGACAGAAGAGTCCCAAGGGTCTGCACAAAGGGAGCACACCAGGGGCTCTACCTGCAAGGCCCCATCCCCCTTTCTCCAAGTCTCTTTGTGATCTGGGCTCACAAGTCCCACCGACAAGGTTCTCGCCACTGTCATCTGACTCATCCACATTACAAAAGGAGGCCCAAGCCCCAGGGACCACCCCAGCTACTGCGGACATCAAGGCGCTGGCCCAGCCCAGAGGGCCTGAGGGCCGGCTCGGAGTCAGTCCCTGGGCAAGCTGCTTGGCCTCACTATCCTTTCTTATTCTGAAGTGTGGATGACGCTGAGTCTGCAGCTTCTGGTGAGGATTAGAGGCGGCGATCATTAAAACAAGTAGCACAGAGCCTGGCACTCATTGACTGCTATCCTAATAAAATCACCCCATCTGCCCAGAAGAGGCTGCTGGGTGCTCCCCGCCCTCCACTGGGATGCTGCCTTCCTTCCCCTCCACCCAGGCTCAAATCTCAGTTCTCCTTTTGTTCTGGGGGCCCTTGGGTAAGGTTCCTATTCTAGGCCTTGGTCTCCCCAGGTGTAGAAAAGAGGTATAAGGGACCTTCACCACAGGGCATGAACAGTAAGCATCACCCATAGCTAACACACGGGCGTGAATGACATAAACCTGCGCAAAGGCTACTACAGTGCTTGTCCGAGACACAGCAAGCATTCCACAGAGAGCAGTGGTTGTTAGTTTCACCCTTACCAATATCCTTGACAGAAACTGACAAAATCTCCTCTCCCCGGGGGCCAGGCGCAGATGCCAAGCGCTCACCTCCACCCACAGAGCCAGGACAAGGACTGGACTCTCTGGCGGCTCTGCCCCCTCCCAGGCGGCAAAGCTCCCTGCTGGGTTCTTACAACTCCATTAGCCACCTGTCCTCTCACCACTGGCCTGAACCCTACAGTCAGACTGGAACTGGATGGCAGCTGTGGCCTCAGGTCATCTTACCCACCCGGCGTCTGGCAGAGGTGACAACGGAACCTGTTTCTGTGCAGGGCTCCTTCCATTCTGCAGTCTGTATGCCGCACACTAGAGGGGAAGGAGCCGCCCCGGCCACACACACTGGTCTGGTGCCCCGGCTGTCGAGTTCCCACCCCAAGGCTCCCTGCGGCTGGGGCTCTCACCTCGTGCTGCCAGGAGACTCAGTCAGGGAGTCCAGGGCTGACTCTGGACCCAGGCGTTTCCCTGGCCTGGGCTCAGGGCCACAGCTGGGTCACAGCAAGGGTGGGAGCAGTGGGCCTGCACTGAGGACGGCGTTGTGGGGTGCAGGTGGGCCTCTGGGAGCGACAGCGACAGCCCTTGTTCTGCCCGCCATGCCCCGCGTGGTCCTCACCTTGCTGCAGCTCCGTGTAGCTGATGGAGCCCGAGTGGTCCCGGTCGTACTGCTGGAAGAGGTTCTTCCACTGCTGGATGAACTTCCACAGGGCTGAGAACCCGTAGACGTCGATGCGGCCTGACTTGGTCTTGTCAAACATGTCTGAGGGAGGGCAAGGCAGGAAGGCTGCAAGACTTGGGGCCAAGGCTTCTCCGGAGCCATGGCCACAGCCCTTCTCCCAGGCTGGTGCGTGAGACTCCACAGAACCACAGGCCAGAGGCCCAGTGCCTGCACCCAAGACATCTGTATCGAGTGTTGCATCAGCTCCCTCCCCTGGACACGCCCAGCCCCACCCCACCCAGAACTGCACTTCCTTCACAGGCTTGGCAGCTGAGTCCATGGTGAACCATCCTGCCGTTTCCTCCCAGAGGAAGGAGTCCCATCCTACAGAACAGAAAACTGAGCCACCTCTAACACAGCAGGGTCAACCTGACAAAGATCCAAGAAGAGTCTCGGTCTAGAGGATCTCACCTTGAACTCAGCTTCCTCCCTGAAATCCTCCTTGACCGAAACGCTGTGTCCTACATGTCTACCTCCCCACCTACTGTCAACCCCCAGGTGGCTCTGGCCCAGTGCACGCCCACAGGGTAGGTCTGGGACTCACTTATCATCATGAGGCACGTCTCATCATTGAACGAAGACCAGTTGGAGTTGACCAGAGCCTGCTTTAGCTCCTTGATGGAAATGTAACCACTGTGATCAGAGTCCACCGACTGGAACCAGGAGTAGGCCTCAGGATCTACGCCGGGAGGGGCGCCACCTAGAGGAAGGGACATACACCAAGGGAATCCCCACGCGAAAGGGCCTCCCTGGCAACAGGCTTTCCTTACCCACAAAGCCTCACACATCTACCTGTCCCGCCTCTAAAGTTGACAGCCTCCCACGTAGACTCACTTGTACTGCAGCTGATGTCTATACCAGGGCTCCCTCAGACTTCCGTGCGGTCACTTCTCTATGCAAGTTTATGTTTCTAAGGGACAGGGCCTTGCCCAGCCCCTCCAGCACATCAAGGGTTCTCTGGAGGAGAGCTAAGGGACAGGGGAAGGGAAGTCTATCCGAGGAAAAGGCCCAAGTTACGCAGTAGTGGTAAACCACAGAGCTTACTGGCCACACCGGAAGCTCCTTCACACAAGAAACCATCAGAGACGGCCAGGGACAGCCGAGCAGAGTCGGTCAGTGCCAAAGGTGAGGGAAAAGACTGGCCTGCCTGAGGCCTGGTCTGACCTGCCAGGATGGGAAATGCGGGCAGGGCCCTGCCATCCTCCAGAAACAGCAGTGTGGTGGGGGCTGGGGGACAAGGGCCACAGCCCCAGGCAGGAGAATCTCTGACCATGGGCAGTCTGTGTGGTGTGTGGAGAAGAGCTCAGGCTTTGGAACTGAAGCAGACCTGGATTCAAATCCTGCCTCTGACCTTTACCAGCCTGTGTGATATTAGGCAAAATGCATAATTTTCTGAGTACAGAGTCCTCATGTCTAAAATGAGCCACTTCCCAGGGTTGGTGCGATGACTAGATGAGACGATGGCAAAATAAAGTTCCTAGCAAATGGCCAAGAACAAGTGTTGTCTTCAGAGGAGGCTATTCACACTGAGCCTGAAGGGATAAGGAGGGTCTGAGACAGGGAGAACAGCACGTGGCAAAGGTACCCAGTGCGTTCCCAGCATCCCACGGGGTCTCGGACTGACAGGAGGGGAGGTGATGACTGGAGAAGCCCTTCAGGCTCTTTCCTGTGGACTCTGGGGCTCCTCTAGTGGTCAAATCTGTCTTCCAGAGCCAGTGCCAAACTTTAGATCTAGATTTAGTGGGGCAAGGCCTCACAGGTGACTGCACTGCAGGTGACACCTGGATCATGCTTTAAGAAAAGCCTGCTCCAGGGGCCAGCACTGGCTCAGTGGCTTAAGCTGCTATCTACAGTGCCAGGATCCCATATGGGCACTGGTTCAAGTCACAGCTGCTCCACTTCTGATCCAACTCCCTGCTACTGTGCCTGGGAAAGCAGTAGAGCCCCTGCTTGGGCCCCTGCACCTACATGGGAGACCTGGAAGAAATTCCTGGGTCCTGGCTTCAGCCTGCCCCAGCTCCAGCTGTTGTAGCCATTTGAGGAGTGAACCAGTGGATGGAAGACCTCTGTCTCTCCTCTCTCTAACTCTTTCATTTAAATAAATAAATCTTATTAAAAAAAAAAAAAAAAAACAAAAACAGAATGACAAAATCCACCCTGGAACTGAGCCAAAAGCAAATGGCCAGAAGCTCTGGGCTCCGACAAGATAAATGCTGTTGGCTTACAGGGCTTGGAACCTCCCTCAGGGGCTCACCCTGGGTGCTCAGATGCTGTGCCTTCCCAGCACGGCCACCCTCTGGAGGCCCTTCAGGCGCCCCAGGACTTGGGCTCCTAGGAACAATCACCTGAAAAAGAGCTGACTGCAATGAGCTGGGGACTGGGGACAGACCCTCGCTCTCCCTGATCCGGCTCTGTCTGAGATGCCCAGAAATCTCCACTGTGGCTGAAGCTTCCACCCGAGACTCCGCCCTGCCGTCCCATCCAGGAGCTCACCTGCGGCAGCGCTGCCCTTCATCCCCCGCGTCTCGCCATCGTTCTCTCGCCTGCCCACCTCAGCAGCGTGCAGTGGTAGGGCCCCTGGCATGCCCACCACCACATTAAGTGCCAAGTTATTCTCTGCTGAGAACACCCCACAGCGAGTCCTCTCGTGGAATGGTATTGATTAAACACTCCCCACAGGCCAGGGCTCTCATTTAATCCTCGTTATCAACCCTGTGAGGTGGCGGCACTGCCCCATCACAGGTGTGGACACTGAGGCTTATGGTCATTTGGTCAGGTCTGATCTCAAAAGCCGAGATTTCCATGACAACACCATCCTGGCACTCGGGCTCCCCCACCCTGGAGGCGGCCCCCCATGCTGGTTACATCACTGGCTCCGACTATCTGCTAGCCTCCCCTTCACTCCCGAGCACTGCACGTCCTTCCTGTCACCTGGCAGTTTCAGAGCTCCCCTGACAGCAGCACCCACTCCCATGCTACTGATGTCAGGCTTGACCAGGGGACGAGCTGTGGCCAAAAGCCTGTGACAGAACAAGACACCTGGGGCAGAGCAGAACCTTCAGCGGGCTGCATGCGTCAGGCCTTCCCACCAGCTTCCTGCTCTTCTTCTCGGCCCCAAGGACAGCATATCCCAAACAGGGCTGCTCCTTCAGACGTGGAGAACCTCAGCAGTCAACTGCAGCTGCCGACGTGTGAGCAGGAATACATGCTCAAGAGTGAGCAACAGAAAGCACTGCCCCGCAGAGCCAACCCACAGACTCCTCGTTCTGAGAGCAGACTAAGGTGCCAGCGAGCGGGGTATCTGTACACTCACAGGAAGGACAAGGGTGGGCTGTGGACCACTCGACCAGGTCAGAGGCACCCTACTTACCCTGTCCATAAGGCCCGGGCTGCTGGGCACCATAGGCACTTGGAGGAGGTGGACCATAGGGACTTCCTGGGGCTGCACCACCATACGGTCCTCCTGGAGTTCCAGGGGGGATGCCCCCATAGGGCCCTCCCCCAGCTGGTGGTCCATAAGGTCCTCCAGGGGCAGGACCCCCATAACCACCTCCAGGGGGGAGCCCACTGCCATACTGTCCTCCGCCATGTGTGGGTCCAGGGTAGTAGCTACCCGGAGGGGCTCCGGGCGCTTGTCCTGCGGCTCCTGGGCAGCCCTGCAGAAAGAGCAAGGTATTGGTCAGAACGAGGAGGCCAGACACTAGCCACAGGACAGAGTTTGACTGCCGTAAGACACTTCCGCTGCCATTCTTTCAACTGAGCCCCCTGCTCAGAGAGGCTTCAGCCTTCTAGAGGAGCTACGAGCTACCCAAGGTCACAGCACCAATGACCTGCAGAGTCAGGACTGATCCTGCCCTCCTAACCCTCCTTTCCTGCACGTCCAGGGCTTCAAAAGGGCTGAGATGTCTGGTTTACCACTTCATCCCCAGTTTCCAGCACAAGACAGATGCCTGTGGAGTGTTTATTGTATGAAGAACTAACAACTGAATCAAATAGAATTCCAAATGTCCACTCTGTATATCCTCATTTCTGTCTGCAGAATTTACACACCCCAGGCCCTCATCAGTCACAAAGATGTTTCCATGGCATGGATGCATCCCCAGCACATCTTCCTTATCCCACTCTACCTCACAGTGCAAAAACACTTCCCTAGGGGTCGGCACTGTGGTGTAGTGGGTAAAGCCTCTGCCTACGACACCAGCATCCCATATGGGTGCCAGTTTGTGTCCCGCTGCTCCACTTCCAATCCAGCTCCTTGCTAATGGCCTGGGAAAAGCAAAAGATGGCCCAAGTGTTTGGGCCTCTGCCACCCAGATGAAGCCCCAGCTTCAGGCTGACCCAGCCCTGGCCCTTGCAGCCATCTGTGGGAGTGAACCTGAAGATGGAAGATCTCTCTATTTCTGTAATTCTGACTTTCAAATAAATAAATAAATAAATAAATAAATATTTTTTAAAAAAAGAGGCAGAGAGAAAGACAGAGAGATCTTCCATCCTCCGGTTCACTCTCCAACTGGCCACAGTAGCTAGAGCTGCGCCGATCCAATGCCAGGAGCCAGGAGCCAGGAGCTTCCTCCAGGTCTCCCATATGGGTGCAGGGGCCAAGCACTTGGGCCATCTTCTACTGCTTTCCCAGGCCATAGCAGAGAGCTGGATTGGAAGTCGAGCAACTGGGACTCAAACCGATGCTCTTATGGGATGCCGGCACTGCAGGCAGCGGCTAAAAAACACCATCTTAAAAACACAAAACAGGGGGCCGACACCGTGGCTCACTTGGTTAATCCTCTGCCTGCAGCGCCGGCATCCCATATAGGCGTTGGGTTCTAGTTCTGGTTGCTCCTCTTCCAGGCCAGCTCTCTGCTGTGGCTGGGGAAGGCAGTGGAGGATGGCCCAAGTGCTTGGGCCCTGCACCCCATGGGAGACCAGGAGAAGCACCTGGCTTCTGGCTTCGGATCAGCGCAGCGCCGGCCGATGGGGCCATTTGGGGGGTGAACCAATGGAAGGAAGATCTTTCTCTCTGTCTCTCTCTCTCACTATCTCTGTCAAAAAATTAAATTTTAAAAAAGGAAAAAAAAAAAAAAAAAACACTTCCCTAGCTTCACTGACAGCGAGGCAGGCAGGGCAACCCAACTCCTAAGGCAGTGGTTAAATGGTACAATGGTTAAAAATACCAGTGCAAGGGGCGGGCACTGTGCCACAGCAGGTTAAGCCACTGCCAATAATGCTGGCATCCCACATGAGATCCCGGTTCAAGTTCTCTAGCTGTCCCACTTCTGATCCAGCTCCCTGTTAATGTGCTTGGGAAAGCAGTGGAAGACGGCCCAGGTACTTGGGCCCCTGCCACCCATGTAAGGGTCCTGGCTTCAGCCTGGCCCAGTCCCTGCTGTTGCAGCCTTTTGGGGAGTAAACTAACAGATGGAAGATCTCTCTCTCCCCCGCCCCCTTCCTTTCAAATGAATAAATAAATCTTAAAAAAAAAAAAAAAAAAAGGCCATTTCAAGTCCAGCCTCTGCCAACCCTTTTTGTCAGTATCTTCTGTTGCAAAAGGGGATTAACAGTGCTTGTCTCAGGCTGATACGTGAATGAAATGGAAGCAGTTGTGGGAAGCACTGTGACACAGGGCCAGGCACAGAGCAAGCACGCAATATTCATCAGCTATCAGTAAGAGCCCCTTCCAAGGGGAAGACTCAAGTCCACAAAGGTCACAAACTGCCCAGAGGGGCTAGACCCAGCTCCTAGGTCTCAGAGCCCCAAGTCCAGGGTACTTGTGCACTGCAGGGTGCATGGAGCCTTCCCTCCCTTGTCCATATCCCCAGCCACTCGCTGAGGATCCCCGAGGCTCAATGTCACTGCTGCCATGTCCCTCAAAAGGCCAGAACCGGGCCAGGCAGGGCACAGCCCCCACCATCTGCAGATCAGCTGAGCTCCAGGCAGCAGGGACAGCTGGTACGGTCTGAGGTCGATGCCTCCTAGACACATTCAGATCAACCTGGAGGCACCCAGTAGCCTACCACAGCCTGGGCCTTCTCCTTTTGGATACTTTCCACGGCAGTTTGCTTCAAGGCTAAGGCCAAACTCACACTGCATAGAAAGGGGGTGAGGGAGGGCATGGTGGGGGTGAGGGAGGGCATGCCGGGCCTCCTGCTCCTGGAAGCCACCATAGCCAGCAGCAAAACCACTCTGCAGACGACCAAGGCACAGGCAGTCTTGAGTCAAAGCTGCTTTCCCCAGCTGAGTTCACAACCGTGGGCCTGTGGCTTAATCTCTCTGAGCCGGCTTCCTCACAAATAAGATATAATAATCCCTTCTTCACTGGACTGTTCCACAGATTACAAGAAATTAACACAGCAAAATTCTGCGCCTTTACATTTTAACTAAAGAATCCCATGATAAAGTAAAATAAATAAGACTAGTAGAAGAAAGCTTGGGTCCAGCTGAAGCAAACTGGGGATACCAGGGCCCTGACCAGGGTTCCCCCTTCCCTGCTAGGTTCTGAAGGGGCTCTGAGGAACCCGATAGTGACTCCAAAGACAAAAAAGGCCAGCGCCATGGCTCACTGGGCTAATCTTCCGCCTGCAGTGCCGGCACACCGGGTTCTAGTCCCGGTCAGGGCGCCGGATTCTGTCTCGTTTGCTCCTCTTCCAGTCTAGCTCTCTGCTGTGGCCCAGGAAGGCAGTGGAGGATGGCCCAAGTGCTTGGGCCCTGCACCTGCATGAGACACCAGGAGGAAGCACCTGGCTCCTGGCTTCGGAACGGCGCAGCGTGCCGGCCGTAGTGGCCATTTGGAGGGTGAACCAACGGAAGGAAGACCTTTCCCTCTCTCTCTCTCACTGTCTAGCCTGTAAAAAAAAAAAAAAAAAAAAGGCCACAAGAAACGTGCATCTCACAACAGTGCCTGCATAAAGCAAATGATCCCTAAGTCACAGCCGCTATAGTTAATACCATTCATTGTTATCATCAGCAAGGCCCTGGGCCAGGCAAGCTGGGGCCGCTGAAGGAGAGCGAAGCGTCCTGAAGGAGCTCACAGTACACAGCAGGGCCTCGGCCAGCATGGGGAAGAGGCATTTACCATGGAAATCCAGGCCACTTATGGGACCACAGAGGCAAGGGGAAAATCAGGGAGGGCTTCCACAGGGAAGTGGCATTGGAGTAGGGACACTAAGAACAAGATTCCCAAAGGGGTTGGAAAGGTGTGACAGGGAGGTACCCAGAGGGCCAGCCATCTAACCTAAGCCTCTGATTTCACAGGGACCCAGAGCAGGGTAGAGACTTGCCTAAGTCACACTGAGAGCAGAGGCGGGACTGAACTACTCTCTCACACCAGTGGCACCCACGGCCTCCCACTACAGAGCTGTTTCCTTAAGCAACAGGGCTCAGGATTCCAGGATGGAAAGAGCGTGGGGGAATCTGCAGAGACTGGACACACCCAAAGGTCAGGCTGGAACTAAGCGAGGAGGCAGCCACTTCATTACAAGCCCTGGGAGCAGCCATGAACAGTACCAGGCCAGGGGCACCCAAGGCACGGCCCTTCCACAGGGAAGCACCCCTAGGGGCTGCCAAGCAGGCCCCCTGCCCTCCCTGATGTCACATTCCATGGGCCTGCTGGTTCTGGCGCAGTCTGGAATCAACTAACCCCTTCCTGTCTGCCCTGCACTAAAGCCCTCACACAGGTCGGTGCTGTGACACAGTGAGTTAAGCCACTACCTGCAACACCAACATCCCATGTCAGCACCAGTCCAAGTCTCAGCTGCTCCACTTCTGATCCAGATCCCTCTCATGCACCTGGGAAAGCAGTGGAAGACGGCCCAAATGCTTGGGTCCCTGCACCTGCATGGGAGACTTGGATGGAGTTCCAGGTTCCTGGCTTCAGCCTGGCCCAGACTCAGCCATTACAGCCACTTGGGGAATGAACCAGTGGATAAAGATCTTCCACCTACAAAGACATTACTAGCACAATTTTGCCTACAATCCCCTTACTGAAAAAGGGAAGATGGGGCCGGCACTGTGGCACAGCAGGTTAACACCCTGGCCTGAAGCGCCAGCATCCCACCTTGGCGCTGGTTTGAGACCCAGCTGCTCCACTTCTGATCCAGCTCTCTGCTATGGCCTGGGGGAGCAGTAGAAGATGGCCCAAGTCCTTGGGCCCCTGCACCCATGTGGGAGACCCCAAAGAAGCTCCTGGCTTTGGATCAGTGCAGCTCTGGCTAATGAGGCCAACTGGGGAGTGAGCCATCGGATGGAAGACCTCTCTCTCTCTCTCTCCTCTCTGTGTAACTCTGCCTTTCAAATAAATAAATAAATCTTAAAAAATAAAAGGGAAGATGTTAGTAGGCCTATTTCTCAGATAAAGAAACTGAGCTGCAGAGCTGTTAAAGGTCGTCATTCAGCAAAGATCCACAGAGTTAACAACGCTGTGCTAGGTCCAAGGGCACACAACTAAGAGGGGCCCTGCTCCAGGAGCTCACAGATAACTAAGACACAGACAGTAGCATCAGGAAATCTACTTACACACTATGAAGGAGGCGGGACAGAGGAATGTGGCTTGTTTGTTGCATGTATAAATGAGCAATCAAATGAATAATGCATGAAGTGAGTCAAGAACGATTCCTGAACAGGCAGCAGTGGCACTGGGAGTGGGTCCTTGAAGGGTGCCCGGGCGCTCCCCGCAAGGCAGGCAGGGAAGGCCACTCGACGGCAGGGAGAGGAAGACAAAGGCAGATTTATGAGCCCGCACAGTGTGTCAGGGAACG
Source organism: Lepus europaeus (assembly GCF_033115175.1). NCBI lineage: Eukaryota > Metazoa > Chordata > Mammalia > Lagomorpha > Leporidae > Lepus > Lepus europaeus. Next base: position 23,856,365 of record NC_084831.1, read on the forward strand.
AGCTCAAGGGCAGAGGCGAGAACACCAAGTGAACCCACACGGGCAGGGCTTCACACGGCCCTGACCACGCCGTGTCCTGCTGCGTTCCAGTCCCCTGGGAGAACAGCTTCTGCCATAGCTCCCTCTCACCCAACAGTGCCTCCCCAGGGGCAGACAAGACCCCATGCATCACAGCCCCAGGGCCCAGCACAAGGCCCGGCATCCACAAGCTTCCATAAATATTTGAACAAATGCACACAACTCTGAAGAGTTTGGGCTCCACGCCGGGGAAAACGGAGCACCACAGAGTTTCAAACAGAGAGGGGAACGTGATCGGGGCCTTGTGGAGAGAGTTAGCCAGCAGCAGTGGAGGATGAGCTCGTGGGAGAGGCAGCAGCCCAGCGCTGGGCAGGCAGGGCACAAACCAGACAGCAGGCTCCAGGGTGCAAGATCCGGCTGGATTCTGAAGCTATTTCAGAGATAGACTAGACATGACTTGGCAACTAATTAGATTAGGAAAGAGACGGAGGGGGCGTGAACGGAGGTGAGCGTTTAGAATGACTCAGGTTTCCAGCTTGCACAAGTGAAGGAGCGACAGCCACCAACCGAGGCGGAATCTGGGCTGGGGAGGAAGTCGGGGGAAGACAATGAGAGGATTCCCAGGGTCACTGGATTGTTAGCGAAGGTCTGAACCAGAAATGAAAACCAGGGCCCCTGACCTCTCACACTACTCTGCGCTGCCAACCCTCCTGAGAGTCTTTCCAAGAGTATTTCATACTGATAAACCCAAGACCGGGAAAGGGAGGAAAAAGACAGGAGGAGTTCAGTAAACATGGTTTCCAAAGCATCACAGAAAAACTATCTCCCGGCCTTTAGCCAGTTCCAAATAAGCTACATTTGGTGTATTGGGGAGGGGGAGCAGCTCACAGCGGCTGAGGCTCTGCCAGTGCTCCTAGCTCACTCAGATTAACCCGTCCTGCGAGGAAATGCTATGACTCCCCTCCTACAGAAGCCAAAACCAAGGTGCAGAGTTTACAAAGGTGCTGAGCCCACAGTCAGAATGGGAGAGCTGGGATGCAAGCCAGGGTCTGCAGGACCCTACTGCACGACCCTCTTCTGTTTGTTCACTCAGTAAATGAGTGCCCGGCGTGTGCACGTGCCAGGGACTGTGGTGAACGCTTCCGTCCAACACAACGCGTTTCCAGAGCAGTGGCAAGGGGAGGTGAAAGGCTGCAGTAGGTGACGGTTCCATGTCCAGATGTGTCCAGAACCCAGGGAGTCTCATAAGAATCTTTTTCCACCCCAGCACCTAGCGAGTTTGAGACCCCAAAGACCTTTCAGTCCAACCTCCCAGCTGATGGAATCCTGGGGTTTCCATCTGTACTCCTGTAAGCGGTGGGGCGCTCACTGCCTCTCAATGCGCACTATTTCCTTCCAGCACTGAGGGCTCAGTCTTCTTCCCCCAAGACCCTGGGGAAGCTCAGAGGTACCTGGCTCTTATTTATTTATTTGAGAGGCAGAGCTACAGAGAGAGGGAGAGACAGAGTTCTTCCATCCACTGGTTCACTTCTCAAATGGCCACAACAGCTGGAGTTTGGCCAATTCAAAGCCAGGAGCTTCTTCTGGGTCTCCCACGTGAGTGCAGGGGCCCAAGCACCGGGGCCATCTTCCACTGCTTTCTCAGGTTACTAGCAGAGAGCTGGATCAGAAGTGGAGCAGCCAGGACTCGAACTGGCATCCATATGGGACGCCAGCACCACAGGCAGAGGCTCATCCTACTACGCCACAGCGCTGGCCCCAATTGCCACCTCTTTTAAGAATTCTCCTTAGGGCCTGCATCGTACAGCAGGTTAAACCACCACTTGCAATGCCAGCACCCCATATCGAAGCGCCGGTTCAAGTCCCAGCTGCTCTACTTCTGATCTAGCTCCCTGCTAATGCACCTGGGAAAGTAGTGGAAGATGGCCCAAGTACTTGGGCCCCTGCTACCCATGTGAGAGACTCAGATGGAATTCTGAGCTCCTGGCTTCAGTGTGGTCCAGACCTAGCTGTTCCAGCCTTTTGAGGAGTCAGTCAGTGAATGGAGGGTATCTCTCTCCATGCCTCCTTCTTAAATAATCTTTTTTTTTTTTTTAAAGAAGTCTTCCAGAACCCCTAGACCAAGTTAGGTAAGCCTCTCATTCTGTCCTAGAACCTTACACTTCCCATTTACCACTGATCACATGATTACATGTCTGCATTACTCTCCCACTTGGAGGATTTCTAGACATTGTTCTTTGCATGCCTATCCAGCAGTTCACTCCGGGCAGAGCCTAGGGAGTGTGGCATAACAGCACTTGCGGCACCAAGAGCTACCACCATACATTGGCACTTGCTGTGTACCAACAACGTGGCAAGCTCCCTTACATAGGCGTCATTACATTTCATCCTCATTTCAGCCCTTTTAACAGGTTTCCAGCTTGCACAAGATGAAGGAGGGACAGCCACTAACCGAGGCGGAATCTGGGCTGTGGGGAAGTCGGGGGAAGACAGTGAGAGGACTCCCAGGGTCACTGCATTGTTAGCGAAGGTCTGAACAGGTATTAGCACAGCTCCTGTTCCTCTTTATAGCTGTAGACACTGAGGCTCAGAGTCTAGTTTGTCTAAGGCACATGGTAATTCAGAGTCCAGCCCGGGAGCCGCCGCCTGCAGGGCCGGCATTCCATGTGGACGCCGGTTCAAGTCCTGGCTGCTCCACTTCCAATCCAGCTCTCTGACCTGGGAAAGCAGTGGAGGATGGCTCAAGTCCTTTGACCCCTGCACCCGCCTGGGAGACTTGGAGGAAACTCCTGGCTCCTGGCTTCAGATTGGCTCAGCTCTGGCTGTTGTAGCCATTTGGGGAGTGAACCAGCAGATGGAAGACCTCTCTCTCTCTCTCTCTCTCTGCTTTCTGTAACCTTGCATTTCAAAAAAAATAAATCTTAAAAAAAAAAAAAAAAAAGTCTAGCCCAGCTCTGCCTAACCTGTCATTACTCCTTAGCTGCATATAAAACCACCCCTAAAGCTTATTAAAATGCAGTTTCCTGGGCCATTTTTGGGCCCAGAACAAGTCAGAGATGGGACCCAAAAGTGTATTTTTAACAAGCTCTCTGGGGATTCCAATGCTTAGGACCAACCACTAAGAAACAATACACTGTGGCCATGCTTTCTCAGTCTGTGTTACTCGGGAATCCTAACGTCACCACAAAAATGATCAGTTTTTTTAAAAGGCAGTTAAGCTGCGGTTTGGGACACCTGTGTCCCATGTGGAAGGGCCTGGTTGGATCCTGGCTGCTCTGCTTCCCAGCCGGCTTCCTGCTGAGGTGCACCCTGGGAGGGTGCAGATGATGGCTCAAGTACCTGGGTCCCTGTCACCCACATGGCAGAGACCCAGATCGAATTCTGGGCTCCTGGCTTTGGCCCCGCCCAGCCTTGGTTGTCATACGCATTTGAGGGGTGAGCCAGCAGATGGAAAATGTCTCTTTCTCTCTGCTTTTGCAATAAAATAACTTTTAAAAATTCTGAAATTCTCCATGAACAAATTTACTTGACCCTAGGTTCCTCCTCTAATGACAATTATCTACTGGACCCCACAACTCAGCAATGGAACGAGTTTGGGAAACACTATTCCGTTCTACTTCCTCCTAACCCAGCCCTCGCTGGTTCCTCTCCTCCCTACCTCTGCCAATCCAGCAATGAATGGGGTTCTAACTCCAGCCCTGGCCTCACTTGCTGTGTGTGACCTCTGACAAGCCACCTGACTTCTTCCCTCAGCTGTGGGCGGGAGAGTAATCCGAGTAACCCCTGCTTGACTCCCGGGGCGTCCACCCCTGGACAACGGGGCTCCAGACGCTGTGTCAACAGCACAAGGCTGCTCTCCCGGGAAGGACTCGCACCGCATCTTTAGGCAGGTGACCAAACTACACTCCATCCGGTGCTCTGTAATATCCCATCTGGTCACCGTCTGATGTTTCCTGCTGTGCAACCGTGGGCAATGCAGGGCCCTCTCTGGGTTTCAGCTTCCTCTGTAAAACGAGGGGGCCATTTGGGGGCCTCCTGGCACTGAGCTTTTAGGAGTCTGGTGCCCCCCGCTTCACAAGCCTCGCCTGGGTCTAACAGCTCCATGACTCGACGTCTGAGCCGGCGCTGTTCTAGAAGAGGGCACTTGGCTCAGAGAGACAAAACATCTTGCTCAAGGGCTCAAGACTACTGATGGAGCCTGGGGCAAACCCTCCTCTGACTCCAAACTGCACTTCATCTCCTCCTACTCTGTCACCCACATAGAGCTCTGGCCACGGCCAGCCCGGCTCGGCCCGGCGGACTGCAGCTCTGCTACCTAAGCCGCCCGCCGCCGTCGGGGCCTCACTCTCCCTGCGGGAAATGGACGTGTTGCACAGCGGCCAAACCAGCTCAACCACAGAACACCGATTAATCTCCTGCACTGCGTGTGGGGTGGGTCCGGACACCTGCTGCTTCCCCTCCCCACGCCCCAGATGATGCTAGCGGAAACAGAGCTCCGCTGAAGAGCCCGCCCGGGTCCCCCGCGAGGGCCTCGGGGCCGGAGGGGGCGCGCAGAGCCCAGGCGGGGTCCCAGGTCTCCGAATTCTCGCAGGCGCGACGTCAGAGGGGGCGCGACAAGACAGCCCACTCGCGCTGCCCCGTATGACGTGAGCCGGGTGCGACCGACGGTGCCTTTCCCCTTCCCTCTCGCGCGAGGCTTCGCTGAAGCGAACTTTCAGCGTGGAAAGGACGCGGTGAAAGCCGGGGGGGAGAAGAGCTGAGGGGACCCCTAGTTTGGGGCTGGCACGGCCCCTATCAGGACTCACCGACCCCCCCAACACTCACCTGCCCGTACGGATAGCTCGCCATGGCGACTCTGACGTCACACGTCAACGAGGGGCGGGGCTTCGTGCTCTCAAACCCGCCCTTTGCGTAAGCCGGGGGGCGGACCCGCTTTTCAGTGGACGCCCGTGACTGTCAATCCTAAATATGTTGGCCGACGGAAGTGACGCCACAGGGCGGGGGACTTCTTCCCGCCTGACCAGAGGAGCTTAGCGCAGGGTGGAGGTTTCCGGAAGCCTTGGCGGCTGTCTTGGCACATGTGTCCCTCTCTTTCCTGACCTGGAGTAGGCTCCAGGGCTGGTGAGGCCCGAGTACTTAGTGAGAAAATCGGGGTTCTGTGTAGCTGCGGTGGCCATATTGTAACCTGGAAAAGGGGACGCATGCTGGTGGCGTAGTTGCTGTCGTCACGCCAAGTTTCCGCCTCGCTGGGACGATTGTTGCCATGACGACGGGGGACTGCTTGTGGCCTCCAGGAGGGGACAGGCGATGGCCGAATCACTGTTCTAAGGCACCAGGTGACGGTAGCCGTGGAGTGGTGTAAAAATCTGAGGTTTTGGGGAGAAGAAAGTATTTTTTTTACCCAGAAACCTTTTGTTTAAGGTATACAAACTTTATGCGTTTCATAAATACTTTAGGAACATAGTGATTCTTCCCACCTGCACTCCCACCCTTCCTCTTCCTCCCACTCCTGTTCCCATTCTCATTTTCCACGAAGATCTAGTCTCAGTTTTTTTTAAGATTTATTTATTTGAAATTTAGAGCTTCCCAGAGAGAGAGAGAGAGAGGTCTTCCATCCGCCAGTTCACTCCCCAACTGGCCGCAACGGCCGGAGCTGAGCCAATCTGAAGCCAGGAGCCTCCCTCGGGTCTCCCACGCCGGTGCAGGGGCCCAAGGAGTTGGGTCATCTTCCACTGCTTTCCCAGGCCACAGCAGAGAGATTGGAAGTAGAGCAGCTGGGACTGCAACCAGTGCCCACTTGGGATGCCGGCACCGCAGGCAGCAGCTTTTTACCAACTACACCACAGTGCCAGCCCCCTCTCAATGAACTTTGTACACACAAGATTAGCTACACTAAGAGTTCAACAGATAGTATGGAAAAAAAAAACAAAACAACAAAACACTCTTCCTCAACAGTCAAGACAAGGGCTGTCCAAAGTCATCGCGTCTCAAAGTGCCAATTTCACCTGTATAGACTACCTTTTAGGTACAGAAGAAAATATTAAACCGCCAGGGTTGGCAGAAAATAAGATTATACTGTGCCCTTTGTCTTCATAAATGAGGAAACCTCCCGAGAGGCAGCAATTTGCCCTCGTTTGCTGTGGGTTCCTGGTACAGAGCCTGGCACTGATTTTTTAGTAAATAACAAGTAGGTTGGTGTTCTGAATTGTAATCCAGTGCAGCCCATCTATCTAACCATGTAGCCGGGCACTTCCTAAAACCATGGTACTGACCATGCTCCTTGCCCGCTGGATAGCTTGCAGTGGGTGCTCTTCAGTCACACCCATGGAACATGGGCCCATGTCTCCATCCTAGCTCTCCAGGCCTTGCAGAGTCGGGCCCAACCTGGCCTTCCAGTCTACAGCTCTGGTCGTCCACACTGGACACCCACGCCCCACTGCATGCGCAGGTCAGCACTCTTGCTTCAGAGTGAAGATTTTGGTGTTATCACTTTTTTTAAAAAAAAGATTTTGGTTTTTTTTTTTTTTTGAAAGGCAGAGTCACAGAGAGATAGAAGGAGAGAGGGAGAGAGAGATCTTCCATCCACTGGTTCACTTCCCAAAATAGCCGTAATGGCCAGAGCAGGGCCCATCCAAAGCTAGGAGCCAGGAGCCTCTTCCAGGTTTCCCATGTGGGTGTAGGGGCCCAAGCACTTGGGCCTTCCCCTGCTGCTTTCCTCAGGCACATTAGCAGGAAGCTGATTCAGAAGTGCAGCAGCCGGGACACGAACTGATGCCCAGATGGAATGCTGGCACAGCAAGCGGCAGCTTTACCCACTACGCCACAGTGCCGGCCCTGCTGTCATCACCCAACTGTGTGACCTGGGGGAGTTACTTAACCTCTCGGAATCTGAGTTTTCTCAGCTGTCAGAAACAAGTAAACTTGAAAGTGAGCTTCTTGCCCCAGCCATTGGCCAGACTTATGCTCAAGCCACTCCGTTCACCTGGGCCAGCAAAACCCTCCCTTCTCCTGTCCTTCAAGGCTTAGTTCCAACCCCACCCTTCTGACCTCCTGCATTTGCCCCACCCTGCACTTGCCCTTCTCCCTGTGCATTGTCACCGTGCCACAACACGGTCATCTGCACATGGATTGCTGTAACAGCATCCCCGCCTCCCCCTCCACCCCGCTCCACTCCGCAGGACAGCCAGAGAGACTGTCTTAAAGTGATCACGTCATTCATTGGCTTGAACTTCTCCAGGGGCTTCCCATCGCTCTTGTAATCAAATCTGAACCCATCCTTATGACTCTGATGGCCCTACTTGACCTAGACCCTGCCCACAATTCCAGCCTCACTTCCTGCCCCTGCTGTCTCCTTTGTCCACGCCAGCCACGCTGGCCCAGTCACCACTCGGCCCGTTGCCCGGGAACATACTGAGCTCATTCCTGCCTCCAGATCTCTGGGTTAGCGCTTGCCTCTGTTTGAGCTACTTTTCCCTGGTGGGCTTCTCTTTGTCATCCAGGTCTTCGTTCAAATATCACCTCCTGTGCTGGCTTCAGCGGCATGCATACTAAAATTGGAACGACACATGGCCCCTGCACAAGAGTGACACCACATTTGTGAAGCATTCCAATTTTTCTAAACAACAACAACAAAACAATCTGATCACAAGAAAGTGATTACTAGAGATTGGGAGGGGTAGAGAGGGATAGAAGACTTTGGATAGCAGGTACCAAGTCAGTTCAGTGGAAGGAATGAGTTTCTGGTGTTACACAGCATGACTGGGAAATTACAGGTCACAGTAACCCAGCAGATACCGTGTGAACAAACCAAAGAAGCTCTAAGCCTCCAATCATAAAGAAATGTCAGAGAGGGGAAGTGCTGATTGCCTTGATTTGATCAGTACACATTGTACATAGGTATTAATGTCACATTGTAGCCCATACAATTTTTGTACAATTACTATTAAATTTTTTAAAGATTTGTTTATTTTATTTGAAACATTTATTTTTGAGTTACAGAGAGGGGGGGGGAGAGACAGAGAGAGAGAGAGAGATCTTCCATTTTCCGGTTCACTCCCCAAATGGCTACACAGCAGAAGCTGGGTGGGTCCAAAGCCAGGAGCCAGGAGTTTCTTTCAGGTCTCCATGTGGGTACAGGGGCACAAGTACTTGGGCCATCTTCCACTGCTTTCCCAGGTGCATTAGCAGGGAGCTGGATTGGAAGTGGAGCAGCCGGGACTCAAACCGTCGCCCATATGGGATGCCGGCACCACAGGCAGTGGCTTAACCCTTTAAGCCACAGCTTCAGCCCCAATAAGAATTTTTTCAAAAAAATAAATATCACTCCCTAGGAGGGAGGGGGGGAGGGATATTCCTTAACACCACATTTAAAGCGCAGTGCCTCCCTACACACATTCCAGTCCATCATACCACTTTATCTTATGTTTGCATAATGGTTTTTAAAAAAGATTTATTTATTTATTTGAAAAGCAGAGTTACAGAAAGACAGAGAGAGAGAGAGAGAGAGAGAGAGAGAGAGAGAGAGAGGACTTCCAGCCACTGGTTTACTCCCCAGATGGCCATAACGGCTGGATCTGGACTGATTCAAAGCCAGGAGACAGGAGCTTCTTCCAGGTCTCCCTCGTGGGTACAGGGACCCAAGCAGTTGGGCCATCCTCCACTGCTTTCCCAGGCCATGAGCAGAGAGCTGGATTGGAAGTGGCGCAGTGGGTACTGGAACCAGCACCCATATGGCTTGCCGGCAATGCAGGCTGGGGCTTCACCTGCTACACCACAGCTCTGGGCCCCATAATGTTTTTTACCACTTGAATTATCGTCTTTAAGATGTACATGTATATGACAAGCTTTCCATGTGTATTATAGGATTGTCTTTTTTATTTACTTCTCTATCCCCAGCCCCTGGAACAGCACCTGGCATGAATTTGACAAGTGTCAGTTGGTAGTGTTATTATGAGACACTGTGCTAAATACAATGTGCTGTTTCATTTTCACCACAGTCTTTGGCGATAGATGCTGGTACCTATTTATAGTGAGGAACTGAAGCTCTGCGAAGTTAAATGAGTTCCTTAATATCCAAAATGATAAATGAAGAAGCCAGGATCCAAACCCAGGTCCAGGGGCTGATACTGTGGCACAGTGGGCTACACTGCTGCCTGTGATGCTGGCACCCCATGTCGGCCTGCTGGTTCCGGTCCCAGCTGCTCTGCTGCCCATCCAGCTCCCTCTAATCCATCTGGGAAGGCAGAGGAAGAGGGTCCAAGTGCTTGGGCCCCTGCCAGCCATGTGGAAGGCCCAGATGGAGGTCCTAGCTCTTCGCTTTACATTGGCCCAGCCCCAGCTGTTGTGGCCATTTGGAGAGTGAACCAGTGGATGGAAGATCTTTTTCCCTCTCTGGGTTTCCCTTTCTGTAACTCTCTCTGCCTTTCAAATAAATAAATATTTTTAAAAATTAAAAAATAAACCAAAGTCCATACTATTTAAACTACTCATTATTTAATAGGAGGTCACAGCTCTGGTGCTGTGACATGATAGGTTAAGCCTCCTCCACCTGCAGTGCCAGCATCCCATTTGGGCGCTGGTTAGTCCTGGCTGCTCTGCTTCCAATCCAGCTCCCTGCTAATGTGCCTAGGAAAGCAGCCGAAGATGGCCCAGGTTTGGGCCCCTGCACCCATGTAGCAGACCCGGATGAAGCTCCTGGCTCCTGGCTTCAGCCTGGCCCAGCCCTGGCCATTTTGGCCATTTGGGGAGTGATCCAGTGGATAGAAGATCTCTTCCTCTCTTTCTCCTTCTCTATCTATATTTCTGCCTTTCAAATAAATAAATCTTTTTTAAAAAATTAGGAGGTCGTGCCTTCTTTACCTTTATAAACTCCTTTCCAGTCCAAAAACTTTTGTTTGAAGATTTATTTATTCATTTGAAAGGCAGAGATACAACACAAGAGCAAGAGCAAGAGAGAGATCTTCCATCTGCTGGTTCACTCCCCAAATGTCCGCAATGACTGGGGTTGGGCCAGGCCGAAGCCAGAAGCCAGGAGCTTCTTTGGGGTCTCCCACATGGGTGCTTTCCCAAGCATGTTAGCAGGGAGTTGGATCAGAAGCGGAGCAATCAGGACATGAACCAGTGCCTGGACAGCATGCCGGTGCTGCAGGCTGCTGCTTCTCCCACTGCACCACACCACCAGCCCTCCCCCAAAAACTCTTGATGGATTTGCGTTGTAAAATCTCAGAAAGAAGCCTTGAAGTCCAGCTGAAGACCCAATGGCTGTCTTTCTGGAGACAGCACGGTGACACCGGCAGCCCAGGCTTGTACGCACTCACCCATCCACAGCCATGTTAGACTACTGGGTCCCCACCACTTGCCAGGCTCGGTCCTAGGCGATGGGGATTCAACCTCTGTAAGAATTCTTTGTCCCCACCCCCCTCCTCCACCCAGCAAAGGGCTCTTAGGGGACTGTTCCGCAGGAGGTCTGTGCTTTCTGGGGGCATCCAGGTCTACTCCCAGGCAGCCAAAGAGACCAGCCAAACCCAACACCCAGGGCTGCTTCTCTGAGGAACACAGCAGGCCCAGGTGTGTTTGTCTTGGAGGGAGCTGGATGGAGGAGATCAGAGAGTTCCCAAGACTGAAAAACAATCAACTGTTTTTCCAAACCTCAACTACCTGAGGCAGACAGAGGTGGGTGGGGAAATGCCTGGTATTGTTTCTGTCTCAGCCAAAAGGGGAGAACTTGGATCCCAGCCCTTTGCAGAGCACAGAGCCCTGTCCTCAGTTCATGGCAGCCCCGTGGTTGACCCTGTGGAGGTGAGGCAGCCTTGGAAATGGAAGGCCCATGGGCTGGAAAGTATTGCCTCCCCCGGAGAGACGCTGCCCGCAGCCGCCTGGCTCGGTGCCAGCTCCCGGCTGCCTGACTGCGAAAGAATACCAGCATCCCCCTAATGACTGTGGAATTGATTCTCTTTGATTCCAACCAGATCTACTTCTGAAATTTAAATTCCAGTTGTGATGTGGTGGGTCAGGACAGGGGGTAGGGGTGATTTGCAACTTTCCGTACAAACCGCGGCAAAACGAGAACAGCAGGTGTGGCGATCTGGCCCCACTCCCCTTCCATGATAGGGCGGCCCACTGATGCATCTTCTCTTCCCATGAACTATTTATTAGGACAGCAACAACAGCAACAGCGATCTAGTCGTGTAAGGGGTTAAGAGACCACATGTGAAGGCAGACTAATTAGATTCTGTTGAGTTCTGGTGACAGAGGAAAATATTATGACAAAGAAGATTTAAATTCCAGAAGGCATCAAATTTGGGATTCTTCTCTAATAAATATGCAGCAGCCTTTATTTTCCATCTTAAAGAGCGGAAGGTTTTGCAAAGGCCGGCCAGTCCATCCTCACATGGCCTCTGGTGAGCGCCCCCTGTAGGCCAACCTGACTCAATGTACCTCGGCGGAAAACCCATCAGTAGCTTCCCACCATGTCTTCCCTGCTCCTGTTCAGCAATCCAGCCCCGCTGCCCTGTGTCCTGCCACTCAACCTGCTGTGCTCAATCAACTCTGGACCTTGGCACATGCTGTTCCCTCTGCCTGGATCGATCGCTGTCTAAGCATGGCTGGGTCCCCCAGCTGTGCACTCCCCCGGCACCTGTTACTGCCCCTTCCTCCCACTTCACTAGAATTGCTGGTTTCTCTCTGCTCCACCTGTAGGTACTGTTGGGCAGGGACCGTATCTGCCTGGATCCCCAGAGCCTAGCCTGGCTTCTGGCACAAAGTAGGGAGGGGAAATGACACATCAAGGTAAACTCTGCCCATCTGAATGACCAGTGTGTCACCTTCAAAGCCTGGACTAGAGGAAGAAATGAAGACAGGAGAACTGCGGGGTGGGAAGGTGGCCCAGGTGGGGTGGGCGGCACGGGCAGCGTGCCCCTCATTCCCTTCTCCCCGGCTTACCAGCTCCTGAGCTGATGAGCTAGAGCCGCGCATTTTTTGCTGACCATGGAAGAAGAGACTATAAAATTCAGCTTTCCATCTGGTTCTTCATGGTCCAAGAAAATACAGCAATTTCCAACTCCAGGAAGACACTCAAATCATGAAAGCTTAAACCCAGCCTGTCGTCGAATTCCCCAGGAGTAGCCTGCGTGTGGCTCAGGGAGAAAAGTGAAGAAAGCGTCATTTACTCTGCGAGCATGGATTCCCTGGTGACCCTGCAAGGGGCCGCGTGGGATGTTTCCCCACGGCCATTCCTCCTACCCCGGCCTTCAAAGCCAATGCAACAGCTGCTCCTTGCTTCTCGTCCTCTCTGCTGGCGCCAGCGAGCTCCTGATGATGGGGCTGGCCAGCCGGCAGCACTCCGCAGCCTGGACCAGAAGTGGAGGCCGGCCTTCCAATGGGAGTGCTTTAACATCTGTCCTCATCCACTGTCCAAACCCTGGCTGCTACTTCAATGCAAACATGATGCACTCGCTTTTTAATGTTTTCTGTTAAAACCAGACTGAGGAGTGGAAAAAGGACCAACCCCTCCTCTTCCTAAAATCATCACGGGTGACCCTCAGGCACGCCCAAGAGTCTGCCTGGTTTCAGTCCCTGGACACAGGCACACCTCCACTCCCGGCAGGAAATAAATAGGGCAAAGGTCCTGAAAAGCCGTCAAGAGGCTGGTTCCCTGGTATTTGGGGCCCAACCAGACAAGGAAATTCTCAACAATGCGCTGGAAATGCCAGCTCTGGAGCCGTCTGACATCAGTTTGAAGGCCTCAGGCAGCTTGGGTGAGCATCTAGACTCTGGGTACATTTCTCAGCCTGCTGTGTGAGGTCTTTGAAGTTTATCCAGCTCGAATAAACTTTGCAGAATGCTAGGGCCAGTCAAAAAGGCTTTCTGTGGAAGTCCCCCGGGTGTGTCCTATTGCTTTCCCCCAGGGCAGCGGGCCCATCAGGGCAGGCGATCTGAGAAACAGAAAAGGCAGAGCTTGTGGGTGAGAAAGCATGATTCTGTGATGTTCCGTTCCCAGGCTGTTTACCCACGGAGAAGGAGATGGCAGATAGATCATGGGACTCCCGGTGGACTGCAGCTTAGATCGGGTCGTGTCTGGCCCGTGACCGCTTTTGCACGGATACCACCCGGCTGTTCCTGAAGGTCTGGGCTAAGATGTCCGGGAAAAGCACTCCCATGCATTAGAATGACAAAGAACGGCAAAAGTCAGCGCCTGATGCGCTCCATGCAGAGCTGGTGACCAAGCCATGCTTCACGTACAGGCAGGAGGTTCCGTCTCATTTCCCAGACAAGCGGTCCCTGGCTGCCCAGGCAGGGGCTGGGCCTGCCTGTCCTCCTGTTTGCACAGGCTCTCTAATTGCAGGATTACTGGAGCGTTGTGAAGAGCCTGTGTTCTTAGAAGGGCTTCTAGGCAGGTGAACGCGCCTCAGCGCTGCAGGGAGGGGGTGTTTCACAGGGTGCAACCTGGATTGGCTTAGGGTCACCCAAAGTGAGGAGGGTGGGTGGGGCAGCAAACAGGGAGAGGCCTTCATGAGCTGGAAGTGAGGTCTTCCAACCTGCCTTTTTTTTTTTTTTTTTAAAGATTTATTTGAAAAGCAGTGCAATAGGAAGAGAGGGGGAGAGGAGACACAGAGAGAATCTTCCATCCATCGATTCATTCCCCGAGTAGCTGTAACAGCCAGGTCTGTGCCAGACTAAAGCCAGGAGCCAGGAACTCCATCCTGCTCTCCCACTTGGGTGGTCGTTCCCAAGTACTTGGGCTGTCTTCCGCTGCCTTCCTAGGCACATTAGCAGGGAGCCGGACTGGAAGCAGAACAGTCAGGGCTGGAACTGGCACTCCACTATGGGAAGCCGACTCTGCAGGTTGTGGCTTAGCCTGCTGTGTCACCACACCAGCCGCTCAGACCTGCTTCTGGTCCACTCAGGAGGAGAGGCTGAGTGCTGCCCCTTCTGGACTGGATAGAAGTGTGCCCTGGAGGACAGGACACGAGGTCCCCAGGGCCAAAGGACGCATCGGAAGCCGCTGGAGAGGGGAGCCGAGCCCCGTGCAGCAGCAGCCGCAACTCCACGGGCTGACCGCGGACAACGAGGGGCCTGGGGTCGGAGAAGAGGAGGAGGAGGACAGGGAGACGAGGCTGCAGCACCGGAGGCACCCCACTGGACGTGGGGTTGCAGATCCTTTTGTTTCTTTATTGTTTAAAAAAATATTAACAGCAATTAAAAACAACGACAACGAAACATTCACAACCCATCACAGAGTCCTGGAGCTTTGGCCACTTATCCCCAATGGATTCCTTCATCTCCCACTGGGTGGCGGCGACTTCAGCCGAAAGGCCCCTTCATGGTTTTCATGGGTGGGTACTGCTGCTCCATTGGCATGGCTCCAAAGCAGTCCGAGGGGTTGCAGTGACCCGCCTTGCCTGGCTGGCCCATGGGCCCTGGGGGACCAGGGATGCCAGGGATGCCCTGCTGGCCCATGGGTCCTGTGGCACCCATCTTGCCATACCCTGGAGGCCCTTGGGGACCTAGGGAGGAAAGAGTCACAGAAGGAAAATCAGGAGACCCCGATCCTAAGAAGACAGCATGGCCGTGGAGAAGGAAGCTTATACTTGGTGACTACCTTCTGTGGACACCCGAGCCTCCCGTGGAATTAACAACGCTACTAAGAGCTTCCACGTGCCAGGCATGAGGCCGAATGCTTTCGCTTCCTTATCCGTTGCCTCTGCACAACAATTCCCTGAGAGAGGGCACAGGCTCAGAGAGGGCACACATCTGGCGGGTGGTGGAGCTGGGTCTCGGGGCTACAGGGTCAGGCTCCAGCCCTTCCTTTCAGGCTACACGGAGAAGTGTGCATTTGAGAGAGCCACCCTGAGAATCTAAATGACCTCTTCAAGGTCACACGGCCAGCAAGATACGCCGAGTCTGCACGTGTAGCCATTAGCCCCACTTAGCACTTGAGGCCAGAACTGGGCCTTCGGCCACCGCGGACCCCAGCAGGGGTCTTCCACACAGTGGCATCACCCTAACGGGGAGTTGATGGGCTGGTAGCTGTTCGAACCTCTACATAACTACCACATGGGGGGGCTCCCTGCTGCTCTCAATTCAATTCTGCTTTCTCATACCTGGGGGGCCAGGCAGGCCATTTTCTCCCGCAATGCCAACACCAGTGTCCCCCTTTTCACCTTTGGTGCCAGGTAACCCTGGGACAAAAGAAAGAAAAGGCGTCTTATCTTTGAGCAGAAGAATGGCACAGCCCGTCGGGTAGCTTGGGAGATACACATACACTTGGGCCCCGTGTTCATGGCAGCCCTCGTGAGTTTTTGTCATGCTCAGGCCTGCCTCTCAGAGCTGCACCCGCCCCTAGGGAAGCGGCGGGATGAGCTACCTCTCATTCCTGGCAAGCCCTGCCGTCCTTCTCTGCCAATCTGACCGGGGAGCCCCGGTGACCCGGGAGCGCCTGGCCGGCCTGGGGCGCCATCCTTCCCGGGGGGCCCGGGCCGGCCTGGAGCCGCCGCCATCTCCATGGGGAACTGTATCCTGGAGGTGTAGTAGGCCATCCTCTCTGCAAGAGAGGACAAGGACAGGTCACGGGCGGCCCCACGGTTCAGCCTGCACCAGCAGCCTTTCCTCAGAGGGTGTGGAGGCCGGGAGTGTGGGGGTGGGTCCCTGCCCTGGCCTCCACTTGGCTTTCCACAGAGCTCTTGCAGGTGCGCAGGCCTAACCATGGCCTTTTGCCACAGCCTCCCCTGGCTCACCGCTGGCTTCAGGATAAGCTCCAGACTCCTGGCTTGACACTCAGGGTCTGCCTCCCAGGCAAGGTGCCCAGCCCCTTTGGGTCGGCATCCACATTGTCCCCAGTCCCTAGCGCCATCAACACTGGATGAACAAATGAGCGGGGGAAAAGCTCAAACCACCACAGGCAGCGCACAGCTGCTGCTCGCCCCTCTCTCTGTGGCGCTTGCTCCATGCCGAATCATTTGAGACCAATTTTCTTGTCTGCCTGCTTTGCTCAAGTGGGGGCTGGGGGAGGAGAGGAGGGAGCCGTTTCATCATCTCTGAATGGCACAGGTGGCAGGGAAGGTGTGATGGATAATTGAACACGCGCCCGTCAACTCCCATGCCTGGGAGTGGGAGAGGATGGAGGTAAGGGACACGGAACTTTAAGAAAAGGAGGCCAGGGCTGGGTGGGACGAGGCTGGGACAGGCGAGCAGCAGCCACAGCCACGCAGCCGGCTGCCAATTACCATCAAGCATTTTAACGATCTCTTGTCTGATGAACCTCTTGATTTCATCGTAATTCACCATGTCTCCCTGAGGGAAAAGAGGAAAACCTGCCTCAAGTACCCTCCCAAGCCTGGCACCTTCCTCCTGGGGACAGACTTCATGAACGGAAAGGAGGGAGGAGAAGGCCAAGGCTCCAGGAGCCCCACCACGGAGTATTCGTCCGAAGCCCCAACCTCCCGGAAGTGGTCCCAAACGTTTTGCTCCGAAGTGTGTCTTCCTGGGGGGAGTGCCCTGCAGCCCCCATCTCCACCCCCACCCCACCCCTGCCCCGCACAGAACTCTACCCCGCACCTCGGAGCTGCGTTCTTGCCCACAGAATGCCAGCGGCAGCTTCTAAAATGCCCCACGCTTCACGCCACATGCTGCTCTTTGGTAGAGAGCCTGTGGCTGCCAGCCGCACCCCTTACCATGGAGCCGGGCATCCCGGGCAATCCAGGGCTCCCGGCCGGCCCCGGAGACCCAGGGTGGCCTCTCTCCCCCGCAGGACCTGGGGGCCCGACAGGCCCCATGGAGCCGCTCTTGCCAGGCCCCCCTGGCATGCCGGCTCTCCCCTTCTCTCCTGCTTGGCCTTTCTGCCCCGCAGGTCCCGGATCGCCCTACAGGGACAGAAATCACAGTCTGGCATTACCAGGCGCAGTCAAGGCCACGTCCGCGTCCCTCAGCAAGCTGCCCCTTTCTGCCAACGCTCCCTGCAGGCCCCCAGCGTGGCCCCCTGAGCTGCAGCCCCAGCGTCCTCCCCGTCACTCTGCCCCACTACTCCCAGAGCGGTCCTCTGTCATTCACGGGGTTACCCCCACTTGGAGATTCTCCCGTCTCCCGTGTGCCCTCCGCCTAAAGGCCTGGTTCCCTGGCCTGTTCTAGACCATTCGAGACACGGCCCTGATCACGCCTTCCTCAGCCTCGCTTCCCTGCCCTCCTGCAGCTGCACCTGCCTGCCTGCAAGGCCCTGCCCCTTGCTTGTGCCCAGTGCACTCCTCCTCCTCTGCGAGCGTCCTGATCCCCACACAGCCCTGAGTGCCCAGGCTCGCTTGCTGCTCCCTTGCCCCTACCCCCCAGCACCGCATGGCCCCTGCGCTCATGAAACTTTGCCATCCTCTAGTGAAAGTGCAGGGAGCGCTTTACCCAAGGCTGGGAGAGAGGGCCTGCAGCGTGAGCAGGAGCAAGCAGACATTGCAGAATGAAAAAGGCGAGTGGGGGCGGCCTTGTGGTACAGAGGGGTAAGCCACTAACAATGCCAGCATCCCATGTGAGCACTAATTTGAGTTTGGACTGCTCCACTTCTGATCCAGCTCCCTGCTATGCACCTGGGAAAGCAGCAGAAGATGGCCCAAGTGCTTGAGCACCTGCCAACCATGTGGGAGACCCAGATGGAGCTCTGGGCTCCTGGCTTTGGCATGGACCAACCCCAGCCATTGCAGCCATTTGGGGAGTGAACCAGTGGATGGAAAATATCTCTCTCTCCATCCCTCCTCCTCTGTGACTCTGCCTTTCAAATCAGTAACTAAATCTTTTTTTTTTTTAAAGGAATGAATGCATTAATCAAACAATGAATGAGTGAACTGGCGAGGTCCAGGCTCCTAACCCCAGCTAAGAAGCCCGGGTGGGCCCCCTGTGAGAAGTTCGCCAGCTCTTCTGTCCTCTGTGTGTCCTCTCCCTGGCTAAAGTCACAACTCGCCACTGGGCTTCACCAACTCATGAGCTTCTCCTCTCAGCCCCGGCCATTGCCTACTCACCTTGGGACCAGGGGGTCCATAGAGTCCCTGCTTTCCAGGGGGTCCCTAGAGGAAAGCAAAGGTCAGAGGTCAAATGCGGAGAGGATCTCCCAAGCTTCTTGGGGAAGTCGGTGCAGTGAATTGGCCAGCACAGGCCCAGTAGGGCTCTGTGTGAGAGTGGCCGGCAGCCTCCCTTGCCCATGGAGGGGCTGACAGCCGGCAGAGGGCACGCTGTCCCCTGTCCCAGCCTTGCACAGTCGTTTGTGTTGGCCGTGTTCCTCCTGGGGTTGGAGGAGACAGCCAATCTAGGGCACTGTGCATGGCCTAGCCAGAGCTGGCACCACCAGCTGTTTGTTTGCAGTTCATTGTCACTGCCGGTCCTGTTGGCCATGTACAGGGTAACGAATGTGACTGGCGTGAAACAGGTCTAACTCCTGCCTGCACCCCCTGGTCCCCGCCCCTCTCCCAGAGCAGCAAGGGCTACCGTGTCCTATGTATTTGCCCAGAGAGTCTGCACACATGGGGAACGTGTCCTGTGAATGCAAGGGGTCCGGAAGTAGCCCCAGGGGAAGGAGAAGTTCAGCACAGTGGTACCTCTTTGCCGGCCGCACCATCCATCCCGGGCTCGCCCTGGGGAGGAGAAAGCAATGGAGACATCATGAGCTCCAACCCCACCTGGAATCACTTAGCCCGCTGGACGTACCCAGCCCTGGCTCCAACACAAAGCCACGACCCTCCAGCCCTGGCCCTGTGATGCTGTGTGACACCTCCTCCCCCAACCCTATACTCCAGCCTGGCCTAGAGCCCACACTGCCGGCTCCCAGATGTCCCAGCCCCGCTCCCCTGAGCTCTAGAAGGGAAAAACAGACGGTGCGTGACTTGCTGTTTGCACCTTGCACACCCCCTGGCTCTGGGAATGGGTTAAACGTTTGCTGAATGAACACAGGTACCACAGGCCTCTGCCTGGGGGTGAGGTCCCAGAGAGCAGCTAGGGTGAGCCAGAGCCAGCCCCCTCCCCATGCAGGACACAGAGGCTGCCTCCCTCGCCGGGGCCCCTTCTGCGGGATGCCAGGGAGGTGAAATCCATGATTGTGGAGCAAGGGGTAGAGGCGTCCTGGGCCTGCAGGTGGGGAGGGGAGAGAGGCAGGGATGGAGGGGCCTCCCCATGGAATCAGTGGGTAGGGGAGGTGAGACCAGGTCTTCCCAGCATAGGGACCCATGGGCCCCCAGTGCACCAGCTGGAGTCACCCACCCCATCCCAGGCCACCAGCCAAGGGCATTGCTACTGCTCCCCAGGAGTCTGCGTTGGTGGAAAGCACACCATTGTGGGTGCTGAGAGACCTGCTCCCTAACTCAGCTCTCCCCGGAGACTTGTCGTCCCCGAGACAGGCAGTCAGTTCCAGCTGATGGGGTTCCCCTGCCTGAGACTTCTGAAAGAGAGGCTAAGGACCCAAGTTGCGGAATCAGAGCGGCTGCGGATGGAGCCACAGCTCTCCCGCCCACAGCCACGTGACTGGGCAGCCTAGTAACCTTGCTGATTCCTCATCTAAAACGGGGACAATCCGAGCTGTTAAACGGGCTTGTGGCACAGATCCGTGCAGGAAGCCCCTCAAGCTCTGAGCTCACCATCCGCTCAGCACCGGCTCAGTGACAGTCAGCATCGCTGTGAGCCTTAACCCTGAGCCGACAGGCGGCGGGGGCTTCTAGGCTCAGAAACTTACAGGAAGGGCCCAGCGGTTCTGGTTCCTGACATTTACAGAGCTTCCCTGTGGCTGCTGAAAAGCTCCTGGGGGGCAGGGCAGGGGTCTGCAGAGGGTGGACGTCAGTGCGTGGGCAGAGGCAGGACCGTGTGTGCACCTGCTTGCAGGGCCTGACTTTCCAAATGTGATACGACCCTCCCTGGAGACCCCAGGTGGGTCGTGCTGGGTTTAACTGACAAAGCCACCGGGCTTTGCCAGATTCACTCTGCCAAGGCTGCGCCATACACGTAGGGTCTTACCGGGGGCCCAGGGTGTCCAGGTGGGCCGGGCTGGCCCGGGAGGCCCACAAGGCCCCTTTCTCCAGTGGCTCCCCGGTCTCCTTTCAGGCCCTAGAGAATAGGAGGGGGTGGTGAGAGGGAAAGGAAGGTGTAGAGTGGACGCCCCATTGTGCGCAAGGACCCATGACCCCCACCCTCCTCCAGGTCCCACAAGAGGAGGTAGCACTGCCTGGACTCCCAGCAGGCCCCCGGAGTGGCCTCCAGCCCTCTCCAAAGCTATGTCCTGGACGGGGAGCTCTTTGGAGCACGGGGGCCTCTGCCAGGGAGGAGGCAGCAGAGATCCACTGCTGTGCCGCTCTGGCCAGAGTAGGGCAGGGAGCTCGTCACTCACCATGGCTGAGATCCCAGCTGGCCCTGGCTGGCCTGGAGGCCCCGGCGGCCCCTAAAGAGAGAGGAGTCAGTGGGATGGAAACAGCTCCTGAGCGTAAGCCCCCCGGGAGGCAAGGGCCCAGCAGCAGGACGGGACTCCAAGCTTCCCCCATGCCTCCATTCTCCTCCTGAAAGCCTCCCTCCCCTCAGGTACACTTGAGCTGCTGCCAGACCTGGGCACAGAGCTGATGGGGCTGAGACCTGGGCTCGGGGTCCACAGGATCCTCCCACCTTCTGTCTGTGAACAGGGCATCTGGAGCTGTGCTACTACTCTGCCACCCCCCACACCCCAGTCCAGGTCCTTAGCAAGTCCTCCACCTCCTGACACATCCCAGATCTGTCCCAGCCTTTCCCCCCAACCCAGCAACAGCCACCATCCATGGCTTCCGTGCCCTGTGGGTGCCCTCCCCCGACTCCTGACCACGCAGCCTCCACGGCTGCACCGTGTCCTTCTCTAAGCCCAGCTTCCCCCCACCCCCAACCCCTGCCTTCTCAGACTACACCCCAGCCCTTCTGAGCCTCGTGGGCTTCCTCCAGCACCCCAAGTTCCCCGCTGCCTTAGGCTCTGTGTGTGTGCTGGCCCCTCTGCCCGGGACTCTCCTCCCCAGCACTGCTCAGTCGCGGGCTCCTTCTTCCATGCTGTCCTCAGCTCCCACGCCACTTCTCCAGCAAGGGTTCCTCTAAAGTCACCTCCCAGCCCCTCTCTGTGACGCCTCACCACCGCCTGATGCTTTCACGTGGATGTGTTTGCCGGACCTGCATGGGAGCCCTTGTGTATCTTGCGCCCCACGGTTGACCCAAGGCTTGGAACAGTGCCTGGCGTGGAGCAGGTGCTCAGTGGTTATTTGTTGACTGACTGCATGACCTTCATCTGCTAAGCGAACGTGAACGTGCCCAGGAAGCAGGGGAGTGGTGAGAAGCTTGGGGGCTACTGAACCTGAGCTCTCTTCTAGCTCTGGGTGGTTGGGGCAGCTCCTATGAGCCGTTCTTGAAGGCCACCACCGCCCTGCCCCAACTGCGACAGCCGTGGAAACCGTTTAACTCACAACATGGCCAGGGGGTCCTGGTCTTCCTTGGGGTCCCATGGCACCAGGCTCACCCTGCAGGAGCCAGACAAAAAGAAGAAATGATACAGAAATGGATCGACTTGCCTGCATGTGGCTGCTACATGGAACAGAACAGAGCAGGGCAGGTGAGAACAAACGCCAATGGCCAGAGGAGCCAGGCTGGGGCCATCCAGGGCCCACGACAGGCCAGGTCCTGCCAGTTAAGGTGAGTGCCTAGCAGCCTCTAGGGAGGGGAACCAGTTACAACCATTAAGGGCAGGGAGAAAGTTCAAGTTGCACAGTGTTGGTGTAAGCTCCCCCCGGAAGGCCCAGGAGAGAAGGCAGCTGCTTGGCCGGAAGGAGACTCAGCAGGGCCAGGGGCCATCTAAAGCCAGCGTGTGCAGACCCCAGCCCTCACCTCCGCGCCGGGCCGGCCGCTGCTGCCAGGGGGACCTGGATTGCCGCAGTCACCCTAGAAGAGAGAGAGGCAGCTGGGGCTCACTACACATCCATGTGGCTCTCCCATTGCAAGTCGGCCCCACGTCACACAACCCCCACCACCACCCACCACCCAATCTGCCCTGAGCTGCTGGCCTCAGGAGGCCCAGCCGTGGGGACGGCAGCCCAGCGTCAGGTGGCTCCACCCAGGCCAGGCTGGGCCAGGTCGCCGCGTGTGCCTGGGCTCAGGTCTTAAGCGGAGCAGATAAAAACTGCTTGGCCCAAGTCACCAGGCCTTACCTTGGGTCCGGGAAGGCCAGGATGTCCCGTCTTCCCCTTGAAGCCCTGGAGGGGGAAAGCAGGGAGTTGTCAAGGCCCTCACCTCACCCAGATGACACAAAGAAAATCAGCCCAGTCCTGACTAGGCCACACCCCCCACCCTCCAACCCCAGCAGTGGCTGCTCAGCTTGGAGCCTCCCAGATTCCCGTCCTTTCCTCAGCTCAACTTACCGGGGGTCCCATGAGTCCGGGGGGGCCAGCAGGGCCAGGGTCCCCCTGGGAAAGAGAGCAATGGCACTGAGACAGGGGTTGTGGCCATGGCCCGCCCCTTTCTCCAGCTCCTCCCAGCTAGCCCAGGGGGCGGGACCGTTCCCTGACTGCTTCGGGCCCTAAGGACCCTGGCCCATCTCTGGCCTCTGTTTTCCTCCTCTGGGTGCAGAAGGGAGTGACCTCGGTGTCTGTCCTTGCCACAACCCCACTCTCTTCAGCTTCCCTGGCAAGATGAGACCCGACGAGCCGGGATGGCTTAAAGCCCTGCGTGTCTGCAGCTGGATTCTTTCAGAAACCCAGCCTGGTTTCTTTCACCGGCCGAGGTTCTGGATGGAAACTCACTCCTGTCACTGGCTCATCCAGCCCGGTCAAGGCCACTAGGAGAACTGGAGGCCAAGGGCTCTGGAGCCCCTGGAAAGGTGGGGAGGAGACCCAGGGAAGGCAAGGGTGCTCGCTGATGGGGCCATGGGACACTTTAGCTCCCTTTGTTGGGGTTCCTTTGACAGCAGCTCTTGGGAAGAGAAGGAGCAGAGGTGCTATTGGCCCTCCTGAGCCCACCGTCTCACCCTCAGGCCAGGCTTGCCGTCCTTTCCATCCAGACCGTCCAGGCCAGCGGGGCCCTGGGGACAGGAAAGAGGCAATCCCACAAGGCTGGGCGGGGCTGCCCCTGACCCTGCCCCTCACCCAGCTCCCACCCCTACCACACAGACACATGCACGCATATGCACACACACACATACACCCCACATGCCCACTGGGCTGAAAGGGCACACACTCACCTGGATCCCGGGAGGTCCTGGTGGCCCAGGGGGACCAGGCATGCCTGATGGGCCTCGCATCCCTTCGTTGCCCTGGAAACCAGCCCACCCCCAAAGTCAGCAGGGCCTGGCCCCTTCCCTGGAGACCAAGCCCTGACCCAGGCATTCTGGTGACCCGTGGAAGCTAGGACAGCTGGCTTCTAACTCCAGTGCTGTCCAGGCCTACCTGGATGTCACCTGCAAGGCACCCCTCCCCTTCTCCCCGCTCTGTGAGAAGGGACAGAGCCCGTCCTAGCCAGCGTCCTCATCAGCAGCGAGCAGGGATTGGCACAGCAGGGCTCAGCAGGCATGTGCTAAACTGGAAGCACATGTCCAGTTCCCTGGGGTCTCCACAGCACGCCACTGGATGTGGTCATTGATCTCCCACGACAAGAAAGGTAGGGCAGCCCCTGTCCTCAGGGGGCTCGCGGTCCAGCAAGGGGTCCAGACCCACCCTGACCCAGGACAACGCCACAGTCCACGCACTCTTTGTGAACAGGGGGCAATGGGAGCTCAGCAGAGGGAGCTGTCACTCTGGCTGGGGCCCGGGGAAGCATCATAAAGAGGAGTCACCAGACACTGGACTCAGGGGATGGAACAGGCCCAAGAGAAAAGGGCAGCCAGGAGCAACCCACAAGAAAGGCAAAGGTTTGGCCTGGGTGGCTGGGACCATGCGATGGGTGGGGCGGGCCAGGAGGCTGGAGTCACAGCCTGACCGGAAAGGGCCCGGAACACTGTGCTGAACTTGATCGAACAGACCAGCGAGGTGTTCTCCCAACTGCACTTCACAGCACCCTAGGGCTTCCTGGAGCTGGGCACAGGAAGTGGGGACCAGAGGGCGGGACTCCAAGGCCTCCTACCCTGTCTTAACCAAAGCAGCCCCACTTGCATCTGTCTGATGGGCTGAGATGTCACATGAGCTTTTTTTGTGATCACTAGGCTCAGGGAGGCGCTGGCGTTGTGGGGTAGAGGATAAAGCCACCCCCGAGACGCCAGCATCCCATATGGGTGCTGGTTTGTGTCCCGGCTGCTCCACTTCCGATCCAGCTCCCTGCTAATGGCCTGGGAAGACCAGTGGAGAATGACCCAAGTGTTTATAGGCCTCTGACACCCACATGGGAGACCTGGATGAAGCTCCTGGCTCCTGACTTCAGCTTGGCCCAGCCCAGCCATTGTGGCCATCTGGGGAGCATGGCAGTGGATGGACGATCTCTCTCTCTCTCTCTCTCTCTCTCTCTCTCTCTAACTCTGAATTTCAAATAAATCTTAAAAAAGAAAAGGTTCAGGGACTACAAAGCAAAGTCCGAAAACCCCTGCTACTGGCACTGGAGAGCCGTGGAAATTTCCAGGCAGGGGAGTGAGAACAGGTGGGTGACTTGGACTGGGTACTGGATATGGAGCAGGAAGAGAGGCAGGGCGGGAGGCAGGGTGGGCGCTGCACTCCCCTGGGGACAGGGCAGCTGTTCTGGACCAGTGGCTGTGTGGGCAGCAGAGGGGAAGCGATCCACCTCCAGACCCAGCAATAAGGGAAAGCTCTGGGGCAGTGCAATGCCACCAGGCACCAGGAGGGGTCAGCACAGCCCCAGCCAAGGGCAGCCCCCAGCAGGAGTCCGGAGGAGAACCACACTGGCTAGGCTTCTAGGAACCTCTGCAGTGACCGGCCTGAGGAGCTCAGGGGCAGCCACTTGGGCTCTCCACTGGAAGGGGACGGAAGGAAGCTGGCAGCCGCCACAGCCACTCGTGGCTGATGGGCACTGGCTCAGGGAGGCGGTGAGGGGCACAGCGCTCTCCCAGAGCTGGCAGTCTTGGCACTGCTACTGACCTATTGTTGCACTGCACCCCCGTCCCTGGCCTTTCGGGCCCCCTATGGGTGTTCCCTCACCTGAAGTTAATTGAGTGCTTTCAGAAGAAATTCCCGAGAGGCTGCAGGACTCCTGCCCTGCCCCCTGGCCCCTAGGACAAGCTTGGAAGTCAGTCCTGGGGCCTCATCCACCACCCACCCAGCACATCTGGGGAGCCCAAGCTCAGGCTGAGCTACCAGGTGGTGTCGCATCTCTGTCTAGCCAAGCTCAATGGCAGCCAGCATGGATGAGTCTCCCCGGACTGCTCTTCCTGCCGGTACTCGTCACTGGGGCACAGGCCCCCAGCTGCCTCCTAAGGGACCTTGGGGACAACCTGAGCATGGCTGCCCTGACCCAGACCCATTCCTGTGCCAGGTTGGTGCCTTCTTTGGGGGGATTCCCCCCTACCCACCAGGCCCTCACTCCCCACCCCCACCCCACACCAAGTTCCATGGGCCCAGCCCAGAGGCTTCTGCTCCCAGCCTTGATGTCACAGAGCCAGTTTTGGACTTCCCCCGAGGCCTGGTGCTGGCGGTGGGATGGGGTGGGTGTGGGGGATGTGGGGCTGATTCCTGGCTTTGGCCAGCCCGGGGTCCTGCTCACCTTCTCTGCTTGGGGGCCGGGTGGTCCAGGGGCTCCAACTTTGCCAGGGAATCCTGGGGGACCCTGTGTCAACAAAGCAGCCACGGAATCAAAGTAGGGCAGGAGGGGGCCTTCTTCCCTCCTCCTGTGCATGTTTCTCTGTTGTTAACGCAATGCATTTGGACTTCCTAGAACACCACGCAGGGGCATGGTGTCTGCCTGGCTGCTGGGCCCACCCAGGAGGCCTTGCTCTCCAGGTCCTGGTTCCTGGACTCCGGCCTGGCCACCCAGGCCGTTCCTCCTCTCCTGGGCCCATCCTCGCCCAGCCTGGCCTGGTCCAGCCTGCCCCTCCCGAGGAGACCACATCAGACGGAGCGGCTCTGGGGCTGTACTCACCGGTGGGCCTGGAAAGCCTGGCTGACCTTGGAATCCCTAGGGGAGAAGCAAGGGACAGTGCTGTGTCGCCCCGCCCTGCCTGGCCACTGGAGGGCGGGGGGTGGGATGGGGGGGGAGGGAGGGGCGGGAATGACAGAATGAGGCAGCCCCAAGCCGCAGGGCTCGCTCTCCCCTCTGCTCATCATGGCTGGCAGGTGATGCCCAAGGTGCCAGAGAGAGCTGGGGACCACCAGGCAGGGAGACCCCACCCCTTTGTACCTCCCGCAGCCAGGTCTCAGCCGTTACTCACCGGGTCGCCCTTCTCACCCGAGTTCCCTTGGGGTCCTCGCTCTCCTCGGGGCCCCTGTCGCCCACAGAGAAGAACACTGCTGGAACCCAGTCCTCCCACCCTCTGACCCACGGCAGGACCACCGGGTCCCACATCCACATCTCCCGCCCCCTCCCGCACTCACCGCTGGGCCTGGGGGACCTGGGAGGCCTTCCGATCCTGGTGGGCCCTGGGAACACAAGGGAGCACTCAGTCACTCTGACGGGGGTGGGGGGGCAGGGCACAGAGCAGAGGCAGGTGCAGCGGGAGCCCCCCCAGCTGGCAGCCCTCCCTCTCTCTTCTGAGCTACCTAACGCCAGCCCCCTAACTGGTCCTGCTACCACGGGGCTCACTTCAGCCTGGCCCGCCGATGGCCACCACCTCCTCTCCCCCAAGCACAGCTCTGAGCATGTCACTCTCTTGCTCCCCTCTGCCCATGGAGCGGGGCACACCCTCCACCGACGCCGGTCTTGCAGGTGTCCTATGGTCCGGTGCCAACCACCCTTTCCTGCCTCCCTTCTCTCCTGCCTTGCTCAGTCAGAGCGCTGTTCCCTGTGCTCTCACCGCTGGGCCTTTGCACGGCTCTCCCCTCCACCTGGAATCCCCACCTGCCTCAGCAGAGCACATCAGCAGATGGCTATTCCTGCAGTGCCCCCCACACACACACACACACAGCCGCTCCCTCTGGGCTCCCTCCCACCCTGCATCCAGATCTGGGCCCAAACACCTCCTCAGAGAGGCCTTCGGGGACCTCGCTCTAAAAAGCAGCCTGCACCGGCTCCAGCCCCTTAGCCTGCGGTTTCCTGTGTAGGTCTCAGCTCTCATCATTCACCGGTCTTTGTTCATTCATCTCGGGGCAGAGCTTGCTTTGTCCCTCAGTGTCCTCAGAAGGGAGCCCGGAGCCCAGCGGGCTCGCCAGAAATGTCTGTCACTGAATATGTGTGACGAGGTCTCTGGAATCCCACTGAGGCCTGGCTGAAGTTTGTGAGCAGGGAGTCGGAGCTGGGCTCCTTAGCTGAGGCCTGGGAGGTTTGTCACCAGGAGTCCAGGCCCCAGCACTTCCTCCCTCGGGGGAGCCCCGCCATGGGGGTCTTGGTGTCCTCCTCCTCTAATCACAGCCCCCTGCCGCCCAGAGCTGGGGCTGGGGCTAGAGTTTCAGGCCCACCTGCCTTTGTCTTGGCAGGGGGAGGGGATGGAGGAGGGAGAGGAAGAGGAGGAGGGGAGGGAGGAGGGAGAGGAAGAGGAGGAGGGGGAAGAAGAGGAAGGGGAAGAGGCAGGGGAGGAGGAAGAGGAAGGGGAAGGGGGGGGGAGGAGGAAGAGGAGTTCCTCTGCCCCCTTCCCGGGGCAGCCCCCACCGCCAGTCCCCAGAAGCCTGCTGGGATTCAGCTGGACTGGCTCGGGGCAGCAGCAGCAGGGGTCACGGTCTGCTCCTTCACAGGCTGCTAGAACATTCTCCCCAGCCGCCTGCGTGGGTGCAGCAGCGGGCGGGGGGGGGGGGGGGCAGCTCCCTTTGAAGCCCTTCCTCCACAGGTCCCGTCCATCCCCGGGCTGCGGGCGACTCACCGACTCCCCCTTCTCTCCTGCAGGCCCGCTGTAACCGCGCTCTCCCTTGATGCCCTGACAAGCGGCAGAGAGAGTGGAATTAGCCCGTGGCCCGCCCGTCGCGGTGCTAATGTGAGGGGTGGATCCTGCAGCTGGCACCCAGGCTGGCACTCAGAGGCAGATGGCACGGCTGGGGGAGGTGGGGCTGGGCGGCTGCGACCCTCAGTGGGAAGCGGGACATGCAGAGGGACGCCTCCCCGCCGTCTGCCCTGCTCTCCCCGCACCCCGGGACAGCCAGGTCCGGGACTTGCAGGATGCTCTGTGGATCTGCCCAGCTGAGGCAGAATGGGGGTGGGGGAGCCACACCGCCAAAGCAGCTCTAAGTGGAGGCTGCACGGACGGCAAGCAGAGGCAGGGGCTGAAATGCCGGCAGTGGGGAGCCTGCGGAGGAACACCCAGCCTGGTCCTGCCCTGACCACTGCCCACACCACCAGTACCCCCACATCCAGGTTCCCCTTACTCACAGGCAGTCCCGGGGGGCCCATGGCGCCTGGGTAACCAGGTTGCCCTGGAGGACCCTGCAAATAAAGACAGATGTGATGGGCCAGCCCCTCACCGCTTCTGCTCTCCACCCCTTGGGAGTAGGGGATGGTGGAGGCCCATCCCCCTCCACCAGGACTGCTACCACCTTGGGCCCACCTTGCCCTAAGCCACAGGTCCCCTGGTGGTAACCAAGACCTAGGACTTGCTGACAAGCCCCAGGCTGAGCCAGAGGAGAGGGCCAGCAGGGGGGTGATGAGGACCCAGTGGAAGGGAGGGCACACTGAGGGCTAACGCCGTGGGAGGACACAGGCCCCAGGGACTCGGGCAGCAGGTGTCAGGGAACAGGGCCTGTGCTCCTTCCAGGGAGTCAGGGCACATGGAGATCTTTGGTCCTGAGGGGCTGCGAAGACCCCTACACTGAGGGATCTGGGTGGAGGGGCAGAGAGTCTTAGAAGGAAGAGTCCACCTCCCCCTGCCATCGGGCAGCCACCCCGCCTCCAGCCCAGGGCCCCCTCCCCGCCCTGTGGGCCTCTTCTTACCGGTTCCCCCTTGTCTCCTGTCAGGCCCCTGAGGCCTCGCTCTCCTTGAAGGCCCTTGGGGAGAAGAATCATGAGAAACCACCCAGGAGCGCACTTCCCACCTGCCCACGGCCTCTGCTCCCATCCTAAGCAAAGGGAGGCGCTAGTGGCCCGGCCCCCACGTCCCAGGCGAGGTGACCCAGGAGCTGTGCTGCAGAGGGTGACTGTGGGAGGAGGAAACCCCTAGCAAGTGGTGCCTTTTGGGCACATTACCCCCCCCCCCCAGACAGCTACAGAGATATGCCCCCAGGGGGGTGACTCTCAGGGGGACCCTCAGGTGACTGTCACCAGTGTGCCCCACACAGCAAACGAGAGCTGCTGGAAGTGACACTCCCTAGCACAGGACGGCACCAGGTGCCCAGCACTTACCTGTCCACCCCTCCCACCCAGCCCCGAATTAGGACCGCAGAGAGAGACAGCGCCCTCCAGCGCGGCCCCTGCCACTTTGTAGCATGGAAGTGATGTTCCTGCCACTCAGCGCTGGAGACCCACCCACCAGCCCTCACTCCTGGCCTGCGTGGGGTCACCACGCCACCACGAGCACTTTCTCTGCCCCCTTCTCCCTCGGCCCCTCCGGAGACGACGCCCAGACCTTTCCACCACACAAGACAGATGGCTAGACGGACAGATGGCCCCTTCACCCAAGCAAGCAGAAACACACAAGGCCCGGCCAGAGATGAGGACGTGGGGACAGATGGGGCTGTGACAAGGAGGGGCCCTACTCCCTGAGCCTCTGTCACCAGGCTTAGGAGGAGAGGAGCCAGGCCCCGGGAACACAAAATCTGACAAACAGGAGGTTAGTTTCCGTGACCCAGGAGGGAGCAGCGGTGAGGATGGAGGTGACTTAAACACACCTGTGACAATGACGACGGCAGAGCAATTAACGACACCTGGCAGAGGGAGCGGGCCAAGACACTGGGGCCCCGCGACACCCAGAAACCCAACCGGCGGGCACCACGTGCCCAACCTCGGAGCAGCCTGGGACCGGCGCCAAGGAAGAGGAGCGGCAGGGGAGGAAGCTGAGGGTTCCTCTAGAACGGTGGGAAAAGTGTAGGCACTGCTGCCTTTAAATCCCTGGGGTGCCTCTGGACAGCCCTGCCAAGCAGCAGGGCAGCCAACCTGTGCCAGCCTGCAATGTGAAGCCTTGGCGTCTCCACCGGGCTCCGAGCCAGGGCCTGGCAGGGCCCCAAGAACGACTTTCAGCAAATCTTCCGTCCACACGGCAGGTGGTGGGAGCAGGAGGCAGAAGGGAGAAGAGAGGAAGAAAAGGGGCTCTAGGGGGGCGCCGGCTTAAAGCAAGAAGGTAAGAGAGCTCAGGGGGCCGGGGGGGGGGGGGGGAGGGCGCAGAGTGATCCGGGATTGTGAGCAGGGAAGGAGAGAGGAAACAAGAGGGGGTGGCAGCAGGAAGATGAGAGGGAGAACTGAAAAGAGGCAGAACACGGGAGGACGTCCAAGCCGCTGGCCCCTGGGGAAGCTGTGGGAAGCTGTGTCGTTAGCTACCGTGCCTGAAGGGCGACAACAAACACCACGACAGGGAGACAAGCACGAGGCACAGAGACCTGGCTGGCGGGTGGGGGTGGGGTGCAGTGCTAGGTTCTTACGGGCAATCCGGGGGAGCCAACAGCACCAGGAAAACCTGGGGGGCCCTGGTGGGAGAAACAGGCAGGTCACATCTCACAAGCACAGTCACGCCGGGGCGGCCTGGGGCTGGGGGCCAGGGCGGTACTGTCCAGGCCACTGGAGAAGAGACTCGTGGGTGCTCTCGGCCCACAGAGGCAGCTGCTCCCACCCTTGGCTCCTCTGTCCAGGGGCAGAGACGCGAATCCGCCCCCAAGTCAGACAGTGCTTCCCAAGTCTTCCGGAATCCACCTGGCACCTTTGTAAGAGTGGAAGCTCCTGTCTTTTTGCCTGGCCCATCCTGCCTGCCCCGCAACCCCTAGTAGGTGGCTCCCACCAGCCACACATTTTCAGTTCTTCCCGTCTTTGCCGGTCGCTTCCAGTTTCCTGCCACACCAACACCGCAGGGAACTCTGGAGTAGATGCTCCTGGCCTGGGCTTTGGAGACTTGCTCGAGATTTGGCCCCAAGAGCAACGGGCGGCAGCTCCAGCTCAGCCCCCAAACTTCGTGGCACCTGGAGCCACAGGGCTAGCGAAAGGTCTGGCCAGAATGCCACACACACACACCCTCCCCGCCCCCCGCTGCCCAGGGCTCCTGGGTCCAGTGTTGACCATAGTGGCGGGGGAGGGGAAGCACCCACGCGCCCCTGTGGGCCTCCCCGGGCAGGCAGCTCCAGGGCATTCTGTGGTCTGGTACTGAGGCGGGAAAGAGGAGGACAGTGGGTGTCGCCTCCCTCTTGCCCTGCCTGGCAGCTGGGGGATAAGACAGCAGAGGATGTGTAAGCCCTAGGACCCCTCTGAGAGCGGCTCCAACAGCCCAGGGCACCGCAGACACTTACAATAGGGCCTGGAGGACCTGGCGAGCCTCTCATGCCGGGTGGACCCTGCAAAGGAAACCAAGGGAAATGCATGAAGAGGCTGGGGCCTCCCAACCCCCAACTCAGTTGCTCCAGCTAGAGGCAGCGGGGGGGGGGGGGGGGGGGGCGGCTGTTACCAAAAGAGGCCCATTTAGTGGATGTTAAAACTGCCTTCTGTCCCCTGGGTCACCCAGTGAACGCTTAACCGAACAGCTGTTAGGACACTACAAGCACTGGTGCAGGTGCCCGGGGCACACTGCCGCCCACAAGTCAGGACGTGGTCGCCTGCCTTGAGGCATTTACATTCTGGAACAAGGCGGACACAGGTACGGAGTGGGTGCCTGTGGGACGCTCCTGAAGCAAGCCAACGCGCAGGATGTGGGATGGGGACAAGTACAGTGCAGGGAGGGGGCCTGGGGGCTCCACTTTTAAGAAGATGGTCCAAGAAAGCCTCCCGGAGAAGGTGGCGTTTAAGCTATGAGCTGGAGGGCAGGCATGGGCCTAGAAGAGGGGCCCAGGGAGGAAAAGCCAACCAGATACCAGCATGGGGAGGAACCAGCACACCTCGGGGACAGAGGAGGCTCTGGCTGGCCTCCGAGGCAGATGGGGAACCCCAGCCCCCTTGAGGCCCGGCCCCTGGTCCTACCTCTTCTCCTCTCTGGCCTGGCAGTCCCGGAGGCCCAGGCAGGCCAGGGCTCCCAGCACAACCGGGCTCTCCCTCGCTGTTGTCTCCCTGGAGGGGGGATGGGGTGGTGAGAGTGGGCAGTCAGCGCCTCCCCCCATCCCCTTGTGCAGCCCAGACTGGGGCAAGACCAGGTGGGGTCCACTCACCCTGGCCTCCTCAGCTCGGGGCCGCTCCCGCTCCAAGAAGCACTGAGGGTGGGGGACAAGGTGGGGCTCTGTTAGGTGAGGCAAGCAGGGAGCCCTCCCCCACTGGGCCTGCCCCAAGCCCAGCGCCTACCCGGGCGCAGTTGTCCAGTCCTGGCACGCCGGGGACGCCCTGGTCTCCCTTCTCTCCCTTCTCCAGCAGGGACACAGAGCGGGCCGTCTGGCCCTGGACGCAGTCCCCACAGATGCTCTGCGGAGGGAAGGGGAGGGCAGTGGGGCCTGGGGTGGCGCGGCAGGGCGGGGAGAAGGCCAGGTTGGGCCACACGGGGGCACCCTGACCAGCAGCCGTCCTTGTCCTCAGCCCACACTCTCCTGCCCCAGCCCCACGTCCACGGCAGCTTTGCTCCGCCCCCAGGGGACCCAATCCCAGCTTTGAGTTTCCTCCAGGAAGGAGCTCTGGCAGGACCAAGCCAGAGCCACTTTCCAGACAGGCGTGTGGGAGGAGGCGGAGGGGCCCGCAGAGGGACCATCTGTCCCGGCTGTCCCCGCAGCCTGCAGCCACTGTGAGGACAAGGCATGAGGGTTGCGGCTGAAAACGCTGGCTCCAAACGCGGCTTCACGGCCCAAGGGAGCGGAGGAAACAGCTGTGGGGGAAGCCAGGCCCGTGCCAGACGCCCTCTGGGACCGGGTGGCCCTGAGCAGACCCCATTGCTCCCGGGCTCCCCAGGAGGCTGGGACGGGATCAGAAGGGCCTGTAGCTATCCCGGGATTTTCAGCTTCTTCGGGTCATATTATCTCTCTGAAATTTTGATAAAAGCTACAGGTGTCCTCCACAGAAGGATCAGACCCACTAGAAAAAGCCAGTCTCTGATTGCAGGGGCCTGGGGGGCCTGCAGTCTCTCTGTGGGCTGGTGTGGTGGCCATGGCCTCCCAGGCAGTAGCCCCTGCTCTCCCCTTCACTGTTCGCCCAATGAGAGCAATCACTGGTCACCATTTACTCCGCGCCTGGGAGGCCAGGAGTGGCAATGGACCTTTGCACATTTTCACACCTGGTGCTCAGGGCTCAGGGGGTGGGGATCTTACGAGCGTTGTGCAGAAGAGCAAGTTGATGCCCACAAGAAGCGGGCGGGACTGCTCTGGGTAGGCAGGAGCCCAGAGCGGCCCTGTCAGTGTGCGGCCTGAGCCAGCGCTCTCTCCCCAGGCCCAGGCCTCCTCTGAGCTGTGGATGCAGCACTCCCTGGGCTGCCACCCAGCCCCTTCTCCAGACCCCACTCACTCTGTGGGCGCGTTTGGGGATGACGGTGGAGCACATGGCTATGAAACCAACAAACGAATGGTCACGAGAAGAAATGCCAAATTCTGGATTTGGAGCCACACAGTCACCGCCCAGGGGCAAGACTTGGGGAGACCCAGGCTGATAGAAGCTGCGATGAGGATGCCGGGGTTTGCTTGTCACAAGCCCACAGTTATCTCGAGTGTCGCTGGGCCAGAGGGTCGGTCGGCCCCACCTCCTGCTCTAGCTGTGTCATGGGGGGTGGGGCAGGCAGTCTCAAACTCTGCTTGACTGGGTCTCGGCAGGGCAGAGGGACATCCTGGCCGGTGGCAGTGCCAGGAGAAGCGGGCACGCTCTGGGGGCCAGGGCTGGGAAGGCCCCCAGGGGATGCTAAGTGCAAAGCCCTGAATGCAGCAGGAGGAATGAGTGCACCCTCATCTCCTGTGGTGACGAAACCTGACCGGGCCACTGCCCCGGGGTGGGGTCTTATGGCTGTTTGCAGGTGCATACCAGACCCGGGCCCTGTCTTGCACCACTGGCACGGCTTCTCATTCCCTTCTTGGATTCTTTCTGCACTGACCAGAGAGAGGCTGTAGCTTTTCACCTGGCCCCACCAGTCTCCTTGTGGCCCTCCACCACCTGTTTCCGCTCTGCTGCAGGTCACGCCCTGATGTGACCCTGGAGCTCCAAGGCCTCACTGCCAGCTGCCGCAGGCCCGCTCAAGGTTGGGTTCTGCTGACAGCAGCTGCCATATGGGTCCCTTCGCAGGACTCCTTTAAGCAAATGGTGCCTGGGGGTCTGTTAGGAACCAGGCACCAGCTAGGCCCTGCAAGGCAGCTGCATGGATCGCACATTCCCTACAAACAGCCAGCCAGTCGCTCAGCACTCTGCTCCCTCCCACCCTCCTCTGCAAGATCTGTGCAACTGAGCACTTACAAGGAGAGTCCCCTGAGGACAACCCTGGCACTCCCAGCCCACCTCATACCCGCTTACCTTGAGGAGGTGCTGCTCGATGGGGAGTGACCCCTGCAAGAGACAGAGTGTGGGGGACAGCAGGTGAGGGATGGGGAATTGGGGCAGCCTGGGGAAGCATCACCTCGGCTTCTCCCAGCTTTGAAAGGGAGAGGACAGGGACTCCCCCCACCCATGGCAGCCACAGGGGCTGCCATGGGCAGTTCAGCCCTGGGCAGGGAGGGGGATGGCCAGTGAGTTCTGGCAGGTACCTACCAGTTCCGCGGTGAGTCCAGGCTGTCCTGGCAGACCGTTGTTCCCAGGCACTCCCTGCAGCCAGGAAGACAAGAATGAGTGGCCCCCTCTCTCCAGCCTGCTGGTCACCCTGCTCCCTTGTCCTGCCCAGCCAAGCCCTGATGGGCACAAGCTTCACATCTCTTCTGAGCTTGGGAGTCTCCAGATCCTTTGCAGGTGCAGCCAAGAAGGCCCAAAGGAGTGACACCACCCCACCCCCACCCTCCACCCCACCCCCCCACCCCCGCCAAACCAGCCCAATAGAGAGTGCTTTCCCTACAGGCCGAGGTGCAACTGAAATCAGGCAAAGGCACTTCCATGTGGCTAACTTATTTCTTTCTGGCCTAAGCAGTTTCTGGCATTTTCTCCTATAATCATCATGGTTACCTTGGTGGTGTTATCGCCATGTTAAAAACAGAGCAAAAAGCTCAGAGAGAATATGCAAACTGCCGAAGGCCACCAACGAAAAAAGTCACAGGGCTGGGACTCAGTGGGGACCACCGGCTTCTGATCCCTCTCATAACGACGATTTTAGCCTTGTTCCTCCAAAGACGTCCCCAGAACGTTTGTGTGCACAGCAAGGCATGTGCCTGCGGCTCAGACCCATCTAGCTGCATGTCGAGCTATGTTTGGCAGATTACTTGGAGAGGGGTGGGGAAAAAACTACATGCCTCAGTTTCCTTATCTGTCAAACAGGGAGAGTTTATGGTGAGGCTTCAAGGAGACTGCGACTATAGGGAGCTTAGTCCCCCACACCTGGGCGCCTCCCAGGACCCCTGGCCAGCTCACAGTGTGCAACTGGGTATTAAACTCTCCAGGGAAGGCAGGGAGGGGGTGTCCCCACTTGAACTCCCAGGAGGGAGTGTGCATTAAACACGTGCAGAGTGAAGGCACTGTTGCTTGGCCTGCTCCTCCCTGCACGGGATCTCCTTGGCCTGCGCTGAGACCTGGCCTCCCTTCAAATCCCAGCTCCAGGCACCGGAACACATCGCTGCTGGGAGGCTCCTCCAGACTTGGGTCATGCTGGGAGGCAGCCCTCACCCAGCCCAACAGCGTCCCTTCCCACCCAGGCGGCCACCTCCTCTGCACCAGCAGGGCTGAGGACAGTGCCTGGCACAGGGACAATGCCTGCGTGCTAATTATGATCAGGCCACTCGATCATGACTCAACCCCTGCTCCTCTCTTCAACGTAGATGTGCGAGTTCAAGCCTGATACTTGGTGATTCCCTTCCTGACCCCCCCAGAACTAAGTGGGCGTTCCACCTGCTCTACCATAGAACTAAGGAGTGCAGCCTGAGTTAACATTAGGCTCAACTGCCTGCTAGTTATGGGGTCTCAGGCAGATTTCTTAACCCCTGTGCCTCAGTTTCCACATCTGAAATGGTTTGGGATGAAACGAGATCACCAGGCACTGGGTGAGCGAGGGCCACGCGTCGCTGAGCCTGCGTCTGCATCCCAAGACAGGAGTGGCTGAGCCCTCCGGCACCTTGTTCGGCACAGGGCAGGGGCCTGCTGGTGGCAGCCTGGGTTTGGGCTCAGGAACTGGCACCAGAAGAGGACTCTGGTGCCCGGGACCAGACTCAGCGGTCACTCTTTTCTGCCTCATTCCCCAGCATGTCTTGGCAGGGTTCACAGCCCATCAGCACTCCCTGTGAATGGGGCGCTTTGAAAGGACTCTTGGCTTCCCCTAAGCAGACTGGAAGAACCCCCCTCCCCCCCCCCCCCGACACACACACACACGGAATTGGGATCCTGGTGGAGCTTCCCATCAGTAACGGTGGCCTCCTCGCTGTGGCAGGTTCCCAGCCCAGAAAGGGGCGGTGTGCTGGGGTGGGGAGGCGCTACCACGTGACTCTGCTTCTCCAGGTGGGAGTCACTCTGCAGGGGCTGAGAGTCACAGGCAGCAGTTCCTGCTGGACCTCCTGGGCCCTCTGGAAAAGGTGGCCTGCTGTGCAAGCCACTGGGGAGCTGTGCTGACTGCCAGCGGAAGGCAGCAGAGAGTGCTCTGCGTGGGGGAGGCACAGTCCAGCGTGGCCAAGTCCCAGCCCCATAATCATGGCTCCGCTGTGACTTAGGGGGTAGCACCCCCTTCCTTTTGTAAGGGAGGAACATGATGCAAGGCTCAGATGGGTGAGAGAATGGAGGCCACACAGCACTTCCCCCCATCATCACAGTAACAATGGTCAGTGCCTCCCCAGCATTTAGCACGCGCCAGGCTCGGCTTAGACCCCTTGCACACACTGACTCCTTCCATGCACTGGTTTCTGCCCTATGGTGGAGGCGCTGTGATTATCCCTACTTAACAGATGAAGGAACTGAGACACAGGGAGGTTAACTAACTCGCCCAGCAGCACACAGGCAGCACATGGCAGAGCTGGGATTCAAAATCGGGCTGCCTGAGTCTGGAATGCATGCTCCGGTGACAATGCCACACCCACCTCAGCTCGAAGTCCCTCCTCTCCTTGCTATTTCCCACCTCCGGGCCTTTGCACCTGCTGCTTTCCCTGACCAGGCTGCTCTCCATCACCGGCTTGTCCCCCATTTCCTTTAAGTTTTGATTCCAATGTCACCTCCTTTTCAGCACTTTTTGCAAACATCTTTCCTGCCCTCCCTGCACCGACTATCCCCACCCCGACTCCCACTCCGTCTCTCTCCACAGCGAGTATGTCTAATACACTACGTTCTGTTGATTCATCTTGCTTATTGTCTGTCTCTCCTACTAGACTGCAGACTCCAGGAGGGCAGGGGTCCTTATTTTTGTCCAATGCTGTGTCCCCTGCACCTAAACCAGTGCTCAGAAGTCAGCATGTGTACAAAAACCTGTGTTGTGTGAACGAACATCAAATGGCAGAGCTCTGGAGCGTGTGAGGGATTTGATCTGACCCGGATCCTGCCTTCCTGACATTTGAACAAAGCCTGAGCTTGGTGTCCACCGGATGCTGATACACAAGAGGGCATTCCTCAAAAATAAATAAATTAATAAAGGGCTGGGGTCAGCGGGCCCCCTCCTCACCGCCCTGGAGACAAGAGCATGTGGGAGCACGGCTGGGACCAGTCTGAGGAGCACCTGCTCAGAGCAGACACAGAGCACAGAGCAGACACCGTGACCACACGACCCTGCTGCCCGAACCCTTCCCTCTCTCCTCCCCCCTTACCTGCAGCCCAGGCATTCCGGGAGGCCCTGGCGGTCCGGGAACACCCGGAGGACCCTGAGAGAGAGCAAAGAAAGAATCAGGGCCAGAGGAGAGCTGTGCCCCATCGCTGGGGGCAGCACTGGCAGGGCGGGCAAGCCACAGGGCGCCGGCAAACAAGAGGAGAGGCAGGGAGACAAGCGACACACCTGCGGGCCCGGCTGCCAGGAGCTGCCCATCCAAAGTCCCGGAGCACCCTGGGTGGGAGTGGGGGTCGCAAAAGAAGGGGAGAGGTTATAGGCAACGTCCACACCAAGCGCGGGGCTGCGTGGGGAGGCGGCTGGCTGGGGCGCAGAGCCCTGCGAGGCCCTTGCTGGAGAACAGCAGGCGAGGCCGAAGCCAGGCCGCTTCCCCTGGCTGGGGCACAGACTCTGAGCGCCACTCACCGGCATGCCAGAGAAGACGGGGTCGCCTCGGTGGGGGCAGGCACACTCCCCTGGCTCACCCTGAAGAGACAAGAGCCTCTGTGAGGGGAGGGCAGGAGTGGGCTGGGTCGGGGGGAGGCCTCTGGAAACCAATATCGGGAGGCCAAGTGTGCTCTCCAGAGAGGGGGGCCAGGGCTTACGTGCAGCATCTGCCGCTTCTGATGGCGCCCCAGGCAACCTGTTCAACCTCTCTGACCCTCAGCCTCCTTGTGGGTAACACTGAAATCATGATTCCAGACTGGATGCCTGCACACGAGGTCCCGCCACCCGGCAAGGACTCGGCAGAGCCCGGCTGCTGCTGTCACTATGGCTGTTAAGTTATGGCCTCGTGTGGCGGCCCAGGTGTTCTCACCTCATAGCCGCGGCTCCACCCTGCTGCAGGCTCGCACCTCTGGTCCAGCGGGGCTGCCAAGCCCTTCTCTCCCAGGCTCTCCTGTCTGTCCTCTCCCTGTCAGTCCTTCCTAACTCACTTCCTGCTTCATCCTCTGACTTCACCTCGCCCGCTTTGAAATTGCAGCTGCCACTGGGAGCGGGACCTTGTTCTCTGGCCTCCTGCTGTCCTAGTTTAGTCTTGGGCCAGCAACTAGAGGGGTAAGGGGTGCTGGGGGCCCCTGGAATCAGGGAGCAGGTGGATGGCACGGAGATCAGGATGCATCTCCGGCTCCCACCCTGTAAGCCAGGGCATCTCTGTGCACAGAGGTTTCCCTGTGGGCTGCAGGCACTGCTAATGCCCCCTGGGGATGGGTCTCAGGTCCCTGGGCCTGGGTCGTACCTTCTCTCCTCGAGATCCCTTCTCGCCCTGCAGGGAAGAAACATAAGGAGGTGAGTAGAGAGAGGTGCGGAGCAGGGCCAGCCACAGCTTCCTGCTGTCCCTTGGCACCGGACTCACCGGCATCCCTCTGACTCCTGGATGGCCCATCTGTCCTTGCTGCCCAGCTTGGCCCTGAAGGGAGAGAGCCCAGAGTCAGTGGGTGATGCTGGCCGGCAGGAGGGGACAGGACCAGCAGGCGCAGCACCAGGCTCCCCAGCGCCCACGTTCTAGAGGAGGCAACAGAGGCACAGCAGGCAATCAGAGAGGAGGAGGAGGAGGAGGACTGGCATTGCCTGAGCACCTGTGGGCCACGTGCCTGGCCAGGAACACAGGGCAGAGCCCCCACTCCCAGCCCTGCAGGATGGCATGGTTCTGCTTTTCAGGAAGCTCGAGGGGAGATCACAATAGACCCAACAGCATCACTGCACCCAGGCTAGCCAACCCCAGTATCTCCCTTTAGTGTGTGACGCACGTTCTCTCCATCACATGTCACCATGAGTGACTGGACTGTGTTTTTGTTTGTTTTTTTTTCCTGTTTTTTCAGTGCCATTTTTTAAAAAAAAAAAAAGTAAGAAAAGATTATTTATTTGAAAGCCAGAGTGACAGAGGGAAAGACACGGGGGAGAGAAAGAGAGAGAGAGAGATCTTATATCCCCTGGTTCACTCTTCAAATGGCCACAACAGCCAGGGCTGGGCCAGGCTGAAGCCAGGAGACTGGAGCTGCACACAGGGTCTCCCACAGTTGGGCCCTCTTCCGCTGCTTTCTCAGGTGCATTAGCTAGGAGCTGAGTTGGAAGTAGAGCAGCCGGGATTCAAACCAGGGCTCATAGAGGATGCTGGGCCACAGCGCCAGCCCTGGGACTATTTATTTTACAGACAAGGAACTGCAGACTCTGAGGAACTGTCCCTTGCTTGAGGTCACACATGTAGTGAGTGAGGGGCTAGGAGTGGGAGGCCTCCCGGGTGGGATTCAGCTTAAAGGGCGAGCTGGAAAGCACTCGTAGAAGGACCTGCAGCGTGGCAGAGGGGTGGGTTTGCACAAGCCACCTTCCCCTGGGACCCTCCACCTGCACACAGGGCCTCGGCATCGCTGCCTTTCCCTCCAGGGCCTCCTCGGGACAGGCAGAGGCCTGACTGTCCAGCTCTGCTGGGCCCACGGCAAGTCCTGTGCCCTCTGGGCTTTGGTGTACCCTTGGGAGGAATCCGTCAGCGATTCCCAAACTGGAACTAGAATTTCTCTAGGGATCCACAAAGACAGGAAAGCACACAGTTCACTGGGCTATTTTCAACATTACCAAAAGCCCAAGAAAAATTATACCTTTGCCCACGACCCAGCATGGCACAGCCTGGCTGAAAGGTAGCATTTCTTTGATTTAGGCTAAAATTATATCATCTTGCAAAATTCTAGTGGGTTCATGCGGAGCAGAAGCTGGCTATTATACAGGTCTTTGATGACTAAAACGAGAAAATGCATTTATTATTACTTAATCTAGGCAATTTGTTCAATAGACACATCTTTTAAACCTGACGCATTGTCTCAGGTCTTGCCACCTAGAATGTTCCCAGCCACGAAGAGAGTTCTCGCAGACAGCATGGATTTGGAGGGTCCCTAAGGGCCCCAGGATCTGAAGTCGGGGGCGGGCTTGGGGTCAGACAGGCCTGGGTGCAGGTTCTTGACTCCGCCCCTGTCATTCTCTCTTGAGTCTTCGGTGTCCTTATCTATGAACCAGGGACAATAATAGCCGTTTCCTTATGAGGAAGAAGTGACAGTCTGTGTTTAGGGCTTCGCACAGGGCCTCAGCACAGTCACTGCTCAAAAAATGCTGCCGATTAGGAGCAGGCATTTAGCCCAGAGGTTGAGACACTGGTGTCCCACACGGGAGTGCCTGGGTTCGATTCCTGGCTCCAGCTCCTGACTCCAGCCTCCTGCCAATGTACCTAAGTTTGTCCAGCCCGAAGTCCATGTTTTTTCCATTCTCTCTTTAGGATGTGATACAGGGTGGGAGGCAGTGGTGATGGCTCAGTAGTTGTGTTCCTGCTGTCCATGTGGGAGACCCGGATTGGGTTTCCAGCTCCCAGCTTTGGCCCTGGCTGATGTGGGCATTTGGGGAGTGAACCAGAGGGTGGGAGTTCTCTTTTTCTCCATCTGCGTCTCTGTGGGCCTCTTATAAAAGCAATGGTGCTCGTTATTACCATTCAAGCACTCCCTGCAAACAGTGTGCTCTTCCTTCTCAGGAGACTGGGCCTGCTGAGCCCGCTCTCCTCTTCCCATCCCCCACGCTGCTGGGAAAGGCTTGGTCAGCCCCTTGCCCCCTTCCCAGCAGCACGGTCCCTGGTCCCAGCGATGCCCCCAGCATAGCTCGCAGAGCGGACTCTTACCGGAGGGCCAGAGACACTGGCACCTGGAGGCCCCGCGGGCCCGGTGGCTCCTTTCACCCCTGGAGCTCCCTGGAGGAGAGAGGGTGACAAGACTGCAGGGACACAATTCGTAGCTGGCCACAGGCCCCGGGTGAGCTGCGCTCAGGCCTAGGGCAGGCCTCTGGCCGGCAGCTCTCAGCCCCCTGGGCCCCTGTACCCACTGCCAGAGCACCTGGAGGCAGAGGCTTACCTGGGCACCCGTCTCTCCAGTGGGGCCGGGTGGGCCCCGAGGTCCCGGAAGGCCCTGCAGAAGAAAGCACGGGCAGTTTTCCCTTATCCTAGAGCGGCCCCTCCGCCATCCACCTCTGCCGGGCCCAAGGCAGACGTACCTGAATGCCAGGCAAGCCCTGGGCTCCAGGCTCCCCCTGCAAGTGAGAAAGGGCACACTGGGGCATGGCACCCAGGCCAACCTGCCCCTCTGGCCCCAGCGGTCTTACCCCACTGCAGACCTGGTCCAGGGTGGGGTGTCTGCTCGCCCAACCTCACAAGGAGCACCCCAGGGAGACCCTGCACGTCAGAGAGCTGGAGGTCTAAGCCAAGACCCTGACAAAAGCAACAGCGGCCAGGGCTGCTGCTGACTCTGCTCCAAGAGCTGCAGCCGTTAGCCCCCGAGCCAGCCTGAGCCCTGCAGTCTGGGGCGATGGGAGTGAGCAGCTGTCTGATGGAAGTGGGGGTGGACAGGCAAAGGGAAGGCCGGAGACTCACCTGGGGCCCCTGTGCTCCTATTCCTGGAGGCCCTGGCTCGCCCTGGAGAGGCAGAGGCACAGTTTCTTGTAGATACACCCCTCACCCTCACCCGCCTCCCTCCTCTGTACCTGTCTCCATTTCCCCCCATCCCAGGTATCTCCCCACCCCCACACAGCTGTAGCCCACACATACCTGTGTGCCCTTCAGTCCTGGGGGCCCTGGAACTCCTGGCAGACCAGGCTGGCCCTAAAAGGCAGAGGGGATCCTTGGAATCCCCATGGGAGGCGGGGAACAAGGAAAAGGAGGCATAGTCCAGGCAGGGGAGGAGCAAGGCAGGCGGCCCGCACTCACCGCTTTGCCAGGCCGGCCCACGCCTTCTGGGCCCTGCTCTCCTTTGGGGCCCGGCCTCCCAGGCAGCCCCGCCACGCCGGTCAACGCTCCCTGCAGGCTGGGGCAGGCAGTGCAGCCGTCACCCTGGTCAGAGATGGGCACAGTCCGGGAGCCCATGAGCCAGGCCAGGGACAGGCACAGCAAAGGGGGTCCTTGTTCCGAGTGCTCCGCCCCTCTGCTGCCCACACCTCAGCCTGGCCGACCGCTGGCCTCTTCTGAGGCTCACAGCCCCACCTCACAAGCTCAGCCCTCCTCCCCACCCCACTGCCCTCATGCTTCTCGCACCACAAACTGCACCCCCCAACTGACCTTTTCTCCTTTCGGCCCTGCGGGGCCCCGCACCCCAGGTTCTCCTGACAGTCCCGGCTGCCCCACAGTGCCTGGCATTCCAGGGTCCCCAGGATTCCCGGCATCACCCTGTAAGGAGTGGGGTTCACCAGGGCCAGGGGTCACCCAGCTAGACACGGGCTGCCCCCACAGGACCCATAAACACAGTCCCTCCCTGGAGCTGGGGCCTGGGAAGGAGGCGGAGAGGGGTCACAGGCCAGTGAGGGCAGGCGGTGGGGAGGGCATCAGAGAGGAGGAGCCCCCACCCGACACGTCCCCCAAAGACCTCTCACCTTCTGCCCCTTCAGTCCACGCTCTCCAGCCTTGCCCTGAGGAGAAAACATTGCCAGCGCCCCTTCACTCATACTGGACACCCCAAAGTGCCCAGTGCAGACCAGAGTCCTGCTCACAGGCTCCTGGAGCAATCAGTGGAGGTTAAGAGAGGCGCCTGGACAAGTTACCTCCTCCGGCTCGCACCTCGGTTTGTTCACCTGTCAAATTGGAATTACGAGAACCACACAGGCCGGGACCCCCGGGGATCTTAGGCAACTGGAAAGCTCATGTGTGTGCAGTGGTGCCTGGCACAGGGTGCCCAGTATGTCCCAGCCCCTGCTGCTTTCAAAGCAGTAACAGTCATCAGAACCATGGTGGTGACCGCCATCATTTCTCCAGTGCCCGCTGTGTGCGGCTCTAGCATCGTACATGTCCTTGTGAAGCCTTACGGTCACGCCACTGACGGGACGCGGAGGTGCGGAGAATGAAAGCGAGGGGCTCAAGTCAAAGCTGGAGTAAGAGGCAGAGCTGGGATGGGAACCCAGGCCACCCAGTGCTAAATCAGTGTGCTCTCTGCCCATTCTGCCCACTGCATCCCAGAGTAAAGGACAGGGCGGCTCCTGCTGGAGGCAGACACTGACCCCTCCCCCTCCCCCCCTAGGGAGTCCAGAGACCCAGGTGGGCTCCCGCCTCTCCCCAGCCCTGTCTGCCTCTGCCTGCAGAGGCCCAGAACTCACCTGCTTTCCCGGCAGGCCAAAGCCTGGAGGCCCGGGGTCCCCCTTCTCTCCAGCAGGGCCGGGCAAGGCC
Organism: Lepus europaeus; assembly: GCF_033115175.1. Lineage (NCBI taxonomy): Eukaryota > Metazoa > Chordata > Mammalia > Lagomorpha > Leporidae > Lepus > Lepus europaeus. The sequence continues at coordinate 23,900,533 of NC_084831.1, forward strand.
ACCATGCGGCCGACGCCATCCTGGGGCTTGGACAGGACTGGGCATGGCTCACAAGGCTCCCCCTGTGGAGCAAGGGCACCGGGCTAGGGCTCCCCAGCTCTGGGGCCCAAGGGCCAGGCTTGGGATCTGGGATTCTGACACAGGTAAGGGAGCAACTCGAGAGAGACTGGGGGAAAACAAGCATGAAACAGAGGTGGGGGCTGTCATAGGGGGTCTTGACTCCAGGGCCCAGGCACTGAGGAGCGGGGGGGGGGGGGGGAGCTGGAAGTAAGCAAGGTGTCTGTCTAGGAACTGTCCCCTCTCACCTTTGCCCCTTTGATGCCTGCTGGTCCTGCCGGCCCTGGTGGCCCCTGCATGATAAGAAGCCACATGTGATACCCAGCATCTGCTGGGGACCGGCCCAGGCCAATCCGCTCCCACCTGTCCTCCCCCAAGCGGCCATCATCCCAGACAACACTTACCGGACTGCCAGCTGGCCCCGCCTCCCCAAAATTACCCTGAGAGCAGAGCAGAGAAGGCGTGGTCAGATGAGAGGTGGGGTCTGGGTGCTAGGACATTCCTCAACCCAGAATTACAAGAGGAACCCCCTCCCCGGGACGTCTACAGGACATTCTCATTTCCTGGCTAGGGAAGCTAAGGCCCAGAGAGAGAAGAGCTCTTCCCCAAGGCCCCTGTGGCCAGCCAGGGGCTCAGATCCATGTTTCTGGCCCACGTCCACCTTCACAGACTCCCAGCCCCACGCTCACACTGCCCCGGCACCCGGAGTTCATTTGCGTTCACCCAACAGCCGGGTCCTTCACCTTCCTACACAGAGCGCTGGGCCAGGCAGCAGGTGCACGGCGACGACCAGCACTAGCTAAAACGCCTCGCGGGGCTTACACACTCAAAACACTGACTTCAAACAGCGAGGAAGCAAAGAAACCGAGGGAGGCGACAGAGTGAGTGGGCGGAGGCATTTCAGCCGGGGAGGCCTGGGAAATGTTAGCCGCGATTATCATCAGAAGGATGAGCCTGAGGTCGGCTGAGGAAAGAAGAGGAGGGGGCGGGGGAGAATGTTCTAGACGTTCCTAGTGGGGACCACAGGGACAGCATGAAGAGGTGGCAGCCGTCTTGACATGTTCCAGAACAGAAGGAGAGCCGGTGCCGCTAAAGCACAGTGGAGAAGAGGAGAGACGGAGCCAGACGGACCTGGAAAGGCAGAAGCCGGGTCATCAGTAACTACCCGAGGAAAAGTGGACTGTTGAAGGGCCGCAGTGGCCATGCAGGGCGAGAGAAGATGGCGGTGGGGGTGGAGAGAGCAGAGACCCTGGAGGGAGGAGTCGCTGGCCGAAGCGCCAGATCCTGGCTGGTGGGCTGACGGCAAGTGTGATATGGGGGAAGGCAGGAATCAAAGGCGATGTGGGGGTTGGGGCTGGGGTCCAGGAAACTGCATAGACGCCAGTCTCTGAGACGGAGAAGACTGGAAGGACGGCGGGCAGTGGGGAGAGGGTGCACAAGCCCCATCTGAGTATGCTTTGCCTCTCAGAGCTGGGCCTGAACACAGGTCTACTGCCCGCACCAGGGCACTGATTTGCCCACAGGGCCCTCATCCTCATCCAAGGAACACCGCATTGCAAGATCAATGTCCGCTGTCTCCAGTGGAGTCACAAACACAAACACCGCCACGGGCCCGGAGACGGAGTGACCCGGCCCAGTGATGAAGACACAGACTGGAGCCAGACTTCCCGGGCTCGGCTCCCAGTTCCACATCCAAACACTCGTGTGACTTTGAGCAATGCACTTGGCCTGTGTGTGCGGCTCTGTTCTCATCCGTAAAATGGGAACAAAGGAAGAGGCACTCCAGAGTGCATGGGGAGGATAAAACAAGTGAACACGTGGACAAGACTTGGAACAGGGCCCGGAGCATAATAAGCGATGAAGAAGGATTAAATGTTATTTTACTATAAGGTAGTCTTGAGTAAGCTTAATAGTTTTAGATGATCATTAAATTAAAAGTACAACACTAAGGAATTCTCTCGGAGAACGTGCGGGCTCTTGGAAATAAATTATTGGACTCCATCTGCAAAACACTGGTGAATTTATTTCACTGTGAATTTACAGTTCGGTGCCTTGTCGACATGGTCTCTATTCCTGCCAGGGCCACCCCACCCTGCCTCCCTGCTAAGAAGCCTGCCATCCCTGACCTCTGACCCAAGCCTCACCTTCTCTCCTTTCAGCCCCGCAGGCCCGGGAGCACCAGCTTTGCCCTGAGAAAAGAGTCAGGACAGAGTCACAGCCTCTCCCACCCCGGGCCCCACAAGGCCCCCCTGGGTCCCAGTGTCCAACCCGAAGGAGCAGGGCAACATCAGGATTTGGATTCTCACAGGCCCACGGGTAGCTGGACAGTTCCTTCTGTCTACACCGCCTGGGGCATCCCAGGGACTGGGACTGGGACAGAGAGAGGGCTGCAGGTGGACCAGGGTGTAGGCTTGGGACATCTCCCTCGTGGCCTCCCTCTGGGTCCCTGCCCTTGAAGAATCAGGAAGGCCACCAGTGTGACAAGGACGGGCTGTGCAGGGCTGGGAGGGGAGGAAGCGGTCACTCACCGGAAGGCCAGGCAAGCCGAGGCCTGGGGAGCTCACTTCTCTGAGGTGCTGGGCTTCTACAGGCGAGCCGCAGGACAAGCAGGGCTCCCCCTGCGGGAGGGACAGAAGGGATCAGAAAGGTTCCCGGGGAGGCAGAGGAGCAAAGCCAGGAACGGGGGCTCCCTCACCTTCTCTCCTTTGATGCCTTGGATGCCAGGGTCTCCCTGCAGGGAAAAAAGGTTTGTGGGCTGAAACTGGGCACATTGGGGCAGCCCAAACTCCCTGGCCATAGAGGAGGACAGCCCTGTTCCAACACCCCGGGGTCCCTCTGTGTTCAAGGCCAGCACCCCAGAGGTGGGGCTTACCAGCCCATGTAACAAAGGGGGTAGGGGAAGAGGCCGAGGTGACACCCACATCAGAGTGCCTGGGTTTGTGTCCCAACTCCTTTTCTGATTCCATCTTCCTGCTAATGAGCACCCAGGAGGCGATAGGCCCCTGACACCCACGGGGGAGACCTGGATGGATTCTCTGACCCCTGGCTTCGGGCTGGCCCAGCCCCAGCAGTTGCAGGCATTTGGGGACATGAACCAGAGGAAAGATCTCTCTGACTATCTCAGTCTCCCCGTCTTCGTATAACAAACAATCTAAGCTTCCCCAACGGGAAGTTCCTGTTACGTACCCGATCACCTTTCTGTCCGGCAGATCCCAGGCCCTCCTGAAAGAGAAGCCCTGTGAGGGAGTGGGGCAGGGAGCCCAGGCCAGGACCCCAACCCAGCCCTGCCCATACTTCCAGTCATACCCAGGCCCAGGGCACAGCCCCACTCACAATAAGAGCCGGCTCCACCCCAGCGTGCCCAAAAGGCATCCTGGAGTCTCCTGGAGAGCCGTGGGAGGTTGCCATGGAGACCTCGGGCAGCACTCTAGCCTGGCCCTGAGCTCTATGGTCCAGACCCCAGCCTGACCCTCTGTCTATAATCTCTGTGGCCAGGAGAACTCAGCCCCTCTGCCCCATTCCTCTTGATGGTTGTGCCCCCCACCAGGAGTTGTTTGGTTGACTTGTGGGGGTCCCTGGGCACTCACCCTGATTGGAGCTGGATCACCTGGTTCTCCCTTGGGCCCTGGTTTTCCAGGCAGCCCCACAAAGTTCTGGAAATCTTCAGGCAGCGTTGGGCACACTTCACAGGGCTCCCCCTAGCAGAAGGGGGACTGTGAGTGGACAGGTCGGGTGAGACCCTGGGGAGGCGAGGAGCCTCTTGCCTGCAGCTGCCCTGGACCCTGGGTGTGCCAGTGCCTGCCCTCAGCACCAAAGTGGGCAGCAGGACACTGTAGATTCCTCCACTCGCGGGGAATCCCGGGCATTGCACAGCTCCCCTGCCAGAGCAGGCCCTAAGCCACTGTGTCGGGGGACAGACTGGGGTCTTGGGCTGAGAGTTGATGGAGTTGCCGCGTTCATAAACCACATATGTGGTACGGGCAGGATTTGACCCCAGCTAACCTCAAGCCGGGCTCTTTATTTGCTGATCACAGACATCGTCCCCGGGGATATGGAAGGAATGAGGAGTTCCCTGAGAAAGGCCCAGCACCCCTCCGTGAGCCCCACAGAGAGGGGCTCCCCTTCCCATCCCACTGGAGCCAACCAGGCCTGGGACTCACCTTCTGCCCCTTCGTCCCTGGCACCCCTGGCTTCCCCTGTGGGTGAAGAAGCAGAGGGCATTAGTGCCAGGACAGAGGGGCTGGGGGGCAGAGGGGCTGGGGGGCCGAGAGGGGCCTGAGGCCCAAGGTCATCTCTCTGGAGGCCTCAGGGGAACAGACGCAGGTTTGGTGGACAAGATCCCCACCCCCCACCAACCAGATGGAGCTTACTCACGGGTTTCCCGCCAGGGCCTTCCCTTCCTGGCACGCCGGGGCCGCCCTGGGGTCAGAAGGAAGGTGAAGGGGGAGGCTTGGGTGATGTGCCCGCCACCCTCCTCCACCCATCCTCTCTCTGGTGGGAGGGACAATCACCGCCACCCTTCCGCCCCTGTTTGATCCATTTGGTCGGTTAACTTTCCCTTCCTGCTGCCTGTCCTTCTCTGTGTCTAACCCGAGCCCCCTGGCTTGCAAAAAGACAGGAGGAAGTGCTGCCTGGGGGTGCCCCGTCCCTGGTGCAGCAGGTCAGAGGTTATCAGGGGAACCACAGACAGAGATGGTCACTCCCACGGCTCCCTGCTCGTCCAGGGCCCTCCAGGGAAGGCCACGTGGTCTGGACCAGCCTGGGCCTACCCAGCCCCCATCTTTCAAGCATGGGGACAGGGACGGCCCCCACCCTGGCCTGGCTGAGCCAACGCCGGCCTCTCCGCTGGGCCAGGCTTTGTCTGCTCTTCTCTTCTGCCAAGCAGAGAGCCCCTCTGTGCCCGCCCCGCACCTGTGCTCACCTTGTTCCCCTTAGGGCCTGGTGGGCCACCTGGATCCCCCTAAGGGCAGAAACGGGGTTAGAAAAGGTTGCCCAGGGACCTCTCCCTGTGGCCCGGCAAGCCCGTCTACCCCAACCACCCCACCCCACCCCTGCCTCCAGCCACAGCCCCCAAGACACAGCCTCTTCTGCCCAGCCCCAGCCAAAGACAAGAAGCGAGACAAGGGAGCACTCACCGGGGTTCCCGGCAGTCCTATCCCAGGCGGCCCAGGGAGGCCGGGGGGCCCGGGCTCTCCTGCCAGCCCCTCAGGCCCCACAAAGCCAGGGTCTCCCTGGTACAGACACAAGGGGGTGAGGTGAGAGCTGTGGCTCTGCCCTGCCCCTACGCTGCCCCCCACAGACCCACTGCTCACCTTCTGCCCTTTGGGCCCGATGACACAGATCTCTCCCGGTCGGCCCTGTGTGCAAGCAGGGAGGGGGTAAGAATGGCACCAAGGCCTGGCATCTCCCCCCTGGGGACAGGAAACTATCCCATGTGCCACTCTCACTGCCCCTCCCCAAGCCAGGCCACTTCCCGTGTCCCAGGACATCAGATGAGCTGGGGCGCTGAGGCTGGGGCTCAGGAGACCTGGGGTCCAGGTCCTGTTCTGCCCCCTCTTACTGCGCCTCCCAGGACTCAGCCCCTCCCCTCCCTGGCAAGCAGTGGTAGGGGATGGGTCCCCACAGTTTAATCCCGGCATAGAGCAGGGGCCCAGGCACCTACGTCTCGGCCCGGTTTTCCAGGCAGGCCCTTGATGCCTCCGTCCCCCTTCTCTCCTTTCTGACCCTGGGGAGGGAAGAGGCAGAGTGAGTGGGGCAGACGGAAGGGACTAGAAGAGCTGTGTCTGGGAGGGACAGCCACCTCCTAGACCCCTGGTCTCTGAATGGCTTTAGTCACCACAGCGGGATAGACAACCAGCCAAGCCACTCCGGGAGTCGGTGACACTTACAAACCTCTAGGTCTGGGGGGCACTGGGACAAGGCAGGATGACCAGGGGGAGTGGTGAGGGCAATGCCACTCTGCCACTGCCACTGCCAGCCCGGAAGACCTGGGACACTGGCCCTCCGCACGCCCACTGGGCTCACGGACCTCCACCCCTCCAAATCCAGGCCTGTACCTTCTGGCCTGTTGATCCTGGGGGTCCTGAGGGTCCCTGAGAGGAGGAGACATAAAGAAGGGGTGAGAAAGGAAGGCGAGGCTGGGCCAGCACCCTGCACCCCCGCCCTCTGCTTGGTGCACACTCACCATGGCTCCTGCCGCGCCCTTCTCTCCTTTTGGGCCTTCTGCACACTAAACAGGGAGACAGTGCTGAACGGGGCACAGGGGCACCCTGCGGGCTGCCGAGGGGCTGGCCCCCTACTGGCCCCAAAGCGCTGTCACCTGTCTTACCTGAAGCGGGGCGTCGGGGGAGACTCGAACACAGTCATTGCCCTGGGGGTAGAGAGCAAGGGTCAGGGGTGGGGCCTTCTGGGGACATCTCCTAGATCTGTTGTCCCACGTGCCCCTGGAAAATAGAGGCTTTGCATAGGAACCCCTAGGAAGACCCCGCCCTCATCCCAGCCCCCAGGGCACAGCTGGGAAGGGGCTGGCAGGAGCGGGGAAGAGCCAGGGCACTTACCCGTGCTCCTTTCTCTCCCTTGGGGCCTGATGGGCCAGGTGGGCCCTGCTCACCTTTCCCTCCCTTGGGGCCAGAGGGCCCAAGAGTGACCTGAGGGGACAGAGGAGAGCACATCACACCTCAGGCAGGGAGAGGAAACCAGGGCAAGCAGTTCAGCCAGTGTGGCACAGCACGGTGGCAGGACCGCCAACCTGAATCCCAGCCCCTGCTCTGCGACTCTATTCCGAAGGCAGTGAAACTTGCCAAGGTCTCCAGTCTACTTTCTCTAATCTGCCTGGTTTTAGCTAGCTCCCTCCTCCCCACACTCCCTTCCTATTGCTAGGATAACATGGCTGCTCGGTTGCCATGGTAACCCCTTACCTCTGGGGACCATCAGATGCCCTACCAGATTTGGGCTGGATCAAGAGGGACAGGTAGCAGAGGGGGTACTTCCTGATGTACCCCAAAGTTAAGGGCGAGAGAAGCGCCTAGGTCGTGGGAAAGTGGTGACTCACGCTGCCCACGGAAGAGGTAGTGCCAGCTGGGTGCCAGCTGGGCTCTCACTAGGTCCCTCTCCATTGTCTTTCTGGACCCTAAGAGGGAGCCTGAGCCTGGTCCAACTGGTGAGGGACAGGAGAGGAGTCTGCTCAGGTCCTGTGTCCACTTGGCCGCGGGGGCTGGTGCTGGGCTGTGTGACCCCCGCCCCACCCTCCCTGCTCTCCAGGCCTGCAAGATGACTTTCGAGGCTGTTCCAGCGTAGCAGACTCAGATCGCATAGGAGTGCAAAGCTGCGATCAGCAACCGAGGGCCTGACCCCACCAGCTGCCCCCTGTGCCCAGCCCACCCTGGGGCCCGTGCATTGCTGGATCACAGGACTTGGGGAGGTGGGTGTGGGGGCAGGCTTAGCTCTGGGAGATGGGCAGAGAGGGAATAGAAATGCACAAAGACCCGCTTGTCCTCAACCAGGAAGCTGCCCAGCCAACTCCAGGCAACACCCACTCACCCACTCCCAGCCCTTGCCCACCCCACCCGGCCCATGCTCCATTCACTCACATTGCTCTCTCCAGTACCCTTGTCACAGGGTGGGCACTGAAAGGCAAGAATAGTCCTGGAGGTCAATTCTGAGCCCCCAGGACCCTTCCTCCACCCCCATCCCCACCCAACACATGCACACATGTAGGCACACATGCACACACATGCACGCCCCAAGCCTAAGAACATCACACTTCTCCTGGGTGGAAACTGAGAGCAACATGGAGACGGGCATCCTGGAAACCACACCTCACCCTTCACTTCCCACCAACCCCGATCCACAGCCATTTCTTCAGACCAGGAAATGGAAGCCCAGCCAAGACTAGCAGGTAAGACCCAGAATTAGGGGACCCGTGGCCAAGGCCTCCACGATGCCAATGGCTGTTTGCTGCCAACTCAGCGATAGTGTCCCCAGGGCTACCTCCTGCACCCCAAGGAGAGGCAGTAGGCAGGCAGGGCCCAGGTGTAGGCCCCAAGAAAGACCAGGAGCTGTGTAGTCATCCGGCAGCCCCATGCCCAGCCTCTGTGCCTCGAAGCCTTGTCCAAAGGCCTTTGCCAATCCAAATGCCTGCTCACCTCGTCGGCTGCTGTCTCCCGATGGACCTGGGAAGCAGGGAGGGGCATGGAACTCAGGGACCAAACTCTGCTGCCAACATCCCCTGCCCAAGAACCAGGCGTGGGCGTGCTAGAGAGCGCCTGCCCCATCCGCCCGCCCTCTCAGGGCTGGCACCTACAAATCCTAAGCTCTGTCCAGGAGTGGGGCCCGGCAGGAGGAGAGTGGGGGTGGAGTGTCTCCTCCAGGGGTTTACAGAGGGCACACAGGGCAGACTGAGGGCACCGCATGCCCCTCCCCGCCCACCACCTCTACCTTTGTTCCCCTGTCTGCCTTCGGGCTGATTCTTCCCGTCAGCTGGGCATCCACCTAGGCAGAGGAAGCAGAGGAAAACTCCTGGGCAGGGAGCAGTTCTGGGGCCCATGCTGGCACCCAGGTGGAGGCAAGGACCCCAGGAACACCCTCAACTGGAATCTGGCACCTCCTAGGACATCAAGGGCCTGCCCAGACCCCGGAGGCCTCCCTCACCGGCGCCCCTTCTCTTTCCCCACCCACGTGATGTCGGAGAAAACAAGACCATGAATCAATGGGCTCCTGTGTTCTGGCGGCCAAGGCCAGGCATGATGCCCAGGAGGGCAGGGACACTTCCCAGCCAGGGGGCGGGGCTAAGGGAGGAACTGGGCTTCCCTGCCACCTCCAAAGAACCTAGGAGGGCAGCTGGCCATGGTGCTGGGCAGAGAAACAGCCTGGCATTGACCAGGACTGCATTCTGGAGAAGGAGCCAGCCCTGGGGGAAGCAGTGGGACCTGGCCTCTGACCCCAGGATGTCCTGTCTCGGAGAACCTGCATTGGGGAGCAAGCCTGGTCCTGTCTTCATCAGAATTTTCTGGGTGGCACTGGTGACGGTCTGGGCCTAACTCTCAATGCCAGCAGTGGGTGGGCACAGGGTCACTCACTGGGCTGTGTCTCAGCCTTCCTGAGTCTTTTGGGATGGTATGCAAAGAGGTGGGGCTTCCTGTGCCCTTCCTGCCCTGGGCACATGGCCACCTGACCCTGGTGGCCGACCTCACAGCCAGGTCAGGGGGAGGGGCAGTCTCTCCTGTGCCCACCTGTGCCCCCGTCTGCCGGCCCTGCTCACCTACCTTGCTGTTCTGAGGCTCCTCAAGGCAGAAGCAGCGTGTGTAGACCTTGCCTTCTGTCTGCGGATTGATCTCGATGAGCTCATTATTCTGGGTGTCCCGACGGGTCTTGGTTGTCTCTGGGGGGCACTGGTGTAGGGGAAGGGCAGGGGTCAGACTTGCCCCAAGACTCCCAGACACTCACTCCCAGACCCCCAAGGCCAGCACAGTGCGCCTGGGCAGTGCCTCGAGCCCCATCAGCTGTGCCAGGGCCGAGCCACTCACCCCTCCAGGGAGGATCTCACAGCAGCCCTCCTCCAGCACAAGCTCCGGGTCACAGTAGATGTGCGCCTGCTGAAGGTCAAACTGCAGGGGACAACACAAGTCACTTTCACATGCTCAAACAGCTCTGTGCCTGGGCCTCCAGGGAGGCAGAGACGTCCCTGCAGGGTTGGACCCGCGGCGCTTCCAGTCTGCCTGGGAGACTCTCAGGGATAGAGCTGTTGGGGCCAGCATGTGGAGTAGCAGGTAAAGCCACCATCCCATGCGGACACCAGTTCAAGTCCTGGCTGCTCTACTTCCTATCCAGCTCCCTGCTGGTGCGCCTAGGAAAGCAACAGCAGATGGCCCAAGTCCTTGGGCCCCTGCACCCACGTGGGAGATGCTGATGAAGCTCCTAGTTTCTGCCTTTGGCCTGGCCCAGTCCTGGCCGTTGCAGCTATGTAGGGAGTAAACCAGCAGATGGAAGATCTTTCTTCTCTCTTTTCCTCTCTCTTTCTCCCCCCCCCCCATAACTCTGCCTTTCAAGTTAATAAGTAAATTTTTTTTCAAAGAAAGGACTATAGCTGTCACCAAACACACATGCAGGGAGAGGGAGAGGAGGCCCAGAGGAGCAAGGAGGGAGCGGAGAGTCCACGCAGGCTGGGCCTGGAGGGGCCAGTAACTATTCTACAGATGACAACACAAGGAAAGTGGTCCAGGCGGAGGTAGCAGCGGAGGCAGGGGCATGGGGTGTGGAAGCACCAGGATGACGGGGGGTGGGGGGGGGGCTTGACCAGGGATGAAAGGAGAGACATAAAGGAAGAGGACACACACAGTTCATGAAGGACCTTGAATGCCGGGTTAGCACATTTAGGCTGGGTCTGGAGGCCAGTGGGGAGCTAAGGAGGATTCTGAGCAAGGGGAGGGTCTAGTGACATGCAGACTCCAGGGGTGCGAGCAGAGGGCAGGGCCCAGCCTCGACTCACCGAGACGGGCTTGCCCTGCTCAGCGTCTAAACCCAGGAACACGTGGCCCAGCGGCCGCACAGGTCGCCAGGGTCCCAGGGGCTGGGAGGAGGCGGAGACACAGTCCACATGCACGGAGGCCACGCGTCCAGCCACGCTCAGCATCAGCTTGTGCCAGCGCAGGTCAAAGAGCTGGGGCACTGGGAAGATGCAGGACACAAAGTCGCCATCTTGGCCCTGGGCCCGGAGCTCCAGGCTCTGCTCTTGGCTGTTGACTTCCAGGGAAATCTGCATGGGATTGGGAAAGAGGAAAGAGAGGATTCAGAGCTCCAGGGCTCCAAACTCAAAGGCCTTGGAGCTCAGTGCTCGGGAGGGGACATGTAGACTCAGCGAAGAAAGCTGGCTGGGCTCAGGTGTTGATGGGTTGGGGATGGAGCAGGGAGGCCTCAGAAATCACAGCTGGGAAAGAAGTCGGGCGTGGGGCTCACCTGGGGGTACCCATCTCCATCGGTCACTTGAAACAAGTACCACGTGCTCTGGGGAGTGTGTTTCTTCAGCAGCAGGGTCAGCACCAGCGCAAACTCCTCCGGGAAGCCCCGAGGGAACACTCGGCTGGGGATGGAGCAGAGAAGGCGCTGTGAGGCTCGGGTGTGAGGGTCCCCACTGCTGCCCACCTGGGCTCTCCATCTAGGGAGCCTGCCCCAGGCACACGCAGGTCAGACTTCTAGCCCCACAGGAGGGTGCTGCCAGAAGCTCACGGGACCTGGAGTGCAAAGGTAAGTTGATCTCAGTATCAACATTTTGAAATCCGTGCACCATTTTTCCATCAGAGGCCAGCCCCGTGAGCTTTCTGAGACCTCTCGGATCCACTCATTCATTCTCCACACGTTCATCAGGTGCCTGGCTGCTGGGGATCACAGTGGGGGAGATGCCTGCCCCCTTGGCGTGTCCAGGAGGATGGGGGTGGGGGTGGACCACACACCAAGAAGGCTCAGAATGACCGCTCTGCGCAACCTGCAAGGAACCAGACTCCCCGGAGGGGCTGACTGGGGGTGGGAGGCGGGGTGCTGAAGAAGACCAGAGCAGCAAGCAAGAATTGAAGCCTGAGACGTAAGCAGGGGCCGGACCACCAGGGGATGTGTGGGAGTTTGGACTTCACAGGGTGGACACACACAGACACACACACACACCCCTCTTGCCAGGTTCCTGCCCCCGTCCTGGAGTTCTCGGGGTGCCCTTAGGGTACAGGCCTGTCCCTGCCCCCAGTGTGAGCAGAGCGGGGGAGATCTGGGGGTGGGCCTGTCACGTGCCCTGTCTCTGAGCAGCCCGAAGGCCCAGGGGTAGGTATGAAATGCCCCGCAGACGGGGCTCCCAGCTGAGGCCCCACACCCATAGTCGCTGGGGAGGCTGACTTCAGCAGGGATCCCGGCCATCACCCCAGGGGCCTTTACCGTGTGGGCTGGGTCAGCGGGGCTGCCCCCAGCCGCAGGATGAGCGGCCCCTTAGGGTTGCGGATCTTCTTGATGGCGGACATCTTCAGGAGGCTGAGTCGGCGGATGAGGTTGAAGCCTTTAGGGGAGACGCCGGGTGCACAGCTCAGCTGAGCCGGTGAGCAGAGGGAGGGTGCAGACACCCAGGAAGAGGGGCCGGCAGGACAGACAGGTACTCACCGGTCACGTTGGCGGACGGATCGCTGCTGTGTTCCAACTTGAGGCCTTCTTGCTGAGAAGGTGGGCACTGCCCCCCTGGAAGGGAATTGGGAGCCAGGCATTAAGCAGGCTCCGGCCAAGGGAGCCGCACGGCTGGGCTCTTGGGAACCCTAGGGAGGAGCAAGTGCGCAGCGCCTTGTTGTGGACCTGTAGCCAGGACCTGCCTCAAGGCTGCTTGCATCACGTGCCTTCTGAATCCCAGCTGCCCCGGGAACCAAGGCAACCCCCACCCTCCACCCCAGCATATAGTCGGGAAGACTGAGGCCCAGAGACTGAGACCCTGGGCCAAGAAATGAGTCAACAGCCAAGCAGGATCAGAACTCGAGAAACTCAAATCTCCCAATGCTCCAAGGGGTCAGGCCAGCAAAGAATAAAAGATACCTTGGGCAGGCCTGGAGGGCCAAGCTGGGAGCTGCACGTGTGTGTGCGCGCGTGTTCTCGCCACCATGCCCACCCAGGGCAGGTGGGGAACCGCCAGGGTCATGCACGCTTTGTGTCGGGCATGTACAATGGCATGCGTGTGCCCACATGTGCATGAGTTATGGACAGCCATGCCATGAGGGGTGTCACATGCAGCTGGTCCACATGTCCTCAGCAACGGGTGGGTTCCCACGTCCCACAACCAAAGCAGACAAGCAGGCCAGATAGAAGCTAAGCCAATAGAATGGCTTTTCACCTAGGTCACCGTCTTGTGAGACATGAGATGGAGGGTCTGAGGAGACCCCAAGCTCAAGGGCACCACCAGGAGGAACTTGGGGCTCCAGGCAGGGTGTATTAAGGGAATAAGGGCTCCTAAAGAGGATGGTTGAATTCAGGTCTCCAAAGCCCTGAAGGGCCAGGTGGGCAGCCCCGGGCCTCCCTCTGCCTGGGACGGGCTGAGCAGAAGTATTGAGGGAGGTGCTGCGGCAGCAGGGACAGAGGGGGGACTTGGAAAGGCCATCCTAGCAATGCAGATGGGGATGAGACATCGAAGACTGCCCCTAGAAACTGGCGTTTCACTCGCTGGCAAGCCTGGCTGGCAGGAACCCTGGGTCCCTGGGCTCAGCGACCCCACTGCAGCCTCCCTCCCCCGGTCTGGCCAGAAAGACCATCACTGTCTTCCCCAGCACAGCACGATGGGTGACTCACCCCTTGGCACTGGGCCCAGATTCCTTACAGATGTGGAAATTCTCTGCCCCAGCCCCCCCAGGAGACCTGGAGCGGGAGAGGAGAGCGAGGCTCACGAGCACACACGCAGGGAATCATACGTGTACGCAGGCTCTGGCATACCAGGCCGCCGGGCAGGCACGCCCACCCCCAGCGCACAATCCCTCTCCCTTCAGCACCCGGGTATTCCTGCTCCCTCCCCCACTCCCCAGCTGGATCTGGGCTCCAGAAGTTCTGTTTCCACTTGGCTAGGCAGGGTGCTACCCAGCCCAGAGGGCACCCAGCGAGGCCGGGCAAGTTGCCCGATCAACTTCCCCTGGCTTTGAGCCCTAGAAAGCTGCACCCTTAGTCCCAGCCAGACTTCGGGCCTCGGGCGGGCCTTTGTCAGAGATCCAGACCAGCACAGGAGGAGGACAGGGCTGCAGGACAGCTTCTCCCCCGTGCAGAGGATCCGAGGCCTCAGGCATCTTCAGCAGGAAGAATGCACTGCCATTCCTGCCCCGCCCCCAGAGGCCTTCCCAGCATGTGAGCACAGGGTGGGTGACGGAGCGGGGAGGAAGCTGTTCTTCCACACACGGGGACACAGGAATACGAACAGAGTAACTCTGAGTGCAAACACAGCCATGCTCAGGGCACAAACATGCACATGCACACACATATACTCTCCCGCTCACCTCACACAGGTGCCAACACCGCAGGCTACCCTGGGCCCAGCCCCTAGACTCTCCCCTAGGGCCCCTATGACCGGCATGCACATGGTCACATACGCATAAGGACTCCAGCATCACCAGGAGCCAGCTGCAGGCCTGGGGGATCCTGACCCTCCCTATGCCATCTCACCTGTGTTTGCTCCATGGCTGAAGGTGGCCCAGAGGCCGAGCAGCCAGAGGCCAGGAGCCCAAGATACCCACATCTTGGTCCAGAGAGATGAGCCACAGCCACAGCACCTGAAAACCAGAGACCAGGAAGACGGGATCCTGAGTTGACACAGCACAGCTCACACGTGGGCAAGCGGCAGCCAGCGCATGGGGCCCAGGCGCTGGGACTGCAGTGGCAGGCGGTCTGGCTGGGCATCAGCCCCTCTCAGGGCCCTAGCCACAGGCTTTGGGCTAGGATCTGCGCGGGGGCGATATTCAAAATATTTTACCACTGGTATGGCACAGACATGGACCAGCGGGGCAGAATGCTGGCCAGAGCATACAGACAGGGGCCAGGCAGCACCTGACCGTGCCAGTGGCTGGATGAAGGAGCAGCTGAGAGAGTTCTAGAAGCCCAGAGAAGTCAGGATCATGCTGGGGCTTGAGGCACAGGTTACTTATCAAGACACTGGGAAGCATTTCAGTATTTTAATAAGTTGCACTCTGTGCTGGTGTAGACCAGCCTCGTATCTGGCTAGCTGCACTGGGCTCTGCCGAGGCAGCCCTGCAGGCACCCACGAGGTCAGGGGCCGAGGCTCCTGGCAGGTCTCACAGGTCTGTGTGTGGGCCAGGAAGCTTCCCCCATGGAGACGGTGGGCGGGAGAGCAGGTCGCCAGGGCTCGCGATCTTGTTGCCAACCTTTCCTACTGATGGATGCTCGTCTTTTAGTTTTATGAAACCCTGATGGATGGGCCCAGATAAATCAATGCAGGCTCTGCATGCGGCCAGCAGCGCCGTATATCATCCGGCCCCCTCCGGACAGGCAGCTCGGGCGCGCACAGAGCCACGTGTGTGTGTGCACAGCACACACGGAGGCACAGGCACATGGATACACGGACACATACACGGTACTGGTATGTGCACAAAAGCCCACACACACACAGGTATGCTCGTTGGTCTGCCCAGCCACACTAGCCTGCACACACACACAGCCAGCTAATGACCACCCCTCCAGTAGGCCTTCCTGATGGGAAGTTCTTACGTGAGTCTGACCTCATTCCTTCCAACTGTAATGGAATTCTATGCCGCCCACCCCACTATCATGGATAGGGAGTGAGAACAGAAGGGACCCCTTGCCCCATTCACCCTCATCCTAAAGGTGCACACTTCCCATCTCTCAAAACCCATCCTGCTCTGCCCTTGCTGCCAGCCAATGGAAGACCAGCCACTCCACACATGCGAGGGCCTGCAGAGGCGTGAGCACAAATGTGCTCTTCCTGGCTCCTCCGGATCTCTGGCCTCCACTGCCCAGGCCTCAGCCAGAGGGGAGGGCCACAGGACGTGAGGGAGAGAAGCTGCCAGAGACACGGCCCTAACACAGCGCTGAGGATTCGGGGGCCGGGACAGGCAGAACCAGGATGGAGTTTAGAGCTCATGCCACTACAGAGAAGATGACCGAGGCACAGAGAGGGGACGCCACTTGCCGCAGGCCACACAGCCAGTCGGGAGCAGAAAGGGCCTTTCAGTCCAGAGCCCCAAGGCAGCCCGCTGCACCCCCACTTACCAGTGGTCAGGGATGCCCTCACCTCCCTGAGCAATCCGGGCAGCCTCAGGCAGGCAGCCAGCCAAGGCACGCAGGGCCTTGCTTCCTCAGGCCCCCTGGTGGGGTCCTCGATCTCTCCCGGCAGCCGGCCGGCCGGGTCCCCAGCTTCCCGCGCCGGCCCGGAGTTCCCGGGGCTGAGTGCCGCGGCCGGGGCGCACGCCTGCCTGCCTGCCTGCCTGGGACTGCGGCCACTCCGGGTGGGGGAAGAGGGGCGGCTCCAGGGGGCTGGGGGCCTGCCAGGGCGTCTAATGGAACACAGCTGGGCCCGCCCGCCAGGCCGGAGGAGGCGGGAGGCCGGGAGGGGCCCCGGCGGCAGCGGGAGAGGCGGCTGGACCGCCGGACCGACGCGCAGTCCCACTCCTGGCCTGGCCGGGAGCCCAGACCCGCCCCTGCCGCTTCCCCGCCAGGTGAGCGAGCAGCGCGCTGCGCTAGGCGGGACCCTGCGTGCCCGGAGCTGCCCCGGAAGGGGGCTCCTGCGCGGGGGCAGGCAGGGGTCCGGCGCTCTGAGAGCCGGGCCTGGAGCTTAAAGAGCCTTCCCGGTACCCAACCCCCCCACCCCGCCCCTGTTCCCCTGCCTTGGCTGGGCCCCCAGAAGGCTGGGGGAGGCGGGTAGGGACCCTCCTCCCAGAGTCCAAGGAACTGGTGACGTGGCTGCCAGCCGAGGCTCCGCGGTCAGCTTTTTCCAGCTTCTCGGCCTAGCATTCCTGGGCAGCCTGTCCCTCTGTCTGTCTGCACTAGGGCTGGGAGAGAGGGGAGCTAAAGCAAGCCCTGTGCTCTGGCCTCCTTCCCAGAGCAGTGGCGCCGAGCAAGGCCCCTTATTCCCCCTGACTCCATGAGGTTTAGGAGGGCTCAACTCCTGGTGCCTGCCCCCAGCCCGCGGCTCTGAGTGTAACTCTACTTTCTCATCTGTGGGCTGGGAGCATGCGGGTCTCACACGTCTGCTGTGAGCAGGAAGCAAGTGAGGGTCTGTGGAAGCACTCAGACACCGTAGGGCACGGAAGAGGGCTCAGTAAATTATCATTATTCCGGTGCTCCCAGGTGGGGCATGGGGAGAGGGCCGGGCCGGGGCAGCTGGGTGATGGGGAGGAGGTTGCCTTATATGAGGTCCAGGCAGGCAAGAGCAGTTGAGGCAGGACGGAAGATCAGGCTTCCGAGGGGGAGGCCACAAGTGATGTCCAGAGGCAGGGGCTTGGTGACCTCCCCCTGGGGGGGCTTCCCCCTTGGAGGCACCAAGGCTGAGGCACCCCAGCGATGCAGGCTCAAGCAGCTGCTGCGGGATAGAAATGGGTGTGGGGGTCACCTGGGGAGCAACTGAGTGCCTTGATTGTTGTGGGGATGCGGGGGTTGCTTCCTGTCACCCCGCCCTGTGGCTCCATCTAACCCGAATGGGGTCGGGGGCAGGTCTGGGGTTTCCTCCTCCAGACCCAGAAGCGCTGAGTCAGTGGAAACCCCAACCACGCCACTGCCATGGAGGCGCCCCACTGTGGTCCCCGCGCCGAGCCGGCCCAGATGCTGCTGTGGCTGCGGCGGGGCCTGGGAAACGCTGAGCTCAGCAGGCAGGAAGTGCAGGGGGTGGGGTTCGCCGGTCCGCGGGGCATGGAGGGGGGCACTGGGGACAAATAGGTCAGGCTCTGTCCTAAGAACTCACATGTGTGATCGTCTCTTTCCTCACCGCCACCTCCCCCACCCGGGAAGCAGCGTTCTCGCCTCATTCCCATCTCAGTGAGGGAAGCCTAGAGCAGAGAGGAGGCCACGGCTGCCCAGGGTCGCACACAGCCACCGGCAGAGTGGAGACTCAGCACAGGTCCAGTGGCCTGCTGGGCCATCCTGGCCTCTCCCACCCTTCCCCCACTCGCACGTGGCTGGCAGGGAACCTTGGAAGGAGGAGTCTAAATGCCTTCCCTTAGCACCCAAGGGTGCTCACAAGAACAGCCAAGCCTAGGACACATGCTCTACCCAGAGCCACTGTCACCGATGCAGTCTGGAGGTGTGCCTGTGCCCCTTCCGCCCCCAGCCACACCTGGGTGCACCCAGAAGCCCGCAGTCAGGTATGCTCTGTCTGCACTGGGGTGTGCAGACTCCACCTGCACACGCGCACTCATGTTCACACAGACACGCCTGACCCCAGAACTGAGCACACACGCTGCCCCTCCACGGCCACACCTACAAGACCACATAGATGAGCTGCAGAAGGAGATCCCAGGACAAACCCAGGCGCTGATGCGGGCAGGCTTTGAGCACTGCCGGTACTTAACTGTGCACAGGCAGTCACAGGCATGTACACCCAGACGTGCACACGTATACATAGAAACACAGATGTGCACTCACACACACACAGAGGAGCCTGCAGCCCTGCAGCACATACACGTGCACCCACAGACACAGGTAGCCACACGCGCTCAGAGACGCACACACGGACACGGGGGCACGTGTCCCTGCACTCGGCCAGGCTGATATATTCACATGCATTCAGCCTCAGGAAGCCTTGCGTGCCAGCAAGCTGGGTATCCCGTGGGGCTGGGCTCAGTGCCCTCACCCCAGATGGCATCGCCACGAGGTAATCAATGCTGCTAATCGCCACCAGCTGCCCCGGAGCCTGCCTGCCGCTGCCGGGTGGGACTACCGAGGCCTCCTGGGCCCGGGGAATGTGCCCAGATGTTGGCGGTGCCCAGGGCCTCCCATCACCCTAGCTGCCCACTGGGGAATCCCCATCTGGCAGGAGCAGCCCCTGGGGCTGGGGGAGGGCCCAGAGCAGAGCCAGATGAGCCAGGATAGGCCCAGGAGCCCCCACACAGGCAGACAAAGGTGGTCAGAATGTCTTCGGCTTGCAGGATGAATTGGCACCAGCTCACATGCACACTCAGGCCCTGGGGTACATGCACACAGGTGTGCACACACAGACAGACATCATAGGATTGATTACTTCCTGCATGGTAAATGTCACCATAATTCATTTGGGTGCTCAGGCCAAGCCCTCGGCCAGGCTCCTTCCCTGCTTTGGGTCGTTCTGTCCCTCCGATCCCCAAACACGACTCACATTCATCCCCTTCTCCCTGCTGCCACCCTTGCCCAAGCCCCCATCATCTTCCCTCCGCCAAGGCTGCAGAAAGAACCCGGAACCCCCTCACTGAGCTGCCCGCAGCCTGGGCGTCACCACCCCTGCTCCCCACCCGGCAGCCACTGAAGCATTTTTCAACCTGAATCAGTTCACTTCCCTCTCCTTCTTCAGTCTTCCAGTTCCCATAACACCCAGAATAAAACTCAAAATCCTCCCCTTGGCCTTGCCAAGCCCTTCAGGACCTGGTCCCTGCCTTCCTGTCCGCCCCTTTCTCAGCCCTCAATTCATCACATCGGGCTGTCCCTTTTCCCTCTGCTCTTCCCTCTGCCTGGAAAGGTTTGCCTCTTTCATGTCCAGGGCTCCCCTGCTGAGTCACCGCCTCCAAGGGGCCTTCCCTGACCACCGTCATCCCTCTCATCTCTTTGAGGAGTGCATCTCTGTGTCTCTGGGCTTCCCTCGTTTCTCCAGGTAGCTCCCTGAGTCTTTCCTGTCACGTGACCCTGTTTTAAATCTCTGCGCAGCCCTGGTGTTTGCTCATTGTCTTTCTCGCTCACAGACACCGAGCTTCCGCGAGTGAGCCCATCCGCCATGACAGTAGCCCGCAGCTGAGCCTGGCATCCCACAGGCACCCCACCAGGAACTGAATGAATGAACGTGCACACAAGCGCCAGCCAGACTCTGAGACGCTGGCCCGCACCTGCAGGAGGCAGGACATAAACACGTACACGTGCACACACACACACACATGCACGCAGCTCTGGGGCATGGAGGAGAGGTGGTAACCTGAGGCTCCGGGCCTCTCTCTCCTACTCCAGCTTCTCTGGGTGCCTCTATCCTGTCTCCTGCGACTTCAGGGCACTCTCACGGTCTCTGGCCCCTTTTCTCTGCGCTGGTTGTAAAATCACTGCTTCTTGAGCTCTCCGAGACATGGTCCCTCTCTGCAGCTCTCTCACCTTTGTTTCCAGCTCCCCTGTTTGCTTCTGTTTGCGGATCAGGGGCTCTCACCCTGCATCTCCATCACCTGGGTCCCTGGTGTCTAGCTTTTTCTTTTGCTCACACTTTCTGCATCTTTATGACCCTGTCTCCTTCTCTCTCTCTCTCTCTCTCTCTCTCTCTCTCTCTCACACACACACACACACACACGCACACACACATACACACACATCCCTGCCATCATTGTCTTCACCCTGTGTCTCTCTAGGTATCTCTCTCTACCTGCCTGTGTCTCTGTTTCTGGGTCTCCATCTCTCTGTCTCTCTTTCATTCTCCCTCCCTCTCTCTCCTTGCCCTAAATCAGCCTTGCCTCTGTGTGTCCACAGCCTCTGGTGTCCATGTGGCAGGGACACCCATCTTTCACCTCTGGCTGGCAGCTCTACAGCCCTGGCGGGAGGGCCAGTGTGCCAGCCTACTGGGTCCCACCTGCTCTGCGGGGCCGTGGCCAGCTCCTTCGACACCAGAGCCTGGCCCAGTCGGGACTTCTTACTTCAAGGAGCTCGTGTCAGCAGGCACCGCTTGGTCTGACCACTCGGGAGCATCTAGAAGAGTGAGCCCAGCCCCAGCGGGCACTGCTGTGGACGTAGCAACGGCCAGGGAGGTGGATGCTGGGAAAGGGAGACACTGCAGGTACCCTGGCTCCAGCTCAGGTGCCCCGGATTCTGCCCACCCGTGTGAGGAGTCCACAGAGAGGTGGCAGACACGAAAGTCCTGGATTCCAGTCATGTCTCTACTGACTGTGTGACCTGGGACTATAAGGTAAACAGTGGGATCCAGTTTGCCTTACCTGGCTGCTGTGTTACAGGACCTGGTCTACCCCAGAGGTTCTCAGCTGGGGATAATTTTGCCCCCTTGGCAATGCCTGGGGACATTTTTTAAGATTTACTTGAAAGGCAGAGTCACGGGGTGGGGGAAGTTGGAGAGAGAGAGAGAGAGAGACCTTCCCTTCACTCCCCAAATGCCTACAACAGTCAGGGTGGTTAGGCCAGGCCAGAGCCAAGAGCCAGGAACTCCATCAGGGTCTCTCACATGGGTGGCAGGGGCCCAAGCACTTGGGCCATCCTCTGCTGCCTTCCCAGGCACCTTAGAAGGGAGCTGGAAGGGAAGCAGAGCAGCCAGGACATGAACCAGCGCTGCAATACGGGGCATGGGTGTCACAAGCCACAGCTTAACCTGCTGCACCAGAAGGCCTGCCCCGGGGATGTTTTTCATTGTTGCAACAGAGGAGGGTGGTGCCACTGACATCCAGAAGATGCAGTGCACGGGACAGCCCCTCCCTGTGAAGAATTACCTGATGGCAGATGTCAGCAGTGGCCTGGTGGTGACAGCCTGCCCTGCCTCCGGGGAGAGTCTGCTCCGGCGAGTCCCTCATCCCTTGGCCTCCTTTCCACTCTTCCTCATCCTCTGACCAGGGCAGGTTGTCGCCAGAAGACGCAGGACACCAGAGTTTGATCCTGGCTCTGCCTCACCGACAGCAGCTAACGTTGGCTGAGCCCCTCTGAGATGCTGGCCTGGACCATGCATGCAGCAACCCGTTTTCATCTCGCGACAGCCCCAGGAGCCCAGACACTACTGCCGTCTCCATTCTAAGGATGGGGAAACAGGCAGACAACAAGCACACGGTCAGCTCAGGGTCACACAGTGGACGCACATGGAGCCTGGATTTAAACTGGGCACCTGGCCGGCGCCACGGCTCACTTGGCTAATCCTCCGCCTGTGGCGCCAGCCTCCCAGGTTCTAGTCCCGTTTGGGCACCAGATTCTGTCCTGGCTGCTCCTCTTCCAGTCCAGCTCTCTGCTATGGCCCGGGAGTACAGTGGAGGATGGCCCAGGTCCTTGGGCCCTGCACCCGCATGGGAGACCAGGAGGAAGCACCTGGCTCCTGGCTTCAAATTGGCGCAACACTGGCTGGAGCGGCCATTTGGGGGGTGAACCAACGGAAAAGGAAGACCTTTCTCTCTCTCTCTCTCTGTCAAAAAAAAAAAATTAAAATTAAATAAACTGGGCACCTGGAGAGAGTCCTTTCCCAGAAAGAACCTGCAAGGCAGGTGCCGGGCCAAGCCTGTTCCCCCATCTGAGCCTCCTTATTCTCATTTGTCAGGCAGGACCCACTATCTCATTTAACTCCACAACAGTTCTAAGAGGTGAGGTGGTATCTTCACCTCCACATCATGAGAAGGTGAGGATTCAAGATTGACGTTTCAGAGGCTGGCGTTGTGGTGCAGCAGGTTGGGGTTCCTGGGTTCCTGTGATGCCGGCATCCCACATGGGCACCAATTTGAGTCCCAGCTGCTCCACTTCTGATCCAGCTCCTCATGAACACAGCTGGGAAAGCAGTGGAAGATGGCCCAAGTCCTTGGGCCCCTGAACCCACATGGGAGACCCAGAAGAGGCTCCTGGCTCCTGGCTTTGGCCTGGCCCAGCCCTGTTGTAGCAGCCACTTGGGGAGTAAATCAGCAGACGGCAGGTTTCTCTCTCTGTGTCTCTTCCCCTCTCTTTCTGTATCTCTACCTTTCAAATAAATACATCTTTAAAAAAAAAAAAAAATTGGCCGGCGCCGTGGCATAACAGGCTAATCCTCCACCTTGCGGCACCAGCACACCGGGTTCTAGTCCCGGTTGGGGCACCGGATTCTATCCCGGTTGTCCCTCTTCCAGGCCAGCTCTCTGCTGTGGCCTGGGAGTGCAGTGGAGGATGGCCCAAGCCCTTGGGCCCTGCACCCGCATAGGAAACCAGGAGAAGCGCCTGGCTCCTGGCTTTGGATCAGCGAGATGCGCCGGCCGCAGCGGCCATTGGAGGGTGAACCAACGGCAAAAGGAAGACCTTTCTCTCTGTCTCTCTCTCTCTCACTATCCACTCTGCCTGTAAAAAAAAAAAAAAAAAAATTGAAGTCTGAGTGCCACAGGCCTGGGAAGTAGTAGAACAGATTTGAACTCAGCTTTGCCTAACCCCAGGGCCCCTGACCTCAAGCAGGTAACCCGCAGCCCCCAGGTGCCATCAAGCTGGACAGCGGGAATTCTGAAACGGAGGACGTGGTAACCGCCAGTGATCAGACCCCAGCCCCGAGTTTCTGCTCCTGTGGTTGGCTTTTCTGACAAGTTCCCAGGTGCTGCTGCTGCCCCAGAGAGCGCACTGGGGAACTCGGGCAGTAGAGACCACACCTGAATCTGGGTTCAAATCCTGACACCTGCTCTTGCTGACCTGGGGATGTCACGTCACTTCCTGTGAGAGCCACGCTCACAGCGATGAAAGGACTCCAGGAGAGGCTAAGGAGGGAAAGCCCCTCTCTTGATGCTGCCCCCTAGCGAGCACTCAAGTGCTTGCCGGGTCGACCACCCCCAACCCTGGCAATTGCCCAGTCCCCACCCAGAAAGTCTCCTGGAGGGCAGAGGATGAATCTTTCTTCCTCTTCTACCTGCTGGCCACCAGGACTGCAGAGAGGGCACAGAGATGACGCCTCAGGACAAACATGAGAAGGAGGCAGCCCCCAGCCCTCCGGGTATCACCCGGGGTCTCTGCCCCAAGGCACAGCACCTCCTGGGGCAGGGGTGAGAGTGGTGCACAGGCAGCATCAAGGACGCCCAGGGTGGTCTGACCCCCAGTCTTCCTCCAGGCCCTGCCCCATCCCCAATGACCCCAGCCTTTCACGGCAAGAACTGGCCTCCTGAGGCCTGATGGTGTAGTTTGTGGCTCCTTACCCTAGAATCCCTTTGGCTACCAACCAACTCAAGTCGGCCCTGCTGTGCTGTGTTGAGCTTGAGCTAATCTCTGGGCGTCTCTGGGCTTTATTTTCTTCACCTGTAGAAATCAAGTGAGCGCTTCGCCTAGTGACTGGGTATGAGCTCCAGCCCTAGGATAACTGGGTTCAAACCCTACCTCCACCACTTACTAGCTGTGTCAGCAATTTAGCAAATCAACTCTACCTCCTAGAGCCTGTTTGACCTTGAGGGTCAGCTGAGACGACATCTTCGAAGAAGCGAGCAGTGGCTGGCATCTGGCCTAGCAGTTAAGCTGCTGGTTGGGATGCCTGCACCCCTCACCCAGGTGGATGGGTTGGCACTCCAGCTCCACTCCCAAGTCCAGCTTCCTGTCAATGCACAGTATGGGGTGGGGGGCGGCAGTGATGGCTCAAGAAGTTGGGCTCCTGCCACCCCCATGAAAGATCTGGATTGAGTTCCAAGTTCCTGGCTTGAGCTTAATGAACCCAACCGCTGCTGTTGTGGGCATTTGGGGAGTGAACCAATGGACAGGCACTCTCTGTCTGTCTGCCTCTCAGACAAAGTGCTGAGCTTGGTTCCTGGAACTCACGAAACGGCAGCGATTCCAGAAATGGAGTGAGTGTGTGGCACCCTTTCCACCACAAAACAACCAAGCGCTTGGCTGGCTTCCCTGCCACCTCCCACCCCCGGCAGTCAGCGTTGAGGCCATCTCCCTCTTTCTCCCCAAGTTAGGGGCGAGGAAGGCAATTGGGAAGGGTCTCCGAGAGGCAGTGGATCTGTGCAGGCAGAGGAAGGGGCCCAGTTGCTTTTTGGTTAATTAAGCCCCGAGGGAGCCGTTTTACAGCCTTTGACAGAGACGGGGCACTTGGTAAATATTCACTGCGTGAACCGAAGAGGAGCCCCACTCCCCTCCACGAAAAGCGCACCAAGGAGTCTCAGGGTCGGGGGGGAGGCACGGTGGGAGGGGAGCGTTCAGGGACTCCCAGACTCTTCCCTGGCATGCAAGAGCCTCAGACAGTTGGACTCATAAATTCTTTGAATCCTGGAATCTGGGTGGAGGGAAGCTTTGGCTGCTCCCCAATGCCGCCGCCTCCCAGCCATGCCCACGGCTGGGCAGGGGAGGCCTGATACCCTGGCCTGGGAGGGAGGTGGAGGAGTGGGCGGTGGAAGGGAAGGTGAAGGTGAAAACCCGACTTCTTCCTCTCAGGCAGAAAATAAGATCAAAGATCAGAGAGGGTTTGACACTGGCGCTGCTACTTCCTGGCCTTGTCTTCTTACACAAATTCCTGCCCCTCTCTGAGTCACAGCCTCCAGAGCTGCAGAATGGGGTGAGAATGGTAATACCTAATCGCAGGGAACTGGTGGGAGGCTTAGATGAGATAATGCAGGAGACTAAGTCAAGCCCCCAGGAATCACCCCAAAATGCTACTCACTGTCCTTACCAGGATGTGAGAGGGCCGGCGAAGGAGCAGGGGCAACATGTTCACCCCTAACACGTCCCCTGCCCTGCCCCCCATCCCACTCCTTACATAGCTGCCTTCACGTAGCTTTAAGAGGTCCATGACATTTCTGACAGTATTAGCCCCCACGAAGCGGCCTAAATAACAGTATGTAGTGAAATGTAGCCAATGGGAGAATTTGTCAGCCTTGATCATTCCAAAGACGCCTCACACTGGCAAGTGTGTATGAAAGAGGACAGGTGGCCGGGAGGTATGGGAAAGAACCCAGGACCGGGGACCCGGGTTCAAGGCCAGGGCCTGCCTTGATGCAGTGTTTGGGCTTTGGAGGCTCTTGACTTTTGGAAACAAAGGGAGGCTGAACTTAGGGACTCAAGAGAGCTGTCTCCCCAAGTCTGAGAGTCAAACATGCCCACCCCGCTCTGTGGGATGGAGAATGGGGGGAGGCGAACTACACCTGCGTGAGGCTCAGGCTGCCTCGTCCTACACCCAGTACCTCCCCAGCAGTTTTGGCGTTCCACAGTCATCCAAAGGCCGAGCCTGTCCCTGGAGGGCACTCACCACACCTTTTCCGCTAACCCTGCCCTGTGCAACCCACACCGCAGGCCTAGAGTGCCAGAGGCGGCCACTCGTCCTCTGAGCCGTGTGACCTCATCCCTGCACCAATCACCAGGACAATCCTACTTAGGTACCGTTACTCCCACTTGACAGGTGAATGAGCCACGCACCTGGGTGTCAGCCTCAACTTCACAGTAAAAAACAGGTCCTGAGAAGTTAGGCAAGCGACCTGCTGAGATTCGAATCCGCTTTGCTGTGTGATGGACCCCCGTCCTCTCGTTGGGCCTCCGTTTTCTCATCTGTGGAGTGGGGGTATTTGCTCCAGCACTTTTAAGATCCACGTCGGGACTTTTTTGCTGCTCTGAGCTGAGGTCCCCACCCAGAAGCGAGAACAGCCCGGTGAGGCAGGCGGGCTGGCTAGGGGCAGGTGCAGACGTGACTGTTCCGCCAGGCGGGGGCGCCGCCGCCAGACACAAAAACAACCGAATAAATCAGGCCAAGGAACTCCTAATCCGTCCCGGCTGTGACTGCTACCGCTTGCCCGGCCTGGGAGGGGGCACGGCCGGCCCAGAGCGCGGAGCTGGGCCAGCAGACTCGGAGTGCTGCCTGGCCATCAGGCCCAAGAGGAAGACTCTTCCGAAGGGGTGACTCAGGCCTCCCTGACCCTCTCCTGGGTGGGCACGTTCCAGCGCCTGGGTCTATTTTTAGAGCCGGCTCCAGGCCTGAGCGCCGCAGAGCTGCAGGCAGGCCAGGGGGGCTCCGTCCGGGCGCGAGCGCCGGATCAGCTCCCCCGTCTCGGGGCTCAAGCCCCAGGCCCTCCAGCTGTGCACCCAGAGAAAGATGCGGGAGCCCGGGGTGCAGGGGTGAGGCGCAGGCCCCGAGGACGCGTCTCCTCCCCCGCTCCCCGTAAGGCCTGGCAGTTCCAGGGAGCTGGGCGAGGCCTCCCAAAAACGACCGCTATTAAGCGCGGCCAAGAGCCGTCCGCAGCTCCGTCTGCCTATTGGCCCGGAGGCCAGGGCGGCCGGCCCGGGCTCCCGCGGCAGGACTGGGTAGGGTGGGAGACCGGAGGGAACTGCCAGGTTCGTGGGAACCCGCCCCCACCCCGCCCTAGGGCCCTCCTCCAGCCCCACTCTGGCCCCACCTCCTGCTGGCCACGCCCCCAGTCCGCCTGGGGCCGCCGCCGTGACAGGGGTGCCCTCCTTGACCCCGCCCCAAGTCCCTCCCCCTAGTTGGCTCCGCCCATCCCTCTCCAACCTTTGGTCCTGTCCGAGGTCCCTGGATGCGGGGCTGGCACGGAGGTGAGAAGAGCAGCGCCCTCTCCCCCTGCCTGGGGACAAGGCAGAGAGCGTCGTGGGCGGGCGGACGACGATGGCGCCGCTGGCCGGAAGCCGTGCGAGGAGCTGGGCAGTCTTGGAGGCTGGGGCGGCCGAGGCAGCCCCCAGCACTGAAACAACCCTGCGTGTGTGGGCACGGGGAGGCGCACGCGGGTACCTGTGCAGCGAGTCTGGGCTGGTGCCCCTGCCACTGGGCCTTAGAGGCTGAGGCCACGGCCCTGGGGAGTGGGGAACGACTGGTGGCCCAAAGCATAGACGCGGGATTTGGGGAGACCCGAGTGGAGGCCCACGCCTGTAGGGGTGAGGCGGAGCTCGGCCGCCCGGCGCCAGCCCTCCATCTAGTGGGAAGTGTGGGAATGGCGGAACGCAGGGGTGGGGCGCGGGGAGGGGGCCGCGGCCCGCAGAATCCTTCGTCTCCCTGGACATTCCGTGGCGCCTACACAGCACCATCCTGGCCAATGCGCTCCACCTCCGGGATGCGCCCCAATGGGAACGGGAGTCGCTGGACCATCTGCCCTCCCCGGCTGCCCCGGCTCCAAGCCCTTTCTTCTCATTGATGAGCTCTGGAACCTGGTCCCGGGTGTACCTGCCAACTGCCTCCGGTTTTACTCTCGTTTCCGCATCCCTTCTTCCTGGCCAAACGGTGCTTCTAACACAGAGGTCTGGTTGTGTCACTGATTAAGATGTTTCAGTGGCTTCTCCCGGCCCGGAAAAACTCCAAACGTCGACCTGGTGCTGCTGAGGCTCTGCAGCCACCCAGCTCGCCTCTGTCAGCCCCCCAACCCCTCGCCGGCCTTGGTCCACACTGGGCAAGGTTCCCTCACCACTTTCCCAGGACCTCACTCCCGGCCTCATCCTTGCTGTCTTCAAGGATGGCTGAAACTGCTCTCCTAGGAAGGCTGAGCCGCAGGTGTGAGCTGGTGCCCCTCATCTGTGCGCCCTCAGCCCCCGGGTGCACACCTGTCCCCCTCAGAGCGCTCACAACGGCTAATTGCCTAATTGCTTGGTCCCCCTAGTGGCAGGACAATGTATTGACATGCTCATTGCTTTGCGCCCCTGTATTTTCCCCTCCCACTTCCAAGCTGGTCGCCAAACGCTTTGATTTCCCTAGCCTCAGGGAACTGTGCAGGGCTGCACACAAAAGCTGCTTGAAGTCTGATGGCACATCCCGACTTGTGAAAAAGCTAACCTTCTGGAAGCAACCGTGGGGGGTGCTCCCAAGGGAGAGCGAGAGAGCAAGAACGAGGACAGAGAAAGGAGGAGAGACAGCGACTGGCTGCAGGGGGGTAGGGACCTGTCAGGTGGACCTGCCTGTATAAGTGCCAAGACACCTGGGGAGACAGGAACTCAGGCACTGGGGTACTAACCTCAGGGCCCCTCCTCCACCAAAAAAAAAAAAAAAAGGAGCAGCTCATTCACTGAACCTCAAGGGACCATGTGTAGGTGTCTCTATGTGGCCAGTGTGGAGGACAGGAGGCACCCCCTCCATGCCTAGGAGTGAGTGGGACCAGCAAAACCTTGCACAAGCCTTGAGAGGAGAGGGAAGGGGCCCGGGAATGGCTGAGACCGAAATTTCTGCCAACTTGTAGAAAAGGGCTCGGAGTGAGCCAGATTGGAGATGGTTAAAACAGAATACAAAAACAGGATACTTCTTGTCCATGTGCCAGGATTCCTACCTGCCACACCTGTCTGTGTGCATCTCCCATACAGAGCTGAGACCACCTCATTCAGAAGTGTAAGCTCAGGACCCAGTGTGGTGCCTGGCGCGTAGTTAAGCGTTCAAAACTCACTTGTCATCGGTAGCTACAGGAACCTGTCTATAACCCAAGTCAGTTTCAGCGCCACCCCCCAGCCCCAGCTGGCAGAATAAAATCCAAGCCTGTACCGCGGCCTGCCAGGCCCGATGCGATCAGATCCAGCTTTCCTCCAGCCTCCTCCCTGCAGCCCGTCCTCGCTGTTGGAATGCACTACTTGCAATTCCCTGAGCCTGCCAGGTTGCTTCACGGCTCGTGCACCCTCGTCCGGTATGGCCTTGCCCCCTTCTCTGCTGCTGAGCCTCCAGTTAGTCCTCAAAGCTCAGCGCAGGTGTTCCCGAGTCCCCTCTGAGCCCCCTTCCCCAGGCAGGGGCGACGGCCACGTTGGTCTCCTCCTCCCAGGGCTGCTTCTCCAGACAGTGGCCTTCTCTAGTGTCTGAGTCCCTGTGCCCGGCCCAAGAACCCAGGGCACCAAATGCTCACTGTTCACTCAGCTTCAGCCCTGCTCCTCCAGGGGACTTGTGGGGCGACCTCAAGTGACTTCTGCCCTCTGGGCCTCGGTTCTCCTGGCAGGACTGTGAGGGCAGGGTCCCTCTCCCCCTCCGTGGAGCTTGGAAGTGACAGCAGGTAAAACACCATGCACTTGTTTGCCCTGAAGGCCAGCCGAGCACAGAGCAGACTCAGTTGCACAGGCCACACCCATGCATGTCCCCCTGGGAGCAAGCCCCTGCCCAAACAGCTGCTGTGACACCCTCCCCTGAAAGCACAGGGAGCTTTCTGGGCATGGAGGCTCTGTCCTCCCGTCCCCACCCCCACTCAACCACTGGCCTTGACAGTGAAAAATTCAGCAGCAGTCAGGGCTGCCAGTCCGGCCTCGGCATCGAGTTAGTATTCAAGGAATGAGCCGTCTGCAATATGCATGCCCCGAGGCTGCTGTCCTCTGGGGCTCTCCCCTTCCCAGGCCTGCCTGCGTGCCCTCCCCCCACCCTCCACCCCAGGCAGACACAGACACAGCCTGCCTGGGGTGGAGGACTGAGGGCCAGACCCTCGGCCCTATTAGCTTCCTGGACACCCCTCTCTCAACGTCTCCTCATTCATTCATTCGCTCACTCATTCATTCACCAATGTCCATCAAGTTCTTATCATGTGCCAGGCGACAGCACGTATGTCAGTGAAATTGGCCCTGCTCTGCCCTCAGGGGGCTACAGTCCAGTGGGAGAGCCAGATTATACACAGGGTGATAGGATTTCCAGTCAGGAGAAACACTACTGGGGAAAGAGCGAGGTGAGGTGATAAAAATCAATAAAGTGACCAAGGAGGCAAGGGGCAGTGAAGCTTCGATCAAAGCAGAAGTCAACAAACTCGTAACCGGGGAAGAGCCTTTCAAATGGAGGCCACAGCAAGTGCAAAGACCTGGGGAGAAACCATGGGATGTGTCCAAGCGGCAGACGGGCGGCCGTGTGGCTGCAGCTCAGTCAATGAGGGAGGCAGGAGATGTAGCTGGAGCACTGGAAGGGCCAAGGTCACCCCCGGCCCCTTGGGTCATGGTCGGGAGCTTTAACTTCATTCCGAGAGCAAATGAAAAGAAAAAAATACGAGCCTCCTCTCAACTCCTCAGCCTGGGAGCGAGACCCAGCACGGGGGCTGGATCGGGCAATGTTTACTAAATGAATGAATGACCGAGTCAGGTTTTCCTGACTCCAGGCTTGACTCCCTGGCTCAGAGTGGCTCAGCTGGACTGCCAAAGACTCCTTGAGCAGCTCAGCTCAGGGCTCAGCCGGGCCAGAATCAGGCATTCAGGTGCCCCTCCCCCCGAAGTGTCTGGTGTACCCACGCAGGTTACAATGGAAATAACCCCGATCCATGTAGCTTCATATTTACATGCACGAGAAAAGAAAATGGCCTCTTTTTTAACGACATTCATCACAGCAGAATCACCCTCTGCTGCTTCGCTGTGTTATTGCTGCTGCTGCCTTGCTGCCGGCCCAAGCTGGACTCGGTCTGCCCGCTGGGTCACTCAGTGCAGG
The DNA here is from genome assembly GCF_033115175.1 of Lepus europaeus. Taxonomy (NCBI): domain Eukaryota; kingdom Metazoa; phylum Chordata; class Mammalia; order Lagomorpha; family Leporidae; genus Lepus; species Lepus europaeus. Next base: position 23,931,269 of record NC_084831.1, read on the forward strand.
TCGGCAGGATTTGCTGGTCCGGCTTTGGGATAATGAGCAGCCAGGCTGTTGGTGAGCCACAGGTGCAAGAGGCCAGTAGCATGGTGGGCAGCTTGCTGAGGCCACGCCAGGTTTGGCAGGTGCTCAGGGTAAGGACTCTGGGGAACTTTCCCTGGGGTCCTCAAGGCTTGTCCCTGCCCATCTCTGACCCTCCAAAGACTGTACCAGGTGACCAAGGTGTGTAAGGCTCAGTTACTTGCCCAAGATCCCTGAGCCAGTTGGGGACACAGCCGCAATTCAAACCCAAGCCTGGCCTCCACAGCACACCCCATTTCCTCACTGAGGGCGAGTGGGCTGGGGTGGGGAAGAATGCCAAGGGCCACAGCCCACCTGCACCTGCCTGGAGCCACAGAGCTAACAGAACAGTGGAGCTGGACCAGCGCCACGGCTCACTAGGCTAATCCTCCGCCTGCGGCGCCAGCACCAAGGGTTCTAGTCCCGGTTGGGGCGCTGGATTCTGTCTCTGTTGCTCCTCTTCCAGTCCAGCTCTTTGCTGTGGCCTGGGAGTGCAGTGGAGGATGGCCCAAGTGCTTGTGCCCTGCACCCGAATGGGAGACCAGGAGAAGCACCTGGCTCCTGGCTTTGGATCGGCGCAGTGCGCCAGCCATAGCAGCCATTTGGGGGTGAACCAATGAAAGAAAGACTTTTCTCTCTGTCTCTCTCTCTCACTGTCTAACTCTACCTGTCCAAAAAAAAAAAAAAAAAGGCTGGCGCTGCAGCTCACTAGGCTAATCCTCTGCCTGTGGTGCCGGCACCAAGGGTTCTAGTCCCGGTCCGAGTGCCAGATTCTGTCCTGGTTGCCCCTCTTCCAGGCCAGCTCTCTGCTATGGCCCGGGAGTGCAGTGGAGGATGGCCCAAGTCCTTGGGCCCTGCACCTGCAAGGGAGACCAGGAGAAGCACCTGGCTCCTGGCTTCGGATCAGCATGGTGCGCTGGCCGAGGCAGCCATTAGGGGGTGTGAAGAAGAACTGGGTGTGAACTGGGTGTGAACCAACGGCAAAAGGAAGACCTTTCTCTCTGTCTCCCTCTCTCACTGCCCTGTCAAAAAAAAAAAAAAAAAAAAAGGAACAGTGGAGCTGGACCCTACCCCCAGCCCCCTCTCTCAGGGCCTCGCTGGGCTGAGTCTAAAGTTTAAGCTCACCACTCCCATGATCCACTTTCTGGGGCCTAGAGATGGACCCTCATGTCAGGGTCCTCAGCAGGTTCCATAGATCACAGCACACCCAGACCCAGCACCCAGGAGGACTCCAGAGCCTGGGCCCGCACCGCGCTTGGACTCTGGGGCTCAGGGACGGGCTCTCCTGTCCCTCTAACAGGGGCGTGTTTCACAGGCTCCATTCTTCCCTCTCTCACTCAGCCCCAAACCACACTGGTCTGGGACGGACCCCGAAAGGGATCAGACTCAGCCCCTACCTGGGAGAGAAATTGTCCTCTCCTTTCCACCCCAGGGATGGGGCTCAGGAAACTCAAAGCAGAGTATGGTTCTCGCGGGCCTGGGAAGCCGCGTGGCTGAGAGCAGCACCCCAACATGTAGCCGATCTTCCTGAGCCACTTCCGGGCCGAGCTCTGCCTCCACTGGGTTCCAGCCGCGAACCCCACCCCCGATGAGTGGGAAGTGACAAATGAGCCCGGGGAAGTAGGGGGGAGGGGGCTGGCAATCGATGGCATTAACATGGTGCCCAAATTAAATATTGACTTTCTTGGTTGACGCTAGGGATCCTGGATTGATGGCTGGGGCCGTGCCACCACAGGGGATGGGAACAAATGAGCCTGGAGCAGCACCAGTGGGAAGTGGGGGCCTGCAGGGAGGACTTACCCCTGCTCCTGCCTGCTCAGGTGCAACAGGGTGAGCATTGTGGGGGGCCCAGAGTGCTGTGCCTGCGTCTCCATCTTGTGTCCAGGGAGCTTCCCCAGGGAAGCCAGAGTTCCCTCCTCCCAGGTCTTAGAATCCAGGTATTGTTGAGTGGTCCCTGCCACTGCACACCCCGCCCCCCAGTCCTACCTTCAGGAACTATAGTTGGCCCAGAGCCCAACCAATGCGCAGAATCCATCTCTGTGATGATATCTGTTCCTACGGCTCAGGACTGCCTCCCAGGTGGTAAGGTCGGTCTGCCATCACACGGGATCTTAAGGAGGGTCTCAGGAGAGCCTCTCCATCCCTGGAGACCTTCCACCAACCTCTCCAGCTAATTCACCATCAGCCCCCTCCTGTAGCTCTGAGCTTGCTTCCCACCCCCCCCCCCTTTTAAAGCACTGCTCCAAGAACTGTCTACACCGCCCGCATTTCCTCACCTCCCACTCACTCTACGGCCCATTCCTGTCTGGCTTCCTGCCACGTCCATGACCATAGCCCAGCGCCTCTCCTGAGCTCCAGCGCTGTGTGTCCAACCACCTACCTCTACAGAGCTCTCCGTTTGACCATCCTAAAGTTCACACGTCCAAGGCCAAATTCATGACTGTCTCTCCCAAAGCTTCTTCCTGTGTTCTCAAGCCAACCTCTGGTCATCCATCCTTGGCTCCTCTCCCAAACCTGCCCCACCAGGAGCTGACCATTCTACCCACTACATACACGCACGTTCTTCCTCCTCCACAGCTCCTCTCCAGTTTCTGGAGCGGGCTGGGCGGGCTCCTTACTGGTCTCTGCATCCACCCCTGCTCCTCCATGCCCTGCTATCCATTTCCCATCCACCCAGGGAAGTCCTGTGGATATGGATGTTGGATCACGTTAGTCCTCTGCTCAGTACCCTAGGCTTCCAACTAGTCTAAAGGCCAAAGCCCTCAGTGGAGCCTCCTCTGCCCTGGACAGTGTGTGATTTGAGGGCCTGGGAGAGGGGATCTTCCTGGAGTAGGTGGCCTTGGAGGGAGGAATATGGGGACAGATTGGACACCATCTTTATAAAACCTCACCCGAAGTCCCATGCACTGCCAAGGTGGGCATGAGGAAGCCCGAAAGGGAATGACTGGAGCTGCAGAAGTCAGCAGCACCCCACCCCCAGGTCCTCCCAAAGGCCACCCAGGCCATCTAATTTCCTTTTAATTGGTGTCTAATGGAAGTAAATTAAACCCAATCGAGTTTTAATGAGTTTGTTCAAATGCCAGCCTCACCTGCTGCGCATCTCCCACGGTCTGAGGCTGCAAGTGGGCTGGGAGAAGACAGGCTGTGTGGGTGGGGATAGGGATGGGAGCACACCTTCCCTCCAGCCTGCTGAGGTAGGCCTCGTACCTTCTTCTCCTTCCCCACACTCCTTTCCTCTATCCCAGGAATGTCTAGATTCTAGGAACAGTGCCATAGATCCTTGCAGGGAATTTCCTCTACACCTGCCAACCCCTCCACACCGCACCCACAGCCCTCAACACCACCTCTCCACAACCCAGGAACTAGGCTCTGGTTGGGCACCTCCTGTGCACAGAGGACACTGCATTGACTTGCCCAAGGTAACTGCTTTGCTCCGCCTAGAGCTGTGCTGTCCAGTATGGGAGGCAGTAGCCACACTGTGAGTACTCAGCACACAGAATGTGGCAAGAATGATCTGAGATGCGTGTGAATATAACACACTCTAGGGGCTGGCTCTCTGGTATAGTGGGCTAAGACTCCACCTGTGGCACTGGCATCCCATATGGGCACTGGTTCATGTCCCAGCTGCTTCTCTTCCAATCCAGCTGTTTATGACCCAGGAAAGCAGTGGAAGATGGACCAAGTGCTTGGACCCCTGCAGCCATGTGGGAGATCCAGAAGAAGCTCCTGGTTCCTGGCTTTGGATTGGCCCAGCTCCAGCCATTGCAGTCATTTGGGGAGCGAACCAGCAGACGGAAGATTTCTCTCTGTCTGTCCCTCTCTGTAATTCTACCTCTCAAATAAAAAAAAAAAAATCTTAAAACACACACACACACACACACACTAGATTTCAGACAGTATAAAAACAAATGTAAACCATTTCATTAACTTTTTATATTCATTGTCCAAATGCTCATTTCTTTATATATTTTGATTAAATATATTATTAAAATTAATTTTTTAAAACTTATGACTACTAGAAAATTTTAAGTTACATATATAGTTTACACTGTATTTTTATTGCCCAACCTCTGTGAACTGCTCACATGTGAACTGCCCCCTCCCTAGCCCCTGGGCCTGGTCTGGAAGGCAAGGAGTGGCTGCAGGTCAGTGTCAGTGAGCCTCTGTCTTGTCTCCCACGTCTAGGTCCCTTTCAGCACCCTGGACAGCATCCAGGACTGGCTTCCTGCTTCCAGTCCTAGGCTAGCCTTGGGGCCCAGGAAGGAATGGATGGGACAGGGCTCGATGACCCCTAAAATGTGCTCCCATGACTCCTCTCATGCTCTAGACACCCCGGGAGGAAGCCAGGGGAGAGATTATCATTCTCAACCCACATTGCCAATGAAGAGACCACGAGACCGTTGTGCAGGCCAAGTCTTCACTCAGCAAAGATCCATGAAGGCATGCTTTACATGGGCCTTGGCTGAGCACACAAACCCAAACCAAGGGGAAACAGCTGACAGGGAGTCTGTGTGATCGGCGTGACAGGAAGTGACAGGGTGTGCCAAGAGGTGTGGGCGCCCAGCAACTGCTGACTGCTGGGCCAGGAGGGGACCAGGAAGAAGAAGGAGTTTGCCAGTCCACCTGCTGAGGAGGGAGTTCCAGGCAGGAGGAACGCATGTGCACAGGCACAGAGGTGAGATGGGCAGGAGACACATCCCCAAGGGCCTTGCCTTCTAGGCCAATTCTAGGATCCGTGGACCGTGGCTAAACAGAGCAGAGGCCCTGCCAGAGCCACATTTTGGAAAGTTCGGACTTGGGCCAGGTGGTCGAAGAATTGGAGACTGGAAACAGAGAAAATGAGGAGAGCAATGATGTGAGGAGAAGTCCAGGAGAGGAGCGGCAGGTGGTTGGAGATGAGCCCAAATGGAAGGGTATCAGGCCAAGTCCTCTCCCAGATCAGGAAACCCATGTCGGGTGGCCACTGCTGGGGGAACAGGGACTTCAGGGCAGAGAGGGACAGCACCCCTCTTAGCACAGCCTGGCCTCTGCCCCCAGAAGCGGAGGGTCTCAAAGCCACAGATGCTGGTTAAGCAGAGTCAACCAGGGTCAAGGAGGGAAATGCACTTCAGTGTTCAGCCCCAAGGAGCCCCAGAGGTGGTGGCAGGTGGAGCCCAGTGCTGGGAGGGGAGCTCCAGGGGCACAGAGGAAGGTACTAAGGCCTTTATGTGGGGGCAGTGCTGGTTCAGAGAACAGCCTGACCCAGAAGGTGAGGTAAGGTCTGTTGGCCAAGGTCAGGGACAGAGGCTTTGCTTGGGAAAACCCTGGTCTAAGAATAGGCCCTCTCCTTCCTTGGGGGTTTGCTAGTCAGAATCTAAGAAAGCGAGTTCCTTCCCCAAAGAGGGGAAGTCTGCCTAAGAGAATGAGACTCCCCCTCCACAGAGAGAGCAAGGGAGGGGGAGGGGACAGCGGGCAGCTCTGTGCGCCGGGGTCCCCTCACTCAAGCCCGGCCCTTTGCCTCGGCCGCCCTTGCTGCAGCCCGCTCGCCTCTGAGTGGGCAGGTTCTCCAGGCCTCGGCTGGCTGGTGTCAGATTATGTCACTCCTGGCCACGAGTCCCAGTGTGGTCTCTTAGAAGCTAAGGGAGTTTGGGAAAGTCTCATCCCCTCTTGGGGGTCTCCATTTTCTCATCTGTAAATTGGGAGCGTCCCAACACCCATCATGAAGGGTGAAATGAGCCTGTGCATGAGCCAGCACTTGGCACACTCTGGTGCCGGGCTGCCAGAGGGGAGGCAGGCAGGTGAGCTGCGGGAGCACAGTCGTCACGGGCCTCTGCCCCTTGCCAGGCTCCAGAAGACCGGACTCGGACAGACCAAGGCCTGCCGCCCCCCCGCAACCCCTCCATCAGCTGCAACTCCTCCTTCTCAGCAGCCGGTACCCTCTTTTTTTCCTCCCAGGCTCCCACGGCACCTCACCCACCCCGAGCTCTCCAAGGGCCCGGGCCTGGGTCTCTGAGCCCATGGAGGGGACCCCCTAGAGCTTCCCATGTGCCCGTGCAGAAGAGCCATATGGGCCCTGCCAGAGGTTTTCACATGCTGCCCCATGTCCTTCCTCCTGTGTGTCCAGGAGCCAAGCAAGGGCCCACTTACGCAGGCCTGTACAGAAAACAACCCAGCGTGGAGTCTGACCTCCCCCCATGCCAGCCTGGCTCCTCTGTGGCCTTGAGCAAGTCACTTCCCATCTCCAGCCTTGTTTCTCTATGCATAAAATGGACAACTAAAGACCAGGGGTCTCGTCAGAGAAGCTCCTAGCAGGAAGACAGCAGGAGACCAGGCACCAAGGACAACCATGGTTCTGCAGAGCTTATGGGGGCCAGGCGCTCGCTGCACAATTGACACAGATGGGTCTTTTCCGTCCTCCTAAGAACCCTACGAGGCAGGCACTATTCCCAGACCCATTTTACAGATGGAGAACTGAGGTCTCGAAGCTCTGCCCCAGCTCCTGCCCAGGCAGTCTGGCCTCTGAGGCCCAGTGAACCACAGCCATGACCATGCCAGCCACTGGGCAAGGCCAGGCCGCTAGGGGCTGCCACCTCACATTTCTAATCTGCTCTTCCCAGCCCAGGCTGGAGAGCCGGCGGTCAAAATGAGGTCCGAGCCCAGGCTGCACCTCTCCATCCAGTCGGGGTTGACCTGACACCCTGTCCCCCTTTTCATCCCCCCTGCTCCCCACAACACACAATGTGTTGGGACCAAGAGAGGTGAACCAAGTCAGGGATCCAGGACCGGGCTATCACAGTGGAAGCAAACAGCTCAGCGGCCAAGTCCACAGAGTGAAGTTTATTCCCCACAAAGTTCCCCTCCCCCCTCCCCAGCCCGGGACAGGGACAGACAGGCCAGGGAGAAGACAGGCTCCAGTGGCAGAGGGGGCTTTGAGAAACAAGGAGGGGTCCTGGCCTCCCTCCCCTCTGCCCGGCCCTGCCACATCTGGCCCCTCCAGCCCGGCTGAGTCCTCTGCACCTCCCTGCCCAGCCCCCGGGAGTGGGGAGGGGGTGCTGGCTCCTGGGCAGTTCCAAAGTGGAGTGTGAAAATAGAGAGATATATATATTTCTACGCAGTGGGCAGTCCAGCGCGGCACTCACACCTCTGTCTGGAAGTCGCCGTCTGGTGGTTCTGTGGGCTCCCAGGCTGCTGCCCGGTGCAGAGCCAGCCGCTCTCGGGGCTTGGGGGGCAGCGAGCCCAGTGTCATGGATTTGAAAGTGCTCCAGCTCTGATGTCGCCGCTGTTGGGCCAGACCGGGGCGCTCCCCGGGGCTGGGCTTCTCCTGTGGAGGGAATGGCGTGGGCCGTGGAAATGGGCCAGCTCCCTCTACCCACTGCACACAAGGGCAAACTGAGCCCGAACGCCCCAAGCTACACAGCAGCCAAACACAGAGTTCAAGTACAGGTCTACAGGGTTCCATAGCTGGAGCCCCAGGCTCTTGCTCAGTGGCCCCTGGTCCGTGTCCCTGTGCCCATCCTCCCTCCTGGCCCTGGTGGGCCCAGCCATGCCCACCACCTGCAGTACCTTCCCCAGCCCCTGTGTAGCCCACAATGGTTGCACAAGCTGTGTGACAGGCCCGTGGTGAATGTGGCTCAGGGTGGCTGGCGGGCAGGGAGGGACTATGGCCCTCAAAGCCCTTCTCCCCGGCCCTAAGAAACAAAGCCGGCATTCTCTGTGTGGCCTGTCTGCCCTGGGGTCCCCAGGGGCCATGGCAGCAGTTTGGACCCTGGGCTCCAGGACAGAGCAGTCCCAGGAAGAGCCCTCACCTTGGCCGCGGACTGGCTGCGGTAGCGATCAAAAGTGTGGAACTTCTGGTTGAGCTCGTGGTAGAGTTCTGAGTGCCGTTTCCGGGTGTGCATCACCTTCTAGGAGCCACAGGGTGTCAGAAGGGCATGCCCCCGGAGCAGCCATCTGCCATCTGCCCCCCGACCCGGGCACTCAGCAAGGCTGCCTGCTGCCGGCCCTCCTGGGGCTATGGGCTTGGGCAGAGGGAACTGCATGGAAGCCACAGGCTCGGGGGCCTGGGGAGAGGCTCGGCAATGGGGCCTGGGCGCCTTTGGGAGAGGACCCTCCAGGGACGGACCTGGCCAGCACACCCCCCGCCCCCACGCCCCCAGCACGCTCACCTCAAAGTCCAGGTCTGAATACCGTAGCTTCTTTCGCTGGGGAGGAGCACCGAGCAGGCAGCGAAAGAGAACAAAGCTTCTTAACCAAAGGCAGGGGTCTTCCAGACAGGAAACCATTCCCCAGGGTCCCGCCTGCTGCACCAGCCCCAAACCCAGGCCCAGGACTTGGGAATCCTTAGTGGGCAGCCCTTGGGGTCGGGAGAACAAGGGCCCAAAACACACACACACATAGTGGAACCTGCAGGCAGATGCCCAGGGGAGCACACACGCTGACATACGCGTGACACAGCTCACACGCAGGATGGACGTCCGGCATGGCTGGGACAGATTCTTGCACAGGCCACAGAATCACCACTCGGGCCCTGTGTCCCTTCCCTCTGTCCCACCTGGCCCCGTTCCCGGTCTCTGGGACCCTCCACTTGTCCTGCAAGCTCAGGGACTCACGCCTGCCGAACCACGGCCCTGCCGAACCACGGCCCTGCCGAACCACGGCCCTGCCGAACCACGGCCCTGCCTCCCGCCCCTCCCCGCCTTCAGCGCCTGAGACCACATGTGAGGCCCCACAGCAAGGCCGTGCCCTGTGCCGCTCCTCAGGGTTTTAGAATGTTGGCAGCTGGAGGGAGGACTCGTGAGACCAAGGCCAATTCTCCCAAGTCACAGATGAGCACACCGAGGCCCAGGGAAAGGGGACCTGTCTCAGGGCCCTCGGGGGAGACTCTAGAACCTGGGTCTGGAGCTCCTACACCCCAGGCTTGGCGAGCATGCTCACCACCCTAGACCACACCCCCACCGTCCTGGTTCTCCTCCCACCTCTCCCCTACTCTCCGTCTACCGCCCGGCCAATCAGGATTCTCTACCAGGAGGCTCCTCCTGCCCTTCACCTGCATGTCCCCTCTCCCCCACCACTCCTGGAGGCCACAGGAGGCCTTTCTCTGGGCCCTGGCATCCTGTGGCCACCGCCCACGCCGCCTGTGCCCAACTGCCAGAAACTGCACTTCCGCGCCTCGGCCTCCGCTGCCCCGCTGCGGCTGCCCACCCGGTTCTGGACGTCATCTCTGACCCCTCGGGACACCGCCATATGTATCACCACCTCCCACACGAGGAGCCCACCATCGGCCCCTGCTCGGCGGCCCAGGCACGGGCAGGTGTCCACAGAACAAGACCTGCCGTGCCACTGAGCGCACCCCGCTCCGGCGCTAGTGTCGGGATTTTCTGTCTTTGATACGCCTTCCTGTTCCGCCATCTGCGGCAGGAGCAGGCACCAAATGTTCACAAAACATTTTGGGAGAAAAACCTAAACTTGCAAACCCCTCGCTGCTAACTTAATTTTCTTCGTGCGGAGGAGGGGCAGCAGGTTTCTGAGGCCGACCGTGAGCCACCAATCACATCTGAGCTGAGACTCCGGCCCCTTTTTCCTTATGCACTGCGCTGCCAGCCCTCCAACTGGAATTCTAGAACATTCTGGGGTTCTACTGTGGGCCACTACCATTGGCTTATCCCCAGTGATCCTCTGCAGGAACAGGCCTGGGGACAGGGGAGGGGAGCTGGGGCACCCACAAAACCCACAGAGGCTGGGATATGAAAGGAGCTTCGAGCTCAGGAAGGGGTGAGGGCGGAGGGGACAGCTGCTTCCAGGGCTGACAACGGCAGCAACTCCTAATTACCCAGCACTTTCCACCCCTCCCACACAGAAATGAATGCTTTCCATCACTCGGCTAGTCCTTGAGACAACTCCACGAAGACACGGTGACGCCTGCTTTCCATAGGAGAAACTGAGGCTGAGAGAGAGGGACTCAGGGCCTCACTGCCCATCAACAGTCCAGACCAGAGATCAGACTTGCATGACGTGCAGGCCCAGGCTCGGGCCCCATGCTGACAAGACAGCAGCGGAACCCCTGCCCCAGCCCGGGCTCCGTGCTGGCCTCACCCTAACCGTCACATCCTGAAGGAGGCGCCAAAGCCAGCGCAAGGGACTTGACTGGTGACGCACCCACTCCGTGCTTAAAGCCCAAGGCCACCTGAGGAATTCGGAATGGCAGGGATTCCATGGAGCTGCCGTGAGTGCCAAAGGAGGGGATGCACAGCGTCTACACCTCCAGGGGCCCTGGACAAGGTCGCTGTCCCCAGTGCCAGGCTCACAGAGGGGCCCTGGGCTCTCCCTGGGGCCCTCCCCCCCTCACCTCCAGGGAGCCCAGCTTCATGGTGGAGCCGGGCACGGTGCGGGGCATGGTCCGGCTGCGCTCCCCTGGCTCGGGCACTTGGCGGGCGCTGGGCGTCGGTGGTGGCTGGAAGCTCATCCCATAGGGGTTCTGGAGAGACCCATAGGCAGGGCCCAGCCCCAGGCCTGAGTGGTCCACAGACAGGAAGCTGGGGTAGCCTTCAGTGTGGGCCATCGCCTTGGCAGCCCGCCGGGGGGTCCCCTCAGGCCGGGCTCTGGGGGCTTCCTCGCCGCCTCCGCCGCCGCCGCCACCCCCCGGCTGCAGGCTCAGAGTCCGCCGCGGCAGCACCATGTAGTCCCCCTCGGCTCCCGGCTCGGCGGGCCGCAGCCATGTGAGGTCCAGCTGCCTCAGGCCGCCCTCCCCGCACATGTACACAGGGTTGGTCTCCTGCGGCGGGGGTGGCTCCCCCAGCCCCGGCGAGGCCGCCATGGGCACCAGGATGTTCCCTGGCAGCGGTGAGAAGCTGAGGCCACCCTCGGGCCCCACGAGGCAGGACTTGGGCTCCTCATCCTCGTCCAGGGACAAGCGGGACAGCGTGCCGGTGATGGTGGACGGGTTGCAAGTGTTGACCTCCTTGAACAAAACTGGGTGGGGGTGGGGGGGTGGGGGTGAGGCTTGTGGAGGAGGAGCCCCGACCAAGCCCGGACCAAGCCCAAGTAGGGACAGGGGTGGGAACTGAGTGCCGGGGGGCTGGCACTTGCTCACACACCAGAAGCATTAAGATGACAACTGGCCCCGAAGCCCTCCCTGCCATGAGAGGGTTACTGAGGCTCAGAGACGGAAGCAGCGTCTCCATGTCACACAGCAGGTGGCACTCAGAGCTTTGCCTCTGCTGACCCCCCCATCTGACCCCAAAGCTGGGTGCCAGCAGCCAGACCCCAACAGGGCTTCCCAGGACAGCGCTTCCCTCCCCACCCACTGTCCATCCCTGGGGCCGTATCTCAGCTCTCTGGCCGGCACACTCACCTGTTTGACAAGCCAGATCCACGTCCTTTTCAAAGTCTGACTATAGGCAGAGAGAGAGAAAGGGCAGGAGGGCAGAGGAGGGATCCATGTTCGGGAGCAGCAGGGGCCCGGGACCCTCCCGCCCAGCTGTGCTCATAAGTGGTGCTGCCCGCGGCATCTGCCTGTCTGAGCCCAGACACAGTCTACCCCAGCCCCACCTGGAAGAGAGGGCTATTAAATGGGGGAAGACTTGCCCAGGGCCACCCAGAGGCCAGCAGCTGAGCCTGAATCCAGCTGGGTCTCTGTCCCCTCTCCCCGACATGATGGAGAAGGCAAGTGACCTCAGGCGGGAGCACAGCGATGCGGGGCCCAGAACCCACGCAGGCCCTGCCCACGCCTCCACACTCACCAGGATCTGCAGCTGTCCATTCTTACAGGAGTCAGGGGAATCTTCACTCTCGTCGGCCCGGCACACGCCCATCTGGCACTTCACCACATCCTGGACCTGGGGGCAGAGGTCTCTGTGGGCCTGAGGCTGCCGATCACCCACCCCAGACCCAGGCACGTGCGCAAGGAAACACACGCAGACTCAGGGAAGGTGAAGACACGTGGGCTGGAGCAGGAGGGAGAAGGAGCCCCAGAAACCAAGAGGCCGAGGACCAGGCTGGGCTGCAGCTGCCGCTGCTCCAGGCTCGCAGTGTCCCTGCCACGGGCCTCAAGCGCCCGGGGCTGGGCCTGGATGTCCCCCAGCCCCCATGGTGCGACAGGCCCAGCCCACCTCTCGGCGCAGGAAGCAGTGCACGGCGGTGATGACAAAGCCCTGCGCGGAGTTGAAGACAGCGAAGAGGGCCTGGAAGAGGACGGAGCGGCGGTCTGTCATGGCCAGGACGGCGGACATCCAGGTGAGCGCCAGCAGGGGCAGCACCACGCAGGAGCTCCAGAGTGAGGCCCTGGGGGGACACAGACAGAAGACTCATCAGGGTGATGCTCCAGGGGACAGAGGGGCCTGAGCCTCAGCCTCCACTCAGCTGGGGGCCCTGGAGCTGCCTGACAACGCTGCCCATGTCCCCAGGCAGAGAGGGGCCGAGGAGCCGGAGGCGGAGAAACGGAACAGACAGAGCAGAGCACTGCTGGGCCAGAGCCGGGCCCAGGGAGGGGGAGGAAGGATGCAGGGGCTGAGCCAGAGCCGGAGGCAACATCGGGGCCAGAGGAGGTGGGAGAGGAGGCAGGCACAGGCAGAGGCTGCAGCTTCAGCCCCAGACTCGCACGCATTCACCTTGGGGAGCTCTTAAGAAATGCACAGGTCCGGGCCACGTCCCCAGGGTCGGATGGGGTAGGCCAAGGGGAAGAGGAACAAAGAGGCAACAGCCATGGAGAGAAAGAGCCTGAGACAGACAGGAAGATCACACAGGCAGAGCAATGCAGGGCATGCCACAGGCCCTAGGGGAGAAGACAGGGCCAGGGCCCACAAAGCAGGTGCTTCCCCAAGTCCCTGAGGGAGGCGCCACGCTCCCAGTGGCTGCTCAGAGCCCTGAGCAGAAGGACCGCAGCTGGGGCTGGGGTAAAAGCTGAGGCCAGGGGCAAACCTTCACACCCCCGGCCCCTTCGCCATGGGAGGGCAGAGGAAAAAGGGAGACGGGGTCCTGGCTCCCAGACTGGCCTCACCCTGCCCCACTTGTGATAGTCCAGGTGGGACAAGGCTGCCTTGCCCCTACTGGGCAGGATGCCACACCCAGCCCACTGTGCCTCACAAACAGGCCCGGTGGGAGAGCCAGGCAGGGCTCCAGACAGGGCAGAGTGGCAGCATTCTGCAGAGACAACAGGGGGAGCTGAGGCAGGGGGCCAAGACCTGTCCTACAAGAGCGGTTCAGGGCCATTCAGCCTGGCAGGGGCTGAGCTCCGTGGTCTGTGCAGCCCCTGGAGGTGGAGCTGAAACCAAGCGAGAGGGTCTAATCACAGTAATAAGAGCCGCCATTGATTAACTACCAATTCTCTGCCAAGCCCTCCACTGAACACTTTACATACATTATTTCAGATTGTGATCAAAACAACTCCAATACACAGGCACAGGGATTATTATCCCAATTTACAGATGAGCAGACTGGAGTGTGCCCAGCTGGGCAGAGAGTGGAGAGTTGGGACACAGACCCAGGCTGGCTGACTGCGATGCCCGAGCTGTTAACTGCTGGTTCAATAGACAGGGTCGGGACAGCCGCGGCCCAGCCTGGAGGGAGCTCGCCGCCACACACAGCTTCATGGCGATGGTGCCAGCCACCTCCAGAGGCAGTGAGCTCCCCGCTGCTCGATGTGTGCAAGATAAGGCTGGGCCCTCGCTGGTCAGGGGGTCTCGGTGGCTTTCCGGGCCTCAGTGGGAGACCTGGCCTGAGGCCCAGTTGGCGGGGGTCTTGTTCGACTCTCACATAGCAAGGATTTTCGGATGCTCAGCTGCTGGGGGAAGGAGCGATCAGCGAACCAATTCTCTGTGATTCTCAGTCCCCCATTGACTGTGAGAGTCAACACCCCTGAAATTCCAAGTCTTCGATTCCATGACAGATGATAAGGCTATGATTCACTCATTCCAACAGCCCGATTGGCTGGCACTAAATCCCATCACTCTCATTCTAAGGTTCCAGCTCAGAAGTTCTAGGGGCCTAGGAGTGTCTGAGCCTCAGTGGGTCTGGGCGGCTGTGCCTGGACAACATTAGCAGGCAGTGGGGTCGAGGCAGAGGTGGGCGCAGGAACCCAGCACGTTCGGGAGTCACAGACATTCACCCCCCATCACCCTTCGCCACCTCCTCGCCAAGCCCTCGGGACCGTGTGGCAGCTGGTGGGGCCACTGGGCTGCTCTCCCTCCCTCCCCAACCATGGACACTGCCTCCCCCTTTACCCCCAGCACCCGCCCCGCCCCCCGGGGGGCACGACTAACATGGCGTTCCTGGCCGAGGCTGAGCTGAGCAGGGGGCTGGGGACCGCTCCGCACGCTGAGCAGGGGAGGAGCAGGCTGGCCCAGGGGCACCGCTCCGACCTCGGGGGCGGCACAGACACGGGAGAAGGGGGAAACACATGGGAAGCCAGGGGACAGGGGCCGAACGAGCCCCAAGTGGGGGGGAGGGGGGAGGGCAGGTGAGAGAGAGAGAGCTGGGTTAGGGTGGGCGAGGGGCAGCCGCTGCACACTCGGGTGCCCGCCTTGCTGCAGCCTTGAGGCACCAAGGTCGGGAAGCCCCGGGCGGCCTCGTCGAGCCCTGAGCCTCCGAGCGCCCGAGGCCGCCCTCCCTGTGCCGTCTCCCCGGAAGGCCGCATCACACAGACCCTCCCCTTACCCGGCCCTCTGCTTCTTGGATTTGTCCGAGATGCCGTCACGCGCCATGAGCTTGTTGAAAACGATGATTCCGATGAGCATGTTCACCTGGGGGCCCAGGGGTGGGGGTGGAAGAGAGGATCACCACGTGCCCTCCCAGCAGTGGAAACCCCCTGGAGTGCAGGGAGCAGGTAGGGAGACAGGACGGCAAGATGCTGAGCGGACACATACCAGGACAATGACGGCGGCAGGGCCCACAAAGGCGTAGAGCAGGCCGCCCTCCAGGGAGAGCCAGCAGCTGGGGCAGGGGAGAAGAGGGGCCATCAGACACCCCGACACACACACCCTTAAACACCATCCCTGAGTCCCCCCAGGCTGCCACACCCACATACAGGGTGGGGGTGAGCTGCTGGCCCCCGCCCAGCCAGTGTCCCCTCCAGCACAGGTCAAAACATCAGGAGGAGACAAGGCTGACCTCCCAGCTACATGGATCTTAGAGATTATCCAATCCCAGCGCCTCCGTTCACAGGGACATTGAGCCTCGCAGGCAAGGAGGAGATTTGCCCAAAGACCCACAAGTGGCACGGATCAGGATGTCAGCCCAAGGGGCCTGAGGCCCCATCAAGAGCTGCTAACGCCACCCCCGCCACAGGAGGCCCACGTACTAGCTGGATGTACCGTATCCTTTGGTGCGGGTAAAGCCGACGGACACAGCCACCACCAGGGCAGGCAGACCTGGGGGAGCCGGGAAGCCAGAGTGAGACGGCTGCTGAGCCTCAGGGCCCCCCAGCCCAGCTGACCCTTAAGCCCAGAGAGCTGGGCCTCTTCTGTTGCCCCTGCCCCCCGCCAGGCCCAGAGCAGAGGCCAGCACTGGCCCTCTCACCCCAGCCCAGGCAGAGGAAGCGCTTGCGAACCAGGCGGGTGCGCATGCGCCCGATGACAGCCAGGTAGGACTGCCAGGCCTCAGTGAGCACCCAGCAAAACGAGGAGAGAAAGAAGAAGTGCAGGAAGGCAGCCGTCATAGTGCAGACGCCCTGCAGGGAAAGGAACAGGAGGGAGTGGCCCTGAGCAGCCGCCAGGGCGGGAGGCGCCAGGCGTCCCACGCACGCTGTCGGGCACTGCTCCGCCCCCAACAGAGCCCTGCCAGGCACCCCCGCCTTCCTGCACCCACACACAGCACGACACGGGCCTGGTGACATGCACACAGCACTCGGCAAGAGGCCGCCCACACACAGACGAGGCTGCCGGGGAGGGACAGACAGGAGCACCTGCCACGTCACAGCCGGGTGGGCCCCATGCCTGGCACATGTGGTGCTGGCACTGCAGAGAAGGCCAGGGGGCACAGGGATCAGTCGGCACAGGTCATCCTCAGGCAGGTGGCAAAGGAGGCCTCTTGGTCACGTAGAGACCCCATGTCACCAGCCCCCAACACACGCCCCTCCTCCCCCCGGTACTCAGCTAAATACACATTCACTGATGTACACAAATACTCATCGTTGAGTACACACACACACATCTTTTTCACCACCCTCACTTACACACGTGCGCACACACACGTACCCCATCATTGCAGACACCGTCCCCCTCCCCTGCCGCCAGCACCCCCAGGTGCCTGCACCTGCCTTGCTCAGCACCCTGGACTGGCCCACGAGGATCAGGATGTTGGATGCCAGGATGGACAGGCAGAAGTTCAGCAAGATGATGGAGCGTTCAGATTTTATGAACCTGACAAGACACAGTAGGTACGGACACTGGCGGCCTGCCCAACCTGGTATGGCTGCACCCCACTGCCCCAGCCTGCCCAGTGTCCGACCTACCTCCAGAAGGCAGCATAGATGGCCAGCAGAGTGAGCAGGGCCATACAGGACACGGCACAGCCAATCACCAGGGGCACGGAGGGGGAGCCTGCCAGCTCCAGGGTCTGGGAAAGATGGTGGGGTACTGGGAGAGGGCAGTGGCCGGGTGCCCGACTCCCTGTGCAGTGCAGACTGGCACACCCACATGCACTCACCACTGTACTCAGGTGTGCACAGAGCAGGCCCGGTCACACGCAGGCACCTGCACACTTTCACCCATGCAATCACCCACTGCCACACGTCCCCGGGCAGGCATCATGGCCACGAGCACTGTCCCAGGGACATGGGCTCGCATGCGTACAGACACACATTCAGAATCTCCCAGGACTACCTGCATTGTCACAGGGGGCCCCTGACAGCCCAGGTACCTCTCGCACTCACCAGGTCCTTGGGCGGCTGGGCCAGCACGGCAAAGGTGGACAGGTGCTGGCACTGGCAGCGGGTGTGGGCTGCCTGGGTTTCCAGAGTCTGGCAGCTCTCGGTGTCCCAGTCCCCGGAGCTGGCATCTCTTGGGTGGGGAAGAGGCGGAGTGAGCCCTGGGCCCAGCTCCGCAGCTGCGTCCCCAGTGCTGGTCACTGCCCAGATGGCTGAAACCCAGGGCACGGCTTCATCCACAAGGTGACAGGAGGGAGCCACGGGATGTGTTCGCAACCCCTCAGACCAAGGATGGCACCAAGGGACCCTCTGGGCCCTCCAGGCAGGAGCCCTTTCTGACAGGAGGGCCTGGGGCTGCACCCTTCAACTCACGCTCTGGAGTAGTCCCAGCTGGCGCAGTGAGGATCTGTGGTGCCCTGGGGAGCAGAAGACAGGAGCGCGGTCTGGCGGGAAGCGCGCCACCCCCGCACAGGTCAGAGGCTCGGCCCACCCGATGGGGCCCGCCGCCTCCCCACCACACAGGCTCCTGGCTGCCCACAATGAGCTGGCCCTAACTCACGTTGATGATGTAGGAGAGCTCCACTGTGATGAGGGGCTCCGCTGGAGGCTGGGTGGGGGGCCGCACAGTCACTGTCATCACTCGGGACGTGACAGCCAGTGGGGGCCTGGGGGACAGGGCCCGAGGTCAGCTCCAGCTAGCAGGCACCCAGACCCAGTCAAAACCCTTGAAGCCACTTCGGATGGAAAGGCAGCAGCTATCGGGGGCAGCGTACAGCTCAGGAGGGCCCAAGACTCCGGGTGGAGTCTAGAACTCTGTCCACCGGCCCCGAGAGACCAGCCCGGCCTCTGGGAGCTGCACGGATGCCTCTGAGAAGCACCTGTGCCCAGAGCCAGGCGAGGGGTCCTTGGACACGCAGACAGGTGGATCTCTGCACTCAGGGGCACTCACCTGGGAGGCGGCAGGATGAGGCCGATGGTGCGGTACAGCACAGCACCGATCACAAAGTAGGAGGACTCATCGGGGTCAGCCGGGAGGAGGCGCTGGTGGGAGTGGCCTGGCCCGGGGGGCACCGTGCCTGGGCCCCTCCCCCTGCCAGGGCTGCCTGCTGCCCCTGAGGCGGCGGGCTTCCCCGGGGAGGAGAGGCTGAGCACCTCCTTGGGCAGGAAGAGGCGGTCCTCAGAGTGCCGCACCCAGTCCTTCATGCCCCGGCGGCCCCGCATGGGAAAGGTGATGTCACTGGACACGGCAGAGATGGGCTCGCGCTGAATGCTGATGACTGCGGTGGGTGGCAGGAGGGTGAGCAGAGCCGGGAAGACACACACCAGGGGAGGTGGCCGCAGGCCCCAAGGCCGGGGAACACACACACACACAGGGCAATGAACACAGGAAGGGATAGGGGAAGAAACAGAGAGAAAACTGGAATTACAGGATGAAATGATAGAGAGGGGCTCAGGAAAAAAAATAACAGTGCCGAGGAATGGTCCCCTCACAAATCACCCCCTCCCCCGAGGTCTGGGCCCCTCCCCTGCCGGCCTCCTTGTACCCAGATTGTCCGTGACAATCAGAGAGCTCTGGAAGGCCTTGAGAGCATCGCCCACCAGATGGATGAAGTCTTCCACGACGCGGAGCAGGTGCACGGAGCCCGGGGACACCTGGGGACAGAGAGTGCGTGAGGGTCCCGGGTGAGCCTAGGTCGTGGGAGAAGCCTGGCAGCCAGCGCCTCACCTGCTGGGCGTCGTCCCACTTGTCCTTGTTTTCTGCATCCACCATGAAGCTCACCACCTGGAAGAAGCGCTGGGAACAGAGCAGTGACTGTCGGGGGGTCCCCGTACAGCCACACCGGCTGCCCCCCAGTGATGGCCACGGGGGGCCCAGCCTCCCCTTCAGTTTGCAGCCCTCCTTCCCCCAGCAGCACAGGGCAGTACCTGCACGTCGTCAGCTGAGGGCACATAGGTGGCCCTCTTGAAGGTGTCAGTGACGTTCCTCAGGATATCCACAGAGAAGAGCAGGTCCCCGCTGTAGTAGGTGCGCCGGGCCAGCAGCTCCTGCAGACTGCGCACCACCTGCGACATGCCCTCGCCCGCCAGCATGCGCTGCCCCTTGGCCAGGTGCTCCCGGAGCTGCAGGTGACGTGGGGGCCAGTGTCACAGGAGTGTCGGGAGCCAGGACCGGACCTTGACCCATCCAGCTCCTGTCCACCCACTGCTGGCATCCAGGGTCAGAGAAAGCTGCTCACAGGGGAGACAGAGCCCAGGAAAGAGACTCAGAGAGTGAGACAATCCCAAAGATGCTTTTTAAAAAAAAATAGAAATAGCAACACCTAGAGAAAGAAGGCACTCGGATGTGCACATAGAAGACGACGAGCACGGTATGGGGACAGGTGCCTTCCTGTCCCAGGGGTCGTGCACATCTGGAGGGTAACGTGCACGCTCTCTCACGCACACTCACTCCCTAACATGAGCTCCAGATGCAAACCCACAACAAACATCCGATTACGCTGAGACAAACAGGTCAGCCATATTCGCTGACATCACTCTTACCCCAGGGCAGGCCCTGGGGACACAAAAATGATTTCATCTGTGTCCCAGTACTCTGAGCACCGGCTGACCTCCCTGAAGCACGAGCAGTGGCAGGGGTGGGGCGGGGGGGTGGTTAAGATAAGACACTCGAGAGTCAGGCCTCGAGGTCCGGCTAGGAACTTGCCAGAAAAGGAGCGGCACAGCCAGGTGGACGTATGCACAGCACACGCCAAGGCCCATGGGAATGAACGAGACTCAAGGTCCCTCCACCCGACCCTCCCTCCCCCATCCCCAGAGTCTGGGAAAGATTCTGCGCGGCCCAGCCCAGCAGGGCACACTCACGGATAGATACAGGTAGCGATACTCGTGGGAGATGCAGCGGGCAAAGCTGGGCAGTCCCCAGTAGGCCACCCCCTGGGCACTGAGCAGACAGCGGCGGCTGGCAGACCCTGCAGGGGGACAGGACACAGGGACAGGCATGGGGGCTGGGCTCTCCTCGGAGAAGCTGGGGGCCCGGGTGGGGGCACACAGGGGGAGCCGCCCTGCCCTTTACCAGAGGCATTGGGCGGGCACTTGTTGTAGATGATCTCGCCAGCGGCCGCCTTCTTCCACGTCATCAGCATCACGTACTCGTCCCTGCACATCTCGTGGAAGGCTGTGGGCGCAGGGCAGGGCTCAGCAGGGCCCACACAGAGGCCCCCGGCCCCGGGGTCCCACGGGCACTACCTGGACACCTCTTCTCACTGCAGGGCTTCACTTCTTCGCCAGTGCCCTCGCAGGGGTAACCCTGCGCGCCCGTGGCCTGGCACATGCGGAAGCGGCGCTGCCACCCTGTGTCACATGTCTTGGAGCACAGGCTCCACGCGTTCCACGGCCCCCACTTGCCGTCAGCGGCTGCGGGAGAGGTGGGGCGTGAGCAGCCCCAGGTGTCCCCAGGGGCAGGGCTGCCACTTGCCACCCTTGCGCCGAGAACTCACCCGGGCACTCAAGGTTGCTGCACTCCCGGGTGTCAGTGAGGGCACCCGTGCAGGTGGCCCAGGCTGGGCCCGCTACGCTGCACTTCCGGCTGCGCTGCTGGGTCCCGTTGGCACAGGATGTGGAACACGGGCCCCAGGGACCCCACTCTAGCCACTGGCCTTCCACTGCATGGGGAGACACAAGCAGGGGTGGCTGTTGAGCAGCGCGACGTGAGGACTGGTGGGGGCAGAGCACCACTGGGAGGCCACAGGGCCTGCTTGGCACTGGGACCTGAGCCAAGCCAGACCCACTGGAATGGGGTGCGGGAAGGGAGGCTTCAGGGAGCAGGTGCTGCCCAGCCTTGTCCTGTCTGCCCGTCACCAGCGCCAGAGCCCAGGTCCCCTCTGCACTCCGCGCCGAGGCACGAGCTTCCTCTGGCTATGGATGTGGGCTGCAGGGGCCTCCTGAGCACCGCCTGCACGGAGGCCCAGCTCTGTGTCCTCTCCCAGTCCCACCGGCCATGGGCACCAAAGTGCCATTAACAGCAAAGCCAGACCAGGGCTTGGAAGAAGGGGCACTGGCAAGCAGCCCTCTTCTGATTGGGGTCACCACATGCCAACCCCCAGGGAGGGGTGGGGGAAGGGTCAAATCCCACACTGCAGGTTCATCTCTCCAGACTCCCCAAGCTTGGTCCAAGTCCGTGGGTCCCCCAAGTCAGGGCACTGGACCTGACTACCTCCCCTGGGCCTCCCAACCCCCACCCGGCTGGGCAGTGCCCGCCTGGAAGCCCACGGGCACTACTGACCCGGGCAGGCGGCCATACTGCAGAGCTTAGTCTGCAGCTCGGGACCCTCGCAGGCCTTGCCGCCGTGCTGGGGGGGCACGCACGTCCGCATCCGGCTCCGGGACCCCCGCCCGCAGCTGCGGGAGCACAGGCTCCAGGACCCCCACTCCTCCCACACGCCGTGCACTGCAAGGAAGCACGTGGCCGGTGGCTGGGCCGCACCTTGGCCCCGCCCACTGCCAGCACCTGCCCGTCCGCCCACCAATCGGGAGCTCCGCAGCTCTGTGGCGGCTCCTTATTGGCTCTGCTCTGGGAGCTGTTGCCTGGGAGGTCTCTCCTGGGGGGCCCCCAGGCACCGCCCTTTGAGGAGCTGTGGAAGGCACAGGCTTTCAGTCCCAATTCACACAGGGGCAGCCCCTGTGGACACCAGGACAGGGAGACCAGGAGCCACCCAGGAGGGGAAGCAGAGGTCCTCCCCTCCTGGGGGTGAAGGAAAACCCAAGGAAGGACCCAAGAGCCATCCCAGGCCACCCCTCCCCACACTCCCCCTCCCCCAATCCCTGAATCCAACATGGCAGGCCTGGGGCAAGCAGTGCCCCTCCCAGCCCCAAGCGCATGGACACACAAAGAGACACCTCTACATGGACACTGACACAACCAAGGAGCTCACACCCTGGAGCCCAGCATAGCCCCCAGCCGCCCCCTGCCAGCTCCTGCCACACCCCCAGGTACCAAGAGCCCTCCCCAGGTAGGCCCTGCTCTAACCCCGCAGACGGGAGCTGCCTTGTCCTCAGGGGAGGAGGAAGAGCACCCGCTGCAGCTGCCTGCCCCTCCCCCAGTCACCACCTGTCCCATGCAGACACATGCATTCCCTCAACAACTACAGGCATAACAGAGAGGCTGGAGGGTCTGGGGGAGGCCCCCAGGGGAGGGAGGGGAGCCCAGGCCAGGGAGGGGATGGTCAGGGAAGATTTCGCTTGAAAAATATAAAGGAATCAGCACTGGTCTTGGATCGCGGAGAACAAGCTGAATTTTAATAGCCAAGGCTGGGGAGGGAGAGGACAAGAATAAGCAACCGCGGGCAGGTGGAGCAGTGCGAGAGGGCTGGGGCGGCCAGAGCGCTGGGCATGTGGACAGCGATGAGGGTAAAAGGATGATGAGGGCATCAGCGGAGTGAGGTGCCCAGCGGTGCGGGCCCTGTGTCTTGTTCATCTGTGTCCCCTGTACCCTGCGCAGGGCTGGCATGGTGGCAGGGGTAGGGGCAGTCAAGCTTATTGACTGAAAGCACTCTGGGAGCTTCATGTGCCCGAGTCCCAGGCGGGACCTAACCCTGCAGGCAGGCGGGGTGGGGAGAACGGGCGTACCTGGGCAGGTGGCGGAATTGTTGCAGGGCCGGGTCTCCCGCAGGGGCCCGCTGCACAGGGTCCCATAGGGGGAGGACACGCAGGAGCGGGTCCGCACCTGCAGACCCTGCCCACACGTCAGGGAACACACGCTCCACGGGGACCACTCCTCAGCTGCCGGGTCGCCTAGGAGAGAGGGACAGCGTCGGCGGCAGGGGGCACCTCCCAGGTACTCAGTCTCACGGGGGTGGGGTGGCACCAGGGGGCCCCTCCTACCCTGACCCCAGGTGGCAAGGCCTCACGTGACACAGAGACACGGCTGAGCTCCAGGACACAGACAGAGACGGGCACACGCTAAGCACACATGCCAGCAGACGCCACACAGTCGGGCCCCGCCACGCAGGAAGGGAGGCGGGCCCGAGTTACCTGTCTGCGCCATGTATAGCCCAGGCTCATCTGCAGACCTTGGCCACTGGGTTTTCACCTTCGGTTCCTCTTCCGGCTCCTCACCTGGAACACGGAGGTGGTGGCAGGGGCTCAGCAGAGGCCAGTTCGGTCCTGCCGCAGTGGTACAGAGTGGGCAGCCTTGCTTGCCCTCAGCTCGAGGGCCTGGAACCGACTGTGGGCGATGCTGAGAGCGCATCACGTCCTGCCCCTGCCCTACCACCCCCATTTCACAGATTAGGAAACTGAGGCTCAGAAGGCCGCACGGCACCCACCCACAGCCTTGCAACCATCTCGTCTGCCTCTTGCCTCAGCTAAAGAGGGGGCAGATCGAAGGGGCGTGGCCGCTCGCAGAAACAAGCCCTGGGAAGGCCTGCCCATTCCTAAATCCCCTCGCTGAGAGACGGGGGCCGAGAGCAGAAAGGAAGTGGCTTGTCCATGGGCACATGCCAGCGAGCCTGAAGCCCGGCTTCTTCCTCTCCCAGGGCCATCTCAAGGGACAGATGAAACAGCCAAGCTGGGCCACTGTGACCCCACACCCCATCCCAAGGCTACCCTGGGACTCGACTCCCGCTGGGCCATTCGTGCTCCCCAAGCACAGCCCCAAAGGGCCTGGGGCAGGTGCCTACTTCCGGGACAGCAGCAGGGGCCCCGGGGGCTCTCAGCCGCCCAGATCGCTGTGTCTGGCCTGAGCCTTGGCGAGATCGTCTGTCCCCCTGCAGGCCCCTTCCCATGGGCACAGACCTCAGTGCAGAGCGGGGAGCCCCAGCCCCCAGAGAGGCTCCTGAGCAGCAATCAGGACCAGAACAGCCTCTGGGGGTGGAGCTCAGCCCATGCTGTCCCCAGATGAGAAGCGGCGCCTCTCCCCGACACTGGCCCTCTCTGAGCGCCAGGTCATCAGGGAACAGGCACCGGGTGTTTGAAAGGACCTCAGAAGGCAGACCCACTCCCTCCCTCCCGTCCCTGGCCACCCAATCCAGTCCAGGCTCTGCAGCCGAGAAAGTCCTGGCCAGGCTTGGAGAGTGGCCATCCGGAGCAAGCCGGCGCTCTGGAGCTCAGAACTGCCACCCAGCCTAACTCAACCCCAGCGTCAACTTGGGGGCCTTCCCCCTCCGCCTCAGCTACCGTACCTAGCTGTGTGAGGCAAGCAGGCAGCACCCCCTCCCGTCCCGGGCCACCTTCGGCCCCGCGCCTCCTCCTTTGAACAGCATCTGCAGTCCCTTCCCTCCCAGCTTCACCCTGGACCTGAGGTGACAGTGCCACGCCTGGCAACCCCCTAAACCTCTCATCTGCTCAGTGTCCCTAGCCGGGGGCCTGGTGACAAGTGCCCTTCTCCACCCCCAGGCAGCTGAAGAACCCACAGCTGGGCCAGCTGGCACCGGGACAGACCCAAACCCCACCTCAGCTGGGCACGCAGGGTGTGTCCGTGGCCTTCCGGGCTCCGTCCACGCAGAAGCTATGCTGCGGGGGCCCAGTGCTTGCCTCCCTCTGCCACTCCCACCCTCTCCACAGCCCCAGTTGCCCATGAAGCCAGTCCCTGGCCTGGTCCCGCACCCCTCCTCCACCCTCAGCCCTGATCAGCCCCAGGCCCCTCCATCCGGGGGGAGTCACCCCGGCCCTCTGCTCCCGCCACCTTCCAGGAGCAGCCCACGGCGGGTGCTCTGAGTTCTCACCTGCCACTCACTTCTGGGCTCCCCAGCTCCTCCCCCTTAAGCGCCGCAGTCTGGCTGCTGCCCACATCTCTGCTGAAAGTGGTCCTGACAGTCATCAGCGCCCTCCTTGGCGCTACATCCCGTGGCCGCTTGGCAGGTGCATCCCGCCTGACCCCACGGCTGCATCTGGCCCTGCTGATGCTTCCTGCCTTGAAACATCCCGGCTGCGCTGCCCGCCTCCGGCTCTCTGGCCTCTCTGCCTCGCTCTCCCTAACTGGCGGGTGTTCCTGTGGCTTCCCACAGCAGGCACCCACACCTTGCCCTGTTCTCACTTCACATGCACCCCCCAGGCTTAAGGGACGCCCCGAGTCAGGATGCCCAGCCCCTGCCTCTCCTGTGCTGTAAGCCCATAGACCTTGCTGCCCCCTGAAATCCCTCTCTCAATCCTCAAATTCAATACCCAATAGGATCATCATCTCCAAACATCTGCCTGCTTCTCTGCTACCTTCTTAGCCTGGAAAACTCCTATTCAACCTTCAAGACCCACCTCGATGACCTCTTATCTGGGAGGTCCCCTGTAGGTCCATGGCACACTCCCCAGGAAGAATGGGAGGCCCCCTCTTCTGCACATCTTTCATCACAGACGGTCCTGTCTTCTATCTGAAGCCCCCCTCTCCCCACCCTGAGCCCTCTGCAGGAAGGCTATCCATGTCGCATCGTCCCAACCCTGGCAAACGCACAGAATCCGGCCCAGACAAACATCAGCAAAGGTTCTCCCAAGAACACACTGCTCCAGGAATCCCCCAGCATGGGGGCGGGGGGCGGGGGTCTCTGGGCAGGGTCGTCAGCTAGGTCTGGCAGCGGCAGCCTCACAGATGTAACGTGGCAGCCCTGGCCCGAAGGCACGGCTAAGGCAGGCGGAGAGGCGGGGCTCCCGGGTGCCCACCTAGCTGGCCTCAAGCCTGACATCCGGTCACTAACGAAGGCTTTGCAGCCTACTGCAACTCCAGCGGCGTCTTCTCTTCCGGCGCCTGTGTCCACCACCGTGTCTGGGGAGCCCTCCACACACAGCCTGGCATCCAGGAGGCCCGCCAGGCAGGGCCGTGTGAGACGCCAGCCCTGCAGGCTTCCTGGGGTCCTGTGTCCTCTCCTACCACTCACCGACCACTTGCTACCGCATAACCAGCCGGGGTTGGCAGTTTCAGAATCTAGCCTGTTTGAACAATCAGAACCTGGCCTAGGCCTGGCTTTTGGGTCCGCATCCCAGCCTCCGGGGCCAAGCCAGAGAGGTCAAGGCACAAGCCCAAGGCCGCACAGCAGGGCCCTGCGCTGACTGCTCCCCCTGCACCACCCCTACACAGACAGGCCGGCCATTTGTTCCCCCGGGGGGACATGCATGCAGCACACAGGGGCAGCCCCAGCCAGGCAGGGCCCAGGACGGGTGTGAGCATCGGCCCATCGCTGGCCCAGGGCTCGGAGGCTTGGTCTCGTGACCGTCAGCTTCCCCATCAGGCAGCCCGCTGGACCACAGCTGCCCTGTGCACACGCCCCCGCGGCACCAGCTGGCGACCTGAGGAGTGTTCTGGCTTGAACACGCTAGCACCTTCACTGTGCACATCATCACCCCATCATGGGGACCCGGTGCTTCCCTAACGGAGGCAGGTGCAGTGGGATTCGAACCCAGGCCTGCCTGCCGTCGGAGGCCATGTTCTTTCCTCTGAACTTTGGAGGTGCCTTCCCTGACCCCCTCGGGCCCCGAGTCTCCCCCACTCCACCAAGGGCCCCCGTCCTCGCCTGTGGGTCCTCAGCACAGCTGCTCCCTGCTCCGCAGGCTCCAGGGCGGCACTCTGGACCTCCAGCTGCCTAGCCTTCGGTGGGTCCCCACTGCTGAGCCCCTGCTCGCGTGGCCGGCCCTGCGTTCCTCTCCCCGCCAGGCGGCCTGGCATGCTGGGCCGAAGGAAAAGGCCAGATTCTGGAGCCTGGCTGAGGCAGACCTGGTACCTGGTTCTGCCTCCATGTTGCTGTGTGCCCCTGAGCAAGTCACCTCACCTCTCTGAGCTCCAGATTCTTTACCTGGAAGCAGCGATGACACTTCCTACCACACAGGCTCTCTGTGAGAATGAAACGAAACAGGAGGCGCTGTGGCTCAGTGGGGCGGGCCTCCGCCTGCAGTGCCAACACCTCACACGCACGCTGCTCCACTTCCAATCCAGCTCCCTGCCTGTGCGCCTGGGGAAGCAGAAGGTGGCCCAAGTGCTTGGGTCCTTGCCACCCATGTGGGAGACCCGGATGGAGCTCCTGGCTGGTGGCTTCGGATCAGCCCAGCCCTGGCTGTTGCAGCCATCTGGGGAGTGAGCCAGCGGATGGAAGACCTCTGTGTGTGTGTGTTTGTGTGTGTGTGTGTTTGTGTTTCTCCCTCTTTCTTTATAACTCTGCCTTTCAAATAGAATAATTTTTTTTTTCAAATGAAGCAAGAGTTGTGGGCAACACAGAGCACAAAAAGCTCTCAGTGAAAAGATGCCAACCATTCTGGTTTCCCCTTGAATATGCAAATCCTTTCCTCCCTCTGTGCATCTGCTGATTCTGTTCCCTCCCCTTGGAATATCCTTCCCTCCATCTCAATCTGCCAAAATCTTCTTTCTGACAATTTGCCACCTCCTCCAGGAAGCCTTCCTAGGCTGACCACCCAGGGGTTTGGCTATGCCAGCCCCCTTGTCTGTGACCCAGTCCTCAGGCTGCCATCACCTGTGAGTATCCTAGGTTCATCCCTCCTTGGGGCCCTGAGGAAGGGTCTCATCTCCCACACCCCTTGGGCACACAGGGCCCTGACTGTGGGCATTCAGCAAGCATGGACCAGACATTCCTGGGGGTTCCCTCGCCCCAACCGCACAGGGGCTGCTTTGTCTCCGCCCTGGTGCTGGCAGACGGGTGGGCACAGGTTCTCTGCCTCCTTAGGACTGCAGACACCCCTGTGCTGTGCTCCAGAGCTGCCCCCCAAGCTCCTCGTCCTAAATGCAGCATCCACAGCCAGCACAGCCAGCACCCACGCGGGGAGACGGCGCTGTGGGGCCCAGAGCAGTCCTCCCTTCCCAGGGCCCTCTGCCTCCTGCCCCCAGCCAGGGCACACTCCCACTGACCCCCCTTGAAGCACAGCTCTGTCACATCCCCCCCACAGATCCCTACCCCCAGCACCACTTCCTGCACCCCACCGTGCACCCCACAGCGGGAAAGGGCTGTGGTTTCTGAAAATCCCAGGCTCTGTCCATCCTGGCAGCCCAGGGCCACTGGGGAGGCCAGCACCCAGCTGCCGACACACCTGCCCGGCCTCCCTCGAGAGCTAGCTGGGTGCCTGCCCCCTCCCCCCATGTGGCCAGATCTGACTCAGCCTGCCTCCCCCACGACGCTCAGTTTCTTAGGACCCTAGAGGCCCGGGCCAGCAGGAGACGGCCCCAGTGGCCTGCAGGCAAGCCCCAGTCCTGTGTCCCTCGGCCGGGGCTACCGGCCAGCTCCTCCCGTCTCGGTCCAGCTCCTACCTGGCAGGTTCCACGCCTCCAATGCCCTTGCACCGCTGTCTCCTCTAGCTCATGGGCGCTTCCTCAGGCAGGAGTGGCCTCAGGGTGGCTCACAGAGGTTCCCTCCCCGGTCTACCCGAAGCACGGTGACCACGTGCTAATTTGTCTGGGCTGGCCCACCCTAATGAATAACACCTACCTCCTCCCCTTCATAACCTGAGAAGCGTCCCAGATTGGATAAGTTACATGGTCACCTTATTTCCAGTCTTTCTAACCGCGAGAGGGACGAGGTCCCCGCACGTGCTAATTCCCCTAACACACACGGAGGCGCTAAGAGCGCTAAGAGCGGCCCACTGCACTTAAATAACGCCGTGTTGTTTTCCCTGCGTGCGTTGTTTCTTTACGTATCCACTACTTCAGATAAGTGATAGCCTTTCCATCCACGGCACAAAATCTCTTTTCAATATATACAACATTAGAAGTGATTCAATTTAAAGAGAAATTTCACAGGCCAGTGAATTCCTATTCACTCCTCAAAACCCGACTCGGAATCAGTTCCTGCAGAGGGCCTCCCCCGCCCGCTGCGGGATTGTGCCCTGCTCTCCCCCTCCTTGCCACGGGACACATGCGCAGAGGTTCCTGGTGCACGAATCCCGGTGCCCGGCGACTCTTTCCTACCGACCGCCCGTGGGCCGGGTGCTGTGCTGGGCGCCTACCCTGGCCTTCTGCTTAACCCGCCACTGCTCTGCTCTTACAGGCGGTGGGAGTGGGGTGAGGCAAGTTGTCGATGGTCACACAGCGGTGGGGTCCGGGTGACTCCAGGCAATGGCCTTGACCACTGGGCACTGGTGACCACTCTGTCCCGCTGAAGGGCACAGAGAGCGTACGCCTCCCACCTCATGCACTCAGCACCTTCCCAAAAATGGTGAACTAGGCCTTCCTCCACAGGCGGCCTCTCGCTGTGAGCCCCACCTGGCAGGCAGGGGACAGGAAGGCTACACAAAGGCAAAGGGCCATGGAGGCGTGGAACAGCCCAGGGACGGTGAGGAGCTAGCCGAGAGCGAAAGCAGAGAACACCCAGGTGCAAGGACCAGGGTGGAGGCGCTTGAACGCCAGGCTGAGTTCGGGCAGCGCTGGGGAGTCCCAAGGCCCCAGGCGGGGCAGCGCCTTGTCCAAGTCCCGCAGCAGCAGTGGCAGAGAGGGGAACGACCCAGCTGTCTCCCAGGAACCGACCCCAGGCTCACCTGATGGCTACACCACAAGAACGGAGCCTGGATGACGGGGAAGGTGAGCGGGCAGCATCCGGCCACGTGTGGGACGGTGCACCTGTGGGGAGGTAGGGAGTGCAGCAGGGGACGGGAGCACTGACGAGGGGCCCCTTTCTCCCGAGTATCTCTTGGCATAGCCACGGCCAGTGCCTCGGCCCTCAGGACTGCGGGGTCACTGAGCGGGATCCACGGCGGGCTGGCAGGCAGCCTCGGGAGCTGGCATTGCCTCCGCCGGCCTCCGTGCCCGCCCTCCGCCGAGCGCCTTCCTGCCTGCCTCCCCTTCCTTCTTCCTCTGCCCCCACTTAACAGATTGCGGCAGCAAGATGGCACAAATTTATGGCTCAACTCACCAAAAATAACAAGAGATCTATCAAAGGCAGTTTGCGTGAAATTAACAGGCGCCTGTACCCTCTTGTCAGGAGCACTCGGCTCTGAGGCAGGCCCAGGTGCCCCGCTCAGCCACTGTCCACCAGCCCCCTGGCTTCTTCGCTCTTCTGGTACCGCCCCAAGGCCGCCCTGCTGGGCCTCGCTGTTGGTCCTCCTTGGAGGTGCCCTGGAGCGGGTGACGGCCGCTGCCCTGCCCCAGCGTCTGGCTGAGGGGCCACACGGGGGTCTCACACTGCCCACTCACCACCATCCTCACGCTCTCACTCGACCTGGAAGTTCAGAGGGCAGCCCACTCCGCTGCAGCCCCGTGGGGGAGGAGAAAGGGGAGGCATGGAGGGCATGCCCAGGGTTTGGGGAAGGTGTCAGCGCACAGAGTACTCCAGGCCCCGAAAACACCACGGACCCTCAGACCCGCCTGCACGTGGTCTTGCGCATGCCGCCTCTCGCACCAGCAGAGCTGGGCGGGAGGGGGGAGGTGGCAGAGCGGAAGAGCCTCTGTCGCCTGCCAGGGTAGAGGAAGGGGCTGTGCCAGCACAGCTCTGGGCACCAGTGAGCACCACGTGAGCCCATGTACGACGGCGGATGCCATATCGCCCCGTGCCAGCCCCCCGGGGGCCCTCCCTGCAGAACCAATGCACAGCCACGTGCCAAGGAGCACAAGGAGAAGAGCAGAGGTCAGACTGGGGCCAGCTGGGAGCTCCGGCTCAGAGGTGACACCAGGCCTAGTGCCTGGGAAAGACCTGGCACCCAATCCCCCACCTCGGGTCCCAGAGGCCCTGTAGAGGTTCTGATGATGGTGCCCTTCCTGTCGCCAGCCCCCTGTGACCCTCAAAGACACCCCAGCAGCTATCAACCAAATCTTGCTTCCGGCTTCCCCCAAGCCCAGCTGGCCGCTGCTGGCTCCATGCTCCACGTGGCAGCCTGCCCAGATGGTGCCCGCCCGGGAGGGCAAAGCCTTGCTCCATCCACTGCAGACCACTGGGCCGACAGACCTCAGGGAAAGCCAGACAAAAGAATCTGCCCTCAGCTGAGCAGGATGGGGGAGGCCCCCGCCGAGTGACAGGCAGCGGCGGCCAGGCAGGAAGAACCATAAACCTCCTGATATACGCCCGGCACTCTCCGCCGATGTTCGACAAAGAAGCGAAATTCAATTTCTTCCTGCAGGCACTAAATCCCAGGCCAGCCTCCAGGGCCCGTAACCTGCCCACGGCCTGGCTGTCACTCCGACAGCTTCATCGACCTGGTGGAGGCCAAGCTGGCCTGGGAGAGAGGCCACAGCAAGGCCACTGGGCACTTGCTCTGCATGGGTACCATGCCAGGTGTCTCACAGGGGAGACCAAGGAGGTCCCCCTCCAGAGCCCTGGGAGAGGCTACTGTCCATGGTACCTGTCACCTCCAGTTAGCTCAGAGACAGCTCCCCATGTTACCGAGAAACTGACCCTTCCCAATAGATACATAGATAAATAGATAGATAAATAAATAGATGGATGGATCCACTTGAGTAGCAAAGACAGCGCCAAAGCCCAGGGCTGTGGCCTCCAGAGCAGGGCTGGGGACAGACCACACCCTCGGACACTCCTGGCCACCCTGCTACCTGCCCCTGCCAGCTTGGAACGCACCCAGTGAGATCCTGCTGAAGGTAGGCTAGTTCCCGGTGTCCCACAAGGGAAAATGGAGGCCCAGAGAGAGGGGAAGGGCCTCCTCGCTGTCCAGACCCGAGCCGGGCACCGGGCACCAGACCCCTGACGTCTGCGGCCCTGCTGCCTGCCGGTGGCCCAGTGCGTTCAGCAGGCACGCGGGACCCAGCCCAGGGCTTGGGGCCTTCAAGCCGCAGGAAGCAGGGTCGGCGGACAGCAGCCGTGGCCGAGGGGGCTGGGGTGGGAGTGAGAGCGGGCAGGACTCGAGGGCTCGTGGAGCTTTTGCCCAGTCAGCAGGAAGCTCCAGCAGCTGGCGGACTCGGCCCCAGAAGACACAGGCCCAGAGCGGGGAGATGGGAGACGCTGGGAGCTGAGCCAGCCCAGGCCTCCAAGGCAGCCTGGGAGCTCAGGCACACTCTTCCTCGCCTCCCTCTGACCCTGGCGCCGCTGCCAGAATCCCTGACCCGTGTGGGCAGGAACGCATCCCTGCTCACTGCCTCCTCCAGCCTCCAGGCAAACTTGTCAGCTCGCAGTGCCAGGCCCTGCCACGGTCACTCCCCGCTTCGGGCCCTCCCCGCCCGCTCCTTTGGCTCTCTCACTTCCGCC
This sequence comes from Lepus europaeus, assembly GCF_033115175.1. Taxonomy (NCBI): domain Eukaryota; kingdom Metazoa; phylum Chordata; class Mammalia; order Lagomorpha; family Leporidae; genus Lepus; species Lepus europaeus. The sequence goes on from NC_084831.1 coordinate 23,963,270, forward strand.
TGTCCAACAAACCTTTGCTCCCACGGCTGCCTAGTTAGGGGGTCCCCTCCCTGGGTTCGCACATCATTCTGCATGGCCTCACCTGTGTCCCCTACCCACCCTCCAAGACTGCAAAGCCTCCGAGAGTGAGGTCTCACCCCAGTGTAGCTCAGTGACCCCAACATCTGGGTAAGGCTGAGCGGAGAGGTGACATCGCCAAAGGACTGCAGGGACGGCCTGGATCTGCCAGGATGGCTGCTAGCAAACACACCTCCCCACTCCCAGCCCCGGGGCCCACCCGAGCCCCTCTCAGACTCACCGTATCTCATCTCGGTGGTGAACAGGTCATTGCTGCTCCCCGAGTGCAAATCGGCTTCAGCAGGCGGGGCTGGGCCCCCAGGCACCAGGGCATTGGACAGGGTGTGGGCAGCAGGAGGACCCGGAGACGTGGTGGCGGTGGCGGTGGTGGTGGTGGTGGTGGAGCCGGCCCCTGCCTCCCCAGGGCAGCTGCAGCCTGGCTGGGCAAAGCCGCAGGCCCTGCCGGCCGCGCGGCCACACTCCTCGCTCCAGCGGCAAAGCACGCCGCAGGTGAACTGGCTGGAGTTGTTGTTGTTGATGAGCAACACCTCCACGAAGCGGAAGGCCAGGGCGGCAGGTGCCAGCAGGCGCGGGGCCTCGGAGGGCTCGGCCGACAGGCACAGCTGCACGAAGTTCTTGTCGAAGTGCAGGAAGGTAAAGGGGCCCGAGCCGCCACACAGTTCCAACCCTGCGGCCGCCACCTCCTCGGCCGCCGCCACTGCCTCCGGCCCCTCCTGGGCCCCCACCTGCTCGGAGCTGGGCCGCAGGCAGGTGAAGTTGACCAAGTAGTGGTCCAGCGGCAGCAGGCGGGGGGCGAAGTGGGTGCACACCTGCTCCTGGCGGTTGAAGCGCAGGTAGAGGGAGTACTTGGTGGGGTCAGGGTTCTCCAGGGTCCAGGAGCAGCCCGAGGCGATGGTGGGAAAGAGGTCCTGCAGCGAGAAGGCCCCGTAGAGCACACCCGAGGCCAGGGCGGAGCAGGCACTGGGGGCAGGGTCGAAGGCGGCGGCCAGGCGCAGGGACAGAATCACAGACAGTAAGAGGGGACAGGCTGGGGTCATCCTATGTCCCTTGCCCTGTGGAGAGAGACAGGGGTCACAGCCAGCCTGGGCAGTGGGAACCTCCTGCTGCCAGCTGCAGGGAGCGGGCCTCAGGGCTAAGAGCACGCTCTTTTCTGTCCACCTGTGCGATCGCAGACAAGGGACTCGACCGCTCCGGGCCTCAGTCTGTTGCTCCATAAAAATGGAGCGCGACAGTACCTCACTGGCAGGTGGCCTAGGAGGGTGGCGTGAGTTTAGGCGAGGGAGCGGGCTCAGGAGGGTACCCGGCACCTGCGAGGCCCACAGGAACCTTCAGTGTCACCACAGCCCCACACTCAGATCCAGCCTCATTTGCCACAAGCGCTGCTCCCGCCCCAGGGTGTCGTGATCAGCCGCGGGGCGGGGCACGCGGAATCCACCGGTGACTGTCAAAGCCGTGATGTTCGATGACAGCGATCGGCGTTTTTATACATCAGAGCGATTCAAGGTTATTCCCAGAACAATGTCGTGCTCGCTCCCTTCACTGGGTGGGCGAGAAAGGGGTGGAGTCACAGCCCGTGTGCCAGAGACAGAGCACACCCTGAGCCTGCCCACAGCAGAGCACTGCCAGTGTCAATGTCATATTTATCATGGCTGCTCCCGGCTGGAACAAGAGGGAGAGAGGCGCTGGACTTGAGCCCCAGTGCAACGAGCTGCCAACTTCCCCCCCTGCAAAACAGGCACAATAATTCCCCTCTTCCCCTCCATGGCATTACACTCAGAGGCCTGGCTCAGGGCCTGCCACTCCAGGGGAAGCCACCAGCCTGCTGTGACCTCAACCCTTTCCCCAGGGCTCTCCTCACCAGGGCGTCTTCTGGCTCCTAAGGGTGACTTCTGCCTTCCCTCCAGGTGTAGGAGGGCACCCAGGGCCAAGTGCAGTGGGCTGGGAGGGCACCCAGGGCCAAGTGCAGTGGGCTGGGAGGGCACCCAGGGCCAAGTGCAGTGGGCAGGGAGGGCACCCAGAGCCGAGCACAGGGGGCGGGGAGGGCACCCAGAGCCGAGCACAGGGGGCGGGGAGGGCACCCAGAGCTGAGCACAGGGGGCGGGGAGGGCACCCAGAGCCGAGCACAGGGGGCGGAGAGGGCAAAGCTGCAGGTGCTCTCCCACCATCAGGTCAGGGCGGAGCCACTGCCCACAGCACCCCACCTCCACTCCACCCATCCAGAAAACAGAGCCTGGCCCATGGCCCCGAGCTTGAAGGGACCCACACAGCCTCGTTGTCCCTCGGCGGCATAGCTCGCAGCACTCCTAGCTGCTCAGGATGGGAGAAAAGACTGGCTCAAGATCACAGGAGAGGGGCCCAGCCCGAGTGCCTCCTCGCCCACCAGGTCAGGGCTTCTCTCTCCTCCATCCAGAGCCTCCTGCTCCCTCCCTGTGCTAATCACTCAGATGCAGGCCCAGATGGGCAAGCTACTAGTTCTGGGAGCTGAATCACAAACACAGGAGAATTCACAGGTGTGGCTAGATTCTCCCAAGACACAGCTGCTCCCGGGGGACAGATTTCCCCTTGGCTGTTCAGGAGTCTAAACAGTGAGAGGAGGGAGAGGAATGGGAACCCCAGCATCCCAACTCCTGTGCGGCACCCACAGAGCTCCCCAGCCCCCAAGCCCACATTCCCACACGCTGCACCGGGGAGCCAGGCCCAAGCCCCAGGTGCAGGTGAGCCCCTGGGCCTCCCCAGCCACCCATGCGGTGGGCAGATGATGAGACAGGTAAAGCTCCAGGCAGGCCCAGTCACCATTCAGTCGCCCCATCCTCCTCCAAAGACCTGCAATTACTCAGCAGGGGCCAGAGCAGGCTGTGTTGTGCGCCCCCTGAGCCCCGTCCTCAGAGGTGAAAAAGGGACAGGATCCCTGGCCCTCCTCACCCCATATCATGCCTGGCCCAAACTGTTCAGCCTGCCCAGCCTGCCGCAGCACCAGCGAAGCCAGCGGCTGATGATGACTGACATCCAATCCCCCCGCTGCCCCCAATTATTTTTAAGCAGGCTGAAAAATTCAGGCCATGGCTGCGGCGCTGCGGAGGGGAGAGGGGCTCATTATAACTGGCCTCCCCTCCCCCCCTTAGAGCAGGGAACTGACCCTATACACACACCCCAACCTACATAGGCCTGTGCCCCAAAGACACACACACAAAAGCAGGCATGTGCAGAAAGATATTCACACGTGTCCCACATATGCACATATACGTGCACAAAAATGGGTGCAAAGCCAGCGCCGTGGCTCAACAGGCTAATCTTCCACCTTGTGGCGCCAGCACATCGGGTTCTAGTCCCGGTCGGGGTGCCGGATTCTGTCCGGGTTGCCCCTCTTCCAGGCCAGCTCTCTGCTGTGGCCAGGGAGTGCAGTGGAGGAGCCCCAAGTGCTTGGGCCCTGCACCCCATGGGAGACCAGGAGAAGCACCTGGTTCCTGCCTTCGGATCAGCTCGGTGCGCCGGCAGCAGCGCACCGGCCGTGGTGGCCATTGGAGGGTGAACCAATGGCAAAGGAAGACCTTTCTCTCTGTCTCTCTCTCACTATCCACTCTGCCTGTCAAAAATAAAAAAATTGAAAAAAAAAATGGGTGCAAACCACTGGTGCGTGACCTCACATGCACTCAGGTGCGTGTAGTCACATGTGCCCAGGTGTAGTGTCAGACGGCTGCACACACACAGCCACACACACATTCCTGAGTGTGAACACACAGGTGTGTCGGGCCCTCTGAGGCTCAGCACATGACGCTACTACCTGGGTCTCTGCTGCTCCCTCCTCCACACAGCCCCCTCCCCAAGCCACCAATACCCATGGTTCAGAGCCTCAGACCGGCTCCTCCAGAACTGAGCCAAGCCCAGCGTCCTTCCAGGCACCCTGGGGTCTCCCCTGAGGAGGGATGACCCTCACTGTCCTGCCAGAACCCAGGACCTTTTAGGAGACCCTTTGACATCACTTCCCAACCCTCAAGATAAAGACCCGAACGGAGTCTGAAAGGGCCCTGGATTCATGAAAGAACGTCCTGGGAGTGTGTGGCCAGGGCCCGTCCTCCTGGGGAAACATCCGGAGCCCTGTTTCTGAGCCACGGCCCGAAGGGCACTGAGAAGGGTCCTGCCTCCTGGGTAGCGCAAGTGGTTATCAACCATGATGAGCCTTTCCGAGCCTCAGTCTCCCTCTCTGAGAAATGGGAGACCACGACCCCGCCCTCGGCACTGCTCTCACCTCATTCAGCCTGGGCACAAGCAGCCCTCTCTGCCACCTCACAAGCCTCCCCTCTGGCCTGCTGGGGTCCTCGGGAAAGTGGCTCTGGGTTGGACCTGGAACAGGACCTTTGCCACTTCCAGCCAAGTGAAGCCCACAGCCTCTCCGCGCACGAGAGCTAGGGAAGCGAGAGCTGGAAGTCAGCTTGGAGGAAGAATCCCGGGTCACAGGGGGCTGATGGAGAGGAGCCCCAGGCCTCCTCCCCCAGGGCCTGTCTGTGCTGCTATGGCTGAGGAGCTGGCCCGCTCAGGGCCCCTTTCAACACGTGCCCACGCCTCCCCACCCCGGCAACCCAAGGACCCCACTCGGCTCAAGCAGGCTCAGGACCCCTTTCTCTGACCCCACAGGAATGGTCAGCCTCCAGTATCCCATCTGTGCCAGATAAAAGAACCCAAGGCTTTCCCGGCCAGGATCCGGCCAGGATTGGGCGAGGGGCAGGAGGTGGGGAATGGCGCCTGGGGCACCTCAGGGCCACGGCCGGGTCTCCAGAATCCCCGGGGATTGGGTCCCGTCGGCCAGGCCAGCGGCGAGCAGGGACGCCGGCGGCGGCGGGGAGCCGGGAGCCCCGGCCGCGGGCGGGGGAGGGGCGGCGGGTGGGGGAGGGGGCGCGGCGACGCGCACATCCGTCGCGTTTATCCACCTGGCAGCTCCAATTCGCCGGCCCGTCACTCACCCTGCGCCTCCCGGGTGCTTGCTGCCGGCCCGAGCTCAGGCCGCCACGCAGACGGGGACCCCCACGTGCGGCCTCCGGATTCCCTGGCCGTGCACCGACCGAGGGGCAGGGTCCTCAGGGATCCCTCTTCCCGGAGCCCGGGCACCCAGGAGGGCGCACACCCTCCATCGTGCCTGGGGGGGGGGCGGTGCTAGTGGGCGAGGCCACGGGTAGAGGGCGACCCCCTCCCTGCAGCCAGACGGGGAGCTCTGGGGGCCTCTTGCACGCCACCAGGAGGAGAAGGCGGGCAGAAGCCAGAGGGGACCGAGGGGCGGCCCCCTGCCCCTGGGGGCGGAGCCGAGCGGGCCACAGGGGAGGGGGCGGTGACTCAGCCGCCCTCCGCCCGCCTCCCCGGAACTTTGCAGCAGCTGGAGCCGCCGTTGCTACAGGAACCGAAAGCTTTTGTTCGCCAATGTCAGGGCTGTCCAGGCAGGCGGGTGGCTGGGAGGCTGCCACTCCACGGGGGGACCCAGGTCCGGCCACACTGCCCAGAACTCTTCCAACCGAGCAGAACGTCGCGGGTTCGAGCCCCCTCCCTCCCCTTCGCCAGAGGCTCCCAGATCCAGGTTCCTTGGAACTCAGGTGGCTCTGGGGCACAGCTGCCCCTAACTGCCCTGGGGCAAGAACTGGCCTACGAATTGCCCGGGGCCCCTCTGTGTCTCAGTGAAGAATTTCCACCACCCCCAAGATCCCCTAAGGAGCAGCCTACCTTTGAGGGGACCTGTCTTGGGTTTCTTCTCTGGGCTGATCCCACCTCCCCAGCCTCTACACTTGAGCCAGGACCTGGGACCTTGGCCCACAGTTCACAGACAAACCGCCTGGCCACAGCTGGTCCCACAGAGGTCCAGTGGGATGCTGCAGGACCAGTGAGGGGGGGGTGCAAGTCACTGGCTCTCTGGCCCCATCCTGAGGGGCTGAAGGTATTTTTCTGCCTTTATGATCCTGGGGGCTGGAGTGAACACCTCAGAACCCAATTTGCATTTCTACTCTGGGATGAAGAGTGGAGAGGGGCCTGACCTTGGCCTTGAAGAGCAGCAGCCCAACACACAATGTCTGAACATCGCTAGGTGCTGGACATTCTATACGCATTCTCCCAAGAGCTCTGTGAGGCACAGGTCCCTGATCCAATTCACAGAGGGTCAGCTGAGGCTCCGAAGGGTTAAGGAGCTTGCCCGGCTGGCACAGCTGTTGGGTCCAGTTCATCTGCCCCAAAGCGGAGTTCCTTCCTACTCACTCCGCTGCACTACCTGGGAGGGTGGCAGGGAGGGAAGGGGACAGGGACCAGCTGGGATCTCCTTTTGTGATGCCGCTAGCAAACACACCAGACAAGACCCTGCCTTTCTGAGGAGCAATGGGGGAGGAGTGCACCAGGGGAGGGGAACAGGAAGAGGGGAAGATCTCTTCCAACAGCCTCAGTCCAGGAAAGACCTCTCCCAACCACCAGCACCAGCGCAGGCCCTGGGCAGGGTCCATGGTGAACCCCTCCCCTGTGGCAGTGCAGGGGTCACTGCCTGGGGCCTGCTCTGTCCCAGAGTTGGGTGGTTTTCCCCCACAGCCTCCTCCAGTGCCCAAGACAGAGCCCACACTTACCCCCACCCCCCTTATGGGAAATGCCATGGAGCAGACAGACAGGGGCTCCCTGGGGACACCTGCCCAAGCCTCAAAGGGCCCAACCAGACGGACCTGGGATCTGGGCCTGATGGCTCCAAGGGGTCCTGATTTGCTGCTTGGGATGAGCTCCCTTCCCCCCACCCTCGGAGCATATGGCCTGGCCATCAGGAGTGTCTGGGCACCGGTCCTCACCCACCCATCTCCTCTCCCTAGGGACTTCCCAGCGCCAGTCCTGCAGCCACCGCGAACGCTTGGGCTGCGGAAACCGGGGTTGCTGGCGGGAGAAGGGGCGGTGGGTCCGGGACTGCGGGCAGGGGGCGCCAGAGGACGCCCAGGGGCCCGGCCGGCAGCTGGCGAGGCGGGCAGGCGGGTGGCATCTCTCGGCCCGGCGCCCCTCCCCCCCCCCAGCGGGCAACAGACCGGTCGCCCGCTCTGCACTGGCCGCGTCTGTGCCCTCTGACCGAGCCGACTGCAGGAGTGGCCGCCAACTTCACAGCCTACAACGCCCCAAATCATGCTGGCCCCCAAGGCTGCGGGAGGGTGCGTCTGGTGCCTGGCTCTATACCCGGGGGGTGGGAGGAGAGGGATGGGGGATGGACACATAGACTCTGGCCAAAGATGGACCCGGGAGTCAGGGATGTGGGACCAGTCGAGATTCCGCCTAGAAGGGAGGGGGCTTGGAGCAGACGGGGGGGGGGGGGACACGGCCCCAGCTCTATGCTGGGGGAGGGGTCTTGCAGCAGAGATTGGTGAGGGAAGGCGGCACTCTGGGCAGATATGGGGGAGGGGGCACTCGGGACAGAAATAAAGGGGGAGCATGGTCGAGGTACAGGCGCGGGGGTGGACAGGAACTCGGCTGGAGGAGAAAGGGAAAAGGGAGGACTCCGGGCAGAGCCCAAGTGGAGGAGCGGGGCAGGGGCCGGCATCCAAACTGGGAGAGGTGGGGGTCGGGGGGGGGGCACAGGCGAGCTGCAGGTTGGAGAGGCTGTCCTCAAGGTGGGGGGCGCATCGCCCGGATCCAGGCCGAGGCACTGGAAGACTTGAGACGACGGGGAGGCACAGCCGGGTTCAGGATTCCGTGGGAGGAAGGCTTTCATAGCAGGGTGATGGGGTCGGTCCAGGCGCGGGGAGGGGGTGGGAAAGATTCACCAGAGTCCGAGGTGGCCTCGGCCCCAGGCTTGGGAGTTCCCAAAAGAATGGGGGTGGGTGGGTGAGCGCTACACGGACTCAGTTCGGGCCGGGGAAGAATTCAGCTGGGAGAGCGCCACGAGTCCCGGCCGGTGTGGAAACTCGGGACCGCGCCAGGAGGACTCGGTGCAGGGCTGGGTCGGGGTCTCGGGCCGAGCACTCACCTGGGCGCCGTCAGCAGCAGGAGCGGGGGCCGGCGCTGGCGGAGGCGGCCACGGGGCGCAAGTTTGCCATCCCTAAGGCGGGGGCCGGGCCGGGCGCAGGGCAGCTCGCTGCAGCCGCGCGGAGGGCCGGGGCTCCCGCTCCGCGGAGCGAAGGGTGCAGAAAAGACGCCGCGGAGCAGCGCGGGGCGGGCGGGCGGGCGCCGGGCCGGGCGCGGGCTCCCGCCGCCGCTGCCGCCGCTGCCGCCGCCGCCGCCGCCGCCGCCTCCTCGCCGCGCCGCCCCCCGCTCCCCCGCCCCGAGCACCGCCCGCGCCGCGCGCCGCCTCCTATTCGCGGGCGGTGGCCGCAGCCCCAGGCTCTGCGAGCCGGTGCCGCATCCTCCTTGGCATCCGAGCGCCGCCGCCGCCGCCGCCGCCGCCGTTGCCGAACCGGGTTCCTCCGGCCGCTCCGGCCACTGCCCGCAGCGCGCGCCGGGCCGAGTGACGGCCGAGGCGGGACGCGGCGCCTGCGCGGGCCGGGCCCGGGAGGGGGCGCGCGCCAGGCCGGGCGCGAGGAGCCGCGGGAGAAGGGGCGGGGGGCGGGGGCGACGCGCGCCGCCTCCTGTTAAAGGGGGAGCAGCGCCAGCGGAGCCGAGCGCGCCCTCCCCCTCCCCGCTCTGGGCCCCAGGCGCCGGCGCGGGAGAAGCCCCGGGTAAGCCCCCGCCCCGCCCGCCGCGGCCTCCTGGGCCGCAGGATGAGGCGATCCGCGACGCCCCTCCAGCGATACCCCAGGCCCGAGGCATCGCGCGCAGCCAGGGTCTCCCGCGCCCTGGGGACTGTAGCACTCGCCCCCTCGTGTGCCTTGCATATCGCATGTCGCTGTGGATGCAGGTGCCATTCGTTGTGCTGAACTTTGCATATGCATACAGGTGCCCTACGTGTGCACTGCAATGTTGCCTGGCTCCCGTGCGTGAGAGGGCTACACAGGGTACCAGACTATTAACATGTGCTCTGGCCCTGAATGCATGCATGGTTGCTTGTTCCTGTGCCTAGAGACGCTCTGTGTCCAAGCCTACAGGTGCCACACGTGTGCTAAGTGCTGTGGGTAACTTGTATGTGGGAGCCACGTATGTACACTGCAGTGTGGCATGTTTGCTGCATTCTCTGCTGTAAACTCTGCAATGTTGCATGTCCCTAGGCACGGGGATGCTACACGTGTGCCATATATTACATGTTTCCTGAGTCCCTCTGTATTCCCTCTAGTGCCTTTCCCTGTGCCAGGGGCGCCCCCGTGTTGCATCTGTTTGTGTAGAAGCAGCCGAGATGTAACAGACCCACCCCTTCCCCATCCTGGCACTGTGCCCAGGAACGGCAGGGTGGAGCCTGAGCCTCCACGGTGCAGGTGGTACCCAGGGAGATGCCCATGGCTCAGGGCCCTGGCCGGGCAGTTTGTGCCTGGGCACATTGCCACCAGCAAGGTGGGCAGGCTGGGGACACACTGTTGCAGCCCAGACAAGTAGGTTAATCCGATGCCTGTGGTCAGAGGAGGAGCCAGCAGGGGGCAGCTTTGCAACGAGGGCGGAATGGTTTTAGGTGCTCCAGCCGAGAGGGGGGCCACACCTTCCGGCAAGGAGATCCCCAGGCCACCCAATCCCAGTGAGGCCCCTGGCGTTTTGTGTTGCCCTAGAGGCCGGGGACCAGATGGAAAGGAGCCCACCTCTCTCCAGGAGCAGCACCAGGAAGAGGCAGAGAGCACCACCCCGTGTGCCCTCCCCCGTCCCTCCCCCTGGCCGTCGCGGTGACATTTGTTGTGAGTGATTGTGAGAGATTATCGACTTTAATGGAAGGAGGTAATAAGGGGCAATGAAAGAATCTCACCCGTCGCCTTAAGGGAATTTATGAGGCTGTAGGAGGCAGGGAGGAGGGATGGGCAACACCTTCTCTCTCCCTGCAGGAGCCCAAGGAGGCTAGCCCTCCCCCCCCCACCCCGAGCACCTTGCACCAGTGGGTGGGGCTCCTGTGCTCCTGCTGAGCACCCTCAAACACACCCTGGCATCTCAGGGTCTGAAGGTTCAGCTGCCACTGTGACACTGAGCCAAGCGGTTCCCTGCCATCTGTGTGTGATGAGCCCCCCAGGGCAGTGGGAGACCCCGAGGACTGAGACGAGCACTGAGGAGTGGGGAAAGTGGCTGGGGCAAGGGTCGTCCGCCAGGATGCAGGGACGGCCCCTTCCAAGCCTCCAGGACGGAGGTCCTCCAGCCCTTTCCTCTCCCCCAGGGAGCCTGGCTGCCTCTTTATGAATATTCATGATCATTAGCATCCTAGAGACCCAGAGCCCAGAGAAACCCAGGCAGGTCTCTTGCAGATGTGGTGCAGCTGGATCTCCGAGGCCCGGCTCCTCTTCCTTCCCCTCCCCACTTCAGGATCCAGCTGGGTGAAGGGGTGACAGGAGGGGCTGGCTCCAGAGAGACAGCAGCGTTTTTGTCTGTCTCTGTTCCTCGGTAGGCTCTGAGGTTCATTCAGCCACAAAAATGTACGCCCTAGGGAAGACAGGTGGTCAGACAGCTTGAGAGACTGACAGAGAGGGTACCCGACCCGCGGGGGGCTCCCTGGGGCACATCAGCAAGGCCCCGGGGCCGGTGCGAGCTGGGTGGGGAGAGCTGGACCTCTCAGAGTCTGTGATGGAGGAGGCTGGGGGGGGAGGGGGCCTGAGCTTGGGAAGGCTTTCCCGGAGGTTCCTCCCCGCATCAGGGCTCCGCACTGCCTTCCCCAGGAGTCCCTGCCCTTCCGGCCTCACTCCAGTGCTAATACCAGCTGCCCCAGGACTTGGAGTAATTACAAATCGTTTCCATATTCAAATCAAACCGGTTAAAGAGAAATCACTTTGAAAGACCCAGGTGGGGGCAGCAAGAACAAGTCTTAGCCCCAGGAGGGGCTCCAGGGAGCCTGAGACCGAGACCAGGCAGGGGAAAGGCCACTGAGGGCAGAGGGCTTAGGCCGAGTGAAGGGCCATCCCCCCATCACTCCCATCACGTAGGACAGAGGACGAGGACCCCAGCTCGTAAGCCCGATCTTGGGCAGCCAGAGGCCGGGCCCTCCACCCTGTTCTCCCATCGCCACAGTGGGTGACCTTGAGAAAGTCCCTTCAGCTTTCTGGGCCTCGATTTCCTTCTCTGTGAAATGGCATTGATTGCTTCAGCCTGGGCCCCAGTGGAACAGAAGATGTGGATTAGCAAGGGCCTGCCCCTGAAAGGGACCTTTTAAATATGATTTTATCACCAATTAATTAATACTGTTGTTAGCAATAACAACCGGCCACGTCCCGGTCGGGACACAGCACGGCCTGGGAAGGCACAGAGGGGCGGCTCAGGGACCGTGGTGGGCCGTGGAAGAGAGCTCCCCCGGCCTCACCCGGTGGCCGCAGCCTGGCCTCCCGCCGGGCCGGCCGCTGCTATGCTTCGTTGCTCTTTAAACAGATGAGAAAATGTTCTTCTTCCCTTCCCAATGGTTTATTTGGCCCAGAGCCTAGGCAGCTTTCTTTCCAGCCAGTGGGACCTAGGGGTGCCCCTCACTCAGCCCCTGACCCCCACTGCCACTCAGCCAGCACCCTGACGGCCACCCAAAGCTCAAGGTACCAGAGTTTCTTTGCAGACACCCATCAGGTGCTTGTCACGTGTGCCCAAGACACCCAAATCCACGTGACAATCTTCTCACCAGGATCTGCCCAGGACTCACATGACCAATACCTCGCTACTCTGAATGCCACGGATCCTGGAGGGCCAATCCAGACAAGGGGGTTGCTATGGGCAGTCCTGTAGCTCTAGCCTCCATCCCTCCTGCTACAGATGCCAAAAGGATTAGGAGCCTAGGGCGATCCTGGTGGGATGTTCTCATTCTCTTAGGGAGAGAAGGACTAGCTGCTTCCAAGCCAGATCTTCCCAGAAAGTCAATGTCAGGTTTGTATGCAGCTCATGTGGGCAGTGCCTACATTCTCCAGCCCAGATCCAAGGGCACAAGGTACAGAAGCTCTTCAGGGTCTTGGGTGGTCTTCATTGGCATGTCTCATCCTGGAGGGTGCGCACAAGTGTTTAGAGAACCCCGGCACCCGGAGGTTCATTCATTCATTCAAGTAGATGTTGAGCACTTACTATGCTGTGGGCACTGGGATCCAGCCATGTACAAGTTCATCAGTTGCTGCTACCTCCACAAATATTCAGTCTATCCACTCTTCACATCCCCATGGCCAGGCAGGAGGCCAAGCCACTGCCACCCGGTGCCTGGCCTCCTCCTTATCTAATTCTGGGGCTCCCACTCCGACCATCCCCACCTCAGTCCACTCTCCTGGGGTGCATGGAGCCATCGTTTTCAGAATGTTTCTTCTTCCCACTGCACTCTGCACAGCAGCCTTCCTGTCTACCATGGGCCAGCCCTTAACACCCTCTCCAGCCCTGTCCCATCCCCATCTTCACCACACCGCACGCTCAGCATTCACACAGGTCTCCTTGCTGCTCTTGAGAAACTCTAGTCCCTTTCCCCAGCAATTCCCACGCTGACTTCTTATCGGAGAAAGTCTCAGCTTTAACTTCACCTCCTCTAGGAAGGCCCCCCTGACTGCACCTTGAAAAATAGCCTCACCCAGCTCCTAGTTACTCCTTCCCACGCCCCTGTTGTATTTCCTTAGTAACACTCATTACTCTGAAAAGAGGTTGTTTGTTAACACACATCACCTGTTTCTCTCCACCCTGGATTGTGAATTCCGTGAAGGTAGGAATCTCGCCCATACATTGGTAGACACTACCTCCATGGAGGAGGGTTGCTGGGTCCCCTGGCACCTAGTCCCATGCCAGGTACAAGGTAAGTAGGTTTTTTTTTTTTTATTTTTAAAAAAGGCTTATTTTACTTATTTGAAAGGCAGAGTTAGAGAGAGAGAGATCTTCCATCCACTAGTTCACAATGGCCAGGGCTGGACTAGGCCAAAGTAGGGAACCAGGAGCTTCACCCACATCTCCTAAGTGGGTGGCTGGGGCCCAAGTACTTGGGTCATGTTCTGCTGCTTTCCCAAGAGGATCAGCAGGGAGCTGGGTTGGAAGTGGAGCATCAGGAACCCAAACCCATGCTCAGATGGGGTGCAGTGCTGTGCCACCGCGCTGGCCCCACAGGTAGGCTCCTGACGGTGTTCATTGGGCGAATGAACAGTGAGAGGGCAAGCAATCAGGACTCTTTTTAAAGAAAAAAAAAAAAGATTGATTGATTGATTGATTTGAAAGGCAGAATTACAGAGAGAGGGAGCGACAGAGAGAGAGGGCTTCCCTCTGCTGTTTCATTCCCCAAATGGCCACAATGGACAGAGCTGGGCCTATCAGAAGCCAGGAGCTTCTTCTGAGTCTCCCCACTGGGTACAGGGGCCCAAGCACTTGGGCCATCTTCCACTGCTTTCCCAGGACATCAGCAAGGGAGCTGGATTGGAAGTGGAGCAGCCAGGATTCAAACCGGTGTCCATAGAGGATGCTGGTGCTACAGGAGGAGGTTTAACCTACTACGCCACAACGCTTGCCCTCCCTGGGACTCTTGACAGATAACGGGTTTCGATTTCCCATGTGATGAACCAGAAAGAGCGCAGGCTCTGGGCTCACACGGTCTGGATTCCCGCCTCTTCTCCTCCTTACTGGTGCAATGCAGGGCAGGGCATTTTTGTTCTCCAAGCCTCAGTTTTCTCTTCTGTGAAGTGGAAATAATGGTCCCAGCTTAGCGGCACTGATGTGATGTGGGTCACATGAGTTGACCAAGGGGACGTGGCTCCCCTGGTGCCACGCCCCGAGAAGCGGCACCTGCACAGACCTGAGCTCCTCTCAGGCAGACTCAAGGCCAGAGGCTGTTCCAGGTTCTGGGGGCATGCAGGTGCCCCAGAACCAGGGCCCTGCCCTTGCTGCCCTCACGGAGCCCCTGCGGAGTGGGGGGAGTTCTTAGCGGCTGCAAGCCCTGCAGGGGAGGTGGCACCGAGCCAAACCTGTGCGCACGTGGGATCCCTGAGTCTGGAGCCACTTCCCCTGCTGCACCTCCTCTGCTTATTTGGAAACTCCTCTTCCCTGCTTCCACGTGTGCGTAAACACACACAATGCGCCCATCCACATGTACAGATAAACCCATCTCCACGCACCGACACCAGCTCCGGGCACTGACGTACACTTGATTGGGGTTCACAAGCATGGAAGTAACCACATGCAAGACACACACACATACACACATGCTCACGCGAACACACACATGCACATACACACACATTTTTCTGGTCCATGGGGGACCTCTCTGGCTTGTTATCCCCTCCTGCTCTAGGCTTCGGTCAGACACAATCCCTCACCCGAGGCAGCCCAGGCACTGTCCTTGGTAAGTACTTCCTGAAGTCTAATCCCATCCTTTCCTGCTACAGGCTCTAAGGACAAGGAGCCCTGGCAGGCTGTCCAGAGGGCCACACCCCGTAACTAAACCCTGCAGCTGGTGAACATACCCGGGGCAGAGGTGCTGACATGAGAGGGGGAAGGGACTCTGGCTTCAAGGAGCAGGGACACGCTCAGCAGGCTTGAGGCACTCTGGCAGCGGAGGCCCAGGGTGCTGTCACCGCCTGGGCTGCCCCAGGTCCTCTCCCCCGAGCTCTGTGCCACTTGGATCCTGCTGAGCAGGGCGTATGCCAGGTAGGGCACAGTGAGCGTAGCCGGGGTGGGATACCCTTGTCCTGAGCCCCTCTGAGGGCCTGACACTGGGCCTGCTGCTCTTCACTTACAAGGTTAGCCCACCAGGCAACCCTGGAATTGCTACAGACGCCCCACATCACAGAGGAGGAGGCTGGTTTAGAGAGAGGCAGACAGCACGGATGTGGTAGCCTCATTCAGTTTGTTCCAGACCCTGCCTTAGTCTTTGCTTCTTCATCCTCCTCTTCCTTGTCACCCCACAGAGGGCAGCCTGAGCACCCACTGTGCAAAAGAGCTTTCTAGGGTTCAGGTGGGGTTCCAGAGAAGGCCACGGAGGAAAAAATGCAGGGGTCTCCCAGGGTTTTGACCCCTACAAGAAGCTAATGCTGGGCACCCAGATTGGGGGGAAGGAGCTGGAGCGGCTGGGGGTGTTGGGACCAACAGGGCACAGGACCAGTGACCCCCACACGCCTCCGTGGCAGGCACGGGCACACACGTCCGTCCCCCTCATGTGAACACTCACAACCTTGTGCAGGCGGTAAAGCTATCACTACTGGATGATGGAAGAGGGCCTGCCATCTCATCAGTGGACCCCAGCAAAGCTGTGACCTTGGCAGGGGGCAGGGCGGGGGAGAGGCCTGTGGATGGGTGGGGTGGGGGCAAGGCTCCTGAGAGCTGTGGTTGTAGCAGAGGGGCCCTGGAGCGCTTCGCCGAGTGAGTGTTGCGCGTGTCGGAGTGGGAGTGAGTGGGGCTGAGCCCGGGTACACGCGTGGGCGGTTGCGTGCGTCAGCGTGTCGGGGGAGAGTCTGTGTGTATGGGATGAGCCTGTGCGCATCTCTGCTGTGTGCCTGCCTGGGCTTGGATGCCGGGAGCCCGGAGCTGGCTCTGGGCTCTCTGCTGAGTGTGTCTTTGTGCGTTTGCCTGCAGGGCGTGGGGCGTCTCCACACCTTTCTTTTCCGTTCGTGTCTGTGTGGCAGTGCAGAATGTATACACACGTGTCGCTTGGGGCTTGTGCACGCCCTCGGTGTCGGAGTGAACGTGGGGTGTGTGGACGGGGTAGTGTTTGTGTCACGGGAGTTTGTGTGCAGTCAGAATGTGGTATTGCCCTGTGTTTGCTGTAGCTTATGCCTCTGTGCGTGTGGGTGCGTGTGTGGATGGCGAGAAAGTGTTTCAGCCCATGTGTGTGCATGTGTGCTTGTGTGTGTGTGTGTGTCTACTAGAGTGAGTCCGAAGGTATAGCATTTGCAGGCCTGGGGGTGACCGTGTCCTTGTGTCAATGGGCAGTGTGCACCTGTGCCAGGCTGTGGTGTGTGTGTCTGTGGCTGCTGGCAGGACCCATCTTCCAATGGGGTCTTGTGTGACCCTATTTGCAAGCGTGAGACTGGGTGAGGATGAGACTTAGCGTGTGGAGTGTGGCTATAAATGTGTATGCGTGGCATTGTCATTGTCTTTAGGGGCTTTGGGGACTCATCTTTCTCAGTAAGGTCCCTCCAGCTCCCAGGCTGCAGCCTTGGCTGTGACTTCCATTTCCAACCAGACTGGCTGGTTCTGTGCCTGGCTTCCCGCTGGTCCCCTTCCTGAGAGAACCCGGACACCACCAGGGCCAGCAAGTCAAGGTGACACAGTACGGCAGGGCAGGGGCTCCTTCTGCTGTGGTCCCCAAGGCAAGCGCATTCTACACAGTGACACCCTGCAGGAATCTCCCCTGACATGAATTTTAATTTCCGTTCGGGGCAGGCAGGTGTCATGAGCCCCCAAGCTTGGCAGCAGCCGGCCGGCCATGCAACCCACAGGGCCACTGAGCCATGGAAGAGAGCTTGGGTTTCTGTTTCAAAGGCAACTGGGGCCCAAGGGCATCTGTGTGCGCCGCTGTGTGTGCTGTGCGTGAGCGCCCGCGAGTGTGTGCCGGTGCACGTGGCGTGTCTGTGAGAATGCGCTTTGTAGCAGTGCCTCTGTGTGTGAGTTCTTACACGGACTGAGTGTGGCAGCGAGCTTGAGGGTTCGTGGGTCCCTGTCACTGTGTGAGTGCCCCGGAGAGCATGTCGTGTGTCTGTGTGCCCCTGGGCAGGTGTCTGTGCCTGTACGCGTGGGTGCTTACAGACAAGACTGTGGGCCAGCATTGTGCAGCGGGTTAAGCCCCCACCTGGGACACCGGCTTCCCATATGAGTGCTGGCTCAAGTCCTGGCTTCTCGGCTTCTGATCCAGCTCCCTGCTAATGCACCTAGGAAAGCAGCCAAAGACGGTCCAAGTGCTTGGGCCCCTGCCACTCATGTGGGAGGCTCAGATGGAGCTTCGGGCTCCTGCCTTTGGCCACTGTGGTCATTTGAGGAGTGAATCAGTGGATGGAAGACAGCTCCTTCTCTCTCTCATTGTCTTTCAGATACATAAAGAATGATTTAAAACAAGGAATGAGGCTGTCTGAGCGTGTCTGGGTCTTTGTGTGTTGTGTTCCAGGCCCTGTGTGTGTCTGAGTGTGGGCCAGTGCTGTGCATCTGGGTGTGTGTGTGCAGAGCCTGCTGGGAAGGGGCCCACGCCCACTCCAGCTGCTGCACCTCTCTCTGGGCCCCGGGAGGGGGCTGTATGCACCGTCCTCCCCTCACAGGGACTCCAGGCCTGCAGCCAGCCCCGAACACACCCCGCCCAGGCCCCAGCGGCCTGGCTCACGGACCCGTGCTCACCGACCCACAGGCACCCAATGAGTTCCCGGGAGGCAATGGCCAGAGAGGATGGGCCATTAGCAGGTGGGGCGGCGTGGGTTTCTCGCTCTCACTTTGCTGAGGGTGTGGGGGCAGCTCATCCATCTTGGGCAATGGGCCTGCTGGGCTGTGAGATCGCCACGGTCTTGTGGCTGAGCTGGAGAATGAAGCCAGAGTGCAGGGGGGACCTTAGAGGGCGCCTGCACACAAGCATCCCAGCCCAGACAGCCCTCCTGCTCACACACACATGACACTACACACACGACACGCACAGGGGTGTGGGCGGGCCCTGCCCCTGCCCCACACCCAGCGCTGCACACATGACAGGCACAGGGGTGTGGGTGGGCAGGGGTGGGCCCTGTCCCAGGCCCGGCAGTGCGCGCACACACACTGCACTCACACAGACACTCAGGCAGTTTCATGTTCAGACCTCACACTCACTTCAACCAACCTCCTTGCCTGAAGCTGGCCAAGACGTAGAAGTCCCACAGGTTGGGGTGGCCTGAGTCACTTGATGTCCCCTCTCTTCTGTCTGAGCCCACATGGGCCTTGGGGGTGTGAGAGTGGTTCACCCCTCCTCACCCACCTCCCAGGACCTCTCATCAAGGGCTGGGGGAAAAGGGAGGGTCCCAAATCTGATCATTCCCAAAAGGGGCCGACCCACGGCCAGGGGCAGGCAAGTGCCAGGGGCTGCCTCTCCCCGCCTCCTGCCCCCACCACTGCCGGGACCTGGCTGGGCCCAGGAGGCGAGAGCAGGATGCCCCAGGGACAAGGACAACCAAGGAGGACCCAGAGACAGGTCTTGCAGGTGTAAGCAGAGGTGGATCGTATTCCGAAAGCAGAAGAGACGTGTAAAGGGTTTTGGAGAGCAAAGGACCACAGCCAAGTGTGGGTAAGGTACAAATGTGAATGGACTGGAGGAGTCGAGAGTGGAGGAAAGGAGGGGACTGGCCGGGACTCACTCATCCCCTCAACACCTGTGCATGCGTGCTCGCCGAAGAGTCCGGCACAGGGCGGGTCAGACCCCGCCTCAGACCCCG
The DNA here is from genome assembly GCF_033115175.1 of Lepus europaeus. Lineage (NCBI taxonomy): Eukaryota > Metazoa > Chordata > Mammalia > Lagomorpha > Leporidae > Lepus > Lepus europaeus. The sequence goes on from NC_084831.1 coordinate 23,981,707, forward strand.
GAACCTGGAGGACCTGCCCAGGACAGCCCCACTGGCACGCGGAGCACGGGCATCTATGCAGACTGCACAGAGAAAGACGAGAGGGGCCGAGGGGAGACCCTGGGGGCTCTTCTAGGCAAGATGGTCGGGGCAGGTGTCTGAGAAGGTGACCCGGGAGCGGACACCTGCGGGAGGGGAGGGCTGTTGGAGGAAGAGCCGCCCAAATAGGGGGAATGGCCAGTGCGAGGGCCCCGGGGGCGGCGTGCCATTTACTCAGAGGGAGCGACTTGGGAAGTCGACGATTTCTATTTTGGATGTGCTGCACTGAGGTGCCTTCAGGACAAGCCGGGGACGGTGACCAAGAAACAGGATTCGGGTACAGATAGGGATTAAAGAAGATGGCATCCTGGGAGCTAACGCAGGGGATGACTGCGGGGGGCAGCCTGTGGGCGGAGAGGCAGCGTGGGGGAGCCTGGCTGCCAGGGATGGGGGTCAGGGAGGCGGCAGGGCTGCAAGGGCGCTCCCGGGGTGGGCCGAGTACCAGCGCACTCTGCTGCTGAGACGGGCCAGGCTGCTGACGGGAGCCCCTGAGAGATGGCCTCCTTCGGTCCCCTGGGCCCCCACTGCCCCCGACTTGGCCCTCAGAGCCAATCTGTCCACCATTAGCGCTTCCTTCCTGGAGCTTGGGACTGGCTCCGAAGCCGCTGTCACTGTAACCCTCCCTTGAGAGCAGGGAACCTGTGTGAGGCTGGCAGTCTGGGCCACAGGCCTCCCAGGTGGCCTCTGAGCCCTGGTGCTGGGATCCGGGGGAACAAGACCTAGGCAGAAGCTTCCAGCCCTCATGGGATCAGACTCCCAGGAGCTATTTCTTCACATGTCAGAGGGGTTTTGAGCTGGGGCGGGCAGAGGTATCGCTCTGCTGTGTGGCATTTGCCAATTCCCATGGTATCAGTCCTCCCCTGGGACACTAAGTCAGCTGGACCACACAGTCCCTGAAAGGTCAACAATTGGGGCCGGCGCTGTGGCATAGTAGGTGAGGCCGCCACCTGTGGTGTGAGCATCCCATATGGGTGCTGGTTCGAGTCCCGGCTGCTCCACTTCCTATCCAGCTCTCTGCTATGGCCTGGGAAAGCAATGGAAGATGGCCCAAGTCCTTGGGCCCCTGCACCAATGTGGGAGACTCAGAAGAGGCTTTTGGCTCCTGGCTTTGGATCGGCACAGCTCTGGCCATTGTGACCAACTGGGAAGTGAACCAATGGGTGGATGACTTCTCTCTCTCTCTCCCTACCTCTCCTTCTCTGTGTAACTCTGACTTCCAACTAGACAAACAAATCTTTAAAAAAACAAAAAATAAAAGTTCAATGGTCAGTTCCCATGAGCTGGTGTGAGGGCCTCCAGCACCTGCTCCAGAGCCTCGCCAGGGAGTGGGCGGTGGCAGAGAGCCTAGGGCCTGAAAGGGGGTCTGCATGTTGGTGGGGGAGGAAGAGGAGCCTGGCTTCCCGCTTCCCTGCCTTCGCTCTCAGCAGCCAAGGTCACTGCCAGAGAGAAACGCTTTGAGCCGCCATCGCTCCTGCAGCTGTAACCACCCACATCCTGCCTAGGCCCCCTTCCTCTGCGTTTCCTAAAACAGTGGACTGATGCCATCCGCCCTCCCGCACCTTCTGTCTTTAGAAACCGATGCCACCCTGAGCCACAGCCAGACCACAACTTCACCTCTGCAGACAGGAGACTTGGACATCTGGCCCAGCTCTGCCACCAGCTCCCAGAAGCTTCTTGCCCCATCTGTCCTCAGTTTCTCCATCTGTGAAATGGGCAGCAACAGCCCATCTCCCAGAGCTCTTTGAACTGCGAGATTCTGTGATTTCTGTCATTCCCTGTCTCAGCCCTGATGCAGCTCCGGGCCTCCTCTCCCAAACACATTTCCCCAGCCTCCTAGACCTCCCCCCATCCCCGCTGCAGCAACCCCCCACTGCCTCTGGCTCCCCAGGCTCCCGGATAAGGGGCCCAACTAATTACATTAGGATTTCATGCCAATTAGCAAACAATTACATGGGCAAATTGGTGCCTAATTTGGAGCAATAAGACAGCTCCATTGGCCGAGGAAGGAGAGCTGCTCACCCCCCCTCTGTGTGGCCCTGGCGGGTCCCCTGCAGGAGGGAAACCAGCTTCTGACCCTGTGCTGGGCCCCGGCGGGCGGGCGGCAGCAGCTCTCCTCTGAGGCTCCTTCAGCAACGTGGTGCTGATTACACAGTCTGCCTGGGGCCTGCATGGAGGAAAGGAAGCCATGTCGGAGGCAGGGGCAGAGGGCCTGGCTTGGCGAGGAGAGGGGAGAACTCACAGCAGTGGGCAGGGATGCGGAGGAACAGCCGCCACCACGATCAAAGGTTTGGAGGCCGGAAGGAGGCACGTGATGTCGAGGCTAACAGAGAAACCCCCTGGGCCTGAGCACAGGGTGGTCAGGGCCGGGGGAGCCGAGGCTGCAGAGGTGGGGCCGGGATGGGCACGACATTCCCGGGGACTCAGACTTGCTCCTGGGGGCCCTGGGAGCTCCTGGAGGCTCAGGTGGGAGGAGGAGACTGTGTGGAGACTCATCTTGGGCTCCTCCTGTCAGATCACCAGCGACCACCCATTCTACCCACAGCCTGCCGGGGACCACCCCCCACCCGCCTCCCCTCTGAGCGTTTCCGGGACTCACAGCCTTTGTTCAGGACCACAGTGGCTGCCAATCCTGCTCCCCACGTTCCTGGCCAGTATTTTCCCCAAGCACACCCCCAACCATAGTCCGCCTTTGCTTAAACCATCGATGGCTCCCCAGGGTGCTCAGAATAAAGTTCAAACTCCCAGCCTCGCCTTCACCCAGATTTCCTGTGCCCATGGCCCCATCTGCAGACTTCCAGGTGCCGTCAAACCTGCCGGCCTCTGCCCACATGCCCCCCAGCCGCCTTCCTTGTCACCTAACGCACCCTCCCAGGCCCTTCACACTCCCCCGGGAGCCCCGCCCTGTCTCTCCCTGAGCTCTCCCTGAGCACAGCTCCTCCAGTGACTGCTCACTCTGCAGAGGGCCTGCTGTGGCCGGGGCTGCCTGGCCCAGCGCAGCTGGAGCGGATTTACTCCACGTCCGCTGTATGCAGCGTCAAAAGTGAAGAACCGGCCGGCGCCGTGGCTCACTAGGCTAATCCTCCACCTGCGGCGCCAGCACACCGGGTTCTAGTCCCGGTCGGGGTGCCGGATTCTGTCCCGGTTGCTCCTCTTCCAGGCCAGCTCTCTGCTGTGGCCCAGGAGTGCAGTGCAGGATGGCCCAAGTGCTTGGGCCCTGCACCCGCATGGGAGACCAGGAGAAGCACCTGGCTCCTGGCTTCGGATCGGCATAGGGCGCTGGCGCTGGCTATAGCGGCCATTTGGGGGTTGAACCAACAGAAAGAAGACCTAAAAAAAAAAAAAAAGAAAAAAAGAAAAAGGTTTGTGGGTGGGGTGGGGGGAGAAGAAGAAAAGAAAGAAAAAGAAAGTGAAGGAATAAAGAAGAAAAAGGCTGGAGCTGGTGCTGTGGCAAACCAGGTAAAGCTACCTCCTGCAGTCTGGGTATCTCATACAGGCATGGGTTCAAGTCCCGGCCACTCCACTTCTGATCCAGCTCCCCGCTAATGCGCTTGGGAAAGAAGGTGGTCCAAATGTTTGTGCTTCTGCATCCAAGTGGGAGACCGGATGAAGCTCCTGATTTTGGCCTGGCTCAGCCCTGGCCATTGTGAGCTTCTGGGGAATGAACCAGCAGATGGAAGATCTCTCTCTCTCTAACTCTTTCAAATAAATAAATAATTTTTTAAGAGAAGAAGAAGAAGACAAAGGGATGGACTAAAGAAACCATTTTCCACCTGAGGACAGAAGGGAAACTGAGGCAGAGACATCTACATGAATCTCGTGAAAGCTTCTCTTAGAAAGGAGTGTATGGGGCCAGCGCTGTGGTGTAGCAGGTAAAGCCACACCTGCAGTGCTGGCATCCCAAATGGGCCCTGGTTCAAGTCCCGGCTGCTCCACTTCCTATCCGGCTCTCTGCTGTGGCCTGGGAAAGCAGTAGAAGATGGCCCAAGTCCTTGGGCCCCTACACCCGCCCGGGAGACCTGGAAGAAGCTCCTGGCTCCTGATTTCAGATCAGCGCAGCCCCAGCCATTGCGGCCATCTGGGGAGTGAACCAGCAGATGGAAGACCTCTCTCTCTCTCTCTCTCTCTCTCTCTCTGCCTCTCCTTCTCTATGTAACTCTGACTTTCAAGTAAAATAAATAAGAGAAAGGAAGAAAGGAAGGAAGGAAGAAAGAAAGAAAGAAATAATGCTGGGGGTCGGCACTGTGGCGTAGTGGGCTAAGCCTCTGCCTGCAGTGCCAGCATCCCACATGGGCATCAGTTAGAGTCCCCGCTGCTCAACTTCTGATCCAGCTCTCTGCTATGGCCTGGGAAAGCAGCAGAAGATGGCCCAAGAGCTTGGGCCCCTGCACTCACGTGAAAGACCTGGAGGAAGCTCCTGGCTCCTGGCTTCAGATTGACCAAGTTCCGGCCTTTGCAGCCATCTGGGGAGTGAACCAGCAGATGGGAGATCTCTGTCTCTGTCTCTCCCTCTCTGTCTATAATTCTAGAACAGAGCCCCACCCTCACCCAGGCATTTTCCCCTCTGCTTTCCCTAAGTGAAATAAAGTCCCTACAGCCAAGGATTCCCCCAAAGCAAGTGCAGCGCTCACGAGGGCCACAGCAGAGCAGGCAGAACTGCAGCATGAAGGACTGTGGGCAGCTCAAGAAGGAACTTCCCTGGCATCAGGGCTCAGCTCCTGAATCGATCCCTAAAGGAATGACCGATGGGGAAGAGGGGGGCTCAACCTCCCAAGTGGCCAAGGATGGAACACAGATCTGTCCAGAGGCAGGGGATGACCTGGCTGACTTTCCTGAAATCTTGGTTCTCGCCCGCCCTGGGACGGGGGCTGTTCCTCCGACTCAAGGCCCATCACTCATGTTAATTACCGAGAAAACACCGATTTCTCCTCATTTCCAGACTCCAAATGACAGTATCATTAGGCTGGTAATGTGCGGGGAAATTGTGCGTGTCTGTCTTGGAACACGACCCGAGCCACAGTGGGTGAGGGCATCCCCGGCAGGGTTCTGTCTCCAGGATGCTCCCCTGGCAGGAGGCCACGCCCCGGAAGACACGCTGTGCCGCAGGCCAGGGGCGCTCTCCCTCTCTGTTCAGTGGGCACCAGCGATACCGGTTAGATCAACAGAGCAGGGAACCCACAGCATGCAAGCCCTGCCAAAGGTCAACAGCGTGGCCCTTGGCTCTAACATGGGACACAACCCCCTTAGTCTCAGCTCAACTTGAATTCAGGCCTGCCTGCTGCCATGGCCCTTTTGGGTCTCACCCGGACCCTTTGGGCTTCTGCCCACCTCTGGTCCCAGCAGCCTCTGCATACCAACCTGTGGCGGGGACGAAGCAGCTGGTCACTCCTGGGCCTCCTGCCTCCCCTCCCCTGGGCTGCAAGGCCACGCCCTGGATTGCTTAACTCCGCCCCCCATGCAGAGGGCTTCACTCACCTTGGAACCCGCTTAGCACAGGAGCAGAGGAGGCCCAGTGAGGCGAGGCAATCTGCCCGTATCCAGCTCTCAGAGGGACTCAGCTTGACCCAAGGCTGCATGCCCAAGCTCAGGCTGAAGACGGAACCCTCAGTTCCATGCAGCATGGTCCCGGAGGAAAGGGTCCCCAGCCCTGCTCCTGCCCCCAGGAGGGCAGCTTGGCCAGGGAGAGGCAGCCACGAAGCTTAATCGCAGCTCTGCACAATCCATGCCTGATACAAAAGAGAAGACACAGAAGGTTCAGCCGGACCAGTAATCAAAGAAATGCAAATGAAAGTAACAAGGATACAATACGTTTTTTTATCCTTGGAAATTAATCCAAGGTTTTTTTTTTTTTTTTTAAAGACAGCACCATGTTGATGAGAACTGAAATCTAGGGCGTTCTCAGAGTCCATTGATGGAAGGTAAACTGGAGGCACTTTGGCAGGCCATTTGGACAGTGGTGTCAAGAGCTTTAAGTGGGCAGCGCTGTGGGTTAAGCTGCGGCCTGCCATGCTCGCCTCCCATATGAGCGCTAGTTCAATTCCCCGCTGCTCCACTTCCAATCAAGCTCTCCGCTATGGCCTGGGAAAGCAGTGGAAGATGGCTCAGGTCCTTGGGCCTCTGCACCCACATGGGAGACCCAGAAGAAGCTCCTGGCTCCTGGCTTCGGATCAGTGCAGCTCCAGCTGTGGCTGCCACTTGTGGAGTGAACCAGCAGATGGAAGATCTCTCTCTCTCTCACTCTCTCTCTGTAATTCTGCCTTTCAAATAAATAAATAAATAAAATTTTTAAAAAAAAGAGCTTTAAGTACTGACAGGCCCCTTTGTTCCATGAATCTACTTTCAGGAACTCAACCCAAGAAATAGCCCAAGACATAAAAAAAAAAAAAAAGAACTCTGAACAAGGCTGCTTATTGCTGTTATTTATAACTGTGAAATCACAACCAGCATAAACGTCTAGCAATGGAGAGCTGGATGAATAAGTTATGATTCACCCATATATAAGAATATTATGTGAACGTTAAAAGTCGTGTTCTTGAGGAATTTTTAATAACCTGGAAAAATGTTCTCCATATAATGATACGTGAAACAAAGCAGTGCACAGAACGGTACATATAGGATGGACTCAATTTGATTAAAAAAATTGATCAATTAATTTAAACAAAGTCTGGAAGGAAATAAACAGAATTCATGGAAAGGATTACGTGTGATTTTCTTTTTCATTTCAACGTATACTTTAAGGTTTCTTCCAAACGGTCTACAAATTTTCAGGGGAATAAAAAGTCATTAAAAATACATGTAATGTGGGGTTGGCGCTGTAGCGAGTGAAGCCGCTGCCTGCTGTGCTGGCATCCCATATGGGTGCCGGTGCGAGTTCTGGCTGCTCTACTTCTGATCCAGCTCTCTGCTGTGGCTGGGGAAAGCGGTGGAAGATGGCCCAAGTCCTTAGGCTTCTGTATCCCTGTGGGAGACACGGAAGAAACTCCTGGCTCCTGACTTGCATCGGCGGAGCTCCGGCCATTGCGGCCGTCTGGGGAGTGAACCAATGGAAGGAAGACCTCTCTCTGTCTCTCTCTCTCTCTCTCTCTCGCTGTCTCTCTGCTTCTCCTTCTCTCTCTCTCTGTAACTCTGCCTTTCAAATAAATATATATATATATTTTTTTTTAGAAAATACATGTAATTGAGAGAGGGTGGGAGGGGCAGACCAGGAGGTCTTCCAACCCCACCCAGGGGCAGTCAGGGAAGGCTTCCTGGTGGTGCTGATGTAGGTGGAAGCTTCATGGCCTTGGCTGGGAAACAGCTACGTGCCAAGACACGGAGGCAAGAGAGAGCCCGACCTCTTGTGGAAACTCTTAGTAGCTTATGTGGCTGGGTGAAGGGGCCTCCGGTGGATCACAGGCAAGGAATAAAGATGGGACAGTGACAGCCGGAAGACCTGGCTAGAGAGCTGGCTCTTCACCCTGAGAACAAAGGCCAGCCTCGAGGGGTCCTCAGCACCAGTGACAGGGTCCGAGCTGTGCAAAGAGACTTTCCTGGCCTCAGAACAAGAGGGCACTGGAGACAAGGAGAGGCCAGACACGGACCCAGCACCAGCGGGGAGGCGGGGCTGTGGGGCCCAGGGGAAGAGGAGGGGCGGCTGGAGTGTGAGGAGGAGCAGGACTGCAAGACCGGGCGATGGACTGCAGAGGGGAGGCAGCCTGGGTGAGGGGCGCAGCCGCTCGGAAGGGCATCCGCACTCAGATTTGCATCGCACAGAATGACTTCCTAAGCGTGGCTTCCTCCTCGTGCCGCTTTGGGCCTTATCTGCTGTTGGGCTGCAGCCCCTGGGAGACGTCGCCCTTGGCCAAGGCACTGCACCTGCGCTGACCTCCTGCTCCCCCCCCCCACCGCGCCCTCTGCGCCTCTGCATTGGCAGCCTGTGGCCCTGGCAGGGTGCAGGGAGTGCCCACAGGGAGTGGGGGAGCCCCAGGGCCACAGGAAAGCCACGGTTGGGTCTCCCCTCAGGACGCAGTCACACACACGGACATGGATCCACCGAGACAGCAGAGTCACAGGCGATGCCATACACCCAGGGACACAGCCTGCCCGCCAGGCTGCCACACACACAGTCACACGGCCCCGACAAACGGAGCCCCAGCCTGGGCCTCACACACACAGGCCATTGTGCTCCGGCCGAACCCCCCAGGTCCTCCCACCTACGCCACACCAGCCCCACACCTGCGGGCCTCTCCCCTGCAGGACAGGACAGAGGGCTGGCTGACCGAGGGCCGGCACTGGGGACTGGCACAGGGACCGGCAGCCAGACGGGGCAGCCCAGCCGGGAGGGAGGCCTCTGAGAAGGGGTTGCCAAGGCAACAGGCTCTTGCAGAACCAACCGGAGCTTTCCATCCTCGGCTCTTATTTTTAGAAGTTGGGCCTGGACTGGTTGGGCGGGCTGGGGGCCAGGCTCCCCAGGCTTCCTGGAGGGCACAGACACCAGCCTGAAGCCCCTGAGGGTTCTGGTGGGCACTGCCTGTGCTGAGGCTTCCTCCAACCTCCCAGGACTGTGCCGCTCTTCTCAGGGCTGGGAGTCGGGAGTTGGAGTTCCTGCTCCCCTGTCTCCTGCCACCCGCCAGCCCCCAGGAGGGGGCCCCAGCCCGCCCTCCCGCCCTGCACACTGTAGCCTGTTGAAGGCTGGGCTCTAATCTATAGCATGTTGGGGGCAGAGACACCTGCCAGATTCGTGTGGTGTTGTGTGTGAAGCTTGTGTGTATCAGGGGTGAGGGAGTGTGTGGGTGTGCACCATAGGGTGGCTCACACCCCCAGCTCTGCCTGTGTGTGTGTGTGTGTGTGTGAATGAGAGAGACAGACAGACAGACAGACCCTCTTCCACAGTGCAAAACGGGGCTCCCTCCCTCTCAGCCCCACTGGATCTCTTCAAAGTGGGGCAAAGGGCAGAGATGCTGAGTTGGGCGGGGAGCCGGTCCTGGTGGCCGCCTGGTGCAGGCCTCTCCCGTGTCTGAGGAGACAGCGTGCGAGGTGGGCAGCGGGGGCGGGGGGAGAGAGGGGCCGGGCAGGGCCGGGCAGGGCAGGGCCAAGCCCGGCAGAGGCTGAGCGGCGGCGGGAGCCTGGGGAAGCTGCAGCGAGCTGACTCTGCGGTGACTCCTCCAGCTGCTGGGGATTTCTCCGTTAATCTGGGACTGCTCTGTTTGCATCTCATTTGCCTATATTTGCATAACAAGGGCCTGGCTGGCACCAGAGATCGAAATTCCTGGCCTGGGTAATTGTGTGGAAAAGCCTCCGGGGGCTGAGCAGGAATCCTGGGGGCCAGGAAACTGAGACGAGGACCCACCCCCCCTCCCTGATCCCTTGCTGAGGAGAGGAGGGCATGGCTGGGGAACGGAGTGGGAACGGGACAGGTTAAGAGTCAAGTTCTCCCCCACAGCGTCCGGCTCCCAGCCTGGAGCTGGGCACAGAAGAACATCCGCACCCCCCCCCCCTTCAGTCCCCACCAGGCTAGTAAAAGTGACTGGTCCCGGTCAGCTGCGGTCATCCCCCCCCTCCACCCCAGCCCCTGGCTTTGGCCGCACCTGGACCCTCTTCTGCCCAGGGCAGAGGGGACTCAAAGGTCCACAGGGTCATGTCCACCTGGTCATGTCCAGCCCCCTCCTAGACCATGGGCCACACAGGACCCCACACTTCTCTGCCCAAGCAGCCCTAGGCCAGCTCCCAGGGCTGGTGGGGGTCGGCAGGGGGCTCCTTTCCCAAGGGAATCCTTCCCTCCCAAGCCCAGAGGATGGCTACTTGCCAAGAGTGTGGCCCCAGTAGGGACTGGGGTGTTGGGGTGTCCACAGGTGCGCAGCCAAGCCCTTTCATGCTCTAGGCTGGAGCCCAGGGTAGGACAAGAAGGGGGATGGCTGGTGGGCCAGGGGCCTCCTTTTGTATTCTTGCCCCTTTAGTGCACAGTTGACCTTGAGCCAGCGACCTGACCTCCCCATGTGCCCCAAGCCTGGTTAGTACTGGTCCCTGTCTCTCAGAGGCCACGTGGAGATGCACCGAGTTAATTCACAGAAAGCACTTAGGACAGCGCCTGGCACGGAGCACGGGCGGGCAAGTGTTGGCTGTTATTATCTATTATCCTGGGATTCGGCTTTTTCCCCCCAGCTGGAGGAAGCTTCTCTCTCATTTCAAGAAACTGAGCAAGACCATGGGTGAGACCACCCCTCCACCCCAGCCACCTGCTTCTTCAGGGCCCACACCCCTCTTTCTCCACCCCAGTCCCTGCACCCCAGGCCAGGATACCAGGGGGCAGCGATTTGCTTAAAGCCCCAAGTTTTCAATGCTGGACTATTTCAGTGACATGACACTTGCTTCAAAGTTACCGTAAGTAGTATATTGCTTGATTCAAGTCTTTATAGGGGCCTATATATAGGGTGGTGGGATATAATGGACGACTTCTGAATGAAGGGGTGAACAAATGAGTGAATGAAAAAGAGATGGGGCGAAGAAAAGCCAACAGCAGCTGGCTCGACGCACCCAGGGAAGACTGACAGGCGCAGGCTTTGGCTTCGGGACCCCCGGGCCTGCCTTCCTGCCGGGCAGGGTTCTCTGTGGTTTCCTTGCATGGGAAGCGGGAGGCTGAGAAGGGATGGCAGGCCTGCCTGGGCCCCCCTGCAAGGCTGCCCTGGCTTTGATGAGTGGCTCAGCCCGGGGCCTGTGGCAGTGGAGGGCGAGTACCCACCTGGGAAGGGGGTCTCGGCGGGTCCCGGCTCAGAACTTCCACCCTGCCCCATGCTGGTCAGAGCAGGGTCTGGGGCAGATGTTGGGGAGGCTCCTTACCTCCTGAATTGCTCATCCCCGCCCCTGCAGAGCCAGGCCTCAGTGCGCCCGCCTGTCAGCCAGTGGGTTAGCGGTGACCGAGAGCTCCCCTGGGACCTGTCAGCCTCCACAGGCCGGGGTTGGGGGAGGAGGGATTGTCGCAGGGCATCCCCCCTCCCTCCAGGGTTTCAGGCCTGGCGCTGAGGCTCATCACCAAGGCAATGGTGGTTGGGCAGCTGGGAGGGCAGGTGGGCAGGTGTGTGTGCTCCGGTGGCTGGCGAGCCTGTGTGTGGTGGCCTGAGTGTGACTGTGAGCAGCATTTTCTGTCTGTATTCATGGCTGTTGGGTTCAGGCGTCTGCAGGGCTGTAGCTGGGGCTCCTGCACTGTGGGGCCCAGGCTGTGGGCTGAGTGTCCAGTGCCAGCCCCGGGGTTTTCCCTGGGAAGCTCCAGGTGCAGGCGGGGGTGGGAAGGGTCTCCCCTGGGGACAAAAGCTGTGGCTTTGAGGGGCATGCTCGGTGAATCCCTGGCCTGGTTTCAATCAGGTCGACTTGACCCGCAGGTCCATTCGCTGGGGAGGACCCGAGGCAGCCAGGAGTGCACAGCAGCCCCGATTCTCCCCTAGCCCCATCCCAGGCTCCCCAGCGAAGCATCCTGCAGAGACCCCTCCCCCATCCCCACCAACCCAGCACAGAGAGCAGGGATGCCGGCATGGACATTGGCACAGCACCATACGTGAACCAGACTCCCACAGGTGCTGTCACAGACCTGCCAGACACAAGCACACATACAGCCCTGCACGCAACACGGCAGCCACACAGGTGGGCAGCACATGCCTATTTACACGCGGGTACACGTTCCTGCAAGGGCGCACAGGCCGAGAGCCACATGTCTGCAGCCAGGCGTGCACACGATGTATGCACAGTCCAGTACAAAGCATTCCTTCCCACCCTCGCCCCGGTTCTCTGTGCCCACCCGTGGCTGTAGCCCTCACTCTCAACAGCCCATCCCTGGATCGAAGGAGGGCGAATGTCCCTTGCCTACGTGACCCCATGAGCCTACACATCTACGTTGTACATGTGAGTGTCTTGGACCCTGTCTCTGGAAGCCTGCGTGGCTCTAGCTCTGTGTAAAACAGGGAGTATCTCCACGTGACACTGTGGGTGTTCTCCCATGGATGTCTGCTGCATTTCGGGAGGGGTTTTCGGGTATCTGCGTGCACTCCTCTGTTTGAATGTGTGAGTGACAGTGGGGGAGGGGCTGTATCTGCGTGACAGCAGCTTGCCGGCCATCTCTCTACGTATGCCTGTATGGGGTGTCTCTGTGTGCGTTTGCTTATTTGTGCGTGTCCCATGGACTCCGCAGGCTGGCTGAACTGGTATCCACCGCCCGCAGAGGCTGTGGCCGAGGGTGGGGCCAGGTGGCACTGGACTGAATCCCCCAGCCATTGACAGTCGTATTTACAGAGCTCTGAGTAGGACGTAATTGCTTCTATTAATCTTTCTCCGGTTGTTAATTGCTCACTTATCGGGTTGTGTATTATGCCGACTGTTGCTCTTAATTCGCCTCCATAGCTGCAGGTGTTTGCTGCCTTATTAACTGTTAATTGGCGCGGCTAGGGATAGAGACTTAATTGGCCCCAGAGTGGGACACTGGCGGGCCAGCCGGGCACTGCCACCTTCTCGGCCTGTCCGGGGAACTCTCACCTGTGCAGCACAGGTGGCTGCCAGGGCAGGACTGGCCCACTGCCATCCACCGGCAGACAGCAGCCCTGCGCTCCACAGTCAGGGTGACAACCTCAGAGTAAGGCCCTCCTGCAGTGCAACCTCCTCCAGGAAGCCAACCGGCCACTCAGAACCCAGCTCCTGAACCCTCCTCCAGCACCAGCATCTTCCTCACCCTGACGGCAGCCAGCGCCATTTATCCCAGGTACCTGAACCTGAGGACCAAGAGACGACAGGGGAACTGGTGACGCCCCTTCCACAGCTCCTCAGCCCTCACTCGGACCCTAGCAGTCAAGGTGGTTAAGGTTATGGAGACTGGGAGAAAGGAGGGCAGGAAGGAGCTTCCTCCAGGGGAGAGAGAGGCTTCGAGTGCGACCCAGGAAGGACTCCCCAGCGTTCCAGGAGGCCGTCTGCTGCAGCCAAGGTGGGCACGAGGACTTCCAGGAGATCACTGCTGCATTCCAGCTCCGCCTCTGCTCGAACAGCCCCCAGAAGAGGGCGTTCCCTCCCCCCATGGCATTGCTACACAGCTATGGCACTGAGAGGGTTCCCTGTGATGAGCCGACTCCAGCCCTGCTGGTCCACAAAGGGGAAACTGAGGCCTGGAAAGGACAAGGGAGTGGTCCCCCGCGGTAAGAGCCCAGACATGCGGCTCCAAAGCCCAGCGGCTGCCCCGCCCTCCAGGCAGCCCTGCTCCACAGGCCATCTCAGTCCTGGGGTTCTCTCTCAGGCCCCACTTCCCGGCCCCACTCTTCCAGCCTCCTGCCTTCAGCGATCTCAGACTTCTGGGAAATGTAAATGGGGTGGGGCGGGGGTGCACCCTGGGCCCACCCAGCCCCCAGCCTCCAAGAAGGAAAGACAGGCACAGCAGGGGCCATCACCACGTCTGAAGTCCAGTGTCTAGTTGCCGTGTCTTGAGCTGCGAAGGCAGCCGACTTGCTTTGGCTGGATTCTGATAGGTCAGCTGGGCTCTCCACAGGGCGGAGCCACCCTTGAGAGCCTACTGTGTGCCAGAGCAGCAACGAGCGTTTCTACAGCACCGCCTTTAACCCTCCCGCGACTTGGTGAGGCACAGAGGAGGAAGCTGGCGGTGGAGAGGGGAACTGAACGTCCCGAGGTGGCACAGCCAGCAGAGGGTGGAGCTGGGGTTCCTTCCCTCAGGGATACCTGGCCAGATTTATGCCAACAGTTCAATAAGGGGACACTGGGACTGGGTACCGGGGGTCACCATCAAGGTCACCCACTCACCTTCAATCTGGAACATGGATAACCCACTCACACAGGCGCAGCCCACGTGCCCATCAGATGGGAAACTGTCCAGGGATAGTTGCCCAAACAAGTTCCTGCTCCACCTCTATGCGAATAATATGCAGATATATGTAAATTTGCACAAGCGACCGCCCAAACCTTTGGGAGCAATGGGGTGACAGAGAAGTGGTTGCTATGGCAACCCCAAAGCGACACTCCCCTCCACCCCTCTCACAAGCAGGCACAAAGACACGTGCACAAAGACCCAGGGATCCTCGATCCCTCGCCCAGAGGATCACTGAGCGGCAGAGGGTGTGACCCGGGAGGGCCCTCAGGGTCAGCTTTCAGCCAGGGAGGCTGAGACCAAAGCAAGTCTCCGGGAAAGCAGCGCGATCCCCAAAACCCAGGGTGCTGCTCGGCCTTTCCAGTCCCGGCGACTCCTACTCCGGCCTAGCAACGCGAACCCCCGCCCAGCGTTGCATAGCAACGTCCCTCGAGCCTAGCAACCACCAGCCACGCCCCCTAGCAACGTCGGGCCTGATCCTCCCTCCTGGGGACCAGGGCCAAAAGGCGGATGGGGGCGTCGCTCCCCAGCCTCAGACTCGAGGCTGGCTGCAGAGTTCTGGGGTTTGCTTCTGCGGGCGGGGAGTGACAGAAACGCACTAGGAGCCCCGAAGGAAGTCGCTGCCCAGAGGCCAGAACCTGTTCTTCCCTGCGGGCCTCCGCGACTCCCTGGGAAGAAGCCCTGGGCCCGCCTCGCCAGCCCCGGCGGCGTTGGGAAAGCCACCCAAGTTGCGGGCTCGGCCGGATCTGCAGGCTTGCATAGTAATTTGCGTCATTTGCATACAGCGCGGAGGCAGTGGCGCTCCCTTACCCCTCGGAGCCAGAAAAGTTCCCGAAGGAGCTCCGTCCCCTCCCCGGTTCCCCTGTCCTGTTCCTCCGCGCCACTGGTACCCGTTAGCGGCACCGCTCCCCCGCCCTCCCTTGCAGCCCCTTCCTTAAGCTCCTGCACCCCGCCCCCCGCTCCGCCTGGCGCCTGCCAGCCCCGACCTCCATCCCAAAGCCGAGGGCCCCCTCTGCTGTCGGCCGCGGGTAGGGCAGCCGCAGAGCTCCTGGGGCAGGGAGGAGGGGCTCCTGCCATCGCCCATCGCCCCACCCTCCGAATTCCGGAAGGATCCAGGGGGTAAGGGTAGAGTCCAGAAGGAACGGGCAGGAGCAGCCATCCCCTCAGGCCCTGCTTGCCCACACTGGGCTGGGGGCTCAGGGGCAGCTGGTTCCCAGGTCGGTTCTCTTGAGGTGCACCCCACACTGAGTAGCTTTATGGCTGCAGCTGCTAGGAGAGCCCACTGCAGGCGCAGGGCAAACCAGCACCCGCCGAGTGTCACAGCACCTGCAACCACCCCGGCTGCCCTCCCCCTACACCAAGACCCCCGACTTGCTCCAGTACCGGCTCTGGGCGCTGGCCAAGGTACAGCTAGGAGCCTCTAGCCAGATTGCCCAGTTCCAGCAGAGGCCTCCGCAGAGCCCCGCACACAGACTCCTAGGCACACACACTCACAGGAACACGCACAGACGCACACACAGACGCAAAAGTACAGGGCAGGGGAGCATTGTGCCACCGCAGGCCACCTCAGTCCAGCGGGAAAAGTCTAGGTAAACGAACACTTTAGAAACCACTGTCCCTTGCTGGCCCTCTTCTCCCTAGCAATCCTTAGGTGTCCCTGGCCCTTCACAAACCTCTGTTCATTCCCCTTACCCCCACCAGAGGCCTGACTTCTCCACCCACCACCTTCTCTTCCTCTTCCTCCTCTTCCTCCTCCTCCACAATACTCACAAAATGCTCCCAGGGCCACCGCAGCGACATCTGTGTCCCAGGCTCAGGGCTGGTTCAGGACCTCCAGCCTGCAGCTGGCAGGGCTGCACAGCCCAAGCCCCCAAAACCTGACCAGGACCCGGGTCTCTCCTGCCCAGAGCCAGCTAACAGAATGGCAACTTTGACAACTTCTTTATTGAACCAAAAACCAACACCAAACTCAGGAACAGGAAACTGAAATAGGGCAGGTGGGGAACGCTGACCCTCCCCACCTCCTCCCCCATCTCCCCCTGGAGCAGTTGAGGGTTCAGCACTGGGGAGGGTGTCTCCAACCCGTTCTGGTGGGTAAGGAGAGTCACCCCTCTCCAGGGAGGGGACCCTCACTGCCAGCCCCATCTGTAGGGCCCAAAGAGGAGTCAGGGGCTGAGCCAGGGAGTCCTGGAGCTGCTGGGGGCCAGCAGAGGTAGCTGAGAGTCCCAGGGACTGCAGGGGGCTGACCGGATGCTGCAGAGGAGCTGGGACAGGGCTCCTGGCCTGGGGGCAGCAGTGAGGCCTGGAGCTGGTGACTCACGGTCACCAGGGACTGCAGGTGCTGCAGCAGGGCTTGGTGGGGACAGGAAGCCCTGTGGAGATGCTGAAGATTCGGGAGGCCAAAGCCACGGCCTCCCGGTGCTGCTGAACAGGAGTGCCAGGACTGGCACCAGCCTGGTTCTGGGGGCTGCTGCCCTTGTCCAGGACCCTGCCAGGTTCCAGGCTCTGCCGACAGTCTCCCCCTGCCTCCGGGGAACCTCTGCCAAGCAAAGGTGGCCCTGGGAGCCAGCCTGCCCCTTCCCTGGGCCTGCTGCAGGGCGCCCCCTGGGGCAGGGGAGCCCTTCGGGGCCACCTCTGGCCGCCTGTCCTCCGGCTGGTAGCATCTCGTCTCCACTTTCCTGTTGAAGGAAACCACCTTGCGGACCTTTCCCCACAAGGGGCTGGCGGCTGCTGTATCTGGAAGCCCCTCCTTGGGGAGCAGCACGGCCAGCAACAGGCTTGAGTGAGTGGCTTCCAGGCCTGGGAACAAAGGAGAGGAAGAGGGACGGGGAGACCCGAGGCCGGCGGGGAGAGCACGGAGCCCCCTTGGGAGCGTTCTGGCTGCAGCAGGTGTGCAGGTTTGATCCTGAGAGCCCAGGAACAGCTGGGGCCCAGGAGGTGACAGGAAAGAGGCTGCGAGCACCTGGCTGGGGAGGGCATGGATGGTTTGTCCTCAGGATCACGGCGCTTCAGAGTCTACCTCATTGTTCTAGGAGACGCAGCCCAGAAAGGTCATACCCTGCATTCACGAACAGGTGCAGGCCCAGTGCCCCCCACCCCCGCCCCACAGGTGCCTTCCTGAAGCTGCACTTGGGGGGGGGGGTTATCCAGGCACAGAGGCCACGCCTGACCCAGCACAGCGATGGTGAAAATCCCTCCCTCAGTCTTAGATGACATTTCCGTCAACTGTGGGTCCTGCACCAGGGTCAAATGGGGCTGCCCCAGCAGTTGCTATTCAGAGATGCCTACTGGAGAGGCAGGATGGTAAGGTGGTTAGTGGCCCAGTTTCTGGAGCCAGGCTGCCTGGGCCTGAAGCCTGGCTCTGCTATGGACTGGCTGTGGGACCTTGGGCAAGTCCTTGCCTTCTCCCTACTGCAGTCTCCTCATCTGTGAAATGGAGACTCTAACAGTACCATTCTGACAGCGCTGTCTGGAGACCCGAACAGTTCGTGTACTAAAGCTTTTAGAACAATGGCTGACATCCAGGGATGAGCGCTCCTTGCTACTCTTATCCCACCGCCAGGAGTTCCCTTCTGAGACGTCCCGGCTTCTCCTCTTTGAGACACAGGTGGCCACGTCAGTCTGGTCACCAAGAGAGGGGAGGCAAGGCCAGCATCATGGCACAGTGGGTTAAGCCACCGCCCGCAACGCCAGCATCCCATATGGGCACTGGTTCGTGTTCCGGCTGCCCCACTTCCGATGGCTAATGGCCTGGGAAAGTAGCGGAAGATGGTCCAACTGCTTGAGCCCCTTCACCCACATGGGAGACTCAGATGATGCTCCTGGCTCCTGGCTTCAGCCTGGCCCAGCCCTGGCCATTGCAGCCATTTGGGGAATGCATAGCAGGTGGAAGACCTCTTTCTTTCTCTCCACAGGCCCCCCGCCCCCTGCTCTGTAATGCTTTCAAATAAAAATAAATAAATAACTCTCTAAAAAAAAAGAGGAGAGTCTGGTATGGGCACCGAGGCACTCACCTGGGCCTCCCAGGGGGCGCAGCCTGGTGGGCAGGGGCTGGAAAGCAGGCAGGGGCAGCAGGACCACGCCCACCTGCTGCACAGCTGCCAGGCCGTGGCGCTGCTTGTTGTTGAGGTAGGAGTAGAGCAGGCGGCAGTTCTGGGTATCCCGAGCCCCGTGTGGGCACAGTCTGATCACGCACGTGTCCTGTGGGGTGCACAGCAGCAACTGAGGAGCCACTGCCCTCTGTCCCTGTGCACACCCCGGTGCCAACCAAGCCTCTGAGAAGCCTGTGAGGAAGTGGGTCCCACTTTACAGAGGAGGAAGCCGAGGGACCTGCCAGGGGCCACACAGGCCCAGCTATCCCCAGCCAGGCCTCAGCTCCAGAGCAGAGAGTGAGGGAGAGGGCTAGGGTGCCAGGAGAAGAGGGTGCCCAAGAGGGGGCAGTTACCTTGGCCTTGGCTGGGTCGATGCTGGCCAGAAGGTCCCAGATGGTGTTGGGGGGGATGCAGCCTGCTGAGCGCAGGACATCGGGCAGAGCCTGGGGGCGGGGCAGGCCAGGCAGTCAGCCCCCAGCTTCCCAGCCGCTTGGTAGATGGGCAGGTGGTGTCCTGGGACCCTAAGTGCCTGGCCTGGCCAGTCTCTGGCACCTCCCACCCTCGTCCAGCAGGTCAGCTGATGGTTTAGTCGCTGAACGCCCCCCCCCCCCAGGCCCAGGGAGGCACCAGCCTCCTCTGCGGGGGCCCTTCTCGCATTACAGGAAGCCCTCCACCCTGTGTGTGTCTGCAGGAACGGGACTGGCACCTCGCCTGCACCCACGCCTAGCACAGGGTCAGGCAGGTGCAGAGAGGGGGCCAGCGCCTTGTTTTAGAATCAGTAACACAACGGACGGACCAGTGAATGAACAGGAGTGACAGCGGATGATGGGGAGCGGCGTGCGGGGGAGTCCCTGGGGAGCAGGGCACGTGCACCTGGATGAGGCGACAGCTGTGTCCCAAGACCAGCTGGGCCGTGACCCGGAACCGCTTGATGGAGAACATGTCAAGCGCACCCTCCCAGGGCGGCTGGCTGGGCAGGGCCTTTGTGGGTGCAGCAGGCACCTGGGGCCTAGAGGAACAGAGAGACAGGGCTAGGCAGAGCGCCAGGGCTCCCCCAGCACCTCCTTTCTCTTCAGAGCAGCACCTGCATCCCCATGGTGGGGACACTGTTCCACACCTGGTCTTGCACAGGGGGACCGGCAGGACAGGCGATTCGACGCCCGCATTGCATGGACCGGGTGACACAGGCACACAGACCGAAAAGCCCCTCCCGCATCTGCTGTCCCATCTGGGGGCCGCTCCCGCCAGCCCTGCTGAGTTGCCCAACTCCCGGCTCCCTGTCCCGCACCTGTCCCGGGGCTTCAGGGGAGGTGTCTCCCTGGCTTTGGGCGTCTCTGTGGTGGCCACGGGAGCTGGGCTTGGGGCTCTCTGGAAGACACTGTGCTTGCCGGTGCTGGTGGCTTTGAAGAAGCCTGGCAGCTCACTTGTGGGATCCCAGTCTGCAAACAGCAGAGGCAGGAACCGAAGCAGGGCAGGCAGGAAGAAAAAACGCTGGCTTTTAGCCAAGGTTTGAATCAGGTTCTTTTTAAGGTGACCTGGGGCACAGACATCCCCACTCTGCCACCGTCTCCCCAGGCCACCCGGCCCTGGCCCCAGCCTGCCCACCGCCCGGGGCTGTGTCCCCCGCACCCATGCAGATGCGGCAGTTGGGGTCCAGGAAGTGGTGCTCGTGCTGCTCGGTGGTGTCCTCGGCCGTGGCAGGCAGGGCTGGAGGGCTGCTGCAGTCCACGGACACCAGGGATCCCTGGGAGGCAGAGGAGAGAGGGGCACACTGGGAAAGAGGCTGGGAGGCGGGAGGCCTCCCCAGGGAGACAGCCTTGGGGACGTGGTTTATTTCATTTCCTCAATAAGATATACATATACATATATATGTATATATATATATACACGTATATATACATATATACATATATATAAATAAATTACAAAAGTACCATGAGGAATGAGGATTCGGCACAGGGGTGAAGTCGGCGTCCCACACGGCAATGCCTGGGCTCAAGTCCTGGCTCTGTTTCCAATTGCAGCTTCCCGCTAATGCACACCCTGGGAGGCAGCAGGTGACGACTCAGGTACTTAAGTCCCTGTCACCCATGTGGGAGACCTGGGTTGAGTTTCTGGCTTCTGGCTTCAGCCTGGCCATTTGGGGAGTGAACCAATCAACCAACCAACTAACTAAACAAACAAATAAACCAAATACTCAGGGGCAGGAGCGGGGGCTGGTGCCAGGAAGCCTGCTGAGACGGTGCAGGGCGGTCAGCCCTCTGACTATGGGCCCAAAGGGCCCACAGAGGTCTGCAACTCAGAGGACTAGAACCTTCGCAGAGGCGGAGTCTCCGGACACTGTCCAGCAACCCAGGTAATCAAGTAGTGTACTTCCCCCCACCCCCGCCCCGGAAATTAGTTTAAGAATCTGTAAAATACAAGAAATTATTGAGGATGAAAATAACATGAATTACCAAAAATATCTGTAAATACTGTGAACTTAGAAAACTTTGAAAAATACTGAGAAATATTTTAAAAAGCACCCCTTGTCCCACCACTCAGAGACAACCATGGGCAGCCTGCGCGTCCCTGTACCCGTTTTCCTGCACACGGGGCCGCCTGGGGGCCTTTCACAGAACAGCTGGGCTGAGCACTCAGCTTCCCAGCCACCTGCAGGTTATCCACTCCCCGTGGACACTGCACCGAGAGCTGCAGTGTAGTGCGCCACCCCCACTGCTGCAGAGCTTGGCCACTTCTGGGTCGCCACCCGGAAACAGAAACAGAGCTGTGCAGGAAACGTTTCCCTAAACTCTCAACTTACTTCCTGAGGACAAGGCCTCAGAAGCAGGTGATGGAATCAGCAAGACTGAACCTTTTAAAGACTCCTGGGGTGGGTGTTTGGCACGGTTAAGACGCCCACATTCCATATTGGAGTACCTGGGCTTGAGTCTCAGTTCCGCTTCAACCCGGCTCCCCGTTAATGCACCTGGGAAAGCACTGGAAGATGGCCCAGCTGCTTGGGCCCCTGCCATCCAAGTGGGAGACCCAGATGGAGTTCCAGCCCCGGGCTTCAGCCCACACCAGCCCTTGCTGTTGTGAGTGTTTGGCAAGTAAGTCAGCAGATGGAAGGTCTTGCTCTCTCTGTCTCTCCTCTGTCACCTAGTCTTTCAAATAAGTAAACCTTTAAAAAAAATAAGACTCTTGATGCCCATTGCCAAATCACTTTTTTTGGTAACAGAAGTGGCTTTAAATACAAAGCCAGCACTACTTTAGGAAGACTGAAGATAACTTTGAAACTGCCTCCCGCCTCACAGACACCTGCACAGCAGGGCTGCCTCACGGCCCGAGTCACACAGCTGCGCTCGGGTCTCGGCCGGCCGCCATCCACCAGGTGACTATGGGGCAAATGCCGCTGGGTCCCTCATCCTGGAAAGGGACGTGGTGACAGCACCCACCCATCGGGCACTGTGAGGGCTGAATGAGGCACTGTTAGTGAAAGAGGCACACAGAGGGTGTTCGGGGCTCTCTCCCCCACCCCTGCCCTGCCACCTGCTCTCTCCCCCACACTCCTGTGCTGGGGGCTTCTCTCGAGGTCTCCCCAGCTTATTTAGGGAACACATCAGCCATCCCAGCAAGGGTCCCCTCTGCACAGGCCATGTCTCTCCTGGTTGCTGGCAGAGGGAGGGCGAGCAGGGGTCTCTGTCATGTTCACCGCCTAGAGCTGCGCCTGGCAACCAGAAAGGGCTTGAGTGAACGAGTGACTCAAGGGCCGGCCCTACACCCTTCTCCTGGGCACACAGCGTGGCAAAGCAGGGTGAACACAGGACCCACGCAGGGGCCAACCACAGCCAGGGTGGCCTTCTTCTGAGAGTGACAGATGGGAGCTGTAGGAGGCTCGGGCACAGCCTAATGGGACCTGAGGCTGCTGAGCCACTGTGCCAGGTGCCCCATGGAGGAGGAAGAGCCTGGGGGAGGAGGAGCCTGGGGGAGGAGGAGCCCTGGGGGAGGAGGAGCCCTGGAGGAGGAGGAGCCTCGGGGAGGAGGAGCCCTGGAGGAGGAGGAGCCTGGGGGAGGAGCCCTAGGGGAGGAGGAGCCTGGGGAGGAGGAGCCTGGGGGAGGAGCCCTGGGGGAGGAGGAGCCTGGGGGAGGAGCCCTAGGGGAGGAGGAGCCTGGGGGAGGAGCCTGGGGAGGAGGAGCCCTGGGGGAGGAGGAGCCTGGGGGAGGAGGAGCCTGGGGGAGGAGGAGCCTGGGGGATGAGCCCTGGGAGAGGAGGAGCCCAGGGGGAGGAGGCTGCAGGGTACACGGAGCAGAGATTCCCAGTGACAAGAGGAGACCCGGACTCCAGTCACTGCCATTGGCTCCAGGACCCAGGCAGCTCCTACAGCTCTGGGCGCTGGGTGGTCCCTGTTTGGAGCACCTCTGAACCAGTCCGCTGAGGAGGCGGAGCCTCTGTTCCTCACTTCAGAAAGACCACTGCCTGGACCAGTGTGGCCCCCCTGGTTCCCAGCCAGAGATCTGGCAAATGGCTGTGCTGGGGATGACCGTGCCATAGGACTTAGCACCACTCGTATCATGGCCTTGGGGTGAGGCCACAACCTAGTGGCCCATGCCGGCAGCTCTGTCTCGCTGGATGGGCCATGGGCCCTGGGCCCTGGGCCGAGGATCATGGTCCCCGCTCACCAGGAACAAGGTGGGCTTCAGAGCAGCCAGAGGACCTGCGCAAGGCTATGAGGCTGGCAGTGGCAGGGGGCTCTCTGGGCACGGGTCCTGCCAGCCCCAGCTCAGACTCCCACCTCCCACTTACCACCAGGTCCTCCAGGGCCAGCGTCTGGTCGAGGTCCCGTGGGATCTCGACTTCTCCCTTGTGGGTCAGCTTGGAGGCTGGAAGGCTGCCCAGCTCCTTCTGCTGCTGCTCGATGACCTCCAGGACCTGCAGAGGTGGCACAGCCAGGCTGGGGTCTGGGACCCCACAAGCCCAGGGAGGCCCCTCGCCTGCGGCTCCCCTTCCACGCCAAGCCTGTCCACACTTTGCTTCTGCCATTCCTTTTACCCTCAGCCCTGCCTCTCCACATTCCATCCACTCACTCTTCAATTCACTTCTCCTCCAGGAAGCCCTCCTGGACTCGCCTTTCCCCATCAATCAGTTCTGCCTCTGACTGTACCTCAGCTTTTGCCCTGAGGAGCGTACAATGTAGGGGAAACGGCGCAGGCTCAGAAGCCCGGCTGGGTGGCTACCAAAGACTCACAGGTGCATGGCCTTGGACCAGCACCTCGCTGACCAGAGCCACAGGCGAGCTGTCCTCTGGGGCTAATCAAGGACCTGAGTGACACAATCCCTGCCTGGTTTGTCTCTACAAAGCCACCTGCTTTGCCTTTCCAAGGAGCCCTGGCGGGTGGGGGGCCAAGCCCTCCTGCAGGGCCCTGGCTTCCCAGGGCCCCAGGCTTAGCTGAAGGCTCTGCTGTTGTCACCTGGCGATTTTTACTCATTGAACAAAGGGTCCACAACTTCAGGTTGTGCTGGTCCCAGCCCCGCCCCCACTTATGTAGCCAGTCCTGCTCCTTGGCCGCCCACAGGGCCAGCACAGAGGCTCAGCGTATGGTGGACCGATTCACCCAATGGGCTCCTATCATTCGTTCTAACCAGTCCAGTGGCTTCCAGGGCCTCATGCCCAACCCCATCCCAGCGTCCCTGTCCCTGCCCCTTCTCTCACCGGCCACCTGGCACCAGGCGAGCATTCTCCAGAGCCTGCTCAGTGCTGCACCTGCCTGCCCCAGAGCAGTGCCCAGACAGGGAGAGAGCCATGGATGCAGGGCATGCTGGGGCACAGCTGTGAGGTGCAGGGCCTGTGGAGCACCCCCCCCCCCGAGCCTGGGCCACCAGGAAGACCCCATGCAACCATTTCTGGGCCTTCTGAGGCTGGGCCTTCTGAGGATTGGAAGAGAGGGGGCCCTGGGGTGTCCCCCTTGGGTGGCCAATGCCCAGCCTGGACTC
Organism: Lepus europaeus; assembly: GCF_033115175.1. NCBI lineage: Eukaryota > Metazoa > Chordata > Mammalia > Lagomorpha > Leporidae > Lepus > Lepus europaeus. The sequence continues at coordinate 24,005,675 of NC_084831.1, forward strand.
CAGAGGCTGGGCCGTCACCAGGACCCGCCTCACAGGCCCAGCTGCACGCGACACCTGGTGTTGGCTCCCTCCAGAGCCCTCCGACTCCAAGCCCTTTCATTTTGGCCTCTTTTCCTCCTGGGAGGCTCTCTCTGGCCCCCTCCTCCCCCTCCCTGCCCCCTCTGCTTCCCATCCCTTTGTTCCTGTCCCTCTCCCCGCCACATGCCGTGGCCTCTCCTGCCGTGGCTCTCAGCTCACCCTCTTCTCCTCCTGGTCCCGCCAGCGGGACAGCTCCTGGGGGGCCAGCTGGATGGAGCTCATCCGCACCAGGTCGTGGGGGGTGACTTCACCTTGAACCACTTTGAGAAAGAGGTCCTGCAGGGGTGGGGGCCGGAGCTGCACCGCCTGCTCCGACACCCCCACCCCGACATCTGCCCGGGGCTGGGCCCCCTCGGGGGAGGGCCAGCCCCACTCACTGGATTCCTGGGGTCGCGCAGGTTGAAGAGCAGGCTGCGGTACTTGGTCTTGTAGCGGCAGTTGGTGCCTTGTGTGAGGGCGAACAGGGCGGCCTCGATGCCCGTGGCAATGGCCTCCACTGCCTCCTCGCTCAGCACCAGGTCGGGAAGCTCCCGAAGGCTGTGGGCCAAGGGCAGGGCAGTGGGCACCGAGCCCAGGGTGGGGGAGGTTCCCGGCACACCTGGGCCCCGGGGATGCAGGGGCACTGGTTTTTCTGCAGGAGCCCGGTAGTTCTCTCCCAGCCTGAGGAGGAGGCATCCACTGTCCACTCTCGAGGGGCAGCGAGGCCAAGACTGGGGCCTGCCCAGCGCCACGCCTCCAGGGCCAAAGCTAGCCTGGAACCCAGCACCGCCTCGCTCTTCAGCCCCTGCTCTGGGCTGCAGCGAGCTCTGGCTTACCGACTCCTCAGCGCCTCGTGGATGGCACGGACCACGGTGCCTTGGACCGCCAAGTCCAGCGGGAGCCTCTCCTGCTGGAGCCGAAGCTGAACTGCGGGGAGACAGCCACAGACGCCGGGTGGGGAAGGGGGTGCCCAGGCGGTGGGGGCAGGGCAGGATCGAGGCTGAGGACTCAGGGAGGCAAGGAGGGGGGCCCAACCCTCAGAGGCCTAGCCCCCCCAAGCCCCACCCCGTAAGGCAAGGACCACAGGCTGATGGAGAGAGGGGAGGAGTCCCGGTAGAGCAGGGGCCCAGCAGCCTTGGGCAGCCAGGAGGCAGCCGGCAGGGGTGTCCACCGACCTTCACTCGAGTCCTCTGCTCCCTTGGGTAGGGTCTCCTCCACTTCAGCCTCTGTTGGGCCGCACTGTGGGGACCGATGAGGAACCTCTGGCCCAGGGGACGCAGCTTCCCCAGTCACCGCCCCACCCCCACGCGCTCCAGGGGCCACATCCCAGGAAGCCACTCATGTCCCCAACACCCAGCCTCAGAGCTGGGCTCCCTGAGGGGCAGAGCTCGGCTTCTTGGGGGACAGGAAAGGTTAGAGAGGCCCCCGGAGTCCCGGAGTTCAGGAGGTGCCTGGAAACCTGGGGGCACCAGCTCAGGCTGGTCAGTCCAGCCCTCTGCCCTCAGTGCAGCTCTGGAGTCCTGCGGCGCAGGCCATAGGGGATCCGGAGCCCAGGTTAGCCCACCAAACAGGAACTAACCCATGTCTGGCCATTCGGCAGTGTGACCATGAGCAAGCCTCGGCACCTCCCCGAGCCTCAGTGGTCTCTCTGTGCGTCATGCGAAGGGGCCTCTCCCAGCAGGAAGCCTGCTCTGTACCTGGCACCCCGCAGGGCCCTGAGCCAGGGACCTTTCCTTCCGTCTGCGCCGTCGGGCAGGTGAGGCCGAGCTGACTTCCATCAGGTCCTCCGGCTTTGCTGGCAGCTGGCCCCCTGCTGGGTGGTGGCTGACAGCCCCCAGGAGCTGGAGCACTGCCCCGGACCCCAGCTGCAGGAGACACGAACCCTTCAGAACGAGCCCTTCCCCGTCAGCCTCCTTGCCTCGCCTGGAAGCCCTCACAGGGCTGCAAGCTCCAGCCCAGGGAACAGGGCTGGCTTGGCCCCTCCGTGTCCCCCAGGCCTGGAAAAGGCTCGCCACACAGCAGCGCTCAGCAGGCATGTCTGTCCTCCTCCCTCCGGCTCACCTTCCTCTCCAAGGCCAGCCACAGTCAGAGGCATCTGGACCCTGTGCCAGGGCCCTTCCTCCCGTCCTGACTGGAGACGCACCTCATCAGGATGGACACAGCCTGTTCTGACGCTCCCCCCCCCGCTCAAAGCTCTGCGTTGTGCTTTTCGGGGGTCACTGGCTGCTCTTGCTCTCTGCCCCTCCCCTGAAGCAGCTCCCCGTTTCCCTCTGAGGCCCTGGAGAGAATCTCTTTGTGACTGATTTCAAGGCAAAGAGCAGCTTTTGGTCTTCTCGTGAGCTACAGAACCTGTCCTGCTCCCCTTTTTACTATGGCTGCTAGGAAGCTCAGGGTTCAGGCAGAGCCTTCCAAGACTGACAGAGGGTGAGGAGTTGTTGTAACAAGATCTCCCCTCCCAGGGCCGGCACTGTGACATAGCAGGTAAAGCCGCCACCTGCAATGCCGCTTCCCACATAAGCGCCAGTTCGAGTCCCAGCTGCTTCACTTCCAATCCAGCTCCCTGCTAATGTGCCTGGGAAAGCAGCAGAAGATGGCCTGAGTCTTGGACCCCTGAATGCATGTGGGAGACCCAGAGGAAGCTCCTGGCTCCTGGCTTCAGACCTGCCAGCTCCGGCCATTGTGGTCATTTGGGGAGTGAACCAGTGGATAGAAGATCTCTCTCTCTCTCTCTCTCTCTCTCTCTCTCTCTCTCTCTCTCTCTCTCTCAACTCTGCCTTTCAAATAAACAACAACAACAACAAAAATCTAAAAAAAAAAAGGTCCCCTGATCCTTTCTGGCTTTCTCCTGCCCGTTGCCCCACTGTAAGCGTGTGACGATTCTTCTCACGAGTGAAGCACAAGGAGTTGTTTTGAAGGCAGTTTCTGGAATGAATCGCCTCGGTCCTAAGGTTCGAGGGAAACCGGAAGTCTGAGAAGCAGCATCACGGTGGAGGAGGAGGGCAGGCTGGGGCACCAGGACAGCTCCCTGCGGGGGACCCCTCCCGCCCCACAGCACCCGAGGAGGGGAGGGGTAAAGGCAGTAAGCGAAAGTGAAACCTACTAGGTAACACACAAGCTTCACACCACGGGGCCTGTCCACCTTGTCCTTGGAGAGAAAGAGGACGCACAGGTTAGAATCTAACGGAGCAGGGACCCCAGGCAGGGAGTCCTCAGGAAGAGGACACTTTCCAAAAGGGACTGCTCAGTGCTCACTGGCATTTAACACCCCGAAGTTGGAGACGAGCCAGTGTCCATCAGAGAGAGATGGTTAATAGATGGTGACACCTCCTGCGACACCTTCTGTGTGACCGGAACAAAGGGCGGGGGAGTCAGGATGAGAATGACCACTCCCCGGGGGCTTCAGCACCTCACACAGGGTCTCCCGACACCCACACCCATCTCCAGGTGGGCAGACCAAGGCTCACAGAGGCTCCACAAGGTCCTACAGCCCGGGAAGTGCAGGCTCGGGATCAGAACCCACCCCCATCGACGGCAGAACCCCAGCTCCTGATGGCTGGGCGGTGCAGACAGAGAGACCCGCGGGCAGACACCATGGCATGCAGTTGGGTGAAGGAGAGAGAAAAATAGGTTAGGGAGCAGTGTGTGTTGCATAAGCCCATTTATGTAAATACATATTTATAGATGCATAATGGAGGTTCTCTCTGGGGAACGAAATTCCAGGGGAGCCTTCACTTGCTGTCGTACACACGTGGGGAGCTGCTCTTCACAATGAGCATGTATTTCTTTCATAATCAGAAACATGTCTTTTATTTAAATGCAAGTTCAGAACAGTATGTGTACTGCGCTACCATTTGTGTTACCGAAAGAACGAATTTTAAAATTTGTATGTGCTCGAATGCACAAAAAACATCTCTGGAAGTAGCCGTGAGAACCGACTAATCCAGCCCAGGGCCGGGAGGGGACTGGGCGCTGGGAGGAGACGTTCCCCCGAATGTGTATTTATGAACCAGGGGAATGGAGCCGTCTTTCTAGAGTACACGAGGGACAGGACCCGTCACATCCCTGTCAGAGTACCGCAGACAGAGTCCTGCTTCCTCCTCACTTTTTTCTTTTTTAAAATTTATTTATGTATTTGAAAGAGCGAGAGAGAGAGAGAGAGAGAGATCTTCCAGCTCTGGTTCACTCTCCAAATGGCTGCAACAGCCAGGGCTGGGCCAGGCCTAAGCCAGAAGACTGGAACTCCATCCGGGTCTCCCACATGGATGCAGGGGCCCGAGCACTTGGCCATCTTTCCCTTGCTTTCCCAAGCACATTCGCAGGGAGCTGGATCAGAAGTGGAGTGGCCATTCCTCAACCCAGAGCTCTGCTATGGGCTGCCGGCATTGCTAAGAGCTGGCTTAACCCACTGCATCACATGTCGGCTCCCTGACTGAGCCTCCTGGGAGGCAGCAGATCAGATGGCCGAAGGGCTGACTCCCTGCCACCCACAGGGAGGACGCGGAAGGAGTTCCTGGTTCCTGGCTCTGGCCTGGCCCAGCTTTCGCTCTCACCAGTATTTGGGCAGTGAACCAGCAGATGGAAGACATCTCACGCTCTCTCTCTCTCTCTCTCACTCTTGCTGTCACTCTGTCATCCTGCCTTTCAAATACATAAATAAATCTTTTTTTAAAAAATAGTACATTGAGAATGGAGGAGACAACCTGAAAGCAGAGGACATCTTTGGGGAAAGGCGCGGGAAAGCTCTTAAGCCAGCGCTTCGTGTTTGAAAGCCTCTGGGCTGGCCTTGGCCTCTGGGGACCTCCCGCCAGGCAGCCAAGACTTTAGACACCAGACTAGCAGACCAGGAAGCGCCTCTGTATAACACACTTAGAGAAATAAACAAAGGAGTCAGACACACGTGAAAGGCAAAGGCTAGATGTAGGTACAGACATAGATCTAGATACAGACATGATCTAGAGACAGACATAGCTATAGGCATAGAGTCACAGATACAGACATAGACATACAGTCATAGATATATATATAGACACAGATAAAACAGGCAGATTTGATTGGGAGTCAGACACAACTTCTGGAAGTACAAAATGTAATAATAATTAAAATTAAAAGCTCAGTGTGTAGGTTTAATAACATATTGGAGGTTGGACAAACGAGTGAACTGGAAGACAGATCTGAAGAAATGTTGAGACCATTCTCAGCACCAAGACTGCGAAACACAGAGAGACCCAGAGGACAGGGGTGGGGGACTGATTAGTCAGCTGAAGTTCCAGGAGGAGGGAGGGCAGAGGCAGTATTTGAAAATTCATGGTGAGGAATTTTTCAGAATTGATAAAAGCCAGCAATTCACAGATTTAAAAAGCTCGGTGAATTTCAAACAAGATAAACAACAGGGAATCCACACCTGGACAATCAGTGCTAATGCTAAGGAGAAAAGCACCAGCTGACCCTTGGAGCATCTGCAGCGTTCACTCTCACTTGGTCCCTGGGGGGCGGGCCCTGGTGCTGCGCTTACACCCGTGGTACAGAAGAGGAGACTGAGGCACGGGCGGTCCATCAGCTCACACAGTGCTGCACAGCCAAAGAGCGAGGGTCTCAATCCAGGCAGCGCAATTCCGGGGACTACGCCTGCAACCACGATGCTCCGTGCCACCCCCTAAAAGACTCTGTCTACGGAGGAATGGCAATAGACTGACAGCTACCTTCTCAATGGCAATCAGGGAAAATAAAACATACTAGAATAATATTTTCCATGTGATTTTAAAAAGCTGTCAATTACAGGCCCAAAGTATTTTTTCTTTTCTTTTTTTTTTTTTTGAGAATGGAGAAAACAAATTTTTTTTTTGTTTTAGAGAAAACAAAGAGAGTTGTTTTCTTGACAATTTTGTTTTATTCAATAAACAAAAGGCTAAAAGATGAACTTGAGGTGGTAAGAAAGAAAAATTATCTCTGCTAGAAAAACTGAGGTGCCAGGAGGAATTCTGAGCAAAGACAATGAGAAATATGTTGTGAAATCTAAACAAACACCACATGGAACGACAATAACAGTGTAATTTGTGGGATTAAAAAAACAGAACCAATTCACTGCCTAGCGACAGTACACAGATCAGGAAGGTGTGTGTTCAGAAACAGAGGGTTCCAGGGTGCTTGTGTCATTGAAGAGGACGACTGTAGCTCCCTTTCTATTTTGTCGGGCTAGGAATTCATGTTACAATTTTTTTTTTTTTTTTGACAGACAGAGTGGATAGTGAGAGAGAGAGAGAGACAGAGAGAAAGGTCTTCCTTTGCCGTTGGTTCACCCTCTAATGGCCGCCGCGGTAGCGCGCTGCGGCCGGCGCACCGCGCTGTTCCGATGGCAGGAGCCAGGTGCTTATCCTGGTCTCCCATGGGGTGCAGAGCCCAAACACTTGGGCCATCCTCCACTGCACTCCCGGGCCACAGCAGAGAGCTGGCCTGGAAGAGGGGCAACCGGGACAGGATTGGTGCCCCGACCGGGACTAGAACCCGGTGTGCCGGCGCCGCAAGGCGGAGGATTAGCCTGTTGAGCCACGGCGCCGGCCTTTTTTTTTTTTTTTGACAGAGTGGATAGTGAGAGAGAGAGAGACAGAGAGAAAGGTCTTCCTTTTTGCCGTTGGTTCACCCTCCCATGGCCCTGCGGACGGCGCATCGTGCTGATCCGAAGCCAGGAGCCAGGTGCTTCTCCTTGGTCTCCCATGCGGGTGCAGGGCCCAGGGACTTGGGCCATCCTCCACTGCCTTCCCGGGCCACAGCAGAGAGCTGGCCTGGAAGAGGGGCAACCGGGATAGAATCCAGCGCCCTAACTGGGACTAGAACCCGGTGTGCTGGCGCCGCAAGGCGGAGGATTAGCCTGTTAAGCCACGGCGCCGGCCTCATGTTACAATTTCTAAGAGAACCACCAAGAGCTATATAAACATACAGTTTAGTTCTATTGTTCACATATAACTATGCATACATTTAGTTTGGACATAGAGAAATTCTAAACTATTAGAGGAATAAAAAGGAGCAAGAAAAAAGTAATCACAAATCAGGCAGTAAAAGGCGGAAAAGTGCAGCATGCAAGAAAACAGACATAGACAAACAAATCAGTAGCTGCAACAAACATAAATGAACTGTCAGACATTTACAGACGGAAACTTTAATTATAAGGTACTTATAAGATCCATGTCTAAAATGTAAGATGCAAAAAAGTTAATAAAATGGGATAATATATAAACAAGAAAATACCAATTGAAGTTAAGCTTTGAAACCATATTAATGTCGAATCAAACAGAAGCAAAAAATAACTAAAAGCAAAGATCTGACCATGTAAGTTTTATCAGGAAGCTGTAACAAATCTACACTTGTAAGTACCTGATAACATAGCTTCAAAATACATAAAGTGAAGACTGATAGAACTGCAAGGAAAAAGATCCTCCACACTGCAGGAGAAGCTCAAGCATAGCTCTAGCTACCGACAGATCAAACGGCAAAAGAACCAGCAAGATCAGAAAATAATTACGAACGCAATTACAAGTCTGACCTCTGTGTCTGTACCAGAACACTGATCCCAGTAACTAGAGAATACATATTCTTTTTACATAGATATATAAGATTTTTAAAAATTTATTTGAAAAGCAGAGCAACTGAGAGAGGGGGAGAAACAGAGAGGAGAACTTCCATTTGCAGGTTCACTCCCCAAATGGCCACAAGGATCAGGACTGGGCAGGGCCGAAGCCAGGAGCCAGGAACTCCACTCAGATCTCCCATGTGGGTGCAGGGGCCTAAGCACTTGGGCCATCTCCTGCTGCTCTCCCAGGCGCATCAGCAGGGGGCTGGATTGGATGCAGAGCAGTCAAGACTGAAACCAGTGTGCCAATACAGAAAGCTGGCATTGCCAAGCACAGCTCAACTCGCTGCACCACAACCCCACCACCAGCCATTCTTTTCTTTCGATGTTTATTTACTTCATTTTATTTGAAAGGCAGTGAGAGAAAGACAGAGCTCTTCCACTGGTTCTTTCCCCAAATGCCGGGAGCCCGGAGTTCGAGCTGAGTCTCCCTCAGGGCGCCAGGGGCCGGGTCTCTGGAGCCGCCACCTGCTACCTCCCGACCTGCACACGAGTGGCACACTGGCACTGGAAGCAAGGCCCGGACAGATTCTCTCCAAGAACACGCGGAGGATACGTGAAAACTGAGCACAGCCTGGGCCATGCAGCAAATAACAACAGGTCTCAAAAGAGTCACACGTTTTAGACCAGCACTGCCCAACAGAAATAACGTGAGCCACAGCATACTTTTAAACTTGCTAGTAGCCACATTAGGAAAAGGTAAAAAAAAGTGAAATTAATTCTACGTATTATTCAACTCAATATATAAAAAATAGAATCTTTTGAGCAGGTAACTAATACAAAATGACTGGGATTTTACCTGGGTCTAGGGTACTAAAGTCTTTGAGATCCTCTGTGTGTGTGTGTGTGTGTGTGAAAACATTTATTTATTTATTTATTTATTTGAAAGGCAGAGTTACAGAAAGAGAAAGGTCTTTTATCCACTGGTTCATTCCCTAAATGGCTACAATGGCTGGGGCTGGGCCAGGCTGAAGCCAGGAGCCAGGAGCTTCTTCCAGGCCTCCCTTATGGGTGCACAGGCCCAAGCACTCAGGCCATCTTCTGCTGCTTTCCCAGGTGCATTAGCAGGGAGCTGGATGGGAAGTAGAGCAGCTGGGACTTGCAGCAGTGCCCATATGGGATGCCAGTGCTGCAGGCTGTGAGTTAACCTGTGTGCCACAGCGCCAGCCCCCAGTGTGTGTTTTAACATTGGCAGGACGTGTCAGTATGGACTAGCCAAATTTCAAGTGCTCAACAGACAGACAGCAGCAAGCGGCTATCATATCCAATAACTCAGATAAAGGCCACGTTTTCAAACCACAGTGTGGTTAAATTATAAAGCAGCAACAACAGCAGGCGCTGTGCAGTGGCTAAGCTGCTGCTTGGGAAGCCCACATCCATGTCAGAATTTCTGTGTTTGCTTGATTTAGTTTCCTGCTAAAGCACACCATGGGAGGTAGCAGGTGATGGCCAAGTACTTAGGTTCTTGCCATCCATGTGGGAGGTCCAGGCTGAGTTCCTGATTCCTGGCTTCGGCCTAGGCCACACCCAGCTATTGCAGGCACGTGGGGAGTGAACCAGCAGATGGAAGAGATCTCTGTCTCTCCTTTTCTCTCTGTCGCTATACCTTTCAAATAAATAAAAACTTCTTTTTTAAAAGAAAGCAATAATAACAACACAAGACCCCTCAGGTGCTTGGAGATGAAAAAATACACTCAAAATAACACGCAGGCGAAGGAAAAATTATAACAAATTATAAAATAACAGGGCAGGCACTGCGGTGCAGTGAGTTAAGTGGCCACTTGGGATGCCTACGTCCCACATCAGAGTGCCTGGGATGGAGTCCCAGCTCTGCTGCTGACCCAGCCTCCCGCTAACGTGCATCCTGGGAGGCAGCAGGCGATGGCTCACGTTCTGAGTACCGGTCACTCATATCAGGGACGCAGGTGGAGTTCCCGTCTCCCGGTTTTACTCCAATCCAGAGTGGACCAAGGTGGAGTGAACCAAGGTGATGGAAGATTCTCATTCTCTCTCTCTCTCTCTCTCTCTCTCTCTCTCTCTCTCCCTTGTTTTCTCTCTCTCCTCTGCCTTTCAAATAAATAGTTTTAAAAAATTATAAAATATTGAGACTAAATGGTAAGAAAGACTAAATATTAGTCTGCAGATGCAGCAAAAATGATGAAGGTTTGCTGACAGCTTTAAATGGCTTTATTAGAGGGGAAATGTATGAATTAGGCATCATTTTAAGGCATTATAAAATAACAGAATAAACTAAAAGAGATAACACTGAATATACAAATATATAAATGCAGAGAATCACCAAAACCAAGAATCGGTTCTCTGATAAGACCAAGCAACTGACAACTCTGCGGCCTGGCTGAAGAGCAAAGGTGCAACCAGACGCTGTCTGGAGCGAGTGGACAGACGTGACAAGGAGAAGAGGCTACCGCTAAATACTTGACACCAACGTGCCAAGAAACTTGACAGCTCGGTGAAATGAACACAGAGCTAGAGAAATACAACTTACCAAAATAGAGTGAAGGAAAAAACCCCGAGTAATCACAAGATAAACAGACACAACAGGGAAGGAAACATCTTCCCTAAAGAAAACACCAGTCCAGACCCTGTATTACCAGCCTTGGCATCACGTTTTGTACCAAAATGTCCCAAAATCAAGTCATTCCAACCTCACTCCAATTATCACAGAGGACAGAAAAAGAAAACACTCCGCCAGCCATTCTTTTCTTTCGATGTTTATTTACTTCATTTTATTTGAAAGGCAGCGAGAGAAAGACAGAGCTCTTCCACTGGTTCTCTCCCCAAATGCCGGGAGCCCGGAGCTCGATCTGAGTCTCCCTCAGGGCGCCAGGGGCCGGGTTTCTGGAGCCGCCACCTGCTACCTCCCGACCTGCACACGAGCGGTGCTGGGAGCAAGGCCCGGACTCAGGCCAGACACCAGCACGCGTGAAGCAGTGGCTCTGAACAGCCGTGCCGAATGGCTGCCCCCGCCAGTCGTTCTCCGGGGCTTTAGCAAAACCTGGGAGCTAGAGGGGAGGGTGAGGACAGATCACCTGAGGCCAGGTAACTCATCAACACCAACTCCAAACAGAATACTGTCAACAGGAATGACAGCAACATAAAAAAGAACACTCGCAAGCTGGGTTTGTTCCAAGAAAGCAAACTTGGTTTAACATTGAAACTAAATAGCTCATTACACTTGCTACATTGTTAAGTTGGAGGGCAATGTTTCTCGTGTTATTAGCTCAAGAGACTGGAGAACACGTTTGGCAGAATGCACTGCACTGGTGCTGCACTGCTGGTGACACGGCTGCGCTGAGAAACGCCTCGGGAGGCAGTTTCCCTGTGTGCAAACACAGCATTTCCATCCTCAGACGAGGCCAGCTATGGCGTCACCCAGGGACACAGGCTTATGGCCTCTCCATCAAACATGCGGTGTGTCACAGACCAGAGCATCCTTACATGGCACGTGACCGAAACTAGCAAACCAGGGACAGACAGAGCTCCCTAAGCCTGACTTGGAGCACCTGGGAAGTGCTGCACGCACCACACTCACTTTGGAACGATGATGTCACCACTAGCAACCTCAGGTAGTGCAGGAGGGAAAGGGAGGGGAGATGTCGGAATTCAAGAAAGGAGACAACCGCCTGGATGCATCTTGGGACAGCCACATCCCACAGCAGGGTTCCTGGGTTTGAGTCCCGGCTCTGCTTCCAATCCAGTTTCTGTTCATGCAACCTGGGAGGCAGCAGATGATGGCCCATGTACTTGGGCCCCTGTCGGCCATGGGGGAGACCCGGATTGAGTTTATGTCCACTAGCTTTAGCCTGACCCAGCCCCAGCTGAGGTGGGCAGTTGGGGAGTGAACCAACCAATGGATGATCTCTTTCTCTGTCTCTCTCTTTGCCTTTCAAATAAGTAAAAAATAACTTCAAAGTTTTCCAAAAATATTGCAAGAAGAAACAAGACACATGGAGAGAGACCTTCTAGAGACTTTAAAGGCTGATGAACCCGTTGCAGTGTGTGGCCCTTATTTGGATCCTGACTTTCAAGTGACAAACTAGAAAAATAAATTAAGAGATTCTTGGTAAAGTGGCTATTGCTCCTTGGTGACTTAAGGACGTACGGCCAACTTTTAGGCAAGACAGCACGTGTGGCTGGGATTGGGTATGCGTGCAAGGGAGTTCATGCAGGGGCCAACAGTGTTTTTCTGTAAAGAGCAAGAGAAAATATTTGGGGCTTGCCAGGAACAAAGATTCTCTCCTTGACCGAACGCCGTGGACAGGCTCCTCTGAGCCCGCGTCTCCAGCAGGCCTCCCCCTCTGTCTGCGAAGACTTGAACGGGGCCCAGTGCAGTCTCTACGAACTCAAGGCTGCACCCCCTAAGACGGCCCCACCCCCTGTGCAAGCCCCTGTCTGCGCAGTCAAGGCTGTCCAGGCTGCTGTCTACCGTCGCCGACACCGAAGGACAGGGCCTCTGTCTCGCAGTCTCTGCGGGAGGACGGAGTCCTCACCTGGAAAACGGCCACTCGCAGGCGGCGCGGCCAGGTCGCAGCACGCTGGCTAACCCTTCTAGTGTCTCCTGAGCTCCTCGGCCCCCCTGCACAAGGCCCCGTTGCTTCTGCGCAGATCAAAGCCGTGCTCAGCTCAGGCCCCATTGCTTTCCTACTGCAACAGCTCCTACTGATTAAAATCTGCCCTCGCCACTTTATCTGGTGTCTGGCTTCACTTGCTTCTGACAGCGGCTATCTGGTCCCTCTCCCAGCTACTCAACGCTCTCTTTCTAGCTCCAACTCAGCCCCTGTCCACACGCAAACCAAGAGCCGTTGCTTATTTACGAAACCCACAAGGCAGCCAACCTCTGCCTACAGATCAGTCCACCTTTACACACACTGGGAATGTTCCACAATACTTCTGTTTTTTTTTTTTTTTTTTTTTTTTTGATAGGCAGAGTGGACAGTGAGAGAGAGAGACAGAGAGAAAGATCCTCCCTTGCCATTGGTTCACCCTCCAATGGCCACCGCGACCAGCGCACTGTGGCTGGCGCACTGCGCTGATCCGAAGGCAGGAGCCAGGGGCTCAAGGACTTGGGTCATCCTCCACTGCACTCCCGGGCCATAGCAGAGAGCTGGCCTGGAAGAGGGGCAACCGGGACAGAATCCGGTGCCCCGACTGGGACTAGAACCCGGTGTGCCGGCGCTGCAAGGTGGAGGATTAGCCTATTGAGCCGTGACGCCGACCCCACAATACTTCTGATAATAAACAAGTTATACACAGACGCAAATATGACATCTAAGAATAAATCTGGGGGCCAGTGTCATGGCAGAGTGGATTAAGCCACCACCTGAAACACGGGCATCCCTACGGGCACCAGTTCAAGTCCCTGCTGCTCCAGTTCCCATCCAGCTCCCTGCTAACACACCTGGGAAAGCTGTGGAAGACAGCCCAAGTGCTCGGGCCCCTGCAGCCACGGGGGAGACTCAGATGAAGCTCCTGGCTCCTGGCTTCACCTGGGCCCCCCCTGGCCATTGTGGCCATTTAGGGAGTGAACTAGTGGATGGAAAATCTCTCTCTCTCTCTCTCTCTCTCTCTCTCTGCCTCTCTGTAACTCTGCCTTTCAAATAAATAATCAAATTTTCTGCTTACCCACAGACCCCACAAGGAAACCAAAATTACCAGTGGCCCTGTGGGATGGATTTGCAAAACAAAAACCTGCCAAGCAGCAGTACCCCAAATAAGAATGAGCTCCTAGAAACCCATCAGGAAAAGTCAGACAGCAACAAAACCTTTTTTGTTTGTTTGGCAAAAGACTTAATGGGAATGGCCAACACATAAAACTATTCTCCTTATTCATAGGAAAACAAAAATTAAAACAGTATGGAGACACCATAACACACCTGCACTTTGGCAAAAAGCAGTCTGAAAGAACACGTACCCACTGCTGGAGGGAATATAAACTGTCCCCTGCAGCTCAGAACGCCTCTGACACTGCGTTTTTGTTTGTTTGTTTATGATTTATTTATTTATTTGAAAGACAGAGTTACACAGAGAGAGGGTGAGACTGAGAGAGAGAAAGAAAGGTCTTCCATTCATTGGTTCACTCTCTAAATGGCCACAATGGCTGGGGTTGGGCCAGGAGCTCAGAATTCTATCCAGGTCTCGTAGCAGGTCCAGGGGCCCAAGCACTTGGGGCGTCTTCCTCTGCTTTTCCCAAGGTCATTACCAGGGAGCTGGATCGGAAGTACAGCAGCCAGGACCCACATGGGATGCCGGTGTCGCAAGCAGCAAGCGTTAGCCCCTATGCTATGCCACACCAGCCCTCTGGCACTATCTTTAAAAAGTAGAAAGTGTGTGCCCCTAAACCCAGCAAATCCAGATTCCCCCTGGAGATAGTGTTGCTTAAATGTCCCCAGAAAACATGCAAAACTGCTCATGGCAGCACCGTATGTAACAGCAAAAGAATGAATGAATGAATGAATGAAGCAAACAACCTGTATGGAGTCAACAAACAAACAAGCTGGCAGACTCACGGAATGGGACGCTTGCTGCCAACACTCAGGAGCTGTGTGACCTCAGCAAAGTTCCTTAGCCTCTGTGTGCCTCAGTTTTCTCATCAGCGAAATGGGGAGAACGCCATGTCTGCCTCACAGTGTCGACGCAGCGATCCTCACCGTTGCTGGAGGCTCCGAGCAGCGTCCAGAACACAGTGTGCTCTCTGCACGGATGGCGATAGGGTTCCCTGGCTCCTCCCGGAGAGGCCCCTCCCAACACCCGGCCACACAGCGGTTTCTCTACTTCCACTCCAGCAAAGATCTCACCTCATGCTTTCCTCCTCAGCCTGCCCCAAGTACGGCTCCACTCCTACAGCCCCCCAAGCCACCTCCTGCCTCAGTGCCTTTGCACGTACACTGCCCTCTGCCTGGTGTGACCTTCCTGCTTTCTCTGCTGGCTGAACACCCGCTTCCCTTGCCTGGGCTGAGTGTAGCCGGCGCCCTCCCCTGTGCTCTCCTGACCTCTGGACACCTGCCACCTGCTGGACTTCAGTCTGTCCTTCCGCCATCTGGTCCCTTATCTCTGCTTCTGGACCGTTAGATCCTGGACTCTGCCATCACACAGGCCTGGATGCAAATCCTCACCCTGCCATGTGACCACAAGTGTGTTACACGGTTCTCTAATCCTAGAGTTCCTAACCAGCAACACGGGGTCACCCACACTGCTTGGCATGGAAAGCTCATGGTGTGTGGTCACCCTGTGCTCAGCTGCCCACCTGCCGCAAAGGCCTGCTCCTGCCTCCCATACCTCTTGGCCCCCTGAAGCTGCAGGCAGCCCGCCCTCCCAGCCAGGAGCCCGGGACGGGCCAGCAACGCTGTGTGCCACCCCTACCCCGGCCCTGCTGGGCAGACTCAGGGCTGAGCTGCTCTCTCCTGTCCCCTGCTCTTTCATCCACAGAGCAGCCCCAGGCCTCCCTGGTCCCTGGGGGTACAGGACAGACAAGAGAATGGCACCCCAAGCCCCACCCACCCACCCCTCCAGGCCAGAAGACGAGAGCACACCCGGCCCCTCCCATGAGATGCTCCCCACTCCACAGAAAGGCGACAGCTCTTGTCCAAAGCCACCTGGAGGAAGGCAGGCAGAGCCTGACCTTGAGCCCTCCTGGCTGTCCCTGTCACGAACTAGGCCACACCTCAAGGGCCCTACAGGGGCTCCGGACCAGCCGGGCGCTGTGCCCGCGCTTATACCCCACTCAGCCCTGTCTTCAGCCGCCTGCCCGTCCCTGTCACAGCCCAGCCTCCATTCTTCTCCTGCAGCTGGCACTGGTTGCCACGGCAACGGGATGTTTGGGAAGCTGCGGGATGATGGGCTGTGCCCGCAGAGTCAAGGCTGGGCCCTGGAGGAGGGAGCAGCTGTGGGCTGCCTCCTGTCAAGTCCAGCGGGAACCCGGCTCCACCATGGGGCTCAAACAACATTGCAGACCCAGGCACCCCAAGGCAGGGCACCCAGTGCCTGGAGAGCACGTGCAGCCGGAGAAGCAGATGCCTAAGGTTGCGCGCCGCAGCCTAGCTGACAGCAGGACCCCGTCAATCACAGGCAACCTGCCCTGGTACCTGGCACTGCGTTCAATGCCAGACGTGCGTCATGTCCTCTCATCGTCGCCACCCCACCTGGAGCCTGGTTCTCCCAGCACCCACATCTGCAGATAAGGGAACTCGTTTGGGAAAGGTGAAGGCATTCACCTAGGTCATTCAGAGAGCGGCAGAACCAGGTCGCAAGGCCAGGCTGCCAGCCTCCGGACCGTGCTCATGTCACGGTGCCGTTGGGAACGAGAAAAGGAAGTCCCAGCCCATCCTCTTATCCTGACAGCTCCTGGGGCTGTGACAAATACAGCCGTGGACAGCAATGACGCAGGGTTTAGGAAAAGCACAAACTGGGCAGAACAGTGTGTACCAACCTGGGAAGACCTTCAAATATTAGGAGCTCAAAAACAGAGGGCAGGCCCTGTAATGATAGGCGCTTATGAGCCTCTGCATATGCAAAAGGCTCTGCCTGTAGACGGTCGTGGGCGCACAGAAGCTCAGCCACAGGGCAGCGAAGGGACACACGTGGCGAACAGCGGTTGCCTCTGGGGGAAGGGCAGTGAGGCCAGAAGGCGCTGCAAGGGAACCCCGGGGCAGGAGCTCGAAGCAGGGGCTGAGACGCTGCCTGGAACAGCCATGTCCCGCACAGGGCGCCCCGGCTCCCGCCCCAGTGCCACGCTGCACTGCAGCTTCCTGCTAGTGTGCACTCCGGGAGGCAGCAGGGTCTCTGCCACCCGTGTGCAAGACCCAGATGGAGTTCCTGGCTCCTGGCTTCAGCCTGACCCAGCCCCAGATGTTGCGGGCATCTGGAGAGTAAAAACCAATGGGAAATCTCTCTCCTTCTGACTTCGCTCATTCAAATCAAATAAATGAATAAAATTTTCATAGGGGACTTCCTTACTCTATTAATAAATTGTGAAATTCTTTTAAGTACTAAAAACGGAAATTATAAGACTCGATACGTGATTCTACTTGTAGGTAGATGTGGGTTGCACAAAGACAAACCAAAGCAGGTGTACCATGAAGTCACAAGGTTAGATCCGAACATGGGAAATACAGGGGTGGGGAGTGGGGGTGATTTGCTCCTTCTTCATTTTCTACTTATTTTTTTAAAAAAAGATTTATTTATTTGAAGGTCAGGGTCACACAGAAAGAGAAGGAAAGGCAGAGAGAGAGAGAAAGAGAGAAAGAGAGAGAGAGAAAGAGAGAGAGAGGTCTTCCATCCGCTGGCTCACTTCCCAATTGATCTCACTCCCCAATTGGTTGCAACAGCCGGAGCTGCACCAATCCAAAGCCAGGAGCCAGGAGCGCCATCCGGGTCTCCTACACAGGTGCAGGGGCCCAAAGACTTGGGCCATCTTCTACTGCTTTCTCAGGCCATAGCAGAGAGCTGGATCGGTAGTGGAATAGCCGGGGCGCAAACCTGCACCCTTATGGGATGCCAGCACTACAGGTGGTGGTTTTACCTGCTCCGTCACTGTACCAGCCCCCTATTTATTACTTTTAAAAGATAAGTGGGGGCCGGCGCCATGGCTTAACAGGCTAATCCTCCGCCTTGTGGCGCCAGCACACCGGGTTCTAGTCCTGGTTGGGGTGCCAGATTCTATCCCGGTTGCCCCTCTTCCAGGCCAGCTCTCTGCTATGGCCCGGGAAGGCAGTGGAGGATGGCCCAAGTGCTTGGGCCCTGCACCCGCATGGGAGACCAGGAGAAGCACCTGGCTCCTGGCTTCGGATCAGCACGATGCGCCGGCCGCAGCGGCCATTGGAGGGTGAACCAACGGCAAAAAGGAAGACCTTTCTCTTCGTCTCTCTCTCTCTCACTATCCACTCTGCCTGTAAAAAAAAAAAAAGATAAGTGGGGGCCAGCGCTGTGGCACAGCGGGTAAAGCCACTGTCTGTAGTGCTGGCATCTCATATGGGCGCCTGTTCAAGTCCCGGCTGCTCCACTTCCAATCCAGCTCCCTGCTATGGCCTGGGAAAGCAGTAGAAGATGACTCAAGTCCTTGGGCCCCTGCACGCATGTGGGAGACCTGGATGAAGCTCCTGACTTCTGGCTTCGGCCTGGCCCAGTCTTGACTGTTGCGACCATTAGGGGAGTGAACCAGCAGATGGGAGATCTCTTTCTTTCTCTCTCTCTCTGATTTTCAAATAAACAAATAAATAATCTTTTTTAAAAAAAGAGCAGTGTCTCTGAGTGACGCCTGTGAGGACAGGTATAATGAGAACGGTGAAGACATGAGCAGCTCCCTGGCTCCCACCCCCACTCCACATGGCTCCCTGTCTAGCCACTGAGGCACATGAAGCCACCAGTACAACAGGGAGATAGAAATAGCATGTCCCTCCCAGGGCTGTCACCAGGATGGACGACGGAGTACTCAGCACAGTACCCAGCATGTGTCAGGCAGGCAGGATACCGCGACTTCTGTGTGGACAGCACGGGAGATGCACAGGTTGGCCCGCAGCTGCCCTCGAGATAGACTTGCCTGGGTTTGTATCCTGCCTGTCACTAACTAAGCAGCTGTGTGAGCTGGGGGCTGCGACCTCACCTCTCTGGGCTGGAGGTGAAGACTAAGTCAAAGCACCCAGCACATAATATGCAGCCAATAATGTGATAAAAATTCAACCATGCTGGAACTGTATGTCCAAACCAAGAGGTGCCATCCAACCTTCTGCCTCTGGTGAATAAACACATCAGCCACTAACGCAGTTCAGTTCGTTGTTAATCTAAGTAAGAGAACAATGGCAGGAGGGCTGCGGCTGCAGGGAACAGGGGCCTGGAGAAGTCTGCTAGCCCTGAGCCTCAGTCCCCCGCCTGCTACTACGAGTGCACCAGCCTCATATTCTTACAGTGGGGGGAGGGTCTTCAAAACCTTCATGGAAAATGGAATGAAAAGATAAGCTTATGTTGGTGCAAGAAAAAGTGAAATCCATGCATATGAGCAAACCCGCTAAAAGTTCATGGAAAATGCACACCACGGGAAAACTACGCATGCAATTCAATTTCTGCGCCCACATAAAGTCCCCTTTTCATCTCACTTTCCACGAACTTTCTGAAGTAACCTCATGGAGTTTTTGTTTACACGAAAGAAAAAGCAAATTCAACATGAATTAAGCAATTTACCTTGTCCCCTTGGCTGGGCGAAGCACATTATGTTACACCACAATTGCATTTAACTCTGAAAACAGCCCCCATTAAACTGGAATTAGTATCTCCTCTCTACAGATGTAGAAATTTGGAGAAGTTAATAAAACTTGAATCCCAAGGGCATTCAGCAAGGGCAAGATCTGAACCCAGGACTCTCTAACTCCAAAAGATAATGAGGGAGGGCCGGCGCCGTGGCTCACTCGGTTAATCTTCTGCCTGCGGCGCCGGCATCCCATATGGGCGCCGGGTTCTAGTCCCAGTTGCTCCTCTTCTAGTCCAGCTCTCTGCTGTGGCCTGGGAAGGCAGTGGAGGATGGCCCAAGTGCTTGGGCCCCTGCACCCACATGGGAGACCAGGAGGAAGCATCTGGCTCCTGGCTTCGGATCAGCGCAGCGCGCCGGCTGTAGCAACCATTTGGGAAGTGAACTAACGGAAGGAAGGCCTTTCTGTCTCTCTCTCTCACTGTCTATAACTCTACCTGTCAAATAAATAAATAAATAAATAAGATAATGAGGGGTGAGTATTTGGCACAGTAATTAAGGTGCCACTGGAGACTCCCACACTGCATCAGACTCCCTGCGTTCGAGCCTTGGCTCTGCTTTCCATCCCAGCTCCCTGCTGATGCGCACGCTGGGCGGCAGCAGGTGATGGCCCACCTACTCCATGTGGGAGACCCAATCAAGTTCTGGGCCAGGGGGAAGCCAGGAGCCTGGCTGCTGTGGCCATTTGGGAAGTGAGCCAGCAAGTCACAGCTCTTTGTCTCTGCCTCTCTGCCTTTCAAATTTAAAAGAGTTTTTTAAAAGAAAGGGCGATAAGAATCTCTTTTTTTTTTTTAATTTTTTTTGACAGGCAGAATGGACAGTGAGAGAGAGAGAGAGAGACAGGATTGGTGCCCCGACCGGGACTAGAACCCAGTGTGCCGGTGCCGCAAGGCAGAGAATTAGCCTAGTGAGCCGCGGCACCAGCCAAGAATCTCTTTTTAAAACAAACAAAACAACCCCTCCCAAGCATTCAGCAAACTCAGTTTCTTTTCTTCTTTCTTAACTTGGGACCTCGGTTTACCCAGCTGACATAAAATGGGTATGAGAGATCCTGTTCAACCAGAGCCAATCCAGCTTAGCCAGATAAATTCCAAGCAGGGTGTTGGGAAAGGAGCTTGGCCCTCGCAGCCCTCTCTCAGACGCCACTCACCAGTGTGGAGCAGCCTCCAGGGCTGGGTTCCCCCGGCTGGTCCTGGCTGGAGTTGTCTGAGCGTCTGTCTGCATCGCAGTCTTGGGCGCAGGGCTCTGGCCCCTTCCTGGGCTTGGATCTCAGCTCCGTGAATGGGTCTGAGCAGGCCGTGCTGGCTTCAGGCTCCGGGGAGCAGCTGCGGCTGCCGGAGGGCTCCAGGGAGCTGGCACAGGGGTCAAGGAGGGCGGCCAGCCCTTGCCCCAGCCCATCCTCGGGCACTGGCTCAGTACTGGCTGCGGACTCAGCACTGGGTGCCAGCCCCTCCCGGCCATGGGAAGCAGTGGGGCCTTCGTGGTCGTCGGCAGCCCACATGCTGTGCTCAGCTACTTCTTGCTGTCCTGACACCCCCAGGCACAAGGGAGGGCTCGGTGGAGGCGACGGGGCCTCTGGCTGCAGGGACTCTCCCCCACCAGGCACCGGGAAGCCCACAGGGCTGGAGGGGCTGCCAGCCCCGACAGTGGGCAAGCACCCCCACGCTCCAGGCCCTGGGGAGCACCCTGCCAAACTCCCACCTGCACCTCCAGGCCCGGACCCAGTGTCCTTGGGAGAAAGGGGTCTGCAGGAGCCTCCCCAGGACTCTGGGTCAGCACCTTGCAGGAGTTCCCCCCCAGACTGGGGACTGTCCCCACCTGGGCTCAGATCAAGCCGCAAGAGGCTGGCTGTCTGCCCCCTACCTTTTGAACGGGCCCTACCCATCCTGCTACCCATCCTGCGTCTCTTTCTTGCCCTCCGGGGGGCTGGGCCTGCTGAGGACAGCAGGCCCTGTCCTGGGGGCTCCTCTTTGCTGACGGTGGGGCTCCTTCCATCACACCCTGGAGAGCCCAGTTCTCCATCTGCAGCGCCTTGGGGCCCAGGGCCGCTCGCCTCCTCCACCTCTGCAGGCCTCCCCCTGCCCAGCACGGCTCTCTGGAGAATGGCAGTTCTGCTACAAAGACTCCCAGGGCAGTGCCCAGCTAAGACATCGTACAGAGAAACCCGGAGCCTCCTGCAGGCCTGCGCCCGCCCCCTAGAAGGTGCTGCGTGCAGCCGAACGCGGGACCTGGGGCCAGGCGTGGACTCCCCACTCTGTCCCACCGCTGGGGGCTCCAAGACCCCCAGGCTGGCCCCTGCGGCGCTCCCAACCTTGTAGCCCGCATCTCCCGCTGCCTTCTTCCTCAGGACCCTCTTCCTGGTGCCAGCCCCAGTCCTAGCCCCTGGCAGCCTCCGAGTCAGGGCCAGCCGGGAGCTTGCTCCTTCGGGGTCCTCGGAGCTGGAGCTCTCTGCGTCCCCGTCCTGGGACATGTGTGCGCCCACGGAGGCCACGGGCCCTGTGCGGAGACAGTCGGGAGACTTCATCACCCAGGGCGCGGGGCCAGGGGGAACCTGGGAGGCAGCGCCCCAGGCCCTGCCCACCGCTGGGCCCTGGCCATGACTCCCGAAGGCCGGCACCACCCAGCACCCCGGGGTGAGGCAGAAGCTGAGCTACAGGGACCTTGAAGGCTGGCTGGTCCCTGAGAGCCCACACCTTTGCCTGAAGGAGATTCACCACTTCTGGTGACTGGCGGGAGGGTAGTCCCTCATTCCTGGGCACACAGCAAACTCAAGGGCCAGGAGTCTCCCCCAGACCCAAAGCCTGAGCCCAACACTGAGGGGGCTCAAGCCCCGCTCCCCTTTCCTGTCAGCCCCATGCTACCCGACAGCCCGCTCAGACACCCGGGTCGGACGGGACCCGTCACCCAGCCGCGCTCACCCACGCCCTCGCGACTCCCCGTCCCCAGGCGCCACCGGCGAGGGGGAAGGGGCAGCCAGCACGTGACACAGCGGGGGCGGCAGGCCGCGCTGGGTGTGGGGCGGGGGCGGAGCCCCCGCGGATGCGCAGAGGGCGGCTCCCCAGTGCGCCGGCGCGCCGCCCCCGGCAGAGGGCGCCCTGTCCCTCCCGAGGGCTGCGTGGAGGTGGCGCCCGGCCTTTGGGCGCGGGGGCGCGGGGTCCGAGGCGGTGGAGAGCCCTGAGCGCCTGCTTGCGACGTCCATTCAATGCTACGACGAGGAGGCGCTCCCGGAAGTGCCCGGGCGCCTAGGAGAATGTCAAGAATTAGATCTAGATTTGGGGGGGGGGGGGGCAGACTGAATGCTTATTTTAATATGGTCTCAATGCAATTTATGTAGTTGGAAGTGTGCATTCAAGCTCAATAGAAGAGTTAGAAATACAAAGTCAGAGATTCCCTCTCAGCCCCCAGTCACCCCCACCACCGCCCATCACTTGGTTTTGTTTTGGTGTCTAACTGAATACCATACCTGTATTACTCATTAATATTCACAGTGGTCCTCCCCTTCCTCCTCCCAGCTTTCCCATGTGTGTATTTTTTAGGCTTTCTCGGGGTTACCGTGGTCACTTTGAACCATAGTCCTGAATGCCAGCGTGCCCCTCTCTTCACTCTCTGGGGGTGGGATGGGCAGTTCCCCTGGGGACAGCAGTGTGGGACAGCATTCATGTTCCCCCAGGCAGAGGTGAGTCCATGGACATAGTCTGCCCGTGGGCTGAGTCCTAACGTTGAAAGCCAAGCGGTATTTGTTGCATTGCTGCGATGGCAGAGCCAGCTTTGGGAGGCTTGACTGAGACGAAGGCGGAACGGTCTGGCACCAAACCTGTGCCCCAGGAGGCTGTGAGACGGCTCTGGGTCACCGGAACCTACGCACTTAGGCTGAGTGAGTTACATCTGTAGGTCAACACGAATGTGTTCCAGTGACAGAAGTGGCTGCCCGGGCTGTGGCTCAGCAGGTTACACCGCTGCCTGCGGCGCTGGCATCCCATATGGGCCCACCCAGCTCCCTGCTGATGCACCTGGGAAAGCAGGGCAAGAAGGGCCAAGTGCTTGGGCCCCAGCACCCACATGAGAGACCCGGAAGATGCTCCTGGCTCCTGGCTTCGGATCGGCTCAGCCCCAGCCATTGCAGCCATCTGGGGAGTGAACCAGCGGATGAAAGACCTCTCTCTCTACCTCTCTCTGTAACTGTCTTTCAAATAAATAAAATAAATATTTTAAAAGAAAGAAAGAAAGAAACTTGCCCAAGGTTAGTAAGTGTTGATTTTGGAACCCAGCCAGTCTGCCTCCTCTAAAATGTCTCATTGTCATAAAAAAATAAAACAATCAAAAGGAGGTTTGGACCCAGTGCCCTTCCCGGTTGTTCATTGCTCCCCTGACTCGTGACTCTACTGTATACCCAGTTCCCAGCAATGCATGGATTTATTTCTTGTCTCTCTGGTCCACTGAAGAATTTCTCTACTCCCAACTGTTATGGTTTGGGTGTGGTTGATGTTCCCACCAAAGGGTCTTACACTTGGAGGCTTGGCCCCCAGGGTCCCACTCCTGGGAGGTGGTGGAACTCCCAAGGAGTGGGGCTTAGTGGGAGGGCCATAGGTCACTGGGGGCATGTCCCCAGATGGCAGTTCTCCTGGGAACTCATGGGAGGGCCAGGGAGGGTGCCCTTAGAGGTGGTGCTTGGGGAGGTGGGGGGAAGGGGCGTGTCCTCAGAGATGGTGTACTTTGATCCCTGTTAAATATAAGAGTGGGAATAAGAGAGGGAGGAGATGTACAGTTCAGCACATGCTCACTTGGACTTACCACTAATGGTAGAGCTAGAATCGTGCCAGGGGATTCTAATTCAATCCCATCAAGGTGGCATGTACCAATGCCATCTTACTAGTCAAAGTGATCAGTTTAAGTTCATAATTGATCATAATGATAAGATTAAGTGTCAAAGGGATCACATAAACAAGGCTAGTGTCTGCTAATAACAATTGATAGAATTAAAAAGGAGAGAACAATCCAACATGGGAAGTGGGATACACAGCAGACTCATAGAATGGCAGGTGTCCAAAACAGCACTCTGGCCTCAGAATCAGCCCTTAAGGCATTTGGATCTGGCTAAAAAGCCCATGAGAGTTTCACAGGCATGGAAAGCCAAGACACTGTGGCACAAAAAAAAAACAAAAACAAACAAACAAACAAAAAAAAAAAACCAAGACCTAAATGAAAGATCTCTGTGAGTGAGATCCCAGTGGAAAGAAGGGACCATCAAAGAAGGAGATACCTTTCTCTGAAGGGAGGAGAGAAATTCCACTTTGACTATGGCCTTGTCTAAGTAAGATCAGAGTTTGTGAACTCAAGAGGCTTCCATAGCCTTGGCAGTTCATGACAAGAGCCTCGGTGATTACTGACGTCATAAATAAGAGTGTCAATTGTTAAATCAACAATGGGAGTCACTGTGCACCTACTCACCATGTAGGATCTCTGTCCTTAATGTGTTGTACTATGCGAATTAACAGTAAAACTACTACTCAAACAGTACTCTATATTTTGTGTGTCTGTGTGGGTGCAGTCTGTTGAAATCTTTACTTAGTATATATACTAAGTAGATCTTCTGTATATAAAGATAATTGAAAATGAATCTTGGGGCTGCCACTGTGGCTCACTTGGTTAATCCTCCACCTGTGGCACCGGCATCCCATATGAGCGCTGGATTCTAGTCCTGGTTGCTCCTCTTCCAATCCATCTCCCTGCTGTGGCCCAGGAAGGCAGTGGAGGATGGCCCAAGTGCTTGGACCCCTGCACCCACATGGGAGACCAGGAAGAAGCATCTGGCTCCTGGCTTCGGATTGGTGCAGCGCCGACCATAGCAGCCATTTGGGGAGTGAACCAACGGAAGGAAGACCTTTCTCTATGTCTCTCTCTCTCATTGTCTAACTCTTTCTGTCAAATAAATTAAAAATAGAAGAAAAGAAAATGAATCTTGATGAAGAATGGGGTGGGAGAGGGAGTGGGAGATGGGGTGGTTGCAGGTGGGAGGGAGGTTATGGGGGGAAAAAACCGCTATAATCCAAAAGTTGTACTTTGGAAATTTGTATTTATTAAATAAAAGTTGAAAAAAAAAAGAGAGCTGTTACTTTTTTTTTATTATTTGAAAGAGAGTTACAGAGAGAGGTAGAGACAGAGAGAGAGAGGTCTTCTATCCGCTGGTTCACTCCCCATATGGCTGCAATGGCCGGAGCTGAGCAGATCCAGAGCTAGGAGCCAGATGGAGTGGATCAGCTGGGACTCGAACTGGTGCCCATATGGGAAGCCGGCACTGCAGGCGGGGACTTTATCCGCTGTGCCACAGCGTCGGCCCCAGAGGGCTGTGGTACAAGCTTGAGCTCGGCCCCTCCCAGCCCCTCTCTGGCCCTGATTGGAGCTGTGATCTCAGCCGGCCCAGCACCCATGACCAGGACTGAGCTGACGCAGGCACCTTGCCTTTGTACCTCCAAAGCTGCGAGCTGAATGAATCTGCCTTTCTTCATTCGCTATCCTGACAGGAAGTTGACAAATACACTGATGTCTTAACTCCGTGACCTTGCGATGCATCTTTTTTTTTTTTTTTTTTGACAGGCAGAGTGGACAGTGAGAGAGAGAGACAGAGAGAAAGGTCTTCCTTCACTGTTGGTTCACCCTCCAATGGCCGCCGGGCCAGTGCACCGCGCTGATCCGAAGGCAGGAGCCAGGTACTTCCTCCTGGTCTCCCATGCTGGTGCAGGGCCCAAGCACCTGGGCCATCCTCCACTGCCTTCCCCAGCCACAGCAGAGAGCTGGACTGGGAGAGGGGCAACCGGGACAGAATCCGGCGCCCCAACCAGGACTAGAACCCAGTGTGCCGGCACTGCAAGGCGGAGGATTAGCCTATTGAGCTGCGGCGCCGGCCAGCGATGCATCTTGATCTCTGAGAGGCAAGCCTCATCCCTCTCAGACTTGGTTTTCATTTTTCATAATTGCTTTATTCTTCCATATGAGTTATAGAAACATTTCGTCAGGGCCGGCACTGTGGCATAGTGGGTAAGGCTGCTGCCTGCAGTGCTGCCATCCCATATGGGCGCTGGTTGGAGTCTTAGCTGCTCCACTTCTGATCCAGCTCTCTGCTGTGGCCTGGGAAGTAGAAGATGGCCCCAGAAACATTTTCTCAGGTTTTCTGAAGAATTCTGTTGGGACTTACTTTATGATTTCATTGAATTTACAGATTGAACATGTAACTGATGTTTATGATATTTCTTCTTACCCAGGAATGAGGTATAATTCTATTATTTCATGTCTTCAATTCATTTTTCTGTTTTTTCATTAAAATTTGCACATTTTATTAAATTATTCTGTACTCTGTAATTTTATTACTTTTTTCCTTATTTAGTTTCTGTTTGGTTGTTGCCAGTGTGAAGAATGGCTATTGTATTTTGTTGCCCTTGTATCAAGAAACTTTACTACTGATTTTTCTACTGATCCTTTTGTAGATGTCTATGACTATATGATCATATATGGTCTGAAAATAGTGCTATCCCATTGTGTTACATCAGACTTATATAATCCTGTTCATTTACATCTGTTTGGTAGATTGTACCTTTGACAGATTATATCATTCCTCATGTGTTGTATTTATTTTTCTTGTCTTATTGCATTGTTTAGGACTTCTAGTACACTATTGACTGGATGTAGGACATCCTTATCTCATTCTTGACTTAAATGGAACATTTCAGATTCATAATTAGATAATATTTTTACTATGTATCTTTCATAAATAATATATATTAGGTTAAGGAAATTTCTTTCTGATGTTAAGTTACAAAATATTTTTTCATTATTGAGTCTTGGACTTTATTGTATGTTTTCCCACATCTTTTGATAGTTCTGTTTAAATCAGTTAATACGATGAAATACATTGATGAAATTTTCTAATGTTGAATAATCTTTGAATTATTACAACCCCACTTAAGTATAATGTAGTAAAAATACTGCTATATTTGCTTTGATACAATTCAGTCAGGAGTTTTACATCCATGTTTAATTCGATATTAATATACTATTATGATATTATTTTCTTACTCTGCCTTTTCTAGTTTTTTTTTTAATTAATTTATTTTACTTGAAAGTCAGAGTTACACAAAAGAGAAGAAGAGGCAGAGAGAGAGGTCTTCCATCCGCTGGTTCACTCCCCAATTGGCTGCAATGGCTGGAGCTGCGCCGATCCGAAGCCAGGAGCCAGGAGCTTCCTCCGGGTATCCCACAACGGTGCAGGGGCCCAAGGGCCCGGACCATCCTCCACTGCTTTCCCAGGCCTTAGCAGAGAGCTGGATCAGAAGTGGAGCAGCCGAGACTCCAACTGGCGCCCATATGGGATGCTGGCACTGCAGGCAGCGACTTTACCCACTACACCACAGCACCAGCCCCAGAAACTAGATTTTTGTTTTGTGTGTTATCTGGTTTTTGTGTACTTGTGTTTATAGTTTCTATTTCATTGTCTTCTCTTGTTCTTACCTTTCTTCTATTTCCTTTGATTTATTCTTGTTCTTTTAATTCCTTCTGGATTTGAACCCTCAGATAATTTTTTTTTTTTTACAGGCAGAGTGGACAGTGAGAGAGAGAGAGAGACAGAGAGAAAGGTCTTCCTTTTGCCATTGGTTCACCCTCCAATGGCCGCCGTGGCCAGCACGCTGCGGCCAGCGCATCGCGCTGATCCGAAGCCAGGAGCCAGGTGCTTCTCCTGGTCTCCCTTGCGGGTGCAGGGCCCAAGCACTTGGGCCATCCTCCACTGCACTCCCAGGCCACAGCAGAGAGCTGGCCTGGAAGAGGGGCAACTGAGACAGAATCCGGTGCCCCAACCGGGACTAGAACCTGGTGTGCCGGCGCCGCAAGGCGGAGGATTAGCCAAGTGAGCCCTGCACCGGCCCACAAAACATATTTTCTATGCCCTTTCTGAATTCCCTGTCATGTCAGCTATTGTTAATATTCACTGTGAGGTGGGACGGCTGTGGGCAAAGACCCCAGGTGGGGCCTCTGGATGCCTGCACCAGAGCTATGTTCCCAAAGACACAACTGTGCTAACAACACAGAGACGTGAACACGAGCATTGCCGATGCTACCACTCAGCATCACAGCACCAGGGACCAGACAGCCACGCACGGAGATTCGATGGCTCTGCAATTGTACCTGGGAGCATCACGGCCGAGGAAAAGGCCGGTGGTCCCTGCCTCTCATCCGCCTTTCTCCTGCCACCGACCCTAAAGGCAGAAACGAGTTCACATCCGGAACAGCAGCTGGAAAGGGGCCCTGGGAAGAAGCTCCCACCTTCTGTCCGCAGCGGTGCGGGAAGGCGCACCAGGACACCGGAGCCGATGCCAAGTGAGTCGGTCCTTGTTACGTTCTACAATATCCGAGGTTACTCTCGGCGACTCAGTCTACCCGTGTCTAACATCTCGCCGTGCTACTGTGGGCTTGTCTGTCTGTTCTTTCCTGTCTTCAAAGCGCTTCCTCGGAGCATGCAAACCCTTAAATGTCTGCATCCTTTTTGTAGATTGTAACTTTCATCAGTGCCAGTGTCCTTTCTTCCTGTTCATGTTCTTTCGATTGAGTGCACTTTTTCTGATGTCAGCATTGGTGCACTGCGTCCTCTGGTTCAGTATTTACCTAGTATAATTTTTCTATCCTTCTATTTTCAGTCTTTGTTTGTGGTTTTGCTTTTCATTGTGTCTCCTGTAAATGGCATATTGTTAGAATTGAGAGATCCAATCACTATACTTCTTCTTCTTCTTCTTTTTAAAGATGTATTTATTTATTTGAAAGGCAGAGTTAACAGAAAGAGAGGGAAAGACAGAAAGAGACCTTCCATCTGCTGGGTCACTCTCTGAAAGGCTTCAATGGCCAAGGCTGGGCCAGAACGAAGCCAGGAGCCAGGAGCTTCATCCAGGTCTCCCACATGGGTGGCAGGGGCCCAGGCACTTGGGCCATCTGCTGCTGCTTCCCCAGACACATTTGCGGGTGATGGATTGGAAGTGGAGCAGCCAGGACTCCAACTGGCACCCATCAAGGGATGCTGATGTTGCAAGGACCAGCTTTGCCCACTGTGCAACAGCGCCAGCCGCCCACAACATCTTTTTCTTCAGTGTGCGTAACCTATTTGTGTTATGTCGTTATTTTTACTCCTTCTTACAAATTCATCCTTTGTATCCTTTTTTGCTTTCTTTAGGATGTATCTAACTATGCTTATTCCCTTTATTTTCTTCTTTTAAAAGTATGTTTATTTGTTTACTTGAAAGGCAAAGTGACATCCTGCATCAGAACACCTGACTTCCCAACCTGCTTCACGCTAATGCCCCCCTGAAGCAGGGGTGAGGGCACAAACAGTCAGGTTCAGGCCCAGCTGGGCGGGGCAGCAGGTTGGGCTGCCGCTAGTGCCACCAGCATTGCATGTGGGAGTGCTGGTTTGAATCCCTGCTGCTCCACTTCTGATCCAGCTCCCTGTGCTGGGCCCATGCCACCCATATGGGAGACCTGGATGGAGTTCTTGGCTTCAGCCTGGCCCAGCCCCAGCTATTATGGCCATTTGGGGAGTGAACAGCAAATGGAAGATTCTCTCTCTCTCTCTCTCTCGTGTGTATGTGTGTGTGTGTGTCTAAACAGAGTGACAGAGAGAGGGATAGACACAGAGAGATCCTCCATCTACTAGTTCACTCCCCAAATGGCTGCAACAGCTAGGACTGGGCCAGGCTAAAATTAGGAGCCAAGAGCTTCCCCTGGGTCTCATACACGATTAGCAGGGGCCATCTTCTACTGCATTCCCAGGCACATTAGCAAGGAGCTGGATCAGAAGTAGAGCAGTCGGGGCTCCAACCAGCATTCTTATGTGATGCTGGTGTTGCAGGTGGCAGTTCAACCTGCGGTGTCCCAATGCTGGCCCCTAGAATTAAGCTAATCTCAACCTTTGAGTATATCACACAATCACATCATAATCACATCACTGCTTCGCTCAAGGTCCTCCTTATATTATTTAAGAACGTGTGTATTTATTTATTTATTTTTAAAGATTTATTTACTTATTTGAAAGTCAGATTACACACAGAGAGAAAGAGATGCAGAGAGAGAGGCAGAGAGAGAGACGTTTTCCTTCCACTGGTTCACTCCCTAGCTGGTCACAGCAGCCGGAGCTGTGCCGATCCGAAGCCAGGAGTCAGGAACTTCTTCAGGATCTTACCATGCGGGTGCAGGGGCCTGAGGACCCAGGCCATCTTCTACTGCTTTCCCAGGCGATAGCAGAGAGCTGGACCGGAATTGGAGCAACTGGGACCTGAACTGACGCCCACATGGGATGCCGGTACTGCAGGCAGCAGCACCACCCACTATGCCACTGCGCCGGCCCCAGTGTATATTTAATAATGTAAAATATATGATAATGCAAAATATTATATATTTTTTTGACAGGCAGAGTGGATAGTGAGAGAGAGAGACAGAGAGAAAGGTCTTCCTTTTTGCCATTGTTTCACCCTCCAATGGCCGCTGCAGCCGGCGCATCTCGCTGATCCGAAGCCAGGAGCCAGGTGCTTCTCCTGGTCTCCCATGCGGGTGCAGGGCCCAAGCACTTGGGCCATCCTCCACTGCCTTCCCGGGCCATAGCAGAGAGCTGGCCTGGAAGAGGGGCAACCGGGATAGAATCCGGCGCCCCAACCGGGACTAGAACCCGGTGTGCCGGCACCGCAAGGCGGAGGATTAGCCTGTTAAGCCACGGCGCCAGCCATTATATATTTCTAATATAAAATATCTGTGGAACTACTGCCCAGAGTGACAAATAAAACAAATTAGAACTTAAATCTGCTAATGTAGTACCCATATTATTAAAAAATTTAATAATAAGAACCAATTTTCCTTTTTTAAGAAAAGATTTATTTATTTGAAAGGCAGAGTGACAGAGAGAGAGAGAGAAACAAAGAGAAAGAGATCTTCTATTCAACGGTTCACTCCCCAAATGGCCGCTATGGCCCAGGCTGGGCCAGGCCTAGAGCTCCATCCTGGTCTCCCACATGGGTGGCAGGCACTCAAGTACTTGAGCCATCATCTACTGCCTGCCCAGGCACTTTTGCAGTGAGGTGGATGGGAAGCTGAGGAGCCAGGGCGTGGACCAGCATTCCAGGATGGGAGATATATATATGTATATCCCAAGGAGTGGCTTAACTCACTGCACCACAACACCTTCCGCTGATTTTTCTCCTTTTAAAATTTCATTTCATTTCTTCAGATGAAATGAAAGAGAGCTCCCATCTGCTGGTTCACTCCCTAAGTGCCTACGGGCTGGAAGCCTGGAGCCAGGAACTCAACCCAGGGTTGTCACAGAAGTGGCAGAGACCCGACCACCTGCAGCATCATGGCTGCCTCCCAGGGCCGGCGCTGTGGCGTAGCGGGCGGGGCCACTGCCTGCAGTGCCAGGGAGTTGGCATCAGGAGCCAGGGTAGGTCCCAACTTTTATCCTTCCAAAGCAACCCACGCGTGAATCCTGTGTTCAGTATTTCCTTTGCCTCCCTTCCGATCGCATCTGTAACTGTTTCCCAAAAGTGTATGTATTGTTCCTAGGGATCAGTTTTTATCAGAAGGATATTAATGTGATTGGAATGTGTATGTGGTGATTGGTCACTCACAATCACGCTGCTAAATTCCGTTCCCAAGGCTGCATTTGGCTGTGTTGCACTTATTCCGGCTGCTGTCTAACACTCCACTGGGCGTTATCTAGAACCTGTGTGTGTCCTCCTGTCTGAGGTCACTTGGATGCTCTCCAGGTTTTGTGTGATAGGAACAGTCTAGTATGCGTGCTCTAGTTCAGAGTTTCACTTGCATACGGAGCTAAGGAGTGAGATTACTGGGTCACGGTTGGACTTTGGGCCCCCCTAAAGCAGCCCCGGACAGAGACTAAGCTGCCGATAGTTGATCTGGGGAGAAACCCCAGAAGCAGGGGTGGGGCAACAGAGGAAAGGGAGGCAGGGAAGAGGCCCAGGCCGCTGCTGGGGGACTTGCTTCCCAGAATCGTGGGCCTGAAAAACAGGCAACCACAGCCTTTTTCTGCAGCCTCCTGAGCGCCATTGGCCAAGGGCTGTCCTCGGTGTGAACTTCCCCTCACGTCCAGGCAATGCCTGGGCCTGGGAAGGGGTCCCCCCCGCTGCACCCACAAAGGAGAAGACCCTGGGCAGACGGGTGCATCCGCTGCTGGGGTGCCTGTCGGCGCAGGGCACTCCGGAGCTCGGGAACGCAGCCGAGGGGAGGTCCCTGGGGACTCTGGCTCCAGAGGCCACTGGCCGATGGGACTAGTGAATGTTTGACTTTACAGATGAATACCCAGCCGTGTTTCCAGGCGGCTGTGCCAGCTGACACTCCCCTTGGCAGGCGACAGGAAACCCAGTGAATCTGATGACTTGGTCTCCGGTGGCTTCCCAGGGACGAAGGTCCTGCTCCTGGCAGCTCCTTCACTCCCCCTTCCTTCCACCCCTCTCCACCTTCCCTCCTTCCTTCCATTTCCTCTTGCTCTCCTGGCTTCCCTGCTCGCCTGCTCCCTCCCTCCCTGCAATACACATGCATTTTTTTGTGCTTATATTTCTTTCAAATTAGGAAGCTGAAATTCATTCTTTTTTTGAGCAGTAGTTTGTCTGCAGAGCGCCCATTGCTACAGAAGAGCTGGAAATACAGAGGCCCGTGGGAGAGCCCTGCGTTCCTGACAACCAAGGGGCAGGGCAGGGTAGGGTGGGGAAGGGAGGGTGATGAAATCCCAGCGGGATCAGGAGTGGGGACAACAGGGCTGCAGTAG
Organism: Lepus europaeus; assembly: GCF_033115175.1. Lineage (NCBI taxonomy): Eukaryota > Metazoa > Chordata > Mammalia > Lagomorpha > Leporidae > Lepus > Lepus europaeus. The sequence continues at coordinate 24,038,420 of NC_084831.1, forward strand.
AGGGGTCTGCCTGCCCTGCCCGGAGGGGCCAGCTCTGCTGCAGCCTCCACGCCTGCCTGACCATGTGGCCGCCACCCGCTCCTCCTCCTGGGTGCCTGTTCCAGTGTCCTGGTCCATGCACTGAGGCCCCCAGCCCCGCCTGAGCCGGTCAGCAGCAGTCGCGTCCGCCAGCTCCGCCTCCCACTGCTTCCCCGGAGGCCTCCTGCGTCTCCACGTCTCCACGCAGTGTTCCCTGACCCAGAGGCTGGTGCCTCACTCTTGGGTCTCTCTGGCCGCCGTGCTCAGAGGTTTTGCCTCTGGGAGATGCGCTGATTTTCGTAAATTGGCTTCTCAAGCTGCCAGGGAAGACGACATGTCATTTTCCAAGGCTGCCTTTGCACACAGTCTCCAGTCCAGCTGAGGGCACAAGGGAGAGAGGGGGCCGGTCTGGACCACAAAGAGCAGCCAGTCCGGGAAAGAGAGGCTCTGGGAGCCACGCCTCCTCAGAGGCGCCCCCTGTGCTGGCCTCCGCCCGCCGGCAGGGGGCCCTGTGCTGGGCACTGTGCACCTAGGTCTTGATCAGAAAGCAGTGGAACCCCCCAGCCCTAGTCACCACGACCGTGCAGGGCTCCACAGACTCGGCCTGGACACGCAGCTGCCTACAGCCACACTGCCTCCTGGGTGCCCTGGTTGGCTGAAGGACCCGGTCATGAACGGGTTGACCAGAGACAAGCCCTTGGGGCCCCAGACACGAGGCTCCAGAACACAGGGCTTGCAGCTCCTCCTCCCAAGGCTCAGCCCCTGCCTGAAGATGGACACTGCCTTCGCTCTGGGGCTATCAGCTACCACTGCTGCTCTGACCCCTTGGGGCCTCCTGGGAATACTCAAGGCACCCGATGGCCCTGCACCTGCCGGCCCCGTGCTGCGGAGCCCTGCTGAGTTTGCTGGGCCTGGTTGGTGCCTCCAACAGCAGAGCCTCCTATTCCACTCCACGTCGCCACTCTTCTGAGTCCTAGGCCATGGCCAGGGCGGCTGGGTTCCCTGAGCCTTGGAGGAGATGGCCAGCTGCTCCCAGGCAGCTCTTCCTAATCCTGCAGGCACGTGGCCAAGCGCAGCCAGCAGGACCCTGGAGCTGTAGCTACTGTGGTGGGAATGCTTGTGCTTGAGAAAGGCAGCCCCCTTTTTTAAACTTTAATTTTTTAAATTTTATATTCACTTTATTTGAAAGGCAGAGAAGCAGAGAGAGAGAGAGAGAGATCTTCCATCCATTGGTTCACTTCCCAAATGCCTGCAACAGCTAAGACTGGGCCAAGCTGAAGCCAGGAGTCAGATACTCCAGCCAGGTCTCCCTCATGGGTGGCAGAGACCCTCGGACTCCAGCCGTTGCCTGCTACCACCTAGTGTGTGTATTAGCAGGAAGCTGGAATCTGAAGCCGAGCAGGAAATCCTACATGGGATGCGGGCATCCCTAGTAGCATCTTTGCTGGCCCTGGTGGTCCTTTTCTCAGGCTCCCAGGCCAAGGTTGCTGACGGATGCCCGTGACACCAACATGACTGCTCACTCTGTTCTTGGCCTGGATCCCCTGGCGAGTGCAGAGTTTCTCGGCCTTGCCCACCACAGAGGGCAGTCTTCTCGCACTCCCAGCCCCCACTGCTCTGCTAGGAAGGAGGTCGCTGTGCACACCATGCAGTGGGACTTCTGTGCCACCGCCTTGGAGCATCTATCCACATCATTTGGAATTCTGCCTGGGAGATTTGTCCCTTCGCCATCATTTATTTATGTCATTTATTCAATCATTTCTTTATATCCGTGCAGACTCATGCATATTTATTTTATATTTGGGTTGTAATCCAATGCTACTTCATTTATTTGGTTGCTCAAACTATTCCAGTTTTGGCCATCGGGAGCTCTTTTAGTTGGCTCCTATCTCTTTGACATTTTTTAAATTTTTATTTATTTATTTATTTATTTAAGAAGCAGGAAGACAGAAAGAGCCAGCTCCCATCCCAGATGGCTCAGAGCCAAAGCCAGGAGCCAGGAACTCAATCAAAGTCTCCCACGTGAGTGGCAGGGACACAATCTCTTTAGGCATCACCACTGCCGCCCAGGATCTGCATTGGCAGGAGGCTGGGGTGAAGAGCCAGAGCTGGGATTCTGGTGTGGGCCACAGGCGCCTTAACCACCAGCTAAATGCACGTTGCTCTTGGACACTTTGATGTACTCCCATGAGTGGATGTGCACCTGTGTGCACCATGTGTGCGTGTGCAGTGTGTCCCTAACCTGCCTGGAGCCTTTGGATGCCAGGATGTTAACGCTAGATGAGACTCGGACTGATGCCCTCCTTCACTCACCCCGGCCACTTGCCCTTGGCCCCGGAACTTGAGCTGCGGCTGCACCTCTGGTGGGTCCTGCAGAGCCCTGGGCTGCTGGACACACTGAGCTTTGGGCTCTCTTTTCCCCCGCCGCAGCCACTGCTCTGCAGAGGCAATGCCCTTTCCCCTGGTTGAGTCTTCCCTCCAGCTCCAGCCCTGGGGACACAGCTGCCGCCCTCAGTGCGTGAATTTAAATGGGAAAATTTTTATTTATTGTTCTTTATTGGAGAGAGAGACACCAAGACAGAGACCTTCCTTGGCCATAATAGCCAGGTCTGGGCCAGGCTGAAGCCAGCAGCCAGGAGCCCCATCCTGGTCCCCCATGTGGTTGGTAGGGCCAGAGCACCCGGGCCATCTTACACTGCCTTCCCAGGTACATTAACAGGAAGCTGGATCAGAAGCAGAGCAGCCAGGATTTGAACTGGCACTCTAACATGGGATGCTGGCATCGCAAGCGGCAGCTTAACACAGCGCACCACAGCGCTGGCCCCAGGACCAGTGTCCGTTCATCCGACACACCCTCCCATCTGGCCACAGGAGCATCATGGTCTCTGGAATCAACCAGACTTGAATTCCAATCCTGATGAGCCAGGGCGGTCAATTGATCTCTCAAACACAAGTTTCTCATCTTTAAAAAAAGAGATGATAACAGTTTCCAAATAGCTACCAGCAACTGAGCACCTGCTGAGTGTTAGGTGACAACTGACACTTAGTAGGTGCTGAACACCTGGCAGCTGTTATCACTAGGAGGCCAGTCGTTCGTCCCCTCTTCCCAGTCTCTTCCTCAACTCTGTGCTCTGTACGCATTCTAGAGACACAACAATGTCACCCTTCGAGATTCCAGGATTCAGAATGTCCCTTGGATCTTTCACAATCTTGCTCTGTGCTGTGCCCTTGGCCTCATCCTCCTTCTCTCCCAATCCTGCCCAACAGGCCTGGCCATCGCACCTCCGAGCGCTGGCCTGTGCCGGGCCCCCTGCCCCTGGTGATCCTTTAGCCCCCCTCCACCTGGGCTGGAGATCCAGGTTCTGCCTCAGTGACACCTTTCCCGCACAACCAGCCAGAGCTGGGGCTTCCTTCCCGGCCCTGCTCTGAGCACCTCCCCAGTGTTGTGAGTCTTGGCTGCCTGTCTGCCCCCTTCTCTCCCCCCTCCCCCCAGCCAGGCTGCCCAAGGGTCAAAGTCATGACTTCTTAGAGCCAGGTGCTTAGGAAGAAAGGGCGTGGTCTTGGTGGCCCACAGACTGGCGTGGGCACCGCAGCCTAACTATGGCTGTGTGGCCTCCAGCAGGCCTCCCACCCTCTTTGAGCTTCGTCCTGCTTGTTTATGCCACGGCGATAATAACAGTGGTTATTTTATAGGAATGTCGTGAAGATTGGAGCAGATAATCCATGTGCAGCACTCTGCGTAATACCCAGCACACAGAACGTGCTTAATAAATGGTCCCTTGCTCTCTCCTTAATGTCAGGCAGCCAGGAGTTGCCTTCATTACCAGACTCCCCCTTTATTGATGGATTCTAGGCTAAAAATAGAACACTCCAGCCCTGGGGAGCAGGGCCTTCCGGAGCCGGGAACTGCCGCCTTTGGTCCTGTGCTCACTTCGGCCTCCAGGGACCTCTCAGACACACACAAATCAGGCACCTCCCATTGATCCTGGGCCCTGCAATTCAACACCTCCAACCCTGTCTGTCAGCCCCCGCCTGTGTGACCTTGGAGGATCCGTATTCCCCCCTAGCCTGAGATGTTGACAATTTGTTGTGATAACAAACAGCTGACACTTGGAGCGACCCAGAGGCCAAGCAGCAGCTTGGGGACCCTGGGTTACGGCGTCCCCCCACCCCAACCCAGCCTCAGTTTCTGCACCTCTGAAATAGGCATCAAAGCCCCGACTTCCGGAGCTGCAGCTGAGGCTCCAGCAAGGTCATGGCCAGGGCTGCTGAGAACAGGAGCCCCTGATGGGAGCCTGAGTTACCCCGCAGCCCATCTCCCCGTCTGAGGCCGTGCGGAGCAGAGGCAGAAATTTATTTTAGCTGTTTGTAGCTATTGATCCACCAGCCTTGGAAAATGCAAAGAATTGCATCCAACAGAAAAGCCTCTCGCATTTCGAGCTGCTAACAGGCCGGCCCTGGCGGTGGAGAAAGCACGACTTTGGTGCGATCGACTTCTCCGCCTTCGGCTCAGTGCTCTTGGCAAGTTGTTTTGTCTCCCAGGACGAGATGCTGATTTAATTAAAGCAGATTCTGAATTGTGAGTAGGAGTCTTCATTTCCCTGCTGCAACTTGTCTTTATTTTCTTTTTTTTTATTTGAAAGGCAGAATGACAGAAAAAGAAAGGGGAGGGAGAGAGAGAGATCAACCTTCTGTTTACTAGTTCACTCCCCAAATGCTCACAACCGCAGGTCTGGGCCAGGCCAAATCCAGGAGCCAGGAACTCCATCCAGGTCCCCCACATGGGTGGCAGGAACCCAAGCACTTGGGCCATCACTTACTGCCCCCAGGCATTAGCAGGGACCTGGATCAGAAGGAGAGGAGGAGGAGGAACTCAGCCGCAGGCACTCTGATGAGGGCTGCAGGAAGTTTAGCCATCTCTGCCACAACACCCTCCTAGGAGGAAATGATTCTCCCAGCATTGAGCAGCAGGCAAAGACCAGCTTTCGGTCATCTTCTGTCTCGCCTTCCCCCTCAGCTTCCCTGTCAACGCCGGGCAGGCAGGGACCTGAACACCCTGGTCGCTGCGTCTCACACCTGACACGGAGCCTGTGGAGACGAACCAGCTGAACACAACGTGGGCTGGAACAGAACCAGCCGCACGCTGAGGCCATGGCCACCCAGGCAGCCATCTTTGCTTTCACCCCGCCTCCTGATGAAGTGGTCCCTCAGTTCTTTGATTCGCTTCCTCCCGGAGGCCCGCCTTGATGGACAACTCCATCCCTACCACCACCATTGTCACCATGGAGACAGGACAGGCTGGCCCTGGGGAGCTGGTTCAGTGTGGCCAGTAGGGACTGGAGATATAAACAGTAGGTAAGTTGCAGGGTTGTTTAAATGAGATAAGGTCTCAGAAGGGTGCCTGGCACAGCAAGGCATTCCGTGAGCTGCTGCTGCTGGCTCTTAGGATTCTTTCCGCCTTAGCAACAGGGTGTTCGCTTTCACAGTTGCATCTCCAGCTTAATGGAGGCTTTTGGGAAGTCAGGGGCTAAATTGTCATTTCCCCAGGCCCGCTCCTGCACCTGCTACAGAGACCAGACGTTCACGCAACTTTTGTGGGATCCACTCAATCGGAGACGTCACAACTGCAAAGACGGGAAGATAAAACCCTGCAAGTTTGTGTAACAACAACAACAATGCCAGAAATCACAGCATCAGCTGAGGGTATGGGAAGCGGAAACCCACCAGGGTCTCCATTAGGTAAAGATTTCACACACACGCCAACGAGAAATACCTGAGCTGTACAAAGGTCATGGGCACACGATGCCAGGGAGGAAGCGGAAGTAGCAGGCAAACACGGGAGAAAGTCAGCCTTTGACAGGAGCAATACAGACGAGCTACAGACGAAAGCACCAGCAGCCCAGGATCCAGAACTCAGTACAGAGTTATTGTCAATGGCAAAAAATGGCCAGTAGCAGAAGGATGGCGACATCAATAATGGTAGACTGGCTCCGTGGCACAGCGTCCGCCATCAACTAAGCAGGAAAACGTTGCAGCAAGTGCTGTGGTCAGGTGGTCCACAAGCCGACTGCGACACTAAATTTCAAGTATGATCACAGTGTGCAAAACATTCATCTGGCCTTCATGAAAGCTTGGCGGAAAAACGCAAGAAAATGAAAACAGTTGCTTGGATAAAAAAGAGAAACCAGCGAGAGCCCACCCTGTGCCAGACGCCACGCCAAGAGCCCGCATACTTGGCATTGCTCTTAATTCGTCAATTCTCCCCAAGTCCCCGGGAAGGTAGGAGATGTTCCTCTTTCCAGGTGAGGCACCACCACCATACAGGAGGCCGTCAAACCTGCCCCAGGGGGCGTGGCGGGAATTGGCAGGCAGGATGGCCGCCCTGCTGCGTGGAACTCCAAGTCCAGCGCTCTTTCCAACATGTCAGATGTGTCGGATGGACGGGGGCCAGTGGCTTTTCTTTCTTTTTAAATATTGCCTTTAGTGCTTTTTAAATGTCATCTGCGCAATTAAAACACAATTAAAGACAAATCAAAGCTGTCCCCAGAAGGCCGTTTCGTTAGTCCCTGTTCCTCCAGAGAGCTCCACGGGCCACAGCCCCACCCTGCCATTGGCTGACATCCACGGTTTTGCCCGAACAATACCAGGAAGCAGCCCTGCTGAATCTTCTGTCCCTCGTCATCGGGTCTGAAGCCCGCGGGGAGGCACCTGGCATTTCCTGCACGCTCCTCACCAGGCCTCTTCCCTGCTCCCTGGGCACCCCGGGCACCCTGGGTCCCTCCGCAGGGGGGTCTCAGTTCTGTGGTCAGGATTGCAAAAAGCCATGTGGCAATTGTGCTTGCACCCTAGACAGGCGGCGTGGCCGGGCCGGCTCCCTGGATGGAGTCAGAGCATCCCACGGGGAAAGACCGCAGCTCCTGACTGTGCACCAGAAAGGGTCAGGTCCTGGGAGCCCCCGCAGGGTTGCTGGGGGAGGCTGGGCAGGCTCCTCAGGGAGGGACATTTGCAGCTGAGCTGTGGATGGTGGGTGGAGTCAGCCAGGCCAGGAGCACGAAGTAGAAACCCTGAGGCAGGAAAGATCACGGGCTTGCCAGCAAGGTCACCAAGGTCAGCAGAGGCCGATCCCGGCTCGCCACAGCACACATGGTGACACGGGGCGGGGGTGGGGGGGAGCCACCGCGCAGGAGGAAGTGGAGGGGCACGGGAAACTTCCTGTCGGAACTTCCTGTTTGAAAACAGTCAAGCTGGCGCTTCCCCACTCCTCTTCTCCGAAAGCAACAAGAGAAGGAAAAAGACGCAAACTCCATCTTCGAGGAAACCAGGCATCACACGCGGTGACAGGGCAGGGAGCCCCCGACAGGAGCGCGGGGAGAGGCAGAGGATTCACACCTCAGAGGCTGTGTGGGTGCAGGCCAGCAGCAGGGGCCGCCCTGGACCTGAGTTTCGTGGAACAGAGGGGTTGAGGCTGAATTCAGAATCACACAGGGATGGGTGTTTGACACAGGGGTTAAGCTGCTGCCCAGGTCAGAGCGCTGGTTCGAATCCCAGCTCCTCCACTTCTGACTCAGCTTCCTGCTCCTGCACCCTGGCAGGCAGCAGGTGACTCAAGTACTTGGGCCACACCACCCTCGTGGGGGATCCAAGAGTTCCTGCCTCCTGGCTTTAGAGTGGCTCAGGGCCAGCTGTTGCAGGCATTTGGGGAGTGAACCAGCTGATGGAAGATCTCTTCCTTATCTGTCTCTCTGCCTTTCAAATAACATGAAAATAAATAACTTTTATTTTTTCAGATTTATTTATTTATTTGAAAGGTAGAGTTACAGAAAGAGAAGGAGAAATGGAGAGAGAGAGAGAAATTTTCCATCGGCTCATTCAGTCACTCCCTTAGTGTCCATAATGGATGGGGCTGGGACAGACCAAAGTCAGGAACCTGGAACTCCATCCACATGGGTAGCAGAGATGGAAGCACTTGGCCATCCTCCCCTGCCTTCCCAGGCACATTAGCAGGAACCTGGACAGGAAGTGAAGCAGCCAGGACTCAAACCAGTACTCAAATGAGAGGCTGGCACGGCAGCTGGCAGCTTACCCCACTATGCCGTAATGCCAACCTCCAATAAGTACTTTTTTAATATAAGATTTATTTATTTGATTTGAAAGTCAGAGTTAAACAGAGAGAGGAGAGGCAGAGAGAAAGAGAGAGAGAGAGAGGTCTTTCATCCGCTGGTTCACTCCCCAAGTGGCCACAATAGCTGGAGCTGCGCCGATCTGAAGCCAGGAGCCAGGAGCTTTCTCCGAGTCTCCCATGCAGGTGCAGGGGCCCAAGGACTTGGGCCATCTTCTACTGCTTTCCTAAGCCATAGCAGAGAGCTAGATCAGAAGTGGAGCAGCCAGGACTCGAATCGGCGCCCATATGGGATGTCGGCACCGCAGGCGGCAGCTTCACCCGCTATGCCAGAGCGCCAGCCCAGTAAATACTTTTTAAAAAAAGAAAAATTAGTGCAGCCCAGGAAAATTGATGCAGCATGATCAATACCAAAATATAGTGCAATGAAAAGGTATTGGATTTTAAGATGAAGAAAGAATCCTTTGTACACTAGACAAGAAGAACCAGGCTGGCCTCTGACTTCCTTCTGGAAGCTTCCAGAACAAGAGCACAGGAGAGCAACACCTACAAAGTCACCCAGGGAAGAAAGTGTGACTCAAGCCTTTTATTTTCAGCCAAACCGCTCCTGGAGCACAAAGACAAAGGCAATGCATTTGAGCCTGTGTGGGAAGCTCAGGGGCTGAGGCAACAGCACAGTCTGGATTTGTTGGGGAAACAGAATTTTCTCCTTATCACGACCTAGAGTTTAGTCGGGGATTCATTTACATTCCTATTCAACATTCAATGAAGACTGAAAAGACTGGGGCTTGTGTTGAGTCTTGCAGCAAATGCTGTGGGTGGCAAGAGGGGAGCAGCCTGGAGGAGGTGAGCCGGCCTTGGAGGCTGCCGGCGGAGGCCGCCCTGGTGGCGCAGCGGGTTAAGTGGCTGCCCGCAGCACCAGTATCCCATAGCAGAGCGCCAGTTCGAGTCCCAGCTGCCCTATTTACCATCCAGCTGCCTACTAATGTCCCTGGGAAGATGGCTAATGATGGCTCAAGTGCTTCTAAGACAGGAGTCAAGATGTCACTTCGGGGCTGGCGCTGTGACATAGTAGGCTAAGCCTCTGCCTGTGACGTCAGCATCCCATATGGGCTCCGGTTCAAGTCTCAGCTACTTGTCTTCTAATCTTCTATGGCACAGTGGAGGATGGCCCAAGGGAGGCCTAGAAGAAGCTCCTGGCTCCTGCACTCATGTGCACTTGGGCCATCTTCCACTGCTTTCCCAGGCCATAGCAGAGAGCTGGATCAGAAGTGGAGCAGCCGGGACTCAAACGGGGGCCCATATGAGATGCCAGCACCACAGGTTGGAGGCTTAACCTACCATGCCACAGAGCAAGCCCCAACATCTACGTTTTTTCATTGCTGAGTCAAGAACTGTGCTTGTATATTTCCCTCCTTCTGCATCCTTATATTTTTCCTGGAGTTGTCCATTGTCTTTCCTCTGATCCTACACCATTTGCTGTTATTATCAAGGGTAAACTCTTCCCAAAAACTCAGCAAGGTTGCTATTCTCATTCTCATTTTACAGGTGGAGAAGGAGACTGTGGAAGGCTGATAAAATCCACAGGCAATGTTCAGTGGTGCTGAGATTCTTAAAGAAAAAAAATTATTTTGAAAAGCAGAGAGCGAGAGGAAGAGAGCTTCTAGCCACTGGTTCATTCCCCAAATGGCCACAAGAGCCAGGGCTGGACCAGGTGAAAGCCAGGAGCCAAGAACTCCATCCTGTCTCCCATGTGGGTGCAGGGGCCCAAGGATTTGGACCATCTTCTGCTGCTTTCCCAGGCTCATCAGCAGGGAGCTGGCCCAGAAGCAGAGCAGCCAGGACTTCAACCTGCGTTCCAGTATGAAATCCCAGCATTGCAAGAGGGAGCTTAACCCACTGCACCACAGTACTGGCCCCGAGATCTTTATCTGCATCACGGGATGGTTATCAGCCGCTGGCTGCCTCCATCCAAAGTCTCCTGTACAGAGGGGTCAGAGCTGCAGCTGGACTCTCAGTTATTTGAACTTGAAGTTCATGAAGAGCAGGCCAGCGGGCAAAAGCTCTAAAGCACACCTAAGTAGTGACGCTCTCTGAAGTGGCGCGTGGAGGGCAGCCACGCTGTCCACGTGTGGCTCTGCAAAGGCCCTGCCCCTGCAGCCCGCCCCAGGACTTTCGCACATTTGTCCCCTGGCCTCAAGTGCATTTTCCCCAGCTTCTCCTCACCCTTCAGGTCCCCCGCAGTCTGCCCCTCCTGGGAGAGCCTCCCCAGGGACTCTTCATCACCACTGCCCCGGGGTTGTCCGTCCAGGCTGTAGGAAGTCAGGCTCCCGCCTCCCCAGCAAGGATGCTTCCCGGAGGCGCCCCGTGCTCATGCAAACCGTGGGGCATCCTGCCCAGTCATCACTCAGCCTCTTCCTGTGGGCTCCCAGCCTGAGCGCTGGGCACACACTCCCAGGCCCCGGAGAAACACCTGAACCCAAGAGCCTGCAGAACTCTGTGCTACTCCGCACCTGGAAGCAGAGGCCTTCTTTCTGAGCACAAGTGAGAACCCCTCAGGGGCTCCCAGAAATACCTCACTCATCTCTAAACCTTGCATCCAAGCAGCTCTTTATCAATGCGTTTCTTCCTTCCTTCCTTTCCTTTCTAGTTGTTTCTTGAGAAGCTGAGAGAGAGAGAGAGAGAGAGAGAGAGAGAGAGAGAAGTTCTCCCATCCAGTAGTTCACTCCCCAATGTCCACTAGGACCAGGACTAGGCCAGGGCCAGAGCCAAGAGTCGTGAACTAAATCCAGCTCTCTCAATGGGTGGCAGGGATCTGATTACTGGAAGAATCTCTGCTGCCTCCCAGGGTCTGCATGAGCAGGAAACTGGAGTGAGGACCTGGAGCCAGGACTCAAACCCAGTTGCTCCGACGTGGGATGCAGGCATTTCAGCAGCATCCTAACCGCCAGGCCAAACACCTGCCCTCACTGCGCCCCTGGAGCATCTCTCGGGTCCCAGCCTACGCGGAGCTCTGGGTATAGACACCAGGGCAGGCTGCTCACGTGTGAAGACGCTGGCCCACCCCAGGCCCCAGATCCAGCCCAGGAACCTTGCCGAAGAGTTGGCTTCTCAGAGCCGTGCCTGAGTCTCTCCAAAGCAGTGCCTGGGCTGGCAGCAGCCCTGCACACATGGATGAAGGGAGCCCACGTGGTCCTGCCCACGGGATTCATGTCTCCAGTGGAGGACAGACAAGTCTATCATGTCCTGCACCTGTCACGAGACTTCAGCCCTCCTCTTAGTGAGGTCACTGAGTCCCCCAAAAGTAAGTACGTGGTAGCAATGGGGTCAGGGTTCACACTCGGCTCTCCCAGCTCCCCCGCTAGCATGTGCCCTGCAGCGTGGAAAGGACATTTGTGCTGCATCTGCACTGGCCTGAGCACCAGCCCCCCTCTCCAGCGTCTGTCTCAGCGTCGGCCTCCTCCTGACTCCTTTGGTGACAATCTCAGGGTTCTCTGGCCCCACAGTCCCCTCCGGTTGGCCCCTTGACTCCCTCTGCCCTGCTCTGTCTCTCTCCAACACTCACGCTCAGAGCCCCCCACCTGTCGCCAAGGCCCTGGTCACGTGACTCCTGCAGTCTGCGCTTCCTGCCCTCTGTGTCCTGGAGTTGGTCCTGCATCCCCGGGGGACCGAGCTGGGTACAGACCAGAGGGACAACGTCTGTGCCAGCCTCAGCATTCCTTCACAGTGGCTACGAAAGCCATCACCTACGTAGGAACGAGCAGAATAAAATGAAAACCCATTACTGAAGGCTGCAAAAGTCTCAAGTTCCAAGTAAAGGAGAATCAGGCCGTGTTCCCCTGGGAGGACCGAGAATGCCAAAGAGGTCCGTGCCCTGGAGGAATCCACAAAGGTAATGGAGGTCCAACCAGAGTATCCAGACTAGGATCCAGATGAAGCCAGGATCCTGGCACTCAACCAGGGTCTCCCACATGGGTGGCAGGGATCCAAGCAGTTGAGCCATCACCTGCTGCCTCCCAGGTGTGCATCAGAAGGGAGCTGGAACGGAGAGCAGAGCAGGGACTTGAACCCAAGCACTCGGTAACGGGACACGGGCATCCCAAACTATGTCTTTGCCGTTGCACCAACACCCACCCTGCCAAGGCATTTTTGGTGGAAGTTGACAAGTTCATATAGAAGAAAAGGTGGAAAAATGCACACAGATACAAAATGCAAAATTGTTCATTTGTTTCATCATGGTAAAACACGTGACACAGTAGTTGCCCGTTTAGCCACGAGCAGGCTCAGCGGTGCGAAGTGCGTTCCCGTGGTGGGAGGCCATCTCTGCTGCCCACCTCCAAAAGTGCCGCATCGTCCCTAACTGCAACTCTGCACCGATTAAAGAGAAACCCACACCCCCTGCTACAAGAAACATTTACAATAAGCAAAAGTGAAATACAAATGTGCTGTACAGTAAGATAAATGTTACCTATCTACCGATATATATCATCCATCGCCAGCTAGCTGTGTATATGCATCTATCCATCCATTTGTCGTCTCTCTCCAGCCATCACCTATCTATCTATCTATCTATCTGTCGTCATCTGCATCGTCCATCTAGCGAGCTAGTGTACATTTCAAGACCGTGAAGCACACACAGACTATCTGACCTACAGCATCAGGATAAATGGCTCCCCAATATGCAAAATAGAAAATTTGGATCCTATCTTCCAGCAGACCCACATACAAAAATGTTTTGATTTAAAGGACTAAATGTAAAAAACAAAATGCCACAAAAGCCTTAGACAAAAAAAAAATCAGAAAGATGGCTAGATTTGACTACATGAAAACATTTAACTTCCGAATGACAGAAGACTCCGAACAAAGTTAAAAGACATCGGGACAGGAAAACAAACCCGCCGCAGACATACAGGAAGGCAACAAGAACTTATCTTGAAATAATAACCATTTTGCTTTCATTTTTCCCACTTCCCCCGTCAATCAGAGGCTCCACGTTAGCTCCCAGAGCATTAGTGCCTTTATAGCAGGAACACAAAGAGAGAGAAGCGGTCGGTGTGGAGATGCCATTGTTTTTTCAGCTTCCCAGATAGCCTACTGAAGCCCACATCAGAAACCAAGCTGTGAGGCCGCTCCTTTGATTTGCGAGAGGCTGCTTTTGCCGAGAGAAGAAAATGCTCTTGAAAATCAAGCGGCAAGGACCTGAAGGAAGCTGGAGATAAAACCGACACCTTCGCTACCGATTGGGAAGATGCTTGACAAAGACCCAGAAGACCCTGACCGTCCCCCCCCCCTCCCCGCCCCGGGGGAGCTAAATGGGCTCCCGGTGCTGGGACAGAGAGAGGGAGGCATGACCTTGGAGGAACGAGGAGGGAACAGGACTTGTGGGACCGCAGGGAGAGGAAGGGGGGGTGCCCAGAGACAGCTGAACCCCCCTGTGCCACAGCTGATGGGGCTGTGGCCCTCTGGGGCCACTCAAGTGGGTGCCAAGGACCACGTTGACTGAAGAGCCACACTGACCATTCAACTCTTCCCTGTCTGTCTGGAATGCTCAGAGCTGTGATGCCCACCCACGTCCTACCACGTGCTACCGCGGCGGCCATTGGAGGGTGAACCAACGGCAAAAGGAAGACCTTTCTCTCTGTCTCTCTCTCACTGTCCACTCTGCCTGTCAAAAAAAAAAAAAAAATTAAAAAAAAAAAAAAAAAGAAATCAACAAGAGGCCAATGACCCAAGACAAAAATGGTCAAAAGATACAAAAAAGAGGATTCACAGAAGAAATACAAACACCTAGTGTGGTAGAATGAGAAGGTCATGCCAAGGTGGCCACTGGCAAGGAGCGTCAGTTACTCAGGAATGGCTTTGAAACCCACCTGGCAACGGAGCCCGCCTGGCAACAGGCTGTGATTGGATGGCTTTGGAAACTGCCTGGCAACAGGCTGTGATTGGTTGGGGCATAGACTGCCCCTTGACCGGATTGGCTGGTCTTGGCTATATAAGCTGTTGTACCAACTGAAATAAACGAGTCTGCAGGCTGCTTGCTTCAATGCCTCAAGCCTGCTTTCACCCGACTCCCGGGGGTCTGTGTGGTGACTCCGCGCCTCTTGCCCCCACCACGCTCCTCTCAGAAAGGAATCCACTGCAACATTGTTGAGAAATCAACTGCAACAACCTAGTGAGTTTATGAAAAGATGTTTAGTGTAGGTTCTAATTAGAAAAACATAAAGCATGATACATTTTATTATTTACTTGAAAGGCAGTGACACACACACACACAGAGAGAGAGAGAGAGAGAGAGAGAGAGATCTCGCCTGGTTGTACGGGTCTACTCCTGAAACGACAACAACAACAGGAGCTGGACAGGTAAGAGCCAGCAGCTGGGGACAGACTCAGTTGGGGTCTCCCAACCACCTGGGCCATCACCTGCTGCCTCCCAGGACGCATGTTCGCAGGTAGTTGGAATCAGGAGCGTAGCTGGGACCTGGACCCAGGCACTCTGATATGCGACACAGGTGTCCCAGGTAGTAGCAGTCTTAATTGCTACGCCAAGTGGTCTTCCCCAAGGAGAAACATTTTGATTACCAAACAGGCAAAAAGTTGAAGGGGTGCGGCAGAAAGCCTGGCACACCCCTGGTGGAGGTGCCAGAGGGCAGCTGGGCAAGCCACAGACGTCTCTGAGGGCACACCTTTAAACCCAGCAGCTCCACTTCAGCCACGACGTGCACCAGGGAGGGCTGAGAAAACCCCCCGCGAAGGGGCCTGGTCCACCTGGCGGTGGAGTTGCACTGCCCCGAGGTTGCTTTAGTGAAAAGACAGGCAACAAAGTGGAGAGGGAAGGAGGAAGGGCACGGGGCAGTGTGAGCTCCAGGAAGTGTCAGAGGCCGAGGCAGAGACAGAGACCCGGCCAGATGTGAGGAAGCCCGGATAGAGGAGGGAGAGGGCGACACTGAGGCAGAAAGATGGGGAAATCGAGATGAAGTTGGAGAGAGACAAAGACCAGGTCAAGGTCAGGGGCGGAAACCAGGGCCCAGCTGCCCGATAGCCACCGTCAGAGCCTCAACTTCCCCATCAACTCCTTGATACCCCATCAGCCCAGGAGCCACAGCCAGGCAGCTGGGCAGCAGCCCATCCTCCACTCGCTCCATCATCTCAGGTCTGGAAACTCAGGAACCAAGGGTGGCTGCTTGGATGACCTTAAACCGGGAAGTGACGCAATTGAACTTGGGTGTTCACATAGCCCACATCTGCTAGGAGGAAATGGGTTGGGTCCCAGCTAAACCACACTGAGAAAGGCCCGAGACTTCGGAGAGCAAGACAGGCCTGCAAAGCACTTTCATATGTCACACACATACACACACACCACACATGCACACACGCATAGTTGCACAGATATGCTTGCACACATACACACCCGTGCACATCTGTAGCCATGCGCATACACATTGCACTTGCTCACACATGCGCACACACTCCTGGTACAGACCTCACAGGGACATTCTGGCGCCTGGTGAGGGTACCTGCCGGAGGTACCCAGCCACGCAGGAGCTGCCCCTCACAGCAGGAACTCCTGTTTGAGCCCATGCGAGAATCTGCCAGCACACTGCAGACGCTGGGGGCCTCCCCACATCCCACCTGACCCAGGGCTGCTGGGAGAGAGCCGCATGCATCTTGCCTGAACCCTGTAGCCAACGCGCCCAGCGGCTCCCTCAGCCTCCCCACCTCAGGGTTTCTTCTTAGCTGGGGAAGGTTTCTCAGCCAAGGTGCAGGTTCGGCTGCCAAGAAGTGGCCCGCTTATTCATTATTTTCTTTAAAAGTTAGTTGTTCATCTTTAAAACAAATTTTTTTGTTTATTTTTATTTATTTGAAAGGCAGAGACACCCACAGAAAAAGAGAGGAAGATCAGACAGACAGAAAGAGATCTTCCATCCACTGGTTCAGTCCCACATACCCACAATAGCCAGGGCTGGGCAGGCCGGAGTCAGGAACCTGGGACTTAATCTGGGCACCAAGGACCCATGTACTTGAGCCATCCACCTGCTGCCTTCCAGGGTGCAGGTTAGCACGAAGCTGGACTGAAGGTGTAGGCAGGATTCTAACCCAGGCACTCTGACGGGGAACGCAGGTGTGCCAAGTGGTGCCTTAACCCCTGCACCAAATGCCCACCCCCTATTAATTCATTCCTTATTGCCCCTCCTCCTTTCCTGCCTCACTTCCCTGTCATCTCCCAGATAAACTGTGTGCACCCAGGTCTCCTCCCTGGGATCCGCTGTTCTGGGGAAAGACAGGTGCAGCAGAGGTGGGCGGTGTCCCTCACTCTGGGAGACGGCTCAGCCGTGGCCGCAGGTGGTGACAACCTGATCCCCTACCAGGAATTCCCCGTCAACCTCTCGTACTAAGCATTTTATCCATTGGTGATTAGTGCCTAAGTCCATTATTTCTTTAAGGTTTATTAAAAAATAAAGCTGGTTTTCTAATCCTATCAACCCTTCCACATTTATTAGTTGGAAATTTTTTTATAAAGAAAATTCCTTCATAAACTGGGGTTTTAAGGTTGAGACGAATTAGTAGGAAAATGACAGGATAAGGCCTAATTCTTTCCTTTCCGTTGCTCGTTTTCAGGGGAGGGGATGGTGCCTAGTTGCCTCCAGTGGTGTTCAGTGGTATCTGCTGCTTTGGGGCCTTTTCCCTGTGTAGAGCAATGCGAACGAATGAGTGCTAGTCAGGGTTTTCAATCAGTTGCCACCTTCTTCTTCCTCATGCATGCGTTTTCCCATCGTCAGCCGGTGGCCGTCCCTTCTGGCCACGCCCATGTCCTTTGGCCGTCATCCCCTGGATCTCGTGTCCTGCTTTCCTGCCCCAGGCCAGGAGTCAGCTGCTGCTCCAGGAACCAAGCTGCAGACCACGATCCAAGCCCCAGGTGTATCCATTAGAGTGGGGTTTTTATTTCATATGAGAGAAAGAGAGAGAGAGAGAGAGAGAGCGAGGGAACAGAGAGAGAGAGAGCACACCCCTTCAGCTGCTCACTATCCAAATGCCCACAACAGCTGGAGCTGGGCTTGGGCCACGGCCGGGAGCCAGGAACTCAACCCAGGCCTCCTGTACGGGTGGCAGGAAGCCAGTTCGCTGGCGGCATCGCTGCATTGGCAGGAAGCTGCAGTCAGGAGCCAGAGCCAGGCTTCGAACCCCGGTGCTCCCATGTGGAGCGCGGGCATCTTAACCCTAGGCCCGCCGCCCGCTCCGGGTCGTCCGGCGTCTCGACTTCCTCAGTGGACAGAGCCGGGAAATATCGATTTCTGAACAGGAAAAGCAAAAGGATTCGTTGTTTCCGCTGCTCCTTCCAGTTCAGATGTAACACTGCAGGGTTTGTGTTCAGTCTGTTTGGTCTTAGCCTCTCCTCTCTTTTCTCACACACCGAAGATCCCAGATTATATGTTACTATAATTGGTGATTTGCATCACGCTGTGGTTCTTGTAAAATAGTTTCACAAGCAATGTCAATGCTTTGACTAACATAAGCCTTCCAAATGAGGTTCTGAAATTTAGTTAAAGTCGTTTTTGTTCTTGGAAAATAATTCTTGGGGCAGGTGCTGTGGCTTAGTAGATAAAGTTCCTGTCTGCAGCACCGGCATCCCATAAGACACTGGTTGGTGTCCCAGCAGCTCTACTTCCAATCCAGTTCCCTGCTAATGGCCTGGGAAAGCAGAAGAGGATGGTCCATATGCTTGGGCCCCTGTACCCATGTGGGAGACCTGGATGGAGTTCCAGGCTCCTGGCTTCAGCCTGGCTCAGCCCCGGCCATTGTGTCCATTTGGGAAGTGAACCAGCAGACGGAAGACCTCTCTCTTTATCTCTTTCTCACTCAGTAACTCTTCCTTTCAAATAAATATTTTTTTTTAAAAAAAGGAAAATATATCTTTAAGAATATACAAGAGGACTTCAAAAAGTGTGTGGAAATGGAATTAAAAGATAGTTATTTTGGTACAAAAATTATTTACATCGATACATAGTTTTCTCATAATATGCATTTCCCATGAATCTTTTGAAGACTCCACATACAGTCAATACGCTGTGAGGTAAAGCCACTTACAAAAATAATCTCCGGTGTTGGCATCGTAGCTTAGCAGGCTAAGCCACTGTCTGCAATGCCAGCATCCCACATGGGTGCTGGTTTGAGTCCCAGCTGCTCCACTTCCAATCCTTGCTCCTTGGAAAGCAGCAAAAGATGGCCTAAGTCCTTGGGCCCCTGCACCCATGTGGGAGACCTGGAAGAAGCTCCTGGCTTCGGATCAGCCCAGCTCCGGCCGTCGCAGTTATTTGGGGAGAGAACCATCGGATGGAAGACCTCTCTCTCTCTCTCTCTCTCTCTTTCCATCTCCTCCTCTCTCTGTAACTCTGCCCTACAAATAAATAAATAAATCTATAAAATAAATAAGTAATTATTCTTTTCACTAAGTGCTACATCACCAAGTTGATGCTCATGTCAAGCCCCTCTTCTGGGTTGTTTTCAAACTTTAGCCTTTCTCCTTTTTTTTTGGTTTAGTGCTATTTTTGAATGTATAAAATATCTGATTCCAAAGTCGAAAGCTACATGAAGCTTTTGCCCTCCGTCAATGTCGCGCCTCCGTACCTGCTCATTCTGTTACCTTCCACCTGTTTGCTTATCCTGCCAGAGGTTCCTTTTGCAAATACAAACAAATTTGTATATACTTGGGGGCACTTTGCAAAATTCATGGAAAATGGAATTAAAAGATAAGTTTATTTTGGTGCATTTTTGAAATTCATGCATATAAGAAGGCTTCAAAAATTTCATAAAAATGCATATAATGAAAAAATGATGCATGAATTTGAAAAGACTTTTACACCAAAATAAATATCTAATTTCATTTTCCTATGAACTATCTGAAATCCTCTTGTAGTTATACCCCTTCCTCACCTCATTGTGGCACAAAAGACAGTATGCTTTGCTTAGCTTTGCCCTGTGTGTTTTTTCTTTTCTTTTAAAGATTTATTTATGTATTTATTTGAAAGGCAGAGTTACAGAGAGGCAGAGGGAGAGGGGGAGAGAGAGAGAGAGAGAGAGAGAGGTCTTCCATCCACTAGTTCACTCCCCAGATGGCTGCAATGGCCAGAGCTGCAACAATCCGAAGCCAGGGGCTTCTTCCAGGTCTCCCACACGGGTGCAGGGGCCCAAGGACTTGGGCCATCCTCTATTGCTTTCCCAGGCCATAGCAGAGAGCTGGATCGGAAACAGAGGAGCCGGAACTCGAACAAGCACCCATATGGGATGCTGGCACTGCAGGTCGTGGCTTTACCCACTATGCCACAGCGCCGGCCCCTTATTCTTTCTTTCTTCCTTCCCTCCTTCCTTCCTCCCTCCCTCCCTCCTCCTCCTCCTCCTCCTTCTTCTCCTTCTCTCTCTCTCTCTCTTTTTAAGATGCTTTTTCTTTAACATGGGCAGGCAGCAGCTGTTGGCTCAAGTACTTGGGTTGCTGCCACCCATGTGGGAGTTTCGGATTGAGTTCCAGCTCCTGGCTTTGTCCTGACCCAGCACTGGCTGTTGCAAGGGCTTGGAGAATAAGCCAGCTGATGGGAGATATCGACCTGTCTGTCTGTCTGTCTCTCCCTTTCAGCCTTTCAAATAAACAGTTTCAACGCTGAAAGTAAATGAACTAAATATGCACTCAAGAATGCAGAAAAAGACCAAGATAAACAAAAGAAAGTAGAAACAAAATAGAGAACATTTTGAAATAATAAAGTAGAAAAGAGATTAGAAGAACAAATTTTAAAACTAACTCTTTGGGGGCCGGCGCGGTGGTATAGCGGGTTAACACCCTGGTGCCAGTTTGAGACCCGGCTGCTCCACTTTCGATCTAGCTCTCTGCTGTGGCCTGAGAAGGCAATGGAGGATAGCCCAGTCCTTGGACCCCTGCACCCACTCGGGAGACCTGGAAGAAGCCCCTGGCTCCAGGCTTCGGATTGGCACAATTGTGGCCAATTTGGAAATGAACCATCGGATGGAAGACCTCTCTCTCTCTCTCTCTCTCTCTGCCTCTCCTCTCTGTGTAACTCTGACTTTCAAATAAATAAATAAATCTTTAAAAAAAAACTTTTTGAAAATACTTTTTAAAAGTACAAACTCGGGGCCGGTGTTGTGGCGTAGCAGGTTAAGCCTCCACCTGTGTGCCAGCATCCCTTATGGCTTCTGGTTTGAATCCCAGCTGCTCCACTTCTGGTCCCGCTCCTTGCTAATGTGCCTGGGAAAGCAGTAGAAGATGGCCCAAGTCCTTGGGCCCCTGCATCCGTGTGGGAGACCCGGAAGAAGCTCCTGGCTCCTGACTTCGACCTGGCTGCGTCCCAGATGTTGCAGCCATTTGGAGTGAACCAACAGATGGGAGATCTCTCTCTTTCTCTCTTTCTGCTTTTCAAATGAATTAATAATAATAAGTTTTAAATGAATCTGCCTGAAGGGAATTAGCATCCACTTCTCTTAAAAAATTTTATTTATTTATTTCACAGGTAGAGTGAGAGGGAGAGACAGAGAGAGAGGTCTTCCATCCGCTGGTTCACTCCCCATATGGCCGCAAAGGCTGGAGCTGCGCCGATCCAAAGCCAGGAGCCAGGGGCTTCTTCCGGGTCTCCCAGGCAAGTGCAGGGGCCCAAGTGCTTGGGCCATCTTCTACTGCTTTCCCAGACCATAGCAGAGAGCTGGATCAGAAGAGGAGCAGCCAGAGGATTAACCTACTGTGCCACAGTGCCAGCCCCAGGAATAATAATTTTTAAAAAGTACAAAATCACTAGCCAGCTTAAACAAATGAAAAAGGGGGAATATATATATTTATTTTTTAAGAATATACAAGAATAGGGGCCGACAATGTGGTACAGCGGGTTAATGCCCTGGCCTGCAGCACCGGCATCCCATATGGGGGCCGGTTCTAGTCCCAGCTGCTCCTCTTCCAATCCAGCTCTCTGCTATGGCCTGGGATAGCAGTAGAAGATGGCCCAAGACCTTGGGCCCCTGCACCCGCATGGGAGACCTGGAAGAAGCTCCTGGCTCCTGGCTTCGAATTAGTGCATCTCTGGCCGTTGCAGCCATCTGGGGGAGTGACCCAACGGAGAGAAGACCTCTCTCTCTCTTTGTCTCTACCTCTCTCTGTAACTCTCTTTCAAATAAATAAAATAATCTTTTAAAAAATATATACAAAAATATATATAGAATATAAAATGTATAGAATGTAATGTAAGTATATAGAGGATATAATGTATTCTATAATATAAATATCTGTACCTCCAGGGATAACAAAAGCTGTGGAAAAGCAGAGCAGAGGGGGACGGAGAGGAAAGCAGGTGACAGGACGTGTTAACAGGATGTTACTAGGATGTCCTGTGTGGCTCCATGGAGGTGGCGATATCTGAGTGAGGACTTCAAGGAGGTGAGTGCAACAAAGCAGACGTTTAAGGAAAGAACTTTCTAGACAAAGGGAACAGCTGATACAAAGGCCCTGTGGCGGGCACTCTCCTGGAAGTGTTGGAGACACTGGAAGTACCAAGGGGGCCAGTGCAGGGCAGGCCTTGAGGCCACTGCTCCAGACACCCAGAGTCCACAGCAGAGCACCTGGTTTGAGTCCTCACTAATCCATTTTCAATGCAGCCTCCCGCTAATGTGCCTGGGAGGCAGCTTGTGCTGGCTCAGGTACTTGAGTGTCTGTCACCCATGGGAGACCCAGATGGAGTCTGGGCTCCTGGTTTTGACTTGGCGGTTGAGGGAAGTGGTGAGTAACCCAGCAGATCTCTCTGTTTCTTGCTCATCACTCTGCCTTTCAAATAATAAATCTTGAAGAAGAAGAGGAAGGAGGAGGAGGAGGAGAAGGAGAAGGGGAAGGGGAAAAGGAAGAGGAGGAGGAGGAAGAGGAAGAGGAGGAGGAGAAGAAGAAGAGGAGGAGGAGGAAGAGGAAGAAGAGGAGGAGGAGGAGGAAGAAGAGGTGGAGGAAGAGGAAGAAGAAGAGGAGGAGGAGAAGGAAGAGGAAGAGGAGGAGGAGGAAGAGGAAGAGGAGGAGGAGAAGAAGAAGAGGAGGAGGAGGAGGAAGAGGAAGAGAAGAGGAAGAAGAAGGCCAGCGCAGCGGGAGGGGCGGAGAGGAGGAAGGAGGAGGGGAGGATGAGATCGTGGCAGGCCTGGTGGTCACCACAGGACTCTGGCTTGGACTCTGGATGAAGCAGGAGCCGTTGAAGTGTTGAGCAGAGCAGCGGCAGGCTCTGGTTCAGATTTTACGAGGCCGCCTGTGGATACTATGTCGAGAATAAAATGCAAGTGGGCTTGGTGCAAGTGAGGAGACCGGGCAGGAAGCAACAGCCTGTGTGGAGGTGGCAGGAAGAGGGCAGATTCTGGATGGATTTTGATGGCAGGACCAGCAACTTCCCAGGTGGAATATGGGGTGGAGGGAGAGGGGGTGCAGGGTCCTGGGTCTGAGCCCCAAGAGGAGCAAGCCTGGGGTGCCCCGGGATTCCACTGGACTGTGTCGCGATTGAGGCACCTCCAAGTGGACCTCCAAGGGGAGAGGTTGGGTCGTCATTACTGGGAGACAAGTGTGCAGCTGAGGAGGGACTTCGGGGCTGATGATAAAAACCGGGAGAATCGGGGGCAGGCACGGTGGCACGACGGATTAGGCACCGCTCAGGACACCCGCACCCCACATCAAAGTGCTTGGCATTGAGTCCCGCCTCCGCTTCCAGTCCTGCTTCCTGCTAGTGCTCACCCTGGGAGGCAGCAGGTGGTGATTCAAGTGCTTGAGCCCCTGCCGCCCACAGGGGAGACCTACATGCAGCTTCCTGGCTCCCGGCTTCAGCCTGGCCCAGTGTGGATGTTGCCGGCATTTGGGGAGTGAACCAGCACATGGAAGATCTGTCTCCCTCTCTGTCCCTCCTTCATTCTGTCACTCTGCCTTTCAAATAAATATAAATAAACCTTTAAAAAAATCGGAAATCCAGGCCGGCGCCACGGCTCACTAGGCTAATCTTCCGCCTTGCGGTGCCAGCACACCGGGTTCTAGTCCCAGTCGGGGCACCGATCCTGTCCCGGTTGCCCCTCTTCCAGGCCAGCTCTCTGCTGTAGCCAGGGAGTGCAGTGGAGGATGGCCCAAGTGCTTGGGCCCTGCACCCCATGGGAGACCAGGATAAGCAGCTGGCTCCTGCCATCGGGTCAGCGCAGCGCGCCTACCGCGGCGGCCATTGGAGGGTGAACCAACGGCAAAAGGAAGACCTTTCTCTCTGTCTCTCTCTCACTGTCCACTCTGCCTGTCAAAAAATTTAAAAAAAAAAAAAAATCGGAAATCCTAGGTGTAGAAAGAAATGTATGGAGGCCCTGGGACTGGATGAGAGGAACAGGAGCGAGAGTAGACGGGACGAAGGCCTCCGAGGACTGCGGCCTGGGACATGGCACGTGAGGAGGGCAGAGAGGACGAGGGACCCCACAGGAGACAGAGCTAGTGCGGCCAGGGAGGTGGGAGGAAAATGCAAGGGGGCCAGGGTCTGGAAGCGGTGACTCCGGAAGACAGGGCGGCCGCTGGGTCCCACGGGACGGGGGGGGGGGGGGGGGGGGGGCGGCAGGACCCCTGGGGGAGGGGGGTGAGAAGAAAGCTCCTCTTTGGAGGCACTTTGCTGTCACAGAGGAGTGAAAAGCAGGGCTGGGGGCTGGCAGGGGAATCTGACCAGAGCTGCAGGTCTGTTTCCTGATGGGAACGACGCGGTGGATCCCTGGGAGGCAGGGCCCGGACTGGGAGTGAGAGAGGGAGGCCAACGGACCAGGTGAAGCCCTCCCTGAGGCCGGGGCGGGATTGCAGGCAGCCTGCAGGCCCCGCTTGAGGGCGGTGGGCGAGACCCTGGGAGTGAAGGGAGCTCATGTGTAATACATGAACAGCACCTGGACGAGAGACTCCGGCACATGGGCAATTGTGCAGAAGTCTTCGCTGTTATTATTTTAAGCTAAGTATGGAAAAGTCTAGGAAGCTGCCAGCCACAGAGGTGGTATTTTGTGATAAGGAGACCGTCTCCGCGCATGCGCTATTTCATGTGGTCACAGAGCTTGAGAGGACTTGGCCAACAAACCAAGACGTGAGCCTGGAACTCCAACTTGAACGTGCCATGGAGGAAGTTGATGGAGACTTGTGACTCCACGTTGAAATCTCACTAGAGTAATGCACGATATTGGAACATTAACTGAGTTTCAAGCTCACTTTATTTATTAGTTTAATCTTCTGGATTGATAGGAATTATTTTGTACTTAGGGAGGTTTGGTTTAAGTGAGAAAATTTAAATAGTTAAAAAGGAAATCAAACACATTTCAATTTATCAGTGCAGTTTTACGATGGTGAAGGTGTTTAATTAACTAAGTTCATAAATGGGACCAAACATTATTCAAGATCTCCTTTAGAATTATTGTTAACATTTATTAGGCTTATAAATAGAATAATAAGATTTGTAAGCTGAACATAAAAGCCTGAGGAAGAACTAAGCTTTCAGAATTTGTAATTTTAATAAACTGACTCCATTTTTAAAACCAAAAATAAACCTTCTTAATCGTTGTCTCCGCGGACCAAGGGCAACGGAGCACAGCACCAGGCAGCTCTTGTGGGAGGAGAGCCAGAGCTCAAGGCAGACTCACTGGCCGGGGTCACGACAGGGCCTGAGTCCTAGGAGCAGGCACCACGTGGGGGCCGGGGCGGGGTGGGGGGGAGCAGAGAGAGGATGCTCACCCAGCCCCGGTGCAAGTTGAGAGCGTAGGGTGGCGTTTCAAGGCAACCAGAAAGTGTGAGTGAGACAGCTTAGGAGGGAAGGAAGCGAGTTCAGGAATGAGCACTCTTCGTCAAATCCTGAATTCATCAGAATTCTCCAGAAGAGCCGAGCTCTAGGATGGACGGATGGATACGTGACAGATAGATAGGCAGGCAGGCAGGCAGGTACATAGACAGATAGATTGATGTGATTGACAGATGATAGGTAGGTAGATAATAGATGTGATTGACAGATGATAGGTAGGTATGACTGATAGATGATACAGATGACAGGTAGGTAGATGACAGGGAGAGACAGGCAAATCGATGATAGATTAGATGACAATGACAGACAGCGGAGGGGGCACTCAGCAGGGGA
Source organism: Lepus europaeus (assembly GCF_033115175.1). Taxonomy (NCBI): domain Eukaryota; kingdom Metazoa; phylum Chordata; class Mammalia; order Lagomorpha; family Leporidae; genus Lepus; species Lepus europaeus. The sequence goes on from NC_084831.1 coordinate 24,063,695, forward strand.
ACTGACGTACATGATAGTGGAACCGCAGAAATCCCCTGATGTGCCATCTGTGAGCTGGAGAGCCAAGAAGGCTGGTGGCATAGCTCAGTGTGGGAGCAAAGGCCTGAGAAAGAGGGGAGCCAGTGGCACAGGGCTCAGTCCAAGAGTGAAGACTCATGCGCAGAGGCCAGAGGAGCTGGGGCCCTGGTGTCCAAGGACAGGCAAGGACGAGTGCCCCCGCTCCGGACAGGGCGGATTTGCCTTTCCTCTGCCTTTTTGTTCTCTCCAAACTTCAGGCCATTGGATGGCACCCACCCACGTGGGGTGAGGGTGCATCTTCCTCACTCAGCCCCAGATCAAATGCCAGTCTCTTCCAGGGTGAACCCTGTGAGGCCCTGGCCCAGAAGCACCTGGGATCTCCAGGCAGAGAGCTGACCATCGAGGTGGTCTCTGCATCTCTGACCTGGGGAGGGGGCTGTGCGGGCTGTGGGCTCTCGAGAGGGGGTGCTGCTGTGAACGGACGGGGTTTCTGAGCTTGGAAGGCGCTATCCTCGGACTGCTCGTCTCACTGGCCCGATTCCCAGTTCACCAAACAACCTACTGGGCTTTGTTTCGCTGTTTTGTTTCCAGCTCATGTCTGTCTAGTGTTTACCGCGTGCCAGTCATTGCTCTCAGCTCTGTTCGCAATCTTCTCGTTAAATCCTCATGACATCTCCCGGGGCAGCGGGGGGCGTCTCCCGACTCTTGCTCAGCTAAGGCCTGACTGGTTCACCTGTCCCCACTGTCCACACTCTAACCACTGGGTTGAAGGATGTGTTCCTAGCCGGCGCCGCGGCTCACTAGGCTAATCCTCCGCCTTGTGGCGCTGGCACACGGGGTTCTAGTCCCGGTCGGGGCGCCAGTTCTGTCCCTGCTGCCCCTCTTCCAGGCCAGCTCTCTGCTGTGGCCTGGGAGTGCAGTGGAGGATGGCCCAAGTGCTTGGGCCCTGCACCCGCAAGGGAGACCAGGAGAAGCACCTGGCTCCTGCCTTCGGGTCAGTGCGGTGCACCGGCCGCAGCGGCCATTGGAGGGTGAACCAATGGCAAAGGAAGACCTTTCTCTCTGTCTCTCTCTCTCACTGTCCACTCTGCCTGTCAAAAAAAATAATAATAATAATAAAATAAAATTAAAAAATAAAAAATAAATTTAAAAAATGAAGGATGTGTTCCTCCAAATCCCACCTGGAGGCACTTGAGCCTCGAGGCGAGGGCATGCAGCAGGAAGTCCTCCGGGGAGATGAAGCCGTGAGGCCTCACCTCAAGAATGGAATTAGCAATTTAAAAGGGGGCACCAGGGAGCTAGCTGGACCCCTCTGCCCTTTCGCTTTATGCCATGTGAGAATGCCACACGGGAAGACACCACTGATGGAGCAGGCCCTCGCCAGACACCAAGCCCATGGAGCCTTGATCCGGGACTCCCCAGACTCTGGGGCTGTGAGAAAATACATTTCTGTCGTTTATGGAGCACCCAGCATCTGATGTTTTGCTATAGCAGCACAGACGAAGACAACCACTAGGCAGCACTGTCTGTCAGTGAAGTTTGCCTCCCAAAGGGTTACCAGAGGCTCCTCACTCCCTGCCCCCCCCCCATCTCCTCCAAGTATTCGGAATTACATCAGCTAACGGCACAGGGAGAGGAGGAGATGTTCTTGATTGTCCTGAGGAAGATCCTGTCTGTCACCCATCCTCAGCAAGGGTAGTACAGAAATGGAAAAAAAGAGCCCAGCCTCTCTTACTGATACGGATGCAAACTCCTAAGTAAAATTGTGGCAGAACAACAAATGTAGTATTTTTTTTGTACAATGGAGCTTGTAGCATGAGTTCATAATCTTCAAAAAATATTCACAAAGGGAACCTAACAGTGTATTAGGCAAGAAATATACTGTGATCAAGTGGTGTTTATTATAGGAATGTTAGGATGGTTCGATATTAATAAACTTATTCATATAATTTATCCTAGAAAATAGATTACAATAATGGCTTAAAAGAATAATATACCATGACCATGTGGTATTCATTACAGGACTAGAAAGATAGATCAATATTAGAAAGTCTATTAATATAATTTATTTTATGAATTAGTAGAAAAAGAAAACCACATATTAGAAGATAATGAAAATGCATTTGATAAATATAATATCCATACCTAAGTTTTAAAAATCTTAGCAAAATAGAAATAAGATACTTTCTTATGATTATTTTTTAAAATGTTCCAAAGCAACTGTAAACACCATGTTTCACAATGAAACTCCAGAAATATTGCCAGCAGGTAAGGAACCATCAAAGATGCCTACCACACTCTCAATAAACAATGTTCGGGAAGACCCCATTGATTTAATTAGGGAAACACATGGACAGAGATATTGATACCAAAAAGGAGGCAAAATAATCATTATTTAAAGTTAGTATGGATATGTATATACATATACATCAAAATCTCACAAAAATCTATTACAAATATTGAACATGGTAAGACAAAATAGATATGCAAAAGCCAATAGCATTCCCATCAAACTACAAACAGTAGCGAGGAGAAGTGTTTAGCCAGCTGCTAAGGCTCCCATGTCCCACATTAGAGTCCTGGGTCCGTGGCCAAACTCCTATTCCAGCCTCCTGCTGTTGCAGACCCTGGAGACAGCAGAGGTGGCTTCCTGCCATCCAGGTGCGAGACCTCGATTGTGATCCTGGCTCCTGGCCCCTGCCCCAGCCCAGCCCAGCTCCAGCCACTGTGAGCATCTGGGGAGTAAACCAGCAGATGGGAGTTCTCTATCTATTTCTTTCTGCCTCTCAAATTTAAAAAAAAAAAAAAAGTAGTTAGAAAATATAATGGGGGAAAGAGTCTGCTCATGATTTTAGTAAAGACGTAAAATAGAAACAAACTTACCAAAGGTGTGCAAAAGCTTTGTGGGGGGAAAAAAAGTCTGTTGAGGAATATAGAAGATTTGGAGATATACAGGGTACAATGAAAAGTTTTGGGGACCAGCATTGTGGCATAGCGTGAAAGTCGCCACCTACGATGCCAGCATCCCATATGGGAACTGGTTCCTGTCCTGGCTGCTCCACTTCTGATCCAACTCCCTGCTAATGGCCTGGGAAAAGCAGCAGAACATGGTCCAAATGCTTGGACCCCTGCCACCCTTGTGGGAGACCTGGATATGGCTCCTGGTTCCTGGCTTCAGCCTGGCCCACCCCTGGCCATTATAGCCATTTGGGGAGTGAACCAGTAGATGGAAGAGATCTCTTCTCTCTCTCTCTCTGTAACCTGACTTCCAAATAAATAAATAAATTTTTTTAAAAGTTTGTGAACAATGAAATCAAAAGATAAGTTTAGGGGCTAGTGTTGTGTGACATAGCGGATAAAGCTGCCACCTGCAGTACCAGCATCCCATATGGGCGCCGGTTTGAGTCCCAGCTGTTCCTCTTCCAATCCAGCTCTCTGCTATGGCCTGGGATAGCAGTAGAAGATGGCCCAAGTCCTTGGGCCCCTACACCCATGTGGGAGACCCAGAGAAAGTCCTGGCTCCTGGCTTTGGATCGGCACAGCTCCAGCCATTGAGGCCAGTTGGGGAGTGAACCAGCGGATGGAAGATCTCTCTCTCTCTCTCTGCCTCTCCTTCTCTCTCTGTGTAACTCTGACTTTCAAATAAATAAGTAAATCTAAAAAAAAAAAAAAGATGTTTATTTTGCAAAAAGAATTTGAAATCCATGCATAGTTTTTTCATAATATGCATTTTCCATGAACTTTTTGAAGATCCCCCTCTGTGTCTTATCTTGAACAGAAACACACAATGTGTAAAACCCACCTGTCTTCTTCACATTAATATAAAAATTTACATATTCCAACTCAAAATCCCTGAAGGCCTTATCTTAATAGCACTTAGCAAAGTGATTCTAAAGTTAATTGGAAGAATAAAGCTACAAGGATAATCAGGAAAAATATCCGAAAAATAAGAATGAGAAAGAACTTGTCCAACTATTGAAATATACCCCCAAAGTTTCAGAAATTAAAACAACATAGCATTGGTACTACTATGTTTAAATGAACCTGGATTTTGTTTTAACCAGGTGTGACAAGGTGACAGAAACTACCTTTGAAAGAAGAACATATGATTGACAGGTCTCAAGAGGGGGCACCCACCCAGGGCAGTGGGGAGGCGCCAGGGTCAGTGAGGAAGCAGACGGAAAGAGGGGAAACGGAGGCAAGAGTCCCCGTTGTGGCTTCCTGGAAGGAATGGGCGAGGCAGGGTAAGCAGCTGAGCAGGTTTAAGATTGAAGAGTTAGAATTGGATTGGAGCGCTGGCTCTGAGAGATGGAAGTGGTTCCCAGCTGACTAACACCTGGCTCCAAGCAGGGGAGCTTTGGCTTAGTCTACTGGAATTGGATAAAGGAAGTGGATTTGTTGATTTGCATATGAGAAGCAAGTTGAGTGTGGGCATTTGGCTCCGGGGTGAAGACACCCCCTTGGACACTCACATCCCTTTCCGTATGGGAGTGCCTGGTTCAAGTCCCACTTCCTGCTTCTAAAGCGCAACCTGGGAAGTGACAGATGATGATGGCTGAAGCACTTAGGTCCCTGCCACCCCACGGGAGACCTGGATGGAGTTCCCGGCTTCTACTTGGCCCACTCCTGCTGTTCTGTTGTGGGCATTTGAGCAGGGAACCAGCAGATGGAAGATCTCTTTCTGTTTATCTGCCTTTCAGAAAAATGAAAAATACATTTTAAAAATGTTTAAAGAGGAGACTGGCATTGTGGTGTACAGGTACAGCCTCCACCTGTGGCATTGGCATCCTATTCGGGCACTAGTTTGAGTCCCAGCTGCTCCACTTCCAATCCAGCTCCCTGCTAATGCACCTGCGAGATCAGTGGAAGACGGCCTGAGTACTTGAGGCCCTGCACCCATGTGGGAGAACCAGAAGACGCTCCTGGCTCCCAGCTTCAGCCTAGCCCAGCCTTGGTTATTTTGGCCATTTGCAGAGTAAACCAGCGGGTGGAAAATCTCTCTCTCTCTCTCTCTCTCTTTCTCTCTCCTTCTCTCTCTGTAACTATGCCTTTCAAGTAAGTCTTTTAAAATAAAATTTAGGATTCTTATTAAAAAGAAAAGCCAGTTGTTTACTCTTTCCAGGAATTAGCCAGTCCTGGGAGGGGCAATCTCCCCAGGATCAAGAACATCAAAGCCTCACAAAATACAGAAATGTTTTAAAAGTACGATTAATACAACAGGACACAAGGGCCTGTGGCATAGCGGGTAAAGCTGCCACCTGCAGTGCCAGCATCCCATATGGTCGCCAGTTCAAGTCCCAGCTGCTCCACTTCCGATCCAGCTCTCTGCTGTGGCCTGGGAAAGCAGTAGAAGATGGCCCAAGTGCTTGGGCCCCTGCATCTGCATGGGAGACCCAGAGGAGGCTCCTGGCTCCTGGCTTCAGATCGGCCCTGCCCCAACTGTTGCAGCCATTTGGGAGCGAATCAGCGGATGGAAGACCTCTCTCTCCTCTCAGTCTCTGTCTCTCCTTCTCTCTCTGTGTAACTTTGACCTTCAAATAATAGGTAAATCTTTAAAAAAAAAAAAAAAAAAAACAACAAGGGGACACAAAGAGGAGACCACAAAGTCCGTAAAAGAATTTAATTTGTAGGGCTGGTGGTGGAATGAAGCAAGTTAAGCTGGCTCCTGTGATGCTGGCACCCCATATGGGAGCATAGACTCAAGTCCCAGCTGCTCTGCTTCCAATCCAGCTCCCTGCTAATACACCTGGGAGACGGCCCAAGTGCTTGGGCCCCTGTCACCCATGTAGGAGAGCCAGATGGAGTTCTGGGATCCTGGCTACTGTGGCCATTTGGGGAATGACCCAGAGGATGAAGATCTCTCTCTCTCTCTCTCTCTCTCTCTCTCTCTCTCTCTGCCTCCCTGCTTTCAAATAAAACTTTAACCTGTGTGAGGGCGGAGAATATGGTATAACCCTGTGCGACATTTGGGACATACCTGTATTTAACGTGTTGTTTATCTAGAATTCAAATTTAGTGAGTTTTCTGCATTTTTATTTGCTAAATCTAACAACCCTGGAAAGGGGCAGGTTTTTAAGAGAAATAAGTGAGCGATCAACTTCACTGATGAGCAAATAAATCCAAGTAAAAATAGCGAGAAGGCCCCTCCGCCTCTGCCTCTACAATAAGAGAAGATGAAAGATCGGCCAAATGCGACGAGGAGGTGGGGAGACAGGACGGCTCCAGCCAGGGCCACGGGGCTGCTTTCCACCACGGGTCCCAGCCCATAGGAAGCCGAGCCTGTCACCTGACATCTGCTCCCATCACGCCATTCACTCGGTTTCTCAGTCCTGGCCTTTCCCAGGGCCCTCGTGCCGCTCATCACCTTCTCCTCTTCCCCCGACCTCCCAGCCCCCGGTGGCCGCTGTCTCCCAGCGCTGTCTGCTGCCGCCTCGCCTCTGCCCCCCTCTGCAGCACTGCCCTCCTCCCCCCCCCCCCCCCCCCGCAGGTCCTCCTCCTTTCACCAGATCCCTGGGAATTCCCAGCCACAGAGATCAGAGCTGTCTCCCGCCGACACCTGACACCTGTCTTCGGAGGCTCAGACCCACACAGCCAGCTGTTTATTAGACATCTCAAACTCAAGTGGCCGAAGCGAAACACGTCATTTTCACCCCCAGTCCTCTCCACTCAGAAAACAGCAGCACCGTCTCGCAGTTCAAATCAGAAACCCGCATCTCATTCTTCACCGCTCTCTCTGCTGCTCCAGCCACAACCTTTCACCGAAGCCACCATCCTTGCAGCCTCTCCAGCTTCTCCCCCATCCACCTGCCACTGCCACTGCATCACCCGAGCCAACTCCCTCCCGACTGCTCTCCCCCAAAGCCAACAGAATACAAGTGCAGGTGTGAAATCTGCAAAAGAAATCCAAAGGAGCAACAAACATGAGAGAGTAAGCAACTTTTTTGGGAATTAAAGATACACCCAGCCTAAAACCCAGTGAGGGGAGATGAGATACCAACACTGCCTGAGATCCCAGGGCTCGTGGCGGCCTGGGACACGGGAAATGCCCACTGGTGGAAGCCCGCCTGAGGAACACTGACCCTCTCCTGTCAGAATTCCAACCGAGCAGAAGCCGAACTCCTCCCCTGGGGATTTTTCCTAAGGCAGCAATCAGCTGCAGCACGCTCTGTAAGAACGAATTCCCGCTGAGCATCCACTGTGCATTTGCTCAGTTTTTTTAAAAAAAGATTTATGTATTCATTTGAAAGGCAGAGTTACAGAGAGGCAGAAAAAGAGAGAGAGGTGTCCACTGGTTCACTCCCCAAATGGCTGCAGTGGCCGGAGCTGTGCCTATCCGATTCCAGGAGCCTGGAGCTTCTTCCAGGTCTCCCACACAGGTGCAGGGGCCCAAGGACTTGGGCCATCTTCTACTGCTTTCCCAGGCTATAGCAGAGAGCTGAATAGGAAGTAGAGCAGCCGGGACTAGAACCGGCTTTACCTGCTACGCCACAGCGCTGGCCCCTGCATTTTCTCATTTAATCCTCACCGCAGTCAAGGCTGGGAGTATTGAGCCCATTACACAGATGAGGAAACAGAGAGTGAAACAAGTAACGTGTGTGCGCACGTTGCCAGAACATGCAATGCCCCCTGGGGAATGGGAATTCTTGCAACTGCAGAATGAAGAAGGAATAGAAGGGCTTTCGGACAAGATGCCGGCCTGGGTAGACAGGCAATCCGGTCAGAAGCGGAAGCACAGGTTTTCTGCGCAGGGCAGCAGGAGGGAAAGATTTTTCTGCATTTGCAATCTCATAAGGAGTCAGGGTAGGAACTCATGTCACAACATTGCCTTACATGTGCCTTAGGAGCCAGCCCTCGGCATCCTGCTGGGCCCAAGGTCGCAGGCCTCTGCCCTATGACTGGAGCCTGGCAGGTGGTCAGTGTCCTTCTGAGGAGGGTAAGGGTCAAAGGGAAAGGCAAGACTCAAGGTGGTGTCCTTGTGGTTTGCTGTGATGCTCCTCTCCCCAGGGGGCTTGTAACGTGTCATCGCCCAGCCACCAGCAGAAAAGTCCCCACTGTGCTGTCTCCTGGACACAAAGGCGGTGGCAGGTTCAGGAGAAATGTCTTCCCGGTGCCGCTTCCTGCTCAGGTGGGACAGTGGGGAGGCCGAAGTGACACCCAGAGTGGCAGATACAGAATGACAAGGTGGGCTCGGTGGTAGCCATGTTGCTGCGAGGAGGATGCCTAGAGCTTGTTCTGATGTTGTATGTGAAAAGAAAAGACGTGTTTCCGGGGAGGTATTTGTCTGGCAGTTAAGATGCCTGCATCTCGGGGTAGTGTCGTAGCATAGAGGGTAAATCTGCCGCCCACGACGCCCGCTTCCTGAATGGGCACCAGTTCAAGTCCTGGCCGCTCCACTTCCCATCTAGCTCTCTGCTAATGGCCTGGGAAAGCAGCAGAGGATGGCCCAAGTGCTTGGGCCCCTGCCACCCATCTGGAAGACCCGAATGAAGCTCCTGGCTCCTGGCTTCTGCCTGGCCCAGCACTGGCTGTTATGGCCATGTGGGGAGTGAACCAGCAGATGGAAGAGAGGTCTTTCTCTCCCCCTCTTTTGCTGTAACTCTGATTAAAAAAAAAAAAAAAAAGATGCCTGCATCCCATAGTAAAGTGCCTGGGTTCAAGTCCTGGCTCTGTTTCCCATCCGGCTGCCTCATCATGTCATCCTGAAGGCAGTGCTGACCCTCAGGTACTGATGCTCAGATACTGACACTCAGGTGCTGACGCTCAGGTATTGATGCTCAGGTACTGATCCTCAGGTTCTGACCCTCAGGTTCTGACGCTCAGGTACTGATGCTCAGGTGCTTGGGTCCCTGTTGCCCACTTGGGAGACCTGGAGTGAGTTCTCAACCAGTAGCTTTGCACCAGCCATTGCAGCATTTGGAGAATGAACCAGCAGGTGAAAGATCTCTGCTCCTCTTGAATAAATATAAATAAATAAATAAAATGTTATTCATGTTTCTTTTTTTTTTAAAAAAAAAGATTTATTCATTTATTTGAAAGTCAGAGTTACACAGAGAGAGAAGGAGAGGCAGAGAGAGAGGTCTTCCATCTGCTGGTTCACTCCCCAGATGGACGCAACAGCTGGAGCTGTGTTGATCCTAAGCCAGGAGCTTCCTCTGAGTCTCCCACGTGGGTGCAGGGGCCCAAGGACCTGGGCCATCTTTCACTGCTTTCCCAGCCCATAGCAGAGTGCTGGATCAGAAGTGGAGCAGCCAAGTCTCAACCAGGCACCCATGTAGGATGCCAGCACTGCAGGCGGCGGCCCCACAGCACCGGCTCCTCAAGTTTCTTTTTTTTAAAAATGTGTGTCCTTTTCTGGCTGGGAGAGTGGATGATCCGAGAGAGGAGGGGGCTAGTCAGGGCTGGAGCTGAGCCGCACCGGCGCCTGCACAGTGGCCACGGTGACTGGGGGACCTCCTTGGCCTCCAGCACCCACCCAGTGGCGTCCTCTGTCTTGCTCGGTGGCTTGGCTGCTCAGCTGTCGCTGCCACAGTAGGGAAAAGGAGCAGCCACGAAACATGTACCTAGCAGGGTCGGTCACAGGGGCGGAGTCCCCAGGCCGCGCCGTGGCAGCACCTCGGTGGTGAGGGGCGGCGCTGAGGGAGTGTTTGGAGAAAACCGGATCTCAAGCTCACGGCCACGCAGCCCCATGAGAGTTAGCGACACGGCAGCCGGGGCGGGGACGTGGGCTCCTGAAGATGGCATTGCACTGGGGGCTCTGAGCGCCCTCACCGGGGCCCCTGCCACGGGAGGCTTGCTCCCGCCGGGGACTGTATTTTGCCAACTAGACTGGGGAGCCTTGTACTGGCAAATTGACTCTCATTTTTTTTCTTTTCCTTAATTTGAAAAACCACCGTGATTTGTAGCATTCTCTGATTTCCACGGTGTAAATATTCCCACTGGGGCCAATTTCAGACTACACAGGATCGCAGCAGCTGCACAAGGCCCGACTGTTTGACACTTGGCTCTCGGGTGCCTGTGCACGCGGACTCCCAGGGGGCCGTCCGTGGGGATCCCAGAAATAACGCGGGAGCCCTCTGTGGAGCACGGGAATGCGGGGTTGAGGCAATCAGGGGATCAACCCGACTCTAGCAGCAAGCACACGTGGGCCCTGCTTGCCTTGGAACGTTCCGGCATGGTTAACGCTCCCACGGTAAAGCAGACCCCGTGCAGAACCGTTCATTCAGCACAAGCATTTCCTGAGCACAGGCCCCTCCAGGCCAGCGACTGCTCGAGAGCCGGGGAAGGGGTAACGTGAATTAAACGAAGTGCTTGTCCTCACGGAGTCTACAGTCCCCTACGTCGGACATCGGGGCGAGGACTTGGAATTGTTACGGAGAAAGTTACACGCTAGAGTGTGCTGGGACGGCTGGTGTGGAGGGGGCAGGGCGGTCGAGAAGCCTTCCTGGCCCTTAGCAAGGATGCAGAGCTGGGAGCCAGGCAGTGACGCCCTGGGGTGGCGGCGCGGTGCTGTGGCTGGAGCGCAGAGAACCGGGAGGGCACGGAGAGAAACTGAGTCAGAGAGGGAGATGGAGCCGCGTGGGGAACGCGGGTGAGGAGTTTGCCTGCTATTCCAGGTGTGATGGGAAGACGTGGGAGGGCACCTGCAGGGCTGTGGTAAGAGGAAGTCAAGTGTGGCCTTAAGAGAGGAAGCAGAGAGACCAATTAGGAGGCTGTTGCTACAGCTCGGGTGAGAGATGATGGTGGTAGAAATGAAGGAAGTAAGAAGTGGTTGAACTGAAATAAAGCTTACAGGATTTAACGAAGGACCAGCCAGGAGAGGAGGGAGAAAGAAAACCGATCTTAGACAACTCCACGCTGCTGTATGGCCATCCACATTTTTGGGATTGCTAAGAGAGAGCAGGTTAGGGGTGGGAGGAGCCCAGAGGGCAGTGGGATCACAGGTCCTGACTTTGCCTTCAGCCTTGAGGGATATTTTTGCTGGGTGTAGAAATCTGGATGGAGATTTGTTTCCCCTCTTTTTTTTTTTTTAACTTATTTGAAAGGCAGAGAGACAGAGACAGAGACTGACCGAGATCTTCCATCCACTAGTTCACAACAGTCAGTGCTGGGCCAGACCAGAAGTCAGGAGCCCAGAATTCAATCAGGGTCTCCCATACGGATGGCAGGACCCACATACTTGAGCTGTCACCCACTGCCTCCCAGGGGTGCGTTAGAGGGAAGCTGGAACCAGAAGCCAAGCGGGAACTCAAGCCCAGGCACTGCACTCTGGGGTGTGGTGTCCCAAGGGCATACCTTGGCATTTGTTTTGTTTCAGAATATTAATCTGGACGAAAAATGACATAAAAGGAGATATTTTCAGACAAACAAAACCTGAGTTTGCCACCAGCAGACCAAATATACCAAAGACATTCTAAAACTTTTATTTCAGGCAGATAGAAAATGATCCCAAGTATGGGGGCCGGCGCTGTGGTGCAGCAGGTTAAAGCCCTGGCCTGAAGCCCCGGCATCCCATATGGGTGCTGGTTCTAGTCCCAGCTGCTCCTCTTCTGATCCAGCTCTCTGCTATGGCATGGGAAAGCAGTAGAAGATGGCCCAAGTGCTTGGGCCCCTGCACCCATGTGGGAGACCCAGAAGAAGCTCCTGGCTCCTGGCTTCAGATCAACACAGCTCTGGCCGTTGCAGCCATCTGGGAAGTGAACCAGCGGATGGAAGGCCTTTTCTCTGTCTCTACCTCTCTCTGTAACTCTGTCTTTCAGATAAAAAAAATCTTTAAAAAAAAAAAAGAAAAGAAAAAGAAAAAGAAAGCTATGTGTAGTCTCCTTATACTCGTTAAAAAAAAAATGATCCCAAGTAGAAGATCTAAATGACTATTAAATGTATATAAAATAATAATATATTCTAAGGCTAAAAATAAATATTTCAATCAAAAGGCAAAGACTGCCAGACTGGAAAATAAAAACTCAACTCTACATTGTCTATAAGAAAAACATCTAAAGCATAAATATACTAAAAGGTAGAGAAAGCATATTATGCAAATGCCATCCTAGACAGTTTTGTGCTGCTATAATAGAATTCTTATCGCTTCTGGGCCTTTTGGCTAAGAGCAAATGTGTAATAGAATACTTGAGATGAGGTGAGTTACAATGAACAGCAATGTATCGGCTCACAGTTCTGGAGCCTGGGATGCCCCCATCAGGGTGCCCTGTTTGGGAAGGTCCTGCTTCCTACATCAGGACATGGAGGAAGGTGGACTGGCAAAGAAGGGAAAGAAGAGGAGACAAAGCCACGCCAGCACTAACCCATTCGGGAGGGCAGAACCCTCACGACCCAGGCTCCTCTGCTAGGCCCCACTTTTCAGTGCTGTCCCAACAACAGCTCCATTTTAACATGAATTTAGGAGGGCACAGACATTCAAACCACAGCAAGTAACAACCAGCAGAAAGCTGACGTGGCTGGATTAGTCACAGAAGAAAATAGACTATAAAGCCCCAAACATTTCATAATGGGAGGTCATTTCATAATGCTAAAAGATCCAATTTACCAGGAAGATACAATCATTCTAAATCTGCATGTGTCAAAGAACATGATTTTTTAAAGGCATAAAGCTCACGCACGTGCACACACACACTCACACTCACACTCACACACACACATACACGCTCTCACACAGGGCAGAATGTTAGCAACAGAACACTCCATGGTCATAGTGGGAGATCCTGATACACCTCTCAGGAACCGCTGTAACAAGCAGGCAGAAATGGTCACGGAGGATTTAATGATTAGCAAGCCTGACCCAGGAGACCTGTGTGGAACAGCACCCAGCTCCTGCAAAACCCACAGTATCTTTCAGCACTCCAGAAATCAGCCATATCCCAGGCCACTAGCAAGGCTGAACAGATTTCCAGGTTTTTAAATGGATATTTTTAGACCACACTGAATCGCTTCTCGGCCTTTTGGCTAAGATCAAGTGTAGACCACACTGAAAGGAAAAGGTAACCCTAAAATCCCTCTGTGTTTGCAAACTACGATGGCTTCACCATAATTCACATGACTCAATGACAGCATGAAATTTATAATGATAATGTATTCTGGGGTTTAAAAAAGATAAAGTTAAAATATACAGCAATCACAGCCTATAAGCTGGAGGCTGGCTAGTGAAGTGAAAGATTTTGCATTTGTTTCAGAGTTCAGGGGGAAAGACATTAATTTGACACTTTGATAAGTCAGTAGCAAGTTGAAATTACTAGGTAACTGCCGTAATAATAGAAACAGAAAGGGTATCTTTCAAAGGGAAGAAATAGGAACAAGACTATATAACAGACCTCTCTCCTAACAGAAGTAGACAAAAATGAGAATAAGAACATATAATGTTGGAATACATATGGACATCCACGTGAACACTAAAATTATGCTGTTTTCAGGGGCAGGCACTTGGCATAGCATCCCATAGCAGAGTGACTGGCCCCACTTCTGTTTGTTGTTGTTGTTTAAGAGTTATTCATTTCTCTGAAAGTCAGAGTTACAGAGAGAGAGGGAGGGACAGAGAGATCTTCCATCCGATGGTTCACTCCTCAAATATTTGCAACAGCCAGGGCTAAGCCAGGACAAAGCCAGGAGCCAGGTGCTTCATCCAAGTCTTCCACACAGGTAGCAGGGACCCAAACACTTGGACCATCCTCCACTGTCTTTCCCAGGCCACCAGCACGGAGCTGGGTGAGAACTGGCGCTTATACAGGATACTCACCCACTACGCCACAACACAGGCTCCTGGCTCCACTTCTCATTCCAGCTTCCCACTCAAGCGCTCCCTGGGAGGCAGCAGCGGATGGCTCAAGTCCTTGCTTTCCTGCTACCCACGTAGGCGATCCAGATGGAGTTCCAGCTATTACAGGCATTTGGAGAGGGAACCAGCAAACGGAAGAGCTCGCTCCCTCTCTCTCTCTTTGTTTCTCTCTGTGTGTTTCAAATAAAATATAAATAATTAAATAAGTTAAAACGTTTAAGGGGGCATGTGTTGAAGCACAGCCGGTTAAGCTGCCTCCTGGGATGCTCACGGCCCATGGCGGAGTGCCCGGCGCAAGTGCCAGCTCCTCTGTGCTTCTGATCCAGCTCCCTGCTGATGTGCCTGAGAGGCAGCTGGTGATGGTTCAGGCACTTGAGTCCCTAACACTCACGTGGGAGACCTGGTGGAGGGTTTGCCTCCTGGTTTCAGCCTGACCTAGCCCCGTCTGACGCAGGCATTTGGAGAATGAAGAATGAATCAGTGGATGGTGGATGGAAAATATTCTCTCTCTCTCTCCCCCCCATCCCGTCTCTCTGTGTCTGTGTGTGTGTGTCTTCCTCTCTCTTAGTCACTCTGCCTTCAAATAAATCTCAAAACCTTTTTTTTTTTTTTTAACAGGCAGAGTGGACAGTGAGAGAGAGAGACAGAGAGAAAGGTCTTTCTTTTCCGTTGGTTCACCCCCCAGTGGCCGCTGTGGCCGGCGCGCTGCAGCCGGCGCACCATGCTGATCCGAAGCCAGGAGCCAGGTGCTTCTCCTGGTCTCCCATGCGGGTGCAGGGCCCAGGGACTTGGGCCATCCTCCACTGCCTTCCCGGGCCACAGCAGAGAGCTGGCCTGGAAGAGGGGCAACCGGGACAGGATCGGTGCCCCAACTGGGACTAGAACCCGGGGTGCCGGCGCCGCAGGCGGAGGATTAGCCTAGTGAGCCGCGGCACCGGCCTCAAAACCTTTTTTTAATGCTGCCCCCAGCCATAGCTGGAGACAGGCTAGACCGTGGCTCGATGTGCAGAGATTCAGGCCACTAGTGGAGGCCGAGTCCCGGCAGTGTCAGCACTGGGCTGCGGCAGACACAGCTGATGCCCCCATCCGTGTCCCTCAGACCTTATCTCTTCAGCCTGCTCCAGTCAACCTGCAGCCTCCTGGGCCTGCGTCTCATCACTCAAGGTTCTTTCCAAAGCTGCAAATGACCTCTGGATCCGGAGACTGGCTGACAGAGTAGGTGTATAAATACCCCAGCCCCGTGGCAATGACGTCTGCCACGAGGTTGCTTATAATACCAAAACACTGCAGCGACTTCAGTGTCATCGCCGGGGAATGCATTCAATAAAGACGTTACATCCAAACACACAGGGAGACGCTCTGCAGCAGCTAAAAGGCCTGGTGTGGGTTGAGACTGGATGTGGAGAGCTGTTTGTGTATTTATTATTCAGTAGGAAAAGCAGGGTAGATGTCAGAATATCCTGGGTGCCATGACCCAATTTTATGTTTCAGTGCAAGTCTGCGTGCGGGTCTATAGAGGCGTGTGTGATTCTGTGTGTAAGCGCTTGGGCAATGTGTGGAATGAAATTCACCAAATGTCAGCCGAGCTTACCGCTGCATGGTGGCTGGATCTTTTTTTCCCTATTGCTAATCTGCATTTAAATTTTTTAAAATAATGACCAGGTGTGACAAGTAGAATCGGAAATCATAACACAGGAAAAGATAAAAGCCTGTGGTCCAGAATGGCAAAGCTCTGCCCACAGAGCGGCATGAGAGAGGAATACAGGCGACTTTTTTTTCTGATGAGAATGAACCTTTATCTGGCTTTTTTTTGTAGTGATAAAATACACATGGTGTAAAACATCCCATTTTCACCATTTTCCAGTGTGCATTTGGAACCTCCCGCAGCGGCACAGCCATCACCTCCACTTCCGTCACTTTCATGACCCCCATGCTGCACCTCCCCCCCCTGCCTCCCCCAGCCCCTGGCGACCTCCCTGCGTTCTCCTGTGAATCTGGGTGTTGCAGGAGCCCTGCTGAGTGACGTGACACAGTCTTGGTCTTCTTGTGTAGCAGGTGACAAAATTTCCATCCTCTTACATGCTGAATGACGAGGCATCTTCAAAATGTTCATGGAAATCACACATTATGAAAAAACTATGCAGGTATGTCAAAAATGTTTGCACCAAAGTAAATTTGTCTTTGTGAACATTTAAAAAAAAAGAATTTTTAAATATTTATTTGAGAGACAGAGAGACAGAGGGAAAGCTTCCATCCACTGCTTCACTCCCCAGATGAGAGAGCTGAGCTGGACTGGGCTGACCAGAAGCTAGAAACGCAAACCAGGGGTGCAGTGGGTTGAAGCCCCAGCCTGCAGTGGCAGCATCTCATATGAGCGCCGGTTCACGTCCCAGCTGCTCCTCTTCCAATCCAGCTCTCTGCTGTGGCCTGGGAAGGCAGTGGAAGATGGCCCAAGTCCTTGGGCCCCTGCACCCATGTGGGAGACTGGGAAGAAGCACCTGGCTCCTGGCTTCAGATCACCCCAGCTCTGGTCATTGTGGTCATCTGGGGAGTGAACCAGTGGAATGGAAGACTCTCTGTCTCTACCTCTCTCTGTAACTCTGCCTTTCAAAGAAATAAAATAATTCTTTAAAAAAAAAGAAAAGAAACTCAAGCCAGGTTGCCCATGTGGGTGGCAGGAACCCAATGACTGGAGCCATCACTGCTGCCTCCCAGGGTCTGCATTAGCAGGGAGCTGGAGGCAGGAATCGAACCCAGGCCCCTTACCCAGCCTCCACGAACTGTTTGCAGTATTCTCATTGTTTACCCGTTCATTCATCAAGGGGTATTGGATTATTTTCCTTTTCATTCTCGTGAATAATGCTTCTACGGACATGGGTGTTTCATTTGGCTTTACGTGTCCAGCCCTTCCCAGCTGCTCACTGGACTGAGATTCAGCTCAGTATTTCTTAAGCAGCTGCTGAGCGCCACAAATCAGGCCAAGGGCCTTCAATCGCGGTTTTCAGTCGATCTTCAAAATGACTGCTAGTGAAGGCAGCACCGTCATGCCCGCTTTCCAGACAAGAAAGCTCAGGCTCCGAGGGGGCGAGGAACTCGGCCAGCGACACTGTGCCAGCTGGGCAGGCTGGGCCCGCAAATGACTCCGAAATTTCAGAAGCCTCGTTTTTCACTGACAAATGTTTGTACTCGCGCCATATGTGATTGTGGGTGTGGTTGTCCAGGCCAGGCCATCCCCACTCCAGGCTGGCAGAGCAGCTCCCTTGCAGAACACGGCTGGACTCAGGGTAAAGAGAAGAGGAAAAGATGGGAGAGAGAGAGGGAAGGAGGGAGGGAGGAGTAGAGGGAGGGAGGGGGAGAGAGACAGAGCGAGAAAGGGGGGGGGAGAGGGAGAGGGAGAGAGAGAGAGATCTTCCAGTCCTCAAGTGCCAGCAACAGCTAGGGCTGGGCCCAGCCAAAGCCAGGTGCTGGGAACTCAGGCTGGGGCTCCTGCAGGAGCGGCAGGGACCCAGCCGCCTGAGCCGCCAGCTGCTGCCTCCCAGCAGGAACTGGAGTTTGAAGCGGAGCAAGGACTTGAGCACAGACACTGCAATAGACATGAGCGTCCCGAGCATCGCCTTAACTGCTGGGCCAAATGCCCAAGCCAGGCCCATTCCACAGAAGGCGAGGACTGCAAACATCAGGAGGATAAGAGCAGACAAAGGTCAAGAAGGGTTCTCCGGGCCATGCAGTAATGGGTATTTAGATTTCTTAAATGATGGGACCAAGCATTGTGGCGGGACAGGTTAAGTTGCTGCCTGCAGTGCCAGCATCTCATATAGGAACCGGTTCAAGTCCCGGTTGCTACACTTCTGATCCAGCTCCCTGCTAAGGCACCTGGGAAAGCAACAAAAGATGGTCCAAGTGCTTGAGAGACCCACATGGGAGACTCGAAAGAAGCTCCTGGCTACTGGTTCCTAACTTTAGTCCGGCTCAGCCCTGGCCACTGGAGCCATCTAGGGAGTGTATCAGCAGATGGAAGATGTCTCTTTCTCTCTCTATCTCTTCCTGTTGTTATATGTGTAATTCTGCCTCTCAAATAAATAAATCTTTTTTAAAAAATGATTTTCTGATCTGCATTGAGCATATGGCACCTAAAACGAGAGACACGGATTAAAAATTCAAGCACTTTAGTAAAAATGAATGATGGAGGAGTTGCAGCCCTTCCCAGCATCAACCTTTGCTGGCGCCATACCCAAACCCTGCGGCAGATCAGTCTGCTGTGCGCCCACTGCTTGCCCACACAGCCAGGCACTGCCTCCACCATGGAGAACACGACTGCCGGGGCTCGGGAGGAAGTCCAGGGCAGCCGATGCTGGGAGGGGCTGTAATCCTCAGCCACTCATCTTTATTAGATTGCTTGAATTTTTAATATTTAAATTTTTTTAAATTGCTTTTATTATTTATTTAAAAGGCAGAGTTACAGAGAGAGGGAGATCTTCCACCTGTTAGTTCACTCTACAAATAGCCGCAACAGCCAGAGTTGGGCCAGGCCAAAGCCAGGAGTCTGAAACTCCATCCAGGTCTTTTACATGGGTGCAGAGGCCCAAGCACTTGGGCCATCTGCTGCTGCTTTCCCAGGCCATTAGCAGGGAGTGGGATTGGAAGTAGAGCGGCCAGGACTTGAATCCTTGTGTATGCTAGATGCTGCTGTCACAGGCAGTGGCTTAGTATGCTGCTGCACAATACCAGTCCGATATTTAGATTTTTAAAAAATGATTTATTGGGGCCAGCACTATGGCACAGTGGGTTAAAGCCCCAGCCTGCAGCGCCGGCATCCCATATGGGCACCGGTTCGAGTCCCAGCTGCTCCACTTCCAATCCAGCTCTCTGCTATGGCCCAGGAAAGCAGTAGAAGATGGCCCAAGTCCTTGGGACCCTGCACCCATGTGGGAGACCAGGAAGAAGCCCCTGGCTCTCAGCTTCAGATCAGCTCAGCTCTGGCCATTTCAGTCATCTGGGGAGTGAATCAGTGGATGGAAGACCTCTCTCTCTCTCTCTCTCTCTCTCTCTCTCTCTCTAGCTCTACGCTCTACCTCTCTCAGTAACTCTGTCTTTCAAATAAATAAAATAAATCTTTTCAAAAAAGTGATTAATTAGGTGGGAAAGAAAGTGTGCAAGGGATTCCCATGAAGTGTTATGGAGGCCCAATAAGCTAAGGGTAGTTAAGTGATTTTCCTCGGTTTTCCTCTCTATAAAATGGGTCCTTGCACCTTGACTAGGATAACACATGTAAACTCTCGAGGTTGGTGTATGGCACTCAGCAATACTTAACAAGGCATTTGGTCCCAGACTCTCAAATCCGAGCCCCTGAGACAGTGTGCGCCTGGGACCAGGCCTGTCTCCTCAGTCACAGCGGTGCTGTGTGCAGGGAGTCAGTGACCTCATGTCCCTTCAGAGATGCCCACCTGCAAGGAACTGTTGTCTACCCAGAGAGGAACAGCTGGGAGGCGGGGATGAGACACACTCTTCTGAACTGCTTGAAAAAATCCTTTTTATTTTTTTTTTCTGCTTTAAATAAATGGGAATAGCACCAGCATTGTGGCATGGCAGGTTAAGCCACCACCTGTGATGCAGCATCACATATGGGTGCTGGTTCGAGTCCCAGCTGCTCCACTTTCAATCCAGCTCTCTGCTATGGCCTGGGAAAGCAGTAGAAAATGACCCAAGCCCTTGGGCCCCTGCACCAATGTGGGAGACCCGGAAGAAACTCCTGGCTCCTGGCTGCAGATTGATGCAGCTCTGGCTGTTGTGGCCAATTGGGGAGTGAACCAACAGATAGAAGACCTCTCTCTCTCCCTCTTTCTCTATAACTGTGCCTTTCAAAGAATAAAACAGATCTAAAACAAAACAAAACAAAACAAAGTAAAAAACCCTCTTTTCCTTCTGCAGAGCACAATTTTTCTCAAAACTGTCTGAGGACGTCTCTCAGAGTCCTGTGCGTGCCCACCACCAGCTCCAAGGAATTCAAATTTCCAGGACTGGGGAGGAGGCAGGAGCCTGCTCAGCCCCATTTTTAATTAGCTCCCCAGGTAATGCTTAAGGAGAACAAAACTTAAGAGCCACTACTTTATGATTCCCTCGGCATATCAAGTGCATAGCAATGTTAGTTTGCCTTCTGTCTGAGATGGTCTGATAGGTCAGCAGGTCAAGTGCATCCGCCTGTGACTCTGGCATTATTTACTGTGCAAGCAAAAGCCATTCACCCGGTACTCCCACGTTCCCGCCAATGCCAATGGTCAAAGACTGCCTCTACCAGCAAAGGAAGCTAATGAAGCCTAGGGAAATGTGGAAAAAAGCTGAGGAGGTGCGGGCGTTGTGGTGCAACAGGTTCAGCTGCCGCTGGGGATACCCACTTTCCATATCAGAGCATCACTCTGAGTCCTGACTACTCCACGCTTCCTATCCAGCTCTCTGCTAATGTACCTGGAAGGTGGCAGATGATGGCTCAAGTGCTTGGGCCCCTGCAACCCATGGAGGAGACCTGAATAGCATCCCTGGCTGCCACAGGGATTTGGAGAGTGAACCAGCAGATATAAACACTCTCTCTCTCTCTCTCTCACTCACTCTCTCTCTCTTGGCAGGGTGACGCAGGAAGAGGGAGAAAGAGAGAGAGAGATCAATCTACCATCTACTGGTTCATTCCTCAACGGCCAGGGTGGGGCCAGGCCAAAGCCAGAAGCCTGGAACTCCATGCAGATGGCAAGGGCTCAAGGACTTGGACCATCCTCTGCTGCTTTTCCAGGCCATTAACAGGGAGTAAGATCGGAAGTGGGGCAGTGGGGATGTGAATCAGAGCCCATATGAGATGCTGGCATCACAAGGAGTGAGTTAACCCACTATGCCACAGCGCCAGCCCCAAATAAATAAATCTTAAAAAAAAAAAAAAAAAAAAGAACGAAGAGACCCTGCCATAGAACCATAGAACTAAGCTTGGAGATGCATAAAGTGGAAAAAAAAAAAAAAAAAAAAAAAAAAAAAAAAAAAACAACACCAGAATGTTCAGTAATGGGTTTAGTCTGCTAGCATTTGTGTAAGACGAATCCTAACACACACATAAGACACTTATCTATTTATGTATGCAAATCTTTGTATATGCAAATCTATGGGCGAACATACAAAGGAAAGAGAGAGACTTCCCAGAACAGAACACCCACCCCTGCTTCTGAATTTCCAGCCATCTGAATGCATTCCTTTCTCAAAATAAATTAACCTCAAATGTGGCACCTTGCTGGCTGGAAGCGCTGCCTGGGAGCCGCAATGGATGTGCCGGCCTCGCCCTCGCTGTCCCTGAGGCCCTCGCTGTCCCTGTGGCCCTCGCTGTCCCTGTGGCCCTTGCCCAGGTCTTTCCTGTCCAGGCTCGATCACCAGCGTGGTTGGCAGGGCTGGCGGGGCTGGCGGGGCTGTGAGTCAGACGAGCCCGCCACTCAACTCGCCAGGGCAGAGGCCGCAAGAGCGCAGCAGGAGCCTCCCTGATCTGACTCCTGCCAGAAGCAAAGGGGTCAGGTGCAGGTGGGGGTCACCCTCGCTCGGGAAGGGGAGGCGCCCGCCCGCCAGCCCCAGCTCTGCAGCAGCAGAACCTTGGGAGTTTGGAGGACCCAAGAGGGAGGGAACCGAGTCCCCGTCGTCCTGCGAGGGACCTTAAGCAAAAACGAGGAATCTGTTATTAAAAATGACATCAGAGGAGCTCACGGTCCAGCCATTCCACTCCTGGATTTTTCCTCCAGGGAATGGGAAATATGTATGTCCATACCAAGACTTGTACACGAATGTTCATAATAGCCTTATTTGCAATGACCCAAGCTGGAAACAAACCAAATGTCCATCAGGAGATGGATGCATCAAACAGAACACGGCGTAGCCATTCCACTGAATAATCCTCAACATCTAAAATGAGCCGTGGGCACCTGCAGCCGTGTGGACGGTTCTAAAAACAGGGGTGCTGAGAAAAAACAGCCAGGCAGAGAAGCCTGCACACCCTCTGACTGCAATTGTCTAAAGCTCCAGGGACAAGTGCTTGGCACAGTGGGTAAGGTCCTGCTTAGGATGCCCAAACCCCATTCTGGAGTACCTGGGTTCCAGTCCCAGCTCCGCTCCTGACTCCAGCTTCCTGCTAATGAAGACCCTGGGAAGCGACAAATAATGGCCCAAGTCGTTGGCTCCTTGCCACCCACTTGGGAGACCCAGATAGAGTTCTGGGCCCCTGGCTTTGGCCTGGGCCTGCCCTGGGTATTGTGGATGGAAGATCTCAGCATATCTCTCTCCCTCTTTCTCTTTGTCTACCTATTTTCAAATAAATAACTTTTGAAGGATTTTATTTATTTACTTGAGAAGTAGAGTTACAGAGAGAGAGGTCTTCCACCCACTGGTTCACTCTCCAAATGGCCCCAACAGCCAGAGCTGGGCCAATCCAAAGCCAGGAGCCAGAAGCTTCTTCCGAGTATCCCACGTGAGTGCAGGGCCATCCTCTACTGCTTTCCCAGGCCATTACAGAGAGCTGAATCGGAAGAGGAGCAGCCAGGACACAAGCAGGTGCCCATAGGGGATGCTGGTGCTGCAGGCAGTGCTTAACCAACTATGCAACAGCAACGGCCCCATAAATAATTTTTAAAACTCTGAAAAATAGAAGGTAATCTGTAGTGGTGGAAACCAGATTGGTGGTCGCTCAGGATAGGGCAGAGGGGGTGAGGAGGGAGGGGTTTACCCAGCGGCACGAGAAAGCTCTTGGAAGTCTTGACTATGCTGACTGTGGTGAGGGTGGCACAGTGCATGCATATGACACAAATCACCCAATGACTCACTTTAAATACAGCAGCTTATTGTATATTGATTGCACCTCCATAACGTTGTTTTGGTTTTAGTTTTAATGATTTATTTATTTGGAAGGCAGAGTTATAGAGAAAGAAAGACAGAGAGATCTTCATTTGCTGGTTCACTCCCCAGATGGCCACAATGCCCAGAGCTGGGCCAATCCGAAGCCAAGAGCCAGGAGCTTCTTCTGGATCTCCCATGTGGTTGTAGGGGCCCTAGCACTTAGACCATCTTCCACTGCTTTCCCAGGCAGTAGCAGAGAGCTGGATCAGAAGTAGAGCAGCTACGTCTGAACTGGCGCCCATATGGGATGCTGGCACTGCAGGTGGCGTACCCACTATGCCACAGTGCCAGCCTCTATTTTGTGATCTTACAGTATCACATGGAGCTCAAGAAAGAAGTCAAGCATGTTGGATGGGAGGAAATGTTCTGTATCTTGATTGCTGTGGTAGTTACACAACTGCAGACATGTGTAAAAGCTCTTAGAATCATATGCTGCAAACTCAGTGATTTTATTGCATATAGATTATACCTCAATAAAGCTGCTCTTTTACCAAATAGGACACATGCAGGCACACATGTACCCTCACACGGAGAGCACGTTGGGCAGTGGGGGCCCAGGAACAGTCAGCACCCCCTGCATGGTTTCTCTCCATCTTGCCTGTCTTTCTCTGCTTCTTAGACATCTCTATCACTCTTCCTTCTCCCTCTAACCCTCCCAGCCAAATGCTTGCACACTAGTTGCCTGAAAAGGCAGGCTGTTCAGTTGCTGGTATTTTCTGAGCTTTGTATCGCAAGGATACAAGAAATAAGGGAACTTCTGAACTACAGCGCAAAACGTATGGGGAAGGATTCTGATTGGTCTGCTTGGAGTTAGATGTCAGGGCTTTGGTCGTTTATTTGGAAATTATTGGGCAGCACTCACAAACGTTGTGCCAGGAAGCTAATGAATTCTCTGCCCAGCGTGGGCTACAGTTCAGTGAGGGGACCACAGACGAGCAAACAAATAGTGCTTCCACTTTAAGTTGTGCCAAGCGCGTGAAACAAAAAAAGAGTACGGGGAGAGGGAGTGATCAGGGGGCAGGGGGTGACTTAGAGGAGGTAGTCAGGGACCTAAGGAGAGAGGAACTTGTTTCATTTCCCCTTGTCTTAGGAAGCCTCAGAGGCAGGGAGCCAGAGGACTGGTTTGATGCAATTGGGGGGAAAAAAAAAAAAAAGAACTCCATGGTGGGTGTTGTGGCAAAGGTTAAGCCACCGCTTGGGACGCCTGCATCCCATATCAGAGAGTTGGTTTGAGTCCCAGCTCCTCCGCTTCCTGCTTCTTGCGAATGTGCACTCAGGGAGGCAGCAGATGATGGCTCGAGTACCCAGGTCCCCGCCACCCATGCGGGAGAACCAAATGCAGTTCCTGGCTACTTAGTGGCCTCAGTCTGGCCCCACCCAGCTCTTGTAGGAATCTGGGTAGTGAAGCAGTGAATAAAAGATCCCTCCCTCTGTCTCTCAGTCACTCTTTCAAATAAATAAATAAATAAATAAATAAATAAATCGCTTTGTAAAAAAGAAAGAGCAGTCTCATCGTCCACTAGACATTTATGAAACTGAAAAATCTGTAAAATTATCTGAGCCTGGAATTCAATACCATTTAACATACAAGCATGGTTGCTATAAATATTTCACAGGAATGCAACTCAAGTGAAAACCAAGGGACCTGATCTAGTTGGGAGCTTGTCTGAGAATTGATTCTAGAAGAGCACATTGCCAATAGCAGTGCTCACGGCTTTTAGGGAGCAACACACCTGAATCAGCCAGCACGCACAGCTGAGGCTGCCAGGGTGCGTCTATGTACAGCTGCAAACATCTGTCTCCCTTCCTTCTAGTATAATCGTGCCCAGGTATTTACAAGTTTAAATGTACTTCATTATAAAGTACTTTCCTTTTTGACAGAAGATGTAACCCAAGCATACGTTGTACACACTCGGTCCTATGACTACACACCGCCACTGGCACCCTCTTGTGAATGAAGGAATTGAGGTACAGGGTAGTGCCCACGGTATGTACACAGCAAGTAGGTGTTACAGCAGGAGCTCAAACCTAGAAGTTCACTCGGAGACTCCTGCTGTCTAACGTGCTACATCCAATAGGCTTCAGGCGGGTTAAGGTGTCTGTGAATTCTGTTTTCAGGATGGTAAGGTGGTTCTGCAGCACTGGTTCTCATAAGGATGAGACGTGATGGTCTGGATGCTGTCTGGCTCTCTCCTAGCTCTAAAATCCCTTTTCTTGGGGACAGTGCTGTGGTGTAGTGGGTTAAGCCGCCATCTACAGCACCAGATCCCATTGCCAGTCAGTTCAAGTCCCAGCTGCTCTACTTCTGATCCAGCTCCCTGCTAATGCACCTGGGAAAGCAGTGGGAGATGGCTCAAGCCCCTGGGCCCCTGCACCCATTTTCTTTTCTTTTCTTTTCTTTTTTAATTTATTTATTTGAAAGACAGAGTTACAGAGAGAGGTAGAAACAGAGAGAGAGGTCTTTCATCTGCTGGTTCACTTCCCAGATGGCCGCAACAGCCGGAGCTCCGCTGATCCGAAGCCAGGAGCTTCTTCTGGGTCTCCCATGTGCATGCAGGGGCCCAAGGACTTGGGCCATCTTCTACTGCTTTCCCAGGCCATAGCAGAGAGCTGGATCAGAAGTGGAGCAGACAGAACTCGAACCAGTGCCCCTATGGGATGCTGGCATTGCAGACGACGGCTCTACCTGCTACACCACAGTGCTGGCTCCACGTGATACTGACTCTCAAATAAACAGATACAGCTTTTAAAAAAATAAGATAAAATCCCTTTACTCAGGCCGTGTTCCTAATCAACTTTACTCACTCAAATTAACATGGGAGCTCGAGAACCTCCCCAAAGAGGAGCAGCGTTACGTCAGGTAAGTGAGGTTACTATGAGTTTTTCTGAACCACGCAGGCCCCCTCAGATGTGGCTGGTGGGAGGGCAACGAGTGATGCTTTCTCAGCCTAAATCCAACAACACACCCCAAGAACATTAAAGACGTCCTCATCTGGGGAGAAGGTTTGATGCGGAGGTTGAGGCCCGGACAGGAGGCCTGCTTCTCACATCGGAGCGCCTGGGTTCCAGTGCCCGCTCTGCTCCGAAGCCCAGCTCCCTGCTAACGCACACCCTGGGAAGCAGCAGATAACGGGCTCAGGTACTTGGGTTCCTGCCATACGTGGGAGACCCAAATGGAGCTCCTGGCTGCTGGCTTCATCCTGGCCCAGCCCTGGCTGTTGTAGGCATTTGGGGAGTGAACCAGCGGATGGGAGCGGGAGCTACAACAAAGTGTCTGGGTTGTGGTGCAAGGTTCCGTGTAGAGAGGCAGGAAGGAGCTGGAGCAGGAAGCACCTTTTACGCTAAACCTCTCCCTGAAAACCCACAGAGCTTCGGAAGGTGACGTGTTCAACTTCGTGTCGGGGAGAGACCACGTGGACAGCCTCATGGGATGGGTCGCGGTGGGGCCAGACTGGGGACCGTGTAGAGGCAGAACCAACTCAGGCAGCGGCTACGGGGAGCCAGGGGTGGGCACTGCAAGCCACCAGGGGCAGAGACCACATCTGAGCCCTATACTGCAGTCCCTTCCTGCTATGGGTAGGATGATGGCTTCATTCACTCAGATTATCATAAACAGGGTGAGGGGTGCTTATAAATAATACAAACCTTGTGCTCACAGTTTTGGGGGCTGGCAAGTCCAAGACCAAGGTGCTGACACGGTCACTGCCTGGGGTGGGTCCACTTCCTGCACAGGCCGCACCTCCACCCTGAAGCTCTCGGGGTCTTTCCCAGGAGCTCTGAAGGAGAGACAGAAAGATCTTTGATCTTCCGTTGTGAGTTCACTCTCCAAACAGCCGCAAAGGCCAGGCTGAAGCCAGGAGCCAGGTACTTCCTCTGGGTCTCTCACATAGATGACAGGGACCCAAGCACTTGGGTCATCTGCTGCTACTTTCCCAGGTGCTGAAAAAGGATCAGAAGCAGGGAGCTGTACTGGAAGTGGAGCAACCAGGACTTGAACCGGTGCACATGTGGGATGCCAGCACTGCAGGTGGTGGCTTAACCCGCATTGCCACAGCAAACCCCCTGGAGCTAGGAAGAGCCAGGAAGGCTTCTGTCCAGGTTCCAGAGAGCACCTGGCCCTGGCCCCTGGATTTCAGACTTGCAGCCTCCAGCACTCGGAGACACGGCGTTCCCATTGTACGAAGCCACCCAGTCGGTGGCACCCTGTTACAGCAGCCCCAGGAAGTGGGCACACAGCCCTGTACTTAAGATGCTGTGCCCACATAAACGCAGCTCGGTGTCAGCCTGAGTTCGAAGTGTCCCACTCAGAACACCCCATTCTTCCTTGCAACTCCCTACAAGGAAGACTCTATCATCATCCCGTTATAGTTAAGGAAACTGAACCCCAGAGTGATGAAGCGAATTCCTGAAGGTTACAAGACTGCGCTAAATGGCAGAGAGAGGAACTGACGATTGGCAGGCCCACGCCAGCCTCGTGCTTTTACCCAATATGCTATGCAGCTGTTGCCCTGAAAACCTCAACGAAGGGAGAAGCGAGCAGATGGATGGGGTGCCAGCGCAAAAAGTGAAGGCAATATAGAGAGGGCTTTCCCCACCTGTGCGATCAAAACGCTACAGGGAGGTGCCGCTGCGCTTGCTTCCCAGCTCTGCTCAGACACCGATCGGTAGTTTGCTCCAGGCCCTGGAGGGAGTAATTATGCCATGCAAGTGACAAAAGCCACAAGCCAGGCCGGCACCATGGCTTAACAGGCTAATCCTCTGCTTTACGGCACCGGCACACCGGGTTCTAGTCCCGGTTGGGGCGCCGGATTCTATCCCGGGTGCCCCTCTTCCAGGCCAGCTCTCTGCTATGGCCCGGGAAGGCAGTGGAGGATGGCCCAAGTGCTTGGGCCCTGCACCTGCATGGGAGACCAGGAGAAGCGCCTGGCTCCTGGCTTTGGATCGGCGAGATGCGCCGGCTGCAGCGGCCATTGGAGGGTGAACCAACGGCAAAAAGGAAGACCTTTCTCTCTGTCTCTCTCTCTCACTATCCACTCTGCCTGTCAAAAAAAAAAAAAAAAAAAGCCACAAGCCAGAGCTTCAGTTATTGTGTTGTTGATGATGCAGGCTTAAGAAAATGAAGGGGAAAATATTAGTGAGGCACATTTCACTTACAAATGCATCATGTCTACAGCTATTGCATTACAAACAGCACATAAAATATTGAAGGGGACCAGAAATTGTGACACCATGGTTAAGCTACAGCTCGGGACACCTGCATCCCATATCAAAGTGCCTGGGATCAAATCCTGCCTCTGTTTCCTAGCACCTCCTGCGGGGACAACATGTGATGGTTCAAGTGCTTGGGCCCCTGCCAACCACGAGGAAGACTCAGTCACTGACTCCTGGCTTTGGCCTGGCCCAGCCCTGGAGGTTGCAAGTATTTAGGGAGTGAACCAGTGGATAGCAGATCTCTATCTCTGTCACCCCGACTTTGAAGTAAATAAACAGACCTTTGCACTGGGGCATAGCAGGTAAAGCCACTGCCTGCAGTGCTGGCTTCCCATTTGGCCACCACTTCAAGTCCTGGCTGCTCCACTTCTGATTCAGCTCCCTGCCCATGTGCCAGGGAAAGCAGTGGAAGATGGTCCTAGTCCTTGGGTCCCTGCACCCATGTGGGAAGACTCGGAAGAAGTTCCTGGCTCCTGGCTTCAGATCAGCCCAGCTCCAGCTGTTGTGGCCATTTGGGGAGTAAACCAGTAGATGGAAGACCTCTCGCTCTCTCTGCCTCTCTGTAGCTCTTTCAAATAAATTAAATCTTTAAAAATAAGTTGTTGTTGTTTTTTTTTAAATCAATGATACAGTCGTCTAGTGGGGAAACCCTATCATCTAGTTCTGCAGAGTCACATTACTGATGAATGAGGGCAGTTCTCCTATCCTCTTCATTGGTTGACTTCTGAGTCATTTTAGGAAAATATCAAGCAACATTTATGCTGGGCCTGTCAATTGCAACCATCTGTTAGCTAGGACACAAGAGTGGCAAAAATCAACAAAAACATTCATGAAAATCAATCGCCTGTGCGGAGTTTACATGAGGACGCCTGATATTTTATTACTTTTTAAACTGTGTATCACAATCCTTTCATAGTAAAATCTAAGCTGGTACAAATGTCTCCACCACGTGCAGGTGCATACGCACAGGTACACGTGCACACACAAACTGCTTTCCCCTAGACATCGTTAACCCTCCCGGCCACACGGCCCAGCCATTCCACTCTCCCAAGACGGGCTCCCTGAAGCTAAGGAAGTAAAGGCCTTCAGTGCCAAAAGGGCTGGAAGAGGCACTGGATTCACAGGGGATGAAAACGGCCGAGGGGCAGCTCTTCAAAGCCCGGGGAAGGCTGTGCCTTGAGTGACAGGGAAAGTGGCAGGGGAGAGCAGCAGTGCGGGCTGGTGGCTCTCACAGGAATTACCCAAGGGCAGAGAGCAGAAGTCTAGAAATGACACCGGGAAGCTGGCCCCTCAGTCCCCACGGGTCATGGGACAACAAGTCTTCTCCACTTTTGGGGTCACAGGGAAGTGTCCTCGGGGGACAAGCCGGTTTCCATTCTTCAGCGCAGCGTCCACTTGGTGCAGTGGGATGATCAGGGTGAGCAGTGAGACACTGCAGGGTGGAACCCCGAGCTCTGTGATCCTGGGCAAGACACTCAACCTCTCTGGGCTTCCACATCCTGTTTCACTGGAGAGAACACCACTGATGGCTCGAAAGATGATATACATAAAACACTAAGCACCATGCCTGGCACACAGTAAGCTTTCAATACAATTGCAAATATTATTGTGACCCTGTAAATTAACAAATAAGATTAAGCATGTAATTATAATTTTATTTGCAGGAGAGAAGGAAATGTATCATTTTAATAATGACTGACAGTGAGGTTTGTGTGTGTGGGGGGGGGGGGTTTTTTTTTTTTTGTTTTTTTGTTTTTGACAGGCAGAGTAGACAGTGAGAGAGAGAGACAGAGAGAAAGGTCTTCCTTTGTTGTTGGTTCACCCTCCAATGGCCGCCACGGCCGGCGCGCTGCAGCCGGCGCACTGCGCTGATCCAATGGCAGGAGCCAGGTGCTTCTCCTGGTCTCCCATGGGGTGCAGGGCCCAAGCACCTGGGCCATCCTCCACTGCACTCCTGGGCCACAGCAGCGAGCTGGCCTGGAAGAGGGGCAACCGGGACAGAACCGGCACCCCAAATGGGTCTAGAACCCGGTGTGCTGGTGCCACTAGGCGGAGGATTAGCCTGTGACAGTGAGGTTTTTAAAATTCATTTTTCCATATTTTCCAAAACTTCTATAAGCCCGTTGTGATTTTCATTCTGGAAAAAATATTCTTTAAAACAAAATGAGAAAGTTGGGGTGGGCCTTTGGGCTAGCAGTTAAATGCTGGCTAAGACGCCTGCAATGGAGCCAGCGTTGTGGCACAGCAGGGTCGTGACAACAGCAACCCATGTGAGCACCAGTTCAAGTCCCGGCTGCTCCACTTCTAAACCAGCTCCCTGCTAATGTGCCTGGGAAAGCAGCAGCAGATGGCCCAAGTACTTGGGCTCCTGAACCCATGTTGGAGACCCAGACAGAGTTCCAGTCTTCTGGCTTCAGCCTCGCCCAGCCCCAGCCGTTGCAACCATTCAGGGAGTGAATCAGCGGATGGAAGATCTGTCTCTGCATCTCCGTCCTTCAAATCTTTAAGAAAGATACCTCTTGAGATGCTTGGGTTTGAGTCTCAGCTCCACTTCCAATTCCAGCCTCCTGATAATGCGAACCCTGGGTGGCCTCAAGTACTTGGGTCCCTGATGCCAACAAGGGAGACCTGGATTAAGTCCCAGTCCTGGATTCAGTCCAGCCCAGCCTCAGTTGTTGTGGGCATTTGAGGACTGAACCAGCAGAAGGAGGATCTCTGTCTCTGTCTCTCTGCCTTTCAAATGAAGATAAATAAAAATGATTTGTTAAAGCAGACGAGCATACAGGCTGGCGCTGTGGCGTAGGTTAAGCCACCACCTTCTGCGATGGTGGCATCCCATATGGGCATGGGTTCAAGTCCCAGCTGCTCCATTTCCAATCCATCTCCCTGCTAATGCACTTAGGAAAGCAGAAGAAGATTCTCCAAGTATTTGGGCCCCTGCACCTGCATGGGAGACCCAGAAGAGGCTCCTAGCTCCTGGCTTTGGATTAGCTCAACTCCAGCCATTGCGGCCATTTGGGAAGTGAACCAGTGGATGAAGACCTTGCTCTCTGCTTCTGCCTCTGCCTCTCTATGACTCTGACTTTCAAATAAAATAAAATATATCTAAAGAAAGACTTATTTTTATTTATCTGAAAGGCAGAGTTAGAGAGGGAGAGACAGTGAACTTTCATCTGCTAGTTCATTCCCTAAACAGCTGCAATGGTCAGAGCTGGAAGTAGCCGATCTGAAGGCCCAAAGAATTGGACCATCTTCTACTGCTTTCCTAGGCCATAGCAGAGAGCTGGATCAGAAGGGGAGCAGCCAGGACTCAAACCTGCGCCCATATGAGACACTGGCACTGCAGGCAGCAACTTTACCTGCTATGCCACAGCATCAGCCCCCCAAAATAAGCATGTATGTGTGTGTGTGTATAGATATACATACATATATATGACCAGTACTATGTCAGGACATGAAACAGTCTTTATAGAACACTGGCCTGATATTTGGGCAAGTTATTATGAAAGGCAGAAAAACAAAAAAACTTGCAGCATTTATTCTTCGAAGTCACCCTTTTTCACCATTAAAATATTGGTGAGCGGTCCGGTGCTGTGGTATAGTGTGTGAAACCACCACCTGCAGTGCCAACATCCCATGTGAAGCCGGTTTTAGTCCCAGCTGCTCCCCTTCCAATCCAGCTCTCTGTTGTGGCCTGCCTGGGAAAGCGGTGGAGGATGGCCCAAGTCTTTGGGCCCCTGCACTCACGTGGGAGACCTGGAAGGAGCTCCTGGCTCCTGGCTTCAGGTCAGAGGAGGCTCCTGGCTCCTGATCGACGAAGCTCTGGCTGTTGCCGCCATCTGGGGAGTGAACCAGCAGATGGAAGGCCTCTTTCTGCCTCTGCCTCTCTGTAGCTCTGCCTTTCAAATAAATACATTTTTAAAAAGAAAAATTGGTGGAGGCCAGTGCTGTGGCACAGTGGGTTAAAGTCCTGGCCTGAAGCGCTGGCCTCCCATATAGGCGCCAGTTCTAGTTCCGGCTGCTCCTCTTCTGATCCAGCTATGGCCTGGGAAAGCAGTAGAAGATGGCCCAAGTCCTTGGGCCTCTGCACCCACGTGGGAGATCTGGAAGAAACTCCTGGCTTCTGGCTTCAGATCAGCACAGCTCTGGCATTGCAGCCATCCAGGGAGTGAACCAGCAGACGGAAGACCTCTCTCTGTGTCTCTACTCTTTCAAATAAATAAAATAAATCTTAAAAAAAAAAAAAAAGAAAGAAAATTTGGTGAGTTTAAAGGCTGTCTCCTCTTCTGTTTTCTGTCTCATTCCATGATTTTAGATTACAAGACTTGTAGACTGGTAGTGATGAATAAAGGTGCTATAAATTAACCTACACATGATTCAAATCTTTAATTTATGTATTCATTAAAATTTTACCTGTTATCAATCTTAGAGTTCCAGGTGTTAATGGCAATTCCAAATGAAAGTCAAATATGATCATTTGCATAAAAGCATGAGAAGATGATTAATTGGCATTTTCATGCAACTGCGATCTATTCTGCACTTCTAGAGCAGAAAAAATCAACTAAAAACATTTACCTATGCTAATCCTCAGGCAGCCACAGGACATCCCGCAGTGGTCCATGTGCTCAGCCACATTTACAGCATTTTCATTACTGGCGTCATATTTCATATTTCCTGATTTTAAAAGCGGTCACAATTGAGAATCCTTGAAAATTAGAAGGATTTCCACATCATTCCTTGGATATCGATGCCTTTGGTTCCAAAAGATAGTGAGTGGCGATGGTACTGTGGCATAGTGGATAAAGCCACCGCCTGCAGTGCTGGCATCCCATATAGGTGTTGGCTGGAATCCCAGCTGCTCCATTTCCAATCCAGCTCTCTGCTATGGCCTGGGAAAGCTGGAGACCCAGAAAAAGCTCCTGGCTCCTGATTGGCCCAGCTCTGGCCATTGCGGCCATTTAGGGAGTCAACCAGCAGATGGAAGACCCTTCTCTCCCCATCTCTCTCTCTCTCCCTGCCTCTTTGTAACTCTGCCTTTCAAATAAATCATGTCTTTAAAAAAAGACAGTGATTAAAGCTACTCAGGCTAATGAATTCCCATTTGTGTTTTCGCATGATTTGGGGAATATACCACAATTGCAAGGAGCCTAAACTTAAGGTGCCCTAAAAAAATCAAGTCACAGAGCTTAGGCAGAAAAGTGTTTTCAGAAAAGAGATTTATCTATGCTGAATAAAAGCTGTACCCTGGCAGCTCAGATCCAGTTTGAATCCTAAAGCAAGTCCAGGCTGGTTATCTAATGCCTCTGCAGGAATCTAGGCCATGCATTAATGCACTAAAGATAAAATCAATTTGAAAATTTCTTAAATCAAATACCAATCCCGGAGTAAAACTCTATGTGCAGGAGAGCCAGCCAAGAGTAATAGGAAGCCAATTATAAACGATAAACCACTCTGCTCAAATGTCCTGGTTTGTTATTGGCAGGCCCCATTACACACAGTTTGCACAAGTTAAATCCACTGACAAGACAGAACTGCCATATACAAGTGCACACACCCAAGCGGGCACCTCAGCTAACAGGGCCTCTTACTGAGCACAAAAACCCTAAGCAACATGCTGCACACATCACCCCCAAACGGCTTCCCATGCTCCTGGGGCGGTACAGCCTTGCAGTGAAGGGCTGACTTTAGAATCAGACAGACTCTAATACTGGCCCTGCCACCTTCTGGCTGTTTACTTCTCAGTGTCTTCATCCTTAAAGGGGTTATCAGGACCAGTGTTGTGGAGTAGTGGGTAAAGCTGCCACCTGCAACACCAGCATCACATATGGGTGCCAGTTCAAGTCCCGAGCTGCTCCACTTTCAATCCAACTCCCTGCTAATGAGCCTGGGAAAGCAGCAGAAGGTGACCAAAGGGTTTGGGCCCCTGCCACCCTTGTGGAGACCCAGATGAAGCTCCTGGCTCCTGGCTTCGACCTGGCCAGTCCTAGCTGGTGTGGCCATCTTGGGAGTGAACCAGCAGATGGAAAATTTGTCTCTCCTTGACTTTTAAATAAATAAATAAATCTTAGATAGAGGATGAAAACAAAAGGGGTTATAGCAATGAGGCCTATGTGGTAGTCTATGAATAATGAACAAGGTGTGTGAAATTCTAAGTATTGTAATATTCAATGGAAGTTGGCAGGCATTAGCCCCTTGTCCCTCCATTTTGGGGACAGTCCCAGTCCCAAAACAGTTGGAGACAGAAGTGACATGGCTAATAGCATGTTGTCACACATGCAAGGTTGCATGTAGTCAAGTACTCGTGCAATCAGAGGTGGGTGGTTTTACACATCTTCCCCGCGGCTACCCAGTATACCAGTTGACCTTAGATAATCCCATGAAATGTGAATGTAGATATACATTCTTCATGTAGTCCTGGGCTCTGGAGCTGAAAGCCGGGATATCCACTCCCTGCCTCTGCTGCTCTCTTAGGTAAGGCCTCAGCACCTCCATCCTCGGCTGCTGCAACCCATCACCAAGCCACCATCCACAAATGGTCTCACAGCTTCTTTCTCTCCAACTCCTTCTCATTCATTCACCTGATAGCTACTGCACACATAGTGCAAACCAGGCCCTGCGTTCTGAATTGCCACGACAGCTGTGACCCTTCATTTAAGGACCTTTTTGACAAACACTTTTTGCTCCCCAATCTTAAGGGCCCCCCATTACCTGAAGCAGATTCACACCTACGGATCTGGATTCAGAATGACTTAGGTGGTATGGATATTATGAATAAAGCACACAGTTAAGGTCTGATGTCTCTTCCAGACTGAGAAACAACAGACAAACTTCCACATTTCTTACTATGAGCCATGATATTCTCTGCAAATAGGACCCCAATCACCTTCCCAGCCTCACCAAATCAACAGTTTGGCATCTAACTTTTACCTGCACTCCTTACTACCCTCCACCCGTACTGCCCACACTGCCGTCCCCTCAACATCCCAAGCTGCTTCTTTCAAGTTCACACACATTCCTTGGGCAGTGTCCCACCACCTTCACACAGCAGGTGCACACAGCAAGTTGCTGTACCTTGCTCACACACGGACCCTGGCCACTCCATCTAACTCCATATGTGGCCCATCACCCCGACCTGTTTTATTTTCTTCCTACTTCACAGCACCACTCTGAAAAAAGTGTTAGTTACTGGTGTACTTGTTTATTCTCTACCTTCTCCACTTGAATTGAAGGCCCACCAAGCACTTTGTCTTGCTCCCCCACCCCCACCCTCAGTGCCTAGAACAGCTCAAATGTTTACCAAATAAATCACCAGTCTTTTATAGGAACTTCAAACACAGCAGTTAACAGGCCATTTGTGGGGGCAGCACCGTGGCGTAATGGGTTAATCCTCCACCTGTGGTGCCAGCATCCCATATGGACGCCGGTTCTAGTCCTGGCTGCTCCTCTTCCAATCCAGCTCTCTGCTGTGGCCTGGGATAGCAGTAAAATATGGCCCAAATCCTTGGGCCCCTGCCCCTGCATGGGAGACCTGGTAGAAGCTCCTGGCTCCTGATCTGCGCAGCTCCGGCTGTGGCAGCCATTTGGGGAGTGAACTAACAGAAGGAAGACCTTTCTCTCTGTCTCTCCCTCTCACTGTCTGTAACTCTACGTTTCAAATAAATAAATAAAAATTAAAAAACAAAAACAAAAACAGGCAATTTGTATAACCCCTTCCAGCCAAAGCTCTCTTGGTTATCAAGAAACTGACTCAGGCCACTTCAAACAAGGAGGGATGGGGCACACACCACTGAAAGGACTTCAGGGTAAGACTTATCGCTGGACCTCATGGGAAAGCAGGACTCTGACTGAACTGGGCTGGATCCAAGGCATTTCTCCCCTACTCCCAGTCCATCCTCTCTGCCTCCCTGGGCTGCTCCTCCATCTTCCTCCCTCAGCCCTGACTACTCACCTTATATGATCCGACACATGCACCTGCCTTATTGGCCTCTCACATCCAGGAGTCTCCCTCTGTTGAAGCTGAGGCCCTCCACTGGTCAGCCTTGGGCTGTCTACCCTTGACTCAGTCAGTTATGGCCTGGTGGGTCGAGGAGCAGGCACAAGGAAGGGCTGCGTAGTAGGTCTTCCAGAGCCTGAAGACAACCAAATCTACCTGGCTAAATCACACCCACCAGGGATCACATCACACTGATTTCTTCCAGACATACCTTGTTTGTTCCTGCCTCCATTCCTTGTATTATTTCCTCTGCCTAAATGGTATTTCCCCACATCACCCCTTTTTTTAAGCATAGAATTCAGCAGCATTTAGTACATTCACACTGTTGTGCAAATATTAGCACTAATTCCAAGAACTCCTTCATCACCCCAAAAAGAAACCCATACCCATTAGCAGTCAGCACCCAACCCCAGCCCAAGGAATCAATGTTTCCACTTTGCTCAGAGATCTATCTGGAACTGGGCATTACCTATGAGTACACTGAATTGCTGGATCCTATGGCAACCGTTTACCTTTTTGAGCAAGTGCCAAACTATTTTCACAAGCAGCTGCAGCACCTCTCCATTACCTTCAGCAATACATGAGGGCCTGAAGGTCTCTACACTTTTGCCAAAACTTGTTTTTCTCCATCTCTTCTATTATAGCCATCCTAGTGGATGTGAAGCACTGTGTCACTGGGCACTGACCTTTTATTTATCTATTTGAAAGTCAGAGTTACAGAGAGGGAGACAGATATCTTCTAACCACTGGTTCACCTCCAGATGACCACGATGGCCAAGGCTAAACTATAATTCCATCTGTGTCTCCCACATGAGGAACAGGTACCCAAATAGGGGCCAATTTCCCCTGCTTCAGCAGGGAGCTGGATCAGCAATGGAGCAGCCAGGACACCAGCCAGCACCCAAGTGCAATGCTTGCGTTGCAGGCAGCAGCCTCTACCTGCTACGCCTCGCTGGCCCCTCACTGCCCTTTTTACTACCTTGTACCTGAAGCCCATCTCAAATGTGCTCCAGGGCTGCTTTAGTTACTCCCTAGTACTACGGCACCGTGACACACCTGTGCACGTTGAAGCCCATTATCTACTGCACACCTGCCACATGCGGAGCACTATTCTAGGTGCTAAAGATATGGTGAACAGTCAGAACAGAAAACACACCCATGCCCTTCTGGAGCTTAAATTCTGGTGCGGAGACAAAGAATGAAGTTTGTGAGTCGGTGGTGAAGTGCTACAGAGAACACTGAAACAGAGCAGGACAGCAGCGCACGCCTGTGGTGTGCTGGTGGTGATTTTACATAGGGCGGTCAATGGAAGACTTGACTGAAGTTCTGTGGGAACAGGAACTGAAGTCTGAACAATGAGACATCACAGTGATGTCAAGGAGACACAGGGTATGGGTCTGGAATCCAAGAGTTTCTATGGACAGAGGAGTGGAGCTAATGAGCAACCAGAAACTCAAGCTGAGGTGCGAGCAACTAAACCAGGTGAAAACCCATGAATGTCATGTCCTCAAAGTCTGTGTAAGGTTTCCTGTTGCTGCTCTAACGACCACAAGCTTAAAGCCACAACACGTTGTCTTGCGGCTCTGGAGCAATCCCACTTGGGACTACGATCAGGTGTTGGCAGGCTGAGTTCTTTCCTGGAGGCTCCAAGTTCCACCTTGCCTTTTCCCAGGTTCAAAAGGCTACCCTCATTCCTGGGCCCAAGGCCTCCTTCTCCATCTTCCAAGACAGCAGCATCTGACATCTACCAAGAAAGTCTCCTTATGCCCACTTGGGACCCATGCCCACTTGGCACATCCCATCCAGGATACCTCGCCAACCCATCTCAATACCCTTAATTTACTCACATCCACAATCTGCTGTCACCACATGGAGTACTAGTCAAAGGTCCCAAGATTTACAACGTGGACACCTTCTGGCAGGGGGACGTTATTCTGCAAATGAACAGCAAAGATGTGAAAACACTCCAAAGAGGGAGTGATCGACCGTGTCATATGCTGTCAGAGAGCTGTGAGGATTGACCGTTTGATTAACCGCCATGGGGACTCTGGTGTTCTTATTGGGCAGGTCCCATGGAATCAAAAACTTTCACTAGAGTGTGCTCAAGAGAGAAGTACAGAGTGTAAGTAACTGACACTTGGGTTCTGCTCTAATGAGGCACAGGGAAAGGGGACAGTAACTGAAAAGCAGACTGTGGGGTCAGACAAGAATTTTAAAATACAGATGAAACAACAGCACGTTATAGGCTGATGGGGATGATCTGGTAAAGGGCAAAGTTAATGACAGGACAACGAAGGTTGGCGAAACCTGGGCCTCTGAACAGGCAACAGATGGCATCCACAACACACAGAAGAGCTTGCCTCAAACAGGGCAAGACAATCGGTCTAACAGTAGAGGACAGACACCACCAGCAGAGACGCAGGTGGGTAAGAGGACATTGGAGTAAATGAGATTTTACTTCTAAGCTATTTTAAAAAAGAAAAAGCCGTAAGCAGAGTGATGGGAAAGGTATTATCTAAGATTCTCCAAGAAGACTGAATAGATGGTAGGAAGCTTACATGGTCATGACTTTTAAAAAGAGATTGAATCGGTAAGTCCAGCTGCGTTAAGTGCAGAGCAGACAGAGTAAGGAATCTAACCAAAAATGAAGTGTAACTAGGCAAGCATAGTGAAGAGATGGGCCAAGGCAGTTTGCTCTGTATTATCACAATGGATTACAGAATCTGAGTAAAGCAAATGCAGAGGTGAAAATTGGGTGACAGGCTCATATTTGTGTATATCTCTCCCCTCTAGTCCTCCAAAGTGTGACCAGTGTCCCCTCTTAATTCCTAGTACCTGGGGCCGGTGTTGTGGCATGGCAGATGAAGTAGAGCCTGCATCCCACATGAGTGCCAGTTCGAGTCCCAGCTGCTCCATTTCCAACCCAGCTCCCTAACATGCCTGAGAAAGCAGTGGAGGATGGACCAAGTGCTTGCGTCCCTCCACCCATGTGGGAGACCTAGGAGAAGCTCCTGGCTCCAGCCGGCCCCGCCCTGGCCATTGCAGTCATTTGGGGCGTGAACCAGAGAACAGAGGATCTCTGTCTCTCCTTCAAATAAAATAAATAATTTTTTTAAAAATTCTTAGTACCTTAGCACATAATTTTTTAAAAAATCTGGATGCTTCACTAGGCTAATCCTCCGCCTTGCGGCGCCGGCACACCGAGTTCTAGTCCCGGTCGGGGCACCGATCCTGTCCTGGTTGCCCCTCTTCCAGGCCAGCTCTCTGCTGTGGCCAGGGAGTGCAGTGGAGGATGGCCCAAGTGCTTGGGCCCTGCACCCCATGGGAGACCAGGAGAAGCACCTGGCTCCTGCCATCGGATCAGCACGGTGCGCCGGCCGCAGCGCGCTACCGCGGCGGCCATTGGAGGGTGAACCAACGGCAAAAGGAAGACCTTTCTCTCTGTCTCTCTCTCACTGTCCACTCTGCCTGTCAAAAATAAAAATAAAAATAAAAAAATTAAAAAAAAAATCTGGATGCTTAGATTATTAAAAGAAAATTCCCCACTCCCAAATTCTGTAATATATAAAGTTGCTACTTCCCCATTACTCTTTTTAAATAGCTCAATTTTTAAAAAAAGATTTATTTATTTGAAAGTCAGAGTTACACAGAGAGAGGAGAGGCAGAGAGAGAGGGGTGTTCCATCTGATGGTTCACTCCCCAGATGGCCACAACAGCCAGAGCTGCGCTGATCTGAAGCCAGGAGCCGGGAGCTTCTCTGGGTCTCCCATGTGGGTGCAGGGGCCCAAGGCCTTGGGCCACCTTCTACTGCTTTCTCAGGCCATAGCAGAGAGCTGGATCGGAAGAGAAGCAGCCAAGCAGCCAGGACTAGAACTGGCACCCTATGGGATGCCGGTGCTTCAGGCCAGGGCTTTAACCCACTGCGCCACAGCACCACCGCCCCCTCCCCCCTTCTTCTTCTTCTTCTTCTTTTTTTTTTTTTTTTTTAAAGAAAGCTAGGCATCAGAAGCAATGGGTGGCAGGCCTATTAATGGCGGATCTGTACAGTGATCTGTACCTCAAGGAGACCCAACAGGCCAGTCCACTGCAGTGGCTTTTTTTTTTTTTTTTTTTTGACAGGCAGAGTGGAGAGGGAGGGAGGGAGGGAGAGAGAGAGAGAGAGAGAGAGAGAGAGAGAGAGAAAGGTCTTCCTTTTTGCCGCTGGTTCACCCTCCAATGGCCGCTGTGGCCGGCGCATCTCGCTGATCCGAAGCCAGGAGCCAGGTGCTTCTCCTGGTCTCCCTTGCGGGTGCAGGGCCCAAGCACTTGGGCCATCCTCCACTGCCTTCCCGGGCCACAGCAGAGAGCTGGCCTGGAAGAGGGGCAACCGGGATAGAATCCGGCGCCCCAACCAGGACTAGAACCCGGTGTGCCGGTGCCGCAAGGCAGAGGATTAGCCTGTTAAGCCACGGTGCCGGCCTCCCTCCCCCCTTATTAAGATTTCAAGTAAAAAGTTTCGAACCTGTGGTATAAATAGACTCTTTAGAATGAGACAAGATGCTGAATTCCTAAGTTGTGTCCAAAAACTGACCTGAAAATGTACCATATGTATCCCAACTATGAAGTCTGCCCTTACTGAAGTCTGGATAGCATGAAATCTTTGAACTTCCCAACTTCTGATCATTTCGCCTCCCTGCAGTAAATTACTAGAAAGGGCCTTGCAGGACCAAAACAGGCCTTGAGAACAGTCAGCAGAAAGAGGGCAACAGACATAAATGGATCTCTGCTTTCTAAGCAGACATAAATTAAACTCAATTTGGGATGGAGGGAAAAATGCACAGACAAAGAGCGTGTAAAATATGTTTTATTGTTCTTTAAAAGGGTTCAGGGTTTGGTTTTAAATCAGGCAGCACACCGTTCATCAGTCTGACGTCTCTCCTACCATGTCAGACTGGCTTCAGCTAGCAATGCTTCATTAAATCCAAAAGAAAAACTTGTTTCAATTTTGAAGGAAAAAAAATCCAGTTTTGAGAACAATTAACATGTAGTCTGTAATTTAAAACAAAATGAGGGCTTATATTTCATGTTGCTTTATACACTCTTCTCCTCACACAGAACCAGGAATGTTAGTTTTCCTAACCCAGGCAGGCACTGATACTGATGGACACTGCGCACGCATGTACACACACACACACACACACACACCCTCCCCCCAAACAACAAAATCTATAGCATGGCAAAGGGAAAAGGTTTGCTATCGTATTGATCAAAACCCCTGGAGTCAACAGTCTATCTGAACTTAGAGGATTCGCTATTTTGATCTTGAGTCTACATTAAAGGCATCTATTTATCATGTTCTGAAATAAAGAACTTTGGATAGTACCATCATTTTTTTCCTTAAAATTCTAGAAATAACTTCAAAAAGCATGATTTTGTTTTGTTTTTTGGGATGGAAGAGGAGAGAGTTTAGATTTTCATTTAGCTAAAAATCAAAACAACTCCAGCAAAAGGAAATAGGCAATTCACATAGCCGGCCAACATCTGAGGTATCATCAGTGAGAGACAAGGTCCCAGTCCATTCCTACTGGCCGAGCCAATGCTAATAAATGGGAAGCTTATGGCTCTGCACAGCAAATTCCAGCAGGACAAGATGACTCTAAGCTTGTATTCAGAGCCTTGGAAGCAGGGCATTAATAAGCATGTAGTATTTCAGCGAAAAGAGTACAGGAACACCTGACAGTGCCCTTCCACCTGCTTTATCAATGCAGCCCAGTCACAGCTGCCTTCTACAAAGAAGCAGAAAGCCTTTCTAGATAAGTACACTGAACCCAGCAAAAAATCTGCACAAATGCTACTATATACCATTTCCCAAACAACACAGGCCTTCTGCTACTCACTGGGCTGCTCCATGTCTCCAATATGGCCTGTGGACACATACTCACTAGGCATTGCTGGTTTTGGAAAACCTAGTAAAGTAACAAGGCAATCAGTGGTTTTACTGAACTGTACACATAGGTGGCAATTTGGAAAAACACCTACCACAGGCATTTCTCAAGCCTAAAATACTGTGACCTTGCTATTGCTCCTTTGACCATTTCTGAAATTTCAGAGTACAAGTAATCCTAAAATAAAAATCTTAAACTACCAGCACTCTCTGACATCATCAGACAGAAGATGGGAGGAGTGCTACGGCCAGCATTCTACAGGTGCACACCGTCTTCAGTGAAGACCTGGAGTCTCCTTTTCAGAAAGTAAGTTTCTGGGATGCCCACTTAGCGTCATTGGTTGGGAAAGAGAGGAACTCAATTCTCAGCTAAGCTTTTTGAGAGACTCCTTCCTCTTAAATGCCATTTTCCCACTAATTTACCAAAACAAAAATCCAAACAAAACGTGTTGGCTACTTTGCCTCATGTTAGATAGGGTTTTGAGGAAAAGAAAGGAACATGAACACCCAGCATCTGTAAAGACTAAAACCATCTGGATCATTTTTTATATATATGCCACTGCTTTTTTTTGGTTTTTGGTTTTTTCCCTAAAAGTGCCCAGGTGGGCTTAAGGCTGCCAGACTGCACACACATCTACAGCAATAAGGGATTCTCCTAGTTCATCTACAACTTGTATCAGGGGAA
Organism: Lepus europaeus; assembly: GCF_033115175.1. NCBI lineage: Eukaryota > Metazoa > Chordata > Mammalia > Lagomorpha > Leporidae > Lepus > Lepus europaeus. Next base: position 24,106,218 of record NC_084831.1, read on the forward strand.
AATGAGGGGAACAGGAGATAAGAGAGAAGGGGGGAAAATACTCCTCTTCTCCCCCCAGAAACATCCCACCATGGGAGACCTATGTGCCAAGCATAATGGAAGAGTGTGCGCTCCCCAGACAGATGGTGCTGCACAGGCTAATGTTCTGCTGGCTTTCCGTAGAGACCTATTTTGAAAAGTTAAAAAAGGTAATTCTGAAATCACTTAATCCTGGTAGAAATTAAAACTCCAAAACTAGGAGCAAAATCATCCTTCACTAAATTAATCCCTTTCATCTTTGTCTTTCTTTTCTTAAACATTTTATTCATGTTATAGAGGGACTTCTTTTTTGTTTGCTTTTTTTTTTTTTTTCAATCATTAGAACGGTGGTAGAGTACTGAATCCATCACTACTTTGATGACACAGGTAAGATTCCAGATTCACATTTCCAGGTACCAAGAGTTCCCTCTAAATGCCACAATTAAGTCAGCCTTCGTTTACATTTCTTTCTACTGAACACAGCAATGCCCATTGGTATCTCTGAAGCGTAACCGCATCTTAGGTCGGTATTTCTCCAAGTAAAGCAGTTGTTTGGAATTGAACGCTCCCCTTCTTTTTCTGAAAATACAAGAATGGCAAACTTTATCATGTTACAAAAAGGGGTGGGGTCAGTCCAACTCACAGAAATGCATTATTTATGGCCTAAGGCCTTTTTAACTACCTCCACCCAGTGAAAAACCAACATATTTCCCACATCACATCACTTCTTAAAGAGCTAAGCTGTAGCATTAACTTTCTGAGCCTTCCTGGAAGGAATAAATTTTTTTGCAGATTCTCATTAAAGTCTACTTAATAAAGATCAAAATAGTTGATATCCAGAGACATCTGACTACATTTGGACCAATTGGATTAATATGTTCCTCAGATAAGAATTGGTAGCAAGTATTTAGGATGCTAAAAGATAATGTATTAAGCTGAAGTAACAGGTTCAAAGATACATAGATGGCAATTCTTGAAATATGCTCTTCTTAAACCTCCTACCATACATTGTGTACTCTTTCTCACAAAGTCTTTTTTAAAGGGTTGAAAGGACAAGGGCAAGAAAATAATTACCAAAGATGCTATTTCAGACCAATATCAAGATTCTGCCTGGGAACTATCATCTTGATTTTGTGCCTGAGCAGATCAGTTAAGAGTATCAGGTGATTAACTACTCCTAACTGCTCCTCTATACCATCTTCTTGCCTCTTGGTCAAAGATTTGCATTTGAAAGGCATTTTGGAATCCACTACAGCAGACACTGGATCAATGAGTCTCTTCAATTTCAAGATTCCCAGATATCCAAACTATATACTACATATCTCCTACAACATTCAAATTTTATAAACAAATTAGAAATTTTGAAATCTGGTAGGAAGCCTGCCAGTAGCAGTGAATCTATCACTTGTTCTAAATTTTTGTAATTTTTTATATCTTCAATCAAGTAATATTTAAGTCAAAGACAACAAATTATTCCATGCAACATAACTCCTTCCTCACACATGATGCTGCCTTCTGTGGTTCTGAACAGAAAATGTCACACTTACTGTCTTATAAACTGTACTGCATCTTCATACTTCATTCCACATTCAATCAAAGCAAGTGCAACCAGCACAGGTGCCCTGTGGAAAGAAACCCATCTGTGAATATGCACGTCTTTAGAATTAAAGGATTAAAAAAAAAAAACCTAACATTACATATTATCAAAACAAAGCTTGAGGTTTACTTTTCCTGTACACTACAGTATCTGATACTTCCCTGTACACAGTAAAACTGTCCATCACTATGGCATGTATAAATCACATCTATTTTTAGTAAAACACAAAATTCTAAACCTATAGTAAGTGATCTTTATTCTTTAAAATAGTCATCTCAAATTTTCTCATCATTTTCATCAAAAATTTGTCACTGGAATTTAGCCATTATCACAGTAAAATAAATGGCTAAGTGTATGATCAATTTCTAGGGTCCCAAAATTTTCATTACAAATCAGTGTCAGTACTTCATCAAATGCTAAAAAGGTGCTAGAGCTCTTCAACACCATTTTGATGACAGCAGAGCACCAAAGAATTAGTCATCAGAAACAGTTCTCTCTATATTAAAAAAAAGGAAAAAAAAATCCCATTACAGGGCACCAACTTTAAAGTATCTAACTAGGATAGCTACTAATTCTAAAACCGCCCCAAGTCAAAGTCATACAATCATCTTTAGCCTTCCAGATAAGGACTGAATATTGTAACCTATGAAGAAACAATCACACTAAACTGTAATAAAGGAAATCAGCAAATAAAAGGCGAGGCAGAGAGAACAGCCTGAGTCACCTCCACCTTGAGGCAACAGCAGTCCTCACCAAAGTTCTGAGTCGAAGTGCACATCATAAGTTGGCATGTAATCTGCTGTTAATGAGAGTCCTCAACACCATTCCAAGCAACGCTCAAGAGGAAAGGTTTTTGTTGTTGTTTTTTTTAATAGTTTTTTTGTTTGTTTGGTTTTGGTTTTTTTGACAGGCAGAGTGGATAGTGAGAGAGAGAGACAGACAGAGAGAAAGGTCTTCCTTTACCATTGGTTCACCCCCCAATGGCCGCTACGGCCGGCCCACCGCGCTGATCCGAAGCCAGGAGCCAGGTGTTTCTCCTCGTCTCCCTTGCGGGTGCAGGGCCCAAGCACTTGGGCCATCCTCCACTGTACTCCCGGGCCACAGCAGAGAGCTGGCCTGGAAGAGGGGCAACTGGGACAGAATCCAGCGCCCCGACCAGGACTAGAACCCGGTGTGTCGGCGCCGCAGGTGGAAGATTAGCCTATTGAGCCTCGGCACTGGCCGTTGCTGTTGTTTTAAGGTTCATTCATTTATTTGAAAAGGAGAGTGAGAAAGAGAAGGAGAGACACAGAAAGTGAGATCTTCCATTCACTGGGTCACTCCCCAAATGGTCACGACAGTTAGTTCTGTGCCAGGCGGGAGTCAGGAATTTCATCCTGGTCTTCCACATAGGTGGCAGGGACCCCAGTACTTGGGCCATCTACCAGTGCTTCCCAGGTGCATTAGCAGGAAGCTGGATGAAAAGTGGAGCAGCCAGGACTCAGACCAGCACTTCAAGCTGTCACATGCAGCAGCTTAACCCAGTACAACACAGCGCTGTCAGACTCAGGGAAATGTTTTAAAGTCAAAGTCAATTCTTGTTGTCCAACATATTTCAAAAGTTTAAAGTTCAACCACTTGCTCTCTACCTACTAACTTCTCATTCATCTTAGTTCAAAATTAACCACATATAGAAAGTGATTTTAATCTTGTCCATTTCAGTGTACTAAACTTTTGATTACTGATTACTGAAACTTTTGATTTATTCCTTTGAATAAAGGAAAAAAGAAAACCACTCACTAAATTAAAATGAAATACAAAAGTCTATCCTGAGAAATCATTATCCCAGCTTTTGTTCTCACTTCTTGTCCTTTCAGGTAATTTAATATTATCTACTACAACACAAATTTCTACCAAAGTGAAATTTTCAACTGACTGACTGACTTAGGCATGGTAATGAACCCAGACAAATCAACCTTACCTTCCCAATCCTGCAACACAATGCACTGCAACACAGCAACCTGGCTCTTCCCGAAATTTGTTTTTTAACAGGTTTAGCCAATCATCTACTATTTGATTAGGGGGTGGAGCTCCATCATCAAATGGCCAATCCTGTAAAGAAATGATGGTTTTTTACATTAAATTGATATTTTCTCCAGGATTAATATCCTAACTCAGAAAAGCCACAAACAGAACATAAGGCAGGCCTAGCTGAACTAACTATACCAAAAATACTTTTCTTTAAAGATTTATTTTATATATTAGGAAGGCAAAGTAAGATAGGGAGCCAGGAACTCCATCCGTGTCTCTTGTATGGGTGGCAGGAGTACAAACACTTGGGCCATCATCTACTGCTTTCTCAGGCACATTTGCAGAGAGCTGGATCAGAAGTGAAACATCTGGGATTTCAACTGGCATTCAGATATGGGATGCTGGCATTGCAGGTGGCGGCTCACCCCACTACACCACATACCAGCCCCTAAATTTATCTTTATTTTTTAAGATTTGTTATTTATTTGAAAGGCAGAGTCAGAGAGAAAAAGAGAGAGAGGGAGGGAGAGACAGAAAGAGACTTTCCATCCACTGGTTCACTCCCCAAAAGGCTCCAATGGCCAGGGCTGAGCCAGGCCAAAGCCAGGAGCCAGGAGCTTCATCCAGGTCACCCACAAGTGTGCAGGGGCCAATGGTTTTGGACCATCCTCCGCTGCTTTCCCAGGTGCATTAGCAGGGAGCTGGATTGGAAATGGAGCAGCCAGGACTCAAACCATATGAGATGCCTGCATTACAGGCACCATTTTAACCTGTTACACTATAATGCCAGAACCCCCTAAATTTATCTTATGCAAAGACTTTTTCTGGGTCATAAAGAGTTCATTAAGAGGTAGTAGTCTCCCAAATATTACACCTGAACAAACTAATAACTAGACATAAGAACAAAAACTACAATTAAACCCAAGACCAAGGAAGAAAAGACAAAACACACGTCGACATGATTTAAAAGTCCACTCTGGCTAAGGGCATCATCTGCTGTCTCACTGGTCTCTACAAATATTTTTGAGGACTATCCCTCAGATGACTCTCAGTTATGACATCACTTCTCTAGGGAAAGGCTCTGATAAGAAATCTCCAATAGTTAATAAATCATAACAAAAACACACTAATCCTTGTGCTTATTTTTTTTTTAAGAAAAAAAGCAGCTAGCAAAGTTTTTAAGATATACATATCCCATTTAACAAGAAGAGTATGAAATGATAGGGTCCTGAGCAAATGAACACCACTTTTTGAAGAATTCCTTTTTGTATTCATCAGTTTGGGTCATCTTTCAATCAAGACTAGCTTACACAGACATTCACCATACAGACGGGGCTTATCCTCCTTACCACCTACCAAGAGGTCCTAAGGAACCAACATAAATGGGCAGGATTCACATTTCATATTTCCTCACTCTCCTTCCATCTACCCTTTAAGAACAGAAATGCAAAAACACTGCTGGGAATTTTTTTAAAACATAAGGCTATTTTAATGAAACTGGGAAGGACAATTTAAGACACTAGAGAGGAAAAAAAGCAACGTGACAGAGCACTAAATTGATTCTCCACTTATTATTAGCAACACTAGAACACTTCATGTAGTCCATTAGCCACAACAGCACATTGTTTGCATTGTCAACATGTCCCATAATTAAAAGGCTTTCAGTGTTATGTCACTAGAGAGTTTAACAGTAAATAGCAGTAAAACCAGTAACCCCGTCTAGTTTTCCCCACCCAACAATAAACCTTTCCCTTAACTCCAGGAAAAAAAAAAGTAACCATCTTAGTTGAGTTTCCTTCCTCTAACACTTCCTGAAGTGAACCCAGTTAAGAAACAATAATACAAAGCATGCTTCACTTACTCATAAGTAGCTTCTTTCAAAAAAAAAAAAAAAAAAAAAAAAAAAAAACACTAATCATTTAGAAACTTCGAACCTCAAACTGACACAAATAAAACCACTATTAGTCTATTCCAATGTGCCTTTGATTTGCAAGAGTATTCAAAAAGGATTGAAAGGTCTTATTTGAGGGATATGCTCCTATAGGGAAATGGTCCAAACCCTGCTCACCTAGCAAAAGTAAATTAACTCTATCTTAAGATATCTGTTTGGTGCAGCAGTTAAGACACCACTTGGGGCCGGCACCATGGCTTAACAGGCTAATCCTCCACCTTGTGGCGCCGGCACACCAGGTTCTAGTCCCGGTTGGAGTGCCAGATTCTATCCTGGTTGCCCCTCTTCCAGGCCAGCTCTCTGCTATGGCCCGGGAGTACAGTGGAGGATGGCCCAAGTGCTTGGGCCCTGCACCCGCAAGGGAGACCAGAAGCACCTGGCTCCTGGCTTCGGATCAGCGCGATGCGCCGGCCGCAGCGGCCATTGGAGGGTGAACCAGCGGCAAAAAGGAAGACCTTTCTCTCTGTCTCTCTCTCTCACTATCCACTCTGCCTGTCAAAAAAAAAAAAAAAAAGACACCACTTGGGATATCCACATTTCCTATCTCATTGCCTAAGTTCAGGTCCTGTCTCCACTTCCAATTCCAGCAACCTGCCAATGCACACCCTGGGAGGAAGTCAGTGATGGTTCAGATTCAAATAGTTGGGTCCCTGCCACCACCTGGGAGACCTGGATTGAGTTCCCAGCTCAAGTTCCTAGCTTTGGGCACTTGGGTGTAAACAAGCATTTAGAAGACTAATCTTTCAAATAAATAAACAAAAAAGAACTAAGTTACCTAAGGGGAAACTTGTGTCTAGAAAAAGGAAATTCCAAGCTTAATATTCAATATCTTTGTTTTTTTCAAGCTTAAGTTAGACTTTTAATTTTATCTGATCACAGGTATTTAAAACAAAAAACAAAAACCTAAACGTAAAGCTCTTGCAATAAATCTTAGGTCTATTAAACTAGTTCAAGTTCTTCACTTCATTTCTATTCTATGAAGATGTCTGCCAAAATTACTGATTCAAACAGACTATGCTCAATCCATTCAGACAGACTATGGTCAATCCAAAGTCATTTTCTTACCCTACCATCTGTCAAAACAAGTTGATTTCTCAACTATCCTTTGGAGAACATACTCAATACAGGGAAATGAACTTACATTCAGCTTAATTAAAGAATTTCAAGTTTTGTTTTCATTTTTTTTCTAAACACAAGGCTGCCATTGAACAAATGTTTATACTTATCTCCAGTAATTTCCAACCAGTTATTTAGAAAGGGGAATGCAAATTATTATCATACCATACTATTAAAACATTTTTTACATGTATTTATTTGAAAGGCAGAGAGAGCAAGGGGAAAGAGATAGAGACCACATACAGAAAGAGAGAGAGAGAGAGATCTTCTATCTATTAGTTCTCTCCCTAAATGCCCATGAACAGCTGGGGCTGGGCCGGACCAAAGGAAGAGGCTTGGAATTCAATCCAGGCCACCATTCACTGTCTTCCCAGGCACATCAGCAGGAAGCTGGATCAGAAGAGGAGCAGTCCGGACTCCGAACAGCACTCTGATACAGGGTGTAGCTGTCCCAAGCAACGACTTAACCCAGTGCACCACAGATTTATTTATTTGAAAGGCAGAGTTAGAGAAAGAGAGGGAGAGAGATGGAATGAGGGAAGGAGGGAGAAGAGAAGGGAGGGAGGGAGGGAGGGAGGGAAGGAGGGAAGGAGAGAGGGAGGAAGGGAGGCAGGGAGGGAGAGAGGCACGGAAGAGGGAGAGAGGGAGGGAGAGAGGGAGGGAGGGAGGGAGGCAGGGAAGAGGGAGAGAGGGGGAAGGGGGAAGAAAGGGAGGGAGGAGAGATAGAGATGTTGGTTACTCCCCAAACGGCCACAATAGCTGGAATTGGGCCAGTCTGAAGCCAGCAGCCAGGCCAGGAGCTTTCTCTCAATCTCCCACATGGATGCAGGGGCCCAGGCACTTGGGCCATCCCCCACTGCCTTCCCAGGTACATCAGCAGGGAGCTGGATCAGAAGTAGAGTAGCCAGGACCCAAACCGGCACCCATATGGGATGGCAGCCTCACAGAGGCAGCTTAACCTGCTATGCCACAGTGCTGATCTCCACAATGCCCTATTAAAACATTTTTTAAAACCATGGCTGACTATTTAGCTTTTGTGTTTTCACCAAAATGAAGGTGAAGATTTACAAATCAAGTATGACATAATTGTCTTACCAATAGAATATTTATTCCCCTTGTATAAACTGCCTTTCCAACAAACGACCAATGTAATAAAGACTACAGTTCTACCCCCTCAGTAAGTAGGGAGCGAGGACCGGGATATGGCACAGTAGGTTAAGCTGTAATGTCAGCACCCTCTATCAGCAGCGGTTCTACTTCCCTTCCAGCTCCCTGCTAAACCACCTGGGAAAGCAGCAGAAGATGGCCCAAACACCTGGGCCTGATCCCCATGGGAGAGACTCAGATGGCGTTCTCAGGTTCCTGGCTTCGGTCTAGCCCAGTCCTGGCTGTTGCAACCATTTGGGGAATGAATCTGTAGAAGCAAGATCTGTCTCTGCTCCTTCCTCTTCCTCTGAAGGTATAAAATCTAACTAATCTGAGGCTCCTGTTTTCTGCAATGAAACAGTATATTTAAGTTGCTGAAGAGGAATTTAATTTATAATAATCCCAAACACTTTGTGTTCTAATTATGAAAAAAAAATCACAGACAGCGCTGCGGCTCAATAGGCTAATCCTCTGCCTGCGGCGCTAGCACACCAGGTTCTAGTCCTGGTCGGGGCACCGGATTCTGTCCCGGTTGCTCCTCTTCCAGGCCAGCTCTCTGCTATGGCCCGGGAGTGCAGTGGAGGATGGCCCAAGTCCTTAGGCCCTGCACCCGCATGGAAGACCAGGAGAAGCACCTGGCTCCTGGCTTCAGATCAGCGCAGTGCACCAGCTGCAGCACGCCAGCTGCAGCGGCCATTGTGGGGTGAACCAACAGAAAAGGAAGACCTTTCTCTCTCTCTCTGTGTCACTGTCCACTCTGTCAAAAAAAAAAAAAAAAAAAACCTTAATCACACAAAACCTCCTCAGTAACCTACCAAAAAACGTCCACACCTATGCTGATTACTCTAGAGCAAGATGCCTTCTTCCTCTCCTTATCCTCCTCTCCCACCTTATCGACCCCTACAAGTCATCCATAAAATATTAATCTTATACTTGGAAAGTGGCAAGGAGTATTTCTATTTGTGACTTAAGAATATCAAATAAAAATTACTTCCAGCTATGTTCAAACTAGTAGCCTAGAAACAAAATGTAAACAAAACATTAACTTCATAAACACAAATGCAGACTTTTTAATTTTTTTTTAAGATTTACTCTATTTTGAAGGTAGTTATAGAGTAGGGTAGGGGAGAGAAAGAGATCTTCCATTCACTGGCTCATTCCCCAGATGGCTACAATGGACATGGCTGGGCCAGAACGAAGCTAGGAGCTAGGAGCTTCATCCAGATCTCTCACGTGGGTGACAGGTGCCCAAGCACTTGGGCCACCCTCCACTGCTTTCCTAGGCGCATCAGCAGGGAGCTGGATTGAAAGTGGAGCAGCCAGGACTAGAACCAGCACCATATGGGATGCTGGCATTGCAGGCAGCAACCCAAACTCTTGACACAAAGCTGCCCCACACCCCTAATTTTTGTTTATTTTCAATTTATTTGAAAGACACAGACACACAGAGATGTTCTATCTACCAGTATAACTTCCCAAATGCCAATAACAGCCAAGGCTGGGCCAGGCCACAGCCAGGAGCCTGGAACTCCATTCAGGGTTCCCAGGTAGTGAGCCATCACTGCTGCCTTCCTAGGGTCTACATTAGCAGTAAGCTGTAAACTATCAGGGAGTCCAACCAGGAACTCCAATATAGTATGCAGGTATCCCAAGCAGCTTTTAAAAATTTATTTATAATTAATTTGAAAGGCAGAGCAACAGACAGGGAGAGACAGACAGAGATCATCCATCCACTGGTTCATTCCCCAAATGGCCACAACAGCCAGGACTGGGCTAGGCTGAAGCTAGGACCAGGAACTCCATCCTGGTCTTGAACATGGGTGCAGCCCAAGTACTTGGGCCATTTTCTGCCTTCTTAGGCACCTAGCAGGAAGCTGGATAGGAAGTAGAACAGCAGGGGCTTAATTCAGCACTCTGATATGGGATGCCAGCATCGTAAGCCGTGGATCAACCCACTACCATCACAATGCCAGCCCCTTAAAGTAGCACATAAACTGCTTCACTGTGCCAAACACCTGCTCTGAGATTGTCATGTTCTTGAAATAAATGTGTATTATACTTTACTTCTTATTTGTTAAAAATACCCTGCATTTGTAGATTTTTAAGGGCACAAATAACAAAACTGCCAATGTAATAATCCAAAGGAATCAAAAGATTGTTCTCAATACTGTATCTCCTATCATAAGCTTAAAAAGGCAAAACTACTCATGTGCCTCAGTATAAATATCTAGGTTTGAAAGGTTCATTTGTAGTGAAAAATTAAAACACTACACACTCACTAGAACGTGGATTCCTTCTTTTTCAACTGGAGCTTTATCATATGTGGCATCACACACTCGAACCAAAGTTGTCACTCCATACTTCTTAAGTTCCTTTAAAAAAAACAACTGTAAGTGAACTTGCTTTTGGACACTGCAACCAAAGCTTTAAATGTAGTATTATAAATTTAAACAATAAGATATTGTTCTCAGACAATGACCAGAATCATTCTATTGTGCTAACGTATACAACAGACACTCTGCCCTTTCAGCGCGAATACAAGACTCATCTTTCTTAACAGCAACTTGGTAGCCTAACACAAAACCTTCAAAAGTTCATACATTTGACCTAGAAATTATATTTGGAGGAATTTATACAAAGGAAAATGCTAAGGATATAAATGATGATTTAAGTAGCAGTACATTCACCACAGATGGTTTGGAATGGTGAAAAAGTAGAACATCAATAGTTCAAAAACATCGCTTCTCGGCCTTTTGGCCAAGATCAAGAGTAACAGCTCAAAAACAAGAGAATGGTTCAAGGAAGCATGGTACATGCATACAGTGAATTATGTACAGCTACGAAAGTAACACCAGGAAGGATGGGGAAAGATTTAGGAAATATATAGTGTGAGCCTAACTCTATATTCATATATGGAAAAAAAAGTCTAAAAAGTAGATATTAATAGTTAAGTTTTAAATTGTCTTTTAGTTTATCTGTATCTTGTAATGTTTATGTAATAAGCACACTGCATTTTTTAATCTAAAGAAATAAAATTTTGAAATTAAGACAAAAGTAGTGCTGTATTAAAAAAGCAGTTAATGCATAATTATAGCCAGAGCCTTGCTCCTTTAAAACCTTTCCTTCAGTGACTGCCTCACCCAATAAACTACCTATCTCCAAGGGACTACCAACAGCTTTTTATAGTTGCAAGACAGTGGCCTCTGCCACAGTTGGAGTCTATGGCCAAGGAATCCACAGGCTGAAAATAGTATCATGTAATTCAGTCAGGCTTCAAAGTGACTTACAATCTGAGGGCACACAGGCCTGGAGTCAACTTGGACACTGTGTATACAAAGTTTTAAGAAGCTCAGGGAAACAATAAACACACACAAGCAGGAATGGTGCTATCCTACAAGAAGTGCCCATCATCCAGTTACCTAAACAGGAAAGTTGTTTTAATTGTTAAAGGACTCTCTTCACAGAAAGGCCTTACTACAATACAGACTCAAGGAAGTTGGAAATATTATATTAAATTAGAAATTTTAAAAATGATTTTCAAAATACAGATAAACTCCATTACAATAAACATAGTTGTTCTTCAAAAGGTTGAGATGGAACTTTTCTATGGTGTTTGTGATCTTAGCAAGTCAAAACCTCTTTTGGTTTCAGTTTTGCTATCTGAAAAATGAGAATCCTTAGGAGATTATCTAGCTCTCAGTCCATTCCAGAAATACATCAACAAAAACCACTTTTAGACTGAACAACCTGGGAATGATTAAGAAGTTACATTCAAATGCTTGCTGAATTAACCAGATATCTCTACTATCAATTAAAAAAAATTAAAGCTCTAACACAAAAAAGTTATCTGTAACACCTTTTCTTCTCCTTAGTTTCTGGGCTCCTATATATGATAACTACTGTTGCTAAATATTTTGGGCATGGTTTTTCATCAAAGTGTTGGCACCTTTGAGGTATTAAAATAGGTTTTAGTGAGGCAAACTACCAAATGGTTCTGAATCTCCACTTCCTCATATGTAACAAGGAAATAGTAATAGCACCTGTCCTTTATGAGGTTTGTGTATCTGTGACCTTAAGCAAACACTGCTTACTGTATCCTAGTCCTTATAATGTTGGATACCTATTGTTTTCAATTTATGTTAACTATTTTTATTGAAATGACAGATGAACTATTAATAAAAGTAGAAAGGACACAAGAAAAAAACACAATACTAGATAACCACTAGTTTCCCCCAAATTCCATAAATTGTCTTTCAAAAATCTATTGTAACTAACTCAACTCAATTCAAATCAGGACTGATAGGTTGATCATCTATAATCTAATCACTGAAATGAATGACTTTATAAGTAGAGTTTTTTTTAAATAATGGTGTTAATTTTTAATGGGGTTTTTACCTATACATCAATCCAAACAGTACTATAATCTTACCTCTGTGAACTTGTTGAGAGTAGCATTGGTAGGGTTGTGAGTTATCAGAAAACGCATGTTCTCATAGGAGATCTCCACAGGGGCTGGACGGTTCATTATGGCAAATAAAAAGTGTGAGCGTGCGTGTGTTGAGTGTGATGGGGAAAATGAAAAAAAAAATCAATAAATCTTGAAATGTTTCACAGCAGAAAACATTAAAAAGACCACTAAAATGCCTATTATCAATCAGTGTTTCCTCTATTCAACTTGTTTCTTATGAAGCTTCTCTCTTCAAGATAAGTAGAAGTATTTAGAATCCACTTGAATCCAGATTCAACTTGGGCCTCAATGTCTGCAGATGAATACCTTCGGACTCCAAAAAAAAAAAAACAAAAAAAACAAAAAACAAAAAAACAAAACAAAAAACTCCAACTACATATAAAACTTAAGCAGCCTTTTCTACATTTAGGCACTAGTGAGACAAGTTAAAAGTGTAGATCGTTTTCCACTTTTGTTTACTTGATGCTTAATTTTACTGGAGTCATTAAAAGAAATATGCTTGCAATTAAAAAAAAAAAAAAAGCCAACTATTTTCTGAGGCCAGTCTCGGTGTCCAGAGTCTTCAAGGCAATGTTAATTATGGCACATAGAACCCCCAAGCTCACTTGTCAGCGAAAACGCTGTGCTGAGCCTGGCAGAAGTCTGCCCTCACGCTCAGAATCGCCATAAATGTGCAACGTATATTCCAACAAAAAACCTGGGGGAGAAAAGCACAAGTAAAATAATTGGAGGTTGATAACACAGTGAACACAATGTCTGAAGTCACGAATATGTTAAGAACCCAAAGACATGAAATGTCACCAATTCTAAATGACTGCCATCTATGAAAAATAGGATATAAAGACTCAAAAGTATATTATTTTGTTTTCTCAAACTGGGCTCAATGAGACCCTCCCTCCCCCCCTTTTTTTTGTAAAGTTCACAACAATCCCCTTATTTTATCACTTTGATGGTTAGGCCATTTACACACAAACACACACACACTTTGCTTACAAGGAGGCATATCTATAAGTGGATGGATATATACCAAAATTGCAGTTTGAAGTCTTTCTTCTGAAACTATAAGCAATGGCATCCAATGACAGTAGCTCATAAAGCACTTTCAAAAACAAAAAAAAACTACTTCCTTTTTCATACAACTGAGTTGTTAGTACACAAGGAAACAAAACCAGAGAAGTGACTTGTCTAAGGTAACAAAGTGAATAAGCTGAACTCAAATACAAACCCAAGTCTTCCGGTCCCATGTTTTTTTCCAATGTATCACAATGCCTGCTGACTCAACTAACGTTTAATCCCATCCTCTCATTTCCAGTCCAGTTTACTCTACTACTGTTTCTCACATCACTGCCTCAAGAGAAGAAATCATCTGAAGGTCACTGATTCACACAGCATTCTCTTCCCCAAATATTAATCCTTAACAACAAAAAGAAAGAGAGAGAGAGAGAGAAAAGAAAGAGAAGCTGTAGAATTTTTAATATTTTAGGCTTGCTGCTTTGAAACACAGTAGGGTTAAGCCAATTCCAGTTTCCTCATAATGCGCCCCTTGGAAGGCAGCAGATGGGTCCCCATCTCCCATATGGGAGACCTGAATTGAATCCCAGGCTCCTGGCTCAGCCCTGGCTATTGCAAGCATTTGGGAAATGAACTAGCAGACAGAGAAACTCTGTCTCCCCTTCTGACTTTCAAAAAAAAATTTTTTTTTAATTTGAAAGAGTTCAGAGAGAAAGAGAGAGAGCGAGAGAGAGAGGGAGGGAGGGAAGGAGGGAGGGAGGGATTGAGGGAGGGAGGGGTCATCCATCCACTGGTTCACTCCCCAAATGGCTGCAATGGACAGAGCTGAGCCAATCCGAAGTCAGGAGTCAGGAGCTTCTTCCGGGTCTCCCATGCGGGTGAAGGGGCGAAAGGATTTGGGCCATCTTCTACTGCTATGCCAGGCCATAGCACCGGCCCCTCAAATTTTTTTTAAAAATGCAATGGGGGCCAGCATTGTGTTGTAGCAGGTAAAGCCACAGCCTGCTACACTGGCATCCAATAAAGGCACCGGTTCAATTCCAACTGCTCCACTTCTACATTCAAAACTAAGAAAAATATACACTACCACCCTTTCTTACTCATCATTCTAACTGTAACACCAGAACATTTCACCTGAAATTATGCAAAAAGGGGCTGGCGCTGTGGCGCAGTGGGTTAACGCCCTGGCCTGAAGTGCTGGCATCCCATGTGAGCACCGGTTCTAGTCCCGGCTGCTCCACTTCCTATCCAGCTCTCTGCTTCAGCCTGGGATAGCAGTGGAGGATGGCCCAAGTCCTTGGGCCCCTGCACCCACATGGGAAACCCGGAGGATGCGCCTGGCTCCTGGCTTCGAATCAGCGCAGTTCCAGCCATTGAAGCTAATTGGGGAGTGAACCATCAAATGGAAGACCCCTCTCTCTCTCTCTGCCTCTCTTAGTGCAACTCTGACTCTCAAGTAAAAAATAAATAAAATATTTAAAAAACAAAAAAAGAAATTATGCAAGAAAACACTTCATAGATCACTCCTTGTGCAGTCAAGGAATTTTAGAGCTAGGAGAAATGTAGAGATAAACACTCTGACTTCTTTAAAAATAAAGATGTTTTGTATCCAGAAGGATTAAAACTACTTAACTAAGACCACACTGCTAATTAATAGCAGATTAAGGACAAGAACCCAGATCTCCCAACTCCTCATTTTTCTTCCCTTCAATTTTGGAGGTACCCACATATCTTTCAAGTTACAATCTTTTTTTTCAAGTGTAACTTTTCTTCAAATACCTGCTTGCTCATCTGTAACTCCACTTTGTTGGGGTAGGGGTAGGATTATTAAAGTACTCAAAGAACAATGGTTTTCATGCAGTGCAAAGCAAAACACAAGGAAATTCTAACCTGTTTGAATCCCTTAGGTTTTACGATGTTATCACTGCTAATGTGTGTCAGCTGAGTAAAGGCGCTGAAAGACTCGCATTGTAGTGACAGCCAGTCTTAAAAGGTTACAGCTCTAGCATTAAGTTTTTTTTTTAACTAGGCTCCAGTGTCTGTCTGCTAAGCAAACAGAACAAGTTCTACCCCCTCATTTTGGAAGGACAATTTCCAGGGAAAAGGATAATTCATGATTAGTTTTTCAATTCTTAATACTGAGAACCCCAACAAAGGAATTTCTGCAAAAAGAAACAGTATGTTCTATCAAAGTTAACAGATACAAAAGGAAGCCTCTGTTCCCTCCTCCTTCCCCATAGATCAACAGTAAAATTATCACATCTGTCAAAAGATAAACAAATGTTAATTCCAGTGACACACTTAAGAAAGCAAGACAAGGGGCGGGCATTGTGGTACAGTGGGTCACTGTCTAGAATGTCCCCATCATCTATCAAAGTACCTGGTTCAAGTCCCAGATACTCTGCTTCCAAATCAGCTTCTTGCAAATGTGCCTGAGAGGCAAATATGATTGCTCAAGTACTTGAGTCCCCCAGCCCATGTAGGAGATCCAAATGGAGTTCCTGGCCCCTGGCTTTGGCTTGGCCCAGCCCTGCCAGTTTCAAGCATTTGGGGAATGAACCAGCAGATGGAAGATCTGTGTCACTCTGCCCTTCAAATAAAGAAATAAATCTTTTATTTATTTATTTATTTTTTAAATTTTTGACAGGCAGAGTGGACAGTGAGAGAGAGAGAGACAGAGCGAAAAGTCTTTCTTTGCCGTTGGTTCACCCTCCAATGGCCGCCGCACTGCGCTGATCTGATGGCAGGAGCCAGGTGCTTCTCCTGGTCTCCCGTGGGGTGCAGGGCCCAAGGACCTGGGCCATCCTCCACTGCACTCCCAGGCCACAGCAGAGAGCTGGCCTGGAAGAGGGGGCAACCGGGACAGAATCCAGTGCCCCGACCGGGACTAGAACCTGGTGTGCCGGCGCCACAAGGCGGAGGATTAGCCTGTTGAGCCACGGCGCCAGCCAAGAAATAAATCTCTTTTAAAAGAATGCAAACAGGGGCCAGTGCTGTGGCATGGCGGGTTAAGCTGCCACCTGCAGTGCCAGCATCCCATATGGGTACCAGTTCAAGTCTCAGCTGCTCCACTTACAATTCAGCGCCCTGCTAATGCCCCTGGGAAAGCAGCAGGGGAAGATGGCCCAAGTGCTTGGGCTCCAGACATCCACCTGTGAGACCCGAAGAAGATCCTGGCTTCCAGCTTCGGCCTTACCCACCCCTGGCCTTTGTGGCCATTTAGGGAATGAACCAGCAGATGGAAGACATCTCTCCATCTCTCTCTCTCTCTCTCCCCCCCCACCCCCCCCTTCTCTCTGTGTCTCTGCCTTTCAAATAATTTTTTTAAAAAAATGCAAACCTATAAAAAATCATAAACAACCAATCAGAGCTGGAGAGTACTCAAAAGCTGCAAAGCTCCAAATTTTACATAAACTCAGCATCTGTACACCACACAGGAAACTTTCTCCTAATGTTATTTCTCCTGCACTTTTGATGCTCTAACCTACTTAAGTAAAAACTGATTTTACTTTAATTTATCAGGTGATGCAAAAGGCTAGTTTATCTGACATTTAAGAGCAGTCCAATTCAATATGCATCCAAATATTCTCTCCACCTTATAATCTTATCTTTCATAGAACCTAACTTTAAAGATGTTGGATTTGGGACATTTCATTTCCCAGGCAACATTCTAATTTTTAACAAAAGAATGTAACTTCTGAAGGATTACAAAGGACAGTGTATGACAGAGAAATCCTTTTAAATTTTTTTTTTAACTTTTTTTTTTTTTTTTTGGACAGGCAGACTGGATAGTGAGAGAGACAGACAGAGAGAAAGGTCTTCCTTTTTGCCGTTGGTTCACCCTCCAATGGTCACTGCAGCCGGCACATCTCGCCGATCCGAAGCCAGGAGCCAGGTGCTTCTCCTGGTCTCCCATGCGGGTGCAGGGCCCAAGCACTTGGGCCATCCTCCACTGCCTTCCCGGGCCATAGCAGAGAGCTGGCCTGGAAGAGGGGCACCCGGGATAGAATCCGGCACCCCAACCGGGACTAGAACCCGGTGTGCCGGCGCCGTAAGGCAGAGGATTAGCCTGTTGAGTCACGGCACCAGCCAGAAATCCTTTTAAATTAAGGAGGGGAAGGAGAGAGGGAAAGAAAAAAGAACTAAGAGCAAGTAAGCAGACTGACCAAGCTGAGAAAGTACACTATCAACAAGACCAAGTCAGTGGCACAGCAGAGACTACTGAACGCTTTGAGGAAGGATAGATTAGTTTAAATATCCAGTGTTAATCTTCTACCTTTAATATGTACCAAGATAGTCTAAAAACCAAAACACATGAAACAATATTCATTTACATTTAATCTTGATGATCATTTAATTCTTGACATGAAAAACTACATAGGGATCAAAAAGAATAAAGCAGAAATATATGAACTGATATGGAAAACATAGCCAAAAGACACTACTAAGTGAAAAACAATGCATGATCATACGAACATAAGATTTATCTTATTTATTTGAAAGGCAGAGTTAGAGAGAGACAGACAGACAGACAGAAAAGTATTCCATTCATTGGTTCACTCCCCAAACGGCCACAATGGCCAGGGCAGCACCAGGCCAAAGCCAGGAGCTTCATCTGGGTCTCCCACATAGGTGCAGGGGCCCAAGCCTGTGGGTCATGCTTCGCTGCTTTTCAGGCACATTAGCAGGGAGCTAGATTGGAACCTGAGCAGTCAGGACTCAAACTGGCACCCCAATATGGGATGCCAGTGTTGTAAGCAACAGCTTAACCCACTGCACCACAACACCAACCATAGCAATTGTATTTCTAAATCCAAATACTGAGTACAGCAGTTTCAAAGAAATAGGAGAAGTTCATAAAAGCAGTTCCATTTCACACAATCAAATCTTACTAGGTTTTTTTTCTAACTTTGCAAGATGTGGACCAAGATCAGTGTTTACCCCCTTTTTTTTTTTTTTTTTTTTTTAAGAATTTTGTTTAGTTGAAAGGCAGAGTTACAAATAGAGAGGGAAAGAGAGAGGTCTTCCATCCCCTGTGCATATGCCAAATGGCCATCACAGCCAGGGCTGGACCAGGCTGAAGCCAGAAGCCAGGAGCTTCCTCCAGGTCTCCCACTCGGGAAAAGGGAACCAAGCAATTAGGCCATCCTCCACTGCTTTCCCTAGCATATGAGCAGGGAGCCAGATTGGAAGTGAAGCGGGACCCAAATCGGTTCCCATATGGGAAGCTGGTGCTTATACCGCTGTGCCACAATACTGGCCCCCTGGGCATTCTCTTAAAAATCCACTCCCATCAAGCTTTGCACTGAGAAATCATCTCTTTATAGTTCCAAATTAAACTAAGTGATCCAATACACCCTCCAATGTGAAGGGTCATGCCAGTATTAATCAAACTAAAACAGTGCATTATATGGTGCCAGCACTGTGGCGTAGTGGGTAAAGCCGCCATCTGCAGTGCTGGCATCCCATATGGGCACCAATTCAAGACCCGGCTGCTCCATTTCTGATCCAGATCTCTGCTACAGCCTGGCAAAGCAGTAGAAGATGGCCCAAGTCCTTGGGCCCCTGTACCAGTGTGGGACACCCGGAAGACGCTTCTGTCTCCTGGCTTGAAATCAGCCCAGCTCTCTCCACTGCAGCCATTTGGGGTGAACCAGCAGATAGAAGCTTGCGCACACGCTCGCTCTCGCTCTCTCTCTCTCTCCCCGTTTCAGCACACTGCAATATAAAGGTACAATAAAAGAATTCCAGATATGAGGAACTAAAATCTAAAAGCAAAGATCTGGGAAACAAGCACACATTTACTGTTATTTTTCTGATGAGATTTTCTCATCACTTTCTACAGGATGCAAATTTGAGTCAGCATCTTTTCAACAATCAGGTAACATGAAAGCATGATACTAAATAAAGACTCTAAATAAAGACTAAAACCTGCAGTAATTTTTCCATAATATAAATCCACTTAACATCAATAAAGACAGGTAAACTTCCCATTAAAGACAAATAATCTAATCTATCAACAATAAAAAGCTAGGCATTTTCCTTGTAAATGTCTATTAAGAATTTATCAGGACAGACATGGTGGAGCAGTGGGTTAAGCTACCACTTGCAACATCGGCATCTCAAATCAAAGCACTGTTTTAAGTCCTGGCTGCTCTGCTTCCAATTTAACTCCCACTAAATGTGCCTGGGAAAACAGCAGGTGACCCAACTGCTTAGGCCCCTGCCACCTTGTGGCAGAATGGGATAGAATTCCCAGCTCCTGACTTCAGCCTTGGCCCAGTCCTAGCACCATCTGAGGAGTGAGCCACTGAATGGAAAGTTCTCTGTCTCCCCTCTATCACTTTGCCTTTCAATAAATAAATAAATCTTAAAAAAAAAAAAAAAAAGTTTAGGGGTCGGGGTTCTGGCATAGCAGGTTAAGCCTCCGCTTGCAATGCCAACACCCCATATGGGTGCCAATCTGAGACCAGTCTGCTCTACTCTTGATCTAGCTCCCTGCTAACACACCTGGGAAAGCAGCAGAAGATGGCCAAGTCCTTGAGCCCCTGTGCTCACATGGGAGAAGTTCCGGGCTCCTGGCCCAGCCCAGCCTTTGCTGTTGCAGCCATTTGGGGAGTGAACGAGCGGATGGAAACTCCCACTCTCTCTCTCCTCCTCTCTCTGTAACTCTGCCTTTCAAATAATTAAAAACTAAATCTTTAAAAACTATTGTACCCGCTGTGGCATAGCAGGTAAAGCAGCTGCGTATGGCGCCAGCATCCTATATAGGCGTTGGTTCAAGCCCCGGGCTGCTCCACTTCTGGTTCTGCTTCCTGCTAATGTACCTGGGAAAACAGCAAGTGCTTGGGCTCCTGCACCCACATGGGAGACCTGGAAGAAGCTCCTGGCTCCTGGCTTCTGATTGGCCCAGCTCCAGTCATTGAAGCCATTTATGGAATGAACCAGTGGATAGAGATCTCTTTCTCTGTCTCTCTCCCTCTCTCTAACTCTGCCTTTCAAATAAATAAATAAATCTTTACCAAAAAAGTTTAATTCAAATATTTGTTGGACACATAATATGATAATATGTGCCACATACTCTCACAGTGCAACAAGAGCAGTAAAAAAAAAAAAAAAAAAAAAAGATCCTGTCAGGATAGCTTTTACATTTCAGTGGGCAGAAAAAGACAAATGATATGTCACAGTCAAGGAGAAAAATGCAAGTAGAGGAATCAGCAGTGCCAGACGGGTAGGGGTATTCCAAATTTTTTTGTTAAAGATGTATTTATTATTTGAAAGGCAGAGTTACAGACAGGCAGAGGCAGAGACAGAGATCTTCCATACAGTGGTTCACTCCCCAGATGGCCGCAAAGGCCAGAGCTGTGCCAATCCAAAGCCAGGAGCATATTCCGGGTCTCCTACGTGGCTGCAGTGACCCAAGGACTTGGGCCATCCTCTATTACTTTCCCAGGCCATAGCAGAGAGCTGGATCAGAACTAGAGCAGCCAAGACTCTAACTGGTGCCCATACGGGATGCCAGCACCGCAGGAAACAGCTTTACCTGCTACGCCACAGCACTGGCCTTGGGATTCCAATTTTTAAAAAGGCTATCGGGAGGAGCCAGCACTGTGGCACTGTAGTAGACTAAGCCTCCGCCTGCAGCGGGCATCCCATATGGGAGGGAGTTCATGTCCCAGCTACTCCTCTTCCAATGCAGCTCTGCTTATGATCTGGGAACGCAGTGATAAATGGCCCAAGTGCTTGGGCTCCTGCACCTGCTAGGGAACCCAGAAGCTCCTGGCTCCTGGCTTCACATGGGCCCAGCTCCAGCCATATTTGCCATTTGGGGAGTGAACCAGCAGATGGAAGACCTCTCTCTGCCTCTCTCTGTCCTTAACTCTGCCTCTCAAATAAATAACTAAATCTTTAAAATAAAATAAAATAAAAAGGCTATCAGGAAAAGGCTTCAGTAAAAAAGTGCTATTTTATCTAAGACATGTGGGTTTCAGCCAAATACATATTTGGGGAGCATTTCAGGCAAGAGATTAGCTGTAGCAAAGGTCATGAAGTGGGGACATGCTTGAAGCTTCTAGGAACAACAGAGGACTGGTGCTCCTGGAACAGAGAGGACAAAAGAATGAACAGAGTCACAGAAAGAGGGGGAAAAAAAACAAACCTATAGGCCTCTTTAGGGATTTGGCTTTTATTCAGAGAATGATATCTCTCTGAATGAAGCCACTCTAGCTGCCATGTGAAGACAGATCATACAGTGGTGAAAATGGAAGCAGGGAGATCTATTAGGAGCCTGTCACTACAATCTAGGAGAGAGAATGAGAGCCTGGACCAAGGCAGTAGCAATAAGGAAGATAAAGAGGTCAGTTTCAACATACACGTGAGGTAGAACCCAAAAAGGAGTTTGTGAAAAAAGGAGTCAAGGCCCTGAATAACCGTAAGAACTCAGGAAAGCCTAACTTAATATCCAGAGACTACTCAGACAATACTGTAAAATCCTTTCAACTATCAAAAAAGGAAAGTAGGGAAATTCTCCTGTAAAGCACTATGTATCTACTATTGTATTTTGACCATTTGAAGAAGAAAAAGTGAAGATTTGCAAACTGAAGAAAATTCACCTTTACTAATTAAACGCTCATCCTCTGGCTAACTGGTCTCAAACTGAAATTCTACTCATCTTCCATGACTTAACCCCAACTCACTGTCCTATAGCAGTAACAGCTTTACCTAGCCTCTGTGCTATCCACCTTTGTTCATCCCTCACTACTGCATTAGCAAACTAAAACTGAATACATCTGGCTCCTT
This sequence comes from Lepus europaeus, assembly GCF_033115175.1. NCBI lineage: Eukaryota > Metazoa > Chordata > Mammalia > Lagomorpha > Leporidae > Lepus > Lepus europaeus. The sequence continues at coordinate 24,128,334 of NC_084831.1, forward strand.
GAAACTTTAAGACTCAGATTAATATTAGTTTCCCTCTTCCTACTGACTATAATCCTAGAAGGCTGATATACAGGAATCTGATAGATTCTACACAAATTAGGATTCAAAATATCTGTAAATAAGCTTAAGATAGCAAGATGATTTTTTACTGTTAAAAAAAAAAGTTTCATAGTTACTTCCTTGGTTATTCCCACTTTTCCACTTCCTCATTTAAGAAAGGAACTTGAGAATCAAGTTTCAGTACAGAAATCAATAATCAGTCCTATAAAAGGAAATCATGACCCTGACAGTGGGAAAATGTCTTAACACTTCAGAACCAGCAGAAGACACATGAGCTGTCTGCCACTCAAAAAGGAAAGGAGAGCAACTAACCAACAAACACACCTGTTTCCGAGAACAGTGACAGTTATTTAGAAGCGCTGTGGGGCCCTGTTCCCACCCAAGTGAAAAGGGAGTGGTTTTCAAATTTGTGTGTACCCTGGTGATTAGCAGTTATCCTTTTCTAGTAATTTCTACCTCTACAAATAACTACAAGACAAAAACCACATGAAATACTTTCATGCCACACTTAAAAAAATTTACTTTGCAATTCTGTGCTCCATTATTCCTCTGAAGACTAACAATTGTCCAGATGGATCTCTTGCCCAAAAAATGTTATTTTTTCCTTTCATAAATAAAATTCAAATTGAGATAACTGCACTATGGCCACTTTTCACTTTTTCTTGTAAAAAAGCTGAAATAATATTGATACTAACATGAGAAACCCTAACAGCATAATCCTAATATTGGGCATTAATCTACTTGTTTTCAGTTAATTTTTTTAAATTTACATTCAACAGCTCTGTTAAACTGACTTTATTCACCCATACTTTCATTTTCAGTCAAAGGTATCATGGCTACCCTTTCTAAGGGCTTTATAGTTAAAGACTACATGCACATTTTAAGAACTCCCAAGCCTTTTTTTATTATAAAGTTTAAGCATTATTCTCTTCCTAAAGAATTGTGGTAACCTTTTTACACAAGAACATCTACAATTAACTTGTTTTCCCATAAAATTAAATCTTAACATTTGTTTTTTTCCTTCCTTCCATCTTTCTTTCTCCAATCTCAAAAGGCTAAGTAATTTTCCTAGAGAACAATCTAAGGCAATCATGTGGTTTCCAGTATCACTGTACATAATTTAAACCCAAGAACCACTGAATCGATTATTTCATAAATAAAAGTGTATTTGAGATTCTAAACTCCAACTGTAATAAATTCAGTAACAAAAATCCAAAAGGACACACCTGGATTCAGCCCATCAACACTGCTTTGAAATGTTTTCTGAGCTACATTAGGACGGTTAGAATGACTGTAACAGCTGCAAGTTCCCTGATGTTGCAAAACAGATACTCGGGAAAGGTTATTTGAATCACCTTTCAAAATAACCTACAGCACAGGAGCAGCATGCAAAGCAAAAACTTCAGGCTATTGTTAGCTCTATCTAAAATATACCATGTTTCAGAATTTAGCAGTTTATGGGTCAGCTTAACTCTTTCATTTCCTATTTTGTCAAATATATTGAACATATACAAAGGTCCTGCTGGTATCCACCCAGACTGGGGAAAGGGAAGCTCTCCACGTACAGGGTACAGAATAGAAACAACCCTAGATACATTTTGTCACCATAAATTATTTTGTTTGAGCTCCAGAAATTTTTCTGCTGTTAGAGCATCTTGGTCCAAGTTTCTCCTAAAACTGAGTAAGTAACATTTCACTTCCTCTCCTAAACCTGCTTTTTAAAAGCCAACTCTCTGTGTACTGAACTAAATACAGTATAAACAAACAAGAATCCAAATCATTCTATTTAGAGCTGCTGGTGGCCTCGTAAAATACACCGTCCACCCACTAATTGTCCAATAATGGCTTGATATTTATTTTCACAAAACAGTAATATTCACAATCCTTAAAAACCATATAGTGAAAAGTAAATGTTAGGTATTCCATATAAACATGAAGTAAAAAAAAAATGGCAAAATGTCTATAATGTCAACAGGTTATTATTCTTCACTACCTTATTAGTTCAACAGATTCATCTTCCTTTTCTTCCCAGTTAACACATGCAAAATTCAGTATTTCTTATCCTCTTTTCCACATGCTTACTGAGATGAGGGACAACATTCCACTTGTGAATGAGACTAAAATGTAGCACACATCCCATCTCAGAACAAGCATTTGCAGAACTCTGTGTGTGCACCACACAAACACTACCCAGAATCAAGCTCCAAGAATCAGCGAGAGGAAAAAAATACTTGATAGGAATTAAGTTTTTATATTAATGCTATATTCTTTGAATATAAAATAAACATGAGTAGAACAAGGCAGGATTAAGATTTCTGAGGAAAAATGAAACTTTTTATGACAAAACCAGCAGAAACAGTGAAGGGCCATGGTATCTGACTTGAGAAAGGAGCTTCAGTCTTTGAGCAGGTAACTCTGGGGTGTCCTTGACCATGCTGAGAATTCCAAACCAACTGAAATGCACTAAGACCCTTCAGAGCCCTCTCTCCCAGACAGTGCACAAATATTACTGTATTGGTGGATCTCTCTGAACTACTGAGCAGCTCCATCATTACCAAAAAGCTTACATTCTCTTTACTGAGTCCTACTTGATAAATTAAATATTTTTCCTAGCAAACATTATGATTTTTGGCTGGCGCCGTGGCTCAATAGGCTAATCCTCTGCCTTGCGGCGCCGGCACACCAGATTCTAGACCCGGTCGGGGCACCGGATTCTGTCCCGGTTGCCCCCTCTTCCAGGCCAGCTCTCTGCTGTGGCCCGGGAGTGCAGTGGAGGATGGCCCAAGTGCTTGGGCCCTGCACCCCATGGGAGACCAGGAGAAGCACCTGGCTCCTGCCTTCTGATCAACGCGGTGCGCCGGCCGCGGCAGCCATTGGAGGGTGAACCAACGGCAAAAGGAAGACCTCTCTCTCTCTCTCTCTCTCTCTCTCACTGTCCACTCTGCCTGTCAAAAGAAAAAGAAAAAAAAAAAAAAAAACATTATGAGTTTCACAAAATTCTACTGGTTGATGATCTCCAAAAGAAAATCCCAACTTGCCAGAAAAACTGAGTATAGCTTGATTTTCAAAGACCTAAATTATTTATATCATTTCAACTAATCAACAAAAGGAAATTTTGCTTGAGGCTATACATGTGGAATGAAGAATGTTACCAGAATCTATTGTTTTTCCATCATATCCTTCTCAAGTTGTTGACAAATCCTGCTGATGACTCATATCCTTCTGCACTATCCAGTCATTCTGTCCCCTTTTCACCGATAATGCAAAGTAGAAAACACATCAATTTGTTTTGCTACTAAAAACAATAAATATCAAATATGTACATAAAACCAATTTACAAACACTACGGTAGTACAACCTGGTGACTGTTTCCTGCAAAACAGTGCAGGGAAAAAAATCTTAACTGAAACCAATGGACAATTGGAAGCAGACTTAACAGTGAATCTAAATTCTTGTCAAATGATACATTAGTGAAGAGCCAACATTTTTGACCACTGCAGAAATAAAAATATAAAGTAATTTATCCTATCTGCTAAGACAAATATATCATGTGTGCACTTTATGCCAAAAGAATTAACATCTTCTGAGAAGAATGAAATTTCAACCCAAAAATACTCTTTAAAGGAATCAAATACACCACTTTTCTAAAGGTAAAGACAGTTCTAATGTTCAAAATATTTTTTCAAATCAGATTCAACTAGCAAAGGGTCACAGAAAAGCATAGTCTTAAAACTCTCTGCAGTTTAAAAAGTACAATGTAAATTTATATTCAAAAGACAAAACTTAGTTTCTAGGTCACTTACACTGGTGTAGATACCAGGTTAAAAGAACCTATGGGAAAGAATATCAGTGCAGGAAAGCAAAAGTCACCTAAAAATACTGTATCTTCAGCTGCTCATTTTCCTGGGAATGATTTTGGTGTCCTGTAAACCTACACTGATAGAATAAATAATGCAGGAAAAGACAACCTTCAGGCACACAAGAGAAGGGTCATTCTCTCCTAAGTCCTGGTAACTCCAAAATGGGAAACTGTAGTAGAGAGTGCTGTGCAGTAGTGACAATTTCTGGTTCAACCTAGACCTCTACAAATCTAAGGAGGAACACTTTTACATTTACTTCAGATCCACAGCAATCCTGTAAGGCTTACAGTCCCAGGAGAGCAGCCAGGCAGTCAACAGAGACTGTGAGTCAGTCACTCAAAGAATAACTGAAGAAAATGACTAGACACTTCTATACATAATAGTTCTGAAAGATGAAAATGGAGAGAAGACTTCTAATATCTCACAGTGTGATCACCGTACCAACTCCGCTTTAAGCATCGATCCCCATGTCTCAAACTAATTATAACTGGTGGCAGCCACTGTACTCATTTAAGTACTCAAGAAGGAAAAAAAAAATTATTTATTGCCATCTATTTACTGCTCTTTAACTTGGATTCCTAAAACTGGGATTCAACAATTGGTCTCTAAGTCAATTTCCTTATGTGCACAGTTGAAAGAATACCACTTACTCAAATGATCACTGGGTTTTAAATGGGATGATTCTCAAAAGAGATTGTTGAAATCTAAAGCCCTGAAGTTTAATACTGGACTGCACAAGCATCCCAAGACCACAAGATCTCTGCTGCTACACCTCTCATTAAACGTAACTAAGTCTAGCATGTTAAAACTATGAATCTGATTTCTAGTTACTCAAAATTTGTAAAGAACCTCAACTTCTATCCAACAGTAGTACAGCTCATGAAACAGCATGCAAAGAAATCAACCTAAGAACAGGTTTCACTCTAACAAGTTTCACTCTTCCAAGAGCAACAGCTAAAAATGTATGTACTCCTCTTCTGCATTCTATTTGTTAATGCTCTCTCTAGAGGCCTCACTGGTTACAAACCCCACATTCTAACAAAAGGGAACAAAAAGTCAAATTCTGGGAAATAAATCCCTACTAAGTTTCAACTTTGTGCCTTAAAAGTCTAATGTGTCCTACAATTACTATATAAGGAAATACTATCTGTAAAGGATAGCATGCATACAAATAAAAAGATAATTCTTAAAAAAAATCTAATTTACCTTGCTCACAATTCTTTCCAGGTAAACTATACATATGGGGCTTCCAGATTTTTTTTTTTTTAAAGCTATCTTCAAAAGCATTCAAATTCAAACATTTACTCTTTCTTAGTGCCACCAAAGTTCAATGATGTTGTAAATGGCTTCTACCTATAAATCTGGTTGGTTCAAATTAAATATTACTTGACTGACTCATGGAGGGAGTGGTCTGACTTACGCTGTTCTGAGTCAGAAAACACCCGGTTCAGCAGTTCGGAACTATTTCTCATTTGTAAAGGTATTCTAAAATGCCAGCCTTTTCCAGCTACTAAGTATAACAGTGAAACTGTTGCCTAAGTAGAAAAGTCTTGGTTGTAATACTCTTGAGCCCCTAGTTCAATTTATAATTAACAAAGTGCTTTCACATCTATCTTCTCACCTGCACTTCACTTCTGATTTAAGAACCCCCGCACCTCAACAAACTTTAACAAAGTGACAACTTCTAGTTGACTCCTAGCTTCAATGACTACACTCTTCTCATTTTCCCAAAAATAAACAAACAAAAAAAGAAACATAAAAGGCTGTTGCATTTCTTTAATCAGACTCCCCTCTCCCAGACAGATCCCAGGTGCCTCATAAAAACCGTCTCAAAAGCGCACACCCTGGGGCCCCAAGAGACTTTCAAGGTAGAATCTCCTCCCACATAAAAGCCTAACTTGGGCCCCTAAGAGCCTCAAGTCAGCATCTCCTAAATGATCTCCTTGCCTCCAGCCATTCAATGTCTTCTGCACCGACTCTCCGGTCCACACCCTACCAGGTCACCATATGCAAAAGGAACCTCAGAGACACACAACCTACTGAGAGCGCGGTGCGGTGGGAAAATCAAGGGCTTTAGAGTCAGTCTTGAATTTTTAATCCAACTCCAATTTTTATTATCTCTATGACCTGGGACCAGTAACTTAACTTTTTTGAGTCTATCTCTTTCTGTCCTCACTCCAGTCCGTGGAGGAGGAAGGGGCAAGCAGAGGGTAGGGTCTTCACCGTATCCCCAGTGCCTTGCAAATGGAAGCAACTCAAACATTCTCAGTGAGGATACCGACCACCTTTATTGTAGCTGAGAATTAAATAAGTGATAAAAACCACCTGCAAAATAGTAGGTAGTTAATACCAATCCCTTCCTCCACCGAATAGTAACAGCAGTATTTACCAGTTCTGAGAGCAAAGCCTGGTAGTGATTGAGAAAAGGACACTCAAGAAAAACGTAATTTCTGACTTCCAATTACACATCAATGATTTTGCCTGTAAATCTATTATGTCCACTATCAAAAGAACCACTCTGCTCTACTTATCATAGTGAAAGAGTCCCAATTTTTAAGAGATGTCATTAACTCCTAGGATTACATCATTAAGTTGTAAAACCCCTATCAAGGTGCTCTTCATCAAGAATCCCAAGAATAAGGCAGAAAGTCCATGTCAACGATTAGTCCATTCAACATGAAACTTAAAAAATGCTGGGACTGGCACTGTGGCCTACTGGGTAAAAGCCGCTGCCTACAGTGCTGGCACCCCATATGGGTGCCAGTTCAAGTCCCAGCGCTCCACTTCCTATCCAGCTCTCTGCTATGGCCTGGGAAAGCAGTGGAGGATGGCCAAGTGCTTGGGCCCCTGCACCAGAGTAGGAGACCCAGAAGAAGTTCCTGGCTTCTGATCGGCCCAGCTCCCGCTGTTGTGGCCATTTGGGGAGGGAACCAGCGATGGAAGACACACTGTTACTGTTTCTCTCTCTCTCTCTCTCTCTCTCTGCTTTTGCCTCTAACTCTGCCTTTCAAATAAATTAATTAATTAAAAAAAAAAAAGGTCAAGATGAGAATACTGACAAACTCCTCACCATCGTCACCGATACCCGCACACCAGCAATGATTCTGAAACTGTGATAGTGGGTCATTCTGTATCCTTAACTTTTCTTTGCACATGTCAATGCCTAACTGCACTCACTTCCTGTGGGAAACTACCACGTGATAAAGAGCATGGCAGCAAGGAAGTAGCATATTCTAACCCAGCACTGGTTGTAGTTTAGCGACTCCAAAACAGACAAGCATTTGCTCAACGCCTACAGCAATGCTGGAACTTTCTATGACATTTCTTGACAAATTCCAAGATAAAATACGAGCCTACAATTCTTCATCATTACTGTTACATTATTTCTTTAGAAGCTTCTCGCCAGAGGGTGGGAAAGAGTCATAACCTAAAACACATTACTTCAACTTACCTAACCACCTTTCACACACAAAATCAGCAGTACCTCACACAAAAGTTTATGCTCTTGCCTACAGACAGGAGCGCAGGGTCAGGCTTGGGTGGGTCAGAGTTCCCAGACTAGGATGGGATGGAAACCATAGCCCTGACAAATGTGTAAATGTATCTCGATGTCATGAATTGTGGGGGGAAAGTTTAAAAGAAAGAAAGAACAAGTCACATCCTTTCCAGGAAGGAAAAACACCCCAGAGCTAGTCACCAGAGTAAGATTCTTATACCCCCTCCTCATACGGGAACCCAAAGACAAGATACTTCGGGAGAGAGCTCCCTAACCCGAGACCCCAGGGTGCAGCGAGGCCACACAAAGACCAGGGCGCAGGGCCGGCTCCCGGCAGGACCCTCGCAGGCACACCCTCCCCCCCCCCATCGGCCACTCACCTTCTCCCCAACACCGCACTCCCGGCCCCCCCATACGCTCAACTCCCCGCCCCTCCGAACAGGCGCCCCTCACTCCTGCCCCCACTCCCTCATCTCCCCCCCAACACACACACGCACAGTGGCACTGCCCCCACTGGCTCTCTCCCCGCGCCCCCGCTGGGCCACGCGGCCCTCGCCCCACGCGCGCGCACCCCACATTCTTCCACACACTCGCACGGCCTCGCCGCGCACGCACCCCCGCGCTCCACGCCGTCCGGCCGCGCTGCCCCCGCCCCCGGCCCGCCCGGCCCTCCTTCCGGGGACGTGTCTCAGGCCTGCGCTAATGGCAGCGGCGCCTCCCGCCCTCCCCTCTCCCGAGGCCCCGGGCGCCGGCGCGGGGGCCGCCCGGGAGGGGCGCACTCACGCTGGCGAGCTGGGGACTGGGCATTGACGTCCGGCGGCGGCGGGAGCGAGGAGGCAGGAGCCTCTCTCCTCAGTCACCTCGGCGGCGGCGGCGGCGGCGGGAGCGGCGGCGGCGGCGGCGACGACTCCCCCCCAGCCTCGGCGCGCGACACCCGGCCCGGCCCGGCGGCGGCGGCGGCGGCGGCGCGTGTCCACGAGTCCGTCTTGCTGCTGCTGCTGCGGCCGCCGCTGCGTCCCCTGCTGCCGCCGCTGCCCCCGCTGCCGCCGCTGCCCTGTGGCGTCGCCTCGCGCCCCACACCCGACCGCCGCTGCCGCTCCAGCCGCTCCCGGACAGACGACGGTTACAGCCCGGCCGATCGCGCCGCCGCCACCACCGCTGCGCGCGCAGCCGGAACCAGCTCCCGCCACCGCCCCTCAGGGGGCGCTGCGGGGCGCGGCGCGCGCGGCCGCGGCCCGCCCCCCGCGCTCGCTGATTGGCTGGCCGGCCGGCTCGCGGGGCGGTTGGACCCGCCCACCTGCCCCGCGGGGCGCTGACCCACTGCCCTCGGCACCTCCCCCGCTCCTCCTCCTCGTGGTTCGTTCCGCTCCTCACTCCGGGTTACGGAAGACGCGTCCATGTGACCGGAGAGGGGGGGGAGCGGCCGCCCTCCCACGCAGCGCCCCGCCCACCTGCACCTGGACTGGGGCGAGGGCTTGCGACCGCCGTGTGACCCGCAAGGTCGAAGGGCTTTTTCCCGCTCCCAGGCCATGAGGCCGGGGGCCAGATCCTGACGGGACGTGGCGGCGGAGACTGAGTCCTGTGCTCGGGGATTTCCAGCTCAGAAGTAGGAACCGGGGCAGCTGGGTTCTCGTCCGCTCTTCCTGGAGGCCCCAAATAAGTGGCGTCTGCATTTTCGCAAAGGATATTTCTGCGCTGACCCACACTCCTCCCGCCAGACAGCCGGACCTCAGAATCCTCCCTGGCAGACCAAAACTCAGACCTCCAGGCTGTAGGATCTTGGGCAAGTGATTTCCCCTAAGTGTTGTCAAGTATTACATGGAAATAATACTCGGCTACCTCGTGGGGCCCCTTTCACGCCTGGATAATGTACGAGAAAGGCCTGATGGAGAGGAGACCCTGAATTGCAGTGTCCCCTTTAACGATGCAGATGATCATAGAGACCCTAGTGGAAAGCTTTTTGCCTTTTGCACTTGGAAGCTAGCCAGAAATTCTTTGCCAGATCATGAGTCCTGAGTTTTGGTTTGGAAAATGTGGTCACCAGTGAGTTGGGAGTCTGGCCTGGGCCACTGCCATATGACAGCCAGGAAGAGTCCTGGGGGTTGGCTTGGGAGGAAAGCAGTTTTCCCCCTGGAGAGTTGGGGGTGGAGAGGAGGGGCTGTCCTCTCTGTGCACCCTGGGATGTCTCCCCTGCCAAGGTCTGGCACATCTCTAGGAGGAAATAAAGCTGCTGCTTGGGCTGCCTCTCCCTCCTCTCCGCTCCCCATGCATTCACCCTCCCCTTCCTTCCCGGCCACCCCAGGAAAAGCAGTGGGCAGTAGTCATTAGTCCTTGCCCACAAGGTGGACCTGGGGCATTGCTCCTGACCAGAAGGCTGCCATTAGGGCTTAGCCTACAAGGAAGGGTCTATGACTCAGCGGCGTCAGGCCGCAGCCAGAACCTAGGAGGCTCAGCAGCCGCAGCAGGTGGCCCGCGGAGGGGGTGCCCTAGGGCAAGGCTAGCAGTGGGAGGGGAGCAGCCTTGGGGAGCGCAGGGCTGCAGGTTAGAAACGCAGCCCTTGGGCGAGGAGTGAGGAGCCCGGGCTCAGCTGTCCCTGGATTCCACCTGCCTCCAGCAGGCAGCGTTTTCCACTTACGGGAAGCACAGGCTTGAAACAGAAACAGAGAAGTACCTCCTCCGCGAAACTTTCCTGCCTCTGGGTTACTGATTCTTCCCCTAAAGTCTCAAAACATCTTATGCACTCTCCTGCTGTAGCACTTATAATGTTCTACTGTATCTGCCTGTTTTCATGATTCTCCCCTTAGACTGATCTTGGAGCGGTCTAGTGGATGATTGAACAAAGCAATGAATCTCCCCTCCACCCAGATGTCCCAGGCTTGCCCTAAAATGCCAGTGAATAATAACAATATATTGGGGCTGGCGCTGTGTGTGGTAGGCTAAGCCTCTGCCTGTGGTGCCGGCATCCCAAATGGGCACTGGTTTGTGTCCCAGCTGCTCCTCTTCTGATCCAACCTTCTGCTGTGGCCTGGGAAAGCAGTGGAAGATGGCCCAGGTGCTTGAGCCTCTGCACCCCTGTGGGAAGACCCAGAAGAAACTCCTGACTCCTAGCTTTGGGTCAGTCCAGTTCCGGCCGTTGTGGCCATCTGGGGAGTAAACCAGCAAATGGAAGATCTTCCTCTCTCTGCCCCTGCCTCTCTGCCTTTCAAATAAATAAATAAATCTTTAAAAAATAATAATAGCGGGGGGCCGGCACCGTGGCTCACTCAGTTGATCCTCCGCCTGCGGCACCAGCATCCCATGTGAGTGCCAGGTTCTAGTCCCAGTTGCCCCTCTTCCAGTCCAGCTCTCTGCTGTGGCCCGGGAGGGCAGTGGAGAATGGACTAAGTGCTTGGGCCCCTGCACCCACATGGGAGATCGGGAGGGGGCACCTGGCTCCTGGCTTTGGATCGGCGTAGTTCCAGGCTTAGTGGCCATTTGAGGGGGTAAACCAACAGAGGGAAGGCCTTTCTCTCTGTCTCTCTCTCTCACTGTCTATAACTCTACCTTTCAAACAAATAAATAATAATAATAATAGCAATATAAGGATAACAATAATGGCTATCACAATGGTTACCACTTACTAAGCATCTAATCTACCCTAAGTCTGGAGCGAAGTGTTTTAAAATGTATTTCACACTTATGCTTAAAATGACCTAATGAGAAAGATATTATTACCTTGGGTTTTTTTTTTTTTAAGATTTATTTGAAAGAAGTACAGAGAATGAGAGATCTTCCATCTTCTGATTCACTCTCCAAATGGCCATAGTGGCCACTGTGGGTAGCGCTGGGCCATGCCAAAGCCAAGAGCCAGGAACTCCATCCAGGTCTCCCACAGCTGGGCCCTCCTTCCAGTCTCAGGCCTGCACATGACAGCAGTGCCTCTCACCCCCACCACCCCCTCCAAGGCCCCAGGGGCTGGTGCAGGGACTGGGAAAAGGCCAAGCACTTGGGCCATATTCCACTGTTTTCCCAGGCACATTAGCAGGAAGCTGGATCATAAGTGGGCCAGCCAGAACTTGAACAGGTGCTCACTGGGATGCTGTCATCACAGGCAGCAGCTTAACAGGCTGTGCCACAATGTCAGCCCCTTATCCTGTTTTGAAAAGGGAACAAATTGGGCCAGCATTACGGCACAGATTCGAGACCTGGCTGCTCTGCTCTGATCCAGCTCCCTGCTAATGCACCTGGGAAAGCAGTAGAGGATGGCCCCAGTACTTGGGCCCTTGTACCCACGAAGGAGACCTGGAAGAAGCACCTGGCTCTTGACTTCAGTCTGGCCCAGCCCCAGTTTTTGGGGCCAGTGGATGGTAGATCTCGATCTCGATCTCTCTCTCTCTCTCTCTCTCTCTGTCTCTGTCTCTGTCTCTTCTCCTCTCTCTGTAACTCTGCCTAATAAATAAAAATAAAAAAATTTTAAAAAGGGAGTGAGGTGGCAGAGCCTCAGGGATGGAATGACAGAAGCAGGGTTCAGCCAGGTTCGTCCTGGGGCTCCTCCCTCTGAGAGTGAAGGGCCTGAGACCGTGCCACCCCCTCCACCTTCCCGTCCTCCGGCAACAGCAGAGATGCTCTGACCGCTGACGTCCAGGTGGTTCCCCAAAGCAGGCTGAAAGGTGGTTCGACTCCTCTGTGCCTCAGACGCATCAGCGACGGGGCTGCAGGTGCCTTGTGACAGCAGGCGCCACCCTTGGCAGCGAGCTACCCACAGAACGAGTGCCCTGAATTTACCCAGTGCCTTCGCTGAAGCATTCCAAGTGTCGTTAGCTTATTAATCCTCGCAGCACCCCTGTGAGGCCAAGCTGGCGGCGTTCTTGCCTGGTTTTATGGCGCATTAGCTCCCTCAGAGCAGGAGCGTGTGGGCCTGCCACACACACACGGGTTAGAGAAAGAAGTAACGGCACAGCCAAGAAACTGAGGCCTTTGGGGAAGTCGTTTAAGATAGAGGTTGCTGGTTCCCACACTGAGACTCTGTGCTATTTCAGCCCGCACCCATGCATTGCCATTTAGTTACCGCGTAATCTTGGGAATTTACTACATTGCTTTAAGTCTCAGTTTCCCCATCTGTAAAATGGAAAACACTATTGATCTCATACTTTTTTTTTTTTTAAGTTGTATTTATTTGAAAGCAGAGTGACAGAGGGAGAGATAGGGAGAGACAGAGATCTTCCATCTACTGCTTCACTCCCTAAATGCCTGCGACAGCTAGGGCTGGGTCAGACTGAAGCCAACAGCCAGGAACTCCATCCTGGTCTCCCACATGGGAGGAAGTAACCCAAGGACATGGGCTATCATCTACTGTCTTCTGAGGTGCCTTGGCAGGAATGCTAGACCCAAAGTGAAAGCAGGACTTGTACTGGATACCTGGGTCCCAAGCAGCGGTGTAACCCACTGTGCCACGACGCCTGTCCTCCCTCATAAAGTTTGGGGGCACTAAAGGAGTTAGTGTGCACAACTCATAGGTACGAGGCACCTGTCCAGTAGATGTCCAGACTGGTACTTGGCACTGTGGAGCAAATAAACGGCATGAGCGTGGACACTGCTACCTCTGTCATTTATTCCAAATTACAGGCTCGCCGTGATCTCAGACAGATGTCGTAACTTCACACAGGAACCTTTACCCTCATCTATGAAACAGAATGACAGTTGTGGAAGTGCTTTGTAAACTGTCAGGCGCCATAAAAACATTAACTGTGGTTTTAGAAAAAGCGCAGGAATCCTAGCTGAGGGCCTTGAACTCCCGAAAGCTCGTTTCCTCGTCTGTATTACATGTGTGGCGATCACACCTATCTCATGGTGGTCGTGTGAAAAAAGATCGGGGCAGGTGTTTGGCACAGTAGTCAAGATGCCGCTTGGGGCACCCGCATCCATATCAGAGCCCTGGCTCTGTGGCTCCTGACTCCAAGTTTCTGGTACTGCACATGCTGGGAGGTAGCAGGTGATGGCTCAAGTACTTGGGTCCCTGCCTCCACCCAGAGATCAGATTGTGTTCTGGCTCCTCGTTTGTGCCTGACTAAGCCCTGGCAGTTGTAGGCATTTGGGGAGTGAACCAGCCCATGGGAAACCTCTATCTATCTAATCTCTGCCTATCGAATAAACAATAATTTTTGAAATTTAAGGCGGAGTATTTAAAGTAGCTGGCACAGTGGGAAATGGTCCGTGAATGTTACCTCCCTACCCCCTAACAAGTGAGTCTAGCCTTTCAGTGACCTCAAGTAAAGGAAGCAGCTGGGTGTGGTGGGAACCAAGAGGGCTGGGGTTATTCCTGACTGTGCTGCTGTGTGACCTTGGGGAAGCTTCTTAACCTCTCTGAGCCTTCAGAGAGAGCCCACGCCTCTACCACTGAAATACACCTACACTGCAAGGTTTGGGGGAGATAAGAGCAGCCGCGGACTGTGTCTCCTAATGGGAACTTGCGCGGTATATAGGAGTTACCAACGACCACCTCTCAAGCTCTCGTGGTAAGGACCCAGTTGAAAGCAACAATCAAAATTCCCCAGCCAGAAACCAAATAGGGTCCTGAGCTGCCAGACTCGCGATCCGGGCCCTGCAACGTCCACTCACGCACTCGTGAGGACCCGGCCAGGGGACCGGTCGGGAGGAGGTCACGGGAGGGTTGGGGCCTCGGAGCGATAGGCGAGGCGGCGGCGGCAGGAATGTACTGATTCACCGCCCCACCCATCCCCTGCCTCTAATCTCTCTTCCGGAATTTTACAGCCCTCCTTTACAGGGGCGGGGGCGGAGGGGCAGGGCGCCGGGTCCCCCGCCCTGCCAATCAGCTTGTGCAACAGGCCCTGGGGAGGCCTCGGCCGAGAGGAGCTGCGGCTGCCGGGAGACGTCCGGGCTCGCCGCGGGCCTGGGGCCGCAGCGCGCGCTCCGCTAGCAGCCCGAGCTGGAAGGCTCCAGCTGCGTCCCGCCGTGGGCCTCCCCGGGGATCCCGAGCCCCAGGATCGAGCGGGCGTCGGCATCCCGATCCGGTTGGGATCAGTTGCACGACTTGAGCTGGCAACTAGGGAGCGGGGAAAGCCGAGCACCTCGCTTTATCTTACTGCTGGGGTGGGCGTCTGCCCGAGGCGGCCCGGCCGGTCAGCGGTGGCCTCCAGGCCAGCACTTTGACCGCTGGCTGCACCCTGCGTTCCCTGATGCCGCGTGACTTTCCCCGTATGGTGATTGGAAAATATCAAAGAATTTATTAATAACCGAAATTGCAGCTGTTGGAAGTAGATCGCTACATACCAGCAGATCTCTGCATAGCGAAAGGATTAGGAGGTAATGGAGTCCGCAGCTAAACTCCCTGAGTGCCAGGCACTCCGTATGTAGTGACTGAGTTTCATGATCGCGCTGGCACCGTGGCCTAGCGGGTCGGGCAGCCTGTATGGGCACCGGTTCCTGCCCGGCTGCTCCACTTCCGATCCAGCTCCCTTCCTGCAGCCTTAGAAAGCAGCTGAGGATGGCCCAGGTGCTTGGGCCCCTGCTGCTGACATGGGAACACAGGGCAGCTGGCTCCTGCCTCCTGGCTCTGGTATCGTCTGGCCCTGGCCCTGGCTACCATTTGGGAAATGAACCAGTGGACCGAAGATCTCTCTGTCTCTCCCCCTCTCTCTGTAACTTTCAAATAAATAAATAATTTTTTTTTTTACAGGCAGAGTGGACAGTGTGAGAGAGAAACAGAGAGAAAGGTCTTCCTTTTCCGTTGGTTCACCCCCCAATGGCTGCTGCGGCCAGTGTGCTGTGGCCAGCACACCGCACTGATCCGAAGCCAGGAGCCAGGTGCTTCTCCTGGTCGCCCATGGGGTGCAGGGCCCAAGCACTTGGGCCATCCTCCACTGCCCTCCCAGGCCACAGCAGAGAGCTGGACTGGAAGAGGAGCAACCAGGACAGAATCCGGTGCCCTGATGGGGACTAGAACCTGGTGTGCCGGCGCCGCAGGTGGAGGATTAGCCTATTGAGCCGTAACACCGGCTAAATAAATTTTTTTTTAATTTTTTTCATAATCCTAGGAGGTGGGAATTGTTACCACTCCCATTTTACATTGCTATCACTCTTCTTACCCTGCTAGTCCTGTTTTATAGGGAAACAGGTGAGAAGTAGCAAAGCCACTAGGCCAAGGTGGCCCAGCTAGTGGATGAGAGCTCCTAAGGGATTTGAACCCAGCGAGCATTTTTCCAAGGCCCCACTCTCAACCGCTACATGTCTGCCTCTCCCAACAATAATGTGGTTCAATCTATCAACATTCTGGGGGTTGGGTGAATAGTGCAAGCTCTTCATCATTGCAATGTCTTTGAGAGTGACTTAGATGATCTGCGCCTGTATAAATATTTAATATATGCTCTCTGACCAGTGATAATGTTTCTAACGCAGACATCAAAGCGCCAGGTTCAACGGGGGCAATCAGGGTCACACTGTGAAACTGAGAGGACACCTTCCCCTGTGACTCAGGGCTTTCTTCATCCTGTGAGGGGCTGTGGCCAGAATCTTGACTTTCCCCTCAATAACACATCAGCCAGAGGTGGGCCGATCCGAAACCAGGAGCTTATTCTAGATCTCCCATGCAGGTGCAGGGGCCCAAGCACTTGGACCATCTTCTACTGCTTTCCCAGGCCTAGCAGAGAGCTGGATTGGAAATAGAGCAGCTGGGTCTCAAACCACTGCCCATATGGGATGCCAACACCGCAGACGGCGGTTTTACCTGCTACATCACAGTGCCACCCCCCCTCCATTTTTTTCCTAATAGATGCTTAATAAAATAAAAGTGTCCTGTAATCCCAGAGGAAAATAACACTTTTTTTTTTTTTTGGACAGGCAGAGTTAGACAGTGAGAGAGAGCGAGAGAGACAGAGAGAAAGGTCTTCCTTCCGTTGGTTCACCCCCCAAATGGCCGCTCCGAAGCCAGGAGCCAGGTGCTTCCCCCTGGTCTCCCATGCGGGTGCAGGACCCAAGCACTTGGGCCATCCTCCACTGCCTTCCCGGCCACAGCAGAGAGCTGGATTGGAAGAGAAGTAACTGGCACAGAATCTGGTGCCCCAGCCGGGTCTAACCCGGGGTACCAGTGCCGCATGCGAAGGATTAGCCAAGTGAGCTGTGGTGCCGGCCGAAAAAAAACACTATTAACAATTGGGATTGGGACCAGTGCTGTGGCATAGTGGATAAAGCCATCGCCTGTGGTGCCATATGGGTGCTGGTTCAAGTCCCAGCTGCTCCACTTCCAGTCCAGCTCCCTGCTAATGGACTGAGAAAACAGCAGAGGATGGCTCAAGTCCTGGGGCCCCTGCACCCACGTGGGAGACCTGGAAGAAGCTCCAGGCTCCTAGCTTCAGACTGGCCCAGCTCTGGCCTTTGTGGCCATCTGGGGAGTGAACCAGTGGATGGAAGACCTCTCTCTGTGTGTCTCTCTCTGCCTCTGCCTCTCTGTAACTCCGCCTTTCAAATAAATAGATAAATATTTCCCCAAAAAAATTTGGACTATATTGTCCTTCAAGATTATTTCCATATATTCATAGTTTTTCTGTGTGTGTGTACCTTGTTCTTTTTAAAGGCTGCCTACAAGGTATGGCTGAACTATAATTTATTTAACAGGCTCCCTATTGATGGATATCTGGGTTGTTTCCAATTTTTTTGCTATTACAAGCAGTATTTTTGCACATACATCTTGGGGCTTCTAGGAGAACTCTGTAGTGTAAATCCTCAGAGAAACTTCCTTTTAAAACCACAGGCCTCATCAATTATAATTTCCATCTTATTCCAAACGTCCAGGCATAAAAGTCTGTTCCTGATCAAAGTCACATAAACGCTCCAGCGCACAGCACACACAAAACAAGTGGTAGTTGTTGCCACAGCCATGGTTACCATTGTTTCATTATGGAAGTTCCTTCCTCCAATCAGCTCTCGTGGGTGAGTTTCTGCCGAGCCGAGGCCTGGGGACTCTGCCCTCGAGAAGTTGATGGTCTCATGTGCACGGACATGTCAGTGGCCGTTACAGTCTCCTGAGATGAGTACCACAAACGTGGAGGCGGGAGGGGAATGGGAGAGCTCATAGGAGCGCCAACCTACTGACCTGAAGAAGGCTCCCAGCTTCTTAGTCCCAACAAGGCAAGGACTGTGAGTGGGAAGCAACAGCCTGGATTATCCAGAGAGGAAAGTGGTGCGCACTGCCACTGCCAGAGGCATCCAAGCAGAGGCCAAGACCCCATCTCCAGGGAACACCGCCAGCGCTGTGGGGCAGCGGGTTAAAGCCCTGGCCTGCAGCACTGGCATCCCATATGGGCACCGGTTTGAGTCCCAGCTGCTCCACTTCCGATCCAGCTCTCTGCTAATGTGCCTAGAAAGCAGTAGAAGATGGCCCGAGTTCTTGGGTCCCTGCACCTATGTGGGAGACCCAGAAGAAGCTCCTGGTTCCTGACTTCAGATCAGCTCAGCTACGGCCACTGAAGCCATTGGGAAATGAACCAGCAGATGGAAGACCTCCCTCTGTCTCTCTATCTCTCTATATATCTTTCAAATAAATTAAAAATAATAAATCCTTAAAAACACCGGTGGGAACAGTAAACCAAATCAGTGGCCACAAATGTCCACCTCTAGACTGGTGCTAGTGCGTGGATAAAAAGGTGAATTTTTGTGTGCTTAACCTATCTAGTTTAAAGAAGCCTTTTATGCTGAGAGTACAGGTTATTTCAAAAAGTTCATGGAAGGGACAGGCCAAACCACCACTCTGGGTGCCCACGTCCCATGTCTGAGGGCCTGGTTCGGGTTCCAGCTCAGCCGTTTCTGGGCCAGCTTTCTGCTGGTGGTCCCACGTGGGACACCAGGATGGAGCTCCTGGCTCCTTTTTTTTTTTCTTGACAGGCAGAGTGGACAGTGAGAGAGAGAGACAGAGAGAAAGGTCTTCCTTTTGCCGTTGGTTCACCCTCCAATGGCCGCCGCACACTGTGGCCGGTGCACCGCGCTGATCCGAAGGCAGGAGCCAGGTGCTTCTCCTGGTCTCCCATGGGGTGCAGGGCCCAAGCACTTGGGCCATCCTCCACTGCACTCCCTGGCCACAGCAGAGAGCTGGCCTGGAAGAGGGGCAACCGGGATAGAATCCAGCGCCCCTACCGGGACTAGAACCCGGGGTGCCGGCGCCGCAAGGCAGAGGATTAGCCTAGTGAGCCGCACGCGCCGGCCGGCTCTTGGCTTCTGTCCAGCCCGGCCTCAGCTGTTGCAGGCACTTGGGGAGTGAACCAACAGATGGAAGACCTCTCTCTGTCTCTCCCATCTCTTTGTCCCTGTGCCCTATCCGATAAATAAATCTTTCCAAGTAAATAAATAAACACAGAAGTACGTGAGTAAACCCGACAACAATTTGGTACCATCTAAAGCGTTTTCATTTTGGGGTCTCCAAACCACATAAGAGTACCTCAACTTTCCATTTAGACTTGTTTCCTTGCTCTGAGAAGACTCAGCACTGAAGAGAGACCACAGAAATAACAGCTCCAAGTGATATGGGAAAAAATCAATTTGGTGCAGTTTTCACAAACCTTTAAAACAGAGCGATTTAAGTGATGATGGGGTTTCATGACCAGCGGCTGCAGAACCTCTTATGGGAATGCTGGTGTTTTGCTGGCATTTCTCTTGGTGGGGAGGGAAGCAAAATGGTATTTTTTTTCCTCTCCTTCTACTTATAAGAAAACGAGGGCAATGAAAAGCAAGTCTCCCATAATGTCCCATTAAGGGGAACAAATGAAATGCAGCTCCCCGGTAGCCAGAAGCCGCACACTCTCAGCCAGGCCCTGGGCAGGCCTTCCCAGCTGTGCCACAGATACTTAAGTATTCACCAGCACACCTGGCCCTGCGGTTACCATGGCGACTCCTCACCTTGCATTCCCTCACTCGGGGCTTGAGACTGGTTCAGGGCGCGTTTGAATTTCCGTGTTTCTCCTCAGCTTCTGGAAAGGGAAAGCAGAGAGCGGTGAGGGAAGGTTCCTAATCCAGCCTGCCTGCGGTCGGGCTCCTTGCTCTTCCTCACCGACCCAGGCCTCCCAGGCAAGGGGTGCCTCTCCCAGGGGCGGGGCTAGGAATGGCTCTCAAGAGTCCAACAGACAGAGGTTCAAATCCCAGCTCTTCAAGGAATCCCCTTTTTTGTTGTTTGTGTTTCATTCAAACAAGTCCTGCAGATGCACAGAGATGGCAGAGTAGCCAGAGACAGGCCTTCGGGGAGCTGGGAGTTCAGGGCAAAGGGGCTCACAGGCTGGTGTGATGAGCAGTGCAGCGGGTACTGCATGGGGAGGGGCCCTTCTGAGCTCTGTGCTAAGGCTTCTTCCGCGGGAGGGCTTCACACAGGAAGGGTGAGAAGTGTGGAGACTTGCAGCCCGCTGTCCAGCAAATCAACTTGCTTTCCTGAGCCTCAGTTTCCCCATCTGTAAATTCAAGCTGATAACAGCTACCATACCCTCCATCAGAAAAGCATGCTAACGAACACACAATGAAGCAAAGGACGGGCAGGGCTGGACTACAGCCCTGGCTTTCCAGTGCCCAGTGGGGTGATCGTGGCCTGTTCTGAACTTCAGCCCTCTGAGGGTTTCCTGTAAAAGGGCAATCGTAACCATCCGAGCTCATAAGGGTATGGCTAGAATTCGATCAGAAACTACAGGTAAACCACACAGCTCCGACAGAGCTCACCATCTGCGCCTGCTGTGTCATAAGTTAGCTCTCGTTATTATTGTTACTGGTGCAGGGAGTCTGGCACCAGAAAACATTACTCCGGACCCTGTCCTCGGGCCGCCCCACCTTTGCCCTACCTCCAGCTTTCCCGTCCCGGCTAAGGAGGGTGCAGCTCAGGTCCACAGCCCCTCCCCAGCCTGAACCCCTCCCCTGGGCGGAATGAGGGAAGAGGGCTTGGCCCTACACAGCTGCCCTGGAGACTGAGATAGGGGAAAGGCAGAGAGTAGGGCAGCCCTGATGCAATCGCAGGCTCACTGCTTGGCCCGCTTCCTCTTCCCGGGTGTTTGCTGGAGCCCGGCTTGCACAGGAGCCCTTTGGAAGGGCGCCCTGACCGGTGTGACAGGCAGCGCACAAAATTGTTCCTGCTGCAGGGACAGTTGAGGAAGAAAGTGATACTGTGCCTGCCTGGGCCTCACACATTCCGGGCTCAGGGACATAGGAAAGAGATGCCAGGTGTCCCGTCCAGAGGGAGGGGCCGGGAGGGCAGGCCAGAGAAGAGAGGCACAACTGGGGCTAAACCTGGGGCTGATGCCAGGGCCAGCATCCAGACCCGGCTCTGGGGAGGCCGATGAATAGAACCTTTATCCAGGCTCCAAGGAGGGAGGCAGGGAAGGGGTCTCAAGTGTCAAGGAGCTGGGGGGCGGGGGACACAACACAGAGCATCTCTCCCTTTCCTTCCCCCAGAAATTCAAGCTGGAGAGAGAGGCTCCTTTGAAGGGCCTTGTTTTCCAGCTGTTTGCCTGGGAGCCTCACGTGGGAGCCCGCCTCGCCCCAACCCTGCAGGCCTAGCCGGGTCACCTAGAGACAGCCGGAGAAGTGCAGTGCTGCACAGTGTTAAGAACCAGGGCAGCCAGTTGCCAGCGCTTCCAGTTCCTGGCACCTAACTCAACTTCCTCCTGTCATACGAGGCTAACGAGAGCAGTCACTTCAGAGATAAAGCCCGAAGGCCCATGGAACGTGGCCTGGCCGTGGTAAAAAGCGCCAGTAACTGTTCGATATTGTTGTTTATGTTACGACCAAAGGCTCAGAGAGCCTGTTCCCCTGAAGCAGGGCCCCAGCTCTGCTTCCGCCTTCCAAGTCTAATGACTGGTACCCAGTTACCAGACCAGAGTCGGGCTTCCCCTCCCCCAGAGCTGGGAAACCCAGTGGCAGAGCTTGCTCAAGCTCCGGAGCCTCCAGCAAAACCTGCCCGAGGTAATCAGTGGATCAAGGAAACTAGAAGCAGAGGGGGAAAACCCAGCCGCGAGCGGGGCCTCCGCCCAGGCTCTTTCCCCTGCTGGCCCCGCCGCGAAGAAAGCACCTGGCGACTCGCCCTTCTTGGACCCTCATGGTCACAGATTCAGGCACTGGCTACACCTGGGTGTCCAGCCGGCAGCCTCCGGACTTCTCCCCTTCTCCTCCCTTCCTTGGCAGAGTCAGCACCCCCCCTGCCATCCTCCATGCCCACTCCTTCCTCTGCCCCTGTCATTTGACTTCTGCCTATCCACTTTGCTGACAGGCTCATCTCGCTCACCGATGATCTGCCAATGGCCAAATCCAGGAGTGTCTCCAGGCCTTTCCTTCCTGCCTGTAAACACAGGGCACTGATGCCCACTCTCTTCTTTCTTCCTTTCTTGTTTTTTTTTTTTTTCTTTCAAGAGTCATTTATTTGAAAGGCAGAGTTACACAGAGAGAAGGAGAGGGGCCAGAGCTGTGGGGCAGTGGGCTAAAGCCCTGGCCTGCAGCACTGGCATCCCATTTGGGCACTGGTTTGAATCCTGGCTGTTCCACTTTGATCCAGGTCCCTGCTATTGCACCTGGGAAAGCAGTAGAAGATGGCCCAAGTCTTTGGGCCCCTGCTCCCATGTGGGAGACCCAGAAAAAGCTCCTGGCTCTTGGCTTCAGATCGGCTCAGCTCCAACCATTGTGGTCATCTGGGGAGTGAACCAGAGGATGGAAAACCTTTCTCTCTGTCTCTACCTTTCTCTGTAACTCTTTCAAATAAATAAAATATTTTTTTAAAAAAGAAACAAAGATCAGATTACAAAGACCCTATCATAATTATAAGAGTGTATTAGTTAACTAAAATAACTTCTTAGCAAGAAAAAAAAGTGTTTGGGAGAGAGAGAGAGAGAGAGAGAGAGAGAGATCTTCCATCTGCTGGTTCACTCCCCAAAACAGCAGGGGAATTCAGTCCATCTTCAGATGCCTTCCTTGGGGGCCGGCGCCGTGGCACACTAGGTTGATCCTCCGCCTGCGGCGCCAGCATCATATATGGGCGCCAGTTCTAGTCCCGGTTGCTCCTCTTCCAGTCCGGCTCTCTGCTGTGGCCTGGGAAAGCAGTGAAGGATGGCCCAAGTGCTTGGCCCCTGCACCTGCATGGGGGACCGGGAGGAGGCACCTGGCTCCTGGCTTCAGATCGGTGCAGCTCCAGCCGTTGCAGCCATTTGGAGAGTGAACCAGCCTGTCAAATAAATAAATAAATAAATAATCTTAAACAAGACAAAACAGATGCCTTCCCTGGCACGTTAGCAGGGAGCCAGATCAGAAGTGGAGCAGCCAGGATTTGAACCAGGGCTCCCTCTGGTTTGGGATGTCAGCGTCACAGGCGGTGGCTGAACCCAGTGTGCTGAGGCCCCAGACTCCTGCTCCCGGCCCTTTGCCCCCAGCATTTCTTGGCGTTAGGCTCGCTTGTTGCTCCCCCTGCCTGAGATGTTGTCCCTCATGGCACTGCCCGGCCTACTCCTCAGGCCCCGCCCACATTTGCTCTGTGCCTGTCCTCAAGTTCCAGACCGCATCTCAGGCCCCTCCCTGCCAAGCAGCAGGCCTGACATGACCCCAGCGCAGCAGGCTCAACCTGGCCGGCCCTGAACTCTTTATCTGCCCCTCCCAAACCTGCTCCTCCTCGGGTATCCCCAATCTCGGTGACTGGCAGCACCTTTCATCCTGTTACCCAAGCCAGAGGCTCAGATGTCACCCTTGCCCCCACTCAGCCCACAAATCACCAAGTTTTTAATGTCTCATAAGCATAAGGGTTCGCCAAACAGGTCGCGGAAAATGGAATTAAGAGATGTTTATTTGCATGCAATACATGCTTTTGAACTCATGCATAGTTTTCCCATAACGTGCATTTTTCAGTCACTTTTTGAGGCCCCTCATGAGTCTCTCCTCCTGCTTTTGTTCTGCTTCTGCCTCAGTTCAGGCCTCCATCAGGATCTCAAGCCGGGATTATTGGTCACCTTGGGAGTGGGGGCTAGCCCTTCCTTCCCGCCCCTCTCGGAGCGTCTGCCCAGCAATGCTCCTTTTTCTGAGAACTCACGATTGCCCACAGGCCTCACTGAAAAGTGCCCTAGAGCCCATATTGACTTCACCAAGACCTGCCCCAGCACCACCATGCTTTGAACCAGAGATACACAGGAACCAGCCAATTGACTCAAGCTGGGATCCTGAAATGGAGACCTAGTGACTCTAGTTCAAATGTTCCCGAGAGCCACACAGCAATGGAAATGAGTGAAACTGGGGGCTGGGGCTGTGGCACAATGGCTTAAGCTGCCATCTGCAGCACCAGCATCCCATATAGGCACCGGTTTGAGTCCTGGTTGCTCTACTTCTGATCCAGCTCCCTGCAAAGTTCCTGGGAAAGCAGTAGAAGATGGCCCAAATTCTTGGGCTCCTACACCCACGTGGGAAACCAGGATGAAGCTTCTGGCTCCTGGCTTTGGCCTGGCTCAGCTCCAGCTGTCGCAGCCATTTGGGGAGTAAACCAGTGGATGGACAATCTCTCTTCTTTCTGTGTAACTCTGCCTTTCAAATAAATAAATCTTTTTTAAAAAATACTAACAACAGGCCGACGCCACAGCTCACTAGGCTAATCCTCTTCCTGCGGCGCCGGTACACCGGGTTCTAGTCCTGGTCAGGGCGCCGGATTCTGTCCCAGTTGCTCCTCTTCCAGGCCAGCTCTCTGCTGTGGCCCGGGAGTGCAGTGGAGGATGGCCCAGGTCCTTGGGCCCTGCACCCGCATTGGGAGACCAGGAGAAGCACCTGGCTTTTGGCTTCGGATCAGCGCGGTGCGCTGGTCGCAGCACACCGGCCGTAGCAGCCGTTGGAGGGTGAACCAACGGCAAAAGGAAGACTTTTCTGTCTCTCTCTCTCTCACTGTCCACTCTGCCTGTCAAAAAAAAAAAAAAAAATACTAACAGCAACCCTATGAGGAGAGTAACCCATTTTACGGAGAAAGGAACTAAGGCTCAGAGAGGTGAAGGGACTTACCCAAGATCGCACAGCTGAAAGGTCACGAGTCATCCTTGACTCCATGTCTATCTGTCTTTAGGGCCCATAACTTTTAGCTCCTCCATAATCCTGGACTTGGGAAGAAGGCTAGGAGGCCTCGGGCCAGGAGACCCGGGCATGTGGCGTATCTGGGGGACAAGGAACCAGGGGGAGTGGGCCTCGCCCTCCCCTCCACACAGAGGGCTTCCCTTGCTTCTCCACAAACGTGGCAGCAAGTAGCTGGCTTCTGCCTTGTGTGCCTAAACCTGACTCTGGCACCAAGTGCACACTGGCAACCCTGTAGGCCAAATATGGTACCAAAAAACATGCTTAGCCTGTGGCATTTAAAAGAATGCATTAGTGCCCAAAATTTAAAAACTGGGAAATTACACATGCAAGTCTGGAAACTCAGAATTTCTGACAGCTCTGCATCTATATCCCCATGGCAACCATCTCCTAGAGCAGGGGAGCAGCTGCTGCCTTTGGAGCCCGCACCCCATGTGCCACGCCCCGGTGGGCTGCTTCGCTCCCTGTCCTTTCTTTCCTAAGATTTATTTATTTATTTGAAAGGCAGAGTTAGAGAGGAGAGAGAGAGAGCGCAAGCTTCCATCTGCTGGTTCACTCTCCAAATGGCTTTTACCCACTATGCCAGGGCACCAGCCCCTGTTGTTAGCGTTAAATGAGATACTACACTCTTAGCAGGGTTCCTGGCAGCCACTCTTACTGTTATCCTTGCTAGTAGTGGTATTCCTCCTCATTCTCTCCCGATCATCTCCCTGTTTCTGTGACCCTCTGGGTACTTACCGTTGGCTCTTAGCACGTCTCACTGTTTTATCCACTTTACTCTACCGTAAGCTTCTTGAGGGAAGGCCTCACTATATCTCTCGTTATACGAGGCAGGATGAGAAAATGGGGTTTTGTATGTAGTAGGTGCTCAAGAAATGTTATTTGCTGGCCTACTACTTGGAATTTAGGCTCCAGGAGAACGGAAACCTTGTCTCTCTGATTCATTGCTGTTCCCCTGTACCTAGCACAGAGGTGAGCTATAAACAAGCCTCCATAGACATTGAAGGAGAGGGTGAAGGTGTCACCTCGCCCTCCACCAGGGCTCCTGAGCATCTCCCGGGGTGGGGAGGGGTGCAGGCCTGTGCTGTGGTGGTTAAGGCACTGTTTAGGAAGCCTGCGTCCCAGGTCGGAGTGCCTGGGTTTGGGTCCTGGCTCCATCTCCCTGTGCACCCTTGGAAGCAGAAGAGGATGGCTCCAGTACTTGGGTCCCTGCCACCCCACAGGCGAGAACCAGATTGAGCTTCAAGCTTCTCGCTTTGGCCTGGTCCAGTCCCAGCTTTTGTGAGCATTTGGGGAGTGAACTAGCAGATGGGAAATCTCTCTCTGTTTCTCTGCCTTTCAAATACATAAAGGCAATTAATTTAAAAAATATATCCTACGATGTTGTAGGTCCAAAGCTCAATCCATTGTTTTAAAATAAGAGGCTCTGAATCTCCGTTAGGAGCACGCTGTTTTTCCTTTGGGGAGCTGTGCCTCCCATGTTCAATGTGGCTGACCCACCTCAGCTCTGGAATGCTCATGTGACCCAGGGCCAGCCAGTAGTCAGGGACAGCTGTCTCCTGGCCACAGTGGGTGGCCCAGGATGGTCGTGTGACTCAATCTAAGACAGCCAGACCTTATAAAGGGGACATTTGCTGTCCACAGTGGAACCTAAGCCATGGGGATGTAAGGCTAGACAGAGCCACTTGTGGCCGTATTATCACCAGAAGGAAGCCTACCTATGAAAAGCAACACAGAAACCACAAGAGCAAGTCTGAGAGCTGGAAAGCCATAAACAAGTTCCCATGATACTTTTCGGTTAAGTGACTTAACTGCACCTGAACAAAGTCCTCAGTTTTCTTTGTCAGCTTGATGTGGGCTTCTGTCCCTTAACATCCAAAAGTGACTTGATTAATACAAGGGGACTTTCAGAAAGCTCATGGGAAAGATGGAATTAAAAGATAAGTTTAGAGATGGGCATTTGTCACATCGGTTAAAAGTCGCTGCTTGGGACACTGACATCCCATATCAAAGTGCCAGATATGAATCCCAGCTACTCCATTTCCAATTCAGCTTCATGCTGGAAGGCAGATGATGGTTCAAGTTCTTGGGTATCTCCTGGGAAACCTCGATGGAGTACCGGACTTCAGCTTGGCCCAGCCCTAACCTTTGCAAGCCTTTGGAGAGTGAACTAGTGGATGCATAGTATCTTCCATCTGCTGGTTCACTTCCCAAATGGCCACAACAGCCAGGTCTGGGCCAGGTTGAAGGCAGGAGACAGGAGCTCCATCCTGGTCTCCGCATGGGTGGCAGGGCTCAAGTACTTGGGCCGTCTTCTGCTGCTTTCCCA
Organism: Lepus europaeus; assembly: GCF_033115175.1. Lineage (NCBI taxonomy): Eukaryota > Metazoa > Chordata > Mammalia > Lagomorpha > Leporidae > Lepus > Lepus europaeus. The sequence continues at coordinate 24,155,122 of NC_084831.1, forward strand.
GGCACAGCAACAGGGAGCTGAATCAGCTGGGACTCAAAAACCAGAACTCTGATATGAGGTGCTGGCATCACAAGCAACAGTTTAACCACACACTTTAAAGACCCCTTCGTATGCATGGATTTTAAAAAATTTTTTTAAGATTTATTTTTTATTTACTTGAAAGAGTTAGAGAGAGAGGTAGAGACAGAGAGAGAAAGGTCTTCCATCGACTGGTTCACTGCCCAGATGGCCACAACAGCCAGAGCTGAGCTGATCCAAAGCCAGGAGCCAGGAGCTTCTGTGTCACCCACATGGGTGCAGGGGCCTAAGCACTTGGGCCGTCCCCCACTGCTTTTTCAGGTGTATTTGCGAGGAGCTGGATTGGAAGTGGAGCATCTGGAATTCGAACCAGTGCCCATATGGGATGCTGGAGCTGCAGGCCGGGGCTTTAACCCACTGTGCCATAGCACCAGGCCTTCAAAAAAACTTTGTATAGAAATAACCTTATCTTTTAATTTCATTTCTCATGAACTGTTTGAAGCCCCCTTGCCTCTGGATCTTACAGATGGAGTAGCAGTAAATTCCTACGTACACCCTCGTAAGGATCTGCCAGGTCTGCCACAGTGATCCTCTTCCTCTGAGATTGTCCCCGGCCCAGCAGGCATGGGGAACGTTTGGTCCGGGGACTGTATAAGGCCTGCGAAGTTGTGGGGTCTGGCCCTGCCAAGGCAGCTGCAGGAAGGACTTGAAATTCAATACAGCTATAGCAGGCAACTTTTCAAGTGGATAATTTTATATGGCCCGCACATGATATTATAAATATCCACATGGCCCTTGGCAGAAAAATGGTTCCCCACCCTTGGTGGGCAAACGGCCATGTTTGTACTACCCAACCCTGCCCTCCAAGGCTGCCGAAGTGAGGATGTATTGCAAAATAATCAGATCAGAGTCTGTCTCCCGGGAGCTGGGGTTGAGGACTGAGGGAGACTCGCTCAGTCTGGGCTCCATGCTTAAAGGGAGAAGACGTAAACCGAGAAGCCGGCAGAAGGTCACACTCATGGCACAGCGGAGCTCCGCTGAAGGAGAAAGATGACGCAGGTGTCCTTAGGGAGGCAGAGGCTGGAGGCCACGACTGCCCAGAGAGGGGGAGCTGAGAGAGAGCACTGCTTCCTCTTCCCTCATGAGGCTCATGACTGCTCCCGGGCTCCATGAGATTTCTCTGTGTTCAGATAATTCCCTCCCACCTCATTACCCCTCTTTATTTTTTTTTTTCCTTAAAATAGCTCTAGAGTTTTTTGGCTTTTTGTTTTTCCTTGTAACTAAAAGGTTTTTAGACAACTGTGCTAGGAACAAGCCTGCAGCTAAGCTGTCTTGCTCACAAGCCTGACAGAGGCCCTGGCCCCCTGAATCAAGACATCCGAACACGGAGCTTCTAGCGGTGCGGCCGTGGCTGCCACACCCAGACTCCCTGCGCTGGCTTCTCCCTCTGTAAGATGAGAACAATGCCTTGCTTGCCAGGGTGTCCGGAAGGCTGCGTGACACGAGGTGGACATTAGAGCTCAGTGCTGGCCGCAGAAACGCCACGCCACCAGTGGGTGCTAAATGCTGAGGAGGCGTCCGGTGTGATTCTAGAACCAGCCCACTGGTGGGTCCCAGCCAGGACTAGACCAGGAAGCTTAAAGGATGACCCCAGTCCCCAGGTGCACCTTTTTCATCTCCTCTGTGTCAAGTTTACCAAAGCATTGAGGAGCAATGGGATGTCATTTTTAAAAGTGACCACCGTGGGGCGCTGTGGTGGATGTAGTGGGCTAAGCCTCCACCTGCCGCGCTGGAATCCCATATGGGCACTGGTTTGTGTCCTGGCTGCTCCTCTTCCAATCCAACTCTGCTATTACCTGGGCATAGTAGAAAACTATAGAGAGCATTTATGTGAGTCCAAGTGCGAGAGGCCTCCGACATCACAGGTTCTGACCAGGACAGATATGCACAAAATTTTCTGAGTTTAAAAAAAGCAGGTTAACAGGCCGGTGCCGCAGCTCACTAGGCTAATCCTCCCCCTGCGGCACCAGTACCTCGGATTCTAGTCCTGGTTGGGGCACCGGATTCTGTCCAGGTTGCTCCTCTTCTAGTCCAGCTCTCTGCTATGGCCCGGGAAGGCAGTGGAGGATGGCCCAAGTGCTTGAGCCCTGCACCTGCATGGGAGACCAGGAGGAAGCACCTGGCTCCTGGCTTCAGATCAGTGCAGCACGCCGGCCGTAGCGGCCATTGGGGGATGAACCAGCAGAAGGAAGACCTTTCTCTCTGTCTCTCTCTCTCTCTCACTATCTAACTCTACCTGTCAAAAAAAAAAAAAAAAAGCAGGTTAACAAACACTGTTATCTCGAGCCATGGGATTTCAGGCGGTCTTTCATTTTCTTTATGTACTTTCACGTACTATTTGAGGTTTTTATGCCGTGCAGGCATTAACCTTATAAGAAAAGATAATAAGGCTATTTTTGTGGGGGAAGCGGTCCACTTTGATTAAACTTTCTCCTATATCATCCCCAAGTCACGTTTCACTAGGTTTCCTCTCACACGTCTTCCTTCTTCAGGAAGAAGGGAATTTTATCTGGCTGCACAAAAGCTCTTGCCCAGGGAGGGCCTTGCCTGGGCCTGGTAAAATTGCTAGGCAGCTTCCTGCTGCCCTCTTGTGGCCAGAACTGTTCAGAGCCTGATTTGGCTGAACAGAGCTCATCCCGCCTACCCTGACAGCCAAGGTCATGTCTAGAGGCTGACTTCTGGCTCGCCCTGCAGTCAGCGTGCTGCACACCAGCGTCAGCAGCTCAGCACCCAGCCCCAAACAGCCGATGACGTAGGCTTAACCAGGCTGAACCCAGCAACGGCAAACCCATCAGGACAACGCTGCCTACTCCAAGCCAGGGGCTCCCAGGAGAGGCGTTTTCCCCACTGTTAGCACAGGAGATGGAGAGCTTCCCTGTCCACTAGAGAGCACTGACAGGCAGGACTTGAGGCTGAGACAGGGGAAAGCAGGATTGCAGGAGACAACCGCAACCAGCCTCATCCTAGCAGCCTTTGCCCTTGGATGTTTCCTTTCGCTTTTCAAAGTATTTCCCAAGGCAGCCGGACGTGCACAGATAAATCGACGCAGGAATGTTTGCTGCAGGAAAATTGGTAACAGCAACAGCCAAGAAGCTACCTAAAATCCCTCTGTAAGAGAAATGGAATAGTATGCAGTGGTTGAAAAGAGTGAGATAGATCTGAATGTGCCGCCAACATCCGTTATTAAGATAAAAAGAGAAAGCAAGAGTGTGGCAGTCGATAAGTGTGTGTGTGTGTGTGTGTTGACAGTAAGGATCCCTGTGTGTGTGTGTGTGTGTGTGTGTTGACAGTAAGGATCCCTGTAACTGTAGGTGTCTCGAGATCCGCACAGACTGCCTCGGGAGGGCGATAACAGAAACCAGTAACAGTGACTGCTGCTGGGTATGGGAGAAAGAGGTCATGGCAGCACGAAGCGGAACTGCTTTTCCCTGTACAATCTTTTTGTTAAGTCCTCATGAGTTAGTTTTTCAAGGTAAAATGTGCTTAAAATGTTAAGGTCATATTTTTCAAAATACTGTTGGAAAGAGTGGAGTCAGAATGACTTGGGTTCAGGCCAGCGCCGCAGCTCACTAGGCTAATCCTCCACCTGCAGCGCTGGCACACAGGGTTCTAGTCCCGGTCTGGACGCCAGATTCTGTCCTGGTTGCCCCTCTTCCAGGCCAGCTCTCTGCTGTGGCCCGGGAGTGCAGTGGAGGATGGCCCAGGTCCTTGGGGCCTGTACCTGCATGGGAGACCAGGAGCAGCACCTGGCTCCTGGCTTCAGATCAGTGCAGTGCGCTGACTGCAGTGCACCGGCCGGAGCAGCCATTGGAGGGTGAACCAACGGAAAAGGAAGACCTTTCTCTCTGTCTCTCTCTCTCACTGTCCACTCTGCCTGTAAAAAAAAAATAAAATAAATAAATAAAAATAATAAAAATAAAAGAAAGACTTGGGTTCAAATCTAGACTCAACTCAAAGACCTACATGAAATTAAGGAAATCACTTACATTCTGAACTCCAATGTCCTCATCCCTAAACTAGGATTAGTAACATTCCCTCAGGCATGGTTGAGGGGATGGCAAGGATGAGTTTCTGGTACCAGGACAACCTTGCGGCACAACTCCAGGGGCATTATCCACATTGTCCGCCAAGTGACCTCCACCCTCGGGAGGTGGACATTATGACAGTCCTGTTGCATCAGGGCCTGGCACGTAATAGATGCGGGGGCAGGGGGAACCCCACAGTTTTCATAGAGATTATCTCATTTTAATCCTCTTATTTGGGGGATCAGCACCAAACCTGGCTTAAAACCCAGGTCCCCGGATCCCTACTTCTAATTGAGAGCAGAAAACTAGGAAGTTCAGCCCAAAGGCAGCGTGTGAGAAGAACCAAGCTGGGGGCATGGTGTTCAGACTGGAAAGGACAAAGTGAAGCTATTTGCAGATGCCATGACTTTGAACGTAGAAAACCATAAGGAATCCACATGAGATTATTAGGACTAATAAATGAGTTCAGTAAGGTTGCGTGGACAAAATCAATACGCAAAAATTAGCTGAATTTCTGAACCCTAGGAACGAGCAATCTGAAAATGAAATTGAGAAAATCATTTCATTTGCAATAGCATCAAGAAGAGTAATATACTTAGGAGTAAATTTAGCAAAAGAAATAAAGACTTGTACACTGAAAACCACAAAACATTGTTGAAAGAAATTAAATAAGACTTGAATAAATGGAAAGAAATTCCCTGTTCACAGACTGGAATGAACAGATGGGATTCTGGGGAGAAAGCTGGCAAAACTCCCCAAACTGATCTCCTCCCCAGTACATGCCTATCAAAGTTTCTGCTGGATTTTTTTTATTTCTTTTTGGCAGAAATTAACAAACTGATCTTAAAATTCATATGGAAATGCAAGGGACACAAAATAGTCAAAACAATCTAGAAAAAAACACAGAGGACTCGCTTTGCAATTTTAAAACTTATTTTGTGGTAAAAGTAATAAAGACAGTTTGGAACTGGCATCTGACCTAAACACATAGATTAATGGGATAAAAATGAAAGGTCAGAAATAAACTCTGTTTTTTTTTTTTTTTTAAGATTTTAGTTATTTATTTTCAGAGGTAGAGTTACAGAGAGAGGGAGAGACAGAGAGAGATCTTCCATCCCCTGGTCCACTCCCCAGATGGCTGCAACAGCTGGAGCTGAGCCGATCTGAAGCCCTATCTGAAGCCAGGTGCAGAAGCCCAACCACCCAGGCTATCCTCCACTGCCTTCCCAAGCCATAGCAGAGAAGTGGATTGGAAGAGGAGAAGCCAGGACTTGAACCGGTGCCCATATGGGATTCCAATGCCGCAGGCAGAAGCTTAGCCCATTACACCACAGTGCTGGCCCCAGAAATAAACTCTTATGTTACAGTCAATTCATTTTCAATGAGAGGTGAAGACAACTGGATACTCAAATGTGAAAGAATGGAGTTGGACCTCCAACTTCACACCATGTAAATCATTTAATTCAAAGCAGATGATGGGGCAGGCATTTGGCATAGCAGTTCAGTCACCGTTTGGGATGCCTGAATCCAATGTCAGAGAACCTGGGTTCTAGTTCCAGCTCTGCTTCTGATCCGGTTTCCTGCTAATGTGCACGCTTTGAGGCAGCCGGTGATGGCCCAAATGGTTGGGTCCTTGCCACCTTTGTGGGAGACCCAGATTGAGCTTCAGGCTCCTGGCTTTTACCTGGCCTAGTCCTGGCTGTTGAAGGCATTTGGGGAGTGAACCAGCAGATAGAAGTTTTTCTTTGTCTCTTTCTTTCTTTCTCTCTCTGCCTTTCAAATGAAAGAAATTTTTAAGTTCACCATAGACTTAAATGCAAGAGTTTAAAAAAACAAGTAAAACTCTTCAAAGAAAACAGGAGTAAATCTTCATGACACTGGATAAAGCAACAATTTTTTAGATGCAACACCAAAATCACAAGCAACAAAAGAAAAATAGATAAATTAGAATTATCAACATTAAAAACTTCTTTGTTTCAAAGGACACCATCTGTGTGTGTGTGTGTAATGTTAATTTTATTTTTGAAAGCTTTTATTTAATAAATATAAATTCCATAAGTACAGTTTTTGGATTATAATGGTTCTTCCCCCCATACCCACCCTCCCACTCCCACACCCTCTCCCATCTCATTCTTCATTAAGATTCATTTTTAATTATCTTTATATACAGAAGATCAACTCTATACTAAGTAAGGATTTCAACAGTTTGCACCCACACAGACACACAAAGTACAAAGTACTGTTTGAAGACTAGTTTTATCATTAATTCTCATAATACAACTCGTTAAGGACAGAGGTCCTACATAGGGAACAAGTGCACAGTGACTCCTGTTGCTGATTTAACTATTGACACTCTTATTTATGATGTCAGTGATCACCCGAGGCTCTTGTCATGAGCTGCCAAGGCTATGGAAGCCTCTTGAGTTCACAAACTCTGACCTTATTTAGACAAGGCCATAATCAAAGTGGAAGTTCTCTCCTCCCTTCAGAGAAAGGTACTTCCTTCTTTGATGGTCCCTTCTTTCCATTGGGATCTCACTCACATAAATCTTTCATGTAGTTCATTTTTTGCCACAGTGTCTTGGCTTTCCATGCCTGAAATGCTCTCATGGGCTTTTTAGCCAGATCCAAATGCCTTCAGGGCTGATTCTGAGGCCAGAGTGCGGTTTAGGGTGTTTGTCATTCTGTGAGTCTGCTGAGGACACAATCTCTTGATGGTGAGAAAACAATCCATAGGGGCCAGCACTGTGATGTGGTGGGTAAAGCTGCCCCCTGCAGTAACGGCATCCTATATGGGCACTGGTTTGAGTCCCAGCTGCTCCACATCCAGTCCAGCTCTCTGCTATGGCCTGGGAAAGCAGTGGAAGATGGCCCAAGTCCTTGGGCCCCTGCACCCATGTGGGGGACCTGGAAGAAGCTCCTGGCTCCTGGTTTCTGATAAGCCCAGCTCCAGCCATTGTAGCCAACTGGGGAGTGAACCAGTGGATGAAAGACTTTTCTCTCTCTCTGCCTCTGGCTCTCTGTAACTCTGCTTTTCAAATGAATAAATAAATCTTTGAGAAAGAAAGAAAGACGGAAGGAAAGAAAGAAGGAAAAAAGGAGGGAGGGAAGGAGGGATGGAAGGAAGGAAGGAAGAAAACAATCCATAGAATGGGAAAAATATTTGCAAATCTTATACTGTATCAGATAGAGGGTTTGTATCCAGAATACATAAAATACTCTTACAGCTCAATAATAAAAAGATAAATTGTTTAATTTTCAAAAATGGACTAAGGAGTCAAAAGGACATTTGAAAAAACACATACAAATGGCCAATAAACATGATGAAGATGCTCAAAACTATAAGATCCACTTCATACCTGGTAAGTAAGGCTAAACTAAAAGAGACAGACATTAACAAGTGTTGGCAAAGATGTGGCAAAATCAGAGGCTTCATACATGTAATACACTGGTAGTGGGACTGGAAAGTAGTGCAGTCACTTTGGAAAACAGTTTGGCAGCTCTTCAAAGTGCTCCACACAGGGTTGCCACGTGACCCGGCAATTCTCCATCTAGGTCAGCAGCAGTGTGAAGGAAGTCTGGCTTGTAGGCCGTATGAGACCCATGAAATCATTTGGTCTGATCCTGCCTAGGCAACCAGAGGCAGGATCCAGCATTCAATAACTCTGTGGCAGACTAATTTCTAGGTTGATAATTTCGTGTGGCCCATAAATGATGTTATAAATATCCACATGGCACTTGGCAGAAAAAGTTTCCCCACCCTTAGTCTGGGTTTACACCCAAGAGAAATGCACGTATAAGCACACAAAAACCTGCATGTGAATGTTTGTAGTGGCGTTATTCATAAGAGCCAAGAAGTGGGAATAACTCAACCCTCCCATTAGCTGATGATCGGATAAACATGAGGCCCACCCATGCAATGACACAGTGCTTGTCACAAAAAAGGAGTGAAATACTGTTACATACAACATGCATAAACCTTGAAAACATTTCAGGAAATGAAAGACGCCAATCACCAGAGTCACAAATTTTATGATACCATTTATATAAAATGAGCAGAAAAATCCAATCCATACAAGTAGAAAGATTAGCAGTTGTTAGGGGTTGGGGCAGGCAGACGGGAGTGACTTCAAATAAGTTTGTGGTTTCTTTTCAGGATGATTAATATATTCTGAATTTAGACTATGGTGACTGCACAGCTTGATGAATATACAGCAAACCAATGACTTTGTATACTTTTTTTTTCTATGTTTATTTTCAACTAGAGAAAGAATGAAAGAGATCTTTTCTTTGTGATTCACTCCCCAAATGCCCACAACAGCAAGAGCTGGACGACCACAGCCACAAGCCCAGAATTCCATGCACGTCTCCCACGTGGGTGCAGGGACCCATGCACTTGAGCCATTGTCCGCTGCGTAGCAGGAAGCTGGATTGGAAGCAGAGTAGCCAGGACTCAAATCTGCACTCCAATATGGAATGTGGGTATCGCAAGCAGTGGCTTAACCCACTGCTCCACAATGCCTGTCCTAGAATTTGTGTCTTTTAGCATGAATTTTTTTTAAAGATTTATTTATTTATTTATTTGAAAGTCAGAGTTACACAGAGACAGAGAGAGGTCTTCCATCCACTGGTTCTTCCCTAATAGGCCACAACGGCCAGAGCTGCGCCAATCCGAAGCCAGGGGCCAGGAACTTCTTCCAGGTATCCCACGCAGGTGCAGGGGCCCAAGGACTTGAGCCATCTTGTACTGCTTTCCCAGGCCATAGCAGAGAGCTAGATCAGAAGTGGAGCAGCCACGACTCAAACCAGCACCCATATGGGATGCCTGCGCTTCAGGCCAGAGCATTAACCCACTGCACCACAGTGCCGGCCCCTGTAGCATGAATTTTTAAAAATATTTTTTAAAGTTTATTTTATTGATTTGAAAGGCAAAGTGACAGAGAGAGAGGAGAGAGAATGCATGATTTTTAAAAAATATTTATTTATTCTTGTTTATTTGACAGTCAGTGTTACACAGAGAGAAAGAGACAAAGATCTTTCATCCGCTGGTTCACTCCCCAAATGTCCACAATGGCCAGAGCTGGGCCAGGCTGAAACCAGGAGTCAGGAGCTTCTTACAGGTCTCCCTGTGGGTGCAGGGGCCCAATCACGTGGGCCATCCTCCACTGCTTTCTCAGGCACACTTGCAGGGAGCTGGATTGGAAATGGAGCAGCCGTGAGTTGAGCCAGCACCCACGTGGGATGTTGGTGCTGCAGACAAGTGGGTTGACCTGCTGCACCACAGCACCAGCATCAAAATTTCTTTTGTATTTATTTCAAAGGCAGAGAGAGAGAGAGAGAGAGAGATCTCCCATCTACTAGTTTACCCCTCAAATGTCCATAATAGCTGGGGCTGGATAGGCAGAAGCGAGGAGCCAGGAACTCTATATGGGTCTCCTATATGGGTGCCAGGGACCCAACCATTTAACCCATCACCTGCTGCCCAACAGGGTATGCATTAGCAGGAAGCTGGACTCCAGATTGGAGCCAAGACTTGAACCCAGGCCTTCCAATGTGGTATGTGGGTGACCCAAGTGGTGACCCAAGCACTATACCAAATGCCTGTCTTCTGTTACTATTTTTAAAATAGTGTTGCAGGCTGATCAGTGGGAATCTCTCCCATCTTCTTTCTGATGTTTCCTTCCATGGGAAAGGGCTTCATTAGTGTAATACACCTGGCCTCCCTCTGCCTCCAACTCTGTCCTCTTGAGGAGAAAAGTGACATAAGCAATGAGAACTGGCAGGCGCCTCTCTTCCTGGAAGATGCATTCTGCCTGCTTCTCTCTGCCTTAAGTTCCACTGTATCAGGCACTGCCAATGAGTGGATGGCTAAGTTGGTGGGATGCCGGGGTCAATATTAGGAAAAACATTTACCCACAGACATAACCCACCTCCTCCAATAGCAGATTTAGGCTACAATCTTGGTTTCTACATGCTTTATTCCTTCAACTGATTTCTTGAACGATTCAGGATTTTCTCAAGCAAGGAAAATGTTATCTAAGGACCACTCCCCAAAAAGTAGGGGCCTGGCTGAATTCCTCCAAATGGCTACCAGTGTATCACAGGGACTTTTACTTTGGAAAGGTAGCATGGAGTAATTGAATAAGTCAATGGATCTCATATCTTCTTCTAAGTTCGTTTATTCATACATTCATTCAACAATTTTTTTGACAGGCAGAGTTAAGCAGTGTGAGAGAGAGAAAGGTCTTCCTTCTGTTGGTTCACTCCCCAAATGGCCACTACAGCTGGCGCTGTGCCGATCCAAGCCAGGAGCCAGGTGCTTCCTCCTGGTCTCCCATGCGGGTGCAGGGCCCAAGCACTTGGGCCAAACTCCACTGCCTTCCCGGGCCACAGCAGAGAGCTGGACTGGAAAAGGAGCAACCAGGACAGAATTCGGTGCCCCAGCCGGGACTAGAACATGGGGTGCCGGCACCGCAGGTGGAGGACTAGCCAAGTGAGCCACAGCGCCGGCCTCAACAATTTTTTTTAAGCATCAAGTGCTGCCAGGCATTGTGAAAGTCCTCCGATAATGGAGCACACATCTTGGTGGAAAGACTGATAAGAAAGCAGGACATACAGTAGCTGAGATAGCAACAAATCCTAATGGAAAATAATAACAGAGGGGAGGAAAACAGGAAATACCCATGCAGGGTGTGGAATGTGGGGGTGGGGTATCCAGGAGAAGCCTCACCAAGAAGATGGCATGAGAGTCCAGATCTGGAAGAGTTGCGGAAGCAGGGCGTGAGTATTTGGGAGAAGAAATTTCCAGGCAACGGAAACAACCATGCAAAGGCTCTGAGGTGAATGAATGGCTTGAGGAAACCCAAGTGCAGTAGAGCGATGGGGAGTGGAACATGTGGTAAGAGATGTCCCAGCAGGGTCAGCGCTGTGGCCAGTGAGAAGGCTAGCACCATCGTGCAGGTGAGTGTGTTCATGCTTTGACCAGCATGGAGCCATGGAGAGAGAAGAGGCCAGTTCTGGAGGTGTTTGGAAGGTTGACCTGATTGAGTGGTTTGATGGACTGGAAGTAGGGTGGATGAGAAAGTGGGAAACTAAAAACAGCTCAAGGTTTCTTGACCTAAGCAGCTAAAAGATGCAGTTCCAGTTGACTAAACAGGCTGGTGGGGAATGGATACAGAAACTCCATCTTGGACAAGTTAATTTTGATACATATTGGACATTCAAACAGATATGTCAAACAGGCAGTTGGCCATGCAACTCTGGAGTTCAAGAGAGAAGTCCATGCTACTCACTACCCTACCATTTAGCCATTTGCTAGCTCTGTGACCTACACAAGTCATACCTTCATCTTCCGTTAAACAGAGATAAAAATATTGGCTATAACACAAGGTTGTTGTAAGGATTAAACTTGATCAACAAAGTACCTGGTTCATGGGAGGCTCTGGCTAAATTATCAGTTATTAAGTTTAATCAAGCGTTAATTTTATTGCTGGAAACACAAAAATAAAAGATACGCTCCCTATCTTCAATCCTAATGAAGAAAACCCGGTCAAAGCTTCGTGTTCAGGCTGTTCTGCTACCTGAACGGCTTGCCGGGTAATGATCATCATTTGGAAGAATCAGTAGGTCCTGGCATCTGACTGGCCAAAGGAAATAAAGGAAGCATCAAAGATAATAGACAACCAGCGTCAGTTTGGAAGCAATCCAGGAGGTGGAAGGTACCCAGCACATCTCATCCCAGTTCTCAGGGCAGCCCTGGACCTGTGCACCCTCTGACTTCACTTCCCCAGCAGGGTAAACCCCAGGCCCCTGGAGATGTTTGCAAAGCGTCAAAGTTCCACAGGGGAAAAACACTAGATGCTGTGATGCTAATCACATCATTTTCCAATGCCTGTTTTCCCATCTGCTCTCTTATGATTGAGCTCCCCACCCCCAGCCCATCAGATTTGTTGAGGCAGGAGGGCCCTGAGACTGATTCTTCATTTCTAGGGACAGAGATCTCCAGTGTTTGATGCCGAAGAGTGGCAAACACCGGGGAGAAGCTGCAACCTTCGGGAAGAGAAAAGTCAAAGAGCACAAAAGGAGAGCGTTGAGTCCCTAGGGGGCCAGTGATTGTGCTAGAATTTTTCAGGAGTGAGAGAGTTGTTGCGAAGACTAAATATGAATCCATTTAGAGCATTTGACTCAGGTTCTGGCATACAGGAAGCACACAAAGAACACAATATGTGTTAGCTGTGTTATTTTTACTATCTCTATGTTAATCTCACGATGATCCTGCAAGCCGGGCTCCAAATGAATGGCAGTTTGCTGCGCTGATGTGTGCTCTTGTGTTGGACAAGTCTGTGTTCAGGTTCTAGCTCTGCCACCTCTAGGCTTTTGTAACCCTAGGGAAGCCACTTACTTTCTGAACCTTGGTCTGCTCATCTGTGAAAGAGGGGCAATGATGGTGTCTACCAAAGTTTCATCCAAAAGTTGGCGTGCAGCAGCTGCTCAGTCATCAGTCCTCGTACTCCTGGAGAAGAGGCCACAGAAGGTCCAGAGGCTGTGGCGCTCACTCAAATTCCCACAACCAAGAAGAATTTTTTTTTTTTTTTTTGATAGGCAGAGTGGATAGTGAGAGAGAGACAGAGAGAAAGGTCTTCCTTTTGCCGTTGGTTCACCCTCCAATGGCCGCCGTGGTAGCGCGCTGCGGCCGGCGCACCGCGCTGATCCGATGGCAGGAGCCAGGTGCTTCTCCTGGTCTCCCATGGGGTGCAGGGACCAAGGACTTGGGCCATCCTCCACTGCACTCCCGGGCCACAGCAGAGAGCTGGCCTGGAAGAGGGGCAACCGGGACAGGATCGGTGCCCTGACCGGGACTAGAACCCGGTGTGCCGGCGCCGCAAGGCGGAGGATTAGCCTAGTGAGCCGCGGCACCGGCCAAGAAGAATATTTTAGCCTGGGGCCAGCATTGTGGTGCTGCGGCTTAACCACAGCTTCTGACTGGATGTTCCAGTCCTGGCTACTCTACTTCTGATCCAGCTTCCTCCTAATGAGCCTTGGAAGGCAGAAGATGGCCCAAGTGCTTGGGCCCCTGCCACCCCTGCGGGAGACCTGGATGAAGTTCCTGGCTTTTGGGTTTGGCCTAGCCTAGCCCCGGCTGTTGCAAGCCATTTGGGGAGTGAACCACTGGATGAAAGATCTCTCTCCTCTCTATGGATTTGTGTCTCTCCCTCCCTCGCTCTCTCTCTCTCTGTGCCTTTCAAATAAATAAATAAATAAATAAATCTTTAAAAGAGAACAGTTTTGGCCCACTCAGTGTTAAAGCACCTTTACTCTCTTTTGGGAATCACCTCTCCCCACTTTCAGGCCATTTGACTGAGATGGGGTTAACACTCTTCTTCCAAGCTGCAGGGGCAAGTGTGTGACCCAGGTCTGGCCAGTTGTTTATTCCATTCCTCCGGTCACAGTGATTGGCTTGAGGCTGGGCTTGTGACTCAGACTGAGTAATGAGAATGCTAGAACTGTTGTTGAAAACACTGGGAAAGAAATGAAACTTGCTTTGGATGTGACTCTGAGAGGATAGAGGCGTGGAACTGCTGGGTGCTGTCAGGTAGAGAGAGGGCCTGAGTGCAGAGCAAACTAAGAGGAACTAGAGCTACAGCCTGGGAAGAGACAGAGGCCTGCAAACACTGAGCTCTTGCCTAAGCTCTTGAATGGGCAGGACATGTGGCCTCACAGTTAAAATGCCCCGTGTGCCACATCACAGTGCTTGGGTTCAGCTCTCAGCTCCAGGTCCAGGTCCTGACTCCAGCTCCCTGCTAAGGCAGGTGGGAGGCAGTGTTGATGGCTCAAATGATTGGGTTCCTGTGACCCGGGGTGGGGGTGGGGGACCTTGACTGAATTCCTGGCTCCCAGCTGTGGTTCTGCCTGGATTGGGCCACTGTGGGCATTTGGGGAATGAATCGCTCTCTCTCTCTCTCTCTCTCTCTCTCTTGTCTCTGCCTCTCAAATTAAAAAAATAAATAAAAATCAAAAGGCAAATTCTTGAGCAGACATCTAAATTCTAAGCCTCAAGTTTCAGGTACATAAGGCAATTATGAGGCAATCATCCATTTGCTTTCTCTCTCTCTCTCTCTCTCTGAAGACAACCAAAAGAATTCTGATTTGGCAAATGTATCAGCCAGCGTCCCAACTGAAAACAGATGGCACACTCAAATTAGAATAATTTGAAGAAGGTTTATTTACAACGGAATGGGCGGCTGTCAAGGAGCCACAAGGGACAGCCTGGTGGCCCAGTGCTAGTAACAACTGAGGAATTGTCACCACCCTTAGGCCTGAGGGACAGGGGAGAGATGGATTCCTAAACCCAGAGGGAGACAGTTCTAGAAAAGAGGTCTCCTTACCAAGAGCAGTGACTGTGGAGGAAAGCACAGGCCAACCTGGGGTGGGAGGGAGGGAAAGAGCGAGCCAGGGACTGAATGCCCTGCCCCTGGCTCCTGCCTCTCATCCCAGCCTCCCAGCTGGCTGAGTCCAGCCACAAGCCTGAAGGCCAAGGAGCCTGCTGTGTCCAGACAGTGAGACCCAGAGGCAGTGAGGAAAGGTGCAGTGTAGGTTAGGGGGCTAGCCCCTGCAGAAGGGGCACAGCTCAGGCAGGCTGTCTATCCCCGGCGCAACCACAGAGCAGAGCTTCAAAGCTTCCTTGTTCCCTTTGACCCTTCCTGTATTTTGCTCTTCCTCCTTCCCTAGAGAAGACCCCACTGCACAGCACATAGAAGGCCTGGAGGAAGCCACAGAACTGCCCTGCTGACTTTGCAGGGCGGAAGCAGCCCCCATGGCCAGAGAGGCCTGGGCTGACCCTCGGGCCCTGGCCCCACAGGACCCTGTGTGCCAGCCAATGCGACCTCAGCGGCAGGTGCCAGCAGACAGCAGCTCCACGACTTCCCCTCCTCTCCGCAGGAGCTGTCTGCCTCCTCCTGTAGCCAAGCCAGAGAAGCTTCTGGGATTCCCCACGACTGGCAGGGGCCCAAAGCACCCCGAGGACAGGGCTGAGCCGCCTCCAGGCATCTCGTTTTGGTCTCACAAACACCTGCTCCCTCCTCCTTCTTCCCCCCAAACTCACACTGATCTCGGCTCAAGCTTTCAAATCCAACTGACGCCTCAGACTCTCCTTAGAAAGAACTTGCTCACTAACAGCAACTAATATTTACCGAGTGCTTTCTGTCTGCCCATCACCGAACTAGTCATCCTACTGACGCCACCTCATTTAATACTCAGAGCAGTTAAATGTATTGATGGGGGGGCCAGGTTGTGGTGCAGTGGGTTCAGCCACCTCTAGGAACATGGACTTCCATATTGGAGTGTAGGTTCTAGTCCCAGTTACACTGCTTCCTATCCAGCCCCCTGCCAATGCTGCCAATGTGCCTGAGAGGGCAGCAGGGGATGGCCCAAGTGCTTGGGCCCATGCCACCCACATGGGAGGCTGGAATTGGGCTCTTGGGGATGGAACCAGTGGATACAAGATTTTCTCTCTCTCTTTCAAGCTGATGAAAATAAATAAATATTTAAATATAATTTTCAATACATTGTTGGAAAGTAGGTGCTATCAATATATAAAATATGCTGTGCTGGCACCCCTGGGACTAGGCCATGAGCTACCTTGCGTGCAATTACTCTATCCATTGCTACTGATGAGAAAAATGAGACTCGGAAAGATAAATGAGGGCAGGCATTTGGCTCAGGAAGACATGGCTTGGACTACTCACATCCCGTATCAGAATGGCTAGGTCTGAGACCTGGCTCTGTTTCCTATTCCAGTCTCCTGATGTTGTGCACCCTGAGAAGGTAGCAGGTAAAGGCTCAAGTACATGGATCTCTGCCAGCTGTGCGGGAGACCTGAACTGAGCCCCAGCTTCAGCCTGGCCCAGCCCCAGTAGTTGTGGACATTTATGGGGTGAACCAGTGGATGTAAAACCTCTGTCTCTGTCTCTCTGCCTTTCAAGTAAATATATATATATATATATATATATATATATTTTTTTTTTTTTTTTTTAAAGAAGGGATAGGCCGGCGCCGCGGCTCACTAGGCTAATCCTCCGCCTTGCGGCGCCGGCACACCAGGTTCTAGTCCCAGTCGGGGCACCGGATTCTGTCCCGGTTGCCCCTCTTCCAGGCCAGCTCTCTGCTGTGGCCCGGGAGTGCAGTGGAGGATGGCCCAAGTGCTTGGGTCCTGCACCCCATGGGAGACCAGGATAAGCCCCTGGCTCCTGCCATCGGATCAGCACGGTGCGCCGGCCGCAGCGCGCCAACCGCGGCGGCCATTGGAGGGTGAACCAATGGCAAAAGGAGGACCTTTCTCTCTGTCTCTCTCTCTCACTGTCCACTCTGCCTGTCAAAAAAAAAAAAAAAAAAAAAAAAAAAAAAAAAAAGAAGGGATAAATTGCTAGCTTAAATTCATACAAGCAAGAAAAAGACAGATGAGAACCCCGGGCACGACCAACCCCAAAGCCCATATTCTTAGAAGGGCCATGTTTTATAGGGTCCCAGGTGTGTGCAGTCCCTGGTTTGGAAATGGCTGGAGGAGTCTATGTGCATATGGCTAAACACATATGCTGGAATCGCTGTCAGTTAATCAGAATTTTGCCAGTGAAATAAACATGCCATACAGTGTACACAATGCTGTCTCTCCAGTTGTGGTGGCAAATGCCACCATCCTCCTTCTGTACTTAAATCCACTTGGGCACCACTCTGGTTCTTGAACCCCAATGAGATACCAACAACTTGAAAAGAATGTCATTCGTGATGTCAGGGTGAGATTAAGGACGCACAACATCTTTGTATTCTACCACATTAACATGAGAAGTGTGTTGTAGTAATTATCATGCATATGCCACAACCCTGAGAATCTAATACATTAACAAATTCCTTTAAAAAAAAAAAAGAAGAAGAAGAGCATATAACAATCAAAATAGCCAAAACAGAAGAATGTACTGGAGTTACTGGTAAGACACATGCATTAGGAGTCTGCTGTACTTCCTGCCTGGGAAGCCATGTTTAGCCACTTGGAAACCTGGACTGGTTTTCACTTCCTTTGTGAAATGCCCCATGTGGTATTTTCCTCCAAGCATAACATGTCTTTTTTTTTTTTAACAATTCTTTTCACATTTATCAACTTATTTAATTCTCACAACACTCCAAAGAAAGTACTGTTAGTATATCCATTTTATAGATAAGGCAACAGGTACAGAGAAGCCAAATAACTCACTCACTCAAAGTCACAAAGCTAATAAATAGTAGAGCTGGGATCTGAACTCTGGAGTCTAGAACTTGTGTTCTTTTTTTAAAATTTTTTTGAAGATTTATTTATTTCGAAGGCAGAGTTACAGAGAGATAAAGAGAGACAGAGAGATCTTCATTTGCTGGTTCACTCCCCAGATGGCCACAATGGCCAGAGCTGGGCTGATCCGAAGCCAAGATTCAGGAACTTCTTCTGGGTCTCCCACGTGGGCGCAGGGGCCCCGGCACTTGGGCCATCTTCTACTGCTTTCCCAGGCCATAGCAGAGAGCTGGATGAGGAATGGAGCAGCCAGGACTCAAATGGCACCCATATGGGATGCCAGCACTGCAGGTGTCAGCTTTACCCGCTATGCCACAGCACCGGCCCCTAGAACTTGTGTTCTTAGCAACTGCTACCCTGTAATCTGACAACAGAGTTAAATGAAGATAATGAGAAAATTCATCATTGCACTAGACATGCAAAAGAGCTGCAGAGTTCTCTCATCTAGCATGTGTAGCAGGCAAGACCCAGGCACCTGCTCCCCACCCCACATGCGGCCTCCCTCCAGTCTCTAGGCTTCAGTCTTAGCCTATCAGCAGCTCCTTCCAAAAAGGAATGCTTCTTTCCCATTTGTTCCGGCAAGAATCCCAAGATTGGCTCCCTTCAATTGCCTTGGTTCTGGGCTTTAACATTGACCCAGTTGTGGGGCTAAAGGATGCTACATGCTGAGTAGCCAGGCCTGGGTGATCCACACACCCGTCTGCGCAGCAGCACACCGAGTGAGAGCGGAGGGGTGCTTCCCAGGGAAACCTGGAGTACTAAGAGGAGGCGCATGGATGCTGAGCAGGCAAAACGACAGATGTCTGATGCAGGGACTCAAGCACTGATCCGCTGGTCATTACAACCCACTGTGATAAATGACATGACGGAGAGGAACTGGCACTGGAGGAGCCCCTGGGAAACAGCTAACTCAGGCGAAGTGGCAGGTAAGCAGAGCCCTGAGGAGGAGGCATCCAAGGCAAGAGGGTGGTGGCTGGGGAAGGGAAACAGGTCATGCGAAGTTCTTGCAATACATGCGCTTGTGGCCTGACCGTTCACAGAGGCAGGGCACAGGGAGATGATGGGCCACTCTGACGTGGACCTGAGCAGAAAGGAAGGAGATCAGCATGTGGTGGGGCCGGGGGTTAAGGCTCTATCTGTGATGCCAGCATCCCGTACCACAGTATGGGTTTAAGTACTTCCATCCTGCTCCCTGCTAATATGCCTGGGAGGGTAGTAGGGGATGACCCAAGCACTTGGGCCTCTGCTACCCATGTGGGAGACTAGATGGAGTTCTGGGTTCCTGGCTTCAGCCTGGCCCAGTCTGTCCATTGTGGCCATTTGAGGAGTGAATCAGTGGACTCAAAACCTTTCTCTCTCTCTCTCTCTGTCCTGTACCTTTAAAAAAAATCAATAATAATTTTTAAAAGAAAAGAAATAAGCATTTGGGGGTGGGCTTTATGGCACAGTGGGTTAAGCCACCACTTGCAATGCCCGTATTCCATATTGGAGTGCCTGTTCAAGTCCTGGCTACCCTGCTTCCAATCCAACTTCCTGCTAGTACACCTGGGAAGGAAGCAGATGGTCCCTGCCACCCACATGGGAGACTGATGGAGCTCCTGGTTCCTGGCTTCAGCTTGGCTCAGCCAGCAGATGGAAGATCTCCCCACCCTCACTTTGGCACTCTGCCTTTCAAATAAGTAAGTAAATTTAAAAGAAAAAATAATCATATAAAAGCATCATTATTTATTACAGGGTGGATAGACATAAAAACAATGAGGGGGCCGGCACTGTGGCATAGCAGGTCAAGCCGCCACCTACAGTGTCAGCATCCCTTATGGGTGCCAGTTTGTGTCCTGGCTGCTCCTCTTCCAATCCAGCTCTCTGCTATGGCCTAGGAAAGCAGTGGAAGATGGCCCAAGTGCTTGGGCCCCTGTACCCGCATGGAGACCCAGAAGAAGCCCCTGGCTCCTGGCTTCAGATCAATGTAGCTCTGGCCATTGCGGCCATTTGGGGAGTGAACCAGCAGATGAAAGACCTGTCTCTCTCTCTCTCTCTCTCTTTGCCTCTGCCCCTCTGTGACTCTGTCTCTCACATAAATAAATACATCTCTATTAAAAAAAAAAGTTTAAAAAAATAAAAATTAAAGGTTAAAAAAATGAGACACCAGTACACATCTACTATAATGGCTGAAATTTGAAATTAAAAGGTCAGAAAACATCAAGTGTTAGCAAGGCTGTGGAACAAATGGAATTCCCATACACCACTGATAGGAGTGTAAATTGGTACAACCACTTTGGAAAACTGGAAGCATTTACTAAAACTAAACACGCATGTCCTCTATGATCCAGCAGTTCCTCAAATAAAGAACCTAAAGAAATAAGTGCTTAAATCTACTAAAATATGTACAAAGGATGTTTATAACAGCCTTATTCAGAATAACCACAGACTAGAAACAAGCCAAATGTCCTTTGCTATAGGGTTGTTGGGGCTAAGAAAATAATACCCTAAAATAAAGTCACTTTGGGGCAGGCATTTGATACAGCAGGTAAGACACAGCTTATGACACACACAACTCATCAAAGTGCCTGGTTTCAAGTCCTAGCTTGGCTCCCAACTCCAGCTTCCAGCTAATGTGCACCCTGGGAGGCAGCAGGTGATGGCTCAAGTGGGTGGGTCCCTGCCACCCATGTGGGAGACCCAAATGGGGTTTAAAGCTCCCAGCTTTGGCCTTGCCCAGCTGTGGCTGTTGCAGGCATTTGGGGAGTAAAGCAGCAGATGGAAGATTTCTATCTCTCTCTCTCTCTCTCTCTGCCTTTCAAATATATAAAAACGTAGGAGAAATCAAGTATGTCCCTTTGGACTTCAAACTGGGAGCACTTGGGGAACAGCAAGTGTAGGGAAGGGCTTTCCCTGAAGTCCCCTGTCTTCCTTAGAGGCTGGATCAGTCGCTGTGAATCCCTCCCCCAGATAATTCATCAACGGGGGAGATGGATGGAAACTTCCGAGGGAAGACCAGAGTTGGCAGCACACCCAGAGCCCAGACTTCGTCCCAGGCTCTTGTCTGCTCTTGCACCAGTCATCTCTCCTAACACTCATTTACTCATCCTCTATAATCGCCTGCATCCTCCCCTTCTTCTCCCCTGTGAAGATGACATACAAGCTTCCAAACCGCATCAGGTTACTGGGTACTCACTTTCCTTGCTGCACCTCCCCCCACCTCATGCACACAATAAACTCGACCGCCTTTTTCTCCGGTGACTCTGTCTAGTGTCCGTTTATTTCAACAGACTCAGTGATGGAAACTTCAGAGGGCAGAAGGCAGGTCCTTTCACCCTTCCTTTCCATTCCATAGCAAGGTGTGTTGCGTGCACCCACACAGAATGAAGACATGGCTGAATCTTACAGGCGTAAAGTTGAGGGGAAGAAGCCAGATCCAAAGGAATAGATATTCTGTAATTCCCTTTATAAAAATTTCAAAACCAAGTATGACAAAGTGATGGAGGTGGAGGTCGGAAAGAGCCTGGGGGAGGGGCTCTAAAAGGGGGCCACAGGGACCGTCTGGGGTGCTGGAAATGCTCTGTATTTTTGTGGTGATGGTGGCTAGAGGTGTATACGGGCACAAATATGTATCTTTCTGTTCATTTAAGATCGGTGCACGTGCTGTGGTGCAGGGGCAGGTGCTGTGGTGTAGCAGGAAGAGCTGCCACCTATGACGCCGCCATCCCACATGGGTGCCCATTCCTCTCCCGGCTGCTCCACTTCCCAACCAGTTCCCTGCTAACGCACCTGGGAAAACAGAGGAGTATGGCCCAATTTTTTTGGCCCCTGCCACCCACATGGGAGACCCAGATGAAGCTCCTGGCTCCTCATTTCAGCCTTGCCCAGCCCTGGCTTTTGTAGCCATTAGGGGAGTGAACCAATGTATGAAAAATTCTCTCTCTCTCTCTTTCTCTCAACTCTACCTTTCAAATAAGTGAGTAACAAAAATAAAATTAAAAAAGGCTAGTGCTGTGGCGTAGTAGGCTAAGCCTTTTCCTGCAGTGCTGGCATCCCATATGGGTGCTAGTTCGTGTCCTGGCTGCTCCTCTTCCCATCCAGCTCCCTGTCTATGTCTTGGGAAAGCAGGGGAAGATGGCCCAAGTGCTTGGTCCCTGCACCTGTGTGGGAGACCTGGAAGAAGCTCCTGGCACCCAGCTTCAGATGGACCCAGCTCCAGCCATTGCGGCCATTTGGGCAGTGAACCAGGGGATGGAAGACCTCTCTCTATCTCCCTCTCTCTGTCAGGAGCTCTACCTCTCAAATAAATAAATAAAATATTTTAAAATTAAATTAAATTTGGCCAGTGCTGTGGCTCCAGCATCCCATATGGGCACTGGCTCGAGACCCAGCTGCTCCTCTTCCAACCCAGCTCTCTGCCATGGCCTGGAAAACAGTAGAAGATGGCCCAAGGCCTTGGGCTCTGCACCCATGTGGGAGACCGGGAATATGCTCCTGACTCCTGGCTTCAGATCGGCGCTGCTCTGACTGTTGCGGCCATTTGGGGAGTGAATAAGAGGATGGAAGATCTCTCTTTTTCTATGTAACTCTGCCTTTTAAATAATAAATATTTGAAGGGAAAAAAAGATCAGTGCACATTAGCACATGCATTTAGGCACACAAGGGTGGAGGGGAGCTTATCCTCTGTCCCCAAAGACATAAGGACCAAAAGTAGCACTGATCTAGGGACTTTGAATAGTTTACAGCTTGTGATATATGATGTTTCTGAGGCCCAGCTGGATGGTCAAGTATCTGGGGCCACGGCCACTCTTCGATTTTTACCTGGCCTGTTTCAGAGCGTCTGTATTAGGGCTCGGATGCCGGCAGGCCTAAACATCCTCGACTCAGAGCAGACATCCCAGCCCTTGAGTGTTCAACTCAACTTCCCAGGTGTCTGTGCTGGGCCTGGCCCTGTGCTGAGAGCGATTACAAAGACAAACAAGACACCATCCCTACGTTTGAAAAGCAGCCAAGCGAGAGGCGGGTGCCGGAGGAGAAGGATGGGTCTTTGCAGCAGCCAGCTCACCCAGCAGCACGTGAAAATAACACTAGTCGCAAACAACTACCATTTACGAACTGCCAGGTGCCTTATGTGGGTAATAGATTTTTTTTTCTTTCTTAATTGCTATTTAGAACCACAAGGGCTTACAGCTACTTTTGGTCTGTTAGGGGAGTGGCATGATTTTTTTCTCTGGGTAGATGGCTTTTTTGTTTAGGAAAATCCTTAATAAGTTGCTTTGGCATGAAGAATGAAGCTCCCCAGGGTGAGGGCAAGACAAAGAGAGCCGAATTGCTTTGCAAATTAGAGTAGGGAAAACGTGGCAGCAGGGAGAAGGCGCGCGGGGGGGGGGGGGGGGGGGGGGGCGCTAAGAGGAGGAGAAGGAGAGGTTAGGAAGCAGAGTTAGGAAGCCTCTGCTGCTTTTGTTTCCCAGTTTCCTTGCTTTAGAGAACCAGCCCTTGGCCTGGCTAACCTCACTCTTCAGGTTTTACCTTTCAAAAATCACTTCCTCTTCCTCCTATCACACAACTCAAAAAGAATGAGGGGAGCTCTCTCTACTGACATGCAAAAAATAAAACATGGATCTATTACAAAGTAGGGGGTTGGGGAGGAAGGAGACAACAGGATACATGCCTAGTACAATCTCATTTTTAAAAACGAGGGCCACGTGGTGAAGCCAACAATTGAGCTGCCTGCATTCCATACCCACGTGCATGGGTTTAAGTCTTGGCTCAGCTCTTGATTCCAGCTACCTGGGAGGCAGCTGATGGGGACTGAAGTAATTAGGTTCTCACCACCATGTCAGAGACCTGGATTGAGTCTGACGCTTCTGATTTCAATGGGGCCCAGTCCCAGGCTGGATCATTGTGAGCATTTGGAGAGTCAACCAGCAAATGGGAAATATCTCTCTCTCTCTCTCTCTCTCTCTCTCTCTCTCTCTCTCTCTCTCAGAAATAAATGGATACATATGGAAAATGCATGAAAAGTATGATAATACTGTATTAGCAGCTACCACTAGGGAGGTTGGTGAGGGATAAATAGGAACTCCTATCTTCTATTTCTACCCTTCTTACCTTTAAACTTTTGCACATGAGGCTTAATTCCTTTTCAAAAAGTCTATTCATGGGCGGGTGCTGTGGCGCAGCGGGTTAACACCCTGGCCTGAAGCGTCGGCTTCCCATATGGGCGCCAGTTTGAGTTCCAGCTGCTCCACTTCCGATCCAGCTCTCTGCTATGGCCTGGGAAAGCAGTAGAGGATGACCCAAGTCTTTGGGCCACTGCACCCCTGCATGGGAGACCAAGAGAAGGCTCCTGGCTCCTGGCTCCTGGCTCCTGGCTTCGGAGCAGCTGAGCTCCGGCCGTTGCAGCCAATTGGGGAGTGAACCATCGGCTAGAAGATCTCTCTCTCTCCCTCTCATCTGTGTAAGACTGACTTTCAAATAAATAAATAAATCTGGAAAAAAAAAAAAAAAGTCTAGGCCGGCACCACGGCTCACTAGGCTAATCCTCTGCCTTGCGGCGCTGGCACACCGGGTTCTAGTCCCGGTCGGGGCACCGGATTCTGTCCTGGTTGCCCCTCTTCCAGGCCAGCACTCTGCTGTGGCCAGGGAGTGCAGTGGAGGATGGCCCAAGTGCTTGGGCCCTGCACCCCATGGGAGACCAGGAGAAGCACCTGGCTCCTGCCATCGGATCAGCGCGGTGCGCCGGCCACAGCGCACCAGCCGCGGCGGCCATTGGAGGGTGAACCAACGGCAAAGGAAGACCTTTCTCTCTGTCTCTCCCTTTCACTGTCCACTCTGCCTGTCAAAAAAAAATTAAAAAAAAAAAAAGTCTTCACCCGGGTAGGGTAGCTGTCCCTAACGTCTACTGTATATCAGGTCTCCCCTTTTGTGACATTCAGCACCTTGGTAATTACTTGTCCCCTGACTCACCCATCCTCCACCACTACTAGGGACAGAAACACACAGCAAAATGCTTGGCATAAGGGCCAAATGAATGACTTCTTCCTCCTTCCCCTTTCTATTACCTGGATTGAATTCCCCCAGAGAAAGGAGAGACCAGCTCAGCCCCACCTGTGCGTGCAGCTCGGGTCTGGCTCACCGCGTCCCTGCTGATTTCCCGTGCAGGCAGGGTGACACACCCTTCTTTCTTGTTCTGGAATCAAGTGTCAAAGCTGCAGCTCTGCCCCCTTTGCTGCCTCAGCCCTGAGGGACACCAAATGGCCTGAGACAACAACAACCTGTGACAGGTGTGAGCAGGTGGCAGAACCAATTACCAAAATGGGCCAGGACACCATGGCTGACCTTGGCGGCAGTGGGGACAGCTTCCTTCCATCTTCCTTTCCTTTCTAGCAGCTGCAGGGGGGGGGGGGAGGAAGGAAGGCCTAATTGCTTTCACCTTGAGAACAATCGGCTGCTGACCATGTACAGAGAGAATCACTCAGTTATACAGCAGGGGGCTGGGAATCAGATCAGATTGGGATGGCTGGCATTTTCCCTGAGGCTCTCTGACTAACAACCAAGGGAAAGAGAGGCGCTTGGCCTAACACACCTCCTCCCTGTGCCCTACCAATCACACAGCATCAGCTGCGCTTGCTCTCTTATTTCTGCCTCGAACCCCGTAGGGAACCTCCAACACCTGCCTCCCCAGCAAGGCTGAGGTCACGGTAGCTTCACCAGGTCTTGCCCAGGCCACAGCTAAGGCTGCTGGGAGAGAACTAGAGCTCAGGCTCATAGGCCCCCGACTGCCAGGTAGATGCCTCTCTCGACTCAGCCGGCTTCTCCCTGCTGAGTTCAGACGGGAAAAGTGATGCTGGCCACTGGAACTACCAGGGAGAAACTCCGGCCAGCCACATGTGCCTGCTTCTGCCCGGCCACTTCTAACAATTAAGGCAGTGGATGAACTCTCATGCTCTCTCCATCCCTGATGAAAAGCAGGTTCAAAAGCCACACACTGTCCCCAACTTCTGGGGTGAATCCAGCACCGACAAAGAGGAAGCACTGTAACTTAACAGAGGCGGTCTTGAGTGATTACTGAAGCTGTGTCGACAGTCTACCCCCAGCAGCTCGGCATGGGACCTCTGAGAACCACCCAGCAAGCGTGTGATACTGGCTTTATGTGATTAATGACACAGAAAGCTTTAGAGAACTAGCTGGTCGCCTACTGGATACTAAGCGGACATTTTCTTTAAGATATTCTGGGGAGGCAATAGAAACCCACAGTTTCATGCATAGCCCACTTCAACCACTTTATGGTTATGCGATTAGGTCACATCATGGAACCGCTCTGAGCTTCAATGTACCCATTTGTAAAATGAGATTAATAATCCCTACTTCAAAGGGTTGTCATAAGAGTGACATATACATAAACCACCCAGGAAATGTGCCTTAGATGGGAGCAGACCACATTATTATTTGGAGCCATCAATGCACCTGCCAGCATAGGCACTGTGGTCAGATGGAATGTGTGGGATTTTTAGGGTCATACAGATCTAGTTTGAAGTCCTGGTTCCTTCACTTCCCATGTATATAGCCTTGGGAAAGTTAATTAATCTCTTTGGGCTTCAGTCTCCCCCTGTAAGAAGACAATGATACAGGGCCGGCACTGTGGCATAGTAGGCTAAGCCTCCACCTTGAGCACCAGCATCCTATATCAGGCACCAGTTCAAATCCCGGCTGCTCAACTTCCAATCCAGCTCCCTGCTGATGGCCTAGGAAAGCAGTGGAAGATGGTCCAAGTGCTTGGGTCTCTGTACCCATGTGAGAGACCTGGAAGAAGCTCCTGGCTCCTGGCTTCCTGTCTTTGGATGGGCCCAGCTCTGGCTGTTGCAGCCATTTGGGGAGTGAACC
The DNA here is from genome assembly GCF_033115175.1 of Lepus europaeus. Taxonomy (NCBI): domain Eukaryota; kingdom Metazoa; phylum Chordata; class Mammalia; order Lagomorpha; family Leporidae; genus Lepus; species Lepus europaeus. The sequence goes on from NC_084831.1 coordinate 24,181,405, forward strand.
AGAAGATAGAAGACACACCTCTCTCTCTCTCTCTCTCTCTCTCAAATAAATTAATATTTTTAAAAAGACATCAATAGACATCAATAGCACTTACCTTGTCAACAGGTAACAGTCCGGTCATCATCTCGGCCCAAGCACATGGAAGGAGCTCAGAAAACTTCAGTACACAATCATCACCTCTTTCCAGCATCTTTAATCTTTTAAGATTTCATTTATTTGAAAGGCAGAGAGAGACAGATGGACAGAGAAACAGAAACAGAGATAGATCTCCCATCTAGTGGTTCACTCCCTCAAATGCCTGCAACAGCCAGGAATGGGCCAGTCTGAAGCCAGGAGCCAGGAACACAATCCAGGTCTCCCATGTGAGTGGTAAGGACCCAACTATTTGAGCCATCACCACTGCCTCCCAGGGTGTGCATTAGTGGGAAGCTGAAAGCAGGAGAGCCACTGGGGCTCTAATATAGGATGTTAAGGCCCAACCTGGTATCTTAACTGCTTGGCCAAACACCCACCCCATTCTTTTTTTTTTTCTTTTTTTAAGATTTATTTATTCATTTTCTTGAGAGGCAGAATTACAGACAGAGAGAGGGAGACAGAGAGAGAGGTCTTCCATCTGCTGGTTCACTCCCCAAATGGCCGCAGCAGCCAGAGCTGGGCTGATCCGAAGCCAGGAGCTTCTTGGGGGTTTCCCATGTGGGTATAGGGGCCCCAGCATGTAGCCCAGCATGTAGGCCATCTTCCACTGCTTTCCCAGGCCATAGCAGAGATCCGGATCAGAAGAGGAGTAGCCAGGACATGAACTAGTGCCCATTTGAGATGCCGGTGCCACAGGAGGAGACTTAACCCACTACACAACAGCACCAGCCCTCATAATATGCATTTTCTATCTACTTTTAAAAAAAGATTTATTTATTTGAGAAAGCTACATAAAGGAGGAGACAGAGAGTAAGAGAGAGAGAGAGAGAGATTGTCCATCTGATGGTTCACTCCCCAAATGGCCACAACAGCTGTGCCGATCCAAAGCCAGGAGCCAGGATCTTCCTCTGGGTCTCCCTCACGAGTGCAGGGACCCAAGCACTTGGGCCATTTTCCACTGCTTTCGCAAGCCATCAGCAGGAGGCTGGATAGGAAGAAGAGCAGCTGGGACACAAGCCGGCGGCCCTATGGGATGCCGGCACTGCAGGTGGAGGATTAACCGACTGCGTCACCCCCTTCTTCACCTTTTTGGTTGGTGATTTCCACCGAGGGCTGAGGTCTGCTCAGGGTGACTCCCTTCGGAGGACGTGCAGGTTTTCCCCGAGCCCAGCGGTCTCCTCCCTGTCCTTTTCTTTCTGCTTCTCCATTACCCAGGGCCTCCTCTGACTTTGCTGAGACCTCACCCCCTTGGTTTTCTTGACTCTGATCCTCTGATATCGACCCCTCCCCTCTCCTCCCTACTTCCCAGGCTCTTTCTTCTCCCAGGCTTATTCCACTGTCCTTTGACCCCTGTATTCTACCTGTTCTCCCCCAGAGAAAGGCCACGCAGTCACCAAAACTACGCTTGATCTTTCTTCTTCCCAATCTCAAAGGCATCTTTATTCTCCTGGCCACCCATATGTCAAATCCCACACTCTTGTCTTCTTTCTTTCCTCTGTTTTTGAATCTCATCAATGGCCAAGCACCTCTGAAAACATTTCCCACACCTACCTCCTTCTCTCCCCTTTTCCCTTTGGCCACTCTAAAACCACTGGTAACTCCATGAGATCTCATTTCAGTGGTTAATTCCAATCCATCCTAAATACTGCAGGCTTTCTAAAAAGACCACTTTCAGCCCACCAGAAATTCTCCTTCCACTATCCTCCCTGGTCCATTCAAAACCTGGTCAGGAATTTTTCCTTCCTAGAGTAGATTCAAGGGCACCCATGGCCTTCTGTATCCAATCATTCATGTTTGACTTTCCTTCCGGCCCCAGGCCAGACTCTCCATTCAATGACACCCATGTGCATCCCCTCTCTGCATTGTAACCTTGCTGCTTGGAATGTCCTCCCTCCACCTCTTACCCCATGCTAATATGCTCCATCCTTCAAAGTGTGGCTCAAAAACCAGCTCCTTCCTGAACTTTCCCTGAGCACTCCAGTTGACAATGATCACTTTCCATGAGTTGCCTTTCATGATGCTGGAGGTGGAGAGTGGTGTCTAAGGAATTGGTCAATGCCAGCTGGGCCTTCAACTTACACCTGAGGGCACAGACAGTATCTCCCACATCCTCCTGGAGATACAGCACAGTGGTCTGGAGTCCAACAGACTTGTGTTCAAATTCTAATCTATCGTTTTTCCCACTGGTTGCAAGACTTTGGCAAGTGACGTAACCTCTCCACGTCTCACTTTCCTCATCTTAAAAACAAGGGTGGTAAAGACCTCACAGAGTTGTGAAGAGTGAGCAACAATATATGCAAACCATGCTACACAGTGCCTGGCACACAGTCTACACTCAGTGGAAGATAGAGACTATTTTAAAGAGCTGGATGGGAAATGGAGCAGCCGTAGTTTGAACCAGCACCCATGTGGGATGCTAGTGTTGCATTCAGTACCTTAACCTGCTGTGCCACAATGCCAGCCCCAGGCAGCCACTTTTTTAAAAACTAATTAATTAATCTGACAAGCAGATTGATAGAAAGGACTTCCATCTGCTGGTTCACTCCCCAAATGGTCCCACATGAGTGGCTGGGGTCCAGTTACTCGGGCCATCATCAGCTACCTTCCCAGGTGCATTATCAGGGGCTGGATGGGAACCAGAGTGCTGGGACTCAAACCAGAGTTCATGTAGGATGCTAGCATTGCGGATGGTGGCTTAACCTGCTGTGCCACATCGCCAGCCCCGAGCAGCACCTTCACTGCCACACTAAATGCCCCCTTAGTACCTATCACAACAGCATAGAGCAGGGATTTAATATATGTTTGTTTCCTGAAAAGAATCTACAGACAAATTAATTTACGGGGACAGGTCCAAAGGAGATGCAATGATAATCCGAAAAAAGGGTAAGATTCTGAGATGATTGCTGTCCCTCTTCTTTTTCTACTTCACACATTCCTCCTTGTCTTTCTTCTTTTTATTTTAAAGATTTACTTGAAAGGCAGAGTCACAGACCAAGAGGGAGAGATAGACATCTTTCTTCTGCTTGTTCACCCCCCAGATGGCCACAACCGCCAAGGCGGGGCCAGGCCAAAGTCAGGAGTTTTATCCAGGTCTCCCATGTGGATGAAAGGGAACTAAACACTTGGGCCGTCTTCCTCTGCTTTTCCTATGCCATCATCAGGGAGCTAAATTAGAAGTGGAGCAGCCAGAACATGAACTGGCACTGAAACTGGAAGTCGGCATCACAGACAGCGGCTTTACCCCCTACGTCCCAACACCAGCCTCCCTCCTCGGCATTCTTCAAGGCCCAAATCAATATCCACCTCCCTGAGGTCTGCCCTCAGCACTGTTTCCTATTTTCTTTCATTTATGCTGTATATTTAATTGCACAGGGATTTGACCAAATTCCAAATTTGTTAAATTAAAAATAGAAAAGATTAAAACAATGTAGAAAGGGATAAAGTACTGTGAAATTTTTCTCTTATTCCCACTTCTCAAAGGTAACACGGGGGATGCTTTCGTGGGTTTCCCACTAGATCTTTTTTCTGTTACATCAGGAATTAATATACTATACTAAGACAGAATATGAAATAATCTTTTAAAAATAATTGTGTTTTGCCTAGATTTTATGTGTCCCAAAACGGCCATTTTGTGGGGATGAGATGGACTAAAATTAATCCAAGATATGAAATAAATGAGTAAACTTCCAATTTGTTCTATAATGATAACTCTATTAGAGAATACTTATCACACTGTGCAGTTTATATGTACATCTATCTCCCTGTACACTAGGCAACGACTGGCATTAATTTTTATATTCCCAATATGTAATTTGCACATAGTAAGTACTCAATAAATGTTCAGTAAAGAATGACTTAGCTGCCTTCGCCTACCCTTCTTAATACATCTTATGACTTTACAAATTTATTCTTAATAATAAAATAGGATTTATTTTGAGAATTTTGCAACTCACCTTTAAATAATCAGTCATGGTCTCAGCAGGAAAGTGAACTCAGCTAATTCAAGAAACTTTATCCATAAGAAATGAAAGTAGCAAAACGTTAAAAAGCGTTAAATTTTAAAACTAAAAAAGTAGGGGCCGGTGCTGTGGCTTACTTGGTTAATCCTCTGCCTACGGCGCCAGCATCCCATATGGGCGCCAGGTTCTAGTCCTGGTTGCTCCTCTTCCAGGCCAGCTCTCTGCTGTGGCTGGGGAAGGCAGTGGAGGATGGCCCAAGTGCTTGGGCCCTGCACCTCCGTGGGAGACCAGGAGGAAGCACCTGGCTCCTGGCTTCGGATCGGCGCAGCTCTGGCCGTTGTGGCCATTTGGGGAGTGAACCAACAGAAGGAAGACCTTTCTCTCTGTCTCTCTCTCTCTCACCGTCTATAACTTTACCTGTCAAATAAATTTCAAAAATAAATAAATAAATAAATCTAAAAAAGTAAACTTATATAATTTTTTTAAAAAAAGAAACTTTACTAAAAGGACAGTTCTGGAGATACGAGCAGGATTAAGGGAACCAAAATGGGAAGCTGAGGTAGTCGCAGCTAGCAATAGCAGGAAGCCATGGCCACGCCTACTTGAGAAGGAAATGGGACAACATGGAGTTCCTGAACCCAGTGAGACGCCCTTCTCCCTCCCCGCCCCACCCCCGCCGGCCATGGAAGAGCCACTGACAAGAGCTGTTGTCTTTTTTTTTTTTTTTTTTTTTTTGACAGGCAGAGTGGACAGTGAGAGAGAGAGACAGAGAGAAAGGTCTTCCTTTGCCGTTGGTTCACCCTCCAATGGCCGCTGCGGTAGGCGCGCTGCGGCCGGCGCACCGCGCTGATCCGATGGCAGGAGCCAGGTGCTTCTCCTGGTCTCCCTTGCGGGTGCAAGGCCCAAGCACTTGGGCCATCCTCCACTGCACTCCCTGGCCACAGCAGAGAGCTGGCCTGGAAAAGGGGCAACCGGGACAGAATCCAGCGCCCCGACCGGGGCTAGAACCCGGTGTGCCGGCGCTGCAAGGCGGAGGATTAGCCTAGTGAGCCGCGGCGCCGGCCTTTTTTTTTTTTTTTTTTTTTTTTTTTTAATTTATTTATTTGAAAGACAGTGCTACAGAGAGAGGGGGAGAAACACACACAGAGAGAGAGAGAGCTGTCTTCCAACCACTGGTTTATTCCCCAAATGGCCGCAACAGCCAGGACCAGGCCAGACAAAAACCAGCAGCCAGGAGCTTCTTCTGGGTCTCCCACATGGGTGCAGGGGCCCAAGCTGGGCCATCTTCTGTTGTTTTCCCAGGCGCATTAGCAGAGAGCCAGATTGGAAGTGAAGCAGCCAGGACTTGAACCAGCGCCCATATGGGATGTTGGTGTTGCAGGCAGCAGCTTTACCTGCTGTGCCACAGTGCCAGTTCCAAGATCTGTTGTCTTGAAAGGAGGTTAACAACTGCCAATAAATTTAAAAATCCATCCAAGAGCAGTGGAAAGCCCCAAACTCTCTCTCCTGCACATCAATGTCCTACTCCTCCCATTGGCCAAACCTAACTAAGCAGAGCCCAGGAGATGCAGTCGTGGAGGTTAGCCTTCTGGGGCACAGGGAAAACAGAGTCAGAGCATGGACAGGGCTAGACAACACAGAGGAGGCCCAACATCTACCAGTGACCACCCACATTCTAGCCAAGTGATATTGGTTCACTTACTCTTCCATCTGGAACCCGAATTGTAAAATTAGTCACAGCTGGCACTGTGGCCTAATAGGTAAAGCCACGGCCTGCAGTGCCAGCATCCCATATGGCCACCGGTTTGAGTCCCAACTGCTCTACTTCCTATCCAGCTGTCAGCTATGGTCTGGGAAAGCAGTAGAAGATAGACCAAATGGTTGGGCCCCTGCACCTACATGGGAGACCTGGAAGAAGCTCCTGGCTCCTGGCTTCAGATGGGCCCAGCCCTGGCCATTGCAGCCATCTGGGAAGTGAACCACTGGATGGAAGACAATCCTCCCCGCCCCCTGTGCCTCTGCTTCTTTTTAACTCTGCCTTTCAAATAAATAAATTTTTTTTTTTTGACAGGCAGAGTGGACAGTGAGAGAGAGAGAGACAGAGAGGAAGGTCTTCCTTTTTGCCGTTGGTTCACCCTCCAATGGCTGCTGCGGCCGGCTCATCGCGCTGATCTGAAGCCAGGAGCCAGGTGCTTCTCCTGGTCTCCCATGCAAGTGCAGGGCCCAAGCACTTGGGCCATCCTCCACTGCCTTCCCGGGCCATAGCAGAGAGCTGGCCTGGAAGAGGGGCAACCGGGATAGAATCCGGCGCCCCAACGGGGACTAGAACCCGGTGTGCCGGCGCTGCAAGGCGGAGGATTAGCCTGTTAAGCCACAGCGCCGGCCAAATAAATAAATCTTTTTAAAAAATTAGTCACAGTATGTTTTGTATAAAGTTGGTTAAAAATGGAAATACTAATGACTACAAAATATCTGCAGTTATTACAGACCTTGCCTCTGTAGATGGTCATGAGGCTAAACTGGCACTCTCAGCCACCTTCTTCCCCCAGTTAGTCCATGTTCCTTTATCCTCTGTCAACACGTTGGCTAAGGGAACTCTGGTGGGGTGTCCCACACTTGCATTTCCATGAGAGTCAAGTCAGTCATTGACGGTCCTGTCTTTATTGCTCCATTTTTTATAGTTTTACGCTTATGGTTGCTAGGTGTGGAAAGGTCTAAGGGGTGCCCTGATGAATCCTCTAGGAACTGATACAGTAGCTGATGGTAGCACCAACAGAATTCCTACTTGGTAATCAGGATCTGTGGGTGATCCTGTGCCTGGCTGGGAGACTGCCTGCCTAGCCCATTCAGGAGGTTAAGAGAGCATGGCCTCCGGGGAAGGACCCTACGACCTCCTGCCAGCAGGAGGCAGGAGCCAGGAGCCCCAGGCACACTTCCCCCACCCCACTTCCTGTTGAAGGGTCTTGTAATTGTCCATCAGGTAAAAGGCTCCCTTGTGTCCCAGACCCACAAGGCCCATGTGGAAGGCTTTGTAGGCTATGTGACTTTCAAGCTGATTGGAAAAGCATAGCGGCGCCAGTATTGGCTTTATCCTATAGAATTAATGTTGCCCTAAACTAGCTACACCCCCTCTTTGCCTGCCCTTTAAAAGCTTGTGGTTGGGGCCAGCGCTGTAGCATAGCAGGTAAAAGCTGCAGCCTGCAGTGCTGGCATCCCTTATGGGCGCCAGTTCGAGTCCTGGCTACTCCACTTCTTATCCAGCTCTCTGCTATGGCTGAGAAAGCAGTGGAAGATGGCCCAAGTCTTTGGGCCCCTGCATCCACATGAGACACCCGGAAGAAAGCTCCTGGCTCCTGGCTTCGGATCAGCATAGCACCGGCCTTTGTGGCTAACTGGGGAGTGAACCAGTGAATGGAAGACCTCTCTCTCTGCTTCTCTCTCTGTGTAACTCTGACTTTCAAATAAATGAATAAATCTTAAAAAAGAAAAAAGAGCTTGTGGTTGATTGCTAATAAATGGACGTGTTCACTGAAACTTGTCTCCTGTGGTTCTCGTGGAAGAACACTGTTGCCCCACCATCCCGACAGTGTGGGCCTCGCAGGACGAGCCTGCAAGGATCGCCCTACTCAGTATTTTAAACTCCTTTTTTTTTTTTTCAGTTTTATGCTAAATTTTCTTTTCTTTTCTTTTTTTTTTGACAGGCAGAGTGGATAGTGAGAGAGAGAGAGAGACAGAGAGAAAGGTCTTTCTTTTTGCCTTTGGTTCACCCTCCAATGGCCGCTGCATCACGCTGATCCGAAGCCAGGAGCCAGGTGCTTCTCCTGGTCTCCCATGCGGGTGCAGGGCCCAAGCACTTGGGCCATCCTCCACTGCCTTCCCGGGCCACAGCAGAGAGCTGGCCTGGAAGAGGGGCATCTGGGATAGAATCCGGCGCCCCAACGGGGACTAGAACCCGGTGTGCCGGCGCCGCAAGGCGGAGGATTAGCCTGTTAAGCCACGGCGCCGGCTAAACTCCTTTTCTAACATCAGCTCAATCGCATAACCAGGAGGATTTCTCAACTTTCAAATCATTAGAACCTGTTCAATGCCTTTGTTCCCCGGAGGAAGCGTTCCTCTCTTGGGAAGTAGGACCTTAAAATCCACGGAACCCGATGTTGCAGGGACAAAAGGCAGACTTCACTAAGTGAGTGGGAGAAGGCTCCCTCCCGCTTCCATCTGCACCTTTGCATGCCGGCCATGGAGAAGAAGCCGTTGCCTGTTGCTGGTTTGACCGACACGTATGCCGCATCTTTTGACATCACCCCAGCTTCGCAGGTTACTGTCTCCTACGTGGCACGTCCAGCTGGCTGCATGTACTAAGCTATTTTGATGCCATCCAGAGTTTGCCTTATAGTGTGATTTGTGACACAGAAATTTTTACTGGTAGCCTTACCACCTTTTTATGAAAAGTGTTCAAGGGATATTTTGGCTGTTGGAAAGCACCTTGCATTTTCCTTACCAAAAACAAAGCCAGGAAATTCACAAACATTCTGTAATTTTCTTTTTCGGTTATACAGGCAGTCCCCTCCTAGGACGCTTGATTGTCGCTACGTGATGTGATGCCTAATTCTCAGTCACCTCTCTGCTCTCATCGCCTCAGCCCACACCACGGGGAAGGTGTCCACTCTGCCTATGTCAGCAGTTTTCACAGAGATGCTTTCAATATGCTATTAGGAACAGTTGCGGTAATGACAACCCGGTAATTGTTTCTGTGGTATTCATAGAGTGTGATTTGCTCTGGAGCACATCAACCAAATCTCAAGTGGATCTTGCATTGAAGTCAAGAAAAAAGATAATGGCCTCCTAATGCTTCCCATTTCACATTTTGATCTGGTATCTTAGATTAAACTGAGGAGCAGTTTGGGATGAAAGGAGTTCGACTTCACGTTCAGAGTTGTGGAAGGCACACTCTCATTATAAAAATCACCCTCATGCATTCAAATAAGTACCTATTCCTTAGAGCAAATTTCTTTTTTTTTTTTTCTTTTTCTTTTTTTCTTTTTTTGACAGGCAGAGTGGACAGTGAAAGGGAGAGACAGAGAGAAAGGTCTTCCTTTGCCATTGGTTCACCCTCCAATGGCCACCGTGGCTGGCGCGCTGCGGCCTGCACACCGCGCTGATCCAAAGGCAGGAGCCAGGTGCTTCTCCGGGTCTCCCATGGGGTGCAGGGCCCAAGCACTTGAGCCATCCTCCACTGCACTCCCAGGCCATAGCAGAGAGCTGGACTGGAAGAGGGGCAACCGGGACAGAATCCGGTGCCCTGACCGGGACTAGAACCCCGTGTGCCGGCGCTGCTAGGTGGAGGATTAGCCTGTTGAGCCGTGGCGCCAGCCCCCTTAGAGCAAATTTCTACAACTATTGGCAGTCTAAGAGCTTGGATTCCAGATCTTACTTTATCGCTTGGGCAGATTACATAGCCTCCTTGAGCTGCAGTTTCTTCTTCTCTGTGAAATGGACATAACCATTGTCCTCGCTCCTGGACTTAAAGCCTTAAAGAAGCCTTGGCTTATACTAAGCCCTTTTAAAAAGCTAGTAATTATAATGGGGGGGGGGGGGGCTGGTGTTATGGTGCAGTGGGTTAAGCCACTGCCTGTGATGTCAGCATAAGGTGCCAGTTCAAGCCCAGGCTGCTCCACTTCCAATTAAACTTCCTGCGAATGCGCCTAGGAAATTAGCAGGGTGTGGACCAGGTCCTTAGGCCCCTGCACCCACAGGGGAGACCCAGATGAAGTTCCAGGCTCCTTGCTTTAGCCTGGCCCAGCGTCAGCTGTTGTGGTCATTTAGAGAGTGAACCAGCAGGTAGGGGTGTGTGTGTATATATGTGTGTGTGTATGTGTATATGTGTGTGTGTGTGTGTGGTCATATATATAATTTGGGGAAGTTACTATGAACCACTCTTTGTAGAACTTGAACTCTAAGATGAATGAAGATTTTAGAGGACTCTGTTTTCAGTAGGGAAATCTGCCAAGATAAAAATATTCCAACCTAACTTTCCTTTTATTTTTTTAGAAATTCGATAATGTCTGGGCCAGCGCTGTGGTGTAGTGGGTAAAGCTGTCACCTGCAGTGCCAGTGACCCATATGGGCACAGGTTCAAGTCCTGGCTGCTCCACTTCTGATCCAGCTCTCTGCTATGGTCTGGAAAAGCAGTAGAAGATGGCCCAAGTCCTTGACCCCTGCCCCTGCATGGGAGACCTGGAAGAAGCTTTTGGCTCCTGGCTTCAAATTGGCCCAATTCCGGCCATTGCAGCCATTTGGGAAGTTAGCCAGTAATGGAAGACTTTCTCTCTCTCTCCCTCTGTGTCTCTGTAACTCTGCCTTTCAAACAAATAAATAAATCTTAAAAAATAAAAATAAAAGAAATGAGCCGGCGCCGCGGCTCAATAGGCTAATCCTCCTCCTTGCGGCGCCGGCACACCGGGTTCTAGTCCTGGTCAGGGCACCGATCCTGTCCCGGTTGCCCCTCTTCCAGGCCAGCTCTCTGCTGTGGCCAGGGAGTGCAGTGGAGGATGGCCCAAGTCCTTGGGCCCTGCACCCCATGGGAGACCAGGAGAAGCACCTGGCTCCTGCCTTCGGATCAGCGCAGTGCGCCGGCCGCAGCGCACCTACCGCGGCGGCCATTGGAGGGTGAACCAACGGCAAAAGGAAGACCTTTCTCTCTGTCTCTCTCTCACTGTCCACTCTGCCTGTCAAAAAAAAAAATAAATAAATAAAAACAAAATAAAAGAAATGTGATAATGTCTTCTCATCCAAAAAAAAAAAAAAAAAGTTGATGAAATAAAGTAAGCAGCCGGCGCTGCGGCTCACTTGGCTAATCCTCCACCTGCGGCGCCGGCATCCTGGGTTCTAGTCCTGGTCGGGGCGCCGGATTCTGTCCCGGTTGCTCCTCTTCCAGTCCAGCTCTCTGCTATGGCCCGGGAGTGCAATGGAGGATGGCCCAAGTGCTTGGGCACTGCACCCGCCTGGGAGACCAGGAGAAGCACCTGGCTCCTGGCTTCGCAGTGCGCTGGCTGCAGCGGCCACTGGGGGGTGAACCAACAGAAAAAGGAAGACCTTTCTCTCTGTCTCTGTCTCTCTCTCACTGTCTAACTCTGCCTGTCAAAAAAGAAAGAAAGAAAGAAAGAAAGAAAGAAAGAAAGAAAGAAAGAAAGAAAGAAAGAAAGAAAGGAAGGAAGGAAGGAAGGAAGGAAGGAAGGAAGGAAGGAAGGAAGGAAGGAAGGAAGGAAGGAAGGAAGGAAGGAAGGAAGGAAGGAAGAAAGAAAGAAAATTGCTCAATTTGAGCTTTAATATACCAACTTAATGTTAAAATACTTTTAGAGGCCGGCGCCATAGCTCACTTGGCTAATCCTCTGCCTACGGCGCCAGCATCCCGGGTTCTAGTCTTGGTCAGGGCGCCGGATTCTGTCCCAGTCGCTCCTCTTCCAGTCCAGCTCTCTGCTGTGGCCTGGGAGGGCAGTGGAGGATGGCCCAAGTGCTTGGGCCCTGCACCCGCATGGGAGACCAGGAGGAAGCACCTTGCTCCTGGCTTCAGATCGGCGCAGCGCGCCAACCGTAGCAGCCATTTGGGGAGTGAACCAATGGAAGGAAGACCTTTTCCTCTGTCTCTCTGTCTCTCTCTCTCTCTCTCTCTCACTGTTTAACTCTGCCTGTCAAAAAATAATAATTTTAGAATAAACTGGATTAGGTCAACCTAATGACGCAAAGAAACTCTGATTTGGGTGGGGTACTGTGGCACAGCAGGTTAAGCTGCTGCTTGGGATGCCTATGCCCTCTATCAGTGTCTGGTTCAAGCCCTAGCTGCCCTGTGTCCTGCATGCACCCTGGGAGGCAGCAGATCATAGCTCAAGTACTTGGGCCCCTGCCACCCACATGGGAGAGCCAGATGGAATTCTGGGCTCTTGGCTTCAGCCTGGCCGAGCCCCTGCTGTTGTGAGCATTTGGGGAATGAAACAGCAGTTGGAAGAGATATCTGTCTCTGCCCCAACCCCCCATCTCTCTGACTTTCAAGAATATGAAAATAAATAAATACCATTTTATCTTTTTTTTTTTTTTTAATTTTTGACAGGCAGAGTGGACAGTGAGAGAGAGAGACAGAGAGAAAGGTCTTCCTTTTGCCGTTGGTTCACCCTCCAATGGCCGCCGCGGTTGGCGTGCTGCAGCAGGCGCACCGCGCTGATCCGATGGCAGGAGCCAGGTGCTTTTCCTGGTCTCCCATGGGGTGCAGGGCCCAAGCACTTGGGCCATCCTCCACTGCACTCCCTGGCCACAGCAGAGAGCTGGCCTAGAAGAGGGGCAACCAGGACAGGATCGGTGCCCCGACCGGGACTAGAACCTGGTGTGCCGGCGCCGCAAGGCGGAGGATTAGCCTAGTGAGCCGCGGCGCCGGCCATAAATACCATTTTAAAAAGAAATTTTGCTTTTAGGGGCCGGCACCATAGCACAGTGGGTTAATCCTCTCTGCCTGCAGCGCTGGCATCCATATGGGCACCGGTTCTAGTCCCGGCTGCTCCTCTTCTAATCCAGCTCTCTGCTGTGGCCTAGGAAAGCAGTAGAAGATGGCTCAAGTGCTTGGGCCCCTGCACCCGCGTAGGAGAATGGGAAGAAACACCTGGCTCCTGGCTTCGGCTCGGCACAGCGCCAGGTGTAGCGGCCATTTGGGGAGTGAACCTCTTTCTCTCTCTCTCTCTCTCTCTCTCACTGTCTGTAACTCTACCTCTCAAATAAATAAATAAAAATCTTTAAAAAAATAAATTTTGCTTTTATGGATTGTAAATGCATTCTATAGGACATTTAAATCATTTTATAATCACTGAATTAAATATAATTATGCCAAATTTTATAGAACTGAGTCCAAATGAACAATTTATATAATTACAGGGGTTTACACTTAAATACTTGTCTTTAATTCCTTAAACCAGTCATTCCTTGTGCTTTTGAGTCAGACTACCTGGTTTCAAATCCCTGGTAACCTGGAGCAAGTAACTTCAACTCTATTTGCTTTTATTTTCCAATTGTAAAATAAGAATAACAGTACTGCCCCATTGGAGTACTGTTAGAATTTAATAAACTAAACACATGTTGATGTTGGCTGTCATTGCTTTGATTGCATTTCTGTGATTCCAAGTTCCAGGCAAGGAATGGATTATGGATACTAGGAATAGCCTGTCCTACTACAAGTATCCTACTGAGCTTTTTTTTTTTTTTTAAAGATTGATTTATTTATTTGAAAGTAAGAGTTACACAGAGAGAGGAGAGGCAGAGAGAGAGGTCACTCCCCAGTTGGCTGCAACAACGGGAGCCAGGAGCTTCTTCCAGGTCTCCCACATGGGTGCAGCGGCCCAAGGCCTTGGGCCATCTTCTAGTGCTTTCCCAGGCCACAGCAGAGAGCTGGATTAGAAGAGGAGCAGCCGGAACTAGAACCACTGCCCATATGAGATGCTGGCGCCACAGGTGGAAGATTAACCTACTGTGCCACGGTGCTAGCCCCCCTACTGAGCTCTTTTAAGGAGAAAATCTACATTGTGCAGGTGGGGCAGTTGCTGACATAGTTAAGTCCCTGCTTAGAATGCCAGCATCCCATATCAGAGTTCCTGGGTTTGAGAGCCAGCTGTGTTTCCAAACCAGCCTCCTGCTAATGTGCACCCTGGGATGCAGCAGGCAAGCTTTCAGATACTTGCATCTCTGATATCCACATGAGAGACGTGGATTAGTTCTGGGCTCCTGGCTTTGGCTTGGCCCAGGCCTGGCTGTTGTAGGCATTTGAGTAGTAAAACAGTAAATGAAAGAATGTCTCTCATGTGCACACATGCTATCTCTCATTTCTCTGCTTTTCAAATACAAAAAAAAAAAAGTGAAATTTTAAAAACACAAATAAATTGCACTGGTAATGAAACATCGTCCCAAGTAATGTGGATCAAACATGCCGATAAGGTTATTAATTTGAACAAACCCAGTGAATCAGCTTATTGGGTCATAGAATCAATGGACTGATCCCATCCTTTGATAAACCTTTTCCAAAAGTGCATTTAAAGGGCCAGCGCCGCGGCTCACTAGGCTAATCCTCCACCTTGCGGCGCCGGCACACCGGGTTCTAGTCTCGGTCGGGGTGCTGGATTCTGTCCCGGTTGCCCCTCTTCCAGTCCAGCTCTCTGCTGTGGCCTGGGAGGGCAGTGGAGGATGGCCCAAGTGCTTGGGCCCTGCACCCGCATGGGAGACCAGGAGAAGCACCTGGCTCCTCCATCGGATCAGCGCGGTGCGCCGGCGGCCATTGGAGGGTGAACCAACGGCAAAGGAAGACCTTTCTCTCTCTCTCTCTCTCTCACTGTCCACTCTGCCTGTCAAAAAATTTTAAAAAAAGAGTGCATTTAAAAAAGCTAAAAACAAGCCCCAGGCCTCTGTCAAACCGAGACCTGGGCTACGGTCTCATGGATGGCAGGGTCTAAGGAATCCCAGGCAGTGTCTCGGGCAGGGCTTTTCTGCTACTCAGAGTAATAACATCTTGATTTTCCCCTCCGTGTTCCTCCTCATCTAGTTAGGGGAGAACAGAGGTGTTCAACCAGCGCACTGGTTTTTTCCACGCCGCCGATGGGGTCAGGTTGGAAGTCTCAGCTGAACAGATGATTATTAGGACTGACGGGCGGGGATTAGGGAGCAAAGTGGTTGAGAATTGGGCAGGTCCCTGAACCACATCATTCTGCTGTTGAAAACCCTTTGAACATCTTTCCTATGCAAGCTCAAGAGGCCTATAAAAATAAAATAAAATGAATTTAAACTGATTTCTTTTTTAGCAGGATATATACCTCTTGGACCCAGCCATTCTGAACTACTTATGGGTTGTCAAACTCACCAAGCTCTATCTCCCCTCTCAGCTCGCTCAAGCGCCTGGATGCCTTCCAGCCTCCACCTGGCTAGTGCCTGAGGTCTACAAGTTCAGCTTAGGTGCCACCACCTCCAGGAAGCATGCCTTCACCTCCCAGACCCAGCTGGGTAACCCTCCCCTACATCCCATAACTGGTACTTACTCCTCTCCCAGCACCTGCTCTACCGAATCTGCACTTGTCAGTTTATTGTCATCAGCAACCTGAGAACAGGAACACACCTCTCTTATAAAAAGGTATTTTATTTTATTTTTTATATTTTTATTCAGTTGAAAGGCAGAGAGACAGAGAACTTCTATCCACTGGTTCACTCCCCAAATGCCTGCAACAACCAGTGCTGGGCCTGGCTGAAGCCAGAGCCAGTAACTCAATCTGGGTCTCCCACATAGGTGGCAGGGACCCGGGTCCTAGGTCCACCCTCTGTTGCCTCCAAGGGTGCACCTCAGCAGGAAGCTAGAATTGAGAGTGCAGCCAGGACTCCAACCCTGGCACTCTGATATGGGACGCAGGCATTCCAAGCAGTCTCTTAACCATTGCCCTCCCTGGAACCCACACCTTATTCACCACTGCGTCCCTAGCATCTAGCACAGTTCCTGGAACATAGTAGCTGCTCACTTAATGCTGCTTAATATTAACTGTGATTGTCCCCTAGTTAGTCTTCATGCTTCTGTTCACCCAATTTCTACACAGCAGCCAGCGAAAACTCCTTAGCAGTCTACATGGCCCTAAAGCAGGACTCTACCTACCTCACTCACCTTCCCTCGACCACTGCTCCCTTGCACTCACTGTGTTCTCCAGCCATACAGTCTTTCTTCTTTCCCTGGAATTCACTCCACCAGCTCTTTCAGGGCTGCTGCATATGCTGTTCCCTTTTTCCAGAATCTTCTTCCTCAAGTATTTGTCATGGCTTGCTTCTCCCCAGTTAGGGCTCCCTCAGAGAGATCATCCTGGACCATCTACCCAAGCCTTCTCAGTCACTCTATCTTGTCTACCACAATAAAAAAAGTACATATTTGAAAGGCAAAACAACAGAGAGAGAGAGAGAGAGAGAGAGAGAGAGGATCTTCACTGCTGGTTCACCCTCTACCTGTAAGAGCCAGGGCTGGGCCAGGCCAGAGCCAGGAGTCAGGAGCTCCATCCCAGTTCTCTCAAGTGAGTGGCAGGGACTCAAGTACTTGAGCATATCTGCTGCCTCCCAGGTGCTTTAGCAGGAAGCTGGTTCAGAAGCGGAGTAGTCAGGACTCGAACCAGGCACTCCAATATGGGATACAGGCAACCAAGTGGCAGCTTAACCCATTGCACCACAGTAGGTGCCCCCATTCACTTGGCTTTTATCTGTCTCCCCTACAGACAGGGCAGAACAAAAAGCAGGAGCCCTGCCCACCTTGCTCACCATTTTCCTCTGCACCGAGTATAATGCCTGGCATCTGTTAGGTAGGTGTCTAATAAATATCTGTTGAATGAAAGTCATGCAAGCGGGGCTGGCATTGGATCATACCAGGTTAAGCCACCACCTGTGGTACCCGCATCCCGTATGGGAGCCAGTTTGAGTCCCAGTTGTTCCACTTCCATCCAGCTCCCTGCCAATGTTCCTGAGAAAGCAGTGGAAGATGCCCAAGTGCTTGGGCCCCTGCACCTACATGAGAGACCCAGAATCTCCTGGCTCCTGGCTTTGGCCTGGCCCCACCCCAGCTATTGTGGCCATTTGGGGAGTGAAACAGTGGATGGAAGATTTTCTCTCTCAAATAAATACATAAATCTTAAAAAAAAAAAAAAGTCATGCAAGAGGGGAGGGTGTTTGGCATAGTGGTTCAGACGCTATCACAGTGGCCAGCACTGTGGCATATCTGGTAAAATGGCCATCTGCAGTGCTGGCATCCCAAATGGGCAACAGTTTGAGTCCCGGCTGCTCCACTTCTGATCTAGCTCCCTCCTAATGCGCCTCGGAAAGCAGCGGAAGATGATCCAAGTCCTTGAGCCCCTGCACCCATGTGGGAGGCCAAAGAAGCTCCTGGCTCCTGGCTTCAAATTGTCCCAGCTCTGGATATTGCCGCCATTTGGAGAGTGAACCAGCAGATGGAAGTGTTTGTGTTTCTCTCTCTCTCTCTCTCTCTCTCTCTCTCTCTCTCTCTCTCTCCCCCTCTCTCAGAGTAATTCTGCCTTTCAAATAAATAAATAAATAACTCATTAAAAAAGATGCTATCACAGCTTTGGACATTTGCATTCCATATCCCACATAGGCAGTGAATGAACGTGTTTGCCCATGACCTGTCTCAGAATGCCTGGTACCCCTTCCAGTTTCTCGCTAACGTGCACCCTGGAAGGCAGCACATGTTGGCTGAGATACCTGGGATTCTTCTCCCCACAGGGGAGGCCTGAATTGAGTTCCTGACTCCCAGCTTCAGCTTGGCCCAGTTCAGGCAGCTTGGACAGCTGTAGCTGTTGCCGGATTTGGGGAGTGAACCAGATTATAGAACCTCTCATACATGTGTGGTGTGTGTGTGTGTGTGTGTATCTTCTCCTACCCATTTCTTCCTCCTTCTCTGCCTCTCAAAAAAAATTACGCAAGAAAATCAGACTCTGCTCCACAGTCATGCCTATTTTTTTAATCAAAATCTTTTCCCTTACTTGATTCTATTTCTATTAGCTTTGGCTCTGAATGATTTATTTCTCAAAATTAAGTTCAATTTCAAGGATAAAAGTGTGCCACCTGTGATAGTAGTCTGCAGGCTCGGACTTGGATCTACAAAAGGAATTTGAAAAGAGGATTAAAACATCCCCTTCTGATCTGTAAGTTCTGGGAATTATGTTGATTTTAAAAGCACCTTATTTCACAGTGAAACCTTTCTACACAGGGACAGCAGTGATTCCACCTTTGGATTGGTTTTTCATTGTAGTTGTTTTTGAAATAGTTTCTTGTTAGAGAATCCAATTGCTAGGAAAAAATCTAATGATACTTAGATTAAAAAGCAACTCAGGGGCCAGCGCCGTGGCTCAAGAGGCTAATCCTCTGCCTGCGGCGCTGGCATCCCGGGTTCTAGTCCCAGTTGGGGCGCCGGATTCTGTCCCAGCTACTCCTCTTCCAGTCCAGCTCTCTGCTGTGGCCCGGGAAGGCAGTGGAGGATGGCCCAGGTCCCTGGGCCCTGCACCCGCATGGGAGACCAGGGGAAGCACCTGGCTCCTGGCTTTGGATCAGCACAGTGCGCCGGCCGCAACGCACCAGCCATAGCGGCCACTTGGGGGGTGAACCAATGGAAAAAGGAAGACCTCTCTCTCTCTCACTGTCTAACTCTGCCTGTCAAAAAAATTTTAAAAAAGCAACTCAGGGTGTAAATATTTTATTTTCTTCTCTTTAAAAATCACTCCAGGGGGGGCGGCACTGTGGAGCAGTGGATTAAACCACAGCCTGCAGAGCCAGCATCCTTCATGGGCACCAGTTCAAGTCGTGGCTGCTGTACTTCCCATCAAGCTCCCTGCTAACACACCTGGGAAAGCAGTAGAAGATGGTCCCAGTCCTTGGGCCCCTGCATCCATGTGGAAGACTGGACAAAACTCCTGGATCCTGGCTTTGGCCTGGCCGAACCCTGGCTGATGCAGCCATCTGGGGAGTGAACCAGCAGATGGAAGATTTTTTCACACTCTCTCTCTCCCTCCCTCTTTCTCTCACTATAACTCAGCCTTTCAAATAAATAGGTAAATCTTTAAAAAAAAAAAATCACTCCAGGGACAGGTGTTGTGGTGCAGTGAGTTGAGCCACGACTTGCTACACCCACATCCCATAATCTAAATGCTGGCTTGAGTTCCAGTTACTCTGCTTCTGATCCAGTTTCCTGCTGGTGACTCTGGGAGTCAGCACATGATGGCTCAAGTGCTTGGTGAGGGAGGGGTGGCACTGCCACCCACATAGGAAATGGGAATAGAGTTCCTGGCTCTTGGCTTTGGCCTGGCCCAGCCCTAGCTGTTGTGGACATTTGGGGAGTGAACCAGCAGATGGATGATATCTCTCTCTCTCTCTCTCTCTCTCTCTCTCTCTCTCTTTCTCCTCTCCCCACCACCTTTCAAGTTGATAAAATTTTTAAAAAAATTAACAAACATAAAAACGCACTTCAACCCAATGCTTTGCCATGCCTCCAGCACCACACAGGTGTGTCCCCTTCTGCTTGTTCTGTCTGAATCCCCAGCAACATTCATTCTCCTTCCAGGCCCAGCTCCAATATTTGCCTTCCAGAGCTCCCCTGTCCTGCAAGCCTCCTTCAGCCAGGATCCCCGTCGTCCTCTGCTCTCCCAAACCACCCAGGTTTAAGTCCTGTGAAGGCAAGGGCGTATCTCTCCTCTTCCTGCCTGTGTGCCCGGGACCTAGCAGAGTCCGGCACTCAGAAGGTGCTCAAATGTGCTTGCTGAATGACTGTGTCCCTACCCCATTGTTTCGCATGCTTTATTTTGTTCTCTATTTGTCTTAAGCCTGTCTGTGCCCTCTCTGTGAGCACCATGACCTCACTCCTCTTTACTCTCTCTGAGACATGAACAGAGCAGGAATGGGCCTGGGCCCTGAATGTAGCATTTATCTTGTTAAAAGTCCACATTAAAAAGTCCACATTAAAAAGAAAAATCCAGCCGGCGTCGCGGCTCACTAGGCTAATCCTCTGCCTGCAGCGCCGGCATCTTTGGTTCTAGTCCCGGTCGGGGCACCAGATTCTGTCCCGGTTGCTCCTCTTCCAGGCCAGCTCTCTGCTATGGCCTGGGAAGGCAGTGGAGGATGACCCAAGTGCTTGGGCCCTGCACCTGCATGGGAGACCAGGAGGAAGCACCTGGCTTCTGGCTTCAGATCAGCACGGTGTGCCGGCCGCAGCGACCATTGGGGGGTGAACCAATGGAAAAGGAAGACCTTTCTCTCTCACTGTCCACTCTGCCTGTCCAAAAAAAAAAGAAAAGAAAAGAAAAAAAGAAAAATCCACATATGCTCTCAGGTTAGTCAGCATCCCAGGCGATTTCCTGTTTTGCTTTTGTCGTCTTCCTGAGCCCACACAAAACTTCTGCTGGTAGAAGAGGGGCCCTAGGCTCTGAAGATTATCCCCCTCCCCAACTCCAAGCCTGAGCCTGACGAAAGGAGTCCAGATGTAATGTCCCTTAGATCAAGATGTCTCCACCTTGAGTGTGAGCTTGCCTCTTTCCCTGGGTTCCTCTGGCTGCCATTGGCCTCCCCACCCTATTCCAATCTCTTCTCCCATACCACCACCAGAAAGGTCCCTCCAGAAGAGCCAGGTTGGTGGCATAAATGCCCCAGGGTTAGAGTGAGCGCCCTCTCAGGGCAGACGCTGATCATTGCAGAGAGAAGCACTAGTCCAGGATCTGCCGTTTAATGAGAACTAAAGGGGCCAGCATAGTGGCAATAGTGGAAAACGCTGCCACCTGCAATGCTGGCATCCCATGTGGATGCTGGTTCAAGTCTTGGCTGCTCCACTTCCAATCCAGCTCCCTGATAATGCACCTTGGAAGGCCCAAGTACGTGGGCCTCTGTCACCCATGTGGGATATCCAGATGAAGCTCCTGGCTCCTGGCCATTTGGGGAATGAACCAGCATATAGGAGACTTGTGTCTCTCTTTCTTTCTCTGTAACTCTGTCTTTCAAAATAAATAAATTTAATTTTTCCCAGGCCATTAGCAGGGAGCTGGATTGGAAGTGGAGCAGGTGGGACACAACAGGCACCTGTATGGGATGCCAGCACAACAACAACTAAAAGTTCAGAATTGTTTGTAAAGTGTGAAAAATCCCAATGTTTACATATTGGCAATTAACTAGCTCATTTTTGTAAATGGGTAGGCTGATTAAAACAGATACACTGCCGGCGCCGTGGCTCACTTGGTTAATCCTCCGCCTGCAGCGCTGGCATCCATATGGGCACTGGGTTCTAATCCCAGCTGCTCCTCTTCCAGCCCAGCTCTCTGCTGTGGCCCGGGAGTGCAGTGGAGGATGGCCCAAGTGCTTGGGCCCTGCACCCGCATGGGAGACCAGGAGGAAGCACCTGGCTCCTGGCTTCAAATCAGCGTAGCTCCAGCCATAGTGGCCATTTGGGGGGTGAACCAACGGCAGGAAGACCTTTCTGTCTCTCTCTCACTGTCTAACTCTATCTGTCAAATAAATAAAAAAAAATAGGGGCTGGCGCTGTGGTGCAGCGGGTTAAAGCCCTGGCCTGAAGCGCCGGCATCCCATATGGGCACCGGTTCGAGTCCCGGCTGCTTCTCTTCCAATCCAGCTCTCTGCTATGGCCTAGGAAAGCAGTAGAAGATGGCCCAAGTCCTTGGGCCCCTGCACCCACGTGGGAGACCTGGAAGAAACTCCTGGCTCCTGGCCTTTGATTGGCACAGCTCCAGCCATTGTGGCCATCTGGAGAGTGAACCAGCAGTTGGAAGACCTTTCTCTCTGTCTCTACCTCTCTCTGTAACTCTGTCTTTCAAATTAAAAAAATGAAATAAATCTTTAAAAAATAATAATAATAATAACATACACTGGCCAGTTATGTCCCAGGAGCCACTGGTTTCCTTCTCTGCTCTATGTCACAGCTGTGTCATCTCATTGTTCCCCACTGGCACTGGATTTCCCTGTCCGAGTGTCAAGGCCCAGACTACCTTTTGGCCTCATCTCCTGCGATTTTCCATGCACCATTCCCACCCTCACCCCAGTCTGGGTCATATCCCACAACTTGTCATTTACAGGACCCCTGCTAAGTCTGGTAATGTTTCAATGTCTCCACACACACTCTTCCAAGTCATAGCCATTGAGCCAACAAATGGGTGCTGGGCACAGAATGTTACCCAGGGGTCAGCGCTCTGGTGTAATAGGCTAAGCCTCAGCCTGTGCCACTGGTATCCCATTTGAGCACCGGTTCTAGTCCCAGCTGTTCCACTTCTGATCCAACTCTCTGCTATGGCCTGGGAAGGCAATAGAAGATGGCCCAAGTGCTTGGGCTCCGCAATCATGCGGGTGACCTGGAAGAGGCTCCTGGCTCCTGGCTTCAGATCAGCTCAGCTCTGGCTGTTGTGGCTGTTTGGCGAGTGATCCAGCAGATATAAGACCTTTCTCTCTTGTCTCTCCCTCTCTCTGTATGTAACTCTACGTCTCAAATAAATAAATAAAATATTTTTTTAAAAAAGTGTTACAACACGAGAGGAAAAGCTCCTGCCCTCACAGAGCTGACATTCAAGCAGCAGAGATAAAGTTTACTCAATTAACCACCACAAAGAAGTAAATGTAAAATGTGATGTGTTGAGAAGGAGCCATGACGGGGCTGGCACTTGGAACACCAGTGTCCTAAATCATCAGAGTGCTGGTTCTTCAAGTCCTCAGAGGCAACAGATGATGGCCCAAGTGCTGCCACCCTCATGGGGACCTGGATGGAGTTCCTGGCTCCTGATCTCAGCCTGGCCCGACCCTGGTTACAACTAGGGAGTGAACCAGCAGATGGGAGATTCTCTGTCTCTCTCACTCTCTCTGTATATATATATCTCTCTCTGTCACTCTGCCTTTGAAATAAACAAATAAATCATTTAAAAAAAAAAAAAGGAGGCCGGTGCCGCGGCTCATTAGGCTAATCCTCTGCCTGTGGCACTGGCATCCCGGATGCTAGTCCCAGTCAGGGCGCCGGATTCTGTCCCGGTTGCCCCTCTTCCAGGCCAGCTCTCTGCTATAGCCCAGGAGTGCAGTGGAGGATGGCCCAAGTGCTTGGGCCCTGCACCCGCATGGGAGACCAGGAGAAGCACCTGGCTCCTGGCTTCAGATCAGCGTGATGCGGCCATTGGAGGATGAACCAACGGCAAAAAGGAAGACCTTTCTCTCTGTATCTCTCTCTCTCTCTCACTATCCATTACGCCTGTCAAAAAAAAAAAAAGGTAAGAAGCCATGAAAACACACAACAGGAGCTAAGCTGAGCTGCCCTGGAGGGTCTGTGAAGTCTTCAGTGACGTGCATATAGCTGAAGGATCCGCAGGAATCGTAGCAGCTGAAGAACACAGCAAGGAGAGGCAGGCCGTGGGGGAAGCAAGCAGGGATGGGAGCTCTAGGGCTAAGGAACCAGAATGGACGTGGTCTGGGGGAGGCAGGCGTCTGGCTTATTTGAGGAACTGGAAAAGGCCAGGGTTGCTCAGCAAGGAAACTGCCGAGGAGGATGGCTTAAGATGAAGGAAGAAGGCTAGGAGGGGCTGCGCACAGACAAGCGCAGGTCAGGCATGAGAAGGGGTCTGTCTCCAGCCGAAGGGCAATGGGAAGCCGCTGAAAAGTTAAACAAGGGTGAGACGGGGAGGGAGAGATGGCGGCAGGGGCAGTGGAGACAGAGCCATGTGGCTGGGATTTGGAGCATCTGTGAGGTAACTTCATGTACGGCAGGTGCAGAGCCATGAGGATGACAGAAGTTAGGACACGTGTCAGATTGTCAGCTTGTGCAGTGAGCTGAGGGTGCTGTGCCCTACAGAGGAGACCCTGACAAGGAGCCAGTCAGTGGAACAGGCCGCGGGGGGAGTGGGAGTTTTACTGTTCTGCAAGTGTGCAGGCAAGACAACACCCATTCGTGAAGGCCCACCCTGGTTCCTGCCTCTCTCCACACAAGCAGCGGGAAATGAAGACAACGCAAATGTCATGCGACTGAATGGCCTGTGGGCTCGACAAAAGTCACAGGGACACTCATCACCCCCAGTTCCTGTTCTTGCCCCCTGCAAATCCCCTTCAACTATTTCTGGCAATGTTTCAAGGGACTTTTGACAGGTGGCTGTCAGTCAAAGCTATGGGGCCCCGCTCTGATTCTTCTGCCCTCACCCACCGCCCACTGCAAAGGTACCTTCTGCGGGGATGCTAAGAGCAGCACCAGCATTAGAAGAGCAGGCCCTGACAGTGGGTCCTCAGAAAGTGGGCTGGTGCCAATGCTCCAGCTCCGTGAAACAGCTTGGTGAAGTCAGGTGGGGCCTGGAGCTGCTGTGTTGGTGGTGGGAACACGTGGGCGAGAGCAGCCTCGGAGACATCCAAGTGAGGATCTCAGGGGTGCAGTTGTCTGGCTGAATCTGGAACTCAAATGTTAGAGTTAGAGATTTAAATTCCAGAGCTCTGAATGTGGAGGAGGGAGCAGAGGCATGGGACCAGGCCCTGCCGAACTCTTACTGTGTAGGTGCCCTGCCCCCACTCCACCTGGCAGCTTCCAGAACTCTTGGCAGTGGATCAGTCATTCCTTCCTGTGCATTTCCAAGCTCTTTGTACAGTCCTCTGTCTCCACACTTTTTTACACCATGTGGTGACTCGCTTTACATATTTGGCTCCTTCAGTTAACAGTGAGCTCCTTGAGAGTAGAGACTCTCTTATTCAGAAAGGGTCTTCAAAGAGTTGATAGAAGGGCCCGCACTGTGGTGTAGTGGGTTAAGCCACAGTCTGCAATGCCACCATCCCATATGGGTGCAGGTTTGAGTCCCAGCTGCTCCTCTTCTGATCCAGTTCCCTGCTAATGTGCCTGGGAAAGCAGTGGAATATGGCCCAAGTCCTTAGGCCCCTGCACCCACGTGGCAGACCCAGAAGTTCCTGGCTCCTGGCTTCAGCCTGGTCCAGCTCTGGTTGTTGTGGCCATTTGGGGGGTGAGCCATCAGATGGAAGATCTCTCTCTCTCTCTCTCTCTGTATCTGTCTCTCTCTCTTCCCAACCCCCTCTCTGTGTAGCTATGACTCTCAAATAAATCTTTAAAAAATTTGATAAGCGGCCGGCGCCACAGCTCACTTGGCTAAAAAAAATTGATAGAAAATGCATTTTTTGAGGGCCAGCACTGCTGCATAGTGGGTTAAGCCTCCTCCTGTGGTGCCAGCATCCCATATGGGTGCTGGCTGCTCCTCTTCCAATCCAGCTTTCTGCAATGGCCTGGGAAAGCAGTGTAAGATGGCCCAAGTGCTTGGGTCCCTGAATCCATGTGGAAGACCTGGAAGCAGCTCCTGGCTCCTGGCTTCAGATCAGCCCAGCTACAGCTATTGTGGCCATTTAGGGAGTGAACTAGCAGGTAGAAGACCTCTCTCTCTGTCTCTCCCTCTCTGTCTGTAACCCTGCCTCTCAAATAAATAAATCTTAAAAAAAAAAAAAAGAAAGAAAATGCATATTATAAAAAAAACTGCATGGATTTTTAAAATTTTTACACCAAAATTAATTTATCTTTTAATTCCATTTTTCAATGAACCTTTAAGTATTCTTACATTTGGTATCAGATACATATTTCAGGCTAACTAGATGAACTAACTACACCCTTGGAAAAGAAACTCCCATTCCCAGGGCTGGGCCCCTTTCCCTCCTGGGAAACAGCTTCGATCAACGGGGGTGGACAGTGGCTACAGATCCCCTGTCCCATGGAGCTCACCTCGGTCAGGCAGCTGCAGGCAAACTTCAGTTCTCCCAGCTTCTCCTGTTAGGGCCTCACATGAAACTGAAAGTCTGCAGTAAGGTACCCAAGACCTGTGTGTGGTAATAACACTGGTGGCTTATCAAGTACCTACTAATTGCCCACCCCAGCATCTCTTAACTCCAACAGCCCTGAGGTAGCTATAGTTACCACCACCACTTTATCTAGGAGCTAGATTAAGTAATGTGCTCAATCGCCCAGCAGGTGGGAGGCCGGGACTGACCCCGTTGGAATGACTCTGCTTTCTCTCGCTGCTACCCTGTTTCCTTCCTTAATCCCACACCACAGAAACTGGAATAAGGAAGGAAATGGGGTAGAAGAAATTATCTTTTTGGAACTTTCCCCATCCAAAACAAACTCTAGCTATAGCCGGATAGATAGATACATATCAGAGAGCAGGTCTTTCAGACTCACAGCCAAAATAAAGCACCCCAAAATCTTCATTAAATACTACAGGACATAACAGTAAAGATCATGGCACCGGCGCTGCAGTGTAGTGGGCTAAGCCTCCACCCGCAGCACTGGCATCCCATATGGGCACTGGTTCGAGTCCCGGCTGCTCCTCTTCCAATCCAGCTCTCTGCTATGGCCTAGGAGAGCAGAAGAAGATGGCCCAAGGGCTTGGGCCTCTGCACCCACGTGGGAGACCTGGAAGAAGCTCCTGGCTCTTGGCTTCAGATCAGCTCAGCTCCAGCTGTTGTGGCGCTTTGGGGAGTGAACCAGAGAATGGAAGACCCCTCTGTCTGTAACTCTACCTATCAAATAAATAATAAATAAATAAACTTTTAAAAATAGTACTGGTCACTTCTGCTTATAGGCCCTATTGTTAGGAGGCTTACACTGGTATTTGGTGATGTCCCTGACAAGCCTGCAAGGTAGCTATCGTCATCCCCTCTGTACAGAAGAGGAAACAAGGTTCCGAGAGGCTGTGGTTTTCCCAATGACACACAGTGAGGATACGGCACTGCTGAGTTCGAATGCCTTTCCACGAGGCTGTTTACCCATCAGGCGAACCTGGGGCACCATACTGTGGTCAACACAAAAGGAGCTCCAGACCTCTGAGCTTGCAGGGCGGAAGTTACCCTGCCCTGCCTCCAGGGAGGGCCTCTGAGTGGAAGGCAGCCGTACAGCTTATGTGGTGGGTACTTGGCAGCCTCAGCAACTCTTGGGTTCTCACCAAGAAAAGCTCATACTCCCCTCCTCCCACCCCTGTTTCAGAGGAAACAAATAAAGGGCTGACAGCCACCTGAAAAGAATTTTTTAGTGGGTTTTAAAAAAATTGTGCACCTATATAAATATATAGTTATTTATTTGAAAGGCAGGGTGACAGAGAAAGAGGGAGAGGGACAAGGAGAGAAAGGAGAGAGAGAGGGAGAGAGATCAACCTTCCATCCACTGGTTCATTTCCCAAATGGCCATAACAGCCAGGCCTGGACCAGGCTGACGACAGAAGCCTGGAACTCCATCCGGATCTCCCAGGTGGATCGCAGGGGCCCAAGCACTTGGGCCATCTTCTGTTTCTTTCTCAGCATGTCAGCAGGGAACTGGATTGGAAACAGAGCAGCCAGGACCAGAACTCATGCTCTGACATGGGTTGCAGGTGTCACAAGGGGCAGCTTAACCCGCTGCACCAAACACGAGCCTCTAAAAATGGTATGTTTGTAAGATATACGGCATGATTTGTTGATACATCATCGAAATGACTATTGATTCTCATCTGGAAAACCCACAGATACCACTACCATCTCCTTCTGGGACACGTCTTTATCAAAGTTTTATTCGCCTCCACTCAAGGTACCTCTGTCTGGGCATCTCATTACCAAGCAAGGACACTTCAGCCATTTGTAACAGCGCCATCCAAGCCAAGCTGTCAAGGACGGCAGCAGAAATGAGCTGCAAGGGAGCCATAAATCTTCCCGGACCCCTCACTTCCTCAGGCAGCTGCTCTCTCAACCCCTACCTAGTCCTTCACGGGCCCAAACTGCATTTCTGACATTTCCAGACGCATCTCTCACATTCCTGCCTCTGCCCACTTATTCACACTTCCCTTAGCCAGGAACTCGCACTCCCTCAGCCAAAATCTGTCCTCTGCTTTGAACGCCAGTAGCATTTAATTTCACTTCTCTTTTGGCAACCGTCATACCCCATTCTTGATCATAATGATTAAAAAACATTCTTTTGGGCCAGCGCCGTGGCTCACTTGGTTAATCCGGCGCTGCAGGCGGAGGATATGAGCATCGGGATCTAGTCCTGGTTGCTCCTCTTCCAGTCCAGCTCTCTGCTGTGCCCAGGAGGAGATGGCCCAAGTGCTTAGGCCCCTGCATGGGAGACCAGGAGGAAGCACCTGGCTCCTGGCTTTGGATCGGTGGCCATTTGGGGAGTGAATCAAGCGAAGGAAGACCTTTCTCTCTCTGTCTCTCTCTCTCTCACTGTCTATAACTACCTGTAAATAAAAAAAAATTTTTGGGGGGCAAAACTCATTCTGTTTATGAAGTAAGGTGTTGCTTGGTTCTAGAATCACAAATACAAGTCAATTGCAGGCCGGCACTGTGGTGTAACAGGTAAAGCCACTGCCTGCAGTGCCCACATCCCATGTGAGTGCTGGTTCGAGTCCCAGCTGCACCACTTTCCAATTCAGCTCTCTGCTATGGCCTGGGGAAGCAGTAGAAGATGGCCCAAGTCCTTGCGCCTTTGCACCCGTGCAGGAGACCCGGTCTAATCCCTGGCTCCTGGCTCCTGGCTTCGGATAGGCGTAGCTCTGGCCATTGCAGCCATCTGGGGAGTGAACCAGTAGATAGAAGACCTCTCTCTCTGTGTCTCTCTGTCTCTCTGTCTCTCTCTCTCTCTCTCTGCCTTTGAATCTGCCTCTCTGTAACTCCTTCAAGTAAACAAATAAAATCTTTAAAAAAAAAAAAAAAGTCAATTGAGATCTTTAAACTAAATGTGTTCTAATTCTGTCTTTCTACAGTTCTGGCGACCAACAAGGGGTCCCGAGGATAGTTGTTGCTCCCGAGAGCCCCTGAGGAGCACAGGAGAGGCGCCCCAGCCCCTTTGGCAGCCCCCTCTCTTCCCCATGGAACCCCAGTGTGTCTACATCTCTGCTCCACTGAGGTCAGACTGCACCCCTTTCACATTAAGCCCTCAGCCTTTTTGTCTTTCAAATCCAGGGTCAGTGTGTGCTGTGACAGAGCATAAGGGAAAGCATTGGCTGCATCGATCAAGGAGACCTCAGTGCGGGGCCACAACCACTGCACTGGTTGGCATGTGCTGGGCACGGCGAAACTACTAGAGAGCATGCCACTAATAACCAACTCAATAAACAGGGACTGGCATTGTGATGAGCGGGCTAGGCCACACTTGCAGTGCTGGTATCCCACAGCAGAGTGTCAGTTCCAGTCCCAGCTGCTCTGCTTCCGATCCAGTTCCCTGCTAATGCACCTGGGAAAGCAGCAGAAAATGGCCCAAGTACTTGGGCCCCTGCCACTCATGTGGAAGACCCAGACAGAGTACATGGCCCCTGACTTTGGCCTGGCCCAGACCTGGCCATTGTGCCCATTCAGAGAGTGAACCAGCAGAAGGAAGATCTCTGTCTCCCCCTCTTTGTGTAATTCTACTTTTCAAATATACATTTATTTATTTATTTATTTAAAGAAGGAATGAGAGTTTATCATGTGATAGAGTGTGTCTAGGTGTGGTGAAGTCTCCTGGGCTGGTGACAAAGCTGATCTGGCCTGGTTTCTGGAACTCCCTGGCGAGAGGAATGATAACAATTGCATCTCTTTTGAAGATTCTGTCTTTGGACAGATTAGGGGGATTCAGGAAGCCTTGCCTTGCTTACCTACTGGTAATCAACATACCAAGGCAACATATTTTGGGTTAGCTTTGCTTAGTGAACAATTCAAGCAAAATTATTAGGAATGAGTAATTTAGGTGCATATAGGGATTAAACTTAATCAGTGGACTTCTCATAGCATCAGTAACTTGAAATCCTGAAGTTATGTTACATTAAGTAGTATGCACTTATGAAATGTCTGAGTCATATCTATGTAAATTAAAACACTAAAACATTAATTGCTGAATATAAGCTTTAATCATTTGTCATCTTGTTTTTACATGGCATGGAGAAGCTGAATATATTTTAAAAAATTCTCATGAGGAAACATGTTTCTGAAAATTATAAAGTAGTAGTCATCTACAAAATGATGATATAAGACAGTCCAAAAGTCTTTACATCCTAGGTTGCACCAGAAGTGAAGGTTAGTAAAAATTCAAAATCTAGTAACTATATGGTAATTAAAATAGAAAACAATAAGCGTGGCTGGCACTGTGGCATAGCGGGTAAAGCCACCGTCTGCAGTGCTGGCATCCCACATGAGCGCCGGTTCGAGTCTCAGTTGCTTCATTTCCGATCCGTCTCTCTGCTATGGCCTGGGAAAGCAGCAGAAGATGGCCCAAGTCCTTGGGCCCCCGCACTTGCGTGGGAGACCTGGAAGAAGCTCCTGGCTTCTGGCTTCAGATTAGCGTTCTGACCATCTGGGAAGTGAACCAGCAGATGGAAGACCTCTCTCTTTCGCTCTCTCTCCTGTGCGTAATTCTGACTTTCAAGTAAATAAATAAATCTGTTTAAATAAAAAGAAAGCAATAAGCAGCTCTTTATTCAAGGAAAGTAAGAGATGTTTTTGTTATGAGGTATGGAAGTTTTTTTCTCCCCCCAGGGAAAAAAGGAGTAATTTTTGTTCTGAAGTAGAATGGCTGGTTCCAAAACGAGAAAAAGGAAAAGTATAGGACAAAACCTGAATGGATAAGAAGTTGTAGAATGTCTGTAGAATCTTGTGAATGTTATGTGTGATGAGGCTGGCTAAAATTAGAAGGGAATTCTAAGTCTTTCTAAAAATTGGGTTTTTCGCCAGCGCTGCAGCTCCATAGGCTAATCCTCCACCTGCGGCGCTGGCACACCGGGTTCTAGTCCCGGTCGGGGCGCCGGATTCTATCCCAGTTGCCCCTCTTCCAGGCCAGCTCTCTGCTGTGGCCAGGGAGTGCAGTGGAGGATGGCCCAAGTGCTTGGGCCCTGCACCCCATGGGAGACCAGGAGAAGCACCTGGCTCCTGCCTTCAGATCAGCGTGGTGCACCGGCCGCAGCGGCTGTTGGAGGGTGAACCAAGGGCAAAAAGGAAGACCTTTCTCTCTGTCTCTCTCTCACTGTCCACTCTGTCAAAAAAAAAAAAAAATTGGGTTTTTCATATCAAAAGTACACTGATGCAAAACTAGAATTTAGTTTCTCTGTTAAGGCACCAAGGTTTACAATGGAGTGCCGATTTGCTCTTAATAGGAAATAAAAGTTTTACCTTTTAGGTAATTAACTTAGGAAAAAATAATTGAGTGTGTGTGCATTTTAAAACTTTGTTTGAGGCCGGCGCCGCGGCTCAGTAGGCTAATCCTCCGCCTTGCGGCGCCAGCACACCGGGTTCTAGTCCCAGTCGGGGCACCAATCCTATCCCGGTTGCCCCTCTTCCAGGCCAGCTCTCTGCTGTGGCCAGGGAGTGCAGTGGAGGATGGCCCAAGTGCTTGGGCCCTGCACCCCATGGGAGACCAGGAGAAGCACCTGGCTCCTGGCTTTGGATCAGCGCGGTGCGCCGGCCGCAGCGCACCAGCCGTGGTGGCCATTGGAGGGTGAACCAACGGCAAAAAGGAAGACCTTTCTCTCTGTCTCCACTCTGCCTGTCAAAAATAAAATAAATAAATAAATAAATAAATAACTTTGTTTGAAAGGCAGAATGAGAGAGTGAGAGAGAGAGAGAGAGAATCTCCCATCCACTGGTACACTCCCAAAATGATCAAAATAGCAGGGGCTGAGCCAAGCTGAAGCCAGGACCCGGGAAACTCCATCCAGGTTCCCCATGTAGACCAGTAGACTCAACTACCAAGCCATCACCTGTTGTTTCCCAGCAGGCAGCTGGACTTAGGTAGCACAGCATGGGCTGGGGGCATCCCAACCGGTGCAAAACCATTAGGTCAAACACTCTCCCTTGAGTTTATGTTTTATCAAGATAATTTCTTGTACTTTCTGCTTTCTTTTATGGGTTCTTTATTACTTAAGAAAAATAAATCTTCTCAATATTAAAAAGCCAAGTTTTTGTTGACTCCTATGTAGTCTTCTGCATTTGCTTTTTGAAGTCTTTTAAGTGTGTCCTGTGATCCCATCTTGATGAAATGTTTTAAACCTTTGACTTTTTAAAAATTAATTTTATTTGAAAGGCAGAGACAAAGACATATATTCCATCTGCTGGTTCACTCCCCAAATGTCCACAACAGCCAGGGCTGGGCCAGGCCAAAGCCAGGAACCAGGAACTCAATCCTGGTCTCCCAGGTAGGTGGTGGTGGCAGGGATCCAATTACTTGAGCCATCACCTGGCGCCTTCCGGGATACACCAATACAGGATACACCCGTATTCAAAGCCAGGCACTCTGACATGAGATGCAGCCATCCCAAAGTCGGGCTTTCACCGCTGCACTGAATGCTTGCCTCGTCCCCCCCCCCCCCTTCTTTTTTATAAACTTCCCCACAACAAATTCTAAATTAAGCCTTTGTGACCTCCTCTTAACTTGTGAATTTTCTAGTTGGGCTCCTGGAAAACTTCAAAGGACATGTCTCACATTTTTTTTTTTTTTTTTTTTACAGGCAGAGTGGACAGTGAGAGAGAGAGAAAGAGAGAGAAAGGTCCTCCTTTGCCGTTGGTTCACCCTCCAATGGCCGCTGCGGCCGGTGCACCACGCTGATCTGAAGGCAGGAGCCAGGTACTTATCCTGGTCTCCCATGAGGGTGCAGGGCCCAAGCACTTGGGCCATCCTCCACTGCACTCCCTGGCCACAGCAGAGAGCTGGCCTGGAAGAGGGGCAACCAGGACAGAATCCGGCGCCCCGACCGGGACTAGAACCCGGTGTGCCGGCGCCGCAAGGTGGAGGATTAGCCTGTTGAGCCGCGGCACAAGCCCATGTCACATTCTAAAAGAGAATTTAGGTTTATGGGATATGTTAAATTACATGGGAAGAATGGCCAAATATTGCTGTGAAGCCTTCTTTAACTTATATTTATCAGATGTTATTGATATTGTTCCAAAAATTGTATGAAATTCTTAGAAATGTTATGTTGCAATTATGCTGATTTTGTTAAAGTGCTGTATGCTACAGCAATAGCAACACAATATTTTCTTCCAACTTGACTTTAATCTACCTGAGTATTCAAGGACAAGGGTCATTTATGTGACCTCAATCTAAACTACTATACCAGACACACAACACACATGCTCCACCACCATCACCACGGTAGTTTAAAAAGTTGAAGGAAAAATGGAAGTAAAATGTATTTGGGTAGGTACAAAAAATTTTGAAATCCATGAAAAAAGTCTTTAAAAAATGCAACATTATAAAGAATCTACACAAGGATCTCAAAATTGTTTTGCACCAAATTTGTTCCCATGAACTTTTTGACATACCCTCATGTATTTTTACTTATATAACCCATAACCTGTACAAAAATTTTTTATATGTTTTGTACTGTGTAATTTATGGATATTAGCGTTTTGTTCTCATTTGAGTAAAAAACGTAGCCACGCCTTTATGTTCCCTCATTAAAGGGGTCTGAGCTTCAAATCCAGAAATCACGTTTCCAAGCACCCAGCAGGCAGTTTCCAGAGACGCTTTTGAAAGTCGCGAGCTCATTTAGGGAACGGATCCGGAAGGAAAAGGGATGGAAGGAGTGCTCTGAATGGGTGGAAAAAAAAAACACCTGCGGCCGGAAGGGGACGTTAGAGACGCGCCAGGCGTTTGACAGGAGTAGAGACCTGGGCTCCCAGACCCGGGCCGGCCTCGAGCCGGAGCCCCGCTGCCCAAGGCCCTGGCCTCAGCACGGCCGCCCCAGACCCGGCCTGCTCACTCCGCGAAATAACCACCGCCAGCGGGAAGCGGGCGGCGACTCGGACGGCTGGCGTGTCAGAAGCCATGGTGCGGGAAACCTCGGGACGGCACTGGGGTCCCGGCTGCGCTCAGGCCTCCGCCCTCTCAGCTCAAGTCCTCCGGTCTCCGGTCGGCCGGCCTCCCCAGCGCCACCACGCACCCCGCGTGCCCCACGCAGCCAGCCCTTCATGTCTCCACGCCCGGCTCCGCGGCTCGGCCGTTGGAGGGGGCGTGGCCCACGAGGACAGGTCTCCCCCCCCACCTCCGCCCCACGCTCGCCGCCGGCCCGCGCTCAGACAAAGACATTCCACAGCCCCCGCCCCCTCCGCGCACCCGGCCCGAAGGGGGAGGAGACACGTGTCCCGCTAGCGCCGAGTCACGTGGGAGAGAAAACGAACGGAGCCCGCGGCCGTCCGCGCACGCGCGCCAAGCTCTGGCCTGGCGGGCTCCGAGGGAAAAGAGGAGAGGGGGAGGCCTCCGGTTCGGGCACCGCGGCAGTGCGCAGGCGCCGTGGCCCGACTGGGGGACTTTGTTCTTCGCGGAGAAACCCAAGGGCGGTGCCGGGGTTTGGTGCGCACGCGCGCTGCCTCATTTCCGGTGCTCTCTCTGGCTGGGTCGCTCGGGTCGGCTTCGGTCGCTGTTGCTGCCGCTCTACCACCGCCGCCGCCAACCGCCGCTCGGGCCTCGGCCGCTGCCGCGTCGGTCTCCTCGATCGCTTGATCGCACATCCTCCGCGATGCAGCGCCGGGACGACCCCGCCGCGCGCATGACCCGGTCCTCGGGCCGCAGTGGCTCCATGGACCCCTCGGGTGCCCACCCCTCGGTGCGTCAGACGCCGTCTCGGCAACCGCCGCTGCCTCACCGGTCCCGGGGAGGCGGAGGGGGGCCCCGGGGGGGCGCCCGGGCCTCGCCCGCCACGCAGCCGCCGCCACTGCTGCCGCCCTCGGCCACGGGTCCCGACGCGACGGTGGGTGGTCCGGCGCCGACCCCGCTGCTGCCCCCGTCAGCCACGGCCTCGGTCAAGATGGAGCCGGAGAACAAGTACCTGCCCGAACTCATGGCCGAGAAGGACTCGCTCGACCCGTCCTTCACTCACGCCATGCAGCTGTTGACGGCAGGTGAGCGGGCCTCGGGGTCCCTCGGGGTCGCTGGACCACCGGGGCGGGGGGCGGGGGGAGGTTGGCAGCGGCTTTGTTCCTCTGGCATCCCAGCCCCTCGGGGCCGTGGCGGTCGGGAGCTCCCCCTCTGGCCCTCGTCTTCGGGGGCCTGAAGCCCGCCTCCCCACCCCGGCGCAGGGTTGCTGCGGGCGCCCGAAAGCGACTTGGCGATCTCCGAGCGCCGAGCTCCCCGCCCCCTTCCCGACCCTCCCCCTCCCTCCTCTCGCAGCTGCCCCGCGCTCCGAGTGCTCCGATTCTTCCAGAAACGAGCCCGTATCTCCCCGCTTCCCCCGCGAGGGGAAGGCTGCTGGGTGGCGGGGTGGCGGTGAGCGCCTCGGCCGTGGGTGTCGGCGGTGCAGGCAGCCCGAGCCGGCGGGGATCGTGGGAGGCCGGAGGGCCCTGTCCAGCGCGCGGGCGGCTCGCGGGCCCGGCCGGACTTGGCCGTCACGGGAGCTGGAGTTGCGCCGAGGCACAGCGACTCGTGGGAGTCGGAGCTTGAGGTTTTCCGAATCGGATGTCCGAATCGGGCAGGTGAAATGAGGATTGTGCAGAGCCGGAAGGTTGTCGCCGTTTTATTTTACAACGTGCTTTCAACCGCCATTCAAGAAGCGGGGAAGCAGCCCTGGGGACAGTGAAGTGAGATGCTGGGAGGCGGTAAGGGCCGCAGGGGAGCTCCCAGGACGGGCCCCACCGCCGTGGCGGACCGTGGAGAGAGGTTGCTCGGTGCCTGCACCTGGAAGACTTGGCCTTTTGTGTTCATTCGTGCTTCCGTGGCGAGATAGATGGGAATGGCAGTCTTTGTTCTCCGCGGACGGACGGGAGCTTTCCTCGGCAGCCCTGACCCCCTCCCTCATCGCTCTGATTTCTCACTGCAGCCTCTTTTTGACCTTTTCTTATAGTTAAAATGTTTTTCAAAGAAATATTTATTATACCTAAATGGTAGAGTAACAATTCACGGCCTTCGACACTGAATGAGTAGTCGGAGCCATTGACAAGATTGATACAAGGGACAGTTCATTGACAGTTCATTATGAAAATCTCATTTCCTTCCCTTTGTTCTCTCTCCCAGCACTGGTAAGGGTTTTTTTTTTTTTTTTAAACGCAATAAACAATTAGAAAATTTCGATAATTTGCTTAAACAGTTCTGTGCTGTCCTGTATAACCACATTCTACTTTTCCTGTGTTCTTCTGACAGATTCTTTGAGAGCAAGGATTGCTTTTTATCTTTAAACATGTTTTTTGGTACTGTGCTGGACATAGCAAACTCCAGGTGTTTGAAAGTATACACATGCAAACTCAGGAATGTCAGACTGATTGGTAAAGTTTGGTTTAGCAGTCGGATTTTTAATTTTCTCAAATCTTCAGGCAGTACACATTAAATGCAGGAGAATAAAGTACGCTTCAGAGCCTAAAGGTGTTGACTTGGGTTCCCGGCGCTGGCCCTTAATTAGCTACCTGCTCTGGGGAAAGTTTCTGAACCTCAGTAACCTCATTTGTAAAGTGGATGGTAAGTTTGGAGGATTAAATGATCTGTAAAATCACTAGCAGTTTCTTTTGATCTGTAATCATTAGCTAGAAGAAGCTGTCACCACAGTTTTTTTCTGGTTGTGAATCCATGGTAATGAACAAGGTATGAGAACATAAGATATATTTTGCCCTTCTGACTATCTCCATTGCCCAGCGTGATGTTCATCTTTTAAAAGATAGTTTCTTAGGATAACCATTAAAAATCATTGATCCTTAAAGGTTATTTATATTTTTCATTCTCTCACTGCTCCTTATTTTTTTTAAAACTTGGGCTTTTTTAATGCCTTTTTTTTTAACCTAATGTATTAAATTGGAGAAAGAGGATGGAAATATTGAGAACAAAATTGGGTTGTGTGGATACTTCTTAGCATAGAAAAGTCTTAATGTTTGTTGGGTATGGTTTTTAAGGTATTTCTAGAGAAGAGATTACAGTGAAGTCAACCAATCATAAGGAAATGAGACTGAGAAGAAAGAATAGTGTTTAATCCCTGAGGACATATATTAGAAAAACAGAGCTAATGTTGTGTCAGGCCCTGGATTAGAGCACTTTACATATTCATGACAACGCTAGAAGTTTTTTGTTTTTGTTTTTTGTTTTTAATTTATTTGACATGTAGAGTTTATAGACAGTGAGACAGAGAGAAAGGTCTTCCTTCCGTTGGTTCACTCTCCAAAATGGCTGAAACAGCTGGAGCTACACCGACCTGGAGCCAGGAGCCAGGAGCCTCCTGCTGGTCTCCCTTATGGGTGCAGGACCCAAGCACTTGGGCCATTCTCCACTGCCTTCCCAGGCCACAGCAGAGAGCCAAACTGGAAGAGGAGCAACCGGGACTAGAACCCAGTGCCCATATGGGATGCTGGCGCCGCAGGCAAAGGATTAACCTAGTACGCCATGGCGCTAGCCCCAGAAATTGTACTCACTTTTACAGATATAAATAATTTGGTTAAGGTAACAATTAATAAGCCACATAACCAGGATTTAAAGTCAGTCTAAGTATGAAACCACACACCTAACCCTTTTCCCCTCCTCCACACTGTAATGCCTGCTACAAGTTGTAAGCTTTCATTGGAGAAAATATAAAAAAATCTTACGGAAAGTATCAGAGTGCTGACAGGACAGTGACAGTTGAGGCCAAATACAGAAGAAAACCTAGCACAGAGCCTAGCATTTGGAACTGTGATAGTCCAGGCACCTCTGCCCATTCCTGAAAAGGTGCCCTGCCAATCAGACCACTCGTTTGCACCACTCACAGCTCCCCAACCCTCTCCCAGGTTTACTTTATTTTGTACTTAACAGCATCTGGTGCACCATATGTTTAATTAATGGCTTTGTGGTCTGCTGATCACCTGGCTCCTTCGTGGCTGGAAGGTCAGCTCCGCCAGGGCAGGGATGTTCTGTGAGCTGCTTTCACCACTCTCACCTCCTGGACCTTGGAGAGTGCTGCCCAGAGTGGCTTCTTATTAATGCTTCCCGAACGAATAATGAATATTCACCTTGTGTGGTGAAAAAATATTGACACAATTCTGAGGAATGTAGATTTTGAATATTGACTTCTGTCCTAGCCAGATTGGTATTCAGCTGTGATGACAATTAAATGTATTTGTAGACATGCAAGAACTCAACCAACCACCCATGCTAATTTTCTGAAAGAAATATAAATTACCTTACTATTTATGTTAGCATTTACATAATAAACATAAAATGCTGATATGTATGTCAGTGTTCATTTTCTGCTTTCTACGATTAGGAAAATAAAAGTGTAAATGACTCAGGAATAAGTAAACAGTGCCTAGAACATCTTGATGGGCTACTCCAAAACCTGTCCTTCAGAGAAGCTTACAGTGGAGAACATCGTGCAGTCTGTTGAAACTTACAGATAGTTAATTACTTAATTTATGATATTTTATAGAACTATATCAAGACTGTCACGGTTCATTCTAAGGACAGGCAAAAGCTGTGATTAAAACTGACTGGTCGGCACCGTGGCTTAACAGGCTAATCCTCCGCCTTGCGGCGCCGGCACACCGGGTTCTAGTCCCGGTCAGGGCGCCGGATTCTATCCCGGTTGCCCCTCTTCCAGGCTAGCTCTCTGCTATGGCCCGGGAAGGCAGTGGAGGATGGCCCAAGTGCTTGGGCCCTGCACCCGCATGGGAGACCAGGAGAAGCACCTGGCTCCTGGCTTCGGATCAGCACGATGCGCCGGCCGCAGTGGCCATTGGAGGGTGAACCATTGGCAAAAAGGAAGACCTTTCTCTCTGTCTCTCTCTCTCACTATCCACTCTGCCTGTCAAAAAAAAAAAAAAAAAAAAAAGGAAGGTGGAATCGAAAAGGAATTTTTAGGCCAATTAATAACAACTATTAGGGAAGAAAGAGGCAACATTTATCTCTATTTGCCACAATCGCAGGGCTGTTTACCTAGGAAAGCAGTTAGTGCTGTAGCTGATTACAAGGTGAGGTTGTATAAATAATTAAATTTGTGATGTAAAAGCAATAGCCAGCTGGAAACAAATTGGCAAATGGTCTCACTCTTAGAATAATATAAAATAGCTGGAGATAAGCAATCAAAATCAATTCAAAATATGTGTGAGTAAACATAAGCAAAAAGAAAAAACTTTTGTAGAGCATGTGCTACTCACTTTGTATCATTATCTTTATTCTTTTGGCCATTCTAAAGAGTAGAAGGAATTTTTATCACTATTAGAAATGAGGATTATGTGATCACTTGTCAACTAATATAAAAATTTTTAAAAGATTTTATTTATTTGAAAATTGGAGAGAGAGTGAGAGATCTACTAGTCCACTCCCCAAATGGCCACAACGGCAATGGTTGGACCAAGCCAAAGCCAGGAGCCAGGATCATCTTCCAGGTCTCCCATAAGGATAGCAGGGGCTCAAGCACTTGGGCCATCTTCTGCTTTTCCAAGGCCATTAGCAGGGAGCTGGATTGGAATTGGAGCAGCTGGGACATGAACCAGCACTCATGGGATGCTGGCATTGCAGGAAGCTGCTTTACCTGCTGTGCCACAATGCCAGCCCCCCAACATAAAATTTTAACCAAAGGTCATAGAGGAAGATCTGAATAGAAAGAGAAATATGCCATGTCCTGGGTGGGTGGGTTGGGAAGATGTTGGCTGAGAGTTAAAGAGGACGGTACTCCTTAGGTGACCTGTTGGGTATTTTTGCATTTTCCAACTTAATTGCAATTGGATTTACTTTTTCAACTTACCTAGTAGAATATAAAATAGCTAAAAGAATATAAAATAGCTAAATGAAGATAAATGCATAACTTTTTTTAGAGACAGAAAAATAATGCAGACACGGTATGCTGACAGAAATTAAGTCAGAAAAGATGTAGGGCTTGAGAGAATGTGAATTAGAAGGAATTATTATTATTATTATTTTTTGGACAGAGTGGACAGTGAGAGAGAGAGAGAAAGGTCTTCCTTTTGCCGTTGGTTCACCCTCCAATGGCCGCTGCGGCCAGCGCACCGCACTGATTTGAAGCCAGGAGCCTGGTCTCCCATGCGGGTGCAGGGCCCAAGCACTTGGGCCATCCTCCACTGCCTTCCCGGGCCATAGCAGAGAGCTGGACTGGAAGAGGAGCAACCGGAACAGAATCCGGCGCCCCAACCGGGACTAGAACCTGGGGTGCCGGCGCCGCAGGCAGAGGATTAGCCTATTATTGAGCCGCGGCGCCAGCAGAAGGAATTCTTAAGCATTGCTGATACACGTGTGAATTAGTAACAGCCACTTAGATAATAATAGTTTGGCATTTATCTGAAAGCTGAACACTAAAATTCCTTACAACTCAACAGCAGTGTTCCTAGGAATGTGCCCAAAGAAACTTATGCATGTCAACTGCTCATTCAAAAAGTGAAGCGCCTTGTTCACAAAATAATGCAATCATACCAAATAACATGGTAGATTTACAAAGTAAAATATTTATACAACAACAGAGGCTGATGAACTATAATTGCATGTGACAACATGACAAAATCTTGGCGATCTAATGTTGTGTGAAAAAGTGTGCAGGGGCCGGCATTGTGGCACGGCATGGAACGGCAGGTTGAACCCGTCTGCTCTACTTCCTATCCAGCTCCAACGAAAGCAGCAGAAGACAACCCAAGTACTTGGGTCCCTGCACCCATGTAGGAGATCAGCTTCAGCTTGGCCCAGCCCGGACCTTTGTGAACTGAGAGTTCACATTTAGGGAGTGAACTGGTAGATGGAAGAAATCTCTAACTGCCTTTCTTTCCTTTTTTTTTTTTTTTTTTTTTTGACAGGCAGAGTGGACAGTGAGAGAGAGAGAGAAAGGTCTTCCTTTGCCGTTGGTTCACCCTCCAATGCTACTGCGGCCAGTGCGCTGTGGCTGGCACACTGCACTGATCCGAAGCCAGGAGCCAGGTGCTTTTCCTGGTCTCCCATGCGGGTGCAGGGCCCAAGCACTTGGGCCATCCTCCACTGCACTCCTGGGCCACAGCAGAGAGCTGGCCTGGAAGAGGGGCAACCGGGACAGAATCCGGTGCCCCGACCGGGACTAGAACCTGGTGTGCCAGCACCACAGACGGAGGATTAGCCTATTGAGCCGCGGCACCGGCCTCTAACTGCCTTTCAAATAAAATCTTTAAGGAAAAAGTCCCATAAGACTACATACAATATGATACTATTTTTATAAAACAACACTAGCAAGATTAAACAAAATATTATTAAGCATACTTGTATCTGTGATAAAGCAGTTTTTTTAGTCAAAACTCAATGTGTTCACCATATAGTCAGCAATTGCACCCTTGGGTGATTGTTTCAAGAAATGAAAACTCGGGTTCACATAAAACCTGTAGTGTTTGTGGATGTTGACAGCAGTTTTACTCATGTTAGCTCAAATTGGAAACCAAGTAAAACCAAATACCTCCAGTAGATGAATAAAGTGTAGTTCATTCATATTAAGAAATACTGCTTTGGCCGGCGCCGTGGCTTAACAGGCTAATCCTCCGCCTTGCGGCGCCAGCACACCGAGTTCTAGTCCCGGTTGGGGCGCCGGACTCTACCCGGTTGCCCCTCTTCCAGGCCAGCTCTCTGCTATGGCCCGGGAAGGCAGTGGAGGATGGCCCAAGTGCTTGGGCCCTGCACCCCATGGGAGACCAGGAGAAGCACCTGGCTCCTGGCTTCGGATCAGCACGATACGCCATCTGCAGCAGCCATTGGAGGGTGAACCAACGGCAAAAAGGAAGACCTTTCTCTCTGTCTGTCTCTCTCACTATCCACTCTGCCTGTCAAAAAAAAAAAAAAAAACAAAAAACTGCTTTGCAATAAAAAGAAATGGACTCTCAGTGACTGCAATGACTTAGATCTCAAAGCAAATTTTATTGAGTGGAAAAAAAAAAAAAATACAGGCTGGCACCGCGGCTCCCTAGGCTAATCCTCCACCTGCGGCGCCGGCACCTGGGTTCTAGTCCTGGTCAGGGCACCGGATTCTGTCCCAGTTGCTCCTCTTCCAGTCCAGCTCTCTGCTGTGTCCCAGGAGTGCAGTGGAGGATTGCCCAAGTGCTTGGGCCCTGCACCCACATGGGAGACCAGGAGAAGCACCTGGCTCCTGGCTTCGGATCAGTGCGGTGCATCGGCCGCAGTGCGCCGGGCACGTCGGCCATTGAGGGGTGAACCAATGGCAGAAAGACCTTTCTCTCTCTCTTTCAATCTCACTGTCTAACTCTGCCTGTCAACAACAACAACAACAAAACCAC
Source organism: Lepus europaeus (assembly GCF_033115175.1). Lineage (NCBI taxonomy): Eukaryota > Metazoa > Chordata > Mammalia > Lagomorpha > Leporidae > Lepus > Lepus europaeus. The sequence continues at coordinate 24,223,206 of NC_084831.1, forward strand.
AAAAGGTTATGGGGGCAGCGGTTTGGCGCAGTGATTAAGATGCCGCCAGGAATTCTACATCATCAAAGTGCTTGTGTTCGCGTCCCAGCTCTGCTTCTGATGTCTGCTTCCTGCCAATTCGCACCCTGTGATGTGGAGGTGATGGCTTAGTCCTTGGATTCCTGCTGCCCAAGTAGGACACTTGGATTTTTTTTTTTACCTCCTGGGTTTTGCCTGGCCCGGCCCCAACTCCAGCTGTTGCGTGTCCTGGGGCCCCAGCTGCCATGGGCACTTGGAGTGTAGATGGACGATCTCTTTTTGTGTGTCTCTCTTGTTGTGCCTTTTGGATAAATTTTTAGAAAAATTAAAAATGTTGTGACTGTGTAATCCCATTAGTAAAGCATGCTTGAGAAAACAAAATAATGGTGATGGAGAACATATTAAGTGGTGAGGAAGAGGGTGACTGTGGCTATAAATGGGCGGTATCTTGAGGGATCCTTTGATGAAACTATTGAGTGTCTTAACTATTGGCAGCGGGCACCTGACTGATTAAATTATGGAGAGCTAAACGAATGAGTGCATGTAGAACTGGTGAAATCTGAATAAAGTCAGTGGGTTCTATTAGTGTTAATTTCTGGTTTATGATAATGTATTATAGATCTACAAAGTAGTCTTATAGACTAGGTGAAAGATGCATATGATCACTCTGATTTTGTTTTGTTTTTAAGATTTAGTTATTTGAAAGGCAGAGTTAGCAAACAAATGAGCGAGGTTTTGTCTGCTGGTTCACTCCCCAAAGGGCCACAACAGCTGGGACTGGATCAGACAAAAGACAGGAGCCTGCAACTCCATCCAGGTCTTTCACATGGGTGCAGGTACCCAAGCACTTGGACTGTCTTCCATTACTTTCCCAGGCACATGAGCAGGGAACTGGATTGGAAGTATAGCAGCCAGGACTCAAGCAAGCACTTGTATGGAATGCAGGTGTCACAGGCATCATCTTAACCCACTGTACTGCAGTGCCAGCCTGTTTCTTATAACAGCATATTTGAAATTTAGAAATTTTTATTTATTTATTTTGACGGGCAGAGTTAGAGAGAAAAGTCTTCCTTCCGTTGGTTCACCCCCCAGATGGCTTCTACGGCCAGCGCACTGCGCTGATCCAAAGCCAGGAGCCAGGTGCTTCCTCCTGGTCTCCCACATGGGTGCAGGCGCCCAAGCATTTGGGCCATCCTCCACTGCCTTCCCGGGCCACAGCAGAGAGCTGGACTGGAAGAGGAGCAAGCCAAAGACAGGAGCTAGGAGCTTCTTCCAGGTCTCCCACATAGGTGGCAGGGGCCCAAACGCTTGGGCCATCGTCTGCTTTCCCAGGCGCATTAGCAAGAAACTGGATTGCAAGTATAGTAGCAGGGTCTTGAATCAGTGCCCAGATGAGATGGGGGCAACACAAGCGTCAGTTTAACCAGCTGCTCCACAACGCCAGGAAGAGAGCCCCTGGGCCGGTGCTATGGCTTAACAGGTAAAGCTGCCACCTGCAGTGCCAGCATCCCATATGGGAGCCAATTGAAGTCTGCTCTCAGCTATGGCCTGGGAAAGCAGTAGAAGATGGCCCAAGTCCATGGGCCCCTGCACCCGTGTGGGAGACCTGGAAGAAGCTCCTGGCTCCTGGCTTCAGATCAGTGCAGCTCTGGCCATTGTAGTCATTTGGGGAGTAAAGCAGCAGATGAGGAGACCTCTCTGCCTCTCCTTCTCGCTCTGTGTAATTCTTTCAAATAAATATTTAAAAGAGAGAGAGAACCCCAACCTCTAAATTAATGCTTTAAAGAAAGAATTTGAGAAGCTATAACCAGTATACCATACTATCCTGAAAGATGAAAATTGAGCATCTATGAAAGGGCCATACTCAGGCTTCTGGGAGCATTGTGTTTTGTTTTCTTTTTAAGATTTATTTATTTGAGAGGCAGAATTACAGAGATCTTCAATCCGCTAGTAAACTCCCCAAATGACTGCAGTGGTCAGAGCTAGGCTGATCCAGAGCCAGGAGCCAGGAGCCAGGAGCTTCTTCTGGGTCTCCCATGTGGGTGCAAGGGCCCAAGGACTTGGGCCATCTTCTACTGCTTTCCCAGGCCATAGCAGAGAGCAGGATCAGAAGTGGAGCAGCCAGGACTTGAACCGGTGCTCATATGGGATGCTGGCACTGCAGGCAGCGGCCTTACCCGCCACACCACAGTGCCAGCCCCTTTAGTAGTCTTTCTTGAAATAGTAAGTAACTTGATAAAAATATTTTTTTTTCCTTGCACAAAGAGCAATTTTACTGGACTTGTGATTCCAAAAGATTGTACCAACAGAAAAATTGTAAGGTAGAGAATTTTCAAGTAGAGAGTGATGTAATCCTGAGTTGTTAAGGGACGTTGGCGGTGTTAATGCTGCACACTGATTCAGCAACCATTTGTAGATTCTTGTGTGTATTGAGCATCGTACCAAGTATTGCAGATACTTGTTTAGCGGATTTGTTGGAAATATAGAAGAGGTATGACCCCTGATCTTTTGGAACACGTGTGCTCTGAATCTTGCCCTAGCAATACTATCTCTGGATGCCTTAGTCAAAAAATTCATTATCTTGTTCTTTATGCAGCCTTTACCAAATATTCAGTTAATGAAATAATAGAAGTAATCAGTTTTTAGTTAAGCCAGCCCATTTGATGAAGTTTATATATAATTTTTTTCAACTTCTGGTGTTAACATTTTTGTGTACATTAAATCTGTCAGCATCCCCACTCCGCCCTCCCCCCAATTTTTATTATTCTCTTTTTTTTAAAATGTGAGCTCACACAAAGCATGTAGCAGAGCTGGAAATCAAAGCCATTTTGTCTAGCTTCAAAACTTGTGTTCTTTCGTCTGAGATATATTAAGAAACAGTCCCCATCTTTGGGAGATTGTATTCTGGTTGTGACAACACCTCGGGGGTGGGAGAGAATGATTAAATGTGATTGAGTTATAGTAAAAGTGAAAGAAATACCATATGGTTAATTGGAGTTAACTCTGGCTGATGTAAGGAGTGACTTGCATTTAAGTGTCTGCTCCATCAATAGTTAATTTTGTGATCTTGCAAAAGCTATGTAACTTTCCTAAGCACAGATTTCACCTGTTAAATGAGGATAATACTAATTATAAAGATGAAATGAGATAAATGCAAAACTCTTGACAGAGAAGGCACTGGATAAGAGGTTACTGTAAGTCCAGCCAGGAAACAAATCGGTCATCTCTCTTGTTTACACCTCAGCTTTTCTTTGGCCTTTGGGACATCCAGGGTCTCCAGAGACCCAGACAGATCACTTACAGGAGTTGGTTTCAAAAACATAGTCTAGAAAGTACTTTTTCCTGAGGGTAAGACATTTTTAGGAAATTTTAAAAAAATTTTTTCTTGCTATTACAGCCAGCTGTAGCTAAGGGAAGTGAGGCCTAGGAGGAAAGAAAGATCGTCAGACAGCCCAACCTCTGAGGTCCCCATAAAGCACCTTTGTTGTCTTTAGGTTACTTGACGGTGTCTGACGGTATGCATTGTACTTACCCAAAATTTTATAAACTCTGCTTAAAGTTTCCGTAACGTGTTGAGCAGGAGGAAGCTGGGTATTAATCTTCATTCTGGTACTTCAGCTTTGTGACCTACAAACCATTACTTATCCAACCTCTCTGAATTTCAGTTTCCTTGGTTTTAAAACGAGGATAGGACCAGCTACTTCACTGAGTTTTTTGGGGGGATAGATGAGGTAATATTTTCGCAGTATTATTAAATAGTAGGCATTGAATAGTAACTGGTTGCTCCACCTCCAAGTGTGGAATATAATTTCTCAAAGGATCGAATTACTTAGTCTTTTGCTTTCTAGGCTAAACCCCTTGGATTTCTTTTTTTTCTTTTTAAATTATGTTTTGTTGCAATAATCATTCTTTGAATTTTCTAAAAATGGTTTTGGGGACTGTGTTGTGGCACAGCAGGTTAAACCATTGCTTGTGACACTGGCATCTTAACATTGGAGCCCTGGTTCGAGTCCCATTGCTCTGCTTCCTATCCACCTCCCTGCTAATGCTCCTGGGAAAGCAGCAGATCATGATGCAAGTGTTTCGACCCCTGCCACCCACCTGGGAGACCAGGATGATATTCCAAGCTCCTGGCTTCAGCTTGGGCCAGCCCCAGCTGTTGAGGCTATTTGGGGAATAGAGTAAACCAGCAGATGAAAGATAATCTGTCATTTTGCCCTTTAACCAAATCTTTCTAAAAAATGCCTTTGTATTCTTTTAAAAATTGGGAAATAATTGGCAAAGGGATTCTCGTGTGTGTTTTTAAAGATAAGAGAGAGGGGCCTGCATTGTGGTGTAACAGGTTAAGCTACCGCCTGTGATGCTGGCATCCCATACGGGCACCAGTTCAAGTCCCAGCTGCTCTACTTCTGATCCAGCTCCCTGCTAATGTTTCTGGGAAAGAAGTGGAAGATGGCCCACATGCTTGAGCCCCTGCACCCATGTGGGAGACTGAGGTGAAGCTCCTGGCTTTGGCCTGGCCTAGCCCAGGCTGTTGCAGACATTTGGAAGATCTCTGTATCTCTTCCTGTGTCTGTCTGTCTTGTCTGTCTCTCTCTCTCTAACACTGCCTTTCAAATAAATAAGTCTATTATTTTTTAAAAAGATTTATTTATATTATTTCAAAGATTTACAGAGAGAGAAGGAGAGGCAGAGAGAGAGAGAGAGGTCCTCCATCTGCTGGTTCACTCCCCAGTTGACCACAACAGCCTGAACTGTGCCTATCTGGAGCCGGGAGCTTCCTCCAGGTCTCCCACTTGGGTGCAGGGGCCAAGGACTTGGACCATCTTCTCCTTTCCCAGGCCACAGCAGAGAGCTGGATCGGAAGTGGAGCAGCTGGGACTTGAACTGGTGCCCATATGGGATGCCGGCACTGCAGGTGACAACTTTACCCGCTGTGCCACAGTACTTGCCCCTAAATAAATCTTTTTTTTTTTTTTAATTTTATTTGTTTATTTTTGACAGGCAGAGTGGATAGTGAGAGAGACAGAGAGAAAGGTCTTCCTTTTTGCCGTTGGTTCACCCTCCAATGGCCGCTGCGGCCGGCGCATCTCGCTGATCCGAAGCCAGGAGCCAGGTGCTTCTCCTGGTCTCCCATGCGGATGCAGAGCCCAAGGAATTGGGCCATCCTCTACTGCCTTCCCGGGCCATAGCAGAGAGCTGGCCAGGAAGAGGGGCAACCGGGATAGAATCCGGCACCCCAACCGGGACTAGAACCTGGTGTGCCGGCACCGTAAGGTGGAGGATTAGCCTGTTAAGCCACGGCACCGGCCCCCTAAATAAATCTTTTTAAAAATAAGAATAAAATAAAGATTAGAGAGATCTTCCATCTTTGTTTTACTCCTCAAGTGACTACAATAACCAGACGGAAGCCAAGGAGCCTAGAATTCCATCCTGGTTTCCCACATGGGTGGTAGGGACCCTCTTCTACTGCTTTCCCAGATGTGTTAGTAAGAAGGTGGATCAGAAGCAGAGCTGCTAGGACTTGAACTGTTACTCTGATATATATTGGATGACAGTATCACAAGTTGTGGCTTAACCCGCTACATCAGGACCTGGCCCCAGCAAAGAGATTATAATGAAGTATGACTAGTTCAAATTACAGTGGAAGGATCCATGTTATACTAGGGTCTTAAGTTCATAGGGTACATTACATTTCATATAATTGAACTATGTTCAGTTTTGCAGCATTTCTTCCAATAGGAGTACAGTTCATTAACAGACATATTGTACTAATCAAGTAAGATTCCTGGAAAGTAGTATAAAATACAACTGAAGGGCCTAACTGGATGAAAATTAAAAAGCAGAGAAGGGCTTAAATGAGACACAGGTAATTTGTCCCACATTCTCACAAGCTCCTCAGTGATGTTTTCAGATCAGCATTGTGGTGTCTGTGTTCCTACAGGACATTCTTAAGGATTGAGTACCTAGTCTTTTATTCTTAAGAATTCACAAAGCTGTAGAGTCAGATGTGGTAGGCTCAAAAAGAGTAACCAGGAAAAATTAATATTAGCAGTAGGTGGGAAGGGGTGGAAATCAAAATCTACCACCAGTAAAACAGTAAACAAATAGGGAGGTGAATAAAGCATTTAGCCTGTTAGTTGTACGGTCAAATTTGTTTTCTGTTCCAAGCAGTAAAACAGGAGTATAATGAACACTGTAGTTAAGAATATTTATGCGCCAGTACCCCGGGTTCTAGTACAGGTCGCGGTGCTGGATTCTGTCCCGGTCGCTCCTCTTCCTGTCCAGCTCTCTGCTGTGGCCCGGGAGTACAGTAGAGGATGGCCCAAGTACTTGGGCCCTGCACCCCATGGGAGACCAGGAGAAGCACCTGGCTCCTGGCTTTGGATCAGTGCGGTGTGCCTGCTGCAGCGGCCATTGGAGGGTGAACCAGTGGCAAAGGAAGACCTTTCTCTCCGTCTCTCTCTCTCACTGTCCACTCTACCTGTCAAAAAAAAAAAAAAAAAGAATACTTATAGTTGGGGCCAGCGCTCTGGCATAGCAGGTAAGGCCACTGCTTGCAGTGCCACCATCCCATATGGGCACTGGTTCAAGTCCTGGCTGCTTCGCTTCCTATCCAGCTCCCTACTGATGCACATGGGGAAGCACTGGAAGGTGGTCCAAGTCCTTGGGCCCCTTCACCCACGTGGGAGACCTGGAAGAGGCTCCTGTTTTCTGGCTTTGAATCGGCCCAGCTCTGGCCATTGCAGCCCTTTGGGGAGTGAGCCAGCGGATGGAAGATACCGCTCCCTCTTTCCCCCTCTCCCCCTCTGCCCCTCTCTCCTCCTCTCCTCCTCTTCCCCTCCCTCTCCTCTTCTCCCCTTTTTCCCTCTGCCTCTCCCCCTCTCCCTCTGCCTCTCTAACTCTGCCTTTCAAATAAACCTTAAAAAAACTTATATTTAGGGTGCAGCATTTTGGTGCAGCAGTTCAAGTCCTAGCTTCCTTGCTCTCCATCCAGTTCTGTGCTAATGTGCCTGGGAAGGCAGCAGATGACCCAAGTGTTTGGGCTCCTGCCGTCCACGTGGAAGACCCAGATGGAGTTCCTGGGTCCTGGCTTCAGCCCAACCCAGATCTGGCTATTGTAGCCATTTGGAGAGTGAATCAGTAGACAGAAGATCTCTTTCTCTTTCTGTTAACTCTGTCTTTCAAATAAGTAAATAAATCTTCATAAAAATATATATTTACTATTTGGCACCAGCCTTTGGCCTAGTGGTTAAAACACAGGTTAGGTTGCTTATGTCTCGGATCTGGAGTGCATGGCTTAGAAACCTGCCTCCTGCTTTTGCGGACCCCCAGAGTTGGGGGCAGCAATGATGGCTCAAGTAGTTGGGTCCCTGCCACCCACATAGGAGACCTGGGTTGAATTCCTGGCTTCTGCCCTGCCCATTGCCAACTGTTGCAGGCATTTGGAAAGTGAACCAGCAGATGGTAGCACTAGCTCCTTGTCTCTGTCTCTCAAAATAAATACGTTTTATAAAGTTGTATTTATTTATTTGAAAGGCAAAAGCATCAGAGAGAAGATGTGGGGCGGAGGGAGGTCTTCCCTCCTCCAATTCACTCCCCAAATAGGTACAACATCCAGGTCTAGGCCAGGCCAAAACCAGCAGCCAGGAACTCCATCCTAGTCTGCCACGTATGTGGCAGAGGCCATCATCCACAGTCTTCCCAGGCACATTGGCAGGAAGCTGGATCAGAAACAGAACAACCAATACTTGATGCTAGCCTTACAAGCTGCAGCATAACCCACCATGCCACAACACCAGCCATTAAATAATTTGGAAGGAAAAAAAAAAGCCTTGGTTGGTGCTGTGGCATAGTGGGTAAAGCTACCCCCTCAATGCTGGCATCCCATATGGGCACCAGTTCAAGTCCCAGCTGCTCCCTTTCTGATCCAGCTCTGTGCTATGGCCTAGGAAGGCAGTAGAAAACTCTAGGTTGTATCAAAAACATGTTTACAGTTGATGAGCAGCCTTAAAAAAGGATTATGTATTTATTTGACAGAGTTAGAGATCTTTCATCTGCTGGCTCATTCCCCACATGGCCGCAACAGCCAGGTTGAAACCAGGAGCTGCTTCTGGGTCTGTCACATGGGTGGCAGGGGCCCAAATACTTGGGCCATCTTCCACTGCTTTTTCAAGGCCATTAGCAGGGAGCTGGATTGAAGTGGAGCAGCCAGGACATGAACCCAGTGCCCATATAGGATGCTGGAGTTACCGGTGGCACCTTTACCCACTATATCATAATACTGCCCCTTGATTGGCAACTTTAATGTCAGGAAGCCAGAGGGGGTTTTTTGTTTGTTTTCGTTTTTAAAGATTTATTTATTTTACTTGAAAGAGTTACAGAAAGGCAGAGGCAGAGAAAGAGGTAAAAAGCCAGAGTTTATGCTAAGGATAATAGCTGAAATTAGGATTTTAATAAACAGAAACTTTTAGTTCAAAACTCTGAACTTTGAAGTCTGTCAGATACACAGTAAGTTTCCTTCATCTGTGTACTTGACAGCTACACGTAGTCTAAGCAGTTATTTTAAACAGTTAAGAGCATAGTTTGCAGAGTAGGTTTGAGGTAGGATATCTTTATACCGGTTGTTAGCAATGTCAGCATCACCTGGTAACATGCTAGAACTGCAGATCCCCAACACAAATCTCAGACTGGAGTTGGGATCCGGAAATCTAGCTTAAAAGCCCTCAGATTTGTTATGAATCTGACGTATTCTGAAATCTGAGAGCCCCTGCCTTAAACTTATAGAAGACAGAAACAGGGCCCAGGGTTGTGCCACAGCAGGGTAAGCCACTGCTTGTGACACTGGCATCCCTTAGAGTGCCGGTTGGAATCTTGGCAGCTCTGCTTCACATCTAGTTTCTTGTTAATGCACCTGGGAAGACAGGGGATGATGACCCAAATGCTTGGGCCCCATCTGTGTGGGAGATCTGGATGGAATTTCTGGCTCCTGGCTTCAGCCTGGCCCGCCCTTGCCTCTTAAAGCCATTTGGGGAGTGAATCAGTGAGGAGGAGCTCTCAAGCACATGCTATTTTTCTCTGACACTTTTCAAATAAATAAATAAATAAATAAATATGGATGGGGCCAGTGTTGGGGCATAGCAGGTAAACCCACTGCCTGCAATGTGGGTGTCCCATGTGGTGCTGCTTTGAGTTCCAGCTGCTCCACTTCCAATCCAGCTCACTGCTGGTGTCCCGGGAAAAGCAGTGGAAATGGTTCAAGTCCTTGGGCCCTTGCATCCACATGGGAGACCCAGAAGAAGCTCCTGGCTTCAGTCTGGCTGAGCCCCAGTTGTTGCTACTATTCGGGGAGTGAAAATCTCTTTCTCCTTCTCTCCCTATCTGTCTCTCTCTAACTCTGCCTTTCAATTCATTAAAAAAAGAGACAGGCTGGCACTGTGGCGCAGCAGGTAAAAGCCCCGGCCTGCAGCGCTGGCATCCCAAATGGGTGCTGGTTCGTGTCCCAGCTGCTCTCTTTCCAATCTAGCTATGTGCTATGGCCTGGGAAAGCAGTAGAAGGTAGCCTAAGTGCTTGGGCCCCTGCACCCACATGGGAGACCCCGAAGAAGCTCCTGGCTCTTGGCTTTGGATCAGCTCAGCTCTAGCTGTTGAGGTCATTTGTGGAGTGAACCAGTGGATGGAAGACTTCCCTCTCTCTCTGGCTCTACCTCTCCCTGTAACTCAAAAAAAAAAAAAAAAAAAAAAAAAAAAAAAAAAAAACACTACCACCACAGTATGGGGATATTATATAAGGAGAACATTTTATGTTATTTGGAATATTCATGATTTTTAAGGAGTATGAATTTCTTGGGTTTTGACTATTCTCATTGGACCATAAAAGCTTTCAATTACTGCTCATTCTTTGGGCACTATGCCAACATCTCTGTTTTGTTTTTTAATTAATTAATTTATTTGAAAGTCAGAGTTACACAGAGAGAGAAAGAGAGGCAGAGAGAGAGGTTTTCCAACCAATGGTTCAGTCCCCAGTTGGCCACAACAGCCGGAGCTGTGCCAATCTGAAGCCAGGAGCCTCTTTAGGGTCTCCCATGTGGGTGCAGGATTCCAAGGACTTGGGCCATCCTCTACTGCTTTCCCAGGCCATAGCAGAGAGCTGGATTGAAGTGGAGCAGCCGGGTCTTGAACTGGCACCCATATGGGATGCTGGCGCTTCAGGCCTCCTAGGGCATTAACCCTCTGTGCCACAGCACTGGCTCCCCCATCTCTGTTGGAACCCCTGTCATAGCACCCATTATACTTCATTGCCACTTCCATAGACTGGGAACTATAGGATATAAACAGGTTAAGATGGGGATCTAATCTCACTTGCTCTTTGTATTTCCTGTACTTACAGTATAGATGCCTGGCTCTTAGTCACCAGTAGGGGTTAATGATCCTGCTTGTGGCCAGCAGCTCAATAGGCTAATCCTACGCCTGCGGCGCCAGCACACCAGGTTCTAGTCCCTGTCGGAGCGCCGGATTCTGTCCCGGTTGCTCCTCTTCCAGTCCAGCTCTCTGCTGTGGCCCGGGAGTGCAGTGGAGGATGACCCAAGTGCTTGGGCCCTGCACCCCATGGGAGACCAGGAGAAGCACCTGGCTTCTGGCTTCGGATCGGTGTGGTGCGCCAGCCGCCGTGGCCATTGAGAAAAGGAAGACCTTTCTCTCTGTCTCTCTCATTGTCCACTCTGCCTCTGTCCTTTAATCTGCCTCTTCAAAGGAAGCACTTCTGGGCCAACAAGAGTGGTCATTCCATATGAGCGTAGTTCAAGGTCCTGGTGCTGCACTTCCGTTCCAGTTCCTGCTAATGTACCTGGGAAAGCAGTGGAGAAAGTCCTTGGGCCCCTGCCACACACGTGGGAGACTGGGATGGAGTTCCAGTCTCCTGGCTCAGCCCCAGCCAGTGCAGCCATTTGTGAAGTGAACCAGTGACTGGGAGATGCCTCTCTTTCTGATTTTGCCTTTCAGAATAAATAAATTTTTAAAAAGCTGTAACATGATAAATGTTTCTGGGTGCTTATGGTTTTTTTGTTGTTTTAAGATTTATTTATTTATTTGAAAGAGTTAGAGAGAGACCTTCCATCTGCTGGTTTACTTCCCAGATGGCCGCAAGCCAGGGGCTTTATTTGGGTCACCCACGTAGGTGGCAGGGGCCCAGACACTTAGGCCATCTGCCATTAATTTTCCTAGGCCATTACCAGATAGCTGGATCAGAAGTAGAGCAGCCAGAACAGGAACTGATGCCTGTATGGGATGGTGTGTGTTAAATGTTCTTTATATGTCATTTATAACTCAGTAAAGTGGATAAAAAGAAGTACTTTGGTGCTTTTTTTTTTTTTTTTGGACATTGAATTTGAACTAGGTGAAGGTGACTATATAGTAAACACTTTCTAAGAAATAGACTAATTAGGCATTTGTATACGTTACTTTCCTCTGCCTTTATCTGTCCTCATAAGGTAGATATGGCCTCTGTTTTACAAATGCAGAAATCAAGATTCAAAGCAGTCAAATAACATCTAAGTTCACACAACTAGTGAGTGGCAGAGTAAGAACCAGGTCTTTCAAACTTTTAAGGACAGGTATCCAAAATCACTACTGTCATAATGGAATTTTAATGGAATGTTAAATATATATTTAAATTACTGGCTTCCCCCACTCCAAGATTTATTTATTCATTTGAAAGACAGATCCTCCTGCTGGTTCACTCCCCAAGTGGCAGCAACAGCCAGGGCTGGGCTAGGCTGAAGTCAGGAGCTTCTTGTAGCTCTCCCACATGGGTGGCAGGAGCCCCAGGACTTGGGTCATCTTATGCTGCTTTTCCCAGGCCATGGGCAGGGAGCTGAAACAGAAGTTGAGGAGCTTCGGTAAGAACCAGTGCCCATATGGAATGCCCAGCGCTGTGGGTGGGAGCTTAACTTGCTGTTTCCTTTCTTCATCAGGGTGCAACTTCATACTTTTTCTTGGTGAAGATTTTTATTTTTTAGTTCCTTTATGCCCCTAGTCCTCATCTCATCTCATTAGTCTTGTTAAATTAAAGATTTATTTATTTGAAAGAGTTTCACAGAGAGAAGGAGAGGCAGAGAGAGAGAGGTCTTCCATCCATTGGATCACTCCCCAATTGGCCGAAGTGGCCGGAGCTGTGCCGATGTGTAGCCAAGAGCTTCCTCCGGGTCTCCCACACGGGTACAGGGGCCCAAGGACTTGGGCCATCTTCTGCTGCTTTTCCAGACCATAGCAGAGAGCTGGATCATAAGTGGAGCAGCCGGGACTAGAACTGACGCCCATATGGGATTCTGGCATTACAGGCCGCGGCTTTACCTGCTACGCCACAGCACCGGTCCCTCTATTTACTCTTAAATCAGGACATTTTGTTATGTCTTTGGTGCAGAGGCTCCAGATCAGGATGGAAAAGCAAACTGCTGTTGTAGAAGCAGGCTTTGGGTTTCCTAGCCAACCTCATATAGCTTTGACACTTGGAGCCAGTCTTTGAAATTAGCACATTTGTCATCTGAAGTCCTCGGTTTCATTACGTGGTACTCCATGTTATTGCTTTAGCAGATTTGGGAATTTGCCTTCATTTACCAGACCAAAAATAAAATCTGTTTTTCCTATTCAGAAATTGAGAAGATTCAGAAAGGGGATTCCAAAAAGGATGATGAGGAGAATTACTTGGATTTATTTTCTCATAAGAACATGAAGCTGAAAGAGCGGGTACTGATTCCTGTCAAGCAGTATCCCAAGGTAGGAGGAGAATGTGCGCTCTTCACATCTCTTTAGGGTATGGGCGTCATTAGCTGTAATAAGGATTTCTGAAGATGGTGATACGTCAGAAACTTGAGCCTGAGCAACTGCTATTCCCTACTTGTGCTGCCTGTTTGTGGTGTTGGAACATCTGCACCTATAACTAATAGCATAGCGTAAGCCAGGAAGGAAATGACATCATCTCATTATTATCAATGAGTTGATTTTTTTTTTTTTTTTTTTTTTTGACAGGCAGAGGACAGTGAGAGATAGAGAGAAAGGTCTTCCTTTTGCTGTTGGTTCACCCTCCAATGGCCGCCGCGGTAGGCGCGCTGCGGCCAGCGCACCGCGCCGATCCGATGGCAGGAGCCAGGTGCTTCTCCTGGTCTTCCCATGGGGTGCAGGGCCCAAGCACCTGGGCCATCCTCCACTGCACTCCCTGGCCACAGCAGAGAGCTGGCCTGGAAGAGGGGCAACCGGGACAGGATCGGTGCCCCGACCGGGACTAGAACCCGGTGTGCCGGCGCCGCAAGGCAGAGGATTAGCCTGTTGAGCCACGGCGCCGGCCTGATTTTTTTTTTTTTTTTTTAATGTTTATGCAGGCTCCAGGTTTAAGGAAAAAAGTGAACCCTGCAGTTCTCACCATCAGAAAGATCGACCTGAAATCTAAATAAAATGAAATAGTTACAAAAATCCTTGACTGAATGAAGTTTATTTTCTTGCTCAAAGTTTAAGTCATTGCTTTCTTCTCCTCCTCCTCTTTCTCCTTTTTAAGGAAAGCAACATTATTTATATTTAGTTAGCTAAACATAGTACCAAACAGTGTTTGTAAGGTCACTGTCTTAAAAATGTTGTGTGCTATATGTTAAAATGTTTATACTAAAATACTAGGAATTGGAGTGTGTTACAGAAACCCAACTCCCAAGTGTAGGAACTGCCACTTTCTGGTTGTGTAACCTTAGACTAATCACTTTATCAGCACAATCTCGGTATCCTTCAGTAAACTGGGAGTGGTAATACTCTACCTATTTTACAGGGTTATTGAAAATCAATACAGAGCACAAATATATGTGGAAATTTTTTTATGGGAGCATAAGTATTTAGAAATCTCTTTTATTTCTGTCAGTTCAATTTTGTTGGAAAGATTCTTGGACCACAAGGAAATACAATAAAAAGGCTGCAGGAAGAGACTGGTGCAAAGATCTCTGTGTTGGGAAAGGGTTCAATGAGAGACAAAGCCAAGGTAAGCTCACATTAGTGAGGCAAGAGGATGCCCTAATGTGTTCTACTTGCTCAGGGTTAAGTGTGGAATGCCTTACAGAAGCAGGCAATTCGTGTGTGTACAGAATGTGACTGTTTTCATTGGATGCAAGAGATAATAGACCAAATTAACTGACTTGATTGACAGTCCTAGAAGAGCCTGTGTTTGTGATTTTTTTCCCCCCTTTTATTGTGTAATAATGGAAACAACAGCATCTTTGGCTTTAGTAAACTAACCTGTGAAAACTTGAAAGGGGAACTGGGCAACTTTGGGTGTATTAAACTTAGCCTGGCTAAAGAGAGTAACGTGTGAATGAATACTCCTTTTTCAGTAATGTGAAAAATGAGAACAGTAGTGTTATGCATGGGGATGAGTTTGAAGATCGGTTGTTTTGCTTTATAGCCACCTGGAATGTGAGGCCCACTAAAAAAGGTATTCCCAAGAAATCCCGAGTAACCCAGAAGTAAGGCTTCTGGTCGTTTTTACGTGCCGCAGCCCGGACACTGTGTGTTCTTTGTAAGTGCCAGGAAACTTCCTATCAGAACAGAATAGTCTTAGCCTTCTGTGGTCAACTTTTCAGATGCGACGTACCTGCGACAGTTGAAAAACTTGCTCTTTGGGGCTGGCATTGTGGCACAGCAGGTTAAGCTGCTTCCATGTACAGTGCCCTCATTTCTTATTGGCCCTTTGGCCTAGTCCACATGATGTGATGTTTCTGTGCATTTTTCCACAGGAGGAAGAGCTGCGCAAAGGTGGAGACCCTAAATATGCCCACTTGAACATGGATCTGCATGTCTTCATTGAAGTCTTTGGACCTCCATGTGAGGCTTATGCTCTCATGGCCCATGCCATGGAGGAAGTCAAGAAGTTTCTAGTACCAGTAAGGAAATCTATAGCCTGTATCTTCTGAGCAAGGGAGAAGTGGGCTCTCAGGCTGTTGTAAAGGCAGACGTTTTTAACTAGGATTGCAGAGCATTGCTGAAGTTGTGTGCCACATTCTGCATATGTGTGTGGGGTCCATTACTCATACCTTGTTCTCAAAGCACTGTTCTCATTGTGTACAGTATCTGTTGTCGGTATTCTGGGTCCACAGCGTTTCTGCATTCTATAGTCTGGGTAACAGAGTCTTCATAAGCTAAATACTCTGGTACCAGCATGGAGCCTGGAGGTTGTACTAGGAAAATGACGAAGGTGACTACCTCCAGAGTTATGCTGTAGATTAGAGTCTGGAGGCTGTGACAGCAGAAATGTATAGTATTTGATAGTAATGGATTCAGTTATGACTTGACTGTCCTCATGAGTGTCTCAGGGAGTTGCGTTTAGAGTTTGGTTTGGAAGAGGCGTGATTGTTACACCGTTGACTGTAACATTAAATAGGTTGGTGCACAGGTCCTCTCAGGCTGTTGCTGAAGCCTAGGAAGAGTTAGAACAGGCTAGGCATCTGTCTTGCTTATTATCACTTGTAAGTGGGAAGTGCTATTATGTTTGCCTTTTAGCAAGGCCTAGTGGTTGTTAGAGTTACCACCATACGACTGTTACACATTTTAATATCAAAGATTAATCTGGAATTTAGTAAAGATTTGGAATAATATTCAGCTACAGTTGAATAAATGTCATGTTTTCCATACTAAAACTAGCAGGAAATAAGGAACAGGCCTTGGTTTTCTTGAATGTAAAATGAAGGAGTTGGAATTAAATGTGTCAGAGGAGAGGAGAATTGGTAGAGCGGTGTTTACCCATAATGCTGAACTCCAAGGATTCCAGTATGAAATCTGAACAATGGGCTAGCATTGGTTATTTTGTTCTCCAATGGGAGTTTCAAGAAATAGTGATTTTTTTTTTTGACACGCAGAGTGGATAGTGAGACAGAGAGAAAGGTCTTCCTTTTTGCCGTTGGTTCACCCTTCAATGGCCGCTGCGGCCAGCAAGTCTCGCTGATCCAAAGCCAGGAGCCAGGTGCTTCTCCTGGTCTCCCATGCGGGTGCAGGGCCCAAGGACTTGGGCCATCCTCCACTGCACTCCCGGGCCATAGCAGAGAGCTGGCCTGGAAGAGGGGCAACCGGGACAGAATCCGGCGCCCAGACCGGGACTAGAACCCGGTGTGCCGGCGCCGCAAGGCGGAGGATTAGCCTGTTAAGCCACGGCGCCGGCCAAGCAATAGTGATGTTTAACGCAAGAGTAAGTGAAAAGTTGAGGGAAGCATCTTTCTGATGACTGGACTCTTCTATTCTTAAGCCATAACCACCTAAAATACATAGAAATGCATGACGTATTAAGACAGAATAGCTCCTAATAGGAAAGGTCTGAAAAGATTTGCAGATGGCATTTGACTGTTCTTCCTCTAGTGAGGGAAAAACAGTGTGCCTATATTTGCATCCCTGACCGGAATATCCACTTTCCTTTTAGAACCATTAACTCTGCCATGAGGCTTTATGTACCTTAGGAGGAGCACTGGGCTGGGAGCTCTGTCTGAAACAAGTTATCTTTTCATTTTTCTGAGCCTCAGGTTCCTGTTTGTCCCAAATACTTGTTAAGTATCTGGTAGATGCCTAATACTGTGCTGCCTCTGATGTTACAAAAGTGGCTCCTGGAAGAGCTCACAGTCTAGTAAGAGAAGAAAAACATGGTATAAAATGATGTGGTAAGTGCGTATTAGGTAGAAAGAATTACGTGGTGTTTTAGGAAAGAGCAGGTATGGAGTTGCTATCAAGAGAAAGTTTGCCAATAGTAGTACTGTTTTATTATTTTAGGAAGTCTTGCAAGAGTTAAGAGTCCCTCAGGTAGATATTAAAAAAAAAAAAAAGTATAGTCTATTGATTCAAAGTCTAAATTTTGGAGAAAGCTAATACCGAATCCACATTTGGAATCTGCCACTTTCAAGCTCCATACCCTTGGTCCGGTTGATGATTACTCCTTGAATCTATTTTCCCAACTGTAAAAATAGAGATCTGCTTGCTCACTTCAGGGTCATTTTGAAAATTAAACTGAAAAATCCATATAAAGCTTATTATATAGTGCCTTGTTCATAGAGCTCCATTAATGGTAGTGGCTTTTATTATTCCAGGGAAAGGAAATTATTTGCCAAGGATGGATGTGTGAGAGTGGGTGCCAGGTCCTGACCTACAAAATGTTGAGCTTGGCTTGAGAGGAGAGCGGATGGTAGGGACCACGTCCTGAAGAGCTCCACCTGAATAATGGGGGTCTGACACCAAGACTTTCTGCAAAGAAGTGACAGGCAGGGTGCTCTTCAGCTTCAGAGAATCAATGATCTGAGCCTTTATCTGGCCTTTCCAAGCTGTTCGTAGCATCCAAGACTCACGTGGGCCAGATGACTTCACGGTAAAAGGTGACAGTGTTGTACAGTGCTCTTTGTTATCTTTCATTCCCAGGATATGATGGATGATATCTGCCAGGAGCAATTTCTAGAGCTGTCCTACTTGAATGGAGTACCTGAGCCCTCTCGTGGACGAGGGGTGCCAGTGAGAGGCCGGGGAGCTGCACCTCCCCCTCCACCTGTTCCAAGGTAACAATAATGGAGATAGCCAGAAATAGGATATAAATTGACCACTTGTAGTAACATAATTATAAGAGCATTGTTCTCATTTCTAGCTTTAGAAGGGTCTTGGGATTCGTATGTTGCATTAAGAATGGAATTGTAGATCTTTGGCACTTTAACCATAGTCAGGTGCTACAGTCCTGCTAAAACTTTAAGTCTGTTAATTTTGGACAGTCTTACTTTGTTTTTTTCTTTAAAATAAAAATAAACCAATCTTTAAAAGAGAGAGAAATCTTTGATCCATTTGTTCACTCCCCAGTGGCCACAGTGGCTGATGCTAGGCCAGGCCAAAGCCAGGAGCTTCTTCCAGGTCCCCGACATGGGTGGCAGGAGCCCAAACACTTGGACCATCTTCCACTGCTTTTCCCAGGCCATTAACAGGTAACTAGATCAGAAGTGGAGTAGCCAGGACTTGAACCAATGACCACACGGGATGCCAGCATTGCAGGCTGCAGATTTACCCACTGTGCCACAATGCCAGCCCCATTTTAGCATTTTTTTAATGACCTGCCTTTAGGGCTTCACCTTTTGTGATTAACCTTTCTGAAGTACTCAGCCTTCTAGATCTGCCTGAGGCAGTGTACTGATGGATTGGTCTTCTGTGGGACCTGAAGAGCCTTCCAGGATAGGTCCCTTTCCCACTTCACATGCCTATATATGCTTTAGTGGTGGTCTAGTTAGGCATCATAAAATCTGTCTAGGGGCTGGCATCCCATAAGAGTGCCAGTTCGAGTTCCAGCTGTTCCACTTCCTGTCCAGCTTCCTGGTAATGCACCTGGTGAGGCAGCAGAAGACGGGATGGTCTAAGTACATGGGTTTTCCACCCATATGGGAGACCAGGCTGGAGTTCCTGGGTGCTCCCTTCAGGCTGGCCCAGACCTTGCTGTTGCAGCCATTTGGGGACTGAAACAGCACATAGAAAATCTCTCTCTCTCTCTCTCTTTCTCTCTTCCTCTCTCTCTTTCAAATAAATTTATAAAAATCTCTTTAGCTATATAGTTTACAGACTAACCTGAACATGATTGGCCTATTTATAATTTAAAGTGAACTCTGTTTTTCTAGGGGCCGTGGAGTTGGACCACCTCGGGGGGCTCTAGTGCGTGGTACACCAGTGAGAGGAGCCATCACCAGAGGTGCCACTGTGACTCGAGGAGTGCCACCCCCACCTACTGTGAGGGGTGCTCCAACACCAAGAGCACGGACAGCAGGCATCCAGAGGATACCTTTGCCTCCACCCCCTGCACCAGAAACATATGAAGAATATGTAAGAATATTTTGAGCAAAGCACTATTTCCTAATACCTAGAAGGTTGCCAGGGAAGATTGAATGACAAATTCTTGGCCCTTGATGTAGGCTAGGGACTGGCTGTAAGATTTGGAATCTTCCCCTCTTCTCTTGGAGTGAGTGATGAATGTGAGCACATTTTTCTAGCTTTGGCATGATTTACTGTCTGTGGGTTTAACTGGATAGATAGAAGCTGTGCTGTGTTGTGTACTGTTTACTAAGGGATCTTCTGCAGCTGCGGCTGCTGCTGCTGCTCAGTTTTGTATTTTATTTCTTGCCCACGCCTATCCTGTAGCCTGTTTGTTCGGATTTTATTTATTGTTTTAGTAACCCTTTCTCTTGATTATTCTACAGTAGGTATTCTGGAGGAAATGTCCATGTTCTGTTAATCTAGACAGCTGTCATACATCTGTGGGATATCCTGACTTTCTATTCATTTTATGTGTTCTAGGGGTATGATGACACATATGCAGAACAGAGCTATGAAGGCTATGAAGGCTATTACAGTCAGAGCCAAGGGTGAGTCGGGCACTAGGGCTGTTCTTTGGGATCCTAGGGATGGATAGAGTTGGAGAACCTGAGAGATTTGGCTGCACAAACCTAAGGAGCAATGTGGCTTACCTTTTAGGGGATATCCTCTGCTTTTGACTCTCAGGCACAGACTTGGATCTACAAATTTGGCTAACTCTGAATTTTAAGTTATAATTTGGAATCTAGGAAAAGCAGATGAAAAATTCCTGAGCTGTGGCTACATGGAAACAAAAGGGGGGAGTACTTTTAAATAATTGTATTTGTGATTTTAAAATATCACAGCCACATTAAATTGTACAGGGACGGAATAGCTGTTTATTCTCTTGTAGTGAGCAGTGTGGTAAATAGGTACGTGGTATACACAGTGTTTAGAAATATTTGAGGTATAGGGTTCGAACAGAATGAGGATGTTCCTATATTGTACACAAAAAAACAACAAAGAAATGTAGTAACTCTGAGCTTCGTAACACTCTGTCTTTGGTTTTCAGGGACTCAGAATATTATGACTATGGACATGGGGAGGTTCAAGATTCTTATGAAGCTTATGGTATGTACGTCTGTGGTGGGGCAGAACTTACAAGTAAGTGCCTGTTAGAATGCTAGTGATTGGATTATTTGGAGTCAAGCAGACACACTTGAAGAGATGGGAGGGGTCCTTGGCAGGTTAAGTGTATGTCTTAAGTTAGGGCTCAGGTCCAGCCTGGCCTAGTTGGAGCAGCAGACTTTTAAGCTCATTATGGGCTTTTTCAGGGGACAAGTAGTCCTGGATTATATTTCTACACCTTTGCTGCTGGTACCTAGGCCACATTGGTATATACCAAGAACTTAAATCTTACCCAACTGTAGTCCTTTGCTTCACCACATTTGTTAAAAGTTAGATTGCTTCAGAAAGAATCTCATTGTAGAAGAAATGACAAAGGGACCTGAATGGAAGGTAGCCAGTCAGAGCAGGGTAGGGGGTGAGAATAGTACCTGTTCAAATCTCATCAGAGGGTAGGGGCTGCTGCCCACTTAGGGCAGTGCCAGCACCAAGATACTTGCTGGCTTGGAAGACGTTTCAGTGCTCAGCCTTGATCCTAAGGGAGCTACGGAGGCTGGAATGGCAGCAGGACCCAACTGCCTTCCTGAGGTTTAGTTGGAAACACTGCTCAAGTGAGTCCTCCAGAGCCAATTATGGCTGCACGTTAGTGGGCCCTGGAGGGAGTGCCATGTGGCACTGGATGCAGAGAGAGCAATCTTTTAGATGTGAGGTATTTTCAGCATACCTGAGGGACTTCCAGAGAGTTCTTGGCAAGAGCCTCAGCCGTCAGCAGTTCATCTGAAGACACTGGTGTACAGTCTTCCCTGACCCCCAGCTATAAAAAAAGGAACTGCTTAGGCCCTCCCACAGACGGGGTGCACGCAGCTCCTCAGCATGGTAAGAAATAGCCAGTCACTGCTTGCCCAAGGAAACAGTTGTTTCCAGTTCTAGCTCAGTGGTACTGGATGGCTGCCATCAGTAACACTGCACTTCTGTGCCTGTGTGCCGCTGTCAAGGATGTTTCCCTCTGTCAGTGAGGCAGTACAATGAGACCTCTGTATGTATTTGACTAAACTGCATTTCTGTTTTGCTGAAGAAAGGACTGAACTGAAAGAGGCAGGCTGCTCCTTATATGATGTTGTCATGGTTAATGTATTCTGATCTCTGTCCTTTCAAGCAGAATTAGGAAAATAGTTGTCATGTTACCCAGAAGCCACTGGACAGTGCTGGACGTACATATTGTACTGAGAGTCTAAACAGGGTTCTATACGACTTCAGGTTTTAGTTTAAGACCTAGAGTGATGGAAGCATGTGTTTGTGATTGCAGACAGCTAAGAGAAGTCCTCAGGAAGGGAGTGCGTGGGGAGGTGTAGGAACCAGTGGGAAGGAGAAGGGACGACATAACGCATTTTCCTAAAGGGTCAGTTACAAACGTACATGATCAACTCAGGCTGCTCCCTGTTGCAAAGGGAAACCATTTGAGAGCGTAAACCATGCCTTCTGGCTTCTCTGGACCATTGACATAAGAAAGATGCTTCAAGAATTCTCCTGAACAGTTCTGTGAAGGCAATGTGTGATTGCATTTCTCTCCACTGGAGCAGTGAGTCCCAGCTCTGCTGGTGGAAGACCTTGTTAAATGTGGCCCTTGTTTGCTTCTCCCAGAGAGCCCAAGGAGCTTCTCTACAGAAAAGCCTGCCTTACTACCTGCTCTCTATCTGAAAGACTTCTAGAAGTTTTGTCACTTTATCTGAAGCTGCCTGCCAGATTGCTTTGGAGAAAGGAAAGGCTATTGCAAACCCATTGAGATAATTGATTTCCTTATGTCTGAAGCTAGGTGCTGGGCTGATGCAGCGTGGGGAACTGCAGTGTCAGTCGTGTTGCCTGTGGACAGCCTCATTGCTGGGCGTTCTCGAGTCAGTGCCAGCCTGTTCTGTCTTTCTCTTCTATCTTTACGACAAGCTACTCAGTAGGGCTGGCCAGAGAGGAGAGCAAGGTTCTCCGGGGAGGTCCCACGATGCCAGAAGAAAGGCAGTGTTTGGGGTGCTCTTCCCCAGCTGACTGACCCCCGCTCGGCCCCAAATGCTTTTGGCACATAGTTCAATGAATTCTCTTTGCTTTCCTCACAGGCCAAGACGACTGGAATGGGACCAGGCCATCACTGAAGGCCCCTCCAGCTAGGCCAGTGAAGGGCACATACAGAGAACATCCATATGGACGTTATTAAAAACAAACAGGAGGGGAAAATAGCAGTTATGAGCAAAGTTGTTACTGATTTCTTGTATCTCCCAGGATTCCTGTTGCTTTACCCACAACAGACAAGTAATTGTCTAAGTGTTTTTCTTCGTGATCCCCTTCTTCTCCCCACCTTACTCCATTCTTAACTCTGCATTCTGGCTTCTGTATGTAGTATTTTAAAATGAGTTAAAATAGATTTAGGAATATCGAATTAATTTTTTAAGTGTGCAGATGCTTTTTTTCTTTGTTGTTTAAATATAAACAGAAGTGTACCTTTTATAATAAAAAAGAAGTTGAGTAAAAAAAAAACCACAAACCTGTTAGTTTCAAAAGTGACTTTGCTTGCTTAAAGGTTCTGAAGTAAAGGCTTGTTAACTTTCTCTTAGTTTTGATTTGAGGCATCCCGTAAAGTTGTAGTTGCAGAATCCCAAACTAGGCTACATTTCAAAATTCAGGGCTGTTTAAGTCTTAAAATCACAAATGTTAATGGCAGTAGGTGCCACCATGTAAAAGTGAGCTCAGACGTCTCTAAAAACGTTTCCTTTAAAAGCACATGGCGGTTGAACCTTAAAGTTAAATTTTAATATGAAAGATCCTCATGAATTAAATAGTTGATGGCAATTTTTAATGTTAATTGATTAAAAACAACAACAAAAAATTAGGTCTGTAAAATTGACTTTTTCATTATGTGGGTTTTGAAATCTAGCCCCAGACATACAGTGTTGAGAGATACTTAGCGGGAGTAGGTTCTGAAGAGGTTGACGGGGAGAGGGGCTGGCCACCTGGGTTGAATGTGATGCAGAGCTTTTAGCCACAGTCTTTCAGTCATAGTACCAGTTACTAAAATTGCAGTATTTAAAAATTTTAGACAAAGTGTTTTGTCCATCTGAGATTGTGCACTCCATGAAAAGCTCACTTGGACACTGGGGCCAAAAACCAGTGGTTTTCCTGAATTGACGATTGTCAATATTGGGCTGTTCCCAAGGTAGCTAATCAAGTATGTCTCAACACTAGCATGATATAAAAAGGGACACTGCAGCTGAATGAAAAAGGAATCAAAATCCACTTTGTACATAAGTTAAAGTCCTAATTGGATTTGTACCGTCCTCCCATTTTGTTCTTGGAAGATTAAATGCTACATGTGTAAGTCTGCCTAAATAGGTAGCTTAAACTTCTGTCAAAATGTCTGCAGCAGTTTGTCAATAAAGTTTAGTCCTTTTTTAATCAAAGTAAATGTGATGAATTGTCATTTTTTTGGGTGGACAATAAAATAGTTTCTCTTTCAAATAAACTTAAATTAACTCTAAAGTTAATGGGCTTGTTAAAAGTTGGAGACATTCTTAAAAGTGGTGGGGGGGGTTTTATTTTAAGTTTACCAAAAAAAAGTTTATTGAGTTGTTAAGTTTTAGTTTAAAAATAACCAAAGCTTTTTCACCCCCTGGAAGTTGTTGAAAGCAGTTTCATGCAGCCCTATCAAAAGTTCTAATTTCTGGAAAGAAAAGCCCAACTGAGCCAAAACCTGGGTTGGTTTCCATATATTGGTCTCAGTATTTAAAGGGCCAGCCACCCTAGTTTGCACCTTCTGTAGAGCCCCTATGTGGCCTTAAAGAGTGACACCAAATAATCTGTGAGCTTGAAAAGGGATAGTACCTGCTTTTAGATTTGACAATTCAGCAAACCATGGGTGCCCTTAAAAGGGTTTCCCTTCCAATCCCAGAAATGCTGTTAATAACTCGGCTGGGCTGGACAGGACCTGGCATGCTAGGCTGGCTCTGACCTCGCTCCTATGAGACCAAGACAGGAAATGATGGAATTGGTTGGTCCCGTTTCCACTCCTCTGTGTTAATCTTCAGGGTTCTCATGCCTTCCCTAAGAGAGCCACCTAAACTGCTCGGGGGTGAAAAATCCTCTTGTATGAAGTGCCAAGCTGCCTGCAGCAGTGCATGATGGACATTTTTTTTCTTTTTAAAACACACCAACAAAAAAATGTATTTGTAGAATGTGATAAAGTGTAAATAACTGAATTTTCAACCATGGTTTGAAGTCAGCTTTCAGGGCATTATGTCTTGTTTTGATGAAAAGAGATCACTCTATACCCCCCTTTTTAAAGGAAAATTATCGCAAGAGAATCAGGATGTGTAAAGCTAACATGCATCGCAAAAAACCAAAGGTAACCTAAATGTCTGATTTTAATAGCACATATTTCTCTTTTTATAAACTGTGACAGCAACTTGCATAAACAATTCTTTAGCTGTTAATTTTAATGTTAAAACTTTGCAAAACTTGTTTAATAAAAATAGCTGTAAAAAGAAAAAACATATGCTGCCGCATAAATTAGCCATAACTCTTAATAATCCTGCCCATCACAAGTGAACTGTAATGTAACCTGGGCACAGAGTCTGACATCTTAAATGACACGTTGTAAAATTTCAATGACTGTAGATTAGACCTCCTGCTGCACCCCAAAGTAAAGCTTTCTGCTCAGTTATTTTAAAATGTACAAGGAGATGAACCCCTATAGGTCCCCATATTGATATTCACAATGAAATGTTACTTAAAGTTTCTCAAAAGTTGCATGTTTCTCTCCTGTAATGTGTAAGCTGCATGCAGGATCTCTTTATCTTTGATTTTGTATGTCTTTACAGCTTCCTCTGCAGAAGACTGACCTTTCATTTCTCCATTTTCAGGTGATTGAGAACTCCTGAGGCACTTCCCAGAGGAGACTGGGTAATGAAGACCGCTGTCAGGTACGTTAAGGTAGCTTTCTGTCAAGGATGGTAGGCCTTTTCTCACGACTATAAACATCCTCCGGGGGGCGGACTGGAGGGTGGTCCATGGGCTGATCTTTTCCTGCAGACATTTGTCCACGATTTAGACATCACCAGACTTGTATGCTGGTTTACAGTGCATATTGAATTTACTTCTAGTGGTTGATAAGATCAGATAGTGTCAGCTTAACATCTGTTGACTCTCACTGTGTTTATTCTGTCAGTAACTGATGAGGCAGTATTTCATTTGGAGTTCATTAGTTTCAGGCAACAAAGTGGTGTAAATAGAAAGGAATTCATTAGAAAGATGATGTTCGGGGCTCATGGGTTCAGTGTGAAGGCTAGAAAGCTACAGTGGCTGCGAAGAACTGGGGCAGCAAGAGTGGACCATGGTAATGGTCTTGGAGCGGGGACTGGCTTCTTGGGCTCTGTCGCTAGAATAAGTAAGCCCTACCTGTATTTGGTTTCTTTCTCCCTTAAGATTCATATATTTAGTTGCTGGTGTTTGGCTTAGTGGTTAAAATGCCACTTGGGACATCTGCATCCGATATCACAGTGCCTAGGTTGTAGTCCCAGCTCGGCATCTGATTCCAGTTTTCTACCAGTGCATACCCTGGGAGGCAGAAGGTGATGTCTTGAGTACTTGGTCCCTGCCACCCTTGTGGGAGACCTGGATTGTGATCCTAGGTCCTTGTTTTGGCCTAGCAGGTGCCAGCTGTGGCAGATATTTGGAGAGTGTACCCAATGTAAGATCTTTTTCCCCTCCCTCCATCCCTTTCTCCTCTTCCTCCTACCCCTTTTCACATGATTTAAAAAAGATTCAAATTCTAGGGGGGAAATATCAGACTGGATTAGCTTGGATCACATGCTCCTATTTTACCAATGTTCAGTAAGAAAGAACGGATTCCTCAGAAGGAAGTTGGGATGTTACTCATTGAATGTGAGCACCATTCACAGTGTCACTTAACAGGTCCATCACATCACTAGGCTTGTGTATTCTGCATGTCTGCGACTCTGTGTCTTCTGGCCTGGGTCTTCAGTTTCCTCCTCCCCAGGGTAACCTTAAGAGCAGAAATGGATTAAAGTTTGGGGAAATTTTTTTAATTGTATATTTGTTTTAATTTTTAAAAAATTTTTAATTGTATTGCTTTATTATATGAGAGAGAAAGCTGTCATCTGCCACTGATTCACCCGCCAAATGGCCACCAGCAGGGGCCAGAGCCAAGAGCCCAGAACCCTATCCATATCTTTTGTGTGGGTGGTAGAAATCCAACCACCTGAGACTCACTTTTTCCTCCTGGGGATTGCAGCAGCAGGAAGCTGAAGTCAAGAGCCAGAGCTGCATATTGAACACAGGCACTTGGATGTGGGCTGCTAGGCTAAATAGCCCACTCCAGGAAAACTCTGTTTGTTTGTCTTTAATTTGAACTGTGATGTATGTTTGGAAAGGCAGACTGCAGGCCTGCTGGTAGTGGCCTGTCTGTACTGCATGTGTAGCTTTTAGTGTGTTAATCCAAGTGTGTTCTGTAGCTTTCTGTAACTCACAACATGCAAGCTTTTATTACAGTTCTGTAAGCTTTAGAGCCAGGCAAGACTGAGTACTTGTCCTTGGCCTTTGTCACCTTAGACAACAGAAAACTTTTAACACTTCCACAGCATTTTTGCTACCTTGGAAAGAACGCCTGTGCCTGTTAGTAGTTGCTCTCCCACTTGCAGCCCCTGACGGTCGCTTACCTTTTGGTTTCTATGGATTTGCCTCTAAGTCAGTGGTGTATTGTGCTTTTCATTATTGACGTCTTCCACTTTGCATGATATTCTCAAAGTTCATCCTTTTGCAAGCAGGTACTCGTAAACGTGCTGCTTTCAGAATCAGCCCGTGGGGCCAGCTTTGTGGAGCAGTGGGTTAAACCACTGCTTGCAGTGCCCACTTCCTGTATCAGAGTGCCGGTTCAAGTCCCAGCTACTCTGCTTCAGCCAGCTTCGTAACACATCTAGAAAGGCACCAGAAGATAGCCCAAGTACTTGGGCCTCTGCCACCCATTGGGAGATCTGGATAGAGCTCTAGGCTCCTGACTGGCCTGGACACGGAGAGTAGCTTAGCCTCCTATGCCGCAGCACCAGCCCCAGCAGTTGGGGTCTTATATGTAATTGTTTCACTGTATGCTTACATATTTAAAAAACTGTTTTAGTTTCAATAAAACACACCTACCTCAAGCCAAGTGTGGCCCTTAGCCTGCTGTTGCAGCAGACTCTGTGACACCTTCAGTTAACACAAAGGAAAGGGGAGAGTAGGGTTTTTAAGATCCTGTTTCTTTGAACAGATTTGAACTGTCTTGGTGGCAAATCTGGAGTTTGAGGATTTTATTTTGGGGAGCAACTTCATTGAGATATAATTCATATACTGTACTAGTCACCCATTTAAAATGTATAATTTTTTTTTTTAATTTATTTATTTGACAGGTAGAATTACAGACAATGAGAGGGAGAGACAGAGAGAAAGGTCTTCCTTCTGTTGGTTCACTCACCAGATGGCCGCAACGGACGGAGCTGCGCCAGTCCGAAGCCAGGAGCCAGGTGCTTCTTCCTGGTCTCCCATGCAGGTGCAGGGTCCAAAGCATCTGGGCCATCTTCTACTGCTTTCCCAGGCCATAGCAGAGAGCTGGATTGGAAGAGGAGCAGCCGGGACTAGAACCATATGGGATGCTGGCACCGCAGGCAGAAGATTAACCTAGTGCGCCACGGTGCCAGCCCCACAGTGTTTTTTCATATATAAAGTTGTATAGTCATCGCTAACTGCAATCAATTTTAGAACATCTTTATCACTCCAAAAACAAACTGCCATTTTTGCGTCCCTCCCCACACATTCATTCCCACCAATGCTAGACAGCCATTGATTGACTTTCTTTCTGAAGACTTGCTTGTTTGGGCATTTCATATCAATGGAGTCATACATAATACAGTCTTCTGTGGATAGCTCTTTCACTTAGTACAGTGCTTTCCAGGGTTCTCCGTGGTGTAGCACCAGCCCTTTGCTCCTTTCACTGCCAAATGCTGCTTCTTTGTATGCATACACCACATTTTATTTATCCATTCATCTGTTGATGGACATTTGGGTCATTTCTGCTTTTTGGTTGTTATGAATAGTACATTTGTATATGAGATTTTGTGTGGACATGTGTTTCCAATTTCTTGGTTACATGCCTAGGAAAGGCAGTGCTGGATCATATGGTAACTCTGCGTTTAACTTTTTGAAGAACTGCCAGACAGTTATCCACAGAGGCTGTAGCATTCCCACCAGCAGCCAGTGTGGGTTACAGTTTTCCCGTGTCCTCACCAACACTTCTTCGTTTCTATTAGTAGCTTTCCTAGTATAGGTGAAGTGCCTAGTTTTTATATTTTTATTTGAGAGTTGGAGAGCTGGAACTCCCATCTGTTGGTTCACTCTTCAAATGCCTACCATGGCCCCCAGCCAAAGCCAGGAGCCAGGAACTCAGTCCAGGTCTCCCAGGCAGATGGCAGGAACCTAATCGCTTGAGCCATCACTGCTGCCTCCCAGGGTCTGCATTAGCAGGCAGCTGGAGGCAGGAGCAGAGCCAGTTGTTGAACCTGGGCACTCTGAAGTAGGAAGCCTCAGGTATCAGCCACTAGTCAGACACAAGCCTCCCTGTCTTTTATCCATGTGGGTTTGATCTGCATTTCTCTAGTGACTTGTTTAACATTTTTTGGTGTGCTTGTTGGACAGTTACAGTTACATATCTTCTTTGGTGAAATTGCTATTTAAATACTTAGCCACTTTTAAATTGAATTTTTTGTCTTTTTTTTTTTTTTTTTTTTTTTTTTTTTTTAAGATTTTATTTATTTGGGAGGCAGAGTTATAGACCAAGGGAGAGACCAAGAGAAAGGTCTTCACCCACTGGTTCACTCCCCAGATGGCCACAACAGCTGGAACTGAGCTGATCCGAAGTCAGGAGCCAGGAGCTTTTTCTGGGTCTCCCAAGGACTTGGGCCATCTTCCGCTGCTTTCCCAGGCCATACCAGAGAGCTGGATTGAGAGAGGAGTAGCCAGGACTGGAACTTGCGCCCATATGGGATGCTGCCGCCACAGGGGGAGGATTAACCTACTGTGCCACAGCACCATCCCTGAAATTGAATTTTTTGTCTTTTTATTATAGGTTCTGGATGTTAGATATCAAATATATGATTTGCAAATATTTTCTGCCATTCAACTTAGTGTCATTTTACTTTGAAGCACAGAAGTTTTTCATTTTGTTGAGGTCCAATTATCTGTTTCTTTTGTTTCTTGATGGTGTAGGCAAGAAACCATTTGTTTCATGCAAGATTAGGAAGATTTACATCCCCAATCTCTTCTGAGAGCTTTTTTTTTTTTTTTTAAATGTTGATTTATTTTCACCTACTTGAAAGGCAGAGTTACAAAGAGAGAGAGAGAGCGCGCCATCTTCCCTTCACAGGTTCACTCCCCAAATACCTACAACAGCCAGGACTGGCCCAGACCAAAGCCAGGAACCCAGAATTCCATCTGGGTCTCTCACATGGTCTCTCACATGGCCCAGACACTTGAGCTGTCATCTGTTGCCTCCTGAGTATGCAGTAGCAGGAAGCTGGATTGGAAATTGAGTAGCTGGGACTCAGACTGGCACTCTGATACGGAATGCAACTGTCCTGGGTGGTTTAACCTGCTGTACCACAGTGTCCACTCCTTTGGAAAGTGTTTTAGACTTCTTTCCTTATTTATTTTTTAAATTTATCTGAAAGGCAGATTTATAGAGAGACATCTTGTGTCTGCTGGTTCACTCTTCAAGTGGCTGCAATGGCCAGTGGTGGGCCAGGCCAAAGCCCTAAGTCAGGAACTCCATTTCAATCTTCCACATGGGTGGCAGGGGCCCAAGTACTCAGCCTATCTTCTGCTACTTTCCCAAGCTCATTAACAAGCAGCTGGATCAAAAGCAGAGCAGTCAGGACTCAAACCCTTGCTCATTCAGGATGCCTGCATCACAGATGGGAGCTTAACCCCTGAGCCACAACCTCTGCCTCAAGTTTTTATTACATTTATGATCCATTTTTCCATTAACTTGTACACGATGTGAGGTAGGGATTCAGATAATTATTTAAAAGAAAAATTATTTATTTACTTATTTGAAAGGCAGAGTTATAGAGAGAGGGGGAAGAGACAGAGATAGATCTCTGATCTATGGGTTCACTCCTCAGATGGCATCAATGGCCAAGGCTAGGCCAGACCAGAGCTGAGCCGGGAACTTCATCCAGGTTTCCCAAGTTTCCCAGGTGGGTGGCAGACACTTGGGCATCTTCCACTGTTCTGCCCAGGCCGTTAACAGGGAGCTGGATTGGAAGTAAAGCAGCCAGGACACAGACCAGTGCCACTGTGGGATGCTGGTGTTACAGGTGGCGGGTTTACCCACTATGCCACAATGCTGGTCTCAGATCGTTCATTGCATGTGGATGTTTATTTGTCCAGCACCATTTGTCAGACTTTTCTTTCTCCAATGTGTGATCTTGACCCCTGTGAGAAACCAGTTGATTCATATGGACCTGCCTTTTGAAGTAGGTTTTACTTAAAGTGGTAAGTGCCACCCGAGGCATATCAGGGCTGCTCAGTGCTAAATATAGCTGATCGGATTATTGGCTTCACAGAGCTTTAAGTGATGGAACTGAGACTTGATTTCAGGTGGGGCAACAGCAAAGCATGCACATGAGGTGGTTCTAGCTGCTACACCTGGCCGTAGGGAGTTCTCTAGAAACTCAGGCTGAGCTCCGTTGTGCCCAGCCGTCACCATCGCCCATCTCTCCATCTGTCCCCCCTTTCCTCTCCCCACAGTGTCCGTGAAGACTTGGGAGTGACTCTGGACAATGACAGTGACTACTAAGGGAACATTCACCTTTCTTACCCAAAGATAAAGCAGTTACTCAGATCGCCTTAGCGTTTTCCTTTTGTTCTCTCCCGACTTGTTCCCAGGCTAAAAATTAAGTTAGAGATGCATCAAGAGCTGCTTGGGTTTTCTCACCACCAAGGATGAAACTGGTGGTTATTTTGTTTCAGGAACAGCAACACCATGATTTGGTACCCAGAAGGCTTCTTGCCCACAGATGTACACAGTGTTCCTGAACCAAGTGAGCAAAGATGAGTAGAGGGGCCGCTGGTTGCTTGGCTCAGCCTGTCTGGAGCCAGGAGCTCCTTTTGAGTCTCCCACACAGGTGCAGGGGCCCAAGGACTTGGGCCATCTTCTGCTGCTTTCCCAGGCCATAGCAGAGAGCTGGATCAGAAGTGGAGCAGCTGGGACTCAAATTGGTGCCCATATGGGATGCCGGCACTGCAGGCAGTGGCTTTACCTGCTAGGCCACAGCACCTACCCCTGGCTCAGGGTTTTTAAGTATGGCCTCCTGTCCTTTAACCTAGGTATGTTGTGTTTTGTGTGAGCCTACAGTGTCTCCTGTTGGCTGGCAGTGCTAACTGTAAGTAGATGTTTTAATTTCTTCCCTCGTATTATTTCTCAGTCTACCCAATTCTGTGGTACTGACAGCATTTATAAGAAGGGGAATGTGAGGTGGGGTAATAGGCAATTTGCCTGGCTAAGGGAGTAGAGAACTCAATTTGGGTGCCTACTGTGTGCTCCTGTTTTGATAAGTGAGGCGGCTGATCCTAGAAGAGGCAGGCGGAGTGGGGTGGGGTGTGCATTGTCAGCATTGTTGGACACGACAGTCTTCTCTATGCAGACAGCATGCTGCTTCTGTAGGATAATGCCATATGTCATCAGCTCCAAGAGGCCATTTATTATGAGATATATCATTAAGTACTATAAAGAGAGCATAATACTGGCAATTAAATAGAGCAGTTGTTTTTCACATCACTTGTAAGAGGTACCCTAAAAACCATGTGGTTTAATTGCTACTGCATTTTGTCCATTGTAACATTTATTGAACATTCACTCAGTGCCAAGTGCTGTTTTCTCAAGCGGTGTGAAGTAGATGTTGTTATCCCATTTTTACACATAATGGAAGTAACTTATCCACGGTCATATAGCTGTTAAGTAGCAGGGCTAGGAATCCAAGCTCAGGCTCTCCTATCTCAGTCTGTGTCAGTGTCAGCTATACACTGGAATTCAGGAGCTGAACCTGTCTGCCAAAACCATTGAGGGGGGGTGGGGGTGGCTGTGCAGTCTTGGAAGGCTGCTTGCCTCCCACTGTTGCACTGTTTTTATTATAGTGAACCTGCAGAGGCCACTTAAGCTGTTAACACTGGCCAAGCTAGGTCACAGAGCTGCATCAGTAGAGTCTCTGTCCTCAGGAAACTCAATCTGATGGGACAGGGTGAGTGGTAAATAGGGTAGTGGTGATCTGAGCCAAATCCCAGCAAACCTGGAGGAGCTGTCTGAGAAAGGCTACAAGAGGGCCAGAGAAGGGGTGACGATGGATAATGTCGGTTTATTTTTCATTTACTTGAAAGGCAGAACAACAGAGAGAAAGAGAGATCT
This sequence comes from Lepus europaeus, assembly GCF_033115175.1. Classification (NCBI taxonomy): domain Eukaryota; kingdom Metazoa; phylum Chordata; class Mammalia; order Lagomorpha; family Leporidae; genus Lepus; species Lepus europaeus. The sequence goes on from NC_084831.1 coordinate 24,255,661, forward strand.
TCCAGCTGCTAGTTCACTCCTCAAATGCCTACAACGGCAGGTGCTGGGCCAGGCCATAGCCAGAACACAGTGCAGGTCTCACGTGGGTGGCAGGGGCCCAAGCACTTGAACCATCATCTGCTGCCTGCCGGGAAGCATTAGCAGGAAACTGGGTCGAAAACCCGAGCACCCAACAGGACTTGAACCAGCACTCTGATATGGGCTGTGACCTGCGGTACCATACCTACCCCAAGAACTGCTAGGCAGACAAATAGCTTAACATAACACTTTGTTTATGTCTTTAAACAGGATACTTTCAAATCTTAGGTGAGTTATCCCCTCCCACTCTAAGTTTCTTCATCTGTGAAATGGAGCTGTCATTTAGCTCACGGCATCCCTGTGAAGACTGAGCTATTGCCTGTAAAACATGCACCATGGTGTGCAGTGAGCCCTCAGTAAATATCAGCTATAAACAGGCTGGACGAGTAGGTTAGTGCTGGTTTCAAAAAGCTAAGTACTTGGGGCCGGCGCTATGGCGCAACAGGTTAACGCCCTGGCCTGAAGCGCTGGTATCCCATATGGGCACCAGTTCGAGACCTGGCTGCTCCACTTCTGATCTAGCTCTCTGCTATGGCCTGGGAAAGCAGCAGAAGATGGCCCAGATCCTTGGGCCCCTGCGCCCGCGTGAGAGACCAGGAAGAAGCTCCTGGCTTCGGATCGGCGCAGCTCTGGTCATTGCGATCATCTGGGGAGTGAACCATCGAATGGAAGACCTCTCTGTCTCTCTGCCTCTCCTCTGTGTAACTGACTTTCAAAGAAAGAGAGGGGGAGAGAGAGAGAAGAAAGAAAAGGAGGAAGGAAGGCTAAGTCCTAGGCGAGGAGTTGACTTACTCCAGAGTTTAGGGAGCTGATGAAGGCCATAGCATGAGAAGGGCCTGAACCACACCCATGGTTGCCATTGTGCTGGCGGGAGAGGACAAGAAGGGAAGCCGAGAGGAGAGCGTGCTGTGAGGCGGCACCCCGTCTTCGTGGGAGGATGAAGGGCTTCTCTAGTCTTCCTCTTTCCTGAAGCCCCCCAGGCCTTACTTTGTCGTCTCCTGTCAAACACTGGGCTGTTGGAGGGTGAAACGCTAGAAATTCGCGTTCAGCAAAGGAAGTCTCCTGGTGTCCTGTCCCTTTTACCCACCTGTGAATGGAGACCAAAGTCCGAGTCTCCAGTGATGGAAACTTGGCTCCTGAGGGGTTGCTAAACGAGCCTGTGTCACCATGCTGTTTAAGTCCTGAATGGATAAGGTCGCTGCCCCTCCCATTCACACTCCTAATCCTGTGCTCACTCTGCGGGAGTAACAAATACAGCATCCTGTGTCATTCGCGCACACCCTGTGAGGTGCTCAGACCAGTCCTTAGGCCCAGGTTAGGAGGACCACAGGGTCTGACTGCTGGAGTTGAGGCCCAAGTCTGCTGCTGCTTGACTGCGCCCTGTAATGGGGCTGCAGGATCTTACCCTGCCTCTTATCTATTGGTTTGCAGCCCTAGCCCAGCCCCTTGCCTCTTGCCGCTCGCCATGGTCAGCAGTGTCTTGCAGGCTTTCTGAGCCTGGCTTGATTGGTTCTGGGGCGTGGTGGCAGGTGCCTCCATTCCGCCTGTGCCACCCTCCGCACTGGTAATTCTGTTTTGGACGGTAGGACAGGTACCCTGGCTTGGCTTCCAGACTCCTGAGTTAAAAGATCCTGGCCGGCGCCATGGATCAACAGGCTAATCCTCCGCCTTGCAGCGCCGGCACACCGGGTTCTAGTCCTGGTCGGGGCGCCGGATTCTGTCCCGGTTGCCCCTCTTCCAGGCCAGCTCTCTGCTATGGCCAGGGAGTACAGTGGAGGATGGCCCAAGTCCTTGGGCCCTGCACCCCATGGGAGACCAGGAGAAGTACCTGGCTCCTGCCTTCGGATCAGCGCGGTGCGCTGGTCACAGTGTGCCAGCCACAGCATGCCGGCCGCAGCGGCCATTGGAGGGTGAACCAACGACAAAGGAAGACCTTTCTCTCTGTCTCTCTCTCACTATCCACTCTGCCTATCAAAAAAAAAAAAAAGACTTAGATCCTTATGAGCCTTTCCTTTCTCTCTAGACCCACTAGTACCTCCTCTTCAGATTAATAGTCATTGCATGTTTCAAGCTAGCGACTATCTGATGAATATTTAATGGAGTTGAACAGTCAGGCTGGAAACAGCTGTCTGACGCAGCAGCTGTTGAGGGGCAGGGAGGAAGTAGACTGCACTGTCTACCCACTCCTTTGTTTCCTGGCCTGGAAACAGCTCTGTCCCTTCTCAGCAAAGGCCGATGGGGGTTACTGCGTCCCGGTCCTGCTGTGGCCTGACTGCTGCTGCCCTGGGCCCCGCAGCGGCTGTGCTCAAGAACAGGCTAAACCCTTCATGATGGAAGTGGAGAGAGGCTCACTGACATCTGTAATCAATTTTCTAACCCCTGGGCCGAGCATGCGCTCTTGCTGAGTGTTCTGCCAGCTGCCGCTCTCTTGCATGGTGAGGGAGACAGATCTGGAAGGGACGTCACCCGCTGAGCCTCTGGGCAGGGCGTGTACTCATTCCCACCTGTGCTCAGCCTTGGCTGCTGCTTAGGCAGGGAGGGGGCAATAGGTGCTTTCACACAGGTACCCAAGCTCCCACCCTAGCCTAGGGAGCGTCCTCCTTCCAGGAGGCCTTGTCACTTCCAGAGCAAATCTGAGGAGGTCATAGGACTCCTAAAAAAAAGTCCACTCATCAGAGATGTTTCTAAGCAAGCTGGGAGGCACAGCCAGACTGTCGGCCCCGAATTAACCAGCTGCCTAAGACAGGGCTAGAGATCGGGGCGCCGGTTCAGACCTCAGTACCGCATTCATGCCCATGCCTGACCTGACCAACGCCTGCTCAGCCTCCGGAGCCCGCCTTGGTGCCCGCCTCAGCGTCCAGGGTGTCAGACACAGGCTTCATTCTGCCCTGGTGTCTTCCTGCTCGGCAGCCGTAGTTACTAGGTGAGTGCCCCCGTCACAGGAATGTGGGAAACAAATTCTACATCTGCCCCCCTGCCCCTCTTTTTTTAAAGACTTGAAAGAGAAAAAAAAGATTTCCCAATTGGTGGTTCACTCCCCAGATGCCCACAACAGCCAGCGATGAGCCAGGCTGAAGCCAGGAGGCAGAAATTCAGTATGGGTCTCCCAGGTGGGGGCAAGGGTCCAAGCACTCTTAGCATTTTCAAATGCTTTCCTAGGATGTTAGCAGGGAGCTGGATCAGAAGTGGAGCAGCTGTGATGCGGTATGCTCATGGCACAAGGGGCAGCCTAACCCACTGACCACAATGCAGACCCCTGCATCTGCCTGTGCGAGAGAAATACCTTGTGCTCCAAAGTGATTCTTCATAAGCTCTCCAGAAACCAGTACAAATAATCCCGTTCAGTCTCCTTTTTTATACATTTACTATTATAAATTAGAACACCTGCTATGTTCATAGACACTGGAAACTGAGCAGCAAGTAAACAAAATGGTTGTCTTGGACCTTACAGAACATTTGGGGAGATAGACAAACTGATAGTATCACAAACGCTGGAGATTACTCAGGTTGAAAAGTTCTGTTAAAGAGGGAGTGCACTCAGGGCCGGCGCTGTGACTCACTAGGTTAATCCTCCGACTGCAGTGCCAGCATCCCATGTGGGCGCCGGGTTCTAGTCCCGGTTGCTCCTCTTCCAGTCCAGCTCTCTGCTGTGCCTGGGAGGGTAATGGGGGATGGCCCAAGTGCTTGGGCCCCTGCACCCGCATGGGAGCCCAGGAAGAAGCACCTGGCTCCTGGCTTCGGATTGGCGCAGCTCCAGTCATTGCGGCCATTTGGGGAGTGAACCAGCGGAAGGAAGACCTTTCTCTGTCTCTCTCACTGTCTATAACTCTGTCAAATTTAAAAAAAGAAAAAAAAAAAAGAGTGCACTAAGGTCTTGGTCTTGGGGCAGGTGCAGTGTTGGAGTGGGTTAGAGCCCCAGCCTGTAGCACTGGCATCCCGTGTGGGCTCTGGTTTGAGTCTGGCTGTTCCACTTCTGATCCAGCTCCCTGCTGATTGCCTAGGAAAGCAGTGGAGGGTGGCCCAAAGTACTTGGGCCCCTGCATCCACATTGAAGACCTGGAAGAAGCTCCCAGCTTCAGCCTGGCTCAGCCCTGGCTATTGTGGCCATTTGAGGAGTGAACCAGCAGATGGAAGATATTTTTCTCTCTCTCTCCCCACCCCCCACTGTAACAACTCTGCAAACAAATCTTTAAAAATAATAATAATGGCACCTGGCTAGGCAGAGGGCTGGGGAGAGGACATAGAACACCGTCTGGGCCGAGGGTGGATGAGGAAGTTTCAGAATGAGGTCAGAATCTGGATCCTAAGCTGAGGACATCCCTGAAGACCATTAGTTGACGGATGACAGAGAACAACGTGGAGTTTCTGATTTTAAAACGTGGCTGATGAATGGGTAGCGAATGGTTATGGATACCTGTTAGAAAACCTTGATCATGGCCGGCGCCGTGGCTTAACAGGCTAATCCTCTGCCTTGCGGCGCCGGCACACCGGGTTCTAGTCCCGGTTGGGGCGCCGGATTCTATCCCGGTTGCCCCTCTTCCAGGCCAGCTCTCTGCTATGGCCCGGGAAGGCAGTGGAGGATGGCCCAAGTGCTTGGGCCCTGCACCCGCATGGGAGACCAGGAGAAGCACCTGGTTCCTGGCTTCGGATCAGCGAGATGCGCCGGCTGCAGCGGCCATTGGAGGGTGAACCAACGGCCAAAGGAAGACCTTTCTCTCTGTGTGTCTCTCTCTCTCTCTCTCTCTCACTATCCACTCTGCCTGTCAAAAAAAAGAAAAAAAGAAAAAAGAAAACCTTGATCATCCAGGCAAGAGAGAAAAGCCCCAAATAGGTTAGTAGTGATAATGTAGAGAAATAAGTGGGTTCAAGGGCTACTAGGCGGGGCTGGCATAGTGGATATGGCCGCTGCCTGCAAAGCGCAATGCCTGAGTTCCATATGAATATATGGGCACTGGTTCAAGTCCTGGCAGCTCCACTTCTGATCCAGCGCCCAGGTAATGAGAAAAGCAGTGCAGGATGGCCAAAGTGCTTGGATCCCTACACCCATGTGGGAGACCCAGAGAAAGCTCCTGGTTTCAGACCGTCCCAGCCTTGGCCATTGCAACCATCTGGGGAGTGAACCAGCGGATAGAAGATCCTTCCCTCTGTGTAACTGCCTTTCAAATAAATAAATCAATCTTGGGGAAAAAAAAAAAAGTTTCCTGTGTATTTTTTAAAATACATGGAAAGTAGGATGAGCCTGATTTCGTGATGAGCTGCAGGAGAAGCGGCTGTATGAAGGTTCCAGGTTACTGACTGGGAACGCTGGCAGGGGTGGGGTGGGAGTGCCATTTTAAAAGAGGAAAGGCGCTGCTTCAAGGTCTAACCTGAGATCAGGCCCCTGCCCGGTGCCCCAGGGTTAGCATGTGTCTCTTCTCTGGGTGACCCTGTGTATTTGAGGCTGGGATAAACTCATGAGGCCAAGAGGGGTGGACCCCTGAATAGAAGCAAGTTGCCAACAGGAACCATGAGAGAAGATGCCTGGCTTAGAGGAGACCAGCAGGTTTGTTAGCCCCACCTCGGCCTGTCCGACTGAACCACAGAGCCCTTTTCACCATCTACCACTCCCCAAAAGCCTGCAACAGCCAGGGCTGGGCAAGGCAGACAGCAGGAGGCTGGAACCCCATCCCGTGCACTTGGGACGTCCCTCCCTCCCTCCCTCCCTCCCTCAGGTGCATTTCCAGGAAGCCAGATTGGAAGTGGAGGAGCTGGGACTCCATCCGCTCTCCGATCCGGGATGCAGGTGTCCCACGTGACAGATAAGTCCACTGAGCCACAATACCCGTGCCTCTTCCAAAGGCTTTAAAACCGCTCCATGTCGATCTTGTCCACATGTCTGGGTGAGCAGAGGGCATTTTCCGCTTTGGGTGGTGCAGGCCCCAAGGGTTTACTTGATGGTTCCCTGGGTTACTCAGCTCAGGCTCTGCCAAGAATGGGAGGTAGGGGTGTGCGACTGCCTTTTCAGAAGAGAGCTCAAGGCTGAGGGCCCCTGTTTGCTGCCCACCTGGGTACCCAGAAGCCCGTGTGGTGAATGAAGCAAGCAGGGCGGGGAGAGTGGGAGGGAGGCAGCCCGGCCAGCGGAGAAGCAGCTTCACCCTCACTGTCTGCTTTGTCTCTTTGCAGCCGCGAGGACTGTGGAAGCCCGGAGAGCTGGCTGCTGTCGAGGCTGGCCTGGGGGCCTGTGCTGAGCCCAGAGAAGCCCAGGAGAGCGGCTCAGCAGTCTTGTACTACCCCCTCCTGATCTGATTCACTCAGAGAGCCTGTGGGCTTGGGGTGGCAGGGGACTGTGATGCTATGAGTTTCACTTATTCCAGGCTTTACAGAGTCGAGGGGCGCCTAGAACAAAATAAACTGGCCTCTCCTGGGGTGCTGCTGTGCCCAGCCTGCCTGGTCCCTCTTATTGCCCTGTTGCAGAACTGGTAGGGACACCCAGTCACCACTTCATATTCCCTTGCCACACCTGTGTTGTGTGTGTCAGCCTGGGAGCCCTGGGCACCCCTTCTGAGAGGCCAAGGAAAGCCATAGTAAGATGGTGCATTTACCCTGGGCAGGTTAACTTAGTCTCTGAGCCTGTTTTCTCTTTGCCGTTGACTACTTACCTTGTCCAAAAATCTCCAAGAGTAGGGCTTTTTTCCTGCCTCCCATCTGTGGTATATTTCTTCCCGACAAGTCTCTGCCCCTAAGCAGCTCAATAAAGATGTGGTCACGTGACGCACGATCCCATTCTGGTAGCTTCCATCAGCTTGGGGAAAGAGCCAGAGCCCCCATGCAGCCCCTGCTTTCCCTCCCGCTGTCCGCTGTCCGCTGTCCGGGGCCAGCTCTGCATCTGAACGTGGTGCCAGGATTGGAAAATCGGCCTCTGACGGGCGTGCGGGCTTCCCTGTGTCTGATGCACCCTGAGCTTCGTGGGAGCCCAGGGGCCTCTACCACCGGGCCCTGCTGCAGTGCTTTCTGGTTTATCCTGACAAAGGGAGCGCTGAGTGCCGGGAGACAGCCTGTCTGCTTCTGAACCGTGCCCAGGGCGTTCTAATGAGCTTGCATTCACTCGTAGCAGGAGCCCAGGCATAATGAAAAGGGGCCTGAATCACTTGATTTAAAATGTGCAAGCTATTTAACCTCCCAGCAAGCCTTGGGGTCTCGTCTTTGTGCTTGGTGACTAGAAATAGTGGTAGTAATTTCTTGATTGATGGGTGTGAACCAGGCACTGTGTCAGGCATTCCTCTGCATGATTTTGTGTAATTCTCCAGTCATTGATGAGAACTGAGGCTCAGGGAGGAGAAATAACTTGCCTAAGGGTAGGGTAAGATGAAACTGGACTCAGGCCATACTTATGTTGGTGCAAATGTTTTGTTTAGGCTGACAAGGCATCCGGGTTTATGCAGGAAATTCATTTTTGTTTTTTAAAGACTTATTTATTCAAAACGCAGAGTTACAAAGAAGCAGAGGCAGAGAGAGAAGTCTTCCATCCGCTGGTTCACTCCCCAAATGGCCACAACAGCTGGAGCTGGGCTGATCAAAGCCAGGATCATTCTCTGGGTCTCCCATGCAGGTGCAGGGGCCCAAGGTCCTGGCATCTTCTGCCTTCCCAGCCCATCAGGGAGAGCGGATGGAAAGTGGTGCAGCCGGGACTCGAACTGGCACCCGCCCATGTGGGATGCCAGCACTGCAGGCGGCAGCTTAACCTGCTACACCACAGCCCCGGCCCCATGCACGAGAGTTTCTGAAGCATGGAACTTCGGAGTGTTAAAATTGCACATGATGGGAGCCGGCGCTGTGGTGTAGCAGGTAAAGCTGCCGCCTGCAGTGCTGGCATTCCATATGGGTGCCGGTAGCGGATGGAACACCTCTCTCTGCTTCTCTCTCTCTGCCTTTCAAATAAATAAATACTTAAAAAACAAAACTGTTCACGTCCCAAGCACACCCTGTTTGCCTTGAGTGCTCAGTCCGGGGCTGGCCACTGAGGCAGCCCTTGCCTCGGTGACTTGGTCTCCTAGGCCTTACTTGGTGGCCAAAGTCCCTCCATCTGGTGTTTGAGGGCCTGCTGCAGTCCACAGGACAGGGAGGGGTTTGCAGGGGGAGCTAGGGACCCGGAAGGTATCCTGGCTGTAGCATGGAGGCCCAGCAGTGAGCCACAGGTGAGCCGGGTGCCAGACATCCACTCGGGAGCCACGGAATTTACAGGAAAACCCACGGTGCTCAAGCCAAACAGATCTGGATTCAAATCCCAGCTCCTTGCTTAGGTATTTTTTAGGGCCTGTTTGCTCCATAAAAGTAGGATCATAGTCCCTACCAACTAAGTGGGAGCGTGCTTGAAGGGCCTGGCTCTGCTGGACGCAGCACTGGGAGCACCACACTCAAGTTTCCTCCCTGTTTTTCCAGGCTTGGGTCTTACCCAGTGCTACCACCTGTCGCATGTGGCCTCCGCCCTCCTCCCATTACCACTTAGGGCCCTAGCGTTCTTCCTTTGAGAGCCCTGACCTAATGAGCTTGGCCCACCCACTCAGCTGCCCTGCAAGCTGAGAAAGGATGACGTCAGCCTTCCCGGAGCCTCTGGACTGTTTTGAGCCATAAATATTTTAGCTGGGCCTTTCTCTGGCTGTTGCCAGGGCGATGTGCTCTCCAGGGACTGGGGTGGGAGTGTGGAGGTGGGACTGGCAGGCTGGGGCCCAGCAGCAGAGCTGGCCCTGGGAGGCTGGGTATGAGGCCTGGCTAAGAGCCAGTGCTTGCAGCCCTGAAGGCTGTTGCTCTGCCTGCCTGCCCTCCCGTGGGCGTCTCAGAGTTCCTGCCAGGCCTGTTTGATCTTGGGTCCACTGTTGGGGTCTCTGGGCCTTCACTTAACATCTGTAACAGCAGGAACCCTGCTCAACTCGGTGCAGGAGATGAAGGAGGCTTTGTAAATATGCTGGTGAGTCGGGACTGGGGAAGCAAGGCCGCCTCGCCCCCTCCAGCAGACCTGCAGCTGGGGTCCGCACGCTGGGTGGATGCTTCCCTAAGTACTGACGAGGGTGTGGTCCTCCCTGCAGCCCCAGCTCCTTTTCCAGATTGCCTGGTCTGGGTAGGGTGTCCCAAGGAGTTGGATCTGGTGGCTTAGGAGCAGGCTTGCAGACCAGATCTGGCCCTAGGCCTCCATCTGCTCACCCCCACATCCTCTGACAGGCACCTTCATCAGCCTAGTTGCTGAGCTTTCGGTTGGGGCAGCATGCCCCACCCCACGACCTTGGGGTGAGAAGAAAAAGGCCAGAAGGGGCACCTAGGTCCCCACCGAGCCATTGAGAAGCCTAGGATCTGGGCCAGGGTCAGGTTTCCCGTTGCTGGGACGTCTCTGGTTCCTTTGTATCGAGCGCCCTCTGGTGTTCAAGGTGTGCATCGCAGGAGAGAGATGAAACGAGACGGAGTGTCCAGTGGCCCTGCGGAGCAGAACCCCTTACTTCACACCGAGAGGTATCCGTGGCTCCAGCTCACATAAAAACAGTTGCTTTCCTCATATCTCTCCCGTCTGCGTGTTTTTCTCCATCATTAATCCTCACACCAATGACAGGCATTGTCCTTATTTTATAGATGTATTTAAGAGGTAAAAGTCAAGTCTAAGAGTGAACCAACAGCAAAGGAAGACCTTTCTGTCTCTCACTGTCCACTCTGCCTGTCAAAAAAATTTTTTTTCTTTGAGAGGCAGAGAGAGAGAGAAGTCTTCCATCCACTGATTCACTCCCCAAATGGCCACAATGGCTGGAGCTAGGTGCTTCTTCCAGGTTTCCCACGTGGGTGCAGGGGCCCAAGGACTTGGGCCATCTTCTACTGCTTTCCCAGGCCATAGCAGAGAGCTGGATTGGAAGTGGAGCAGCCAGGACTCGAACCTGTGCCCGTATGGAATGCCAGCACTGTAAGCTGAGGATTAACCTGCACCACAGCACCTGCCCTTGAACCTGTATTAACAGCCTTTTAATTATTTTGAAATCAAAATAGACACATTTGGAACCTAGTCTACCTTGAGACCTTTGTACATGCTGTTCCCTCTACATTACTCCTCCCCTCCCCTCAGTGCCTCCAAGTTCATTACCTACCCAAACCTATCATTTACTATAAAAAAAAAAAAGAAAAAAGAAATTGAGTTTTCCATAGATTTCAAATACCATAAAATAGAAGACCTAGGAAGGCATACCTGGAGAACAGGTGACTGGGTGACTCGGAGGTGGGAGGCTGGCCCCGGGAAATCAGAAGGACAGGAAGATCACTGGGTTTTTTTGCAGGCTCTTGTAGGGAAAACCGGATACAAATGTCCTTGCTGGTCTGAGAAGGAGCAAACCCCTGGGGGTCTGGGATAAAGCTGCAGGTGGCGTTTCTTCAAAGCCTTCACCTTAGCTTCATGGTTCACCTTGTGCTTCCCAACAGAGCTGATACGGAAGGAGCACGCACTGCGTATCACACGCTGTTGTGTGGACTCCACACGGACTAGCTTGCCCCTCACCGGAATCTCAGGGCCCAGAGTCGCGTGTGCATACTGTCCTCGCGTTACACTGAAGACAGACACGCGGAGGTGATTTCCTAAAGTAGGAGGAAGCGGGAGGTGGAGCTAAAGATTTACTTGAAAGAGATCTTTCATCCGCTGGTTCACTCCCCGAATGGCCGTACCACAGCGTCTAGGGCTGGGCCAGGCTGAAGTCAAGAGGTGGCAGGATGTGCTTGGGCCACTGCTGTCCCAGGTGTTTTAGGAGCTGGATAAGACGTGGAGCAGCTCAGGCTTGAGCCGGTGCCCACAAGGGATGCCAGCAATGCAGGTGGTGGCTCTACCTGCTGTGCCACAGTGCCAACCCCTAAAAATGACTTTTTTTTTAAGATTTATTTACTGGGCCAGCACTGTGGCATAGCAGGTAAAGCCGCTGCCTGCAGTGCCGGCATCCCATATAGGCGCGGGTTCAAGACCCGGGTGCTCCTCTTCCAATCCAGCTCTCTGCTATGGCCTGGGAGAGCAGTAGAAGATGGCCCAAGTGCTTGGGTCTCTGCACCCACGTGGGAGACGCAGAAGCTCCTGGCTCCTGGCTTCAGATCAGTGCAGCTCTGGCCACTGCGGCCAACTGGGGAGTGAACCAGCGGATGAAATTCCTTCTCTCTCTCTCTCTCTCTCTCTCTCTCTCTCTCTCTCTCTGCCTCTCCTTCTCTCTAACTCTGGCTTTCAAATAAATAAATCTTTTAAAAAAATAGATTTATTTATTTGAGAGAGTTACAGAGACAGAGATCTTCCATCCACTGCTTCACCTCCCAGATGGCCACAACAACCAGGGACAAAGGTTGGGAGCTTCTTCTGGGCCTCTCACCTGGGTGCAAGGGCCCAAGGACTTGGGCTGTCCTCCACTGCTTTCCCAGGTGCATCAGCAGGGAGCTGGATCAGAAGTGGAGCAGCCGGGACACGAGCTGGCACCCATAGGGGATCGCAGGCAGCGACTTTCCCCACTATATCAAAATGCCAGCCCCTAAAAACTACATTTTAATACTGGAAACACTGCCTGATATTTCCATTGGACAAAACTCCAGAAAGCTGCCTGTGTCCTACTCTGTCGCCTCCCTACCTTTGCCTTCCATCTGGGGACTGCATAATGCAGATTGAAAACTGCCGGTTTGGACGCCGGCTTGCCAGCCTTGGGCCTCAGACCCAGAACAACATGGCCAAGGACGAGATTCCAACTCCTCCTGGCACCAACTGACATGGGATTGGCCTGGAGCCAGTGGCATTTCCACAAGGACTTACAACTCGGGGAGGAGCCTGCAGAGAGCGAGTTCCGGAAATGAAGGCTCAGAGAGGGAAGTGAGGGCTTCAAGGTCACAGAGCAGCTGGGCTGTGAGCCCGCGGATCTGCAGCACAGCCTTCCTGGCATCCTTCCGGGAGGAGACATGCAGGGGACAGACGTGAGAGCCAAAGCCTTGCTTCTGACAGACACCAAGACAGACGTGTAGAAGGTTCTAGAATATTTCCATTTGGATTGTTGGTCGCATGTAAATGTAAACTGATTTTTTGTAACAGAAAAGTCCGGGAAGGCTTCAGAGCGTCTCCCTTGATTCTATGTTCCCTTCATTGTCTTTTTTTTTTTTTTTAATTTTTTGACAGGCAGAGTGGACAGTGAGAGAGAGAGACAGAGAGAAAGGTCTTCCTTTTGCCATTGGTTCACCCTCCAATGGCCGCCGCGGTTGGCACGCTGCAGCCAGCACACCGCACTGATCCGATGGCAGGAGCCAGGTGCTTATCCTGGTCTCCCATGGGGTGCAGGGCCCAAGCACTTGGGCCATCCTCCACTGCACTCCTGAGCCACAGCAGAGAGCTGGCCTGGAAGAGGGGCAACCGGGACAGAATCCGGTGCCCTGACCGGGACTAGAACCTGGTGTGCCGGCGCCGCAAGGTGGAGGATTAGCCTGTTAAGCCACGGCGCCGGCCTCTCTTCATTGTCTTAAGTTCTCCCTGAAAGGTAGCCAGATGACCATCAAGAGTTACAAGTTCACATACTGCTTGCTTAGCAGTTCCAAGGGAGACTAAGCTTTCTTTCTTTCTTTCTTCCTTTCTTTCTTTCTTTAAGATTTATTTATTTATTTGAAAGTCAGAGTTACACAGAGAGAGGTCTTCCATCGATGGTTCACTCCCCAATTGGCCACAACGGCCAGAGCTGCGCCAATCAGGAGCCAGGAGCTTCCTCTGGGTCTCCCACATGGGTGCAGGGGCCCAAGGACTTGGGCCATCTTTCACTGCTTTCTCAGGCCATAGCAGAGAGCTGGATCGGAAGTAGAACAGCCGGACTTGAACCGGTGCCCATATGGGATGCTGGCACTGCAGGTGGTAGCTTTACCCACTGTGTCACAGCGCCGGCGCCAACTAAGCTTCTTTCACAAATGGTTCTAGCCAAGATCCTAGGGTTGCATCTCGTCTGATCTGACTTGGATCATGAGCCCACTTCCCCCAGCCCCAGCCATTCTGGGAAGGCAGGGGCATTGGAAGGCTTTAATTTGCGCATTGGGATAGTCCCACTACATCACACAGAGAGGTGAGAGGAAAGGCAGATCCCCAAAGGGAGATTAGAGCTTTTTTTTTTTTTTTTTTTTTTTTTAAGATTTATTTATTTGAAAGGGAGAGGGAGAGAGAGAGAGAGAGAGAGCTTGCGCTTCCATGCACTGGTTCTCTCCTCAAATGACTACAACTGCCAGGGCTGAACCAGGCCAAAGCCAGTAGAGCTGCTTCTGGGGCTCACACATGGGTGCTGGGGCCCAAGCACTTGGGCCATCTTCTGTTGCTCTCCCAGGCACGTTAGCAGGGAGCTGGATTGGAAGTGGAGCAGCTGAGACACAAACCGACACCCATGTGGGTTGCAGGCACTGCAGGTGGCAGCTTTACCTGCTGCGCCACAGCTCCATTCCCGAAATCAGCACTCTAGCCAGAAGCAGGAAGGGATGCTGGGTAGGCAAGGTCAATGTTCACGGTGTGTGATGGGCTGGAGCAACGGACAATGGGTGGATCACGTGTGTGGCAGGGCAGTGAGTGACCTCACCTCTTCCACTAGCTTGTGTGTGTGCGCTCACAGCAATTCAGTCAACACCTCCTGAGGATTCGCCACCTACAAGGTCAAGCTCCCTGCACAGAATACGTGCGAGCCCCGAGAGGCTCAGAAATGAAGACGCACTTCAGATACAGCACCCTCCAGGGAAGCCGGATCCGGCTCCTCAGTCAGATGCAAGACAGAGAGAGGCACAGCTTCCACCTGCTGGGTCACTCCCCAGATGCCCACAACAGCCAGGGCAGGACCAGGTCGAATCCAGGAGCCCAGAAGTCAATCCGGGTCTCTCAAGTACTTGAGCAGCCTCCCAGGGTGCACATCACCAGGAAGCCAGGATTAGGAGCAGGACTTTTCACACCCTGGCGCTCCAAGCACCCGGACAGCAGCTCAATTGCTCTTTCAAACACCCACCCCACGTCTGACAAATTTCACCTCCGTATCCTCAGTGCCAGGATATAATGGTTGCTTAAAAACATCTGTTAGGGGCCAGCGCTGTGGTGTAGCAGGTAAGGCTACTGCCTGTGACACTGGCATCTCATATGGGCACTGGTTCAAGTCCCAGCTGCTCCACTTCCTGTCCAGCTCCCTGCTAATACACTTAGGAAAGCAGCAAGAGATGGCCCACATACTTGGGCCCGTGCACCTACATGGGAGACCAGGATGAAGCTCTTGGCTCCTGGCTTCAGCTTGGCTCAGCCCTGGCCATTGCAGCCATCTGGGGAGTGAACCAGCAGATGGGAGACCTCTCTGTCTCTCATTCTCTTTAAATCTAGATCTTTAAAAAAAAAAAGGGATTTATTTGGCTGGAGAAAGAAATCAGTCTCAATGCTGGATTTTACTGTGCTTAGTGACCTGGGGAGAGTTTTTCTCCCTCCCTGGCCTTTCTTCCCACAAAGGAAAGACTGCTTTGGTGTAAGATCTGTAATAAGAAACATGTAGAATTGGACTCCATATTTCCATTTGTCCAGGGTAAATACATAGGAGAATTCCCTTTTTTTTTTTTTAAGATTTATTTATTTAAGAGACAGAGTTACATAGAGGGAGACAGAGAGGGAGAGAGGGAGAGCGATCATCATCTGCTGGTTCACTCCCTAATGCCCACAGCTGCCAGGACAGGGCCAAGCCAAGCCAGGAGCCTGCAGCTCCATCCAAGCCTCCCACGTTGGTGACAGAGGCCCAGGTGTTTGGGCCATCATCTGCTGCTTTCCCAGTCACATTAGCAGGAGCTGGATGGGAAGTGGAGCAGCCGGGACTCGAACCAGCACCCATAAGGGATGCAGGCACTGGAAACAGCTGCTTAACCCAGTATGCCACAGCGCCAGCCCCTGCCTTCAGCTTCAAATCCGGAATCCAGCCATTTCTCACCACCTTACCCAGCCTGCCTCTAGCCACCAGCATCACTTGCTAATCGTTGCTGCAGCCTCCTGTGACAGCCCTGCTTCCCCCCGTGCCCCTGCAGTCTCACAGAGCAGCCATAAATGGACACTCAAGGGCAGGCACGGGCCTAGCAGTTATGTGCTCTTGCCTTGGGACACCCCCACCCTATCAGAGTGACTGGATTTGGGTCCTGGCTCCGCCTCAGTGCGAGCTTCCTGCCAGTGCTTACCTTGGGAGGCAGCCGGTGCTGACTCAACGCATGACTCCCTACACCCATGTGGGCGACCTGGCTTGAGCTCTGGGCTCCTGGCTTCAGCCTGATCCAGCCAGCCCTGTCTGAGGTGGACATTTGGGCAGTAAACTGGCAAATGGAAGATTCTCTCTGTCATAAATAAAAACAACGAAAAAATTTAGGGCCAAGCACTGTAGTGCAGCAGGTTAACCCATGGCCTGCAAGGTGGACATCTCATATTTGAGCACCGGTTCCAGTCCCGGCTGCTCCACTTCTGATCCAGCTCCCTGCTAATGCACCTGGCAAAGCAGCAGAAGATGGCCCAACTGCTTGGGCCCCTGCAACCACATGGGAGACCCGGATGGAGTTCCAGGTTCTTGGCTTTGGCCTTGATTAGTCCCGGCCGTTGCAGTCATTTGTGGCATGAACCAGAGGATGGAATCAATCTCTCTCTCTCTCTCTCTGTCCCTCTCTCCATCACTGCTTTTCAAATAAATAAATCTTTAAGAATAATTTTTTTGGATTAAAATAAAATGGATGTCCAAACCCTCCATTAGCTTCCTATCTCCTTCAGAGTAAGAGCGCACATCGCCTAGGGTCTGTCCCCTCTCCCAGGGTCTGTCCCCTCCCCAAGGGCCTGTCCCCTCTCCCAGGGATTGTCCCTTATCCCAGGGTCTGTCCCCTCTCCCAGGGTCTGTCCCCTCCCCAAGGGTCTGTCCCCTCTCCCAGGGTCTGTCCCCTCTCCCAGGGTCTGTCCCCTCCCCAAGGGTCTGTCCCCTCTCCCAGGGTCTGTCCCCTCCCCAAGGGTCTGTCCCCTCTCCCAGGGATTGTCCCCTATCCCAGGGTCTATCCCCTCCTCCAGGGTCTGTCCCCTCCCCCAGCCTCCCTCCAGCCGACTCCGCCTAAGCGATGGTGGCCTAGCTATTTCTTAGGTACCACAGTCAAACGGGTGCCTGAGGCCTCCGGGGCTGCCTGCTCCGTCTGCCCGGAGCGCCCCCTTTCCCCGGATGTCTGAATGACGCATGCATTTCCTTCCTGAGTTCGCCGGGCTTAGCTCCGTGAAGCCTCTGCCTGCCCCACTGCGAACTGCAACCCAAGGCCGGCGTCGAGCCCGGCGCTCAGGCTGCCGGCTGGGACACCCACGTGCCGTGCCAGAGTGCTCAGTTTGAGGCCCGGCCCCAGCTCTGGACTCCAGCTTCCTGCTGATGCACACCCTGAGAGGCAGCACTTAGGGCTCAAGCAGTTGGGTGCCTGCCACCCACATGGGAGGCGTGGGTTGCTCTCGGCTCCCAGCTTTGGCCTTTACGGGCATTTGGGGAGTCAAGCAGCAGATGGAAGCTGTCTGTCTTCCTCTCTCTGCCTCCCAGACAGACAAACCAACCCCCCTGCAACCTTCCCACCCCTCGTGCCGGTTTTTCCTCCACACTGGTCACTCTCTCCTAACACACTCCAGCATCTCCTCCCACGTGACCGTAAGCTCTGTGCACACCCATTAACTAAACGCTAATTCTTTCAATTAATTGACTATTGATGTCTGTTAGGCGCCAGGCACGGTGCTCAGCATTGGCGCCACGAGGTGATTAAGGCTGCTTTTAAGTCTGGGGGGTGGGGGGGGAATCGTAGCAGCAATTAGTAGTAGCAGCTCATGTATCTAAGGCTTCCTCCGTGTCAAGCGCTTGCCGACATCACAAAGACAACGCGGGCGAACATCGATTACGACAGACTCTGCCTTCACGCCTGACCTCGTGTTACCCTCACCAGGATCTATAAGGTGAGGGTTACACTAGCTTTACCGCCAAGCACGAGAACAAGATTTCAAGGCTCAGAGATGTCAGGACGACGGCCGCGGGGGTGAGGGTCGACTGTGAGAAACACTTCGGGTCAGACTGGCTCCGGACTCGGATGCGGGGACCGCGGGAAGGGGCTTTGGCTCCCAGCTGTCGACTGGGGCGGATCAAAGGGAACGGCGACAGCCCCGTTTGGGACGCGATGCGTTTGAGGTGACTGGGGGCCACTCATGGACAGGGGCCTGAAGAGATGCTGGGGGCAGGCACCCGGCGGGGAGGGACAGGAGAGGGGCTCCCCTGCTCTCCAATCTCTTCAGCAGCTGCTGCAGGAAGGGATTCAGGGGCCGCGAGACAAAGCGCGCGAGGCACTGCCGTTGTCCCAGCGGCCCCTTTAAGAAGCGCGCTCCCCGCGCCTAGCCCGCCTAGTATGCAAATACAGCGGCGAGGCGGGAGCGCGCCGCTGATATCCGGGGACTGGGCTACAGCGGTTAGTCCTCTCCCGGCCGCCGTCGCCTCCGACATATTGCCCGCAGGAGCTGCGGCGGCGAAGCGGAGAGCGCCGGGGGGAGGAGATGGGTGAGCAGAGCCGGTCCGGCTCGGCCCGGCAGCGAGCGGGCGCGGGGCTCCGGATGGCCAAGCCGCTGCTAACCGCTGGTGCACGCGGACAGCCCTGCGACGGGAGGGGGAGGGGATGCGGGAGCAGACGGGACCCCGCCCCTCCTGGCGTTTTGCAGGGTGGGGCCTCTGTGGTGGGGGCGGGGCACTGGCGTGGTGGGCGGGGCTTCCCTGGGAAGCGGGTTTGTGGGGGCTTTGGTCAGGGCTGGAAGTGGGGCTGGGACCCGCGGGGGGTGTGGTCGTCACTCTAGGGGCGGAGCTTGTGGGCTGCAGACGGGGGTGTGAAAGCGAGCTTTGCGGGCTGCTGGGGCTAATACTGGGGGCGTGGGGCGGGCCCGAGGCTTCTCAGCCTCCGCGAACCCCCCTGGCTTCTGGACCGAGAGGGCTTTGATTGGCTTGTGGGCGGGGCTTCTGGGCTGACAGTTGTGCGGGGGCGGGGCTCCTGGGCTGAGTGGCTTTAGGTGGGTGCAGAGCTGCAGTAGAAGGGAGAGTGGGTGTAGGCGAACTTCTGGCTGGGTGTGCTTGTGTGGGGCTTTCTAAGCCAGGGGTGAAGGTGTGGGGGCTTTTTGAGGCTAGGGCTCCTGGAGACGTGGGCAAAGCTTCCAGGCCGAGGAGCTAGGGGTGCGGTGTGTGTGAGCGAAGGCCGCCGTGTCGCCGGGAGGCGCGAACAGCTGATGACTTTAGTTGGGTGCTTAGGAGCTTTGGGCAGGCCTTTTGTGCAGCGTGAGTGGCTGGGAGCCTGGGCTAGACTCTCAGCCTCGGCAGTTTGTGGGTCCGGAACCACAGCATCTCCCAGATCCCACCTCCTTGGCCACATGCTTGGGCCTCGGGTCCTGCCCATGAGACACCAGGATGCTCATGGAGCTGATGTCAGGGCGTC
The DNA here is from genome assembly GCF_033115175.1 of Lepus europaeus. Taxonomy (NCBI): domain Eukaryota; kingdom Metazoa; phylum Chordata; class Mammalia; order Lagomorpha; family Leporidae; genus Lepus; species Lepus europaeus. Next base: position 24,274,201 of record NC_084831.1, read on the forward strand.
TGGGAAAGAGCTGTCTAAAGGTGTCCAGAAACTTGGATCTGAACGGGCCCCAGCGCATAGCAGAGCTGGGAGCAGGGGACCCACTCCGTACTGTCTGTGACACAGACCCAGGCATAGTTCCCTGATCTGTGACCATCCTATCCGGGCTCATTCACTCGTCACCGTATGTTTGCTGGGTGTGAGGTAGGGGTAGGGGGTGCAGCAGTGAAAACAGACGACTCCCGATCTCACTGGCCTGTGAAACCTAGACAATGAACGTGTTCACAAACGAGTAGGACAAGTTCAGAGTCAGTAGTTGTGGGGGCAAAACAGAAATAGCATAGAGGATGATGGGCAGCTACTTCCAAAATGTTGACCACTGACGCACAAGTCTCCTGACAGTGCAGCACGCTTGGCTCACTGAAGAGAGAAAGGCCACAATGGCTGGCGCATGGGGTGGGCCTGGAGGTGCGAGGCAGAGACTAGTAGGAGAGGAGGTTGAGGGGGAGGCGGGGGCCAGATGTGAGACTTTTGTGAAAGGCAGGCGGCCTGTCGAGCTGTGAGCGCTGTGTAGTTGCTGTCATCCTTGACCTGTGCCCTCTGGCTTGAGGACCTACTTTATGTTGAGCCCCGCAGGAGGACGAAGAGGTCCTAACAGGACATCTTACTGTCGAAACCCACTCTGTGAGCCAGGATCCTCCGGGGGCTCTGGCGGAGGCCACGCTTCCAGCGCGTCTGTGACCAGTGTCCGTTCCCGTACCAGGTAAAGCACCTGCTGTCGGCTCCCGGGAGCAGTGTGGACGAGGCTCTCCTTGACTGGGTTGTGATATCCTAGATGGCAGGTGGGGACTGGGGGTGGGGGGCGGCAGCAGAAAAGACCTAGAGGGAGCTTGGCTGAGGGCGGTTACAAGGATAGAGCAGGCACTAAACCCAAGGGCCTGGATTCCAGTTCAAGTTCTGCACCTGAATTGCTGGTGACTTGGACAAGTTTCCTCCCCTCCTTGAGCCTTTTTCTCCTCCTCTGTAAAATGAGGTTAATATTTCCTTCCTCCCTTGGAGTGTTGGAAGTCCTGAATAAGATTAGGAATAGGAAAAGGCTTTGACAGGCAGGAGAGAGGGTACTCCATCCTTGCAATGAGCTGTTTCTCTAGCCTTACCCCACAATCCGGGGCCCCAGAGCCATTCCGGGTAGGGATCTCAGGTCAGCTCCACTCCTCTCCCTTCCTCTTTCCTTTCCTTTCTTTCTCTCCTTTGCTTTTCTTGCTTAGATTTATTTATTTATTTAAAAGTGGAGAGAGATGGGGCCGATCCTGAGGCCTAGTGGGTGAAGCTGCCACCAGCAGTGCCGGCATCCCATATGAGCGCCAGTTCGAGTCCCGGCTGCTCCATTTCTGACCCAGCTCTCTGCTATGCCCTGGGAAAGCAGTAGAAGATGGCCCAAATCTTTGGGCCCCTGCAACTGTATGGGGGACTTGGAAGAAGCTCCTGGCTCCGGCTTGAAATTGGCCCAGCTTCAGCCATTGCTGCCATTTGGGGAATGAACCAGGAGATGGAAGACTTCTCTGTCTTTCTGCCTATCTGTAACTCTACCTTTCAAATAAATAAATAATTCTTTAAAAAATAAAATAAAAGGGGGGAGAGAGAAACAGATTTTTTTTTGGACAGGCAGAGTGGATAGTGAGAGAGACAGAGAGAAAGGTCTTCCTTTTTGCCGTTGGTTCACCCTCCAATGGCTGCTGCGGCCGGTGCATCGTGCTGATCCGAAGGCAGGAGCCAGGTGCTTCTCCTGGTCTCCCATGCGGGTGCAGGGCCTAAGGACTTGGGCCATCCTCCACTGCCTTCCCGGGCCATAGCAGAGAGCTGGACTGGAAGAGGGGCAACCGGGATAGAATCCGGCACCCCAACCGGGACTAGAACCCGGTGTGCCGGCACCGCAAGGCAGAGGATTAGCCTGTTAAGCCATGGCGCCGGCTGAGAGACAGATCTTTTATCTGGGCCAAGCCAAAACTAGGAGTCTGGAACTCCATTTGGGTCTTTGACATGGGTGCAGGGCCCCAAGCCTTTGGGCCATCGTCCACTGCCTTCCCAGGTGCATCAGCAGGGAGCTGGATCAGAAGCAGAGCAGCTGGGACTGCAACAGGCACCCTGATGTGGTCTGACTGCGCCGCGAGCAGCTCAGCCTGCTTTGCTTCAGCACCAGCCCTTCTGGTCCGCTTCCAATGTCGTTCCCTCCCACCTCCAGGAGCAGTTCTGGGACAGGCCTCTCCAGTCCTCCACTGGCCACCCAGACGGTTGTGCCTCTACAGCACTGTAAGATCCCCGAGCTGCCAGTCCAGGCCAGCATTCTGTTTGAGTTGCAGCTCTTCTTCTGCCAGCTTATAGCCCTCTTCGTCCACTACATCAACATCTACAAGACAGTGTGGTGGTATCCACCCTCCCACCCACCCTCCCACACCTCCCTGGTAGGTGCCCAGCCAGGGCCAGCTCTGTGTGTGTCTGTGCGTGTTCTGTGTGGGTATTAGACATGGTTGGTTCAGCTTAGTGTAGCCTACAAAGCACCACTGTGGTGCTTTGGGCCCTGTGCTGGGCTCGGCATAGGATGTGCAGAAGGAACAAAAACTAATGATTTCTTGAGTATTGCTAGAGGGCTTATGTTTCACTCTGGGCATTGTAAGGGGAATGGAGATGACTCTGATACAGGTTTGCCTAAAGCAGCTCCGGGTCTTAAGGCCTGTAGGGGAGGTGAGTGTGTCCAGGGGAGGAAGGAGCTCTGTGAAGAAGAAAGGGTGCAGGGACAGGGGCATGGGTGTTAGGAGCAGGAGGGCCTGCACAGCACTCCCTCGGCCCCAGGGACTGCCCACTTCCCTTCTCTGGGTCCTGGGGTACTCCTCTAGGTACTTTCCTGGCCTGACTTAGCGGGAGGCCTATTCAGAGGATGGGGACAGCCTCTGTGGAAAGGACCGGGCAGGGGGAGGCTGGTGTCTGGGGAAGGGGCCCATGTGACCCCCAGGCCTCTGCCTCCGACAGAACTTCCACCTGATCGACTTCAACTTGCTGATGGTGACCACCATCGTTCTGGGCCGCCGCTTCATTGGGTCCATCGTGAAGGAGGTGACTGGGTCCTAGAGGCTGGCCAGGGACGTTGGGATCCCCTCTCCCCCTGGGGGCGCCCAGGAGACATGCCCAACATTTCAACCCTGACATTTCCTTGGGGCTCTCTTTGGACGTGGTTGAAGGACGTTAACCACATCCCAGTGGCTTTCGGCATTTATGGGGCATTGGAGAGAAGGATTCGCCTTGGCACACTCGACCCAACCTGCTGTGCCACCTGTCCCTGGGTGGGATCACAGGCCATGCGGGGTGCGGGGGGCTGGGGCATAGCCCCTGTGGCCTCCATCCAAGGCCCCTTCCCATCCTATCTCGCCCTGACCCAGGCTTCTCAAAGGGGGAAGGTCTCCCTCTTTCGCTCCATCCTGCTGTTCCTCACCCGCTTCACCGTTCTCACGGCAACAGGCTGGAGTCTGTGCCGGTCCCTCATCCACCTCTTCAGGACCTACTCCTTCCTGAACCTCCTGTTCCTCTGCTATCCGTGAGTACCCCTGCCCTGCGCCCCCACTGCCTAGCACCTGGGCCCTGAGCTCGCCGTGCGTGCGGCTGTGACACTGTAATTTGTGTTTGGAGACTCCCAGGCAGTCAGCGACCACGTCCTCCCACGTTGTGTGGTGACCTCCCCCTGAAGCAGGGCGCTTAGACTTCATTGCAGAAGAAGGTGGGCCTCACTTGCTCCTGCTGCTGCCCCTGCGGTCAGAGGAGGACTCAGATCCGTGTGGAGCCCTAGGGAGTCCAAGGGGAATGCACAGGCCGCCTCTCCCCCCTCCCTGTTTGCTTTCCTTTCCCTGTCTCTCTGTGTGTCTCAGTGGTTGTGTAATCTCTTGGTGCTTCCCTGGGTCCGGATCTTGGCAAGCGCCTGCATGTTTGCATGTCTCTGCGTGCGTGTCTCTGCCCGTACGTGCATGTGTATGTGTCTGTCTTGGTGTCTGTTTTGTTCACTCACTCATTCCATCTCACCCGGATTGTTGAGGATGGAGAAATAGTGTCTGGGAAGAGACCAGGACTGCCCCCTTCGTAGCCTGGAATTGGGAGGACTTTGATGGGGTGTCCAGTCTGGCTGCTGTGTGCCAGGCTCCTGGCTGCCTGGGGATTGGCAGTTATTTCTCAACACTGGGCTTTGTGGTTCATGAACCTCCTCAGTCTGGTCAGCCCTCATCCCTGAAAGCTTTCGACCTGGACTGCTCCTCCCTCTACTCTGCATGACCAAAAAGGCAGGGGAGCCCCACCCTCCTTGCTCCACTTCTACCTAATTTTTAATTTTAAGCGTGACAGATGTGTCTTACATAAAAACATTAGACTTTATAGAACCATTTAATAGAAAATGAAGGTCCCGTGGAATCTGAGTCCCCAGAAATCTTATTTTCCAAACATTCTCTATGCTAGTACCTGCATATACACTTTTTTAAAACAAATGGGATTGTGTTATGCATGATATTACATCATTTGCTGCAGTCTTCACACAATCATGGGCCTTGGATATTTTCCCTGGCAGTACATACGGGTCTGCCACATTTCTTTACTGGCCTCATAGTGTTCTGTTGTGTGGAATTTTAGCAATTTGTTTTATTTGTCTATTGTTGGTAAACTTCTGAGTTGTTCCTCGCTTTTTCTTGTTCATAGCAGGCAGGGCGCATTCTTTTATATACATCTTTGCACACCTGTCCAATATTTCTGCACAGCAGAGTCTCAGAAGTATTATACCAAATGATACATCCATTTACATTTTTTATAGTGACTAGCAAATTGCTCTTCAAAAGGATTATCCTGGCTGAAACTGTCATTAACTGCCTTGCCTTAGTTTAACGCTTTCTAGTTAGTACCTGATGAGTCCACTCTAGACACAGGAATCATCCAGTGTTCATATGTTGCTTTCTTTTTTATTTCATTTTACTAATTTTTTTAAGATTTATTTATTTTTATTTGAAAGGCAGAATTACACAGAGATTGAGAGAGAGAGACATCTTCCATCCACTGGTTCACTCCCCAAATAGTCACAGTAGCTAAAGCTGGGCTGATCTGAAGCCAAAAACCAGGAGCTTCTTTCAGGTCTTTCACGTGGGTGCAGGGGCCCAAACACTTTGGGCCATCCCCCGCTGCTTTCCTAGGCGCATTAGCAGAGAGCTGGATTGGAAGAGGAGCAGTGAGGATTCAAACTGGTGTCCATATGGGATACTGGTGCTGCAGGTTGCAGCTTTGCCTACTACACCACAGCACTGGCCCCTTTTGTTGTTTTTGTTTGTTTGTTTTTGTTTTTTTAAGATTTATTTATTTGAGAGGTAGAGTTACAGAAGAGAGGGAGAGACAGAGAGAAAGGTCTTCCATCTGCTGGTTCACTCCCCAAATGGCCGCAACAGCCGGAGGTGGGCAGATCTGAAGCCAGGAGCCAGGAGCTTCTTCTGGGTCTCCCACGTGGGTGCAGGGGCCCAAGGACTTGGTCCATCTTCTGCTTTCCTAGGCCATAGCAGAGAGCTGGATTGGAATAGGAGCAGCCGGGACTTGAACTGGTGTCCATAGGGGATGCTGGTGCTGCAAGCTACTATGCCACAGCACTGGCCCCTCCTCTTTTTTATTTTATAATTTTAAATTTCTTATTGATACAGTACAGAAACATTATAAAAATGAAATCCAGTTGTGCCAAAAATGTAAAACAGTAGCCTTCAAACCTGCCCTGCAGATTTCCCGGCCCCTTTTCTAAAGCATCTCTTTCACTCTCTAATGTTAAGTATTTTTCAAGTTGCTGCTGTAATTCTAGTATCCTTGTACCTTAGTGTATTCCTTTTTAACATTTATTAACTGATTCTGTAATTGGATTATAGGCTCACATTCTTACAATTCAAGCAGTATGAGTAGAGTGAAGAAGTCTCCTGTAACTGCTGCCTCCCAGCCACCTGGTTTCCCACTGAAGAGGCCGTCACCAGTGTGTTCTGTGCACCTGCAAGCGCACGACACACTCGCGTGCACATGCGCATTGATTCCTTGCAATGGCTCACCTCCCATCCCTGCTGTTCCCAATATTTGATAACTGTTAGGATTCTTAATTATCTTTTTTAAAGATAATTTTTTATCTTTAAAGATAATTATTGAAAGTCAGAATACAGAGAGAGGAGGAGAGAAAGAGAGAGAGATTATCTTCCATTCACTGTTTATTCCCTAAATGGTTGCAATGGTTAGGATTGGGCCAAACTGAAGCCAGGAGCCAGAATCTAGAAGCTAGGAGGTTCAACCGAGTCTCCCTCGTGGATGCAGGGTGGGCTGGCTTCCCCTGCTTTCCCAGGCTCGTTAGGAGGGAGCTGGATCAGAAGTAAAGCAGCCAGAACTTCAGCCAGCACTCCGATGCTGGCATCACCTGCTACATAAAACTGCTAGTCCCTTTTTTAATTTTCTGTTGATTATCTTGAATCCCTTTTGTGTAAGATAAGCATATTGGTAACCCCCCTACCCATCCACCTTTATACCTCTCACACTTCCTGGCAGCTGTACTCTTTTCTTTTTTAAAAAAAGATTTATTTGGGGCCAGTGCTGTGGCATAGCAGGTAAAGCCACTGCCTGCAGTGCCAGCATCCCATATGATCACTGGTTTGAGTCCTGGCTGCTCCACTTCTGATCCAGCTGTCCGCTATGGCCTGGGAAGGCAGTGGAAGATGGCCCAGGTCCTTGGGCCTCTGCACCTGCACGGGAGAGCTAGAGGAGGCTCCTGGCTCCTGGCTTCAGCTCTAGCTGTTGGGGCCATCTAGGGAGTAAACCAGCAGATGGAAGACTCTCTCTCTCTCTCTCTCTCTCTCTCTCTCTCTGCCTCTCCTCTCTGTGTGTAACTCTTGACTCTCAAATAAATAAATAAATCTTAAAAAACAATATTTATGTACTTGAAAGGCAGAGTGACGGAGAGGGAGACACACACACAGAGATGCTTCCATCCATCTACTGGTTCATTCCCCAAATGGCTGTAACAGCTAGATCTGAGCAAGGCTGAAGCCAGGAGGCTGGAATAGGGATTCCCAAGTGGGTGGCAAGGGCCCATGTACTTGGGCCATCTTCTGCAGCTTTCCCAGATGCATCAGCAGGCAGCTGGATCAGAAATGGAGCAGCCGTGACTCAAACCAGCACTCCAGAGTGGGATGCTGGTATTGCAGGCAGTGGTTTAATCCACTGCACCATAACACCGCCCCTGTACTCTTATCTGTATTTGGTGAAGCTTGACATTCACATTCTCCTGTATAGTCATATTTAAGTCTCCTTTTCTTTGTCTAAAGCTAATTCTAAAAATTTTTGATATGACAATGTATATGAAAATATCACTGACTGCAGGGCCCAGTTGTGTGCACAGATGACATTTCTTCTCTATAATTAACTGAATTATAATCTTGGGCCTCTTAAAAAAAGAATGTTCCTAGTTTCAAGATAAAATTATTTCACTTTTCTTACATTCCATCAATTGCTTAAAATCATGCCACATTGCTTCATATTTAAATTGTAGCTTTCTTATATAGCTTTTTATTTTTCTTGGAGTTCTAATTGCCTTTCTTTTTTCTTGTTGACAAAAGAATGATGGGCCTTCAGCATGTCCTCAAGTTTATGCAGCCTCTCAGTCATGCTACCTGTTGCCTGGAGTCCATTTCCCCCAGAGACTTCCCTCCTGGAGCCCTCAGCCTCCTGCTCCAGTGGGAGCGCTTGCTCTTTAGGCCTGCTGTGCAGCTCCCAGCCTGGGACTTCCCTTCGCTGCCCTCCTGGCTTGGATCCACTGTTTCCTGGATCCCATGTCTTCCTTTTTCTTGATTTTCTCCCTTATTTTGATGGAGTACGTTATCAGGTAATTTCCTCAATAATGGGTCTGTGGGAGGTATATACATTCTGAATCCTTGCATGTCGAAAAATGTCTTTATTCTACCCTCATACTCGGTCAGTAGTCTGGCTGAATGTAGAGCTCTAAGTTCAAATCCGTATTCTCTCTGAAGTGTGAAGATGCTCATCATCTCTCACATACAGTCCTGCTAGTGAGAAGTCTGAGCCAGTTTGAGTTCAGTTCTTTGTAGATGACCCTTCCCCACTTTCTGAAAGCTCTTGGGAATATTCTGCTTGTCTTTGTTTGAAATCTCACGACAACGTTTCTGGTATGGGACTTCCGTCATCATCCTATCAGCACTGGAACTTCTTAAATATGGAGATTTGGGTACTTCAGCTGAGAGAAATTTTCTTTTGTTGTTTCTTTAACAGTGTCTTCCTCCCTTTTTTTTCTGTCCATCAGATGGTAGACCTCATAGATCCAGTCATCTGTTTCTCTTATTTTCTCTCGTATTTTCCGTTTCTCTCCGCCTCTCCATTTTTCTGCCCCGTCCTTCTTTCTTTCCTTCTCTTTCTCTTTGCTTTGTCTTCAGAGAGATTTCCTTGATTTTGCCTTCCAGCTTTTTATTGAGGTTTTTTTGAGCAATCATATTTCCTATTTCTAAGACCTCTTGTTTTCTGAATGTTCTTTTCTCATAGCATCCTGTTCATGTTTTTAAAATCTCTTATGTTCTTTTAATTTTGTCTTTCCGCTGGGGTCAGTTTCTCTGTTTCATGCTGGTTGTGTAAGTGCGGTTGGTTTCTTTGGTGGTCCAGGATGCTTCCGAATGACAGACTAAGCAGCAGGAGTGCACTTTCTCTCCCTGCAGCACTGGTAGGTGGTAGGAGATTTGACAGTTCCAGGTGCATGGTGGGGCACGCTGGCAGGCAGCCTTTGCTTTCGGATGAATGAATGGTGTGCTGTAGGACAGCAAGGGAGCAGGGCGTTACCCTAAGACGCCTCCATCGAAAGGGCAGGCATTGGACGGCGCGCTGAGCTGCAGCTTGTGATGCCCACATCCCATGTGAGAGTGCTGGGAATCGAGTCTCACCTGCTCGTGCGCACCCTGGGAGACAGCAAATGATGGCTCAGGTGCCTGGGCCTCTGCCGCTGACATGGGAAACCCAGATGGAGGTCCTAGCTCCTACCTGCAGTCTGGTCCAGCTGTAGCTGTTGTAGGCACTTGAGGAATGAGTCAGCGGAGGGACGATCTCTTTCTCTGTCATTTTGCTTTTCAAATAAACATAAATAAATCTTTTTTAAAATGCCACCATTAGAGACCTCTGCTTTCTTCAGTTCAGTTTCTCTGGGGTGGAGAATAAAGGTACTGACCCTCCTTCTTTTTTTTTTTTTTTTTTTAGATTTTTAAACTTTTTTTTTCTCATGTTTATTTATTTTCATCTATTTGAAAGGCAGAGCAACAGAGAGAGTACATGCATGGCTGTCCACTGGTTTATTCTCCAAATGCCCACAATAGATATGACTGGGCCAGGCTGAAACCAGGAGTCCAGAACTCCATCCGGATCCCCCACACAGGTGGCAGAATCCCAAGTACTTGGGCCACTGCCTCCAGGATGTATTAACAACAAGTTGGATCAGAAGTGGAGCAGGGCTGGTGCTGTGGCATAGTGAGCTAAGCTTGCCTGCCGCACCCAAATCCTATATGGGTGTAGTTTGGGTTCCAGCTAATCCTCTTCCGATCCAGCTCTTGTGGCCTGGGAAAGCAGTAGAAGATGACCCAAGTCCTTGGGCCCCTGCACCCGCGTAGGAAACCTGGAAGAGGCTCCTGGCTCCTGGCTTTGGATAGGCTCAGCTCTGGCACAAGGTCCATCTGGGGAGTGAACCAGCGGATGGAAGACCTCTCTCTCTGTCTCTCCCTCTCTCTGTAACTCTGCCTTTCAAATAAATAAATAAATAAATAAATAATTTTTTTTTTTTAAAGTGGAGCAGCTAGGCCTTGAACTGGCACTCTAGTACAGGATGAGGGTGTTAGAAAGCTGCCTTCACCTGCCGTACCACAATGCCCACAGGGACTGACTCTTTGAAGACAGATCTGTTTAATCTCATTTGTTCAGGCCTGCTTCTGACTTGTCCCCTCTATCAAATTTGCCCATTTGAAGCCAGATCTGTCTTGGCTCCTCTGGGCAGATAAACTCCACACTCAGTTTTCTCATGGTGTGGTCTAGACTTAGGCCATCCAATTTGGTAGCTGCCAGCGACCTGTGTTACTGAGCATTTGGAATGGGATAGTCTGTTTGAGATGTGCTTTAAGTGTAACACATCCACTAGATTCAAAAGACTTGGTACAACAACAAAAAAACACTAAAACATCTCACCAACAAATATTCAATGTTGAAATGATAATATTTTACCTATATTGGGTGAAGTCAAATAAAATATGAAAATTAATTTCGTCTTTTCTTAGTAGTGCTACTAGAAATTGTACATTACTAGTGACTCGCTGTATTTCTGTTGGAAACTGTTGCTCTTGACCAGCGGTGGGGAATGTCCAGCCCCTGGGCCGTGTAAGACCTGCAGAATTATGTGGTCTGGCCCTGCCAAGGCAACCTCAGGTGCACTGAAAATTCATTACATGTAAGCAGACTCTTGGTTTTTTGTTTTTTTGTTTTTTTTTCTTTTGAAAGGTACAGTTACAGAGAGAGTTCTTCCATCTGCTGGCTCATTCCCCAAATGGCCACAACAACGGGCTGGGTCAGGCCAAGGCCAGGAGCCAGGAGCTTCATCCAAGTCTTCCACATGAGGGTAGGGGCCTAAGCACTTGGGCCATCCTCCACTGCTTTCCCAGGTGCATTAACAGGGAACTGAATCTAAAGTGGAGCAGCTGGGACTCGAACCTGTGCCTATATGGGATGCCAACACTGCAGATGGAGGATTAACCTATGCTACAGTGCCATAGCAGGCTCATTTTTTAAAAATTTATTTGTTTATTTAAAGATTTATTTATTTGAAAGGTAGAGTTACAGAGAGGCAGAGAGAGAGAGAGAGAAAGTCTTCCATCTGCTGGTTCACTTCCGAAATGGCCACAATGGCCAGAGCTGTGCCAATCAGAAGCCAGGAGCTACGAGCCTCCTCCAAATCTCCCACGTGGGAGCAGGGGCCCAAGGACTTGAGCCGTCTTCCACTGCTTTCCCAGGCCATAGCGGAGAGCTGGATTGGAAGTGGAGCAGCTGGGATTTGAACTGGCGCCCATATGGGATGCATTGCAGGCAGCGACTTTACCTACTACGCCACAGCATCGGCCCCTGCAGGTTCATTTTAAGCTGATAACTGTGTAGGGCCCATTAAAGAAGTTATAAATACACACATGGCCCTTGACAGAAAGAAAGTTCCCCACCACTTTGCCAGAGATGGTTTCTTCCTTATCTGTCAACACATTTCCATCTGCTTCCTAAATTTTACTTCTTTTTTTTTTTTTTGACAGGCAGAGTGGACAGTAGAGGGAGACAGAGAGAAAGGTCTTCCTTTCTGCCGTTGGTTCACCCTCCAATGGCCGCCGCGCTGTTCTGATGGCAGGAGCCAGGTGCTTCTCCTGGTCTCCCATGGGGTGCAGGGCCCAAGGACTTGGGCCATCCTCCACTGCACTCCCTGGCCACAGCAGAGAGATGGCCTGGAAGAAGGGCAACCGGGACAGGATCGGTGCCCCGACCGGGACTAGAACCCGGTGTGCTGGCGCCGCAAGGCGGAGGATTAGCCTACTGAGCCGCGGCGCCGGCCTGCTTCCTAAATTTGTCAAAATCATTTATGTACTTTTGACTCCTCCCCCCTCTTTTTTTTTTTTTTTTTGGCCAATATGGAGTCATTTTCCACATTTATACTGTCATGTGTTGAATGTAGGGATAGGAAGAAATTTGCTATCTTGCATGTGAAGCTGCTTCTAACTTCTGGCCTGTTGGAGAACTCATTTATTGTCATGAAATAATTTAATTCATCACAGGATCTATCTGGAGTCCTTTTTAGAGGCAAAGCCAGGGGGCTTCCTAAGTGCTTGCCTTTGAGTCCAAGTCTCCTCTGTGTTCACATTAGAGCCCCCGCCACCTCTTTCCTACAAGGTGTTTGCAAAATCCCCCTTCAGTCATCTTTCCTACTCCTTCAGAATCATTGGCCTCCTTAGAGACAGAATCACACTGATCTACTCTGAGCCAGTTACTTAGTTGGGTGTTGTTCAAGGACTAACAGAGCCCAAGCTGAGCATCCCTAATCCAAAAATCCAAAATGGGAAATTCCACACTGCAGAACTTTGTTTCCTGCATAAGATTATTTAAAATATTATATATAAAATTACCTTCAGGCCTAAGGTATACGTGAGACATTAATTAGTTTCATGTTTAGACTTGGGTCATATCCTCAAGATAACTCATTATGTATACTCAAATATTCCAAAATCCAAACTCTGAACTATCCCTGATCCCAAGCTTCTGGGATAAGGCACACTCAACCTGTATTTCTGAAAACTCAGGGTAGAGAAGCAATACAAACTATGGAACTCGGGCAGATTAAGATTAAGGAAACTGAGGCTTATTAAGGTTGAGCAACTTGCCTTAAATCACAGCGCTAGCAGGTGGCAGAGCTGGAATTCAGGCCTGTTTGACCATAAAGATTATGCTGTTGGCCATAATTTTTTTTTTTTTTTTTGACGGGCAGAGTTAGACAGTGAGATAGAGACAGAGAGAAAGGTCTTCCTTTTTCCGTTGGTTCACCCCCCAAGTGGCTGCTGCGACCTGCACACTGTGCCGATCCGAAGCCAGGAGCCAGGTGCTTCTCCTGGTCTCCCATGCGGTTGCAGGGCCCAAGCACTTGGGCCATCCTCCACTGCACTCCAGGGCCACAGCAGAGAGCTGGCCTGGAAGAGAGGCAACCGGGACAGAATCCGGTGCCCCGACTAGGACTAGAATCCGGTGTGCCTGCACCAAAGGCGGAGGATTAGCCTAATGAGCCGTGGCACCGCCCGGCCATAATTTTCTAAGATATTTTATTTAACCTTAACGCAGGAAGGATGCTGGTATCTCCTGCTTTTTTTTTTTTTTTAAGAATTTTTTTATTTATTTGAAAGACATAGTTACAGACAGAAGTAGAGCCGAGAGAGAGAGAGGAGGTCTTCCATTCTGCTTGTTCACTCCCCAAATGACCACAATGGCCAGAGCTGAGCTGATCCAAAGCCAGGAGCTTCTTACAGGTCTCCCACAGCGGTGCAGGGGCCCAAAGAGTTGGAACGTCTTCTGCTGCTTTCCCAGGCCACAGCAAAGAGCTGGATCAGAAGAAGAGCAGCCAGAACTTGAACTGGCACCTTCAGTGCTGCAGGCTGTGGCTTTAACCTCCTGCACCGCAGTGCCAGCCCTCCTCCTCCTTCTTTTTTTCTTTTTTAAAGACTTATTTATTTATTTGAAAGCCAGAGTTACAGAGAGGCAGAGAGAGAAAGAGAGATCTGGCCGGCACCTCGGCTCACTAGGCTAATCTTCCGCCTGCAGCGGTGGCACACCGGGTTCTAGTCCTGGTCGTGGCACCGGATTCTGTCCTGGTTGCCCTTCTTCCTGTCCAGCTCTCTGCTGTGGCCCAGGAGTGCAATGGAGGATGGCCCAAGTGCTTGGGCCCTGCACCCCATAGGAGACCAGGAGAGGCACCTGGCTCCTGGCTTCAGTTCAGCGCGATGCGCTGGCTGCAGCACGCCGGCCGCAGCGGCGATTGGAGGGTGAACCAACAGCAAAGGAAGACCTTTCTCTCTGTCTCTCTCTCTCGCTGTCCACTCTGCCTGTCAAAAAAAGAAAAGAAAAGAAAGAGAGATCTTCCATCTGCTGGTTCATCCCCAGATGGCCACAACAGCCAGAGCTGCACCAGTCTGAAGCCAGGAGCCAGGAGCTTCTCCCACACGGGCATCCCCATTTTATAGACCAGAAAACAGCAACCCAAGGAAGCTGAGTTACTTGTTCAAGGACACTTGAATATCACTCTTGGGACTCCAAAAAGTGCTGTTAAGAAATGCAGCATTGTCACTGACCCTAACCCATGGTAGCCCAGGGACCTTTTCAGGCGGTGTCATTCTGGGAGCTGGGGAATTTGAGAGGCCCCAAAATGAAAGAGAAAACTACTTATAAAAAGCACCTCCCGTGATGTGCTGCACATTGTGCCTGGCGCTCACTCACTCTGTATAATTTCTTTTTTTAAGATTTATGTATTTATTTGAAAGGCAGAATTACAGAAGGCAGAGGCAGAGAGAGAGAAAGGTCTTCCATCTACTGGTTCACTCCCCAAATGGCTGTAAAAGCCAGAGCTGGGCCGATTCGAAGCCAGGAGCCAGGAGCTTCTGGGTCTCCCACACAGGTGCAGGAACCCAAGGACTTGAGCCATCTTCTACTGCTTTCCCAGGCCATAGCAGAGAGCTGGATCAGAAGTGGAGCAGCCAGGACTTGAACCGGTGTCCATATGGGATGCCGGCACTGCAGGTGGTGGCTTTACCTGCAATGCCACAGTGCCAGCCCCTGTATAAATTACTCTTCCAGGCTGTCTCACAGTACCAGCCACACATTCAGAAAACAATGCCTTGGCTAATTAGCTCCAAGCCTGCCCTAAAGGTGCTGCTCAAGGAGAGGGAACTGACGTGTCCCAGGGCCCATAGCCGGGCCTGGCGCATCACAGGTGAATATTTGTTGCTGTTCTTTGCTTCCTGCCAGCTACAGAGCTGCCTCTCTCATGTCCACAAGTACCATGCCCCTGTTCTCTGGCGTTGTGTGCACTTCTGATTCACTCATTACTTGTGGTGATTTGTGAGTATCTGTGTCCATCTGCAGTACCAGATAGTCCAGCCTTGAGCCTGGCTCTGTTTCTTCCTTACTAATTGTGTAGCGTCTGGGAATTCACCTCTGAGCCCCAGCTTCCTCAGCACAAAAGGGGACAGAATGACGGGACCTAGCGCTTAATGTTCTCACAAGAAAAGAGGGTACGAGTGAAGCGTTCAGCACAGTGTCTGGGGCGTGGGCTGTGCCCTGCGGATGTGGGCCGTTCCGATTGTTGTCAGCCATCACTAGGCCGTGAGGGCAGGGCCTTGTCTCTGCTTCCTGCTGCCCTCCAGTGCTTGGCATATACTCAGTGTGTGCACTCCACGTGTGTTGAATGGCTGACCATTGGTGGGAGGATGAATGGGTGGGAAGAGGGGTAAATCCTGCCCCTGGGCAGCCAGGAAGCTGAGGCCTGGGGAGGAAGAAGCCTCCGCCTCATGGGCAGGCCGGCCCTTACCATTGTCTTCCGCAGCAGGTTTGGGATGTACATTCCGTTCCTGCAGCTCAACTGTGATCTCCGCAAGACGAACCTCTTCAGCCACGTGGCCTCCATGGGGCCGCGTGAGGCAGTGAGCGGCCTGGCCAGGAGCCGGGACTACCTGCTGACGCTGCGGGAAACGTGGAAGCAGCACACGCGACAGCTGTATGGCCCGGACGCCATGCCCACCCACGCCTGCTGCCTGTCGCCCAGCCTCATCCGCAGCGAGGTGGAGTTCCTCAAGATGGATTTCAACTGGCGCATGAAGGAGGTGCTCGTGAGCGCCATGCTGAGCGCCTACTACGTGGCCTTTGTGCCTGTCTGGTTTGTGAAGGTGTGTAGCTCCGCCCAGGGAGGTAGAGGGCCCTGCCCCCTCCTCCTTACCCTGCTGGGACTTCACCACCCTGCTTGTCCCCTGGGAGCCCCCCTGATTGGATAGATAACTCTGCTGTTTCTTGATGGGATTTCCCACCTGTTCTGCTCTGGAGAACTGGAGGAGCTGCTGTCTCCACCTTAGAATGCAGACAACAGAAGTCACTGGGAGGAAGTGACCTAAGCGAGGTCACCCAGCCCATGGGGAGACCTGGCGATGTTCAGAATTGCTGATAACAAAGAGCAGTGACTGTTTCAGTGGCTCTTCTCACAGGGCCATGCCACAGTTTGCTTCATCATTAAGTAGGGAAGCCGGGGTTCCTCCAGATCGGAATGACCCAAGGCCTGTGCTCATTCTTGCTCATCTGACCTCCTGGGAAGGTGCCTCCCCTGCTGCACAGGACATGTCCGCTGAGTGACTGAGGTTGGCGGGACTTCCTGTCTCTTGAGCACCTGCAATACGCTAGGAGCTTCCGTGTGTATTTCAATCCTCCAGACACCTCTCAGAGGTAGCTGGTGGTTGCTCTTACCCTCATTCAACAGATGAAGAAACTAAGGCACAGAGAAATAAATGCCTTGCCCAAAGTCACAGAGTTAATAAGCAGCAGAGCCGAGGTTTGAATTCAGGTCTGCTGGACCCCAGAGCCTGTGTGCTGGTTCACAGTGGGAGGCAGTGGGAGCAGTTTTTCTGTGTAGAAATCTGACTAGTGCAGTAGGCACAAGGCCTAAGCCTTCTTTGGTAGGTCTTTGATTCTTGGTTTCAGGAAGGCTCCCCAGGATTGTCCTAACCTCCAAGGCAGGTAGAATCAGGGAAGGGAGAGGGTGTGGAGACCATTCTAGCACCCAGGCCTCACTCACCTCCTGCTGCCCCCAGAACACACATTACTACGACAAGCGTTGGTCCTGTGAGCTCTTCCTGCTGGTGTCCATCAGCACCTCCGTGATCCTCATGCAGCACCTGCTGCCTGCCAGCTACTGTGACCTGCTGCACAAGGCCGCTGCCCATCTGGGCTGCTGGCAGAAGGTGGACCCAGCGCTGTGCTCCAACGTGCTGCAGCATCCGTGAGTTGCCCTTCCTTGCTCTACCCGCCCCCGCCCCCCAAGCCCTCCTGGCCAATGTCCAGAGTCACTTGCCCACCCACCCATTGATTGATTCAGTGAGTGAGCCAATAGTTACTGAGCTTGTCTTGTATATTAGGCCTGTGTCCAGGGTTGGGGACACACTTGGGCTAGCTTCTGGGACTTGAATCAGCCCTCCGAGATGGGCTGCCAGTGTTGCAAGCGACAGCCTAACCTGCTGAGCCCCAATAACGAGACATGCTCCCTGTTCTTGGGTACCTTGCAGTGTACTGGAGATGGAAGGGGGACACGTGATAAAAGCTCACAGACTTTGTCATTCACTGATTTATTTATTCAGTCATTGATGAATTTGTTGGGCAGTCAGTCGTTGCTTCACTCCTTTTTCATTTGTTCATCCACTCGATCATTAGATCACCTGCTCTTTCCGCAGACTTGACTTCTCCATGTACATTTACATTATGGTTCCAATGCTTGTACTGAGCCAAGGAGAGCCGTGGAGGATTTTGAACAGTGAGGGGACCCATTCCCAGGTGTGCTTTGGAAACTCAGCGTTGGTAACAGGACAGTTGGTAGGATAGCCTATGGTGAATCCTGGAGAGCCACGGGAGGACATAACAGATGAGATTCTCAATGAGTTCACAGTCTGGTGGGGGAGCTAGCTTTGCACACAAGTGTTTGGACCAGCGGGGTGAAGACGCCTGGCTGCATGGTGGCACCACACCCAGAGCAGAGGCAGAAATCACCTGCTCAGGAGCCATGAGGTGCTAGGCTCTCCTCCCCTCAGCTTGGCTCATCCCCCTTAGGTGTCTGTCAGCATTCCTGTTGCCCTTGATCAAAGCACTTTTCGCTCCAGGTTATACTAATTTTCCTGCCTGTATTCCCTCACTAGACTGGAAGCTCCTCAAAGCCAGGACCACCTCTGAATCACATCTGAGTCTTGGGTCCAGGACGAGGCCAGGCAGAGAGGAGGCCCCTAGGACAGGTTTGTAGAGGTCAGCCCGTGGAGAAGCAGAGATGCCGAGGGAGGCCACAAAAGCCGAGCCTCCTGGTGTTGGCCCTCTGCACCAGGCAGGTCCATCCCTTTCAGGCTTGGACCAGGTGGTTCAGAAGAGCAACTGGGGATTGCTGAATGGGCCAGAAACGGGGGTGGCTTAGCCTCAGGCTCTGAGGGCAGGGAGAATCAGGACGATGGAAGTGGAGGGGGTGTCTTGCCCAGAGGTTAAGATGCCGCTTGAACACCTGCATCCCATATTGGAGCGCCTGGGTTCAAGTCCCAGCCCCTCTTCTGATTCCAGCTTCCTGCTAATGTGTGCGCTGGAGGGCAGTGGGCAGTGCTCAGCCGGTTGGATCCCTGATACCATATGGGAGACCCAGGTGGATTTCATGGCCCGGCCCAGCCAGGGCTGCTCACATGCTCTCTTTCTCTCTGCCTTTCAAATATATAAAAATATAATTTAAAAAAGAAAAAAGAATATAAAACTTAGCTGATTAGGAGAATAAAGCTGTCCTTGGCTCACTTTACTCATCAGGTAAGATTCGTGTTTGTTTGCGTGGTTTCCTGCTAACGACCAGGGTCCTGCCAGGCTTGTCTGCCTCATCTCTTCCCATGGGCAGCTCGCACTCCAAGCTCGCCAGATGGAACTTCAGGTCCTCACGTGCTTTCCCCGGCTCCGCAGCCAGGCTTTTGCACGTGATGTGGCTCCTGCCTGGAATGCCTTTGCTGCCTTCTCTCCTGGTTGGCTACTCCTGATCCTGCAGCACTTGGTTTCCTGCAGGAGCACCTTCCTGACCAGCCTCAGTGGGCTGTGCCCTTCCCCTCTGAGAGGCCCTCCCTGCATTGCCCCGTAACATCCAGATCACTGCACTTACTTTGTGCTGACTGCTCAGTAACCAGGCTGTCGTCCAAGCACCAGAAGCTACTGGAGGTCAGGGCCCTTGCCTGTCCTGCACCGAGCTGTCTCTTGGCTCCCAGCAGAGTGCCTGGTTTACAATGAAGATGCTGCAGACTTGTGTATATTGTGTATAATCTTTATGTGTGTAGTTTTTTTTTAAATGTGTGCACAATATGCAAATTTTACAGTGTATGATTCTTTAAGTTTTGATGAAGGCATATATTCCCATATAACCTGCCACCCCTGCAGCAAGACTAGAACATTTTCAGCCCCTCAGGAAATTTTTTCGTGCCCCTTCCCAGTGACCCCTCCCCACCAAGGCAACACATTTCTGCTCTCTTTCCTTGTATAGATTAGTGTCGTCTATTCTAGAACTGGATATAAATGAAATTATACACAAGATACTCTTGTGTCCAGCTTTCTTTCATTTAACATATTGTCTGCGAGGTTCATTTGTGTGGATGTATACAACATGATAACTAGGTTTTCTTTTTTATGATGTTTTTATTCTAATATATGTTTTATTTATTATTTGGAAAGTAGAGCATGAGAGATAGAAGGAGAAAGATCTCCCATCTGCTGGTTCATTTCACAAATGGCCACTATGGCCAAGGCTGGGCTAGACCAGAGCCAGGAATCTGGGTCTCTCACATGGACAGCAGGGACCTAAGCACTTGGGCTAGCTTCTGGTACCTTCCCAGGTGCATTGCAGGAAGCTGAATCAGAAGTGGAGCAGCTGGGACTTGAATCAGCCCTCCGAGATGGGCTGCCAGTGTGGCAAGCGACAGCCTGACCTGCTGAGCCCCAGTACCGAGTTTTTAATTGAACGAATAAGGCAGGAGAGTGGGACTGAGGAAGGGGCTGCTTGCAGGCTATGGTTCGCAGTCTTCTGGCCCAGGAGCCTGGGGGTTTCTGGGAGATCTCAGGAAACATTAGAAGAAAGCTCTGTGGCCCTCTCTGTGCCAGGCTTTGTGTTGTGCTCCGAGGACACTGGGTTGAAGTGGATGCCGTCCCTCCCTGAGGGGCTGCAGCCTAGTGAAGCATACAGAAAGGGAAATAAGTGAGCAACGCTAGGGAATGAGGACCAGCGCAGGCGATTCAGGGAACAGTAAAGGGTTTGTAAAGGGTTTTGAACTCGGGAGCGCTGGAGAATGGCTTTCGCGAGGAACTCGTGTTTTGAAAGATGATGAGGGGCACAGTCTAATTGGAGGCAGTGGCTTTAGCAGAGACATGAAGTGGTACTGTGTGCTGGGGGAACAGTTCAGAGCGGCTTGATCATGAGCTGCGTGGTGGGAGTCGTGGCTGCCATGAGGATCTCGTTGTGCCAGATCCCGGGGCCTGGACCCCAACGTCACCAGGAAGCCTTCAGCGCATTTTTAAGCAGGGCTGATCCAGCTCAAGTTGCATTTTACAAAGACCATTCAGGCAGCTGTGTGGTGGACTCAATAGATGCTAGAGACAGACCAGATGAAGCAAATGCACCCAGAGAGGAAACAGTTTGCTTGCAACCCTTAGTAATTAGTGTTGGTTCTAGACCTTTAGACACCCCGTGCAGTGGACTTCTCATGGTTCTTAACCCATTTCATAGGGGAAGCGACTGGGACCCAGAAAGGGAAAGTCATGTATCTAGGTGATAGAAATGGGAGTAGAGCCCTGGTGATCACCCCCCGTCCAGTCTTCGGAGACACCCGTTTGTGGGTGACCTGGGAGTAAGGGGCGCTGTTGGCTGTGCCTCCAGGTGGACTGAAGAATGCATGTGGCCGCAGGGTGTGCTGGTGAAGCACAGCAAGAATGTCTACAAGGCAGTGGGCCACTACAACGTGGCCATCCCCTCCGACGTCTCCCACTTCCGGTTCCACGTGAGTCGCTTCTCCTGGGAAGGAGGGTTGGGGCCTGTTCTGGAGGGCAGGAGGGTGGGCAGGGCAGGAACGTGATGTCATAGCAGGAGAAAGATCTTTTCACTGTTTCCCAAATCCAAAGGAAGACGCTGTACACATGCAGCACCACAGCCATACAAATGACTGTTTAATAGCTACGGCTTTCTTTGTGACAGATCCTTCAAAATACTGGTTCCGGCTGGGCACTTAGCCTGGTGGTTAAGACGCCATGTCCCATATCAGAGTGCCTGGGTTTGATGCCCGGCTCTGGCTCCCGAATCCAGCTGCCTGCTAATACAGATCCTGGGAGGCAGCAGTGATGGCTCCAGTGATTGGGTTCCTGCCTCCCATGTGCGAGATCTGGATCAGTGTCCTGGCTCCTAGCTTCAGCCTTGGTGCAGCTCCAGCCATTGTAGGCATCTGGGGAGTGAACCAGTAGATGGGAGCTCTCTCCTTTTTTCTCTCATTCTCTCTCTCTACCTCTCAGGTGAAAAAAACAAACAATTAAAAAGGTAAACATTGGATAGAGGGAAAGAAGACAGTAAACAGAAGAAGGGGTTCCAGACAGGGAAACAATAATCCCTGTCGTGTGCCAGGCACTTTGCTGAGCACTTCCCATGCACCCTCCGGTTTAGTCATCTCTGAACCTGTGTGGGAGAGAAGTGCCAAGGCTGCCCTGTTTTCCGATGCTGAAATTGGCTTGGAGTTAAACTCGGCCGAGGGTGCCTTACTGGGAAGCTTGGGAATTGATGGTAACAACGCAGGTTCTGATGGCAGTGACTCATGATGGGAGTGATTCAGCACTATGGAAAGGGCTGATCAAAATCATCTAGGCTAGTGCCCTCAGGTTTATTTATTTATTTTACAGTCAAAATTCTTTTTTCAACAGTCAGAGACCAAAGCCCAACACATAAGACTTCATGGCACTGCTGTATTTGAAGAGATTGGCACCCCTTTCACTTCCCACCTATCCCTACCATAGCTCCTAAGGGGCCTGCTTGGAACCTGGGGGAGAGCTGTTTTGTGACATCACTGATCTGGGCTGATAGCTTCATCTCACAGTTGAGCAACGTGAGACCCAGAGAGGGAAGGGACTGGCCAATAGTCTTGCAGCCTGGCACCGGCAGAGCTGAGCCCGGCGTCCTGACCTCCGGGCTGCCATTTCCTGCTCCTTTTCCTCCCAGCCTGTAAGCAGCTCTTGCAAAATTGGGATCCCTAGACACTGGGCACTCTTTTCAACTGATCACATTTTCCTTGAGTCCCTACTAGGTCCTTACCCTGAAACACCAGGTAAGAATGAGGTATTGCCATGTCCTCTGGAAGATTCCAGCCTAGCTAGGGATTCTAGCATGAAATAGTAGGCAACTGAGGCCAGAGTCCACAATAACTTTCCATGCCTGGGTGATAAGATTCTAATTTGTTCAGGTCTAACAATACCCAGAAGGATGACCTACAAACAGGTGTTGGTTTTAGACCAGAAAGAGTTGGAAAGCAAACAAGACCTTCCCAGAAAGACTTCCTGGAGCAGGTAGAGCTGAACAGGATCTTAAACAACTTAGGTGGGAAGCAGCAGTCCTGTCAAAGTGAACACAGGCAAAAGCAGACGGGGTGGCAAAGCCCATACCCAGCCCTCCAAAGTCTGCATGGGGTTCAAGAGCTTATCCCCTTCACTGGCCCACCTGGATGGAACCCCCGTCCAAGAGCAGGCCTTCCAGTCCATGCCTACCCTTTCCTGGGCAGTTCTTTTTCAGCAAACCTCTGCGGATCCTCAACATCCTGCTGCTGCTGGAAGGCGCTGTCATCGTCTACCAGCTGTACTCTTTAATGTCCTCCGAAAAGTGGCACCAGACCATCTCCCTGGCCCTCATCCTCTTCAGCAACTACTATGCCTTCTTCAAGCTGCTGCGGGACCGCCTGGTGTTGGGCAAGGCCTACTCGTACTCAGCCAGCCCACAGAGAGACCTAGACCACCGGTTCTCCTGAGCCCCAGGGTGACTCCAGGGACAGCAGCCAGGCTTCAGCCAGGGGATCCCTGGCAAGGGGCTCTTGGGGAGGGACGAGTTGGGGAAAAAACAAAAAGAGACAAAAAAATCCACCAGAGCTTTGTATTTTTGTTACTGTTTCTTTCTTTGATAATTGATGTGATAATGAGGGGAAAAAAGTACTATTTTTATACAACCAGCAAGCCTGTGTCCTGTGGTTCTTCCCCTCCTGCTTGCCTGTCAGGAAGAGAGCAGAGCAAAGCAGTGTGGGAATCTGGGGCTGCGGCGACCCTGTTTTCTCCAGGTGACCACGGTGGCACAGTGCCGCCTGCCGGATGCTGGCCTCAGTCTTAACTCGTGTGCCAGCCCGAGGAGGGAGGTGCTGCCACTCCTGCAGATGAAGACCTGAAGCCCAGCTATGGTGACTGTAGTGACCTGCCCATGGTCACACACAGAGAGGACACCATGGTCCCAGCAGAGTATGATGCGATTCAGCATGCTGGGCTGGGACTGCTGGGTGCCAGGTGCTGTGGGAGGTGGTAAGGGTGCCAGGACACAGAAACAAGCAAGAAGGACTACACAGGGCTGAGGACGGCAGTGACAAGGTGGAGGGGTGCAGGCTGTCTGGGCCTCTGGAGGCGCAGTGGTCTGAGTGAGCCACTTCGAAGGTGGACAAGAGGAGGAAAGGCGTCTCAGGGAGAATGGTGCAGGTAATAGCACGCAGACTGGTCTTGGTGTGTTTTGGGAGTGGGAGGGGAGGGCGAGGAAAGTGGAACTGTGCAGGGGTGCCCAAAAAACCAGCAGCACCACGCGGATCGGGAACACGTGGTGGCCTTCAGCTGGTGAGGCTGTGTGCACAACACCATACCCTGGAATGGAAACAAAGTTGTTCAGAGGTCACCTGGCTCCCATGGACATGGGATGGGGGGATTGGGGACCGGAAGAAAACCATCATGGCCAATGTCATCTATCCAGCCCATGTTCCCTGAGTCCTTTATGGCCACAGGACATGCAGAGAAGCTAAGGTGTGGAGACACAGACCCCTCTAGATGCTTCTGGTGCGTCCCTTGAGTCAGTGAGTTACACAGGAGAAATCCACCTCTCCATACACAACAGGGGGAGGAGTGCACCTGGTGAGCAGATCAGAGTTCAAGTGCTAAGGAAAAGGGAAAGCAAATGTTCAGGGAAACTGAGAGCAGACCGTACAGATATGCTGTCTCGGAAGCAATCTGGAGTTTTGTGAGTAGTTCACCAGGTGGATGGGGGGGGGGGTGCGGAGGGGGAGGCACTGCATTAAAGCAGAGGAACCGCGTATCTTTTGCAGGCATAAAAGAAAATGGGAGCATATCTGGGGAAACGTGGTTCTCCAAATACGGATGGGCTGTGGGCTGCCTGGTAGAGACTGACCCGAGAAACTGGTCAGGACCACCCTGCGTGCCACAGGGAAAAGTTTGGGCGCCCAAGGGTGGAAGTTACTGAAGCAGAGGAGTGACACTGCAAGGGCTGTTTTTAAGGGGATGGAGTGAGAGCGTCCGGAGGCAGGCAGGAGAGACTGGGAGTAACGAGGTTTGACCTTGGGCAGTGGTAATAGCAAGGGAAAGAGTGCTCCCTTTCCTGGCTGAGGCACACAGTCTGCCTTGTTTTCCTTCATGACGCGGGCACATAACTAGAATTGGTAATGTTGTGACAAACCCTAGGGACCAGACACCAGATCCCTCAATCTGTTTGCAGAAAACAGGATCCCCTTGTGACCAGTGATTTGGAGACAGGAGGACTGGCATGTCATTATGCAAACAGAGGCCTAATACCAATGCGCTTCAAAAAGTTCCTGGAGAGGGACTGAGGTTGGTGCTACTGTGGGTTAAGTCTCTTGGGACACCTGCATTGTATCTTAAAATACCAGTTTGAGTCCCGGCTCCTCCACTTCTGATGCAGCTTCCTGCTACTGTGCACCCTGGGAGGCAGCAGATAAGGGCCTGAGTCCATGGGCCTTTGCCACCCGTGTGGGAAACCCAGGAGTGGCAGGTTCCAAGCTTCAGGCGGGCCCAGCCCTGGCTGTTGTGGCCATTTGGGAAGTGAATCAGTGCGTGGAAGATCTGTTTCTGCCTCTCCTTTTCTCTGTTCTGCTGCCTTTCAAATAAAATAAATCTTTAATAAATACCAGCGGCATGATGAGCTCTGTCCCAGAGTTAAAAACAAAACAAAACAAAACAAAAAAAAAAAAACAAAAAAAAAACTTTTAATTCCATTTTCCACATACACTTTTTTTAAAGATTATTTACTGATTGAGAGGTAGAGTCACAGCGGGAGAGACAGAGAGAAAGGTCTTTCATCTGCTGGTTCACTTCCCAAATGGCTGCGATGGCCGGAGTTGAGCCAATCCAAAGACAGGAACCAGGAGTTTCTTCCAGGTCCCATGTGGGCGCAGGGGCCCAAGAACTTGGGTCATCTTCTGGCTTTCCCAGGCCATAGCAGGGAGCTGGATTGGAAGAGGAGCAGCTGGGACATGAACAGGTGTCCATATGGGATGCCGGCACCACAGGCGGAGGCCTAGCCCATTGCACCACAGCGCCAACCCCTCCACACACATTTTGAAGTACCTTCCTTTGAGCCAGTCATAAATTCCACAACATAACATTTGCAAGATTATGGGGGCTTAACCTGTCAGTTAAGATGTTGGTTAGGTCGCCTGTCCACATCCCACATCAGGGAGCGGGGTTCAAATCGGATTCCAGCGTCCTGCTCATGCAGACCCTGAGAGGCAGCAGTGAGAACTCAAGCAGTTGGGTCCTTTCCACCCACCTGGGAGACCTGAATTGCATTCCAGGCTCCCAGGTTTGCGTGGACATTTGGTGGGAAATTAGCAATGAGACCTCTCTCTCTCTTTTCCCTTATTTCCCTGCCTCTCAAATAAAGACATAACAGTCTGCTTTTTTAAACAAAAGGGTACAGGAACACTCAGAGCCTCAATTTCCTTCTCTCTTAAAAAAGCAGACTAAGGGTG
Source organism: Lepus europaeus (assembly GCF_033115175.1). Taxonomy (NCBI): domain Eukaryota; kingdom Metazoa; phylum Chordata; class Mammalia; order Lagomorpha; family Leporidae; genus Lepus; species Lepus europaeus. Next base: position 24,299,586 of record NC_084831.1, read on the forward strand.
GGCATTGTGGTGCCGCATTCCCTGTTGGAGTGCCTGGCTCAAGTCCCCGCGTCTCAGCCGCCCCACTTCCATCCAGTGGTGGCTCAAGAGCTTGGACTCTTGTCACCCACGTGGGAGACCTGGATTGCGGTTTCTGACTCCTCGCTTGGCTCCTAGCACAACGCTGGCTGTGGCAGGCGTTTGAGGGACGAAGCAGCAGAGGCAAGGTTTCTGTCTCTGTCTCTGTCTCTCCTTCTCTCTCTGCCTTTTAAAAGAAAATAAGTCTTTTTAAAAAAATAAAAGGGAGGTGATATTCCTTGCTGTGTGTAGCTCGCTGTACTGTTTTTCATTCAACAACCACGTGCCAGATCCTGTGTTAGATGCCGCAGATACTGCGCTGAGCAGTACGGAACCCATCCCTACCCTGAGGAGTTTGCGGTGAGGATACATTGGAAATAATTATTGTGAAATCGCTCTGTCAACTGTACCGCGCACGTCTCTTTATTTATTTATTTTTTAAATTTTGTATCTCTCAGAAAGATCGCAGTCTCAGCTAGGGGTATGGGCGGTAGGCTCGGTCAGAAACCCCGGGGTTACTCTTCACCACGGCCTTATCTCTACAATCCTGAGCGAGTCACTTCCCCTCCCCACGTGATTCCTGATTGGTATTTAGCTCGGCGTCTGTGACGGGCTTTTAATTAGGAAAGGGAGCGATACGGGTCTGGAAGCAAAACTTTCTCAGGGAGGAGGCCTCACTCGGAGCAACAGTAGCAGCAAACAGTTGAGCCCTGCTAAGCACGTTAAACTCTTTTTAGTGCGCATCCCTCCGCGTCCCGTCCAGCCACGCCTTTCGAGTCGCGTCCCTGCTCCCCAGCTCTGGGAGCCGCGGTCTCTTTAAGTGCGCACCTTCGGCGGGGCCGGGAACGCGTTTCGTTCCGGCGCGGAGAGTTTGTGCCTCTCGGGCTGCCGTCCTGCGGGTCCGCCATATTGTCTGCTGAAGCTGCCGCTGAAGCTGCCGCCGCCAAGTCTGAGCGAGCGGAGCCGCGATGGGTGAGTAAGGCGACCAGGCAACTGGGTGCTTGGGCCGAGGCGGTCTGGGGGCTTGAGGTCTGCCGCGAGCCTGTCTCCGGGCTGCGGAAGGTGTCTGAAGCCCCTGCAGAGAGGTGTGAGGGGGCAGCCAGGCCGGGGGTGCCCCTGGAGCCAGTTTGGAGCCGGGCGAGGGCCCGCGCGGGTAGCAGTCCTAGGGCTGGATCCAGGGACACCTTGGCATGCCTGGAGCCCCCACGTGGTGGCTTCGGGCCGGAGCCCCCGCGTTCCTGGGGGCTAGAAAGGGGCCCACCGTCCGCCCTGCGCCGACACGGGCTCCCGGCGGCAGGCCTGGGTGGCGCTGAAGGCGCCTTCTCTGGGTGTGTGTGTGTGTGTGGCCGACGTGCGCCTGGACCAGATTGAGCGCTTCTCCTGAGCCCGCAGGGCTGGCGTCTTCTGGGAAGGGGACGCCGGGCGACCTGCCCCAGACCGGTGTGCAGGGGCGGCCGGGCTCGGGCCCCTGGAGGCGGGGAGGACTTCCCGAGCCGAGGCGGAAACGGGGTGGTTCGGCTGGGCTCGGGGACGGCAGTCGAAAACCGAGGGCCAAGCCCTGTCGGGCGTTTTTGGGTCGGGGTCGGGGGGTGTCCGGGCAAGTCCTGGTTAGGAGAAAGGGAGCGACCTGTTGAGCTTTCTGAGGGGATTCCGGCCGGCGCGGCCAGTGCCCAGAGATCACGAAGCCCGCGGACCTGCACACGGCCGTCGGGGCTGCACCGCTGTCCTCGGGCAGTGAGAACTGAAATTTGCTAAGCTCTTGCTGCGTGCAGGCATGGTTCTCGTCGCTTCGCATAGCTCATCTTTCTTAATTTGTACAACCGTTATTCCTGACTTACAGACCGGGGGGTGGGGGGTTACTGCGTTATTTCTGCTTCACAGGTGAGGAGACAGGTTTAGAGAGGTAAAAGTAACTTACCCAAGGTCACATGGTTAATGGCCAAGGCAGGGTGATTCCTCTAGAGCCCTGGTTAAATAACTGCTGTATTTTTTTTCCCCTTTTAATGGTCTGGCCCTCTAGTGGTTGAGCTGGAAGCAGGGGAGGGAGCAGCTTTTAAGCCTAGGCAAAGTTGTAAGGGTGTTTTTTGCTTGTGGGCCCACTTTGGAACCTTTGGTCTGAACAAAACTGAAAAGAAATCCAGAGTGAATATCTAATCCCAACTTGTGTATGTTGGAGGGTGAGGGGGGAGCTTAAAAATGAGCCTGGAATATTGTTGTTTGATCCTGAGGAAACAAATGATTTTCTGTGCTATAGGCAATGACTTTAGAATCACTACTGAAATCACGCCTGTCACCCAGAGAAATCACGTAATTGCAGAACGTGACAGTGCATATGGCGAACATCTAACATCATCCGCAGTGTTATTTTCCTTCCTCCCTGAGCCATCTTTCCTCGTCTCTAGAAACAGGGATGTTATTATCAAACTCTTCAGGAACTAAAGATAGCACAGTGTGTGTAGTTTAGTAAAGGCTGTATGAATATCAGTACCGATCCTCTTCCACGGCCTGCTAGTTCCTTTCCCTTAAGTACTTTGCTTTCCAGAATCCTCCAGTGCGTGGTAAGGCTGATAGGCCTTGTTTGTAACTGCAGCTTTACGTATCAATGAAAATATTGTAGGGACTATTATATTATAGACTTTGTATTGCTCTTCAATTTCAGGAACACTGGTGCCTCCAAGAGAAGGAACTAATGTTTTTTAGCACTGTGAAATAAATTTGTTAGTTATTCAGTTTTTACAGATTGGGAAACTACCTTAGAGAAGGTAACAGCAAAACCAGAAGTGACAGACTTACTCATTTTGCTGCTCATACAGCTCTAAAAAGACTTAAAATGTTAAGTTAGGGCTTTGTTGGTTGAGTTCAGGATGAAAGTTCTTAAGAGAAGTAACAAAATCTGACCAAGGTTCTGAAGGGCATTTTTAGTTTAGAGTCAGGTAACTTCTCCCTTTCCAGATCCATCTCTTGTACCACTCAGACTGCCCCACCTTGTGTTTCAGAAGGTCCTTTGGCCAGGAGTGGGAGAGGTACAAGAATCATCTGTATACCATGGGAATACAATTGATGTAAGCATACTTTTATTTCTGACATCTGATTGGGCTATTTTCATTTACGGTGATAAACGGAGCCTTTGAGAAAATTGGGTAGCTAGTCCAGGTGTGGTAATCTAGGTTCTTTAGGTGCTGGGGACACTAACAAAACCTGCCTTTACTCCCCAGGAATCAGAACCTGCTGTCTTCACTGCCTGGCAAGGGTATTCTCTATATCCTGTACCATTGCTGCTGTGTCAGACTTCTGTGTCTTTTGCTAACTTGGAATCTGACAACCCTCTTCCCAACCCCAGGGGATAGGTCTTGATTATCATAATTGTCATTGTATTCTGTCCCCCTAAACAGTGACTGATTTAGGGATGGCATTTGATGGGCTAATCAGATGTAAGGAGGAGTTTGAGGGGCTCTGGAGAAGCCTTGAGATTTGCCTTGGAACTGGGTTGTGATGTAGAGGGTTCAGCCGCTGCCTTCAACACCAGCATCCCCTATGGGTGCTGGTTTCAGTTCTGGCTGCTCCACTTCCAATCCAGCTCCCTGCTCATGCACCTGGGAAGGCAGCAGAAGATGACCCAAGGACTTGGACCCCTGCACTCATATGGGACACTTGGATGAAGATCTTGGTTTTGGCCCAACCCTGGCCGTTGCAGCCATTTGGGGAGTGTACCATGAGGAGTATACCAGTCGATGGAAGATCTCTCTGTCTATCCTTCTCTCTCTAATTCTGCCTTTCAAATAAATAAACAAATCTTTAAAGAAGAATAGATTTGTTAGTTTTTTTTTATCATTATTTTTTGCTTGTTTGTATCTTTTTTTTTAAAGATTTTATTTATTTATTTGAGAGGTAGAGTTACAGACAGTGAGAGGGAGAGAAAGAAAGGTCTTCCTTCCGTTGGTTTACTTCCCAAGTGGCCGCAAGGGCCGGAGCTGCGCTGATCCGGAGCCAGGAGCTTCTTCCAGGTCTCCCACGTGGGTGCAGGGGCCCAAGGACTTGGGCTATCTTCTACTGCTTTCCCAGGCCATAGCAGAGAGCTGGATTGGAAGAGAAGCCAGGACTAAAACTGGCGCCCATATGGGATGCTGGCGCCACAGGTGGAGGGCCAGCCTACTATGCCATGGCGCCGGCCTTGCTTGTTTGTATCTTAACCCAGATTTCACCAAAGTGTGGGACAAAAAAATATGTGAAAGCTATAATATAATAATAACCAATGCTTATATAGAACTTGCTAAGTGTGAGGCATTCTTATAAGCACTTTAAATGCTGGTTAATTCTTAGGTTCTCATGTTTTAATTGATGAAACAAGCACAGAGAGGGTCAGGAACTTGGACAGGGTTATTAACTGGTGCTCTGATGGACTGCATAAGTATGGTGATGTCAACAAGGAACTGCATACATAGTAGCGGTCATATAAGAGGATGGTAGGTGATTGGTGCAGTGGTTGAGACACCCACATCTCGTAATGAAGTGCCTTGGTTTGTGTCTTGGTTCTGCTCCTATTCCAGTTTCCTAATAATGCATACCCTGAGAGGCAGCAAGTGATGGTTCAATTACTTGGGCCCTTGCCTTCCATGTGGGCAAGCTGGCTTCAACTTGGTCCAGCGCTGGCTGTTGTGGGCGTTTTGGGGAGGGAACCAACAATTGAAATACTTCGCCATGTTGTCTGTGTCTCTTGGCCTTTCAAAAGAAAAATAAATGATTATAATGGAGCTGAAAAAGTCCTGTTGCCTAGTGAGTGCATAGCTTAACAAGAGACAAGATTGAGCGGTTGCTGTGGCACAGTGGGTTTAGCCACAGCTTGGGACACCCCATCCCATATCTGGGTGCCTGGTTCCTGTCCCAGCTACTCTGCTTCCCTTACAGCCTCCTCCTAACGGACCTAGGAAGGCAGCGCATGATGACTCACGTACTTGAGTCCTTGCCACCAATGTGAAAGACCTAGGTGGAATTTCAGTCTCTTGGCTTCTGCCTGACCCTGGCTAATGTGGGCATTTCAAGGGTGAACCAGTTGATGTAAGATGTTTCTGTCTCTCTCTCTTTCTCTGTCATTCTGCTTTTCAAATCAATACATAAATTTAAAAAAAAAAAAAAAGGCAAGAGAAAAGGAAATTGCAGAAGCATTAAGTACCTCCAAGAAAATTCACAGGGAAGAATGTAGCAGAAGTTCTTGGAGACTTCAGCAAACTCTTCAGAAATTTGAAAACCTAAGACTCCAACTTCCAAAGATTTTCTTGACTAGAGAGGAATGTTCACAGTGTATTATTTGTTTACAAGCAGACTTGTAGTGAAAAAAAGAAGCAAGCCACCATGGACATATGCGGCTTCAAAACATTCATGGATAATGCGTATTAAGAAAAAAACTACATGGGTTTCAAAAATTTCTTGCACCAGAATTTTTTTTTAAAGATTTATTTATTATTTACTTGAAAGAGTTACACAGAGAGAGGAAGAAAGGCAGAGAGAGAGAGGTCTTCCATCCTCTGGTTCACTCCAGATAGCCGCAAAGGCTAGAGCTGCGCCGATCCCAAGTCAGGAGCCAGGAGCTTCTTCTGGGTCTCCCACGTAGGTGCAGGGGCCCAAGTACTTGGGTTGTCTTCCACTGCTTTCCCAGGCCATAGCAGAGAGCTGGATTGGAAGTGGAGCAGCTGGGACTGTAACCGGTGCCCATCTAGGATGCCGGCACTGCAGGCGGCGGGTCTGCCCACTATGCTGGCCCCCAGAATTTATTTTTTAATTTTATTATTCCGCAAACTTTTTTTTTTAAAGATTTATTTGAAAGTCAGAGTCACACAGAGAGGGAAGAGAGAGAGGGAGAGAGAGAGAGGTCTTCCATCCGCTGGTTTATTCCCCAGTTGGCTGCAGGGGCCGGAGTTGTGCTGATCAGGAGCCAGGAGCTTCTTCCAGGTCTCCCACGCGGGTGCAGGGGCCAAAGGACTTGGGCCATCTTCTGCTATCCCAGGCCATAGCAGAGAGCTAGATCTCAAGAGGAGCAGCCAGGTCTCGAACCAGCACCCATATGGGATGCTGGCACTTCAGGCCAGGGCGTTAACCCACTGTGCCACAGTGCTGGCCCCTCCACAAACTTTTTGATGTACCTTCCTATTTCTGAAGAGTGAGACCTCCTCAAGAAGAGCCGCGGGGAGGTCCCTCAGGAAATACTCCCGAAGAAGTTGTTATAATGACAGTCCATCGGTGTTACTGCTTCTGAGACCTTCTAGTGGACCAAGATGTAGAGGTGGAAAGACTGAATTTTTTTTTTTTTAATATTTATTTGTTTATTTGAAAGAGTTACAGAGAGGGAGAGACAGAGAGCTTCATCTGCTGTTCACTCTCCAAATGGTTGCAACAGTCAGGGCTGGGCCAGGCTGAAGCCAGCAACCTGGAACTCCATCTGGGTCTGCTGTGTGGGTGGCAGGGGCCTATGCGTCTGGGCCATCTGCTGCTGCTTTCCCAGACACATTAGCTGGGAGCTGGATTGAAGGTTGAGCAGTTAGGACTCAAACCTTCACCCATATGGGACGCTGGCCCCCTATTTTTAAACACAAGAAACTCATTAAATGATGCACCTTTTTAAAATAATTTTTAGGCCGGCGCCATGGCTTAACAGGCTAATCCTCCGCCTTGCGGCGCCGGCACACCGGGTTCTAGTCCCGGTCGGGGCACTGATCCTGTCCCGGTTGCCTCTCTTCCAGGCCAGCTCTCTGCTGTGGCCAGGGAGTGCAGTGGAGGATGGCCCAAGTTCTTGGGCCCTGCACCCCATGGGAGACCAGAAGCACCTGGCTCCTGCCATTGGAACAGCACGGTGCGCCAGCCGCGTTGGCCATTGGAGGGTGAACCAACGGCAAAGGAAGACCTTTCTCTCTGTCTCCCTCTACTGTCCACTCTGCCTGTCCAAAAAAAAAAAAAAGAAAGAAAAAAAATAATTTTTAAAATATTTATTTTCTCATTTGAAAGGCAGAGTTACAGAGAGGGAGGGAGAGACAAAGAATCTTCTGCATTTGCTACTTCTTTTTCCAAATGACTGCAACAAATGGAGCTGGGCCAGGTGGAAGCCAGAAACCTGGAACTCCATCTGGGTTTCCCATGTGGTTGCAGGGCCTCAAGTGCTTGCACCATGTTCTGCTAGTTTCCCAGGTGCATTAGTGGGTAGTTGGATCAGAAGTGGTGCAGCCAGGATTCCAACCAGGGCTCACACGAGGTGCTGGCATTGCAGGCAGTGGCTTAACCTGCCACCATAATGCTGACCTTGGAAGACAGTGATCTTGATAATCCTGCCTAGACTAATGTTTGTGGTGTCTTAGTTTTTAGAAAAGAAAAAAAATTTTTTTAAAGATTTATTTATTTGAAAGAGTTACACACACACACACACACACAGAGGTCTTCCATCTGCTGCTTCACTCCCCAATTGTCCACAACAGCTGGAGCTGCACCAATCTAAAGTCAAGAGCCAGGAGCTTCTTCTGGGCCTCCCATATAGGTGCAGGGGCCCAAGGACTTGCGCCATCTTCTACTGCTTTCCCAGGCCACAGCAGAGAGCTGGATTGGAAGTGGAGCAGCCGGGACTTGAACTGGCACCCAAATGGGATGCCAGCACTGCAGGTGGCAGCTTTACATACTGTGCCACAGCACTGGCCCCCAAAGAAAAATTTGAAAAGATGTTTGGAAAGAGAAAAAATGTGTAGAATAAAGATACAAAGGAATATTTTGTACAGCTGTTTGATATATTTAGCTCTTACTGCAAGAGTAAAAATATTTGAAATTTTATAAAGTAAAAAAGTTAAAGCAAGCCAAGGTTAATTTATTGAAGAGAGGAAAAAATTGTAATGCTTATCGTGTAGCCTAAGTATAGTGTTTAGAAAATCTACCGTAATACTCAATAATTCCTAGGCCTTGGCATTCACTCACTGACTCACTCAAAGCAACTTGTAGTCCTGCAAACTCCATTCATGGTAAGTGCCTTATACAGCTGTACCTTTTTGTACCATTTGTATCCCATTTTTACTCTACCATTTCTGTAGATGCACAAGTACCATAGTGTTAACAATTGCCTGCTGTATTCAGTTCAGCTACATGCTGTATAGGTTTGAATCCTAAGAATGCTAGCTGTGTCACATGTATTTAGGCTGTACCACCTGTATTGTGTAAGTACATTCCATGATGATGGCACAATAGTGGTATATGCTAACATTCCTCAGGCCTTACTGCTTTGTAAACAACATGTAACTGAATGGAGGAGCCCTTAAGTATGGTTCTAACCAGAGTGTGTGCTACTAAGGGCTATGTTCTACCTCTGTAAAAGGAAGAGCCCTTTTCTGACTCTGAAATGCCATTAACAGTGTTGGGATTATGAGGCAGAATTTATGGATAAGAGTAGGCAGTTTTGAGAGTGAGCCACTGAGGGTGAGAGTGAGGAAGATCTCTTGATAATATATTTCTTAAAAGATTTATTTATTTGAAAGGCAGATTTACAGAGAGCTAGAGTTAGAGGGAGAGAGATAACTTCCATCCACTGGCTCGTAACCCAAATGGCTGCAGTGGCCCTAGCTGGACCAATCCAAAGCCAGAAACCAGGAGCCAGGAGCTTTCTCCAGTCTCCCACATGGGTGTAGGGGCCCAAAGACTTGGGCCATCTTCCACTGTTTACCGGGTGCGTTGACTAGGAGCTGGATCAGAAATGGAGTGGCCAGGACTAGAACTGGTGCCTGTATGGGATGTTGGCATCACAGGCAGCAGCTTAACTTGTAACACCACAGTGCTGGCACTGGACCTATGTATCTTTTTTTTTTTTTTTTTTTTAAGATTTTATTTATTTGGGAAGTAGAGTTACAGACAGTGAGAGGGAGAGACAAAGGTCTTCCATCTGCTGGTTCACTCCCCAAATGGCCACACTGGCTGGAACTGGACTGATCTGCAGCCAGGAGTCTCTTCCGGGTCTCCCATTTGGGTACAGGGGCCCAGGCACTTAGGCCATCCTCTGCTGCTTTCACAGGCCATAGCAGAGAGCTGGATTGGAAGAGGAGCAGCCAGGACTAGAACTGGCACCCATATGAGATGCCACACCACAGGCGGAGGATTAACCTAATGTGCTACAGTGCCGGCCCTAGGCCTATGTATTTTAATTTTTTCCTGGCTCTTGTCCCTACAGAGATAAGAATTCAAAGCAGAAGCATACGTTGCACAAATGAGGGTGGGATTTATTTTAAAGATTTATTTTTGAATTTATTTACTTATTTGAAAGGCAGAATTACCAAGAGGCAGAGGGTGAGATAATCTTCCATTCACTGGTTCACTCCTCAAATTGCCAAAAATGGCTAGAGCTGGGCCAGGCTGAAGCTAGGAGCCTGGAACTCCATTTGGGGCTCCCACTTGGGTGGCAGGAGCCCAAGAACTTGGGCCACCTTCTACTGCTTTCCCAAGCACCTTAGCAGGGACCTGGATTGGAAGCGGAACACCCAGGATTCAAATAAGTGCGCATATGGGATGCTACCCACTGAGCCACAATGCCAGCCCCAGCAGGATTTATTTAAGAGAGAGAAGCTGAGCATAACATTCATATGTAAGTGTGGATCACCCCACATGGAGTGATACCCATCATAAGTGGGCCAGAGAGTTGCCTATGAGGAGAGAGAAGGGGACAAGGCCTTAGAAGGAGCTCCAAGCATGATCAAGACTAGAAAAAGGCACCCCCCCCCCCCCACCATGTGATAAATCTTTTTTGAGATAGAGTGTGATGCCTGAATAGAGTTTAGTGTTTGTGAAACTCTCTGGGATTTTCATGGCCCCTTCACATGGAGTTTAATGTGTACACAGCCATCATGGCATCCTTTTCTTCCTGGTCCTGGATGAGACAAAGGTGCATCATTGGGAAGATGGACATATTAAATTGACAGGTGAAGGGATACAGTTACAGTGAAGGACTGGTAGAAATTCCAGCTCACCTCTTCCAACCTAATCTTCCTGTCTGGTTCCCCAAATCATCATCTCCAAATTAATCTCTTATAGCTTCCCCTGCCGCTACCAATTCTGCTGCAGCACTGTTACCAAACACACATCTGATCTTGTCACTCTACTGCTTAGCTTGGTAACCATCAGACTCCTAAATCATAATCTACAGGGTGCATTATCAAGGCCTTCTTACTCACTTTTCTGGTTTCATTCCACTCAGTATTTTTGTACATATCCTGAATTCCATTCAGACTACTCCCTTTGTACTTAAGCATTCCTGGTGGAGAAAGTGACAAGTAATCCCTATGTGTTCCTGTGGAAATCTTTCCTGTTTTTCAAGATCCAATTTATTTATTAATTAAATTTATTATTTATTTAGAAGGCCAAGAGACAGAGGCAAATCTAGAGAGATCTTTAATCTTTGGTTTACTCCTCAAAAGGCCACACCAACCAGGTCTAGGCCAGGCAGGAGCCAGGAGCCAGAACTCTGTCTGGGTCTCTCACATGGGTGGCAGGGCTCAAGTCATTGGGCCACCCATTGATGTGTGTGTGTATATTCTGCTGCTTTCCCAGCTGCATTAGCGAGGAACTGGATCAGAAACAAAACATTCAGGACCACTAGAACCATCACTCTGATATGGGATGCCAGCAGAGGCCTAAACCTGTTGCACCACAGTGCTAAGGGTCCAAGGTCTAATTTTAAATGCTACCTCTTAGATGAACCTTTCCCAAATACTTTCAACCTTCCAAATTGGAAATGAACCCTTCTTCTGAATTCTACAGCACTTTGTTCTTACCTTTTTATTTTTTAAGATCTATGTATTTATTTGAAAGAGTTTACAACAGAGGGAGAGAGAGAGGTCTTCCATCCACTGGTTCACTCCCCAAATGGCCACAAAGGCTAGAGCTGGGCTGATCTGAAGCCAGGAGCCTGGAGCTTCTTCCAGGTTTCCTACGTGGGTGTAGGGGCCCAAGGACTTGGGCCATCTTCCAGTACTTTCCCAGGCCATAACTGAGAGCTGAATTGGAAGTGGAGCAGCTGGGACTTGAACTGGCGCCCGTATGGGACACCAGCATTGCAGGCAGCGGTTTTACCTGTTATGCCACAGTGCTGGCCCCCCATATGTATATTTTTTAAATGTTTAAAAAGAATGAAAAAAACATTTTTAAATGTCTTGTTGGTTATACCTATTCAGTAGGTATTATTTTAGCAATAATATAAAATTTGGAGTAAGGTCATAAAAGAGTGCAAATCTGTATTTTAGGTAGTCTGTAGATAGCAAAAAGTTTGGGCTTACTTAGTCCTGATGTCATTACATTTTTTTGTTTTATTGTAATGTGGCAGGTGAAATTCTGGTATGTAAAAGCTAAGTCCACCAGAGGCATCACCTCTGCCATTTTCTTGTTCCACCTGTACTTGCATTACTCACATCTTTTTCATTCAGTTAAAAAAAAATATTTGTTTAGTTCCTTGAAAGCAGAAAGAGAGTTACCACCCACTTGTTCAATTACCAAATGCCTGTAACAGCCAGGTCTTGGGCTAGACCTAAGCCAGGAGCTAGAAATTCCATACAGGTCTCCCATGTGTGTTGCAAGGACTCAGTACTTCATCTGCTGGTTCACTTCTCACATGCCCGCAACAGGCAGGTCTGGGCTAGGAGGAAACCAGGTACTCCATCCTGGTCTCCCATGTCTTTGGCTGGGGCCTAAGTACCTGGGCCATCATCCACTGCCTGCCCAGGCATAGTAGCAGGGAGATGGATTGGAAGTAGAACAGCTGAGACTCAAACTGTGTTTGCAGGTGATGGCTTAACCTGCTGTACCCAACGCCAACCCCGCCCCCCATTCAGTTTCTTGATAGGACTGTAAGGCACTTACCCATTTTGTGAGTGTTAATTTAGTTAAAACTAGATAGCTTATAAATCCACCTAGGTAGGCAGCAGGTAGTATGCAGCAGTATGGTGAATGTGAATGAACTATTATAATGTGCTATGCATAGCTACTGCTGGGCATAATTGCTAGCCATCCTTCAGGAAACTTGCTTTTCTGACCAACAGATAAAAGGTGCCATTATTAATAGGCTGGTAAGTAATTAAGTATTAATAAGGCAGCCTCTCACCCATTGATACGTGTGTGTATATAAACAAACATTTTTCTTCCTACACTGCAGTTGATCTTTGCAGACCATATAAAATGATAAATATTTTGGGTAAGGCAGTCCAGAGAGCCATAGAAACATTTAGTAAGGGGATCCATTCAACATTAGGGGAGTCAGGGAAGGTCTTCAAGCTGAGACTTGACATGGATAGCTAGTTCTTCATGGGAAGATATGAGGGTAAAGATTGGTGGGGTAGATCAGTTGGTAGCATAGAGGGTGATGTTAGGACTTTATTGTGAGGATAGTAAACTGCCATCTCAGAAGTAACATGATTTTGTGTGTGTGTGTGTGTGTGTATTTGTATTACTGGGATTGCTCTGGGAAGAGTGAATTAGAATGCAATAAGATTCCAACTACACAGCTCTTTAAATAGTGTGGTAGTCCTAGCAAGAGATAATGACAGCTATGACAGAGGTGGTAATGATACAGAAGAAGAGAATTAGGAATTTGAATCAGCAGGACTTGGTTATTGATTTCATCTGGTAGTGAAGCTGGGGTGGGGGAGTGAGCATTCTTAGACATCCTACTTTGAGCAGCAGAATAGGAAGTTGATGCCGATAACTGAGATGAGTTTAAATGTGGAATTTTTTTTTTAATTTTTATTTATTTATTTATTTGAAAGTTAGAGCTACAGAAAGTGAGAAGGAGAGACAGAGAGAAAGGTCCTCTGTCCTGATTTACTCCCCAAATGACTGCAACAGCTGGAGCTGCGCCAATCCAAAGCCAGGAGCCAGGAGCCTCTTCTGGTCTCCCACACAGGTGCAGGGGCCCAAGGACTTGGGCCATCTTCTGTTGCCTTCCCAGGCCACAGCAGGGAGCTGGGTTGGAAGAGGAGCAGCCGGGACTAGAACCGGTGCCTGTATGGGATGCCAACACCGCATGTGGAGGATTAACCCACTGCACCGGCCCCCCCATACCTTTTTTTTTTTTTAAGATTTATTTATTTGAAAGGCAGAGTTGCAAAGAGAGAGAGAGATCTTACATCTGCTGGTTCACTCCCCAAATGGCCGCAATGGCCAGAGCTGGACTGGTCCCAAGCCAGGAGCCAGGACCTTCTCTGTGTCTCCCATGTGGTTGCAGGGGCCCAAAGACTTGGCCATCTTTTGCTGCTTTCCCAGGCCATAGCAGGGAGCTGGATCTGAAATGGAGCAGCTGGGACTCCAACTGCCCCATTGGATGCTGGCAGTGTAGACAGCAGCTTAACCTGCTGCGCCATGGTGCTGCACCATGAACTTTTTTAGAAAGATTTGTTTATTTGAAAGGCAGAGTTACAGAGAGGAGGAGTGACACAGATCTTCCCTTTAGTGATCCAAGTCGCTGTAACAGCCAGGGTTGGGCCAGACCAAAGCCAAGAGCCAAGAACTTCTGTGTCTCCCACATGGGTACATGGGCCCAAGGACTTCGGCTATCTTCCGCTTTCCCAGACCATTAGCAGAGAGCTGGATTAGAAGAGGAGCACCCAGGACATGAAACCATATGGGATGCCAGTGAGTGACGCAGGCGGAGGCTTAGCCTACCAAGCCCCGGCACCGGCCCCTTATGGTATTAATTCTTGCAAGTCAGTGCCAGTGTTGTTCATGTAATATTAAGGAATAAGATTTGGTTAGGTAATAGCAGAGAGCTGGCCTGGAAGAGGGGCAACCGGGATAGAATCCAGCGCCCTGACCGGGACTAGAACCCGGTGTGCCGGCGCCGCAAGGCGGAGGATTAGCCTGTTAAGCCACGGCGCCGGCCATGTAGATCCACATTATTAAACCAATTTCACCTTTTTGAATACAATATATTTCTGTAGCAAAACATTTGAGTATCTGTGGAATAAGGACTATAAATAGTCTCCTGTCAGTTTAGTTCCGGTTTTGCTGCTAAATATGTTTTGAGGCCATATTTACCTAAAACCTTCCTATTTTCTTGGCTCTTTTGATTTTGGAATTGCAGATAATAGGTAGTGGATCATGACTTAAGAGAAATAGGTAGGTAGGTAGGTAGATAGATAGATAGATATGGTAAAAGTTAAGGAGAAAATGACTTCTTTCTTTTTAAACATTGGCAGTAATTATGGGATATGATTGGAAGGAACTTCTCAGGTATTAGATGTGAACTAATGAGACATGACTGTAATTACTCACCTAGGAATGAAGTAAATGGGAGGGAATAGTTCCTCCTCCCCCCCCCCCCCCCCTTTAAGATTTATTTATTTGAAAGAGAAACTGAGATCTTGCATCCATTGGTTCACTCTCCAAATGGCTGCTTTGGCTGAGGCAGGCCAGGAACTCCATCTAGGTCTCCCTGGTGGGTGACGAAGGGCCCATGCATTTGGGCCATCTTCTCTACTTTTCCAGGCTTATTAGTTGGGAGCTGCATCTTAAGTGGAGCAGTTGAGATTAGAGCTGACGCTCTTATGGGATACCAGCATAGAACACTCAGCCTGTTGTGTTGCAACACCAGCCCCTCATTGATTCTTAATCTAGTTTTTGAGAGAATAAAGACAAAATAGAAGGATAAAGATTAAAAGAAACAAGTGTTAGAAGAAAGGAAAAGGAAAAGCCATTATTTAATAGAGAGCAATAAAATACAGTTCTCCTCTTTGACCTTAGTTCCTGAAAAATGCCCCATGAGGAATAGATGCCATTCACGGTAGGAGCTGAAGAATGAAATGGAACTACCACTGATTCAGCGTTTAGGCCCTAGACATGCTGACAGTATCTTGTTAATCCTGCAGGCTGGGGCCGGTGCTGTGGCATAGCAGATAAAGCTGCTGCCTGCAGTGCCGACATCCCATATGGACACTGGTTTGAGTCCCGGCTTTTCCACTTCCGATCCAGCTCTCTGCTATGGCCTGGGAGAGCAGTAGAGGATGGTCCAAGTCCTTAGGCCCCTGAACCCATGTGGGAGACCCAGAAGAAGCTCCTGGCTTCCGGCTTTGGATCAGCACAGCTCTGGCCATCGTGGCCAATTGGGGAGTGAACCAGTGGAGGGAAGACCTCTCTCTGCCTCTCCTTCTCTATGTAACTCTGACTTTCAAGTAAAATAAATAATTCTTTTCCTTTCTTTCTTTCTTTCTTTCTTTTCTTTTCTTTTTTTTTTTTTTAATTTATTTGACAGAGTTATAGACAGTGAGAGAGAGAGACAGAGAAAGGTCTTCCTTCCATTGGTTCACTCCCCAAATGGCCACTATGGCTGGCGCTGCACTGATCCGAAGCCAGGAGCCAGGTGCTTCCTCCTGGTCTCCCATGCGGGTGCAGGGAACCAAGCACTTGGGCCATCCTCCGCTGCCCTCCCGGGCCACAGCAGAGAGCTAGACTGGAAGAGGAGCAACCGGGACTAGAACCAGCACCCATATGGGATGCCGGTGCCACAGGCAGAGGATTAACCAAGTGAGCCACGGCACCGGCCCATTAAAATAAATAATTCTTTAAAAAAAAAAAAAAATTCTACAGGGCTCTATAAAATTTACCATCCTTATTTTAGGAAGGCAGTAGTAAGAATCAACAATAGTGGGTAATTTGCCCATGGTCATGCAGTTGGGTTTAGAACCCAACTCAACCTGACACCAAAACAGTTCTTCTATTGCATCTTATTGGGACAAGTTGATAGAATTTGAGGGACCTCATTGGATGTCTGTCAAAGGCATGTCTTCTGAAGGTGGAAAGAATTCCTTCTGCTGTGAGCCTTGCCTCTCAAGTCAAATTTCTTTTTTTGCTTCCTTTCATGAAGTTATCTTTAAATTCCATAAACTTTTCTTTTTTTGAATTTATTTATTTGAAAGGCAGAGTTACAGAGAGAGGGAGAGGCAGAGAGGTCTCCCAACCTCTGGTTCATTCCCCAAATGCCGGAAGCCAGGAGTGTCTTCCAGGTCTCTCATGTGGGTGCAGGGGCCCAAGCACTTGGGCCATCTTCTGCTGCCTTCCCAGGTGCATTAGCAGGGAGCTGGATCGGATGTGGAGCAGTTAGTACACAAGCTGGTGCCCACATGGAATTCTGGCGTCATAGGCGTTTGCCTTACCCACTGTGCCACAGCACTGGGTCCCCAAAGCTCCTTTTTGGTTTTCAGTTTTTATTGCTTTGAAAGGCAGAAAGAGATAGTCTATCCTCTGGTTCACTCCCTAAATGCCTACTATAATGAGATTTGGGCCAGGCTGAAGCCAGGAAACTGGAACTCAATTGGGATCTCACACGCAAGTGGCATCTCAAGTACTTGAGCCATCATTGCTGCCTCCCAGGGTGTACAATAGCAAGAATCTGAATCAGAAGGAGCAGGGACTTGAATCTAGGTACTCTGATAATAAAATGTGGGCTAATACCTATGCAAAATCCTCTCTGGTTCTCTCTTTTTCAATTAATGTACATATGTTTTTTTTCACTTGTCAGAAGAGATTTTTTTTATTTTTTATTTTTTATTTATTTTTTTATTTTTGACAGGCAGAGTGGACAGTGAGAGAGAGAGAGAAAGGCCTTCCTTTTGCTGCTTTTGCCGTTGGTTCACCTTCCAATGGCTGCCGCAGTAGGCGCGCTGCGGCCGGCACACTGCGCTGATCTGATGGCAGGAGCCAGGTGCTTCTCCTGGTCTCTCATGGGGTGCAGGGCCCAAGAACTTGGGCCATCTTCCACTGCACTCCCTGGCCACAGCAGAGAGCTGGCCTGGAAGAGGGGCAACCGGGACAGGATTGGTACCCCGACCAGGACTAGAACCCGGTGTGCCGGCGCCACAAGGCGGAGGATTAGCCTAGTGAGCCGTGGCGCTGGCTGAGCTTTTTTTTTAAAAAAAATATTTATTTATTATTTGAAAGGCAGAGTTACAGAGAGGCAGAGAGAGAGAGGTCTTCCATCTACTTGTTCACTCCCCAAATGGCTGCAATGGCCAGAGCTGGGCCAATCTGAAGCCAGGAGCTAGGAGCTGCTTCTGGGTCTCCCACGTGGGTGCAGGGGCCCAAGGACTTGGCCATCTTTTGCTGCTTTCCCAGGCCGTAGCAGAGAACTGGATCAGAAGTGGAGCAGCTGGGACTCGAATTGGTGGCCATATGGGATGCCAGCAGTACAGTCAGTGGCTTTACCTGCTACGCCATGGCACTGACCCCCAGAAGGGCTTTTGGAAAGACCCTTTTTTGTATTACCAAGAGTTAAAATGAAGAGCTAATCGGAGGGATTTGTGTAATTCAGCCCACAGACAATAAAGAACCTTCCCTGTCCAATGACTAGGAGCTGTGCTAGCAGTTTTCACACTTCTCAGAGGCATTTTGCTGTGTGGCCTTTGTTTTTATGCTTCTCTAACCAAACTGTTTTTGTTCTTCCAAATTGACCTTGGGCTTTCTCGTAGAACTGCTGAGCCTCCCCACTTTCACTACTTTCAGAAATATTAGCCATCTAGCTTTTTTTTTTTTTTTTTAAGATTTATTTATTTATTTGAAAGTCAGATTTACACAGAGAGAGGAGAGGCAGAGTGAGAGAGAGACAGAGGTCTTCTTTCCAATGGTTCACTCCCCAACTAGCTGTAACGGCTAGAGCTGCACTGATCTGAAGCCAGGAGCAAGGAGCTTCCTCCGGGTCTCCCACACGGGTGCAATAGCCCAAGGACTTGGGCCATCCTCCACTGCTATCCCAGACCACAGCAGAGCTGGATTGGAAGTGGAGCAGCCGGGTCTCGAACCAGCGCCCATATGGGATGGTGGTGCTTCAGGCCAGGCTAGGGCGTTAACCCATTGTGCCACAGCGCCGGCCCCAGCCATTTAGCTTTTAAAGACCATTTCAGACCTTAACACTCAGTAAAGATAGTCCTCACTACTACCCTCTGAACTCTTTGCACACTTAAATTAACTTTTTTGTCCTTAGTGTTATGAGACTATGCTAAATTGTAAAGCTTCTTGAAGATCTTTATACAGTGCCAGCCTTGGAATACTATTTGTGTCAGTTTGGAGATAACCATCTGTAAAAGTGTGTGTGTGTGTGTGTGTTTATATTTTTATATGTATATGTACACATATATATCTTGATTTCTTGAACAATGCAAGAGCTTAGAAGATATTCAGGAAATATTTTGGGGTTAACTTAAATGGAAGTTGAGCTCTTTTTTCCCCTATTTTAATTAATTCTCATCTTTATAGAACCTTGTGATAGTGGCAGTGGAATGTCCCTAGCAATGTAAGAACAACCAGATTCTGCAATTTCCACAAGAAATAGTTGGAAAATTTCTTTGATGGAAATTGTTTGGATTATGGCTGTCGTAGTTGTTTCCTATAACTCTGTCTCTTCTTCCCATAGATCTGAACATTGTATTTACATATTCACAATAGAATTAGGATTAGAGCGCTAGAGCTATCAGTTACCTGGCTCATTCCTTACACCTTAAAATTTGAATATATAGTCATGTAGGAGATAGTTTTCCCTGGGTGGCTTTTAACTAAAACCACCTAATTTATGTATTTGGTTTTGTCTCCTAGAGTGATTGTTGTTCAGCCCAGTCCTGTGAGGATGCTGCCAAAATATGAGCAGCCTTGTAATCTCATTCTGAACCGATCCAGTTGTTGAGGAATCTCTTCCGTTGTCTGGTGATTGGCAGTTCTTACAGGCTTGCAGGTAATACCCTGAGAGCCTCATGCTGTCAGATGTGGTTCATACTGTTTTCTTGTTTGTAGTATTTCCTGATCATGAAATTCTGGGACATTCTGGAAGTTTGAAAAGCCATTTCCAAACCTAATCCTGCTTTACCAGCATAGCGTTTTACTATGTACAGAATCTTCTTTTATATACAAAGCTCATGTATATTCTGATTTGATCTTACCATAACTCTGAAGTAGACAGGGGTGAGGGTAAGAAAATTGAGATACATATAAATGATAATCTCAGTTGCAGAATTATTAAGTAGCAAGACTAGGAATCAGATTGTCTATTTTTGTACCTTATTTCACCAGTACCTCCCTGCTTCCAGTGTTCCTGTTGGTGATTCATCCAGCACAGCTGCCTTGGCTCAGCACTACATAGCTCTTTCTAATACAAAACCCTTGAAGGTATTCTATGTCCAGTCACACAATGTTAAACTATTAAAAATTTTAGACTCTTTGCCAGACTTTAGGGACATCTATCCTAAAATATTATTTGGCACTAAAAAAAAGTGAAGTACCTACACTGCAACATGGATAAACCTTAAAATTATTTCTGCTAAGTATAAGGAACCCATCAAAAAGGATCACATATTGGGGCCAGCATTGTGACATAGTAGGTAAAGCCTCTGCTTGCAACACCAGCATTCCATATGGGTGCCGGTCCATGCCTGGAAAAGCAGCAGAAGATGGCCTAAGTGCTTGGGCCCCTGCCACCCACGTGCAAGACCCAGAAGAAGCTCTTAGCTCCTAGCTTTGGCCTGGCCCAGCTCTGGCCATTGCTGCCATGTGGAGAGTCAACCAGAAGGAAGAACATCTCTGTTTCTCCCCTTCTCTCTGTAACTCTTTCAAATAAATAAATAATTTTTTTTTAAAAAAGGTCCTATATTATATGATTCCATTTAGATGAAATGTCCAGAATAGGCAGATGTATACAGATGAAAAGTAGATTAATGATTTCTTGCCAAATAGTGGGGTTGAGGTTAGCAGCTACAGAGTAGAGTTTGTTTTTAGGTTGGTGAAGATCTTAGACTATACTAAAAATCGTTGAGTTGTACACTTTAAATGGATGAATTGTATAGTAGATGAAGTGGATCTTAAGCTGTCACAAAGAAAAAAATAGAATTTCCTCTTTATCAATAGGACAGTGAAAGTCCACTCAAAGAAGGTCATAATATAATTCAAATGCTATATAAATACTTGTTATACTGTATTATTTAGAGAGTCATGTGTATGTTAATGAGAAGGAAAAAAGTCAGACTTTTTTAGAGTAGACTCTTTAGTAAAGACAGTTTTTTCCTGAATATTTTTGATCCGTGGTTACTTGAAACTGCAGATACATTCCTAGGTGCAGAACCTGAAAATCAGAAGTTCAACTGTATGTTGTTATTTTTTTTGTTTTTTTGTTTGTTTGTTTTTTACAGGCAGAGTGGACAGTGAGAGAGAGAGAGACAGAGAGAAAGGTCTTCCTTTTGCCGTTGGTTCACCCTCCAATGGCCAGTGCGCTGCAGCCTGCGCACTGCGCTGATCCGAAGCCAGGAGCCAGGTCCTTCTCCTGGTCTCCCATGCGGGTGCAGGGCCCAAGAACTTGGGCCATCCTCCTCTGCACTCTCAGGCCACAGCAGAGAGCTGGCCTGGAAGAGGGGCAACCGGGACAGAATCCGGCGCCCTGACCGCGACTAGAACCCCGTGTGCTGGCGCCACAAGGCGGAGGATTAGCCTATTGAGCCGTGGTGCCGGCCCCAACTGTATGTTTCTTATCAGTGATGGTGTTTGAACATGGGTATAGGTCAAAGAAATAGAATCTTGAGTCAGAGAGAAGAGACCAGACTAATTAGATTCATTCTGATTCAGCCTATAAATTCTGTTTGCTAAAGTGCCAAGTTATATGGAACAAGCAGAAGACATCATAGTCTATTATTACCAGCCTCTCTAGTTCCAAAATCAAAACCTTAAGAGTAGACAGACCCTAGAGCCATAGGTATTTGTTCATTTCTGAAGCCAAGTTTCAGAAACACTTTGCTTTCCAAAATTATGTAAGTGTTCATATTGCTTTACTTTGGCTGCCTTATACCTGACATTCCAAGATTCCACTCAATTTTAATAATTCGGTTAATTTTTGGATTCTGTTTATTGCATTAATCTGTACTTTCTTTTTTTAAAGATTTATTTATTTGAAAGGCAGAGTTACAGAGAGGCAGAGAGAGAGAAAGAGATCTTCCATCTGCTTGTTTACTCCCCAAATGGCCTCAATGGCCAGAGCTGAGCTGAGCTGAAGCTAGAAACCAGAAGCTTCTTCCAGGTCTCCCATCTGGGTGCAGGGGCCCAAGGACTTGGGCCATCTTCTGCTGCTTTCCCAGGCCATAGCAGAGAGCTGGATCAAAGTGAAGCAGCTGGGACCCGAACTGGTGTCCATATGAGATGCTGGCACTGCAGGCGCTGGCTTTACTCACTACGCCACAGCACCAGCCCCATCAGGCTAATTTTTAAGTTGATAGTTTTGTATGGCTTGTGAATGATGTTATAAATATCTAGTTGGGGAGCTGGCATGGCAGCATGGTAGAAAAAGTCACTGCTTGCAATGCCTTGTCCCGTATAGGTGCTTGTTCGTGTCCTGGCTGCTCCACTTCTTTCTTTTTTAAAAATTTATTTATTTTTTATTTGAAAGAGTTACAGAGAGAGAGAGGCAGAGACAGAGAGACAGGTCTTTCATCCACTGGTTGACTCCCTAAATGGCAACAGTGGCTGGAGCAGGGCTGATCCGAAGCCAGGACCTTCTTCCAGGTCTCCCACATGGGTGCAGGGGCCCAAACACTTGGGCCATCCTCTGATGCTTTTCCAAGTGCATTAGCAGCAGGGAGCTGGGTCGAAGGTAGAGCATCTGGGACTCAAACCATTGCCCATATGGGATGCTGGCGCTGCAGGTGGCAGCTTTACACACTATCCACTGTGCTGGCTCCTCCTCCATTTCTGATCCTGCTCCCTGCTAATGACCTGAGAAAAGCAGTAGCAGATGGCCCAAGTGTTTGGGCCCCTGTCACTCACATGGGAAACCCAGATGGAGCTCCTGGCTTCAGCCTGGGCTAGCCTTGGATGTTGGTGGCGATTTGAGTGAGTGAACCAGCAGACAGAAGATCTGTTTTCCCTCTCTTTCAAATAAATAAATATCCCTTTGGCTCTCAGCAGAAAAGTTTCCCATTCCTGGGTTAAAATGTTGGATGGGGGCTGGCACTGTGGCATGGAAGGTTAAGCCTCAGCCTGCAGTGCTGGCATCCATATGGATGCTGGTTCAAGTCCCAGCTGCTCTACTTCCAGCTCCCTGCTAATGCTCCTTGGAAAGCAGCAGAGGAGACCCAAGTATTTGGGCCCCTGCACCCACATGGGAGACCTGAATGAAGCTCCTGGCTCCACTCCTGGCTTTGACCTAACCCAGCCTTGGCCATTGCAGCCATTTGAGAAGAGAACCAGTGGATGGAAGACCTCTCTCTTCCCGTCTCTCTCTTTCAAATAAATAAATCTTAAAAAATAATAATAATAATTTGGATGGAACAGATGAAAAGGGTATGTGTTGTACACTTAATTATAGACTCAAAGATAAATTCAAGAGTTCTTGATCTCAAAGATGTAATGACCTAAAAGTAAAGGCAGTGAAGACGTGAACTAAAAGTGTTGGAGGTGATCAGTTGGAACTCATTTGGAATAACAGGTAAAATCAATTTACCTGATACTTTATCTTTGAGGAGGCATAGTTCATAGACGATTCTAAGACCAGGTGAATGGTGATAGCATTGATTCTGAAAAAGGAAGCTAGATAGGAGGCAAGACACTGGTTTACTGAGAAGGTGAGGTGCAGATAGCCAGTAGGCAAGAGGTTGTGACAATAGGGACTGAGAACTTGGTATGGAAAGTGGAGGTAGAAGCTCAGTTCACCAAGAGTGTTAAGGGTTTGGAGGGTGGGGTTTCTTCTAAACAGGAGCCAAGTTAGAATTTGGATACAAACTGACCTGTAGAGTTTGACTTTAGAAGAGGACCACAGTAAGAAACCTAAGAGTGGTTGAAAAGGTAAGAGAAGTGGGAAAGGTTGATGTTGTTAGAATCAAGTTTAGAATTTCAAGAGTTTCAAGAAATATAAAGAATACCAACAGGGTCACTGACTTTAAAAATCTAAACTGTCTTTGAGGCATCTATGTCTTGTAGTTGTTTATATTGAGGCATTTTAATTTTCATATCAGTTCTGGAGGAAACCTTGATTTCTGGGTTTCTAGTAAGAAACTGTTCTACAGTCTGCTCTTGGAAGCTCTTAGGTTTTGGATTGAATAACTGGTAAATGCTACTGCTGTGGCTTAGGATGGGGGAAGGATATTAGAAAATAAGTTCAGGGAGCCAGTGCTGTAGCATAGTAGGTCAAGCGTCTACCTCTGGCTCCAGCATCCCGTATGGGCACCAATTCGAATTCTGGCTGATCTACTTCCAATCCAGCTCTGCGCTAATGGCCTGGGAAACCAGTGGAGGATGGCCCAAGTGCTTGGGCCCCTGCACCAACATGGGAGATCCAGAAGAGACTTCTGGCTCTTGGCTTCGGATTGGCCTAGTCTGGCCATTACAGCCATTTGGGGATGGAAGATCTCTCTCTCTCTCTCTTTTTTTTTTTGAAAGCCAGAATGGACAGTGAGAGAGAGACAGAGAGAAAGGTCTTCATTTGCCGTTGGTTCACCTCCAATGGCTGCCGTGGCTGGTGCTCTGCGGCTGGCGGCACCGCAGCCGGCGCACCGCGCTGATCTGAAGACAGGAGCCAGGTGCTTCTCCTGGTCTCCCATGTGGGTGCAGGGCCCAAGCACTTGGGCCATCCTCCACTGCCTTCCCGGGCCATAGTAGAGAGCTGCCCTGGAAGAGGGGCAACTGGGACAGAATCTGGTGCCCCGACCGGGACTAGAACCTGGTGTGCCAGCACCGCAAGGCGGAGGATTAACCTATTGAGCCGTGGCGCTGGCCTCTCTCTCTCTTATGTAACTCTGCCTCTCAAATAAATAAATCCTTAAAAAAAAAGAAATTAAGTTCCCTTTGGCTCTCCAGTTAGACATGTCAAGTAGGTAGTTAGTTGACTCTGATGAGCTCAAAGGAAAGTGGTGGGTTGAGACTTAAAAGTTTGTGAGTTGTCATGGGAATAGATGTAGTTACCTAGAGAGGGTGAGGGTAGAAATGGGTATTTAGATGTAGGTATGAGGAGCCATCAAAAGAGATTGGGAATGTGAATGCAATTGAGAGTGAAGCCAACAAAGCTGAAAAAGGATTAGCAACTTTTTTTTTATTTTATTTTTTTGACAGGCAGAGTGGAGAGTGAGAGAGAGACAGAAAGGTCTTCCTTTTCCGTTGGTTCACCCCCCAATGGCCGCTGCGGCCGGCGCACTGTGCTGATCCAAAGCCAGGAGCCAGGTGCTTCTCTTGGTCTTCCATGCGGGTGCAGGGCCCAAGCACTTGGGCCATCCACCACTGCACTCCTGGGCCATAGCAGAGAGCTGGCCTGGAAGAGGGGCAACCGGGACAGAATCTGGTGCCCTGACCGGGACTAGAATCCGGTGTGCTGGTGCTGCAGGCGGAGAATTAGCCTATTGAGCCGCGGCGCTGGCCAGGATTAGCAACTTTTTTAAGGGTTAAAAATATGACAGACATTTCTTTCTTTCCTTTTCTTTTTTTTTTTTTTTTTTTTTTTTTTGACAGGCAGAGTGGACAGAGAGAGACAGAGAGAAAGGTCTTGCTTTTGCTGTTGGTTCACCCTCCAATGGCCGCCGTAGCCGGCTCTGCGACCGGCGCATTGCGCTGATCCAAAGCCAGGAGCTTCTCCTGGTCTCCCATGGGGTGCAGGACCCAAGGACGTGGGCCATCCTCTACTGCACTCCTGGGCCACAGCAGAGAGCTGGCCTGGAAGAGGGACAACCGGGACAGAATCCGGTGCTCCAACCGGGATTAGAACCCGGTGTGCCGGCGCCACAGGCGGAGGATTAGCCTATTGAGCCGCAGTGCCGGCCCCAGACATTTCCATTTGTTAGAGTTGACAGTATGGATATTTTTGGTGGTGTTGCTAAAAGGAATTTTCATTGGAGTGAAAAGGATGGAAATCAGGTTTGGCTAGGAGAATGAGCGTCACAGAGATTCAGTGTAGAGATTTGACAGTATTGATAATTTCTGTTTTTTAAAGTTGGTCATTTTGTTGTGCTTTATATTCTCCCCATAAGATAGGTAGTATTCAGGAAATACATCACCAAAAAAAAAGATGAAGAGCCCTGTGTTGTGGCACAGCAGGTTAAGCTGCAGCTTGCGACTCCGGCATCCCATATCAGAGTACTAGATCAAATCCTGGCTACCCAGCTGCGGATCCAGCTCCTTGCTAGTGCACCTGGTAAAGCAGTAGAAGATGGCTCAGTGTACTTGGACCCCTGCCACTTATCTGGAAGACCCAGATGGAGTTCCTGGCTTTGGGTTGGAGCTGTCCCAGGTGTTGCAGCCATGTGGGAGAAAGATTTCTTACTGTCTGTGTCTCCCTTTCTATCACCCTGCCTTTCAAATAAATAAAAAAATTTTAAGATTTGTTTTATGTATTTGAAAGTCAGAGTTCCAGAGAGAGTGAGAGAGAGATCTTCCATCTGTTGATTCACTTCCCAGATGGCCACAACATCTGGGGCTGGGCCATGCTAAAGCCAGGAGCTTTGTCCAGGTCTCCCATGTGGGTAGTGGGACGATCTTCTGCTGCTTTTCCCATTAGCAGGGAGCTGGATTGAAAGTAGAACAGCTGGGACATGAGCCAGCCCCAAATAAAATAAAGAATAAAATTAAGATGAATGGAGATGTATGGTTTGTAGATCAGATATAGTGGGTGAGGGGGTGCCTGTTATGTCCCTTTAAAAAAAAAAGATTATTGGCCGGCGCCGCGGCTCACTAGGCTAATCCTCCGCCTTGCGGCGCCGGCACACCGGGTTCTAGTCCCGGTCGGGGCACCGATCCTGTCCCGGTTGCCCCTCTTCCAGGCCAGCTCTGCTGTGGCCCGGGAAGGCAGTGGAGGATGGCCCAAGTCCTTGGGCCCTGCACCCCATGGGAGACCAGGAGAAGCACCTGGCTCCTGCCATCGGATCAGCGCGGTGCACCAGCTGCAGCGCACTGGCCGTGGCGGCCATTGGAGGGTGAACCAACGGCAAAAAGGAAGACCTTTCTCTCTGTCTCTCTCTCACTGTCCACTCTGCCTGTCAAAAATCAAAAAAAAAAAAAAAAAAGATTATTTATTTGAAAGAGTTACACAGAGAAAGGAAGAGTCAGAGAAAGAGATTTTGCATCTGCTGGTTCACTCCCCAAATGACCACAATAGCCAGGCAAAAGCCAGGAGCTTCTTCTGGGTCTCCCACATGGGAGGAGAGGCCCAAACACTTGGGCAATCTTCCACTGCTTTCCCAGGAGCATTACTGGGAAACTGGATCAGAAATGGAACATCCAGGACTTGAACCAATGCCCATATGGGATGCTGGCGTTGCCCACGGCGGCTTAGCCCATTAGGCTACAATGCAGGCTCCCATAACAGGTTATTTTTGACTCTATTATCTCCTTCTGGTGCTACTGAGTAACCTTTTTTTTTTTTTTTTTTTTTTTTTGACAGGCAGAGTGGACAGTGAGAGAGAGACAGAGAGAAAGGTCTTCCTTTGCCATTAGTTCACCCCCCAATGGCCACTGCGGCCAGTGCACCACGCTGATCCAAAGCCAGGAGCCAGGTGCTTCTCCTGGTCTCCCATGCGGGTGCAGGGCCCAAGGACTTGGGCCATCCTCCACTGCCTTCCCGGGCCATAGCAGAGAGCTGGCCTGGAAGAGGGGCAACCGGGACAGAACTGGCGCCCCGACCAGGGCTAGAACCCGGTGTGCCAGCGCTGCAAGGTGGAGGATTAGCCTGTTGAGCCACGGCGCCAGCCTCACTGAGTAATCTTTAATGCATTGGGATGAGTTGTAAAGTTACTAACTGTAACATCCAACAGTTGGTCTGCCTGATTTAAAATCTTAGTTCATCCTTGTGCCAGGGTAGCTATGATAACATTTCATTAGAAAGCCTTTCTTTTTAAGTAGGAGTACTCATTTACCAAGACATGGATTGGATCATAATTAGAAAAGAGTGATGACTTCATGGGTCCATCTGTTGAAGATTGTTAGACAATTACCTAGAAAGTATAGGCAGGTTCCCCAATGTCTTACATATAGCTCTTTGGGGCTCTTCTAGGTAGATGCCTTTAAGTGATTGGTAATTTTGGTATACTTTTCAAAGTATAGACCATGGTGTGTCGGGATGGTCGAGCAGTCTAAAGCACCAGACTCAAAGTATAGACCATGAAAGTAAGTCTTTGATTTGAAAAGTGCTAGAACCAGTAGCTGTCCAGAACACCTTAAAAACATAGAGTGTGTTATTTCAATCTATACATACAAGGACTCTACAAAAAATTCATGAAAAAATTCATTATTATAAGAAAGCTGTATCAAAATAAACATTTTTTTTTTAAGATTTATTTATTTATTTGAAAAATAAGGTTACAGAGAGAGCAGGAGAGACGGGGATAGATCTTCCATCCATTGGTTCATTCCCTAAATGGCTGCAACAGCTAGGACTGGGCCAGGCTGGAGCCAGGAACTTATCTATGTCTCCCTCATGGGTGACAGGGGCCCAAGTACTTGGGCCATCCTCTTTTGCTTTCTCAGGTACATTAACAGGAAGCTGGATTGAAAGTGGGGCAGTAAGGACCCATATGGGATGCCAGCGTTGCAGACAGCAGATTAACCTGCTGCACCACAACACCAGCCCTCCATTTTCTCATTACTTTTTGGAAGTATACCCATATTTGTGAGCTTGAAGGTGTAATGACATCATTCTTAACCCATACTCACGATAGCTGGGTTATTTGTAAAATATGTTTTTCTGAGAAAATGCATGTTAAAAATCTTAAGAATTTCATATTTTTAAGACATACCGGTAATTAAATGGAGCAGTACAGCAATTTGGGACTCATGTGTTACCTGATCTCTGTTTTGTTTTGTTTAGTTTGCTAGGGCTACTATAACAAAACACCACCGACTGGGTGCTTTATTTTCTCACAGTTCTGGGGGCTGGAAGTCTAAGGTTAAGGTGTCAGCAGGGTTGGTTTCTTCTAAGACCACTCTCCTTAGCTTCTGGGTAGCTGTCTGCATGTTTATTTGGTGTTTTCCCTCATAAAGATATCAGGTACTGGGTTAGCAATGACCTCTGTAACCTTATTTGCCTCTTTAAGGGCTTTAATGAAAAGAATAGTTACCTTCTGGGGTACTGAGGGTTAGGGCTTCATCATATGAATTTAGCAAGACTACAGCTCAGCCATTTCAGGGTCCCTACCTATTTTGTCTTATTGTTGCTACTTCCATGCTTCCAAAAGCTTAGAAAATGCATGGCAGCATTAGACATATATTCCCTAGAAATAAGAGGTAGAACTTCAGTGACCTTTGAGTGAGTTCCTTGACTAAGAAAACCCAAAGCTATCTAAGACAGAAAAGAGATTTTTGATGTTGTGGATTTTCTAGATCCAGCCCCAGCAAGTAAGGGATTGTACCATGGAAAAAGTCCCCTGTACTGCTGGATCCATGAAAGATAACCCAGTCTTCTTTTGGTCAATTCCACATGTGCTTCTGCAGATGTTCCTTTCAAACTCCCTCCCTTGCCTGCTTCTCCAGTGAAGTCATAAGCAAGTATTTGTGATAGTTTCATGTCACCATGGTGACTAAATCACAGCCTGGTTTTCATTCCAACTTCACTGTCAGCTCTGCTCGAAGGATGGGACAGCCTCTGGGAGACTCCAGGTTCAGACTCATGAAAAACCATGCGTCAGGTAACAGGGTAGAGGTGTTTACAATGTTATGTTCAGGAATCTGTGCTCCACCTGTTAGTCTCCAGGCACAAGGATAATCAGGACCTAAAGGATGGTCACTTGAATCCTTTGGCATTTATTTATTTATTTATTCCTTAAACTGGGCCTCTTTTTTGAAATGCAGAGAGAGAAGTTCCATCTGCTGGTTCACTCCCCAAATGCCCACAACAGCCAGAGCTGGGCTGGACTGAAGGTCCATATGGGTCTCCCCACATGGATAACAGGGAACCAAGCACATAAGCCATTGTCTGTTGCCTCCCAGAATACATTAGCAGGAAGCTGAATCAGAAACAGAGTACCCAGGACTTAAACTGGCACTGTGGTTTGGAATGTGGGCATTCCAAATAGGAGCTTAATCCACTTATCCCCCCCATTTTAACAACAAATCCTCTTGACCCTTCTCAAGTGAGTGTACAGACAAGCAAATTCCAAGACTTTGCTGCTGCTGTTGATTTCCCATCATTTCCAAAATGACTAAGGGTTCCATCTCTGATTTCCTCAGAGATGGATTCAGCTTGTTCTCTTTAACTTCAAGTTTTACTTTCAACCTGATGCCCTTGTAGACTACTTTTCCTCCTTCACTATGTGCTTTCTTGATCCATTTCCATTCCCAAAGTCAACTCCTGCTTGAAGAACCAGGCCAAATGTTATCTTTCAGAGATTACTTTTCAAACTCTGTCGTCACAGTCACCCTTACATCTTCAGAAAAAGGCAGTATTAGTTTTCCCTTTCAGTGTATCTAAAAAACTTACTTTTCATCTCTTTTGCAATACTTTTATTCACTGTTTCATATTACAGGTTGAAAGGACTGGAAATACTGATCAAGGGAGAACCAAGTTGGTGAGGCTTCAGGCCCTTCTCCCTGTGTTTCAACACTGTCAGCTTCACTTTTATCTGGTTTTACACACTGAGATTCTTTTGCTTTATAATTTGTAAATGTCTGTTTTTATTTATTTGAAAAACAATGGAGACAGATCTTCCATCTAGTGGCTCACTCCCCAAATGCCCACAATAGCCAGGGCTGGGCCAGGCTAAATCCAGAAGCCAGGTGTTCCAACTGGGTCTCCTTCATGGGTGGCAGGGACCCAACAACTTGAGCCATCATCTGCTCCTGCCTCCCATTATGCACATGAGCAGGAAGCTGGATCAGAAGCAGAGGTAGTACTGATCCCATGCCCTCTGATATGGGGTGAGAGTGTCCCAAGTAGTGGCTTAAACCACTACATCACAGTGCCCACCCCCACATTGGGATTCTATGACAATTTTTTTTTTTAATTTAAAAAGTATATTTTTATTTATTTGAAAGGCAGAGAGACAGATCTCCAGTCTGCTGGTTCACACCCCCAAATAATCACAACAACCAGGGCTGGGCAAGGCCACGACTGAGAAGTCACTGTTAGTGTCACATGTGAATGGCAGTGACCCAAATACTTGAGCATTGCCTACTGCTTCCCAGGGTGCACATTATTAAAGAAAGATGGATCGGAGGTAGTACCTGGATTTGAACCTAGGCATCCCATCTGGCATCTTCACAAGTGACAAAGGCCCACTCTGAATCAGATTTAATTGAAAGGTGCACTGCAGTTAAAATTTTTTTCAAGGGCCGGCGCTGTGGCGCAGCAGGTTAACGCCCTGGCCTAAAGCGCCGACATCCCATATGGCGCTGGTTTGAGACCCAGCTCCACTTCCAATCCAGCTCTCTGCTGTGGCCTGGGAAAGCAGTGAAAGATGGCCCAAGTCATTGGGCCCATGCACCTGCATGGAAGACCTGAAAGAAGTTCCTGGCTTCTGACTTTGGATCGGCACAGCTCCAGCCATTGCAGCCAATTGGGGAGTGAACCACTGGATAGAAGACCTCTCTCTCTCTGCTTCTCCTCTCTCTTTGTAATTCTGACTTTCAAATAAATAAATAAATCTTTAAAAAAATTTTTTTTTTGGCCAGTGCCACGACTCAATAGGCTAATCCTCCACCTGTGGCTCCGGCACACCGGGTTCTAGTCCCGGTCAGGGTGCCGGATTCTGTCCCGGTTGCTCCTCGTCCAGTCCAGCTCTCTGCTGTGGCCTGGGAGTGCAGTGGAGGATGGCCCAAGTCCTTGGGCCCTGCACCCGCATGGGAGACCAGGAGAAGCACCTGGCTCCTGGCTTCGGATCAGTGCGGTGTGCTGGCCACAGTGCACCAGCCGCAGTGGCCATTGGGGGATGAACCAACGGCAAAAGGAAGACCTTTCTCTCTGTCTCTCTCTCTCTCTCACTATCCACTCTGCCTGTCAAAAAAAATTTTTTTTTCATTGTAGTGAAATTGACTACTTCAACCTTTTTTGTTTTGACAGGCAGAGTGGACAGTGAGAGAGAGAGAGAGAGAGACAGAGAGAAAGGTCTTCCTTTGCCATTGGTTCATCCCCCAATGGCCACTGCGGCTGGTGCACTGTGGCCAGCACACCGCACTGATCCGAAGCCAGGAGCCAGGTGCTTCTCCTGGTCTCCCATGGGGTGCAGGGCCCAAGGACTTGGGCCATCCTCCACTGCACTCCCAGGCCACAGCAGAGAGCTGGACTGGAAGAGGGGCAACCGGGACAGAATCCGGCGCCCTGACCGGGACTAGAACCCGGTGTGCCAGTGCCGCTAGGCGGAGGATTAGCCTATTGAGTCATGGCGCCGGCCCTTACTTCAACCATTTTTAAAAATGTTTATTTTCATCTACTCGAGAGGCAGAGTGACAGAGAGAGAGAGAAAAAAAAAATCTTCTACCCAATGGTTCATTCCCTAAATGGCTACAACAGCTGGGACTGGGCTAGGAACTCAGAACTACATCTGGCTCTTCCATGTGAGTGGCAGAGACCAAAGCATTTGAGCCATCATCTATTGCCTCTCAGGATACATTAGCAGGAAGCCAAATCAGAAGTGCAGAAGAGGCAGCTGGAATTAAAACTAGCACCCCAGGCCGGCACCGTGGCTTAACAGGCTAATCCTCCTCCTTGCGCCGGCACACCGGATTCTAGTCCCGGTCGGGGCACCGATCCTGTCCCGGTTGCCCCTCTTCCAGGCCAGCTCTCTGCTGTGGCCAGGGAGTGCAGTGGAGGATGGCCCAAGTGCTTGGGCCCTGCACCCCATGGGAGACCAGGATAAGCACCTGGCTGCTGCCATCGGATCAGCGCGGTGCGCCGGCCACAGCGCACCTACCGCGGCGGCCATTGGAGGGTGAACCCACGGCAAAAAGGAAGATCTTTCTCTCTGTCTCCCTCTACTGTCCACTCTGCCTGTCAAAAAAAAAAAACTAGCACTCCAGTATGGACTGAGGGTGTCCCAAGCAGTGGCTTAATCTCCCATACCACAGTGACCACACCTCAGCCATTTTTAAATGTACGTGTATGATACAGGAATATTTGTTAAATTTATAAGTGCTATGTGGCCATTCCCACTAGTTATTTTCAAACTTTATCAAACCGAATAAATTCTGTACCATTAAGTGGTAACGCCCATTTTCTCTTCTTTCTAATGCCAAGTAATCTCAAATTTTAATTTTTTTTTAAATGTTTGACTCTTCTGAATGCTTTATTATATGAAGTGCTATAATTTGTCCTTTTATGTCTTTTTTTTAAAGATAGGTTTGCTTATTTATTTATTTATTTATTTATTTGAAAGGCAGAGTTACACAGAGGCAGAGAGAAAGTCTTCCCGTATGTTGGTTCACTTGGTGAATGGCCACCACGGCTGGAGCTGGGCCAATCTGAAGCCAGGAGCTTCTTCTAGGTTTCCCATGCAGGCGCAGGGGCCCAAAGACTTGGGCCATCTTCCACTGCTTTCCCAGGCCATAGCAGAGAGAGGGATCGGAAGAAGAGCAGCCAGGACTCAAAGCAGCGCCCATATGGGATGATGGTACTGCAGGCGGTGGCTTTATCTGCTATACCACAGCACCACCCTCCCCCGCTTTATGTCTTGCTTATTTAATTTGGTATACTGTCTTCAGAGTTCATCTGTGTATGTCAGACCTTCATTCTTCTGTCTAATACTCCTTGAAATGGATATTCTACATTTCATTTATCTGTTCGTTCATATGTTGATGGATGTTGGGTTGTTACCACACTTGAGTATTGGCTGTAAGTATGTATCTGCTTGAGTCCCTGTTTTTTGTTTCGTTATTCCATTCTAGTAGGTTTGAAGTGGTTTCTTTTTGTGATTTTGATTTGCATTTCCCTAATAACTACTGATGTTGATCACTTCTCAGCCTTTTGGGTAAGATCAAGTATAATGATGTTGAGGGGCCAGTGCTGTGGTATAGTGGGTAGAGCCTGCTGCTTGCAGTGCCAGCATCCTGTGTAGGTGCCGGTTCAAGTCCTGGCTTTTCCACTTCCAATCCAGCTCTCTACTGTGGCCTGGGAAAGCACTGGAAGGTGGCCCGAGTCCTTGGGCCCCTGTACCCACATAGGAGATATGGAAGAAGCTCCTGACTCCTGGCTTTGGATTGTTACAGCTCTGGCCATTGTAGCCATTTGGGGAGTGAATCAGCAGATGGAAGACCTCTCTCTCTGCCTCTGCTTCTCTGTAACTCTATCAAATAAATAAAGAAATCTTAAAAAAAGATGTTGAATATATTTTTTAAAATGTTTATTTGAAAGGCAAAGTCAGACAGAAAGGGAGAGATAGAGAGATCTTCTGTCTGCTGGTTCACTCCCCAAATGTCTGTAATGGCCAGAACAATCATTTGGGGGGTGGGGGAGGGTAAATATTTTTTTTTTTTAATTTCTTTCTTTATTTGAAAGTCAGTTACAGAAAGGCAAAGGCAAAGAGAGAAGTCTTCCATTCACTACACTAGTTCATTCCCCAAATGGCCACAATGGCTGGAGCTGGGGCAATCTGAAGCCAGGAGCCAGGAGCTTCTTCCAGGTGTCCCATGTGAGTGCAGGGGCCCAAGGACTTGGACCATCTTCCACTGCTTTCCCAGGCCACAGCAGAGAGCTGGGACCCAAACCAGTGCCTATATGGGATGCTGGCACTGCAGCAAGGTGCTTAACCAACTACGCCGCAGCACCAGCCCCAGGTAAAGATGTTTTTATGGGCACACATTATGGTGTAGTGGGTTAAGCTGTTGCCTTCAATGCTGGCATCCATATGGGCGCCAATTCAAGTCCTGGCTGCTCTACTTCTGATCCAGGTCTCCAGTACCTGGCTTTAGCCTGACCCAGACCTGGTCATTGCAACCATTTGGAGAGTGAAAGATTTAATTTGCAAGGCAGAGTAACAGAGAGAGGGAGAGACAGATCTTCCATCCACTGGTTCACTCCCTAAATATCCACAACAGGCTTGACTATGTCTGGAACTGCAGCCAAGTCTCTCATGTGGGTGACAGGAGCCCAAGCACTTGAACCATCCTCTGCTGCTTTCCCAGGTGCATTAGCAGGGAGCTGGCTTGGAAGTGAAGCTGCTAAGGAGGCCAGTGCTGTGGTGAAGTGGGTTTAGCCACTGTCTGCGGTACCAGCATCCCATATGTGTACTGATTTATGTCCCAGCTGCTTCACTTCAATTCAGCTCCCTGCTAATGCACCTGGGAAAACAGTGGAGCATGGCCCAAGTGAATGGGTGTCTGCTTCCACATCAGAAACCTGGAAGAAGCTCCTGGGTCCTGGCTTCAGCCTGCGCCAGCAGTGGCTGTTGGCAAACATCTAGGGAGTGGACCAGCAAGTAGAAGATTCTCTCTCTCTCTCTCTCTCTCTCTCTCACTCTCACTCTCACTCTTACTCTCTCTCAACTCTTTCAAGATAATCAGTTTTAAAAAGTAGGGGCAGCTGAGACTTGAATTGGTACTCTGATATAGGATGCTGGCATCATAAGCAGTGACTTAACGCACTGTGCTACAACATAGAACCCTTTAATATTTGAAATATTTTCATTGGGAGTACAAGTCTAGTTTGAGAGATACTTTTTTCTTAGTACATTAAATATGTTAATTTATTGCTTTCTATTTTGTATAGTTTCTGAAAAGTAAGGCTTTTTTTTCATCTTTTATATGTATTAGGTCTTTCTCTGGCTGCTTTTTAAGATTATCTCAGATTTTCAAGTTTTTTTTAAAGGCAGAGAGAGAGATCTTCCTTCCATCTGTTGTTTCCCTTAACCCAAATGCCTGCTGCAGCCATTTTTGGGCCAGGGTGAAACCAGGAGCCTGGAGCTCAATACAGGTCTCCCAACTTGGGTGACAAGGACCCAAGTACTTGCACCATCACCTGCTACCTATAGGGTATGCGTATACTAGAATCAGAAGCAGAACCAGGACTTGAACCCAGGTATTCTGATGTACAGGCATCTTAAGTGGAGTTTAACCACTGCACTTAACCCTCTGCCCTGCACGTGCACACGCGCACGCGCATACACACACACACACACTGCTGCAGACATTTCCTTGAAATGCATGAAATGAGTCAGTATTTTTTTATAAGATTTTAGCTTTTGAGCAAAAATCAGAATTTCTCAAAACTTTTACTGGCAAGGAATCCTCAATAACTTCTGCATAGGTTTGTAATAGGAAAAATTTGGGAGGAAAGATCAGTAGAAAAATGGATAAATTATGTGTCCACACAGTAAAATAAACACAGGAAAAAGGAATGAGCTGCAGCTACATGTAGAAGTGGGTGAATCTTGGAAACCTCAGAATAAATGCAGTCAAATACAATATGTAGAAATATATATGTGTGTGATTAATAGTTGTAAAAGCAAAGGTGACGACAGTTTAGCAGCTTTATTTTGGTTTGAGTTCAGGTAGGGATTAGGAAGTCTGGGATAGGAGAAAAATCTACAACTGTATTAAGCTATGTCAGTGATACTTCGATTTTTAGATTCAATAATAGGTTTACAGATGTGTATTATATAAGAATGCCACAAAAAGTTCATGGGAGACAGGTTTTTTGGCTCATGTGGGTTATTACTACTTCTAAAGATTTATTTTATTTGAAGACAAATAATTATTTATTTTATTGAAAGACAGTGTCATGGGGTAGAAGGAGATAGAAAGATCTTCCATCTGCTGATTCATTCCCCAGTGGCTATAACAGCTGGGGCTGGGCTAGGCTGAAGCCAGGAGATTCTTCCAGGTCTCCCACATGGGTGCAAGGGCCCAAGGACTTATGCCATCTTCTAGGGCTTTTCCAGGCACATTAGCAGGGAGCTAGATTAGAAGCAGAGCAGCCAGGACTCAACCGATGCCCATATGGGATTAGGCATTGCAGGCGGTGGCTTAACTTGTTAGGCTACAAAGTGGGCCTGCAAGAGTTATTAACCTGCCTGCTGGTATACCTACATCTCCCATTAAAGTGCTGGTTCCAATCCTATCTACACTACTTCTGCTCCAGTTTCCTGCTATTGCATGCTGAGAGCTGGCAGACAATTGCTCATGTGCTTGGACCCTGCCACTTAGGTGGGAGACTCAGATGGAGCCCATGGCTTTGGCTTGGCCCAGCTGTGGCTGTTGCGGGTGCTTGGAGAGTGAACCACAGATGCAAGAGTTCTGTTTCTCTGTTTCCCTCTCTCCCCATCACTCTTCCTTTCAAATGATTGAAAATAAGTGAATATCTTTTAAAAGGTTTATGTAAAATGAAATTTAAAGTAAGTTTATTTTGGTGTCAGAAAAACCTGAAATCCGTAGATTTTTCATAATATATTTTCCATGAACATTTGAAAGACCTTTGAAATATTTTGCTTGGTAATTTGTGTATGTTTCATCTTTTTGTTTTATCCTATTCATGTAGTAAATTGTAAAGTTTTAAAAATTTAAGATATTGATGGCATATGGGTCATTAAAGAAAGATACATGATAGTCCACAGAATTGGTTATACTAAGATATATTTAACCTGGGTAGGTTAAGTATATCTGAGTTTATTGGACAAGCCATGTAACTTCTCTGTCTTGTGCAACAGGGTTGATTTCAACTTAATAGCATTTACCATGTACCAACTATTGTTCTAAGAAATATTTCATATTTATTATCCTATTTAATCCTTCTACAGCTTGAGCATTCCCTAATCTGAAAATTCAAACCTCAAATGCTCCAAAATCTGAAATTTTGAGCACCAACATGACAGAAGTAGAAAATTCCACACCTGACTTCATGTGATGGATCACAATCAAAATGCAGACACACTAAAAATAAAAATATTATGTAAAATTACCTTCAGACTATGTGTGCAAGGTGTATATGAGACACAGTATGTTTCATATTTAAATTTGGATCCCAACCCCAAGATAACTCATTATGTATATACACATATGCTAAAATCTGACACACTGCTCTGTTCCCAAGCATTTCAGATAAGGGGTGTTCACCCTGTAACAACTCTAATAAGTTAGAACTTTTAAGTCCTTTTGATGCTTAGGGGTTAGAGCAACTTGTTAAGGGTGTCACAGCTAACAAGTATTAGGAACCAGGATAGGTGACAGTCTCACTCTAGCCCATGCTTAAACTAATTGCTGTAATAGCACTTATTTAACAAGCATATGTGATTAAAGGAGACAGTGTGTGTTGGTATAGGTGCAGCACTAGAGGTGTCAGGTATAATTTAAAAAAAAAAAAGATTATTTGAAATAGAGAGGATGATATTCCATATACTGATTCACTTCCCAAATGTCCACAATAGCTGCAACTTGGCCAGGCTGAAGCCAGGAACCTAAAGTCCATCCTTCTCCTATTTGGGTGGCAGGGATCCGAGTACTGGAGCCATCATTTGCTGCCTCCTAGAATGCGTTAACAGGGAACTAGATTGAAAGTGTCTTGACGGGTGGCGCAGTGGGTTAACGTTTCAACCTGCAGTGCTGGCATCCCATATGGGTGCCCGTTCAAGTCCCGGCTGCTCTACTTCCTATCCAGCTCTCTGCTAATATGCCTGGAAAAGCAGCAGAGGATGGCCCAAGTCCTTGGGCCCTTGCACCCAAATGGGAGACCTGGAAGAAGCTCCTAGCTCCTGGCTTCACATCAGCTCAGCTCTAGCCATTGCAGCTATTTGGCGAGTGAACCAGCAGGATGGAAGACCTCTCTCTGTCTCTACTTCTCTATATAACTGTCTTTCAAATAAATAAATCTTTAAAAAGAAAAAGAAAGAAAAGAAAGTGTCTTGAGAAGTGATACTGGGACTCAAGCCATTACTATTCTGTGGGCTGTGTGTGCCTCAAGTGGCAGTCTAGCCTGCTGCACTACAATGCCTGTCCCAGGTGTAGTTACTGAGATATGCTTCCTTGAGAAGTTGTTGTCCCCCTGGAGGAAGGAAGGGAGAGGGTGAATGGGTAGAGACAGAAAACCAATGATAAAGAAAAATGCTTTCCTCTTGAGAGTCTTTGACAGTGTATTTTTCATCTTCCCTTCTTCTAGAGACCATGGCAAGCCCAGGGAAAGATAATTATCGAATGAAGAGCTATAAGAACAATGCCCTGAACCCTGAGGAAATGAGGCGAAGACGAGAGGAAGAGGGCATTCAGCTCCGGAAGCAGAAGCGAGAGCAACAAGTAGGTTTAACAAAGTTTTCTTTAATGTACTGTTCAGAGAAATGATTCAGCCTCTATGGATGCCTTCTACCTTACAGTACACCTTTCTGTTGACTAGTTTGGTTACCTTGTGAGCTAATCATACAGATTCCTTTTTTGTAAAGAAATACTGAGGTGCCAGCACTGTGAAGTATCAGGTAAGGCCACCACCTGCAGTGCCAGCATCCCATGTGGGTGCCTGTTCAAGTCCCTGCTCCACTTCTGATCCAGCTCTCTGCTGTGGTCTGGGAAAGCAGTGGGAGATGGCCCAAATTGCTGGGGACTTGCACCCATGTGGGAGATCTGGAGGAATCTCCTGACTCCTGCCTTTGCATTAGTGCAGCTCCAGCTGTTGCAGCCATCTAGGGAGTGAACTCGTGGATAGAAGACCTCTCTCTCTCTCTCTCTCTCTCTGCGCCTCTGTCTGTAACTTTGCCTTTCAAATTAATACATAAATCTTTTTTTAAAAATTGAAAGCTTAGGCCGGCGCCGCAGCTCACTAGGCTAATCCTCCGCCTTGCGGTGCCGGCACGCCGGGTTCTAGTCCAGGTCGGGGCACCGATCCTGTCCCGGTTGCCCCTCTTCCAGGCCAGCTCTCTGCCGTGGCCCAGGAGTGCAGTGGAGGATGGCCCAAGTGCTTGGGCCCTGCACCCCATGGGAGACCAGGAGAAGCACCTGGCTCCTGCCATCGGATCAGCTCGGTGCGCCGGCCGCAGCGCGCCTACCGCGGCGGCCATTGGAGGGTGAACCAACGGCAAAAGGAAGACCTTTCTCCCTGTCTCTCTCTCACTGTCCACTCTGCCTGTCAAAAATTAAAAAAAAAAAAAAAATTGAAAGCTTAAAAAAAGGACTAATCCCTTATCCCCTCTGTAATTTATTTCTTGAATATAACAATCTAACATGTTATTATAACATATTATAACAATATAACATGTTATAACATGTTATAACAATATAACAATCTAATTCAAACTCCTGGTACTTTTTTTATTCTTCACATTACAGACAGTGTTAAGTCTGGCCTTCAAGGCCCAGCTCAAAATCTAGCCCTTTACGAGCCCATTCTGGGCTGCTTTGCTTCTACTTTATTGAGTCCTGTCCTTGTGAGTAGCATCCCTCAGTGCAGGTCATGTTAATGCCTCACTAGCTGTACTTCCTTTCACCAAAGTGGTGCCCTGCTTACCTAGATTTAGTCACCTAACTTACTTTTGCCCACTCTCTTGGCCTACCAGTATTCCTTTTCTTAAAAGCTTTTTAAACCCAGAATCTTTTATACAAAGGGCAAGAAATCTTTGAAGTTTCTATTTCTGATTACAAAAATAACTTTTTTTTTTTTTTAAGATTTATTTGTTTATATTAAAGGCAGAGTTACAGAGAGAGAGAGGAAAGGAGAGACAGAGAAGTCTTCCATCTGCTGGTTCATTCCCCAAATGGCTGCAATGACCAGGGCTGGGCCAGACTGAAGCCAGGAGCTAGGAGCTTCATCTGCGTCTCCCACATGGGTTCAGGGGTCCAAGAACTTGGCCATCTTCTGCTGCTTTCCCGCGAGCATTAACAGGGAACTGGATTGGAAGTGGAATAGCCAAGATTCAAACCGGGGCCCATATGGGATGCTGGTGCTACAGGCAGCAACTTAACCCACTACTAAAAATGGCCTTTTAAAAAATGTGAGCAGATAGATTTACTATTGAAGTAAAACCCTTAAAATCTTTCCATGTCATAATGTAAAGCTTATCATCTCCTTATCATTATGCTGTAATTTAGCGTTGGGTTGATCTTGGTTTCTTGGGCTCAATGAGTAGTCTTAATACTGTCTCTTCACTTTATTTACAGCTTTTTAAGCGGAGAAATGTGGAGCTAATTAATGAAGAAGCTGCCATGTTTGATAGTCTCCTCATGGACTCCTATGTGAGCTCTACCACTGGGGTAAGGCCCTTGCGTGTGATTGAGGCAGGCCTGGGACATACCTGCTTCTGCAGAGCACAAATTGAGTATTTCACATCACCTAGTAGCTTTGCCAATAACTGGCAAGTTCTTCTGTGAGCCCTTCTGTCATGTCAAGGAATCAACAAGGATTCTGAATCTCTGATGCAAGTACCTGAGGAAACCATTTAAGGGAACCCATCAGTTGCCTGAAAGACTAGGAATCCCTTTCCAACTTGACCAAATATTCGAACTTGACGCAGTCTGCTTCAGCTTTAAGCAAACTGCTTCTTCTGAGCCTCTTATGCCCTTCTGTTGACCTCCAGTCTTAGAAAGCAGGATTATGTGTTAACATCTGGCTCTAGTGTTGGACTGGGAAGGCCTAAACTTGTTTTATGTTCTAGGAGAGTGTAATCACAAGAGAGATGGTGGAAATGCTCTTTTCTGATGATTCTGACCTGCAATTAGCAACCACACAGAAATTCCGGAAACTGCTTTCCAAAGGTACAAAAGCCTGGTCCTTCTCATCGAGACCCTGTGTGATTTATAAAACCACTTGTCTCTTTTCACTCACCTAATCAGCTGCTGTAGCTCTCACTCATTCAGCTTTAACCCTACTGGCCTTGGGTGATGGTCTCACCTTTATTCATGTGTTTATTGGAAAGGCAAACTGACAAAGTTTTTCTTCTATCCTTGGGTTTGCTCCAACAGCTGCAAGAGCCAAGGCTGGGGCAGGCTGAAGCCAGAAGCCAGGAAATCCATCTGGGTCTCCCATGTGGGTGGAAGGGGCCCAAGCACTTGGACCTTCTTCTGTTGCCTTTTCAGCCACGTTAGGAGGAACCTG
Source organism: Lepus europaeus (assembly GCF_033115175.1). Classification (NCBI taxonomy): domain Eukaryota; kingdom Metazoa; phylum Chordata; class Mammalia; order Lagomorpha; family Leporidae; genus Lepus; species Lepus europaeus. Next base: position 24,340,570 of record NC_084831.1, read on the forward strand.
GATTCGTTGCAGAATGGCTGGGACTTGAACCAGTACACCAAAATAGACAGTGGCATTGCAGGCAGCGCCTTAATTTGCTTTGCCACAATACTGGCCCCATGTTTTCACCTTTATACTGGATTTTCTCTCTTACCCCTTTGGCTCCCAAATATCTGTGTAGCATCTCCCTCAATTCTGTAATCAAATCCTACTTTTTTTTTTTTTAAGGTTTATGTATTTATTTATTTGAGAGGCACAGTGATAAACAAGGATAGACAGATCTTCCATCTACTGGTTCATTCCCGAAATTCCCAAAACAACTAAAGCTGGGCTAGGTGGAAGCCTGGAGCCAGGAACTCTATGTGGGTCTCCTACATGGGTGGCAGGAACTCAACTGCTTGGGCCGTCATCTGCTACCTTGCAAGCTCATTAGCAGGAAGCTGGATTGGAAACTGAGGCAAGACTCAGTACCAAAACTTTGAAATGGGATGATGGCATCCCACATAGGAGCTTAACACACTCCATCACAACAGCCACCCCCTACTTATTCATCTTTGAACTGTATGATATAGTTGGACTACTTAAGGGTAAATCCAGTCCTAATTGAGTTATGTTTTCCTTTCCCTTACTGATAAACAAAGAATGGTAAGGGAGAGAGGATAGCCCAAGGGGTGAATGACACTGGTTTACATATTTCCCTTCTAAGGAAGATTAATTGTCGTTTCTTTGGAGGACTGTGTCATATAGTAAGTAAGAGGTATTTTTCCCACCATACACACAAATTTTTATAGAACAGCTGCCACTACCACAGTTCTAGCTCCTGAGGCTATAGTAAACCATACCAAAAGTCCTAGCCCTCATGAATGGAAAGTCTTTTTTTAATCTCTTTGTCTTTCATATAAATGAATCCTTAAAAAGAAATTGAGCAGGTATTGATAAACCACCTGAACAGAACGGAGTTTGGGTATGTTCATAATGCTTGTTAGAAGTGTCTAGAAAGAAGCATGAGCTGATACAAGTGAGTAGATGTACCAAAGCCTCTCTTCAGTTTTTATCTCCTTCCATCTCCCTCTTGTAGAGCCTAGTCCTCCAATAGATGAAGTTATCAACACTCCAGGGGTAGTGGATCGGTTTGTGGAGTTTCTGAAGAGGAATGAAAATTGTACATTACAGGTGAGGCCCCAAGGGAAAGAGTTACCAAATAAAGCCCTTTTCCAAGAAATTGGAATTGGGTATTTCTGCAGATATCTCTCAGGAGATAGAAAAGTCATATGAGGAAACATTTAAAGTAAAGCATCAGTTACCTCGGAGATCTTGACTTTATAAAGAAGAGAACAAAATCTCCTCCTTAAAACATTCTCAATAATAACTATGTAGAGTAATACATTTGTTAATTGGCTAGATTTTTTTAAAATATTTTTATTTATTTTCTTGATAGGTAGAGTTACAGAGGGAGAGACAAAGAGAAAGGTCTTCCATCTACTGGTTCACTCCCCAAATGACCACAACGTCTGGAGCTGGGCCAATCCAAAGCCAGGAGCTTTTTCTAGGTCTCCCAAGCGGGTGCAGAGTCCCAAACACTTAGGCCATCTGCTACTGCTTTCCTAGGCCATAGCAGAGAGCTGGAGAACGGAAGAGGAGCAGCAGGGACTAGAACCGGTGCCCATATGGGATGCTGGTGCTGCAGGCAGATGCTTAGTCCACTACACCACAGTGCTGGCCCCAATTGGCTAGATTTAACAATTCCGCCATCAATATATATATTGAGTTATGTTTTCCTTTCCCTTACTGATAAACAAGAATTGTAAGGGAGAGAGGATAGCCCAAGGGGTGAATGACACTGGTTTACATATTTCCCTTCTAAGGAAGATTAGTTGTCATTTCTTTGGAGGACTGTATCATATAGTAGGCAAGAGGTATTTTTCCCACCATACACTAAATTTTTATATGGAAAGTTATCTGTCAGTTTTTATATATGGAAGGTTATCTGTCAATTTTTTTTGAAAACTCAAAGGAAGATAAGAATAATGCAAACACACCATTCTATTACAAATCAGAGACTCTGATCTACTTCCAAGTCTTCTCATAGATGGCTGTGAAACTCAGGAAGGAAATAAATGTCATGTTGGGGATCCCGGGGGTGCTGTTACAGTACAAAATTTGACCATGGAAGCACCATTCCACCTTCCCGTTGTCATATCACTGCCTCTTCTCACCTTTTAAAAGAAAGGAGAGGAAAAGCTTGTGTGTTTTGTTGTTTTGTTTTTCATGGGCAAGAGGCTTACTGTTGTGAGGCAGCTCGTCAACATGGCTGCACACTGTGGAATGATCTCTCAGTGGTGAATTAATCTATCTTTCAGTTTGAAGCTGCCTGGGCTCTGACAAACATTGCCTCTGGAACCTCCCAGCAAACCAAAATTGTCATTGAAGCAGGGGCTGTCCCCATTTTCATAGAGCTGCTTAACTCGGACTTTGAGGATGTACAAGAACAGGTAATACTGATTTGGCTTAGCTTTTTTTTTTTTTTTTTTTTTAATATTTATTTATTTATTTGAGAGGCAGAGTTATAGACAGAACTGTCTTCCATCCACTGATTCACTCCCCAAGTGGTCACAGTGGCAGAGCTGGGCCAGTCCGAAGCCAGGAACCAGAAACTTCTTCCAGGACTCCTGCATGGGTGCAGGGTCCCAAACATTTGGGCCATCTTCCACTGGTTTCCCAGGCCATTATCAGGGAGCTAGATAGGAAGTGAAACAGCTAGGACTTAACCCACATTCATGGGATGCTGGTGCCACAGGTAGAGACTTAACCTACAGCACCTTCCCCTTGGCTTGATTCTTAATGGTAGCTACAGTATAACACTAACATTTGGTTTTAGTCCCAGTCTTGACACAGTGCTCTTAAAAACATTGGAATTTTCTGAGTTACAGGAATGTCTTTTGCTATTTATAGAGCCCTTTTAGAACACATCTGAGTCTGTATTAACAAAGTGACTCAGTTTGGGGAACCTAGGTAGCCTTAAAGTGGCTGGTCACCAGAAAAATACAAACATAGAATGTGGGAACTCCTGACCGCCTCCCAAGGAAGAGGAGGGATCTGGAGATTGGATTATAAACTATTGAAGGTGAGAACTTCTGGGTTAATGAGCACATTGATATACTGGGAAGGTGACAGATAACATGGAAGCTGTACACTACCCTCCTCACTTTATACCTTGTCTAATGTGTCTCTTTCATTTGGCTGTTCTGCATACAAGTAGTGTTTTCTGAGTTCTCTGTAAGAATCCCCAAATTTCTATCTAGTCAGTTAGAAGTTTAGGTAGTCTCTGGGTCTTGTGATTGGTGTCTGAAGTGGAGGCACAGGTTATGTGGGAGTGATCTGTGGGTCCTTAACCTATGGGATCTGCTTTAACCTCAGGAGTGAGGGTCACATTTAAATTAAAGTATGGAACATGCAGTCAGTGTCTGAGAATTGGTTGTTGGTATGGGAAAAGCTACACATGTGCATTGCGTGTCAGAAGTAGAGTGGAAAAGACACTGCACTACCATTTCCCAAAGATTATAGCAAGAATACAACTTCCATTTCTCTCACTGGATTCTTGGTGATTGGATAGAAGTTGCGAGTCGTAATTACTACATTTAAGAGTTGGTCCAGGGCAGCTTTAAGAGTGCAATTTACTGAACTCTTTCTGAGTGAATGGTAATGGGGAGCTCTTTGTTTGGCTTCTCAGTCTGTCATACAGTTGGCAGCCTGCCTTCCTCACTGAACCAGGGACTCTGAGCATAGAGGTCCTTGAAGAGCAAATGCTCAATAAGGATTTCAACAGGGAGGTTACCTGAGCTTGGTTCGTGTCATTTGAGCCTTGACATGGCAGCCTGATGGGGACTCACTCTGTGGTTATCTATAAAATACTTATGGAAGCCACAGGCTCTGAGGGACTGCTTCATCACTTCCTTTTCAGGCAGTCTGGGCACTGGGAAACATAGCTGGAGACAGCTCTGTTTGCCGGGATTACGTCTTGAACTGTTCCATCCTGAATCCTTTATTAACGTGAGTAATTACGGTCATTTTGTACCTGGGGCACCTGTAGGACGGCTGTGGCAGGTCATTTGGGGATAGCTTACTTGATCCATTAAGATGACAAATACAAAAGTCTAAAAGTACTTTCCAATTGCTGAAGTAAAAACTAGGTATCTTTTTGAGTAAAAAGATTGCATCTCAGATCTGTACCAAGGGGAACCTTGTTCTTCATTTCAAGGCACTTTAGGTCCTCATGTTGGTCATATCAGCCTCCTTTTTGAGCCAAGGGAAAAAGGAAGACTAGTCTAGGAAGACCTAGCCTGTTCTGTAGAGTACATTAATTTCCTATGGGTTTTTGTGTAGGTATGTTGGATAGCTTTGCTATAAATCATAGGTTAAAGACCCTGTAAAGAATCATCTGGAGCCCTCTCCATCCCTTCCCCCATACCCTCAAGAGTCAGCTACGTTTAACTAAAAATGTATGAACTGGTTTTTGTTTGTTTGTTTGTTTTTAGCTTTATTTATTTGAAAGGCAAAGTTACACAGAGAGAGGAGAGGCAGAGAAAGAGAGGTCTTCTATCCATTGGTTCACTCCCCAATTGGCTGCGATGGCTGGAGCTGTGCCGATTCGGAGCCAGGAGCTTCTTCTGGGTCTCCAACGTGGGTGCAGGGGCCCAAGGACTTGGGCCGTCTTCTACTGCTTTCCCAAGCCACAACAGAGAGCTGGATGGGAAGTGGAGTAGCTGGGTCTTGAACCAGCACCCATATGGGATGCTGGCGCTTCAGGCTAGGGCGTTAACCTCCTGCGCCACAGCACCGGTCCTGAACTTTTTTTTTTTTTTTTTTTGACAGGCAGAGTGAATAGTGAGAGAGAGAGAGAGAGAGAAAGGTCTTCCTTTTGCCGTTGGTTCACCCTCCAATGGCCGCCGCGGTAGCGCGCTGCGGCCGGCGCACCGCGCTGATCCGATGGCAGGAGCCAGGTGCTTCTCCTGGTCTCCCATGGGGTGCAGGGCCCAAGGACTTGGGCCATCCTCCACTGCACTCCCTGGCCACAGCAGAGAGCTGGCCTGGAAGAGGGGCAACCGGGACAGAATCGGTGCCCCGTGAACTGTTCTTGATAAGCTACAACCTTCTAGGCTACCTCTATCATTTCTTGAACCCTTCACAGAAAGGGTTAAAGACTAAATTCTGCAAAGCATAGCTAAAACTCTGCCACTGGACTTTCAGCTTTTATTTCCAAAGAGAACACCTTTCCTTGTTTACAATTTTGGCCAGAGCTACGTTAAAAGCTTTGCCACCTTACTCAAGGTCTAGCTGTCTGTTTTGCTGCATTGTCTATGATATTAACTACCATAGTTAGTCTGAATCCTCTCTGCAGATGTCAGTCTCCTGACCCAAACTTGCTCTGTTAACTTAGGTCTACAGATAGAAATAAATAAGCTGCTAGAATCTTAGGGGCCTGATTGGATTTGCTCCTGGGGTTCGTTGGCAGTAGCCCTATTTGCCAGGGCATCAGGGTTCAGGATCTGGCTTCTGTGTTTTCCTTCAGACTCCTTACCAAGTCCACACGACTGACAATGACACGGAATGCAGTCTGGGCTCTGTCAAACCTCTGCCGAGGGAAAAATCCACCCCCAGAGTTTGCAAAGGTGAGAGAACTTCCCAGGCCACGAGTTATAGCAGATTCCTTCATAGGGAGTTTTGAATTCTTTGGGGATACCCCTTAGACTAAATCTCAAATCTTGGGAAACTGAAAGAAGAAGCAGTTGTTGAAGCATACCTTGTATTCCTGAATGGTAAAGTAAACAGTTAGCCCTGAAGGCCTAATTGTGGTAAAAATGCACAGAGTATAGAATTACTTGTTGGGGAGGGTTAATGTCCTTCCCCTGTGAGTCCTTCTCACTCTGCTTTCCACAGGTCTCCCCTTGTCTGCCTGTGCTGTCTCGCCTACTCTTCAGCAGTGACTCAGACTTACTGGCAGATGCCTGCTGGGCCCTCTCTTACCTGTCTGATGGCCCCAATGAGAAGATCCAGGCCGTCATTGACTCTGGAGTCTGCCGGAGATTGGTAGAGCTTCTGATGTGAGTAGACTCCATTAGAGGGCACAGAGTGTGTAGGCGTCTCCAAGCTTGTGCTAAGGAGCTGCAGCAGCACTTTGCTGCCCTGCCCAAAGGGTTGGAGTCATGAGGGTACTTCCAGCCTTGGTTGTCACTAGGACTGGATATGGTGTGTGAACTACCCACTGATAAGATCTTCCGTCTCTGTAGGCACAATGATCACAAAGTGGCTTCACCTGCCTTGAGAGCTGTGGGTAACATTGTCACTGGGGATGACATCCAGACCCAGGTAAGGAGGAGGAGGAGGGTGTAGGAGCTGCCTTCCGACAACACCCTTCCCTGCCAAGGGCTCTAGTCCTGATGGGAGGAAGCATGGTCCAAAAGAGAAAGCATGGGACTGAGTAAAACTATTTTAGCTCTGCCCCTGTCTGTATGATCACAGGCAACTTGCTTCCTCCTTATATTCTATGAATTGGAAGAAACTACACTTATACCTGTGACTGTTAAGTAGAATAGTGTTCGTCAGGTTCCCGCTGAGGAGTGAAAACTGTGCAGCCCCACCCTTGCTTTCTAGACCTGTAGGATTACATTGGTATTACCTGATGTTGCTAACTCCTCTTGTCAAAGCTCTCCTGCTCAAAGGCTAGAGATCTGGATATTCTTTTGAATCTTGAGCAGTCGACAATTCTGTGGGAACTTGACCTGGTGAGCAGTCTTACTCAAGCCCACAGTCTCATTTTCTTGGTCATTTTTATGTGTGTGTGCCTGAACATCAAACATCATTGGCATTAAGTACATAAAAATAGTTATTCAGGGATGAACATTTGATATAGAGGTTAACACCCTGCATATCAGAGTACATGGGTTTGGATCCCAGCAAGAGTATTATTTGAGTATCACTATCACCCAGCTACAGAACTTTTTTTTTTTTTTGGCAGAGAGAAGCACAGAGACAGGTAGAGAAAGATCTGGGAGCTTACCCCAAGTCTCCCATTTGGGGACAGGAACCCATGATAAATCACTTGCCATTACCACTGCCCCCAGCGTTAATAGGAACAGGAAACTGGAGTCAGGAGCTAGAGTCGGGTGTCAAACCCTTGCACTCCAATATGAGATGCAGTGTCTTAACCACTAACACTGGCCCCCTTTAGAACTTCTTTTTTTTTTTTTTTTTTTAAGCTTTTCAACACGATTTTATTTATCCATTAGTGATCACTGAGTTGTTCCTCTTATCTGTTGTGAATAATGCTACATTAGTGTACAAATATTTACTCAAGTCCCTGCTTTGACTTCTTGTGGGAATATACCCAGAAGTGGAATTACTGAATCATATAGTAATTTAATGCTTAATTTTTTTGAGAGACCACCATAATGTATTGCACATCAGATGCTTACAGTAATGCACCCAGAATACAGTTTCTCCATATCTTCATAATTTTTGTAATTTTCTAGTTTTTGTTTTTTTAATTAGCTGACCTATTTGATGTGAAGATACCCCTTTAAGGTTTTGATTTGCATTTTCTTAATGACTAGTAATGGTGAGCATCTTTTTGTGTGCTTATTGACCATGTGTATAGCTCTTCTGTATATCTTCTTTTGGGAAAATTTGTATTTAATTGCTTTGTTCTTTTTCTTTTTAATTACTTTATTTGAAAATTAGAAAAAGGAAAAGAGAGATTTTCATTCTCTAGTTCACTCCCTAAATGGCCACAATAGCCAGGACTGGGCCAGGTCAAAGCCAGGAGCCAGGAAATCAATCCAGGTTTCCTATGTGGGTGGTGGGGACCCAAATATTTGAGCCATCACCAGTGTCTCTCAGGGTGTGGGTGTGCTGGATTGGGAGTATAGCTGGCACTCAAACTCAGGTACCCAATAATGGATGTTGGTGTCCTAAGTAGTGTCTTAAGTGCTGTACCAAATGCCCTCCCCATTTGCTCATTTTTCAGTTGAGTTCTTTGGGGTAGGACTTTTTTCTTCTTTTGTTGTAGGAATTCTTTAGAGAGAGATGTTACATTTCCCAAATGGATGTAAGAGCCAGGTATCTTAATACACTTGTTTTCAGTTTTGACTTAGTCTAATTTGTCTAACTTTTTGTTTCCTGTGCTTTTGGTGTTCTAGGTCATTCTCAACTGTTCAGCCCTTCCTTGCCTCCTCCACCTACTGAGCAGCCCCAAGGAGTCAATCCGGAAGGAAGCTTGCTGGACCATTTCAAATATTACTGCTGGCAATAGGGCTCAAATACAGGTAGAACAGGCAGAGGAGTTGAGGGATGTGGGCAAGCATGGGAACATGGGAGGTTGTGAGACATTTTCCAGAAAGAATGTGTTTTTCCTTAAAAATTGGGGTTAGTGTGTGCTACTGTTCTGAGATTCTGTGTAGCCAAAGTTGGGTTTCTCTATAGCCTGTTACTTGTGGGAAAAATCAAGGCGAGCCCCAAGTAGAGGGAAGGATACATAAGTCTTAGCTGATTTTGTGGCTGAATTAGCTTTCTCCTGAAGTAACTTTCTTCCTCCATCTCCTGCCCCCAATCTCTCTCAGGCTGTCATAGATGCAAATATCTTCCCTGTGTTGATTGAAATCCTTCAGAAAGCAGAGTTCCGAACAAGAAAAGAGGCTGCCTGGGCCATCACCAATGCCACGTCAGGAGGAACCCCTGAGCAGATCAGGTATCACATTCTTTTTTAAAAATTTATCTTTAAAGATATATTTATTTATTTGAAAGAGAGATTCCCATCTGCTAGATCAATCCCCAAATAGTGGTAATAACCAGGGCTGGGCCAGACCAAAGCCAGAAACTAAGAGCTTCATTTGGGTCTCTCACGTGGTTGTAGAGGTCCAGCTACTTGGGCCATCTTCCACTGCTCTCCTGGGTGAACTAGCAGAGAGCTGGATCAGACATGGAACAGCCAGGACTCCAACCGGCGCCCATAATGGGATGTTGCTGCTGCAGGTGGCTGTTTAACCCACTGTCCCACAGCACCGGCCCCTACGACATTCCTTTCCCATTGTCTTGAATGAGATATGCCGTCTTTTGCTCCTAGTTTAAATATGACTTCCAAACTGCTTTTGCTGGAATAAATCTACCTCTTAGTATTGGTTATGCTGTATAGCGACACTGGATTCTGGAATAGATTCCTTTAGTCTGTGTTTTGTTGTACCTTATTTCCTTCCTGGAGCACAGAAATCTATGATGCAAGCATCCATCTCCCTATCCTCTAGAGAACTGAAGTCTATGTAATTGTCAATTAGCCTTAAAAAGGAAGGGGAACTTTGCTGTGTCTCACAGCAGTTTCTTTTTTTTTTTTTTTTTTTTTTTTTTTTTTTTTTTTGACAGGCAGAGTGGACAGTGAGAGAGAGAGAGAGAGAGACAGAGAGAAAGGTCTTCCTTTGCCGTTGGTTCACCCTCTAATGGCCGCCGCGGTAGCGCGCTGCGGCCGGCGCACCGCGCTGTTCCGATGGCAGGAGCCAGGTGCTTATCCTGGTCTCCCATGGGGTGCAGAGCCCAAACACTTGGGCCATCCTCCACTGCACTCCCTGGCCACAGCAGAGAGCTGGCCTGGAAGAGGGGCAACCGGGACAGGATCGGTGCCCCGACCGGGACTAGAACCCGGTGTGCCGGCGCCGCAAGGCGGAGGATTAGCCTGTTGAGCCACGGCGCCGGCCTCAAAGCAGTTTCTTTAGGAAATCATTTTTGTGAATAACACCTGAGAGAAGCAAATAGCAAGCTGTTTTATGTGTGTGAACTTTTAGTTTCCATTCTCTGAGCCTTAGTAGGAGCAGTAGATAGTTAGATAAGTGTCTATTCTGCCTGTAGCCTACTAACAGTAGTATGTCAGTGTATATAAAACCTTATATACAAAGGATTAAATGAGTAAAGCATTGAAGGATAAGTAGAGGACTGCAAAAGGCCTTTTAGATGATACTAACAGAAGTAAAGGTATAAGAATGAGAAACCTGGAGACCTTTACAAGTTTGCCTAGAATAAGTGTTCTTAGAAAGGAACAATGGGAAGCAGAGCCAGAAAAAAAGGTAGAAGCCACATTGTAGAAAAGTCTGTTGTACCACAGGACTTGGACTTCAGGGAAATGGGAAGCCCATGAAAACTTTTAAACAGGGAAATGCTGTGTTCAGAGTGGTAATGTTACAGCTGTGGTGACCTTAGCAACAAGGAAGAAGAATCTGGTAGTTTCCACCTGTGAGATAAACTGGACCAGCAGAGAAGATGGAGCGATTAGGATAGGCAGTGGAGAGACTGGGATAGGCAGTGGATAGGTGTTTATCAAGTCTCGGTAAGAATTGATTGCTGGGAGTGTTGGCATGTATAAGGGGACCCATAGGCCAAGGCACTTGCCCTATATTAAATTATAACTTATGTGGTCTCTGGCCCCTAGATATCTGGTCTCATTGGGCTGCATCAAACCTCTGTGTGACTTGCTGACCGTGATGGATTCAAAGATTGTGCAAGTGGCCCTCAATGGACTGGAGAACATCCTGCGGCTTGGAGAGCAGGAGGGCAAACGCAGCGGCTCAGGAGTCAATCCCTACTGTGGTCTCATCGAGGAAGCCTATGGTATGTGCCCTTTCTTCAGCCTCACCTGTGCCTTGCGTACTTCAAACCTTGGGACTTCAGGCCTCCGGAACAGTATGTGAGGTGGTGTGTGTGCAAGGAGCATGGGAAGCATCTCTAGTTTCCATGAGACTTATGTCTGTGTCTCTCAAATTAGTTAAGAACCCATCTCTAGCCAAATTCTACGACCCACAGGGTTTCAAGTGTTCCATGGGAATAACTGGCCTGTAAGTAGCAGGGGTAGAGCTGAGATTTGGATTTGGGGTTGTCTTTTGAATCCAGGGTTTTATCCCACCCATTCCTTTTCCCTCTGAGGAATAATCAGTTCCCTTTCAGTTATGTTCTACCTGGTAAGTAGCTGTAGTACAGATACAAAGAATAAAACCCAGAACTGATCAGGGTCAGGAGATATGGGGGGAATGAGTTCCTATAAGAGTGCTAGACTGACTGACTCATCACTCATTTCATGAGCTTACAATTTGCTGGCTCACGTAGCTTGTTTAAAGCAGAATCAGGACTAGAATTTCTCATTTATAATTGACATTTTGATCTCTTTGGGGGTTCTGTAGTTTGGGTAAGAGATGTTGGCTGTCCTTTTTCAGGTCAAAAAGAGTGATCTGGTTATATTACCTGTGTTTGTAAATGCTAACATACCTCAAGGAAGGAAAAACAGGAAATGCTTCAGGGACCTATAGGAAAGCACTCACACTGCACTCTCTCTCTTTTCTGTCACCATAGGCTTGGATAAAATTGAGTTTCTCCAGAGCCATGAGAACCAAGAGATCTACCAGAAGGCCTTCGACCTCATCGAGCACTACTTCGGTGTAGAAGACGATGATAGCAGCCTGGCTCCCCAAGTGGATGAAACGCAACAGCAGTTCATCTTCCAGCAGCCTGAGGCCCCCATGGAGGGCTTCCAGCTATAATGTCTGCCTCCGGGGAGGGGAAGGGCTGGGGAGCATCACCAGTCAGCAGAAGAGCAGCCCTTTGGTGGGCGGGGAGCCAGCCCCCCACTGTCAGCTACCACACACCTCTGCTGTCCTGGAGACTGTGCTCTCGACCTGCTCCGCCCCTTCCCTGGAGGGGACACCCTCTGGACACACAGAACCATCTGAGGCTCACATTTGGGTTTTGTGACAAGAAGGGGACGTGTTGGGTTTTCTTCCTTACACTATATTTTGGCTGCACACATGTCTTTAACCCAGGAGCCCAGGGGTAGACAAAGGAGGACTGAGGTAATCAATTTGCACCTTTTTTTATTTTTATTTTTTCTTTTTTTCTTTAATGGTGACATCCTTCCCTTTTATCTTCCTTCATCCTTCCCAGTCGTCTGCCCTGATTGTGTAACTCTTATCTTGGGTACTTGAGCAGATGGAATATTCCAGAGGTGGGAGGTGGGAGGGCAGGGGAGGGGAGAAATCCAAACAAAGTGTTCTTGCTCAGACGGAATATTAATCTTGTATGCTTGGATTGAGTTATTTAATTTTTTTCTTTTGCACATTTTTTCTTGTATTAAGATTGCTCTTCCCAAGAGCCATGAGTTCCTCATTTTAGGAATCCCAGCTGCCAGCAATTTCTGGGACTAGAGGTTGATGGGGAGGCCACCATGAGACAGAGGCCTCCCCCTCCCTCTGACCCTTTGCCCAGATCTCTTTAGTTTGGGAGATCCCCCTCGCTCTCCTGGGGTCCCTGTCCCCATGGAGGGAGTGGAGGAGCACAGGCCTTTAGTCGGGGCTTCCCCATGTGTAGCTACTGATCCCATGTTTCCTATCCACCTTCCAAATGGTGCGACCCAACTTCATGTGTTTACTTGAAAATTCCCCTCGGAGTAGAATGAACCTCCGAGGTGGCTGTATTTTCTCCTGAGCTCAAGACGGGGCAGCAGTCCCTCCTTCTCCTGAGGAGAAGGTCCTTGCTCTGGGGACCTACAGGTTGCAGAGAGGAGGTTGGAGTGAGAGTGTCATGTATTGGGGTAGTCAGGGATCCCTGCCTTTGGCCTTTCTTCTTCCTCTTCCATAGTTGGATCATGTATATTTTACTTCCAAAGGAGAGAATGTCAAAAAGTTCTGTATTTTTTTATATTCTATATATTAGGTAGGTCAATCTTAATTGGTCTCAAAAGGAAGAGCTGTCTATAATTTCTGTAATTAGGACACTGTGAGGAAGACCAACAAGGGATGTGGAAGCTCCCTCACTCAGGAGGCCTGAGCTTGGTCCTTTTCCTCTCTGCCTGGATTCTGGGCCGCCACCTGGGACCAACCCTCAGCTCTGGAACCTTTGTAAAGCAAGTCAGCTGGGTCTGATTGTACCTGTAGGGAGCGAGATGGCCTCAGGGCCTCATGAAGTCTATCACTCTAGTCCCCATCCTGCCAGAGAGCAGTCTGCTTTCCCAAATCCAATCTCAAAGGCTGTTGTCCACATACATTATCCTGCATGGCTGCCTCTCCTATTATCACAGAAACCCAGCAGCCAGAATAACTTTGAGAACTTCTGGTATCTTTCCTGTACGGGATCCTTGTACCTGGTTTGGGTTTTCCCTTCCTCATGATAATTAGAATCCAAATGCCTTTCTTTTTGAATAAAGGTAGTGGAGTGATACTACAAGTTGTTGGGGTGTGGGGTGGAAGACGTTGTGAGTTAAGTGTAGACTTGTTAGGAGCTAAAGGCATAGTCTGTGCCACCTCCCCAGTGTGATCAGTCAGGGGTGTCCTGTCCCAGGCTGTACTTTTCTTTCCCCCAGAAACAGTGTCATTCTTGATCCCGCTCCTGTGCACTCCCTTGAGCTCAGGTGAAACCCATGCCCCTATGCTTAGATAAGATCTCAAGTTTCAAGGGCTTATTAGCACCTTTGGTCTTAAATTTGCCCTCTCTTCCTAGTGTTGAGGTTTCAGTTCGAGCCATTTTCTGGGTAAAGGTGGTTTGGGGCGGGCAGTTGCCAGTGAAAAATCCCACCAAACTGTGCTGCCTTGGTGAATCAGGTGCCATTCATCAGTGGGAGACTGCCAACCCCCAATCTTCCAGGAAACCAAGGGGCAGGAGCTTTCGCACTTGACCTACTGATCCACTACAGAATTACTCTACAGTTCAAATAAAAGTACCCCTGTCCCCACATCATCCTTGCCCAAAAGGAAGAGCAACTTGGAAGTATCTACCTTGTACATTTCAGGCAACAGTTAAGTTCCTGACATTTAATTCTTAGTGTGAAACATATACATCCTGTTTTACCAACTGCTCCTCCAAGATACACTTTGACTTCAGATCTGGGTCCTGTACCAAATGGAAGACTGTTAGTCACCTGGCTACTGCTTAAAGCACGTTTTCTCTAAGGGCTCCAAAGGCTAAATGCTACTGATGGCACAGTGTGGGGACATATTTCTCATCAGAGAAGGGGACCTCTAGGAGCTTCTCTTTGGGTCTTCTCCAGAGCATGTTTCCCTGTTATCTCCTCAAACCCGCTTTTGGTCCACAGATGAAGTTCCTGCAGCCCACTGTGAGCTCATCTTTTGTGTCTCCACCTCTCCTTTGGCCATCTTAAGAGCCAGTCTTCATGAGCAGCTCCCTTCTGGAACCAGGTCCTGGGTTGAAAGCTTTGTGATCGGTTTCTGAGTGCTTGCTGCCAGGAGAGGGGCCTGCTGACCTGCTGCAGGGAATAGCCCAGGTCAAGGCACATTTTTAGAATCCTCATTTCTTGGCCTGTGGCCCATTTATTCACTTAAGATTTCTGAAGGGGTAGCGGTATCTAGGCATCGCTTAAGAGGACAGCAGGCCTTTTTCTTAGCTAACATTTTCTAGTACTCTTTTAAACAGTGCCAGCTATTTATTGCCAGCCCCTATAGGCATCTTCTCAAGTCCCAACAGGGTTTCTGGTCTCAGAGACATACCTTCGTTTCCCAGCTGTTCCCACTGAGTGACTGCCTGGCTTTGATGTTAGCTGCAGTCTTTTGGTAAAACCACATGGATTTCACCCTCAGGTGGCCAGCTGGTTACTTGGGTCAGTGGGCACAAATGACCCCTCCAAGGAGCCTATGTTGATGATCTCAGCTTTCTGGGACCTTTGGGGTATTCCCCCTTACCTAGAATCCTTAGCTCTACCACATTGACTCTCTGCCCTGGAGCCTGCTTTCCAGGATCCCTACACAGATTCTAACTGCTGTTGCATCTATTTGAGGGAAAGAAGAAGACGACTGTATTCCTCTCAAGCCAAACCAGTTAAAATGAAAACCGTCTAGTGGGTTCAGCTGTATTTCTGTTTTCTCATGTCTACCTGCTGTTTCTAGCAAAGCTTTTTCTAGCAAGCTAGTAGAGAAGAGGAAAGCCTCGCGATACTAATCTCCTCACCCCACGGGCCCCTCTCTGAAGGCCACAGCTCTTGTTCAGGCTTCATCTCTTCTCCCCTAGACTCGGCGCAGCTTGGTATCCATCATCTTGGTTGTTCCTCAGTGGATTCATCTTGTAGACTGATTCTGGGTTCTCAGTTGAAGGCAGGGATCAGTTTCTGTGGGTCCCTACAGACATCCCTGGACCAGGAAGAAGGTTAGACTAGCTGGGATCCTCAGAAGTATGCGTATCTGTTTCCTGGCAGGGGGGAAGGGCACAATTCAAACCGCAGGAGATGCTCATGACCAGCGGCCACATGTTTCGGCAGTACTACCTGGAAGTGAGTATGAGACACAGGTTGCTCAGAGTAGGTTTCTTTTCTTTTTTTTTTTTAATTTTTGACAGGCAGAGTGGACAGTGAGAGAGAGAGACAGAGAGAAAGGTCTTCCTTTGCCGTTGGTTCACCCTCCAATGGCTGCTGAGGCTGGCGTGCTGCGGCCAGCGCACCGCATTGATCCGATGGCAGGTGCCAGGTGCTTCTCCTGGTCTCCCATGGGGTGCAGGGCCCAAGCACTTGGGCCATCCTCCACTGCACTCCCTGGCCACAGCAGAGAGCTGGCCTGGAAGAGGGGCAACCGGGACAGAATCCGGTGCCCCGACCGGGACTAGAACCTGGTGTGCCAGCGCCGCTAGGCGGAGGATTAGCCTATTGAGCCACGGCGCCGGCCCAGAGTAGGTTTCTTCCACAGCCATTTAGGCTTGTACTTTCTTGACCAGCCTTGTCCAGCTTTTTTTTTCTTTGTTAGTTTTTAGGTTCCGTTTGTTAAGCCAGCAAGCTGAGAATTTGGCCCTGTAGTGATCCACGTGGTGAGTACTAGCTGTTCCTTAGCCAGGGCTTTGATGAGTGATTCAGTTATCCCATTGTCCATCCTCTAGACCCACTCCCAAATAAAGACCATGGCAAGGGAAGAATTTGAGGTCAAAACCAACCTAATCTGTGAATTGAAGCTGTTTCTTTTCCTCTGAGAGGCTATGGGCTATGTGCAGGAGCAAAACTGGCTATGAGTTAGGAGAGGCAGTGTTAAATTTTGGGTCCAGAGCAACCTAAGGGAAAAAGGGTTGTGTACTGTGTCTTCAGTGGGTTAGGGCATACCCAGCTACTTCTGGCCTGCCTGATATAGGGTATCCACATTAGCTCATGTCCAAACCCCTCTGCCAAATGCTAATCTGCTCTCCTAGTAGGTCCAGTTTCAGCCCTTGGGTTTCGTAGGAGAGAACTGTATGTCATGCCCTGGGAGCCAGGAAAGAAGTCAGAGCTCAGAATGCTCAGACTGGCTGGGAGCCTGTTGACTTCAGAGAATGCCTTCCAGGAGTCTGCACGTATGCGAAACCTTAGGCCATGGATTTGTGTACTGGCTTTTTTTAGCCAGCTTTTGTGAGAACTCCTTTAAGCTTTTAAGGAAGGGAAGGGGTGTGAGGTCCCAACTACCTAACAGACTGGATATTTCCCAAGAACAGCTTGGGTTTCCTGTTAAGGACCCTAGGAAGATAAATCAAATCCTTTTCTTTCTTTCTGAATTCATTTGCTTTTATTTTTCTAAGAACTATAAACTCTGGCTATTTTCCGTATTCTCAGGGCCCCTGGGTAGAGAGACAAAGCTTGATGATTTCAGAGCAGACATAGGCCAAGAAACCATGGCATTGAGTGTGCTGAGTCCAGACAAATGATATTTATATACACATCCAAATTTGAAGAGAAAATGTATTTCTTTAGGTTTCAAACACTGTAATAGATGTAAAGCAAAAATAAAAACCTGTTGCAAAGTTCTAAATAGTCTTCTTTGGTTGGGGGGATGACAGACTTCAGTTTTTGGAAATGTATGAGAGGATACTGAAACTTGTAGCTTAACAATAGAAATAAGAACTAAATCAGTTCTTGCCATAAATGTTTTGTAAAATTGACTTTATTGAAATGTAGTTGACATACAGTGAATTGTGCATATTTTAAGTGTACAATTTTATAACTTGAGATATAATATGCACCCACAAAACCACCAAAATAAAGGTAGGAAATATAAATAAACCCATTGCTTCCACATGCGCCTTGGGGAGCCCTCTTTCCTGTCCCACCCCAGCAACAACTGATAAAGATTTTTGTTATTATTTATTTGAAGGGCAGAGAGACAGATGTCCCATGGCTGACTCACTGCCTAAATGCCCACAACAGCCAGGCCTGGGCCAGGCCAGAGCCAGAGCCAGAAACTCAATCCAGGTCTCCCCGTGGTGGCAGGAATCCAGCCACTTGAGCCATCACCTGCTGTCCCTGGGGAGCTGGAATTGGAACTGAGGTCCTTTGATTAAGCAATGTGCACATACCAAGTGGTGCCTTGATAATTTTGCCAAATGGCTGCTCCAAGTGTGCCTAAAAGGTTTTGACCACTCCAGATTCAGCACCTCTTCACAATCCATTGCGTCTGCTGAGGTTAAATAGTTCACAAATAACACTTTCAGTTTAGGTCAATTCCTAAAGCAAAACTTAGGAATTTTTTGGACAAGCAATCAAAAATTGATTGAACCCACAAGGAAGGTTTTGGTTGGCAGTATAAAGTTTTAATTGGTTGCCAATATTTTAAAAATGCACTTTTAAAATAACTATCTGGAACCATGAGGCCTGAGTTTCTGCTTGGCAATGATCTGCAAGAGCTGCTCTCTAGTACACGCACATCACTGCCAGTTACCCCCAAGTCTAGTAGGTGATAATTTATAGCAAAGCAAAAGGTAACTTTTTTTAAAAGATTGATTTATTTGGAGCCAGCGCTGTGGTGCAGTGGGTTAATGCCCTGGCCTGAAGCTCCGGCATCCCATATGGGCACCAGTTCGAGTCTTGGCTGCTCCACAATCTGATCCAGCTCTCTGCTGTGGCCTGGGAAAGCAGTAGAGGATGGCCCAAGTCCTTGGGCTCCTGCAGCCGTGTGGGAGACCCGGAGGAAGCTCCTGGCTCCTGGCTTTGGATCGGCACAGCTCCTGCCATTGTGGCCAATTGAGGAGTGAACAAAGAGAGAGAAAGGGAGGGAGGGAATGAGAGGCAGAGTTACAGATGAGAGAGGTCTTCCATCTGCTGGTTCACTCCCCAAATGGCCACTATGGCTGGAGCTGGACCAATCCAAAGTCAGGAACCAGGAGGAGCTCCATCCAGGTCTCCTAAATGGGTGCTGGGGCCCAGGAACTTGGGCCATCCACTGCTTTCCCAGGCTACTAGCAGAGGATTGGAAGAGAAGCAGTCCTGACACAAACAGGCACGCATGTGGGATGCTGGCAAAACAGGCAGAGGCTTAACCTACACCATACCACTGACCCCAGCAAAAGGTAACTTAAATCCATATTTCTATCAAATGTTCTACTCATAACTGCCTACTCATAATACCCAGCTGGCCTTTGTAAACTAGCATTGACCCTTCCTGCTACAAGCTCCACCCCCCATGCATACCTTTTCTTGGTTAAGTTCTTTATCTGCCTAGAACACTCTTCCTATGGAAATCCATCAAGGCTTGATTTATATGTTGCCTCAGGAAATTTCAAGGTTTTTTATTTATTTATTTGAGAGAGTCACAGAGAGGCAGAGGCAGAGAGAGAAGTCTTCCATCTGCTGGTTCACTCCCCAAATGGTCTCAACGGCCAGAGCTGGAGCTGATCTGGAGCCAGTTTCTTCTGGGTCTCCCATGTGGGTGCAGGGGACCAAGGACTTGGGCCATCTTTTGCTTTCCCAGGCCATGGCAGAGAACTGGATCAGAAGTGGAGCGGTTGAGACTCGTATCGGCGCCCATATGGGAAGCCGACACTGCAGACAGTGACTTTATCCACTGTGCCATAGCACTGGCCCCAATTTCTTTTTTAAGATTTGGAAAGCAGAAATTTTCTATATGCTGTGTCATTCCCCAAATGGCTACAATAGCTCAGATGGGACCAGGTTGAAGTCAAAAACCAAAAACTCTGGCTGGCGCCAGAGGCTAATCCTCCACCTTGTGGCGCCGGCACACCGAGTTCTAGTCCCGGTTGCACCTCTTCCAGGCCAGCTCTCTGCTATGGCCCGGGAGTGCAGTGGGGGATGGCCCAAGTGCTTGGGCCCTGCACCCCATGGGAGACCAGGAGAAGCACCTGGCTCCTGCCATCGGATCAGCGCGGTGCGCCAACTGCAGCGCACCAGCCTCGGCGGCCATTGGAGGGTGAACCAACGGCAAAAGGAAGACCTTTCTCTCTGTCTCTCTCTCACTGTCCACTCTGCCTGTCAAAAAAAACAAACAAACAAAAAATAATTTGGGCCATCTTCAGTTGGTTTCCCAGGCAGATTAGCAGGAAGCTGGATCAGAAGTGGAACAGTGAAGACTTCAATTGGCACTACAATATATTTGATGCTGGCATCACAAGTGGCAGCTTCACCTGCTACACCAACCTGCTTTTCTATAGATAAAGCCTTAGGTTTCAAGAGACCTGGCTCCCAAACCTTTCTGAGCCTCAGGTTGTTGTTTAGATTTCTTTCACAGGCAGAATTATACAGGAGGAGAGATCAACATCCTCCATCCGCTGGGATGACTTCCCCAAATGGTCACAACAGCTGGGGCACCCAGGTTTCCTATGGGTGTGATGTGGGTGAGGGAAGCATTAATTTTTTTGAAGATTTATTTACTTATTTGAAAGGCAGAGTTACACAGAAAGGAGAGGCAGAGAGAGGTCTTCCATCTGCTGGTTCACTCCCCAGTTGGCTGCAACAGCCGGAGTTGCGCCCATCAGGAGCCAGGAGCCACTTCCTGGTCTCCCACACAGGTGCAGGGGCCCAAGGACTTGAGCCATCTTCTTCTGCTTTCCCAGGCCATGGCAGAGAACTGGATCAGAAGTGGAGCAGCCGGGACTTAAACTGGTGCCCATATGGGATGCCAGCGCTTCAGGCCAGGGCGTTAGCCCGCTGCGCCACAGCGCCGGCCTCCATTAATTTTCTTACTCATGCACAGATACACATTCCAAGTGCTGGCACAAATAAAGTGTACAAAGTGGTAACATTGATTTAAAAGGTGAGAAAGTGAGCAAAGAGATGAGCATGGGTTGCGCCACAGAGACATACCCATCAGATTTACCCATCAGATTTTCAGACAGGAAAAGGGGTGGGGGAGGGGAGAGAGGGCACCTGCCTACAGCCGTGGTCTGTCGTGGAAGAGCCCCTCTCCCAGTTGTTGGTCTCCTTTGTGAGTTCCAGGTGATGCCTCTCCAGGCATGAAGCTACCTAGGAATTTCATGGCGCCTCCACAAATTCCACATGGAGCTCAATATCCGTATTTTCATGGTGTCTTCTTAGGTCCCGGATGAAGCAGATGCATCCCAGGCAAGAGGGCATTTGACTGACAGCATAGGATTACACATGAGGGCTTCTGACTTCCAGCTCAATCCTAAACTAACTTCTTATTTAATCCACTTCAGGTGCAGAGGCCCAAGCACTCAGGCCACGTTCCACTGTCTGAGCCTCAGTTCTGTCATGCTATTAGGCGACAATGCCTTCAGTGTTGCCTGGTAAATCTACAATTTACTACATCCTGTATCCCCAGCCTGATGTTAGGCTTGGGGACTAGAGCATTTATCCAACGGTCATTGCAAAGTTCACTGGCTTGGCAGCAAACAGTAAGTTCAGGACTCGGGTTAACCCTAGGGAGCTGGAACAGTGTGCAGAGCACTGGGAAGGTTTTGATGTGCTCTTTGAGATGGCTCTCAAGTTTGTTTTTTATTTATTTTTGCCATAAGTGCACTTTGGAAGAAAAATAGCAAGCATCTGCAAAAACCTGAGAAACCCTGCAAATCCTGAAAGTAGAGTTGGAGCAAAAAACCCAAGATTGGATGGAAGAGGCAAAAGCCAAACCACACAGGCTCTTCAGATTCCAGGTGCAAAGATTACTGGGTTTTATTCCAACGTCTATAAGCAGTGGTGATAAAGAATTGTGGCCTTGGGGCTGGTGCCTGCAGTGCCAACATCCCACATGGGTGCCGGTTCAAGACCTCCTAGCTGCTCCTCTTCCAGGCCAGCTCTCTGCTGTGGCCTGAGAAGGCAGTGGAGGATGGCCCAAGTGCTTGGGCCTCTGCACCCGGTGGGAGACCTGGAAGAAACTCCTGGCACCTGGCTCCTGGCTTCGGATGGGCACAGCTCTGGCCGTTGCGGGCAATTGGGGAGTGAACCAGCAGATGGAAGGCCTCTCTCTCTCTGCCTCTCCTCTCTGTGTGTAACTCTGCCTTTCAAATAAATAAATAAATCTTTAAAAAAAAAAAAATTTTGTGATCTCACCTTTGGAGAAAAATCTGGTCTTTTCAGTTTTAGCCCTAGTACCACAAGGACTCTGTACAAAATGGGACGAAGAAGTTTCAGGAATGGGCCTGAGGTCAAACACCCCTGCAGGGACCCCTCTGCCCCTTCCTGCGGGACTGCCAAGCTGATGGGGGGCGGGGGGGATAACTACCTTCACAAGTCCCCCGGGCTCTTGGAGAACGCCTGCAATGGTGATTATTTCTTCTGAGTAACAGGCAGGGTAGCGGAGTAGTCAGGTTCTGAACCACCGCTCGAACCCAGCATCTGTGACCGTGGGCGAGCGTCTGACGCGAGCCTTACAGCCCTCTTCCGTTAAATGGGAATGACAAACAGCACTTATCTCCAGCAGCTAGGAGGCCAGGGCTTTTAAGAGACCAGGAGAGCACACGGGGGTGCTCAGAGAGCCGCTACGGTCACTGAAAGCCTGCGTTAGAATCAGGAAACCGAGGCAGGGAGACAAAAGAACGTCCAGTCGCGTCGCCCCTAGCGATGAAGTCGGACCTGGAACACAGACCTGCCTCCCAGCCCAGGCCTCTCCGGAGTCCCCGGACTGACGGAGTGTGGACCGAGGCGCGCGGGCGCAGGGAGGCTGGGCCGCACGGGGCTTCCGCGCGACACCGGCGAGGTTGACCTGGAAGTTTGCTCAGCACCACCGGCTGCCCACCCCCCGGAGTCCGCGGCTCTGAGGACCAGAGCATCCTGGGAGTTGTGTCGCCCGATGCATGGTGGGACGTGTAGTCCGCTCCTGCCCCCGCCCTCCCGAAGCACCCGCCTCGGAGGCCGCCTTCGCTCCCCGCTCCCGGCAAGCTCCGCGCCAGCGCCGGCTACTAATTGGCTGTGGCTCGGACAGGCGGCTCTGCCGGCAGCGGTTACCCAGGGTTTCCGGTGCGAGGCCAGCGCTGGGGACGCGGTCGCACGTCGCCCGTGAGGTGAGCCCAAGGGCGGGACGACGGACGGTGAGGGCCTGTAGACCTGGACACTTTCGGCCAGTGGGGAAATTGCTCCGATTTCTGCGCGTGGGCGGCGGCGGGGGTGGGGGGAGTCGGGGTGACGCTTTGCGCATGCGCGCGACGGGAGGGCGCGCGGGGCGTGGGTGGCTGCGTGCGCGCGGGCGCGGGAGCCCACGTGGGACCTGGGCGCGGGGGGAGGGGTCGGAGTCGAGCGTCCCGCCACGTCAGTCTGCGGCCGGGAGCCAATCCCGCGCCGGGCCTGCCGTGAGGGGCCGTGTGGGGCCGGGAAGTGGCTTGGGGGGAACAGGAGGCCGCTCTCCTCAGCCGCTCCGGGAGCAGCGCCCCGGAAACGCGCCGGGGTGCGCCAGGCCCCCTGACCGGCCCGACGGCGGGAGAGCCGTCGGCCCCCTCCGCTGAAGGTGCGCCCGGGGCTGTGATTTCTGATCCAGGCTGCGGAGAATTCTGTGGAACATAGCAACTGTGTTTCTCAAGGATCCGCTCCCGACCTGAGGTGGCAGCGCACAATGAAGAATCAAGACAAAAAGAACGGGGCTGCCAAACAGCCCAACCCCAAAAGCAGCCCGGGACAGCCGGAAGCAGGAGCGGAGGGAGCCCAGGGGCGGCCCGGCCGGCCGGCCCCCGCCCGAGAAGCCGAAGGTGCCAGCAGCCAGGCTCCCGGGAGGCCGGAGGGTGTGTGCCAGCTCTGCGTTTCCAGCCGCCTGGGGGAGGAGTTCGCGGCCCGGCCCAGGGAGGAGGAAGCGGGGATGTGGAGCATCCCGGGCTCTGGGGAGGGGAGGCCCTAGCAGGCTTCTCGCAGGTGGCCGGCACCTGAGGCCTCGGCCAGTGACGCCGGGTTCCACCCGAAGGGCCTCGGTCACCAGTGTGGGCCACTGCCCTTGGTTCGTTGTCCAGGCATTTCTGGAATTGCTTGAATAGCAAGTGGGGGCTTTTAGAGGGAGGGGAATGGACAAAACATTGAGCTGCCTGCCTCCTGCGACATGGCAGTCCCAGGTGCCGTACGTACTTATTTTATGGTTGAACAAACTATTCGGGAGGTTGCGAGAAATAAGTAAGCTGCGGCAACCTTAAACCTGAACCAGTGAGTCTGGCTGGGCTCACGATCCCAGGTGGTGGTCTAACCATGCTGTCTGGCACTGCCTCTCATCCTCTCCTGCCCTAGGGGCTCAAGCCAAAACTGCTCAGCCTGGGGCGCTCTGTGATGTCTCCGAGGAGCTGAGCCGCCAGTTGGAAGACATACTCAGTACATACTGTGTGGACAACAACCAGGGGGCCCCGGGTGAGGATGGGGTCCAGGGTGAGCCCCCTGAACCTGAAGATGCAGAGAAGTCTCGCGCCTATGTGGCAAGGAATGGGGAGCCGGAGCCGGGCACCCCAGTAGTCAATGGCGAGAAGGAGACCTCCAAGGCAGAGCCGGGCACGGAAGAGATCCGGACGAGCGATGAGGTCGGAGACCGAGACCACCGGAGGCCACAGGAAAAGAAGAAGGCCAAGGGTCTGGGTGAGCAGAGGGCAGCTGCGGGGGGCTGTCGGGAGGGGGTTTGCATCTGACGCTATTGGGCTGTGCAGCAGGGAGTCTCCTTGGTTTATTCAAAGCCCAGGGTATTCCGGCCACAGCCCGGAGTTGTTCAGGTTGGGAGCAAGTGAAATGGAGCCTGACCCCTCATCAACAAAGTGGGGAGGTTTGGGTGGGCTCTCTACCTGCCCACACCGCTTCCTCCCTGCTGTGTGACCTTGGGCATGTCCTTTCCCCGCCCAGGGCAGTAGTTTCCAGTTCTCTACAAGGAGAGGATTGGGCTAGGCCAAAGTTGCAAACGCAAACGTCTGTGTAAGCCAGGGCGCCGCATGAGGACCGAGGGAGGGCCTGCTTTCTGCCCAGGGTGGACTGCGGCCTCGTTCCTTGTGTGCCCTCCACTGTGCCTGCTGCCCGCTTGTCAGTTGAGAGCATGTTGAACCTCAGACTGGGTGCAGCTGGAATTTTATTTTCTGTTAAGAAAAGCCAGAAATCAAGAGTCAGGTGAAATCTGTAGATTTCAGTAGTAGAAACCAAACAAAACCCATGCATGAGCCGGATTTGGCCTGTGTGCCAGTGATTGGCATCTCTGTGCTGGTGTCTTAGGGCCTCTGCGGGCTGAGCGGCCCGGAGCCTGGTCAGCAGCCCCTGAGGAAAGGCCCCCCACTCGGGCACAGGCGGTGGGGAAGTGGCAGTGACGGTCGTTTGACAGCAGAATTTGTATCTGTTTAAGAATCTAGGTTAGATGACATTGGACTCGTGTCCTAGTCCCTGTCTCGCCGCCCTTCCCCCCGCCCCCAGCACTTGTCACCCTAACTGAAAGAGGAACTTTTTTAAAGAATCATGGGAACACACTTTGAAGGTCTCTTCACTACAAGGTTCACTGTGTGGCTGCCTCATACACAGGGCTATAGATTTCTCACGGAGGCCAGCGGACTTGGATCCTGCTTCTCTGGGAAGGCCCCACTTTGCATTGACACAGCAGCCCTGAATTTGCAGGTGGGATAGCTTTTGTCTGCTGGGAGGCAGACAAGCTTTCCTCCCACCAGTGGTGCCCCCACAGAAGGAATTCCAAGAGGTTTTGGTAAGCATTTGTTGGACACGTGCTGCGCTGGCTCTGTGGAGCGCAGTGATAAACAGGATTGAGTTGATCCCACCCCCATGGAGAAGCTGCTACAGCAGTGCAGGCAGGCAGTTGAACCAGCAAAATGTAAATAAAGATGGGGGAGGGCCGCCTTATTGCACAAGAGTCTGGAGCCAGGCCCGGAGGGGCTCCCCTGGAAGGGGGGACGTGGAGTGCATGGCTCTGCTGCCTGTGCTTTGCAGGAAAGGAGATCACGCTGCTGATGCAGACCCTGAACACGCTGAGCACCCCAGAGGAGAAGCTGGCGGCTCTGTGCAAGAAGTATGCCGAACTGGTCAGTCGCCCCTTGCCTTGGGAAAGCCGCAGGCCACCTGGCATGGGGGTGGGCCTGCAGGGGCAGGTGGGGGGCTTAATTCTTGTCCAACCTTTCTCTGAACCTTTTCTCCAAGTGTTAAACGGGCAGTCAGTTCCCAGCTGGCCTCTTCAGGACTCACAGTGAAAGAAAATCCGCACGTTCCTTGAACGAAATTTCTCAAATAATAGTTCCCCAGGTAGTAGAGCCCTAGCTCCTGGCCCACGTCCCAGATACCATGTGATCTTGCCCTGCGGACTTCTGTATGCATCTCCCCAAAGTACCGAGGTGCCCAACACCATTATCACACAAAACAAAATTAGCCCTGGCTGCTTGATCGTTCTTTTTAATTTTTTGCAAGGCAGAGCAACAGACAAGGAGGGAGATCAGTTCATTCACTCTGCAGATGGCTGCAACAGCCAAGTCTGGGCCAGGCTGAAGCCAGGAGCCCAGAATTCCATGTGGTTCTCCCACACAGACGACAGGGAGAACTAAGCTAGGGACACTGACAAGGGAGCATGTTGGGCCATCACCTGCTGCCTCCCAGCAGTGGCATCAGCTGGAAGCTGGATTGGAAGCAGAATAGCTGGGACTCAGATCAACACTCCAGTATGGGCTGCAGGTATTGCAAGCAGTGAACTTGCTGTGCCACAACTCTGATCACTTTTTTAATGTTTGTTTATTTTTTCATCCACTTGGAAAGCAGAGAGAGGGGTCTTTGATTCCTTGGTTCCCTCCCGCAGATTCCTACAACAGCCAGGGGAGGGCCAAGCTGAAGCCAGGACGCAGAACTCCTTCCAGGTCTCCCAGCCCTTGAGCTACCTCCTAGGATGCACATTCGCAGGAAGCTCAATCAGAACTGGAGGAGCAGGGACCGGAACCAGGCACTCCACTAGGGGGTGCAGGGTGTCCCAAATGGTTGCTTTATCGGCTGTGCCACAGTACCTGCCTTTGATAATCCTCCCTTGTGCTACAGGGCAGTTCTCATCACTGCCTCCCTCTTCCCCCGTGATGTTTGTCTCATGGCAGAAACCATAGGTGGTTCTCTGTGCTGCCCCACTTCTAGCCAGGAGCTTCTTCCGGGTCCCGCACGTGGGTGCAGGGGCCCAAGGACTTGGGCCATCTTTTGCTTTCCCAGGCTGGATCAGAAGTAGAGCAGCCAGGACTCAAACCAGCACCCATATGAGATGCCATACTGCAGGCTTGGGCTTTAACCCACTTTGCCACAGCACCAGCCCCCAATGGGTTCTTATAAAGCTTAAATAATGAAGAGCTATAAGAAAGGTGAACCAGCCTTTTAGAATGATCAGGATCAGTTGCTGATGCACGAGCTGGCAAATGTGCTGAGTAGACAGGGGAAACTGAGGCCCCACACACAAGGAAAGGGTGCAGCCTTGGTGTCCGCACGGCTCAGTTCACGTGACTGCAGTCGAGGACGTGTGCTGGTAACCTGTGCCTCTGCTCCTCTGGTTTCTCCTGTTCCCAGAGAAATAGGAAAGATGGGCTTCCCTGGGGTGGGGAAGGTGTGGGGGGAGGACAGTACAGTGCTGTGAAAAAGCAGTATGGCTAGCATGAGAAATGGGGCGGGGCTGCAGGGCATGGAGGACTTCCTGAAATTGGTGGTCTTGGATGTAAAGGGAGATTTTTCTAGCAGAATTGCTCTGGTGCTGATGCCAAGTTGGCAGGGAGTGCTTTACCAAGGTTGAGAAAGGATTCTGAAGCAGCTCCCTGCTCATGTACCTGGGAAAGCAGCAGCAGATGGCTCAAGTCCTTGGATCCTTGCACCTATGTGGGAGAGCTGAATAGAGTGCCTGGCTTTGGCCTGGAGCATCCCTGACCATCACAGCCATTTGGGGCATGAACTCATAGATGGAAGATCTTTTTCTACCTGTCTCTGCCTCTCTCTGTCACCCTGCTTTTCAAATAAATAAAACAATCTTTTTTTTTTTTCTTTTAATTTAAAAAAAAATTTTTTTATTTTCGACAGGCAGAGTGGACAGTGAGAGAGAGAGACAGAAAGAAAGGTCTTCCTTTTGCCGTTGGTTCACCCTCCAATGGCTGCAGCCAGCGCACTGCGCTGATCCGAAGGCAGGAGCCAGTTGCTTATTCTGGTCTCCCATGTGGTGCAGGGCCCAAGCACTTGGGCTATCCTCCACTGCACTCCCGGGCCACAGCAGAGAGCTGGCCTGGAAGGGGGCAACCGGGACAGAATCCAGCACCCCGACCGGGACTAGAACCCGGTGTGCCGGCGCCGCTAGGCGGAGGATTAGCCTGTTGAGCCGCGGCGCCGGCATATTTATTTATTTACTTACTTGAAAGGCAGAGTTACACAGAGAGGCAGAGGCAGAGAGAAAGAGAGGTCTTCCATCTGCTGGTTCATTCCCCAGCTGGCTGCAACAGCCAGAGCTGTGCTGATCAGGAGCCAGGAGCTTCTTCCGGATCTCCCACATAGGTGCAGGGGCCCAAGGACTTGGGCCGTCTTCTACTGCTTTCCCAGGCCACAGCAGAGAGCTAGATCTCAAGTGAAGCAGCCAGGACTCCAGCTGTCATCCACATGGGATGCTGGCACTGCAGGTGGCGGCTTTACCCTCTACGCCACAGCGCCGGCCCCACATCCCAGTTTTTTACCTTGATTCAGTGTTGAAGTGTCATATTCTGGGTATTGCATTAAATATATTTTTAAAGTTAATTTCACCTATTTACTTTTTTAGTGTGATGTGGCCACTGAATTACATATGTTGGCTGCATTATATTCTGTAAAGGACTGACTAGGATCGTGGAAGGGGAGTGAAGCTGGGGAGAGCGGTGGGTTATGGGAGAGATTCAGGATTGAGAGGCCAGGGGTTCAAGGATTGTCCATACGGAAATGGCCAAGAATGCTGGAAAGAACTGTGCTGGCGTTGTCTTGCAGGAGTAATGAATACCTCCTTTCAGGTCTGTTAATGGACACGTGGCAGGGTGAGTGGGTGGTCTCATCCTAGGGCTTGAGTGTCCAGAGTTGGGGCCTTGCAGTGGTCTGAGTGTCTTGAGCTGGGATCTGCTGACTGAATGACCATGCTTGTCCGAGTGAGTGTCCATTTCTCCATCCCTGAGTTGGGGCCTTTGGAGATACAGGGAGGAGTGACTGTAAAGTAGGCAGGGCCTGAACTGCTGTTACTGCAGCCAGGGTGGAGTCCACACAGGGCAGCACAGGGGTACAGCTCAGCTGTGCCCAGCAGACCCGGGAGCCATGCAGGGCGCCCACAGGTGCTCACCTGCCGTCCTGCCCTAGCTCGAGGAGCACCGGAACTCCCAGAAGCAGATGAAGCTCCTGCAGAAGAAGCAGAGCCAGCTGGTGCAGGAGAAGGACCACCTGCGGGGCGAGCACAGCAAGGCCATCCTGGCCCGCAGCAAGCTCGAGAGCCTGTGCCGGGAGCTGCAGCGGCACAACCGCTCACTCAAGGTAGGCCACGGACCACTCCGGTCTCCCCCACTTCCGCTTGTCTTTGGTAGCCTTTCCCCTACTTTTCCCAGTAATGCCCTGTCTTAGGACAGCTGGGACCGTTTCACATGTACTTATATTAAGGTAAAGGCCAAGC
The DNA here is from genome assembly GCF_033115175.1 of Lepus europaeus. Taxonomy (NCBI): domain Eukaryota; kingdom Metazoa; phylum Chordata; class Mammalia; order Lagomorpha; family Leporidae; genus Lepus; species Lepus europaeus. Next base: position 24,369,348 of record NC_084831.1, read on the forward strand.
TGGTTAGAGAACCCAAAATGCAGTGGCCTGAATATACTAGGGGTGCGTCCCCCCACACTCCATTCTTTTTATCTATTCAAGAGGCAGAGAGAAAGAGGGAGCTGCCATCACTCTCCCAGATGCCTGCGACAGCCAAGGCTGGGCCAAGCCAGGAGCCCAGGATTCCAGCTGGGTCTCCTGTGTTTGGGCCTTCACCCTGCCTCCCAGGTGCACATTAGCAGGAAGCCGGAATGGAGAGTGGATCCGGGACTCGGGCCCAGGTCTGATAGGATGCAGGGCTCCCAAGCAGCGTCCTGACTGCTGCGCCGAATGCGTCCCCTCATTGTTTTTTCAGTGTCATTGTTTGCATATACTGCATTTTGTCAGCCTGCTGCTTTAGGTATTTTAGGGTTGTTTCCAATTTTTCACTGTTACATACAGAGCCACAGTGAGAATTCTTTTTATATGTGTGTCCCTGACCAGTTGTACAGAATTTATATGTAGGATAAATCTCAGAAGTGAAATGGCTAGATCCAAGAGTATGCAGATTTTAATAAATTTTTGCCAGATTGCCTTCCAATAAGGGGACACAGCCTTGCCAGTCATGGGTGTGACAGAATGTTAACAGCTTGGTCTCCAGGGTCACAGGTAAGATAAAAGCACACTAAAATAGAATACAGGTGCTCTGACAAAGCAGGTTAAGTCACTGCTTAGGATAACTCCGTATCGTGGAGTGCTGGTTTGAGTCCCTGTGGCTCTACTGACCCAGCGTCCGGCTTGTGTATACTGAGAGGCAGCAAGTGATGGCTCAGTTCCTCAGGTCTTTGCCACCTGCGTGGGAGACTTGGAATTCTTGGCTGCGGGCTTTGGCCTGGCCCAGCCCTTGGCTGTGTGAACGTTTGGGGAGTGAACCAGCAGATGGAAGATCACTGTCTGTCTCTCTCTACCTTTCAAGTAGATGAAAACAAATAAGTAAACACTAAAAAGAAAATAAAAATACTTAATCTGAAATTGGAAGAATCAGCTTCAGGAGATCCACATTGCTTCAAAATGGCATTTACTTGTGTGCCTACGTTTCTGGGGGCTCTCACTTGATGTCGCCCGATATAAAAAGGGGTCCTTTGGAGCCCCCGCTGCACAACACCCTAGGGCCTGGCTCCTCGCTGTATGGGCAGAGTCCACGTGTGGACTAGTCGGGAGCACTCTGCAAGGCTGGCTGGGGAGCAGTGGATGATTGCGCTGGGGGCCAACTTCTCTGCCCAGGAAGAAGGTGTGCAGCGAGCCCGAGAAGAGGAGGAGAAGCGCAAGGAGGTGACGTCACACTTCCAGATGACACTCAACGACATTCAGCTGCAGATGGAGCAGCACAACGAGCGCAACTCCAAGCTGCGCCAAGAGAACATGGAGCTGGCCGAGCGGCTCAAGAAGCTGATTGAGCAGTACGAGCTGCGAGAAGAGGTGAGGCTGCCCTGGCAGCGGCCAGCGCGGGCGACTGAGCTCCCGGGCGTGCCAGGCGCCAGGACCGCACTCTCGGGCTTCAGGGCACTCTGCCTTCTCCCTCGGGAGGAGAGCAGTGTCGTTCCTCCTGAGGGCTGAGGTGTGGGGAGGAGACTCGCTGGCAGCCACTCAGCCCCAGGTCCGCGGTGCCTGACCCCAACAACTGGAATGAGAGCTCCCAGGTGTTAGAGTGGACGTGTACCCGTGCTCCCAGCAGAGCCTTGGAGCAGCCCCTCCGAGTCAGACACGTACTGTCCATGCTTGACAATTGCAGTTGCTCACTAGACTAGAAATAGCTTGACAGTGGTGCAGGTCAGGTTTGGCTCCTGGCTTATGCCCATTTCAGTTTTCAGAACTTTGCAGAATTTGGAATTACAGGGTAGAGCCTGTACTCGGGGTCATGATGGACTCCAGGGTCCACTGATTGATACCCTGCTGCTCTGCCGCTCCTGCCACTTAAAGGGGCAGATCTCGCCATCTTGGCTAGCTCTCGAATCTTTGGGTCTCCGATGCCAGTCACTCAGCAGTTCTGGGTCACTTGTTCCTCGAGAGAAAGGAGACACACTGCCCCCTCACGGGTCTGGCAGCGCACGTGCTCTGGCTCACAGACCCGTGTGGCAAATGTGTGTGCAGGGCCGGGAGGGCACTTCCCTAATCCACTCCTTCCCTTCCTGTGCTTCGTCCTCTGGGTAAGGCTGCTTGTGACACATTTGTTTTGAAAACCCGGTCTGAGTCTTGTCGGCCAGCACTGAGACAGAGGCTTCCTGGGCCACCAGAGTGGTGACTTGAAGAGTGAGGGCCCTCTCTCCCCCCAGCCTCCTAAGGCAAGGACGTGCTGCTGCCTGTGAGGAGCAGTATGGGCCTACCAAGGCCTGCTGCTGCTGCTTTACAACCCTCCCACGACAGATTCAGATGCCCCCTTTCTGCCCCCTCCAAGTGTCTGAACCTGAGATCACAGGTGACCGGGACTCCCGTGTTTTCACCTGGCCCTGTCTTCGATGCACCTTCTCTTTGCCATCCAAAAGTAAATCAGATTCTTCATCCCTTATTCCAGTAAGTCGTGAGGTTTCAGCTCTGAAGTGGCACTGGAGTCCTTCACCTTCCCGGCCCTCACACTGGTCCAGGGCGCCAGGCCCTTCCAGCAGTCACGACAGCCATTCCTGGGGCTGCAGGTGTACAGCCTTTGCTTAGAGGCTTGGCCGTCTCTGCCCCCTGAGCCAGGATGTTGTGTTCAGAGAGGTGTGATCGTTGTCCTACCTTCGCACTTTTATTAGGGAGTCAGGGAGCACAAAACTGAGGGCTGCCAGCCACGTAGAGTGATGAGCCGTGGGCCAGAGGTAGGAGTGCATTTACCACGTGGCTCTCCGGGAGCTAATTCCCTCCATAAACTGTTTCCACCCTGGTCGGACTCTGGACGAGGAATGAGGTGAAGGGAGTTGGAGCCCACGGCCTGTGGTGTATGTGGGGATCCAGCATGTCGGATTGAGCTGGGAGGCTGGGCCAGCTGTTCTGGCCTCTGGATGGCGCCTCAAGAGAAGGGGGTGCTGAGGAGCCCGCCCTCCACCGTCTTTGCTGCAGCACATCGACAAAGTCTTCAAACACAAGGATCTGCAGCAGCAGCTGGTGGACGCCAAGCTCCAGCAGGCCCAGGAGATGCTGAAGGAGGCGGAGGAGCGGCACCAGCGGGAGAAGGACTTTGTGAGGCCCGGGCCCCAGGGCTGCGGCGGGAGGGCCAGGAGGTGGGCTGGGTTCTGCTTTGGCTCAGAGTCGAGTCTGTATGGCTGGGGAGAGGTGGCTGCCTGGCCAGACCAGGCACTGCTTCCTTAGACGTCAGTCTCAGAGGAAGCCTCGGTGGGTCCAGTGCTTGTGGCTTAAAAAGGCCAAACACAGCCCCTGGGGGCTTCTGACAGGGTCTGGGCTCCTGTCTTGGAAATAGCTCCTGAAAGAGGCAGTGGAGTCCCAGAGGATGTGCGAGCTGATGAAGCAACAGGAGACCCACCTGAAGCAGCAGGTGAGACCGTGCACCCTGACCCTGGGCTTCCAAGAACCCCTCACTGGGTCCTTCCCTGGGGGGAATGAAATGGGACCCTCATTCTAGGCCTGGCTCTGCCCGTCTGCTCTGTGACCTTGGCTGAGTGTTCTCTCTGGACCTGCCCAGCACCTAAGTGCTGGGGACCAGGTGGTGGGATGAGCCCAGGGGTGTCTTTCTGCCATGCTCAGAGGCGGCCTGGTTGATTTTGGGGAGAGGGGGACAGAATGGTTGTTTCTTATCACATAAATTTTACTTGATTCTGGAAGAAAAGTTTGAAAATAAATAGAAAAGCAAAACATGTCACCTTAAATTCTGCTTTCCAGGCTTAGCATTTTGGCTTATGTCTTTCCAGATATATAGGTCTGGTTTAGTTTTTTTTTTTTTTTTTTTTTTTTTTTGACAGGCAGAGTGGATAGAGAGAGAGAAAGGTCTTCCTTTTTCCATTGGTTCACCCTCCAATGGCCGCTGTGGCCGGCGTTTTGTGCTGATCCGAAGCCAGGAGCCAGGTGCTTCTCCTGGTCTCCCATGTGGGTGCAGGGCCCAAGGACTTGGGCCATCCTCCACTGCCTTCCCGGGCCATAGCAGAGAGCTGGCCTGGAAGAGGGGCAACCGGGATAGAATGCGGCGCCCCAACCGGGACTAGAACCCGGTGTGCCGGCGCCGCAAGGTGGAGGATTAGCCTGTTAAGCCACGGCGTCGGCATGTCTGGTTTAGTTTTAAGGGAAAATAGATCTCAGTAGAATTGTTGGGTCGTAGTTTCCAGGAGGTCTGAGTGTGTTGACCAGAGTGTCTTCCAGAGAAGCCCAGTCTTATTGCGGGCCTCTTTCTCACGCAGCTTGCCCTGTACACAGAGAAGTTTGAGGAGTTCCAGAACACTCTTTCCAAAAGCAGCGAGGTGTTCACCACATTCAAACAGGAAATGGAAAAGGTAAGGAAGCCTTGGCCAGCTGTGGCTCCTCGGATGCAAGCTGCTTCATCAGAATCAAACCCTGCGCCTGCCTTGGGGAAGCCCCCACCCGGTGTGCCCCCTCAGGAGCGGTTCCTAGCAGCTGAGATTGATAGTAAAGATGGGCCATTGGGCGCCATCACAGCCTTCCCTCTGTGCGCACCCTCCCGGCTCCGCCTTTGCCTGGCAGTCTCGTCATTTGTTCTTTTTCTTGAAGACGTGACTGAGATGGAGCAGATTGGGTTCTTTGATTTTTTTGTTTTTGTTTTTTACGACTTATTTTATTTGAAAGGCAGAGTTGGAGCGAGATCTTCCCTCTGCTGTTTTGCTTCCCAAGTGGCTGTAATAGCCAGGGCTCAGCCAGGACTGGGCCAGGCTAAGCCAGGAGCAAGAACTTCATCCACATCTCCCAAGTGGATGGTAGGGTTTCAGACACTTGGGCCATCTTCCGCTGCTTTCCCAGGCGCATTAATGGAACTGTATCGCAAGCAGAGCAGCCAGGACTCAAACCAGTGCCCATCTGGGATGCAGGCATCTCAGGCAGTGGCTGAATGCCACAGTGCCAGCCCCAGGTCTGGTCATTTCTTGTTATTGATAGTGGACATTAGAGGCTTCCAGGTGACAAGGAGGCCCAGAAGGCATTGTAACTGGGCCCTGGAATGCCTTGCACTTTGGGGTTGTTCCTTGCCTCTGAGAAGTGGTTGTGCCAGCAGCCCAGCTCTCACCATTTCCTCCCATCTGTCTCATAACCCAGATGACAAAGAAGATCAAGAAGCTGGAAAGAGAGACCACCATGTACCGTTCCCGGTGGGAGAGCAGCAACAAGGCCCTGCTGGAGATGGCTGAGGAGGTGCGTCCTGTGCAGTCAGAGGCGGGGGTCTGGGTGCACAGCTACCATGTATCGGGCCTTTCTTTGCCTGTCGGCAATGTGCCTGGAGTGAAGTAGAGCCGGGACTCAGACACACTATCCAAGTAAAAGCAGTGCCAGCGCACTCCCCACGCGGCTGTGCAGTGGAAGCAAAGGGAACAAGTGGAAAACAGGGATGGAGAGGCAGAGGGCAACGGCAGCAGGCAGGGAGCAGCAAGAGGCACACTTTGCATGCGAGGCAGCCCAGATAATTTGAGATTTCGTGGCTGGCAGTGCGGGGACAGGAAATGACACTGGAGCAGCAGCTGCAAGCCAGACCTCACTAAGTGTTGTACATAGGCCAGTTCATTGAGCACTCTCTTGAGACCTGAGGTTGGTGTTAGCAGTCCTGTTTTACAGATGAGATAGGCTGAAAAGCTAGGTACTTTGCCAAGGCCATCTGGAATACATTGTCTGCTCTCCAAGCCGGGTCCCTTCTCTGCACCTCACTGCTGCCAGTTGACAGCCCAGTTGTGACATAAACTAGCTCTGATATTAGAAGGGGCTAACTTTATAGACTCTGGTCTGCTCCCAGCCTTGTGGAAGTGTCTGCTACCAGGTGGTGCTGATGAGGAGACTGACAGGATGGCACTGAAGATCCCGTTTTTTCCCCCTAGAAAACACTCCGGGACAAAGAGCTAGAAGGCCTGCAGGTGAAAATCCAGCGGCTGGAGAAGCTGTGCCGGGCACTGCAGACAGAGCGCAATGACCTGAACAAGAGGGTGCAGGACCTGAGTGCTGGTGGCCAGGGCCCCGTCTTCGACAGTGGTGCTGAGCGGAGGCCAGAGCCCGCCACCACCTCCAAGGAGCAGGGTGTCGAGGGGCCCGGGGCTCAAGTACCCAACTCTCCAAAGGCCACAGACGCTTCCTGCTGCACAGGTGCACCCAGCACAGAAGCATCAGGCCAGACAGGGCCCCAGGAGCCCACCTCTGCCACTGCCTAGAGAGCTTGGTGCTGGGGTGTGCCAGGAAGGGAGCAGGCAGCCCAGCCAGGCCTGGCCCAGCCCAGGCTCCCATGCTAAACAGTCCGGTGCCGAGGCCAGGATGTTCTGACCTGGCTGGCACCTGACCCTCTACAGTCTTGGATTTTGTGGGTCAGTTTTACATGCATATGGCACACATGCAAGGCCTCACACATTTGTGTCTGTAAGTCTACTGTGGGCTTGCATCAAGGGTGACGATGGACAGATGAAGCCAGCGGCTCCCTTGCGAGCTGAAGTCTTACGGAGGAGGTGTCGTCTGCACTGCCATCGCAGTGACCTGCAGGACAAGTTCCTTGAGCTTTCCCTGCCTGCTTTGAGGCTGAGACCCCTCCCGGCCCTTCAGAGCTCCTGACAAGTGATACACACCCAGCCTTGACTGCACTTCTCTTGGGTAGCCGGGCTCTCCTAGCCTCCCCCGGAGGCTCCATTGCTTCTCTTGACTTGGAGAGCAGATGCCCAGGCGTAGCCTTGGCAGGCACTGGGAGCTAGTGATTGAGCTGCTCTCCTGCCTCCGAGCAGGGGCAGGAGTGTTTCTGGTGGGATGATGCGCTCGCTGGTCGGGAGCCCCTTGGGCGCCGATTCCCCCGCCCTCTGGTAGTGCCAGGATCAGGCCAGTGATGCTTCTCAGTAGCCTTACCATTCACAGGTGCCTCTCCAGCCCGCACAGTGAGTGACAAGATCATCCAAAGGATTCCTTCTGAAGGTGTTTGTTTCATTTTGTTTTGTTGCACGTGACGGTTTGTATTGAGGATCCTCTGAGGAAGAAGGGTGCTGTAGCAGTGGTCCCTGCGTGCCTGGCCTCCAGTGTCCTGCCCTCCTCCCCCTCCCCATGGCTCCTCGGCCATGTTGGTGCTGAGGTTTCTGTTTGGTGAGATCAGGTTGTCTGTTCAGAGAGAAGAGGCGTCTGATGGCTTTGCCGCCAGCTTGCCTACGGGCCTCAATCCCAGGAGGCCACCCAGTTCCCGTCACTGTTGTCCCCGTGCAGTGTGTTGCTGGTCCCCAGGACCAGCTGCTCATTTGCTTTATGGGTCAGTTTCTGCTTCCTGCCCCCTACTCCACCTAACTGCAATCCTTGTGGTTTCCCTGGTTCTCATCCCTGGTAGCTCTGTGCCCAAGAAATAGCCTTCTTTGGGATTCTTGTTCTGCCCATGCGGGAGCCGCTGCTGTCTGACAGGTGAGGCCTGAGACTCAGCGGCTGACAGAGCTGCAGAACTCTGCACAGTGGCTCCCGGTGCAGCCTGCTGTGTGCTGCACGCCGCTGCTCTGCGGGCACTGGCCAGTCTGTGCAGAGCATTTGAGTACTGGCTCAAGAGGGAGGGCTCTGCTGGCCTCGAGGGACAGCGCCATGTCTCCAGCTGGGCTCAGGGAGCCCCAGACTGGCTGTGTAGGGTGCTTGGGGTTTGCTTCTTGCTGTATTTCTTTGAAGCTATTTCGTTGTCCTATTCCTTCATCTTCCACAGTCCACGCTCAGCCTTTAACTTGGATCCCTCAAATAACAGGGTTCATGAGACCCATGAGTACACCCAAGCTACGTGTGGCTGAGGCCGGCTGGCAGGTGAATGGCACGCCATTGCTGCTGCTGATCCCTGGCATATCTTTAGTTCACCTTGAAATGCTCCAGCCACAGTGCAAGCAGTGAGTCCATGTGCCACCCTGGGCTGAATCCCACCTCCTGTGAGTGTTGCCCAAGATTGTGTCTCTTCTGAATCCCTTCGTTGGGAATGGCCTCTGCCGCCTCCTGCTCAGGGAGGCTTTCCCCTTCCCTCAGGCCCTGTGCCAGACTGAGTGAGGTACAAGAACCGCCAAGCCCATGGAAGGTATGGCTAGGCGCCAGGGTGCAGGAAGGAGGCAGGTAGCTGCCTGCACCCTTGAAAGCCAAGAGGCCTATGGTGGCCTCCATCCTGGCTTGCCTCACTTCAGCTACCTCGAATAGCCCAGGGGTGGGGCTATTGGATTCCAGGGTGGTGGGGTGGGAAGCTACAGGGGGCAGGTGGCTCTCACTGGGCTTCCCAGCTCAGGAATGTAGGCCTCAGGTAGGGGAGAGCCTTTGCTTCACTCCATCCATTTGCAGGCATCCAGGCCAGTCTAGATGGCGACCCCTCTCTCTTCCTCTCCATTGACCAAATCATACCTGTCTCTATACAGCTGCTCTGCTTGCTCTGCTTTCCAAAGTCAGCCCAGGTACCCAGGTGCCGCCCACATTGGCCTGGAGCCTGGACCAGAGGCAAGGGAGGTGGCCTATCCTTGAGTGATAGGCAGTGCCTTCCTCACCCGGTGGCTTCCATGCCTGTGACCTCAGTTTTAGGACCAAGAGCTGTGTTGGTTTCTTACGTTGTTAGCTTTTCCTCCAGGGGACCAGAGCAGGTGAGGCTCAGAGCCCAGAGCCCTTGGCGCCGCCGCAGTAACTTGTGTCCGGACCTCGTCCAGCTGAGCGCTTCGTGTATGACTCAGCTTCGTGTGTGAGTCCTGCGGAGTGCGTCACGTACACTAGACTCAGCGGTGTCAGCCGCACTTTGATTTGTTGTTTGTTTTCCATGAGGTTTTTGGACCATGGGCTTAGCTCAGGCACTTTCTGTAAGAGAATGTTACTTCTGTAAAGATGCTTATTTAACCTACGCCTGCCTCCCCGCACTCCCAACCAGGTGGCCACCAAGAGCTCACCAAGAGGCCAATAGAGCTGCTCCAGCTCTCCCATCTTGCACCGCACAAAGGTGGCCGCCCCAGGGACAGCCAGGCAGCTGCCTGGGGGAGGGGGCTTCTCTTCCTTATGGCCTGGCCATCTAGATTGTTTGAAGTTGTGCTGACAGCTTTTTTTGTTTTTTTGTTTTTTTTTTTTTTTTTTTTTTTTTTGTCTACTTTTGGTATTCACAACAGCCAGGGACTTGATTTTGATGTATTTTAAGCCACACTAAATAAAGAGTCTGTTGCCTTAGTTGTTTCTACGCTTCTGGATGCAGCCAGCCCCTTCGTCATCACCCACTCGTCTGGATGTGCCGCAGAGTGGCCGTGCCCACATCCGGCATCTTGTACCTGTCAGACCGCAGCCACTGCGGGCTCCGATGCTGGCGCTACAAAGGCACCTGCGCTGGACCCGGCAGAGCTGACAGGATGCTCATACACAGGCTCCTCGGAGTTGGTGTTTGCTCACAGGCTAAGGAAGAGAAAGGTGCTTTTAGGTTTAGAAAAGTCTGGTGCTGGGGCCGGTGTCCCATGTGGACTCTGGTTCATGTCCGACTGCTCCACTCTGATCCAGCTCTGCTAACGGCCTGAGAAAGACAGAGGAGGCCCTGGCCACCCATGCAGGAGACCCGGACGGGGCTCCTGGCCCAGCACTGGCCGTCATGACTGAGTGAACCAGCAGGTGTCTCCCCCTGTAACTAGGACTTTCAAATAAAATAAATCTAAAAAGAAGAAAGGTATGCTGCCCAGATATCCCAAAGGGCAGTAGAAGTTTCCTTCAGTAATGAAGGCGGAGGGAGCAGTGGGGCCTGCAGCCCACAACCCATGCATCAGAGAATTGGAGATTGATGTGGCAGGGAGAAACAGTGAAGGTTGTCAGGTAGGGACTTGCCAGTTCCGGGAGCAAGAATACCAGTGCTAGGCATAGGCCAGTTGGGACTTAGGTCGAGATGGATGGACGGGTGCTGTTACCATTACTATTTGGGCCTCTACCGTGGGCAGGATCCTGTGACACTCACCCCCCGCCCCCCACCTAGGAGAATTACAGGGACCTCCAGGTTCTTTTGATTTTTTTTTTTTTTTTTTTTTTTTTTTGACAGAGTGGATAGTGAGAGAGAGAAAAAGGTCTTCCTTTTTGCCGTTGGTTCACCCTCCAATGGCCGCTGTGGTCTGCGCATTGTGCTGATCTGAAGCCAGGAGCCAGGTGCTTCTCCTGGTCTCCCATGCGGGTGCAGGGCCCAAGGACTTGGGCCATCCTCCACTGCCTTCCCGGGCCATAGCAGAGAGCTGGCCTGGAAGAGGGGCAACCGGGATAGAATCCTGCGTCCCAACTGGGACTAGAACCTGGTGTGCCAGCGCCGCAAGGTGGAGGATTAGCCTGTTAAGCCACGGCGCCAGCCTGATTTTTTTTATTTATTTATTTGAAAGTCAGTTACACAGAGAAGGAGAGAGAGAGAGAGAGATCTTCCATCCTCTGGCTCACTCCAATTGGCTGCAATGGCCAGAGCTGTGCCAATCCGAAGCCAGGATACAGGAGCTTTTTCCGCGTCTCCCACGTGGGTGCAAGGGCCCAAGGACCTGGACCATCTTCCACTGCTTTCCCAGGTCATAGCAGAGAGCTGGAACGGAAATGAGGCAGCTGGGACTCGAACCGGTGCCCATATGGGATGCCGGCACTGCAGGTGGTGGCTTTACCCACTATGCCACAGTGCCAGCCCCTGATTTTGTGTATTCCTTGAGAAGGCCACATTCTTTATTCTTTGGGGTTTTGTTTTTATGTACAACTTTAAGAGGCAAAGAGAAAGGGCTCCTGTGTGCTGGTTCACCCCTAAATGTTCACCAGGGCTGGTGCTGAGCCATGCTAAGGTGGGAGCCCCAAGTACAAGCCAGGTCTCCCATCAGGTGGCGGCCATCACCACTGCCTCCCAGGGTCTGCATTAGCAGGGAGCTGGAGTCAGCTAGAACCCCGTGTGGAGCCCAGCCTGCAGGCTAAGCACCCACGCCTGTGTTCCCTTTTTTAAAGATGTTTATCTGAAAAAGCAGGGATGACAGAACTTCCATCCACTGGTTCCTTTCCCAAATGTCCACAATGGCCAGGCTGAAGCCAGGAGCTAATTCCGAGTCTCCCACATTGGGGGCAGGGGCCCAAGCACTTGAGCCATCTTCCATTGCTTCCCAGGCGCCTTAGCTGGGACACAAACCAGCACCCATACGCAGGCAGCAGCTTAACCTGCTATGCCACAACACCGGCCCCAGATTGACGTCTTACACACCCCTATTAGCACCTCAAGCCTAGGTGTTAAAGTCAAGGCTCCCCTGGGAGACATCGTACTGGTGGCCTCACTCAACACTCCTCTCTCTTGCAACCCGGGTGATCTGGCAAGGCTGGGACCTGGTGAGTGCCCTGCCCTTTGGGCCTCTGCACACAGTTTCCAGCAGGAGCAGCTGCCTCTGCCCTGTAGCCAGCATCCTGATGGGTTCGTATTCTGTGCTGGCCGTGCTGGACTCAGACTTCGTCTGGAGGAGATATGGTCTCAGCTTGGGGCTTTTTTGTTCACTTGTATTTGAAAGGCAGAGAGGACACTCGCAAATGCCCACAACAGCCAGGGCTGGGTCAAAGCCTGGGAGCCCAAAGCTTAATCTAGGTGTCCGGTGTGGGTGGCAGGGACCCAAGTACTCCAAGCCATCCCCTGTTGCCTCCTTAGAAGGCGCGTTACAGGATGCAGGCAGGACCCCAACCCAGTCCTCTGGTGTGGAATGCAGGCATCCCAAGCTGGCTTCTGTCTCCTCAGGGAAGCAATGAGGGCGGGCGCCCCAGAGGTGCTCCTGGGCCCCCTGCACTTCCCTGTTGTCTTGCCTCTCCAACTCCGTGGTTATTGAAGAAGTCTTGAATTGGTATCTCCCGTCTGGAAGTCTGAGTATTGGGAGCATGGGAATGAGGCCTGCCTGTGCTGGTGCCGGCAGAAACAAGCCCTGTCTCCCCACAGGCCCGGGCTGTGTGCTGCTGGCCAGCCTGGCCCTGGATGAGCCTCTCCTGGGACAGCCGATGCTGCTCTGGAGACCTGAGCTGTGAGCCTCTGCCAGCTCTTCAAGCAGCTGCCCCGCTGATGACCCTCCCGGGTGGCACTGGCAGCCCGGCCAGCCTCTGGGCGCTCGGGTTTCCCTCCTGGGGCTGGAGTCGGGTGCCACCTCTCTGACCTGGTGCTCCCACACCAGTCTCCCAAGCCTGAGGTGGGGGAGGGGTCTTGTCGCTTCAGCGGCAGCAGCTACAGCCCCCATCACCGAGCCACTGGGAGCGTCTGGGTGCTGAGTGGTGCCGCCCTCTGAAGGCTACTGTTCACTCAGTAAAATGGAGACGGCGGTGCCGACGCCTCCCTCAGGGCTGTTCCGGCCGTGGCAGGGACGCGTCTCCCCTTTCAGGTTCCTCTCACTGGTGCTGCTTACGCTCGCTCCCACTCCGCCCCCTTCTGACAAAGCCAGCACCATTTTGTAAGGGGCTGTACCTTCTCTCCCAAACTGACGGGAAAGGGAAAAATACGTAACAGTAACATTGCTCAACCAACAGGATCCCTTAAATTTGGGAGGAGCTCAGGTGAGGGAGAGAACAACTTGGTAATTGCGGGAGGCTCCATCCTCAGGGATAAAGAAGGTCACTTTCCCTTTAAATGCAAATTACCTCCCGCCAGCTTAGCCTCCACTGTTTGCGTAGAGAGCGCGGAGGGCGGAGGGAACTTGCACAGCGGCATCACTCCAGACCCCAAACCTCCAGGTCAGTCCCCCCTACCCGCCCGGGAAGCCCCGGGGGAACCGAATGACCCATGGAGCCCCGCTCCTGAGCTGAGCGTCCATTTGGCACATGGCTTTGGAGACTGAGCGTGGGAAATCCACCCTGGGTTGCCCCAGCCACTGCTGGGGAGCCGGGGCTCCTGGCTCAGTTCTACCAAGTCCCTCACTGGGCCAGGCTGCTGCGGGGAGGGGCAGGGGTGAGCTCCTCTCCTCCCTCCAGGGCCAGCCAGCTGTGTGGCGATTGAAGTACTCATGCCCCATTGCCACCACCATCCCAGGGTGTGGAGTCAAGCTTGGCAGCGGAAACCTGGTGGGAGACCCTGGGGAGACAGGGGAGGACCCCATCCAACTGACAGAGGCTTAGGGAGCCCGGCTGGACTGGAGGCGGGGCACAGCCATCATCCCAGGCGCGGGCGACCCAGCTGCTGGGAAGCTGAGAGGGGACTTGCCGACTGGGAGCTTGGCCCAGGCAACTTCTGGGAGTCCCTGGTGTGCACGGATAGGGGAAGGTGGAGGCGGGGGGGGGGGGATGCCAGTGTCTACGTAGGAGGAACCCACAATGAGCCGGGCCCACTTCTGCCATTACCCTGCTCCACACCGGGACCTCCCAAGTGCCTCTGCCTACGCCTGCCACACTGCCCATGCTGACAGGTTGGTGAGCACCTGTCTAGGCCGTTGCTACGTACAATGGGGCTTCAGTAAGACACCCCTAATCCTCAGTGGAGCTCCCGCCAGCTAGCTCGCATCCACCCTGTCTCCCCCCGCCCACATTTCCTCTGCAAGCCCCACCCTCCCGGCCAGGGACAGGAAAGCCCAGCAGCCCTGGGACAACAGTGTCCTGTCCAGCCCTTTGGGGCAGGGCCTAGTTGGCAGGCTGCAGGGGAGTTAGGGCTTCGGAAGGCCCTTCAGACCATGGATCACCCATGATTCCAGCAGCAGGCGCCAGCATCTGGCTCTCAGTACAAGGGACAGCTCTGCGGGGACAAGTTATGAGGGCCTAGCCCCCCCCCCCCACGACTGCATTGCCAAAGGCGAGACTTTGTCCCTCTCGATTTCAAAGGGCCCAGCCAGCACCCGATGGATGACAAGAAGAAGAAACGAAGCCCCAAGCCCTGCCTGACCCAACCAGCTCAGGCCTCGGGCACGCTACGCAGGGTCCCCGTGCCCACCAGCCACAGTGGCTCCTTGGCCCTGGGACTCCCTCATCTGCCTTCCCCGAAGCAGCGCACCAAGTTCAAGAGGTGGGTACAAAAGGGAAGTAGGCAGGAAACAAGGAGCTGCCGCTGTGGGCGGAGTGGTGGGAGGAAGACGAGGGCTGCCTTCTGCCTTTCGTGATGGAGCAGGAATGGGTGCCATCCCCGGGGCTGGCCGCAGTGGGCCCCGAGCACTCGGAGGGGGCTCAGACCCAGGCCCAGCCCTCCAGCAGGTGGCAAAAAGGCCAGGTGGGTCACTGGACCCACGCAGTGTAGGGATCAGCTCAGGGGAGGGTGTGAGCAAGTGGGCCAGGGAGTGAGTCAGAGAGGGCTGCTGGACACACCGGAGAGGCTTGGCTGGCAGCAGCGTGGAAGGAAGCTGTTGGCAGGGAGGCTCCGCGGAGCTCCTTGACCTGTCAAGGACAGGAAATGGTAAGAAGATGCCTGGATGCACAATTTGAACATTCTGCTGAATGTTTTTAATGTTGTTAACGCCCTTTTTTATTTGAAAGAAAGAGAAGGAGAGAGAGCGAGAGATCTTTGATCTTCTGGTTCACTCCCCAAATGCCCACAAGAGCCAGGGGTAGATGGGTCAGGCCAAAGCCAGGAGCTGAGATCTTCATCTGGGTGTCCCATGTGGGAGCCCCCAGTGCAGGAGCCATCACCTGCTGCCTCCCTAGATGTGCATGAGCAGGAACCTAGGCACCCCACTAGGGATGAGGGCACCCCAGCTCATAACTTAATCACTGTGCTAATTCCTGCCCCTGAATTTTTTTTAATGTTTGGGAATTGGCATCCCACCCTATAATGTCTCCATGTTTATTCCCACTAAATACATGTTCTTTGTCCTCTTGTTAAAAATCACTGCTTCCCCGGTTTTGCATACCACCTGCCCGAGCCGCACAGTCAGGCATGGCCAAAGCATGGCATGGCTGACGCCCAGGGCTGGGGTGAGTGGCAGGAAATGCAACCGGGGAGGCAGCAGAGCAGGCTGGTGTTCAGTGTCATCGCAAGGCAATGGAAAAGTCAGAACGGTTTTTAAATAGAGGAGGGACAGAAAGACGTTTTGGGGGGAGTTAAGATAGCACGGGTGGCAATAAAGGAGTAACCATCCATCTGCAAGCTCACGGAAGGCCAGGGAGGACAAGGGACTTACCCAGAGACAGGATGAATGCGTGGGACGCCCAGACAGGAACCCAGGAGCTCTTCCCAGGCGTGGCTCTGGTTGTGAGTGTCATTCATGGAAAAAGATTTCTTCTTTGACCTCTCCCCTCTACTAATCCTGGTGCCCAGGGCAGGGCCAAAAGAACAAGCCTTTTTGTGTGTTGGTGCGTGGATGGGCAGATGGCACAAGAGATCTAGGGGAGCCTGGCTGCCCTCATCTCGTGACCGTGGCCATGTCCACCCCACCCAGAGTAGGCAAGGAGAAATGCCGGCCAGTGCTGGCTGGAGGCGGGGCAGGCCCCGCGGGCACGCCCCTTCAGCACTCCTTCCTGACCGAAGTGACCGACGTCTATGAGATGGAGGGGGGCCTGCTGAACCTGCTCAATGACTTCCACTCGGGCCGGCTGCAGGCCTTCGGTGAGTCTCTGGGGCTGGGCTGAGACGGTCTTGGCGGGGTTGTGGCTGGGGCCAGGGTCCCCGGCTCGCTCCCGGGGCTCAGACAGAGGCCGTCCAGGGAAGGAGTGCTCCTTCGAGCAGCTGGAACACGTTCGGGAGATGCAGGAGAAGCTGGCCCGGCTGCACTTCAGCCTGGATGTGTGTGGGGAGGAGGACGAGGACGAGGAGGAAGAGGACGGCGTCACGGACGGGCTGCCTGAGGAGCAGAAGAAGACAATGGCGGACCGCAACCTGGACCAGCTGCTGAGCAACGTGGGTCCCGGCCGGGGTCTTGGGGACCCTAGGGCTGGGGGAGGCCCACGCTCCAAGGCCATGGCTGCTCCCTGGGTGACAGGTGGGGTATATGGGCCCCTCCCCCTCCACCAGAAGAGGGCCCCCAGGGCTCCGGGGGTTTGGCCTGGTGCCCCTTGTGACCGCCTTTTCTCTCTCTACTGACAGCTGGAAGATCTTAGTAATTCCATGTATCCTTTCCAAGGGCCCTGACTGCTGAGGGTCTCCCAGAGGGAGGGGTCAGTTACGTCCTCCCCACCACCCTCCAGGACTCAGTCCTCCCGGGTCAGGATCGCCCAGGCAGAGGAGTCTAGGAAGAGTTTCCCAAACACCAGGAAAAAGGCCATTGTGGAGAGCAGGCAGCAGCTACCCCTCAAAACCCAGGGGAGCGGCCTAGCTGACAGCGACCCACGGCAGGACTGGACTGCGGCCGTCCACTCTCCAGCACAAAACCCTCGGACTACACCGTGTCCCCGGGCGCGGTCTGGCTCCGCGGACCCGCACGATGCGGATGACCTAGCGAGAGGGCAGGCGGGAGCCTCTGATCTCAGACCATCGGGGGCCCCGGAGACCCTCGTCCCTGCCCCTTTGCACAGCTAACCCGGGGCAGGATGGGAGGAAGTCTGGGCTCCGAAGCGTGGCAATCCTTGACTGGCACAGACAGAAGCTGCACCTGGCCGAGAACGCCGAGCCCGAGGAGCAGGCGGCTGCGTAGGTGTCGGCCCCGGGCCCAGACTGCTCCTCTCATTCCCTTGAAACTGTGACTTTTTACGGGCTTGGGCTCAGGAGGATATTCCGTGGCCCCCCAGGTGCTATGAGGGAGGGGGGCACTGGATGGAATAAAACCAGAAAGCAAGCAAGCGGCTCCGTGTCCTCCCTCCCCTCCTTGCGCCCTTCCTCGGCCAGAGAGCAGACACCCCTGCACAGGGGTCTTCGGGAGATGCCGGGTCTGGCGGGACCGGGAAGCCTCCCGCGCCTCTGGGAGTGGGAGAGGGGCCGCAGCACCTCACCGGACCCCGTCGACGGTTGCCGTGGAGACGGGGGCGCGGCCCTGCGCCTGCGCCTGCGCCTGCGCCAGAGCGGCGCCGACGAGTGACGCAGGCGCAGGCGCGCCGCGGGCTGGTTAGGCCGTTGGAGTCCTCATGGAGCCGGAAGTGTTGCTTCGGAAGGTGTCGGTGTTACAGGTGCGGGTCGGGCGGGGCTGCACCTGGGGTCCGCGGCTGGGAGCTTCCAACGAGCTAAGGCAACCTCGTGCCCGCAAGCCAAGGTCTGGAGGCGCCGGCCCGGCCGCGGCCTCGCTGCGGAACGCTGCGGGCCACAGGCTTCCCTCCGTCCTCTCCGCGGCTCGCAGCGCACGCTCGGCCCGGAGCGGGCGAACAGTGGGAGGGCTTAGGCACCGAGAGGAGGGTCCGGTCTCGCCTCCTCCCCTGACCCCCCGAGCCCCAGCGCACACCGCTACGAGCCCCCACCTTGCGGGCCCCGGGACTGCTCCCCGAGGGGACCCCCCGAGATCCCTTCCCGCACAGGGATAAGGGGATCCCCTCCACTCGTTCCCCACACCAGGCCTGCGTCCGGGGCTTCTTGGTCCGACGCCAGTTCCAGAGGCTGCGAGCTGAGTATGAGGCGATTGTAGGAGAGATCGAGGGCGACCTGGGTGTGCTTCAGTGGACTGAAGGCTGGATTCCCAGGCCCAGGTTTCTCCCAGAGGTACGACTGACTCCTCCTGCTGACATTGGCCACAGCCTCACCTCCTCACACCCCAGTCCCCACTCCTCACCAGCTTGTTTGCTAGGTCATGGCGCCCAGGAACATGAAACATTAGCCCTGGGGCTCTCAAACCTCTCTGATTTCGCAGAAGGCGAAATCGTGTGGGACCAGGAAAGCAGGAGACAGGGTACCCAATGCAGAGCAGCAGCTGCCGAGCCACTTCCCTTGTGAAGAGCCTGAGAGACAGGCCCCCTGGGAGGAGAAGCCGGGAGAGAGCTCAGCAAACCCAGGACGTCTTCCCGGCCGAGATGACAGCTCCTGGCTTCAGGCTGAGCAGAGCAGGGAGACCAGAGGCACACCAAGCGTGGAGAACCCAGGTATCTCCCTGCCTGACTGAAGCGAGCCCCTGACCCTCGTGGGCCTGAGCCTCCCACCTGCACAGTGACAGGGGTGTGGTGGATAAGCTGCCTCCCTTCCCTTCTTCCCTCTGTCTTTGGGGGGCAACACACGGGTGGCCAGCAGGGGGTGCCAGAGTCAGACTTGGCAGTTTTCCCCCAAGGCTTGCTGCCTCCATTCCCTTCTCCACAGATGCCCTGGGTCCCGGATTGCCCCAGGGTCTGTCAGAGCTCCAGTCCCACCGCAGCCACTTGGCCATGGAACTGCTGTGGATTCAACAAGCCATCAATAGCCGGAAGGAGGTAGGCGCTAACTGGAGCTCTTTCTGAACATAGGGCGGGGATGGGGGGGTCACCCCTCGGGAGAGACCTGCTTGGCCTGCATGATACAGTGTCTCTTCTCTCTCCCAACAGTACTTACTACTCAAACAAACACTGAGCTCCCCAGAGGCAGGCCAGACCAGAGACAAGCCCAGGATGTGCTCAGACCCCGGGGGCCAGGCCTGTGGGTGGATCTGGTCAGAACCAAGTCCATCACTAGAGGACCAGTGCTACCGAGACAGGACCACCACAGAGCTAACCCACACAGATGACTGCTGCCCAGGGGGCAGACCTCAATGCCACAAATCCCCAGAACGTCTGGCTGCTACAGAGAGAAAGCTCCCTGGGGCTGAGAGCAGAGGACCATGTTACAGGAGTGCTGGCCCACAGCCGCCTACGCCGCCAGCCAGCCAGGCTAGCAGGCCCAGGCTCACCAAAGGGCCAGACCGTGGAGAACAGGCACTTGAAGGGACCTGCCTGCAGCAGGAGCAACTCCTGG